>NC_079196.1:65077759-66575259 GCF_029499605.1 Hyla sarda
GCAGTAATGGCTACTTGTCCCTTCTCCAGTTGTCACCAAGAGTCTTCTGTCTTCTCCCTGCCCTAGCCATTTAGCAGGCAGCTGTTGGTAGTAGCAGACCCCTCTTGTTGGTAATAGCCCCACCCACAGCTAATAATAGCAGTCCCCTGTAGGTAATAACAGCTCCCATAGAGAGTAGCAGTCACCCCCTGTATTTTTTATTTTTTTTTTATAAAAAAAAAAAAAAATTCAAATCAACTGGTGCAAGTTTTTTTGTTTTTTTTCCCTTTTCCCCCCTCCCCTTAAGACAGCCTGCCCGAAATCCATTGACTTCCTTTCCCTACTCCTCTCTTGCACTTTTCTCCTTTTCACTATCTGCTCTCTCCTTTCTCCCAGGGTAGCCATTTATTCTCGATTTTTTTATTTCTTTCACTGTCCTTGAACCACAACAACTCATAAATTCTAACCTTATTTATACCTCCTAACCATTCTTCCCTTGATGGAACCGCTGGGGCCAACCATTTCCTAAGAATCAAATTATTTGCCACTCCTAATACTCCAAGTATGAGATCAGTATGCTTCGTTCCCATTGTTTCTAGTCCATAAATTGCAACCTTAGGTTCAAAGAGCAATACCACGCCTATTCTAACTTTAATAGTTTCAAACACTACACTCCAAAATTTTAGCAACTTTGTACAATTCCATATCATATGTAACCAATTACTTCCCTCAAACCCACACTTGGGGCATTGTGCATTCTCCCTAACATTAATTTTATACAAAAATTGCGGTGAGTACTGTGCCCGATATACTAACATAAAAAAGACACCCTATTATTTGCATTGATCGTTGTTCTTCTAATATTCTTTAACACCAGTTTCCACTCTTCTTCTGAAATCCCACCTATGTCAAGTGCCCCCTGTAGGTAGTTGTAGCCCAGCACTGTAGGTAGTAACACCCCCTGCCCCTTACATAGTACTAGCAGCCTAATGTACAATTTACAATGCCTTTACAGTGCTGCAGCTCAGCTCCCCCGTTCTGCTGTCAGCATCATGGAGTCCTATGGAAGAGCATGTGTCATTCTTGTCAATCTACCTCTTCCACTGCGCCTGCACCCCTCCAAGCACAGTGTAACACTATGGAGGAAAAAGAGTGACGTCACATGCTCCTCTACAGGTCTCTATGTTGATGACAGAAATGGGGAGCAGAACTGATATCGGTATCACGAGATCACTAAAAATTACTATTGGAAAAAAAAAGGCAGATTTTAAACACCCTCCTCAAAAATATAAATGAAAGTTAATAAGTTCAATGTACCTCAAAAGGGTATCAGTGAAACAGCCAACTCATAATGAGCCCTCATACAGGAAGGTCAACAGAATTATTAAAACGTCAGAAACAGCAATTCCCTGAAGGCCTAAAATAGGCCATGTCCTCATCTAAGGCAGGGCTTCACAAATGCTGGCAGCCAGGTCGCCATGGCGACTAAATTATATGGTGGCTTTTTTGTCAGACCCTTTCAATAAGGATTGTACATAAAAAAAAGAATAAATAAAAAATAAGTTTTACCTCCGCCTCTGTTCCTACACTAATCTCCCATTTTTCCTGCAGTTATCGCTCCGGTGTTACAAGAGCAGCGGATGCAGTGAGCAGCATGAAGTCACCACTGAGGTTGCTGATCACATGACACTGAAGCACCGACTGAAGACATCAGATACTGAACAATGGAGCGCTGACCGAAGGCATCAGATACTGAACAATGGAGCGCTGACCGAAGGCATCAGATACTGAACAATGGAGCGCTGACCGAAGGCATCCTATGCTGAACACTGGAGGCAGAATGGGGGGGGGGGGGGGGGGGGGATCAGCATGGGAACAGTGGCGGAGGTAAGTAAAACAATTTGTGTTTTTTTTTTAAAGAGAGGACACAGTGGGGAGATGAGGGGACAGTAACTGACATACGGGGTTGGGGTGAAGAAAGGAGGAGACACTAATGACTGATTATATCACATGACAATGTCCTGTTGTGTGACCTCATGTTACGTGGCCGGCAGCATCATGGCTTAACTTTTTTGCCATCTCTTAGATTCATAACAAATTTCAATGGAATGGTAGAAGCACCTAATATTCTCTTTATTTATATCTATAGGGGTTTCCCAGAGGGTGATCTATAAAAGTCTGTCAGATGATTAGGTTGTTTCCACCCATCTAAAAAAATCTTCGGCCACTCATCTCGCCATGTAATAGGGATGTATGGCCGATGGCAGCCAAGGACATTGTTCAGGGTTTCCTCATGTACACCGTTGGTTTATGATTCATCTAATGCCCTATGCTTATACGCGTATTGATCATTTGTCACTTTGATTTACCGTAATTCAAGATGGCAGGATGCATATAGTTTTATCAATATTATATATGGTTTGGTGACAGTTTATTTTGATTTCAGACACCTGTTTTATCATTGGGTGATTTTTTTTAGGAAGTATTATTAAAGGTTAAGCTTTACGGCACCTCACTTTTTTTTCATAAGCCATGTAAAAGAACCCAGAACTTCAAGAACGGCATTTGTTTATGGGGCTGTCAGGTAATAGGGGCCTATAATAGGAAACCCTCCCAAAAGGGAACTTACTTTCAAAAGGTCATCACTTTTATGCTGCATGAACTATGGGGGAGATTTATCAAAACCTGTGCCGAGGAAACGTTGACCAGTCGCCCATAGCAACCAGATTACTTCTTTCACTTTTCTAAAATGAGAGAAGCGATCGGATTGGTCGCTATGAGAAACTGGACAACTTTTCCTCTGCACAGGTTTTGATAAATCTGCCCCTAAGAGTCATCAGGGTGGTCCCTGGCAGCTTCTCCCCACCCTACTGGCTTTGATTGATTAATCTCCCCCTGTTAGGATATAGAGAGAGATCTATCAATTAAAGGAAAACAGTCAGTCAGTCACCCACAACCCAATACACTGGGTTATAGTGTCTGTGAACAGGAGTCAGACGGTGGGTCACTTACTAATATCTGTAGGTCCGGAGATACGTCCCCTATATAATCCTCCCCTTTATCTCCTAAATTGCGCACAGGAGGCGGGGCTCTGTTGGCTCAATTTACATATGCATGTTCTGTGTCTCTACGTCCTAGGGACGCCTGTCATTGTTCACGTGAGCGCTCTGCTTTTTGTATAGCGAGCATGCACCGACTGAGCACTAACGTGACCAGCAACATGAGTCAATAGGAGGAGGAGACACAGAACATACATATGTAAATTGAGCCAGCGTAGCCCCGCCTCCTGTGCGCAATTCAGGAAATAAAGAGGAAGACCTTATAGGGGACATATCTCCAGACATACAGGACGGATTTTAGTAAGTGACCTATCGTCTGACTCCTGTGTAACCACACCAAAACGCAGTGTATTGGGTATAGTGTGGGTAAACAGGCTGATCGTTTTCCTTTAAAGGGGTACTCCGCCGAAAAACATCTCATCTCCTATCCAAAGGATAGCAGATAAGATATCTGATTGCAGGGGCCCCCCGCGATCGCCGGAGTGGCACCCCAGTCATCCAAGAACACAGTGAGCTCCGCTCCATGCCAGATGACTAGTGACTACAGCTGCCATGCCCCCTGTATTCATGTCTATGGGAGGGGCGTCCGGAACACTGAAGCTTTTGCGACATCACGCCCCCTCCATTCATGTCTATGGGAGGGGGTGTGACTCCTACGTAGTAACCGCCACATCCCCTCCCATAGACACGAACGGAGGGGGCGTGATGTCACGAATGGGAAAGCTTCCGTGTTCTGGATGCCCCTCCAGAATGGAGGGGGTGAGGGGTGACATCACGAACACGGAAGATGTTTTTTGGCAAAGTACCCCTTTAAGGTCAATGGGCAGGCTGAGGCTACAGATCCATCCTTATGTTGCATGTTTCAGGCAGCATGAAAGTGATGACAGGTTTCCGGTCACTTTAAAAAAAAACTTTTGACATGTCGGCATGCCAAAAGTTCAGACGCCAACCGACTGCTAGAACGTGCCGGGAGAAGTGACATATGACCAAGACGGTTTCTGTCGCTTCTCTCCCTGTATGTCAATGTTTTCTTGTCAGGGTGCCTACAGCCATTGCAAAACATATTGGGAGTTGTAGTTTTCCAACAACTGGAGGCACCCTGGTTGGGAAACACTGGTGTATGTTGTAGTGATTGGTCGGTGTCTGAGTGCTCAGACCCCAAACCAAAAGTAATGACATGTCTCCAGGACAAAAGAAAACTACTGGCACTTTAAGTCATTTTAGCTATATGGAAACAATTGAGATATATATATATATACATATACATACACACACTCTTTTCTATAATAAAAGATATACAGCTAAAAAATAATTTATCAGCTAAAAGATCAAAACTTGCCCAGAGGAAAAGTTGCCCATAGCAACCAGATTGCTTCTTTCATTTTTAACAAGGCCTCTGCAAAATGAAAGAAGCCATCTGATTGGTTGCTATGGGCAATTTAGGAGATTGGTTGCTCAGCAACTTTTCCTCTGGACAGGTTTTGATAAATCTCCCCCCTTGTGTACAAAAGGAACAACAATAAGACAGCTATTAGGATAAAAGCATCTGAAATGATATGTATTGTATACCAACCCACATTGATATTGTGCTGCCTTGGCATGCTGGGAGTTGTAGTTCAGCTAGAGGCAACTTTTAAACATGGGAAAACCCCTTTAACTCAGCTACAGGCCAGCTCAGATGGAACATGTCTATCAGCTGTGGCTCAGCAGCTGTCATAAGACTACAACTCCCAGAATGCCCAGGCAGCTGCTGGCTGTCAGACCAAGCTGGGAGATGTAGTTCCACCAACGCTAGAGATCACTATGTGATATGACCATAAACCAGTATTTTCCAAACACTGTGCCTCCACCTGTTGCAAAACTACAACTCCCAGCATGCCCGGACAGCCTTTGGCTGTCCGGGCATGCTGGGAGTTGTAGTTTTGCAACAGGTGGAGGCACAGTGATAGGAAAACATTGCCATAAAGAATACTAAACAGTATAGCGCGGTTAAAGTGGGCTGTGATAGGACGCAATACTCACTCTGACTTGCGCCACGCTGCTCTTCATGACGGGGTGATGGCCGCTTCACTACAGGACACAACACAGGGCCCGCTCCGTCTCCGTAATCTACCCCCGATAACGGGGGGCTTGTGGGGGGGGTAACGTGGTGTGAGCTCCACCGCTCTATCCGCGATCTTCAAACTAACCAATACCGTCTCCTACCACACTCACACACGACACCAGCGCTCACTTCCGGTTTCCCATCATTACCTCACGTGACGCACTCGGCATGGATGGCTGCCTGCAGAGGACAAACATCGCGAAAAGGCGTTTCAATATTCTAATAGTGTCCTTGGGTTGCTTACTGGCTGCAGAAAAAAATAGTGTTGTTGTTTTTATTTATTTAATTTATTTATTTATTTGTTTAATGTATTAATTATTTTTTTTCCTTTTTGTACTTTCGTATTTTGCACCTCACCTTCTAAAAATCAGAACACGCTTTCAATTTTCCACCTACAGACCCATATGAGGGCTTGTTTTTTTGCGCCACCAACTGTACTTTGTGATGACATCAATCATTTCACCACAAAATCTATAGTGAAAGCAGAAAAAAAAATTATTTGTGGGGCATAATTGGAAAAAAACAAAAACATTTTGTAAATTTTTGGGGCTTCCGATACTACGCAATGCACTTTTCGGTAAAAATGACACCATATCTTTATTCTGTAGGTCCATACGGTTACAAAGATACCTAATTTATATAGGTTTTATTTAATTTTTCTACTTACATTTTTTTTAACTACATGCACCAAAATGTTTGTGTTTAAAATCATCATCTTCTGACCCCTATAACTTTTTAATTTTTCCGTATACAGGGATGTACAGGGCTAATTTTCTACGCTGTGATCTGAAGTTTTTATCGGTATCATTTTTGTTTTGATGGGACTTTTTAATCGCTTTTTTAAAACATTTTTTAGGGTATACAGAGTGACCAAAAATATCCAATTTTTTTATGTGTACCCATTGACCATGCAGTTTCATTAACATTATATTTTTATAGTTCGGACATTTCCACACGCGACGGTACCACATATGTTATGTTTGTTTACATATATTTTCTTTTTAAATGGGAAAAGGGGGGATCCAAACTTTTATTAGAGAAAGGGTTAAATCACATATATTAACTTTTTTTTAAACTCTATTTACACTTTATTTTAGTTCCCATAGGGGACTATTACATGCAATCCTTAGATTGCATACACTGAACAATGCTATGCTATAGCATAGCATTGATCAGTGTTATCTTTGCTCGATTGCCGTTTTAGATGCCACGATCAACTTTGATTGCAGACTCTAAAGGGTTAATACCGGGCATCAGCCTGATCGGCCATGTCTGGTATTTGCCGCAGGTCCTGGTTGCTGATAGCAACTGGGACCCACCTGGTATAAAGTGAGCTCAGCCACTGAGCATGCTACACATAACCGACGCCGGCATGTACGTAAATAGATGTCCATTGTCGTTACGGGGTTAATTATTTATTTAATATTTTGTTTTAGTAAGCCAGTTATTCTAAACACCTATAAACATCTTTTATGTTGGCTTTCAGGATGCAGCCTATTTTATTTTTGCAGTTGAGGGTATATGTTTATTTCCTGGTATCCGTTTTAGTACATAATTGATTACGTACTTTTTGATTGAAAATTACTTTAATCAATTGTCAATCACTTATACAATCAATAATTCATTCACCATATGTAGCATTACAGCACAATATACAGCAGGGGTTTCCAACGCTATACATCATACTACATGCTACACTAACATTCCGGCATACATTAGAAATGTTTCCAAAAAGCAACAGTATATACAGTACCAGGCAACAAAGCATAGGGGACCGTGGTAGGGGAAGGGGGTTGGGAAAACAGGTGATAGGGAAGGGAGATCACAGGCTTGAAGCTTTATTGAGAGACAAAAGACACACAAGGGGAGAGGGGAAGGAAAGGGGTATTAATCCTCTTCCTCCTCAATATTCGGACGGTCCCTGATGGAATACGTCCTCAGCAGGCTGTGGACAAGCCTGTGGCAGTCCTGGACTGACATCCTCTCCAAGTTTATAATACCGGTAAACCACAAAGCATCCTTATAACAATTCATAAGGCACCAAGATTATGTACATGCGAATGAGGGGGCCCTGCTCTGACTTATAGGGTGACCTATAGGACCCCTCCAGAGTCTCCCCCATATAAACCCTGGGAGGAGCTAGCTAGTCAGTCTAGAGTCAGTCTAAGCTGAACTACAGTGAAGACAAGTCCTGAGAGTGTCTGGTGTCCTGAGGAGACCCAAGGCCTACCACACAGCCACGCTTCTACCAATCCAGAGTCCCACAGGTGAAAGTCAAAACCTGGTAAGCTACATATGGGGTGAAGTCTGCAAATTGAATAAATTACCTGCTTTTGGCTTTCTAGCCACCTCTGGGGCTGCAAACAGGCCACAGAGAAGCAGAAGCCCTCAATCTGAAGATAGGTGCAGGTCCCAGAGGTGTAAGCTGACCATATGTCCCATTTTTTTATTTAATTTTTTTTAATTTTTGAGACTGTCTCCAGGTTGGGTGTGGTATTACAACTTATGATCCAACTGCGGACCAATATATGGAGGGTTATTTAAACCAATTCACCAAAAGATCACCGAAGTGATCCACTAATTCCCTATATTTCCCATATATTTGTTAAAAGGTATAATCTTTATTAATTTCAAAACACCAACAAAAAAGGAGTTAAAAATTGCAGTGTATCTCTCCTCCTGTATTATTAGTAATCTGTGCCAGCCAGGCATCACCTATTATCTACCTGTGTGTACCTGCAGTGTACACACGGTTGGTGGGGGAGTCCGCACTGTATATTAAAAAACCTATCCTATGCCCCCCTCGACATGTTTCGCCGCAGGACGCGGCTTTGTCAAGAGGTTTTAGGGCACTGAATGAAAAAGCGCCAAAACAGGGGTTAAATAACCTCCTATTGTGACATCATGGTGGGATGATATTCACTTCTGATTGGTGGGACGCCATCCCATCCAATCATCCTCTATTTAATTTGATGGACATTTCCATGCACCTATTGCTGCTCTCATAGTTCAACCAATCCGCATAGTTGTTTATTGGTTGCCTCGGTAATGCATCACATGATTACTGCGTCATGATCTCAGAGCCGATGTTCACATCCGCCTCCTGCGCTATGACCCCTGCGCGAGCTCTTATACCAGCGCCGATATTCACATCCGCTTCCTGCGCCGTAACCCCTGCGCGAGCTCTTACACCAGCAAGCGCACCTTGCTGTCGGAGCTGCGCAGTTCTATATGCGCGGGGACTTAGTCTCCACAGGCATTTCCAAATAGATATAATAGTCGGTCACTATGTAGTTTCATATGCGCCAGAATTTTTTCTATATAAGGGCTGCATGATGTAATCTGCGCAATTACTTGGTCTTCCGTAGTGCTCCATGTTAATAGGGATAAAATCCAATAAAATGCATTATTGCTCTATATGATATTCTATATTATTCTATGTTGTATATTATTATCATAGAAGTAGTTAATTATTTAGTGATAATTTAAAGGCAGCGTATTGGTCCATCATGGTTTGTCCATCTACAATTCCCTCCCTGATGTCACTTCGGCAGGGTGTTTAATAATTATGTTGATAATTGTACATGATGTTTATACATTATGGCAGCTATTCTAAATGAACGCTGAGAAGGTAAATCCCTCATTGAGTCCATTAGGGCTCAGGCTTTTGAGTCGCTGTATCCATCTTGCTTCTTCACGGAGTAATTTCTTATCTAAATTACCTCTTCTGGGGCCCAATGTCATCTTAATTAGTCCCCAAAATTTAAGGGTTTGTATATCACCTCTATGAAAATTTCTAACATGTCTCGCCAGTGGGGTATCAGTCCCAGTGCGGATAGTGCTGAGATGTTGAGATATCCGTCTTCTCAGTTGCTGTGTGGTTTTGCCCATATATAGCTTACCACATCCGCACTGGGCTATATATATTACTCCAGAAGTCTGGCAGTTGATAAAATCCCTAATAACATATTTCTTATTATCAATTGGGTTAACAAATTCTTTCATCCTAGGCAGGAATCCACAAAAGGTACACTTTCCGCAAGGATGAGACCCTTTTATTGTAGACTTGAGCCATGTTCTTTCTGTTTTTTCAGTATAGAGGCTATGAACCAGATGTTCTCTGATGTTTTTCCCTCTCCTATATGTGATCGAAGGAAAAGGGGGGATGACATCTCTCAGATCATTGTCTGCCTGTAGAATAGGCCAAAATTGACGTAGAATATTCATTACCTGATGATTATTTTCGTCAAAAGTGCCAATGCATCGTACCGTCTTAGTTATTGTTCCCGTTGTCTGTTTACTTTTCAGTAGCTCCTGTCTTGGGGTATCACGAGCCCTAGCGAAGGCTCTATGAAGAACCTTCTTAGGATACCCCCTACTGATAAATCTGTTACGGGAATGCAGGACTTTATATAACAGGTAAGCTATATGTGGGCAAAACCACACAGCAACTGAGAAGACGGATATCTCAACATCTCAGCACTATCCGCACTGGGACTGATACCCCACTGGCGAGACATGTTAGAAATTTTCATAGAGGTGATATACAAACCCTTAAATTTTGGGGACTAATTAAGATGACATTGGGCCCCAGAAGAGGTAATTTAGATAAGAAATTACTCCGTGAAGAAGCAAGATGGATACAGCGACTCAAAAGCCTGAGCCCTAATGGACTCAATGAGGGATTTACCTTCTCAGCGTTCATTTAGAATAGCTGCCATAATGTATAAACATCATGTACAATTATCAACATAATTATAAAACACCCTGCCGAAGTGACATCAGGGAGGGAATTGTAGATGGACAAACCATGATGGACCAATACGCTGCCTTTAAATTATCACTAAATAATTAACTACTTCTATGATAATAATATACAACATAGAATAATATAGAATATCATATAGAGCAATAATGCATTTTATTGGATTTTATCCCTATTAACATGGAGCACTACTGAAGACCAAGTAATTGCGCAGATTACATCATGCAGCCCTTATATAGAAAAAATTCTGGCGCATATGAAACTACATAGTGACCGACTATTATATCTATTTGGAAATGCCTGTGGAGACTAAGTCCCCGCGCATATAGAACTGCGCAGCTCCGACAGCAAGGTGCGCTTGCTGGTGTAAGAGCTCGCGCAGGGGTTACGGCGCAGGAAGCGGATGTGAATATCGGCGCTGGTATAAGAGCTCGCGCAGGGGTCATAGCGCAGGAGGCGGATGTGAACATCGGCTCTGAGATCATGACGCAGTAATCATGTGATGCATTACCGAGGCAACCAATAAACAACTATGCGGATTGGTTGAACTATGAGAGCAGCAATAGGTGCATGGAAATGTCCATCAAATTAAATAGAGGATGATTGGATGGGATGGCGTCCCACCAATCAGAAGTGAATATCATCCCACCATGATGTCACAATAGGAGGTTATTTAACCCCTGTTTTGGCGCTTTTTCATTCAGTGCCCTAAAACCTCTTGACAAAGCCGCGTCCTGCGGCGAAACATGTCGAGGGGGGCATAGGATAGGTTTTTTAATATACAGTGCGGACTCCCCCACCAACCGTGTGTACACTGCAGGTACACACAGGTAGATAATAGGTGATGCCTGGCTGGCACAGATTACTAATAATACAGGAGGAGAGATACACTGCAATTTTTAACTCCTTTTTTGTTGGTGTTTTGAAATTAATAAAGATTATACCTTTTAACAAATATATGGGAAATATAGGGAATTAGTGGATCACTTCGGTGATCTTTTGGTGAATTGGTATTACAACTTGGCTCCATTCACTTCAATGGAACTGAGCTACAAAACCACACCCAACCTGGAGACAGACGGAGAGCTCTAGCTCTGTTATTCTATTCCTGGATAACCCTTTTATAGCCCATTTTGGCCTTGAGGATGCAGAAAATGTTTATTTCTGCATTTTGCACCTTCTAAAAGTCATAACTCTTTTATATTTCCAGAAAAATCAAAAAATGTTAAGAGTCATGCTAGGTTGAGGGGATAAGATGCCTGATGGCGGGAGTCCCGCCGCTGGGGACGTCCGTGATCATGCTCGCGGCACCCCGTTTGTTATCAGTCCCCGGAGCGTGTTCGCTCCGGATCTGATTACGGGCGACCACCAGGCCGGCGGCGTGTGACGTCACGCCTCCGCCCCTCAATGCAAGCCTACGGGAGGGGGCTTGATAGCTATCACGCCCCCTCCCGTAGGCTTGCAATGAAGGGCGGAGCGTGACGTCACACAGGGGCAGAGGTGTGACGTCACACGCAGCCGGTCCGGTGGTCGCCCGTAATCAGACCCGAAGCGAACACGCTCCGGGGACTGATTACAAATGGGGTGCCGCGAGCATGATCACGGGCGTCCCCAGCGGTGGGAGTCCCACGATCAGACATCTTATCCCCTATCCTTTGGATAGGGGATAAGATGTGTAAGCACCGGAGAACCCCTTTAAATACAATATAATGTCTTCTCCAGGGCCCTTGCATCAGACAGGATAGAAAATGAAAAAGTATTACTAAAAAGTAAATTGAAAATTGTATGGGATTGCTTCCCATTGGCATAAGGTCTTACTAGGAGGGTTGGAGATGTGAATTTAAAGTCCTTCCACCATATTTTTTTCACCAAAGAGGCCAAATATGGTGACAATAATACTGATCTTTATTAAACATACATTTAAAAGCATACAAAAACTCACTACACACATGTAGGTAAAATCTAGGTACACATACAGGAGAACAGAGGTGAGTATATCACAAAAATAAATAAAGCGCAAACACAGAAATATATATAGATATACCGTATTTATCGGGGTATACCACGCACCGGCCTATAACACGCACCCTCATTTTACCAAGGATATTTGGGTAAAAAAAGTTTTTTACCCAAATATCCATGGTAAAATGAGGGTGCGTGTGTGCGCGTGTATACCCCGATATACCCCCAGGAAAGGCAGGGGGAGAGAGGCCGTCGCTGCCCGCTTCTCTCCCCCTGCCTTTCCTGGGGTCTAGAGCGCTGCTGTCGGCCCTTTTCACCCCCTGGTTATCGGTGCCGCTGCCCGTTCTGTCCCCCTGACTATCGGTGCCGGCGCCGATAGCCAGGGGGAGAGAAGCGGCGCCGACAGCCAGGGGGAGAGAAGGGGCAGCGGCACCCATTGACGGCGCCGCTGCCCCGTTGCCTCCCCCCATCCCCGGTGGCATAATTACCTGAGTCGGGTCCGCGCTGCTGCAGGCCTCCGTCGTGCGTCCCCAGCGTCGTTGCTATGCACGGCGCGGCGCACTGACGTCATGCGCCGTGCCGTTCAGCGCATAGCAACGACGCCGGGGACGACGCCGGGGATAGTCAGGGGGACAGAACGGGCAGCGGCGCCGATAACCAGGGGGTGAGAAGGGCCGACAGCAGCGCTCTAGACCCCAGGAAAGGCAGGGGGAGAGAAGTGGGCAGTGACGGCCTCTCTCCCCCTGCCTTTCCTGGGGGTGTATCGGCGTATAACACGCACACAGACTTTAGGCTAAAAATTTTAGCCTAAAAAGTGCGTGTTATACGCCGATAAATACGGTAACTTACTGTTATAGTAGTCATTTACCTATTGATAATTGTTACGCCGAGCGCTCCGGGTCCCTGCTCCTCCCCGGAGCGCTCACGGCGTCTCTCTCCCTGCAGCGCCCCGGTCAGACCCCCTGACCGGGAGCGCTGCACTGACATTGCCGGCGGGATTGCGATTCGCATAGCGGGACGTGCCCGCTCGCGAATCGCATCCCAAGTCACTTACCCGTCCCGGTCCCCGGCTGTCATGTGCTGGCGCTCGCGGCTCCGCTCTCTAGGGCGCGCGCGCGCCAGCTCTCTGAGACTTAAAGGGCCAGTGCACCAATGATTGGTGCCTGGCCCAATTAGCCTGATTAGCTTCCACCTGCTCCCTGGCTATATCACATCACTTCCCCTGTACTCCCTTGCCAGATCTTGTTGCCTTGTGCCAGTGAAAGCGTTTAGTGTTGTCCAAGCCTGTGTTACCTGATCTCCTGCTATCCATATTGACTACGAACCTTGCCGCCTGCCCCGACCTTCTGCTACGTCTGACCTTGCCTCTGCCTAGTCCCTCTGTCCCACGCCTTCTCAGCAGTCAGCGAGGTTGAGCCGTTGCTAGTGGATACCACCTGGTTGCTACCGCCGCAGCAAGACCATCCCACTTTGCGGCGGGCTCTGGTGAACACCAGTAGCATCTTAGAACCGGTCCACCGGCACGGTCCACGCCAATCCCTCGCTGACACAGTGAATCCACAACCTGTAAGCCGAATCGTGACAGTAGATCCGGCCATGGATCCCGCTGAGGTGCCGCTGCCAAGTCTCGCTGACCTTACCACGGTGGTCGCTCAGCAATCGCAGCAAATTGCCCAACAAGGACAGCAGCTGTCGCAGTTTACCGCCACGTTACAGCAACTTCTGCCTCTGCTACAGCAGCAACCATCTCCTCCGCCAGCTCCTGCACCTCCTCCGCAGCGAGTGGCCGCTCCTAGCCTCCGTTTGTCCCTGCCGGACAAATTTGATGGGGACTCTAGACTCTGCCGTGGATTTTTGTCTCAATGTTCCCTGCATATGGAGATGTTGTCGGACTTGTTTCCTACAGAACGGTCTAAGGTGGCGTTCGTAGTGAGCCTTCTTTCAGGAAAGGCCTTGTCTTGGGCCACACCGCTCTGGGACCGCAATGATCCTGCCACAGCCACAGTCCAGTCCTTCTTCGCTGAAGTCCGTAGCGTCTTCGAGGAACCAGCCCGAGCTTCTTCTGCCGAGACTGCCCTGCTGAACCTGGTCCAGGGTAATTCTTCAGTAGGCGAGTACGCCATCCAATTTCGTACTCTCGCTTCCGAATTATCTTGGAATAACGAGGCTCTCTGCGCGACCTTTAAAAAAGGCCTATCCAGTAACATCAAGGATGTGCTGGCCGCACGAGAGATTCCTGCCAACCTGCAAGAACTTATCCATTTGGCCACCCGCATTGACATGTGTTTTTCTGAGAGACATCAGGAGCTCCGCCAGGAAAAAGACTTAGATCTCTGGGCACCTCTCCCACAGTATCCTTTGCAATCTACGCCTGGGCCTCCCGCCGAGGAGGCCATGCAAGTGGATCGGTCTCGCCTGACCCAGGAAGAGAGGAATCGCCGTAGGGAAGAAAATCTTTGTCTGTACTGTGCCAGTACCGAGCATTTCTTGGTGGATTGCCCTATTCGTCCTCCACGTCTAGGAAACGCACGCACGCACCCAGCTCACGTGGGTGTGGCGTCTCTTGGTTCTAAGTCTGCTTCTCCACGTCTCACGGTGCCCGTGCGCATTTCTCCTTCTGCCAACTCCTCCCTCTCAGCCATGGCCTGCTTGGACTCTGGTGCCTCTGGGAATTTTATTCTGGATTCTTTGGTGAATAAATTCTGCATCCCGGTGACCCGTCTCGTCAAGCCGTTCTACATTTCCGCGGTCAACGGAGTTAGATTGGATTGCACCGTGCGTTACCGCACAAAACCCCTCTTAATGTGCATTGGACCCCATCACGAAATGATTGAATTTTTCGTCCTTACCAACTGCACCTCTGAGGTCCTCCTCGGTCTGCCATGGCTCCAGCTTCATTCTCCCACCCTTGACTGGACCACCGGGGAGATCAAGAACTGGGACTCTGCTTGCCACAAGAAATGCCTCTCCTCCCCTCCCAGTCCCGTCAGGCAAGCCTCAGTGCCTCCTCCTACACCTGGTCCCCCCAAGGCTTATCTGGACTGAGCCTTGCCTCCTCATGGCCCCCGTCCTGGTGACACCCTGCCCCGTGCCAAGCTTCACTCTCTGCCCTCCCTCCCCATTCCCACTCCTGCTGTACTGCCTGCCTTTGAGGAAACCCTACATTCACTCCCGGTGTCCTCGTCCCAGGTAAAGCAGTTGCCGGACAAAAAAAGGGGGAGACCTAAGGGGGGGGTACTGTTACGCCGAGCGCTCCGGGTCCCTGCTCCTCCCCGGAGCGCTCACGGCGTCTCTCTCCCTGCAGCGCCCCGGTCAGACCCGCTGACCGGGAGCGCTGCACTGACATTGCCGGCGGGGATGCGATTCGCATAGCGGGACGCGCCCGCTCGCAAATCGCATCCCAAGTCACTTACCCGTCCCGGTCCCCGGCTGTCATGTGCTGGCGCGCGCGGCTCCGCCCTCTAGGGCGCGCGCGCGGCAGCTCTCTGAGACTTAAAGGGCCAGTGCACCAATGATTGGTGCCTGGCCCAATTAGCCTGATTAGCTTCCACCTGCTCCCTGGCTATATCACATCACTTCCCCTGCACTCCCTTGCCGGATCTTGTTGCCTTGTGCCAGTGAAAGCGCTTAGTGTTGTCCAAGCCTGTGTTACCTGATCTCCTGCTATCCATATTGACTACGAACCTTGCCGCCTGCCCCGACCTTCTGCTACGTCTGACCTTGCCTCTGCCTAGTCCCTCTGTCCCACGCCTTCTCAGCAGTCAGCGAGGTTGAGCCGTTGCTAGTGGATACGACCTGGTTGCTACCGCCGCAGCAAGACCATCCCACTTTGCGGCGGGCTCTGGTGAACACCAGTAGCATCTTAGAACCGGTCCACCGGCACGGTCCACGCCAATCCCTCGCTGACACAGTGGATCCACAACCTGTAAGCCGAATCGTGACAATAATATTACGATGTATTGTAATCTTATTTTGCCTCAAGTATATTTATTTGCATCAAGTTCTTCCGTTATGTTTTTCTCATTTTTCCATGTTTTCCTTTTTCTTTTCTTCTCTCTTCTTGTCCAATAGCCACTTTGATTCTCAGTATGAATAATATAGCCAGGTGTAACATATCCCTGGGCAATCCAGCCAAGAGTTCACCTGTTACACACCTGACATACTGTTCCATGTGCTATAAAAAGCCACAACTTTCCCAGGCATCCTATCTATACCACTAACACCATCAGCTATTGAAAAAGGGAACCTGGCTCCCCAAAATGCGTCTAACCCAGTTATATATATATATATATATATATGGTGCCTTGGGGGGGGTGTATGGCAGTTGGGGTGTTGCTATGCGGTATATCAAGGGTGTAATTAACTCTTGTCAGTTGTGACGCCAGGGTGAGGGTTAATACTGTATAGCTTGGCCTATCGCCACCCTTTTTTACACAACAAATCATCTGCTGGTTATACTAGTCTGTAGATGGTATAATACCCAGCAGTCCATTACTAATAGTCTTAGACAGAGTGAAATTTTGAGTTTAGTACACAGCTTTTTTGTGCTGTAGCACTGTTGTATTCTGCTGGTGTTGTGCAAAAATCCTTTTTTTTTTTAAGCGTACTGTACCGCATTTTTTCTGCCCTCATAATAGCATACCACATACCTACATGTAAGTGGTGTACTATTTTGTGCCTGTTAATCTGTCAAGGGCCTACAGACTGTGAAAGGACAGCCAAAAGTAATCACCTGCTGGTGTTTTACTCCAATACGTTTATTAAGCGTACTGTAGCGTATTTTTCTGCCCTCATAAGTGCATATCACATACCTACATCTAAGTAGTGTACTATTTTAAACCTGTTAATCTGACAAGGGATTAGAAATAGTGAAAGTCCAGGCAAAAGTACACACCTGCTGCTGTTCTAGACAAAAACTGTTTTAAGCGTAGTGAAGCGTATTGTACTCCCCTCATATATGCACTATGTTTGTCACGCAGAGAAGTGCCAGGACATGCACAGAGGAGTGGCAGAGGCCAGAATTTATCAGGCAGAGGTCGCAGCAGACTGGGGGGCGAGTGGCAGCAGGAGTCGCAGCGAGAGGCCTTAGCTCCCGGTATCAGCTAGCGGTCGTGTTAATACCAGCAACTTATCTGCTGTCATCGATTGGTTAACATGGTTCCTACTTCATCACAAGGGACATCTGACACCCCCAGTCAACAGTCAGTGGTTTCCTCAGACACAGCCCTCAGTTGGCATGGCCCAGGAGCAGTTCCTGTCCTCCCATTGCCTCTGTCCAATGCTGTTCCCTCCCCACAGAAGTAACTTATGCTGTGGGTTCAGCTCCACTATTCACTGAGGGCGATCTAATAGAGGACAGTCAGCAGCTACTGCCCAGCCAACAAGTGGAGGAGACATCTGCCACTTCCTAGGCGGGCAAGTAGTGATGAGGAGAGTGATGTGGGAGGTGGTGTTGCCAGGGTTCAGGGTCCTGAAGCAGACACTGTTGAGGAACCTGAGGAGGACATCAGTGACATGCAAACACTTGTTAATGATGATGAAGCCGATCGCAATTGGGAGCCGGGTGCAGAAGGGGTTTCATCATCATCAGGAGAAGAGAGTTGCAGGTTGCCTGTGAGGCATGGTAGCATGGTTGGCAGTCAGCATGGTGGCAAAAGTGGAAATTCTGGAGCCAAACGTGGCCGGGGAGACCACCTGCTTCGCGGCAGCCTACCTTCCCAGGAGGTAGTGGAACAGGGGTTCCTGGAGACGGCATCAGTAGCAGTCAATTAGTGCACACTGTTGGTGGGAAAATCAGCTACTCGGTGGTGTGGCAGTTTTTCATCATGCATCTGGAGGATGTTAACCTGGTCACATGCAAGATATGTTGGCAGAAGGTGAAGCGTGGCCAGGGTCCCAATGTTGGCACCACGACCCTGCATCAACATACGCTTCGCCACCTTAAAGCGGCCTGGGAGAACCGTGGCTCCGATGTAGTGGTCCAGCCTGCTGCATCACCTAGTGGCACGTCGCTCCCTCTTTCAGCCAGCCAAGGCTCCACCACCTTACTGAAGGGAGCTGTGTGTCATACCCTCCTTCTGTCGCTTCAGACGATCCTGCTCCTCCTACTTTTAGTCAGCCATTCCGCCAACAATCCATCGACGAAGCCATGTCAGAGAGACAACAGTATGCGCCCACTAATCCAATGGCGCAGAAGCTGAATGTGCTCCTGTCCAAGTTGCTGGTGCTGCAGTCCCTCCCTTTTCAAGTGGTGGACTCTGCATCTTTCAGAGAACTGATGGCTTGTGCCGAGCCGAAGTGGAGAGTGCCAAGCCGTCATTTCTTTGCGAAGAAGGCAGTACCAGCCCTGCACAATTTTGTGGAAGAGAAGGTAGTCCAGTCCTTGAGCCTGTTGGTGTGTACCAAAGTGCACGGGAGCGCCGACGTTTGGAGCTGTAACTATGGTCAGGGAAAATACATGTCCTTTACGGCTCACTGGGTGAATGTGGTTCCTGCACAGCCACAACACCAACTTGGACAGGTCACGCTGCTTCCTCCTCCACGCTCTCAGGCCTTTGGTCCTGTGACAGTGTGCGACTCTGCCTCATCATCCACCGTGTCCTCAGCCTCCACTGCCCAGACAAGTCTCAGTGGCCCTTCAGCATACCATGTGTGCAGGGCACGGCGGTTTCACGCAGTTCTTCACATGGTTTGTCTTGGTGAAAAGAGTCACACAAGGGAGGAACTGATAAAAGTTATTCGTAAAGAAATTGGAGCATGGTTTACTCCACGAAAACTGGAAATGGGAACCATGGTGACTGACATTGAAAAGAACATCTTGCATGTGCTGCGACTGGGAAGGCTGAGCCATGCGCCCTGCATGGCACACGTGTTCAATCTGGTTGTGAAGCAGTTCCTGAAGTGTTCCCCCCCCATTTGCAAGGCATCCTAACAATGAGAAGGAAACTTTGCATGCACTTCAGCCACTCGTACACCACAAAGCACACCCTCCTTGAGCTGGAGCGTCAGAACAATATCCAACAACATAGTCTGATTTGTGATGTTGCCACACATTGGAATTCCACCCTCCATATGTTGGACCGACTATACGAACAGAGAAAAGCCATCACCAATTTCTTGATGATCCAAGTGGATAGGGGTACTCCCCTGTGTAACTTCAATGTGAACGAGTGGCAGTTCATACGTGACACCTGCCGTTTGCTCAGGCCCTTTGAGGAGGCAACAATATTAGCAAATCCCCAAGATTATGGGAGGAACGATGTCATTCCAATGCTTCATTTCTTACAACACGTGTTGGAAACGATGGCTGGTCAGTGCACTGGAGATGTGGTGCCTACATCTCACGGCCACATGAGCCCTGTGGGGGCTGAACTGGAGGAGGTGGAGGGGCACAATGGAGCACCGTTTAGGTTTCGCCAAATGGGTGGTTTTTCTAGTAATCTGACAGGAGAGGAGGAGCCGGCAGAGGAGCTAGAGGGTTATGAGGAAGGCAAGACAGAGGACCCATGTCACGATGCCGGCTGGCAGGTAGTGGACCCTCTGTGCCAGAGAGGGATTGGCGTGGACCGTGCTAGTGGACCGGTTCTAAGCCACTACTGGTTTTCACCAGAGCCCGCCGCAAAGCGGGATGGTCTTGCTGCGGCGGTAGTGACCAGGTCGTATCCACTAGCAACGGCTCACCTCTCTGGCTGCTGAAGATAGGCGCGGTACAAGGGAGTAGGCAGAAGCAAGGTCGGACGTAGCAGAAGGTCGGGGCAGGCAGCAAGGATCGTAGTCAGGGGCAACGGCAGAAGGTCTGGAAACACTGGCAAGGGACACACAAGGAACGCTTTCACTGGCACTAAGGCAACAAGATCCGGCAAGGGAGTGCAAGGGAAGTGAGGTAATATAGGGAGTGCACAGGTGATAACCCTAATTGGAACCACTGCGCCAATCAGCGGCGCAGTGGCCCTTTAAATCGCAGAGACCCGGCGCGCGCGCGCCCTAGGGAGCGGGGCCGCGCGCGCCGGGACAGAACAGACGGGGAGCGAGTCAGGTAGGGGAGCCGGGGTGCGCATCGCGAGCGGGCGCTACCCGCATCGCGAATCGCATCCCGGCTAGCAGCAGGATCGCAGCGCCCCGGGTCAGAGGACGTGACCGGAGCGCTGCAGCGGAGGAGGTGAAGCGAGCGCTCCGGGGAGGAGCGGGAACCCGGAGCGCTCGGCGTAACAGTACCCCCCCCCTTGGGTCTCCCCCTCTTCTTGGAGCCTGAGAACCTGAGGAGCAGACTTTTGTCAAGGATGTTGTCCTCAGGTTCCCAGGATCTCTCTTCAGGACCACAACCCTCCCAGTCTACTAAAAAAAAATTTTTCCCTCTGACCTTTTTGGCAGCCAGAATCTCCTTGACCGAGAAGACGTCCGAGGAGCCGGAAACAGGAGTGGGAGGAACAGATTTGGGAGAAAAACGGTTGAGGATGAGTGGTTTGAGAAGAGAGACGTGAAAGGCATTAGGGATACGAAGAGAAGGAGGAAGAAGAAGTTTATAAGAGACAGGATTAATTTGACACAAAATTTTGAAAGGACCAAGATAGCGTGGTCCCAACTTGTAGCTAGGGACACGGAAGCGGACATATTTAGCGGAGAGCCATACCTTGTCTCCAGGGGAAAAAACGGGGGGAGCTCTTCTTTTCTTATCCGCGAACCTCTTCATGCGTGAAGAAGCCTGTAAGAGAGAATTTTGGGTCTCTCTCCATATAATGGAAAGGTCACGAGAAATTTCATCCACAGCGGGCAGACCAGAGGGCAAGGGGGTAGGGAGGGGGGGAAGAGGGTGACGGCCGTACACCACGAAAAATGGGGATTTGGAGGAAGATTCAGAGACCCTGAAGTTATACGAGAATTCGGCCCATGGAAGGAGATCTGCCCAGTCATCCTGGCGGGAGGAAACAAAATGTCGCAAATAATCACCCAAGATCTGGTTAATTCTTTCTACTTGTCCATTGGACTGGGGATGATATGCAGAGGAAAAATTTAATTTAATCTTGAGTTGTTTACAGAGAGCTCTCCAGAATTTAGACACGAATTGGACCCCTCTATCCGAGACAATCTGCGTAGGCAACCCGTGAAGACGAAAAATGTGTACAAAAAATTGTTTAGCCAACTGAGGCGCAGAAGGAAGACCAGGAAGAGGAATGAAATGTGCCATTTTGGAGAATCGATCAACGACCACCCAAATAACAGTGTTGCCACGGGAAGGGGGTAAATCAGTAATAAAATCCATACCAATCAGTGACCAAGGCTGTTCGGGGACAGGCAGAGGATGAAGAAAACCAGCGGGCTTCTGGCGAGGAGTCTTATCCCGGGCACAGATAGTGCAGGCTCGCACAAAGTCCCCAACATCCGTCTCCAGAGTCGGCCACCAATAGAAGCGGGAGATGAGTTGCACAGATTTCTTGATGCCCGCATGACCTGCGAGATGGGAGGAGTGACCCCATTTGAGAATTCCGAGGCGTTGGCGTGGAGAAACAAAGGTCTTTCCTGGAGGAGTCTGCCTGATGGAGGCAGGAGAAGTGGAGATCAGGCAGTCAGGTGGAATGATGTGTTGCGGAGGGAGATCAACTTCTGAGGCATCCGAGGAACGAGAGAGAGCATCGGCTCTAATGTTCTTATCGGCAGGACGAAAGTGAATCTCAAAATTAAATCGGGCAAAGAACAGAGACCACCGGGCCTGGCGAGGATTCAGCCGTTGGGCCGACTGGAGGTAGGAGAGGTTCTTGTGGTCGGTGTAGATAATAACAGGAAATCTTGATCCCTCCAGCAGATGCCTCCATTCCTCAAGTGCTAATTTAATGGCTAGAAGCTCTCGATCCCCGATGGAGTAGTTCCTCTCCGCTGGAGAGAAGGTCCTAGAGAAAAAACCACAAGTGACAGCATGCCCGGAAGGATTTTTTTGTAGAAGAACAGCTCCAGCTCCTACTGAGGAGGCATCAACCTCCAATAGGAAGGGTTTGGAAGGGTCAGGTCTGGAGAGCACGGGAGCCGAAGAAAAGGCAGACTTGAGTTGTTTAAAGGAGTCTTCTGCTTGAGGAGGCCAGGACTTGGGATCAGCATTTTTTTTGGTTAAGGCCACGATAGGAGCCACAATGGTAGAAAAATGTGGAATGAATTGCCTGTAATAATTGGCGAACCCCAAAAAGCGTTGGATAGCACGGAGTCCGGAGGGGCGTGGCCAATTTAAGACGGCAGAGAGTTTGTCTGGATCCATCTGTAGTCCCTGGCCAGAGACCAAATATCCTAGAAAAGGAAGAGATTGGCATTCAAACAGACATTTCTCAATTTTGGCATAGAGTTGGTTGTCACGAAGTCTCTGAAGAACCATACGGACATGCTGGCGGTGTTCTTCTAGATTGGCAGAAAAAATTAGGATATCGTCCAGATATACCACAACACAGGAGTATAATAGATCACGAAAAATTTCATTGACAAAGTCTTGGAAGACGGCAGGGGCATTGCACAGTCCAAAGGGCATGACCAGATACTCAAAGTGTCCATCTCTGGTGTTAAATGCCGTTTTCCACTCGTCCCCCTCTCTGATGCGGATGAGGTTATAGGCGCCTCTTAAGTCCAATTTAGTGAAGATGTGGGCACCTTGGAGGCGATCAAAGAGTTCAGAGATGAGGGGTAAGGGGTAGCGGTTCTTAACCGTGATTTTATTAAGACCGCGGTAGTCAATGCAAGGACGTAGGGAGCCATCTTTTTTGGAGACAAAGAAAAATCCGGCTCCGGCAGGAGAGGAGGATTTACGGATAAAGCCCTTTTTTAGATTCTCCTGGACGTATTCGGACATGGCAAGAGTCTCTGGGACAGAGAGAGGATAAATTCTGCCCCGGGGTGGAGTAGTACCCGGGAGGAGGTCGATAGGGCAATCATAAGGCCTGTGAGGAGGTAGAGTCTCAGCTTGTTTTTTGCAGAAAACATCCGCGAAGTCCATATAGGCCTTAGGGAGACCGGTTACTGGAGGAACCACAGAGTTACGGCAAGGGTTACTGGGAACCGGTTTTAGACAGTTCTTGGAACAAGAGGACCCCCAACTCTTGATCTCCCCAGTGGACCAATCCAGGGTTGGGGAATGAAGTTGAAGCCAGGGAAGTCCAAGGAGAATCTCCGAGGTGCAATTGGGGAGGACCAAAAGTTCAATCCTCTCATGATGAGATCCGATGCTCATAAGAAGGGGCTCCGTGCGGAAACGTATGGTACAGTCCAATCTTTCATTATTTACACAATTGATGTAGAGGGGTCTGGCGAGACTGGTCACTGGGATGCTGAACCTGTTGACGAGAGAGGCCAAAATAAAATTTCCTGCAGAACCAGAGTCCAAGAAGGCCACTGTAGAGAAGGAGAAGGCAGAGGCAGACATCCGCACAGGCACAGTAAGACGTGGAGAAGCAGAGTAGACATCAAGGACTGTCTCACCTTTGTGCGGAGTCAGCGTACGTCTTTCCAGGCGGGGAGGACGGATAGGACAATCCCTCAGGAAGTGTTCGGTACTAGCACAGTACAGGCAGAGGTTCTCCATACGGCGTCGTGTCCTCTCTTGAGGTGTCAGGCGAGACCGGTCGACCTGCATAGCCTCCACGGCGGGAGGCACAGGAACAGATTGCAGGGGACCAGAGGAGAGAGGAGCCGAGGAGACGAAACGCCTCGTGCGAACAGAGTCCATATCTTGGCGGAGTTCCTGACGCCTTTCAGAAAAACGCATGTCAATGCGAGTGGCTAGGTGAATAAGTTCATGTAGATTAGCAGGAATTTCTCGTGCGGCCAGAACATCTTTAATGTTGCTGGATAGGCCTTTTTTGAAGGTCGCGCAGAGGGCCTCATTATTCCAGGACAATTCTGAAGCAAGTGTACGGAATTGTACGGCATACTCGCCAACGGAAGAATTACCCTGGACCAGGTTCAACAGGGCAGTCTCAGCAGAAGAGGCTCGGGCAGGTTCCTCAAAGACACTTCGGATTTCCGAGAAGAAGGAGTGTACAGAGGCAGTGACGGGGTCATTGCGGTCCCAGAGCGGTGTGGCCCATGACAGGGCTTTTCCGGACAGAAGACTGACTACGAAAGCCACCTTAGACCTTTCAGTGGGAAACAGGTCCGACATCATCTCCAGATGCAGGGAACATTGGGAAAGGAAGCCACGGCAAAACTTAGAGTCCCCATCAAATTTATCCGGCAAGGATAAGCGTATCCCAGGAGCGGCCACTCGCTGCGGAGGAGGTGCAGGAGCTGGCGGAGGAGATGACTGCTGAAGCTGTGGTAGCAACTGTTGTAGCATAACGGTCAGTTGAGACAGCTGTTGGCCTTGTTGCGCAATCTGTTGTGACTGCTGGGCGACCACCGTGGTGAGGTCAGCGACAACTGGCAGAGGAACTTCAGCGGGATCCATGGCCGGATCTACTGTCACGATGCCGGCTGGCAGGTAGTGGACCCTCTGTGCCAGAGAGGGATTGGCGTGGACCGTGCTAGTGGACCGGTTCTAAGCCACTACTGGTTTTCACCAGAGCCCGCCGCAAAGCGGGATGGTCTTGCTGCGGCGGTAGTGACCAGGTCGTATCCACTAGCAACGGCTCACCTCTCTGGCTGCTGAAGATAGGCGCGGTACAAGGGAGTAGGCAGAAGCAAGGTCGGACGTAGCAGAAGGTCGGGGCAGGCAGCAAGGATCGTAGTCAGGGGCAACGGCAGAAGGTCTGGAAACACTGGCAAGGGACACACAAGGAACGCTTTCACTGGCACTAAGGCAACAAGATCCGGCAAGGGAGTGCAAGGGAAGTGAGGTAATATAGGGAGTGCACAGGTGATAACCCTAATTGGAACCACTGCGCCAATCAGCGGCGCAGTGGCCCTTTAAATCGCAGAGACCCGGCGCGCGCGCGCCCTAGGGAGCGGGGCCGCGCGCGCCGGGACAGAACAGACGGGGAGCGAGTCAGGTAGGGGAGCCGGGGTGCGCATCGCGAGCGGGCGCTACCCGCATCGCGAATCGCATCCCGGCTAGCAGCAGGATCGCAGCGCCCCGGGTCAGAGGACGTGACCGGAGCGCTGCAGCGGAGGAGGTGAAGCGAGCGCTCCGGGGAGGAGCGGGAACCCGGAGCGCTCGGCGTAACAACCCAGACACACCTTGGCAGTATGCAGTGGAGATGGAGGCAGGGAGTCCCTCTGAGTCACTTGCACAAATGGCACGATGCATGCTCAATTGTCACCAGCTGAATTGTCCGGAGCGGGATGACTTCTGGATCTCCAAGTTATTGGACCCTTGCTACCGTCTTTTTTACACCCACTGAGAGGGAGGACAAAGTGACCTACTACAGAGGCATCCTATGTAGTCAGTTGGCTGATGCCTATCGGCACCATCACCGTCCTCTCGCAGGTCTGAATCGGGGGGGGGGGAGGGGCTTCTGATGTGGTGGGTTTGGATCCTACTCCAAGACATATTATCCCTCCTGATCGTCCGATCGTTCTGCAGCCCCTGCCGATCTTCTACAGCAACCTCCTGGTAAAACTTCTGTATCAGTCAGATTGAGACGCAAAGTGCTAAACTGGGGTCATTCTTCCTTATTGGCTGACCATCCTGGAAGACGCAAGACCCTTCTTCTTATCTCCCGACACTACTGGTGGCCACATCTGAAACAAGAGGTCTCTGAATTTGTGCATTCCTGTACCACTTGTGCTCAAGACAAGACCTCCCGACAGAGACCCGCGGGACTTTTGCAGCCGTTGCCCATCCCTGAGATTCCATGGACTCACATTGCTATAGATTTTATTACAGACCTTCCATCATCACATCATTCAAGTAATGGAGAGGTAGTGTACCTTTCCCTGGTGAGGATCGCACAGTGGCGCTAGCAGGAGGTTGTCTGTCAGTTATGCACAGGAGCAGCGGTAATAAAACCAAACAGGTTTATTGGTTTGTATAAAATAAAAAACAGGTACAGATGCAGAGACAACGCATTTCGCAAGGATCCCCTTGCTTCGTCAGGACCTGACAAAGCAAGGGGAACCTTGCGAAACGCTTTGCCTCTGCATCTGTACCTGTTTTTTATTTTATTTTATACAAACCAATAAACCTGTTTGGTTTTATTACCGCTGCTCCTGTGCATAATTGACAGACAGCCTCCTGCTAGCGCCGCTGTGCGATCCTCACCAGGGAAAGGTACACTACCTCTACATTACTTGAATCTGCCGACCGCCATCACTGATGTTGGGGACCAGGACGCAAGGCTGCTACAAGGACCATTTTTTAGTATATATATACTCATACATGTGCTTCACAGTGTTGTGCCTGCTGCGCAACACAGAAAGGTGAGTGAGCAATCTCACCCGTGTTTTCTATACACTCTTTCGCTTTATCAACTGGAAAACTATTGCACTTAGAGAGCACCTTTCTTTTTCTGTTCCCTTCTACCCATATGCTCCATCATCACACCATAACACAGCCATCTGGGTTGTGGTAGACCGGTTTTCTAAAATGGCTCATTTCATTCCTCTTCCCGGACTCCCATCTGCTCCATAACTGGCCAAGCACTTCTTACTTCATATCTTCCGTCTTCATGGTCTTCCAGAAAACATTGTCTCGGACCGCGGAGTGCAGTTTGTGTCCAAATTCTGGCGAGCCCTCTGTTCCTGTCTTGGCATCAGTTTGGATTTCTCCTCTACCTACCACCCCCAGTCCAATGGTAAGGTGGAAAGGATAAATCAAATTTTAGAGACCTATTAACGCCATTTTTTGTCTGCTCGTCAGGACGACTGGGTAGATCTTCTTCCCTGGGCCGAATTTTCCTACAATCAGAAGGACTCTGAGTCCACAAAGACATCTCCGTTTTTTTTATAGTTTTTGGTCATCATCCTAGGTCTCCTCTTCTGGTCCCAGTCTCTTCCAGTCTCCCTGCTGTAGATGAACTTGTCAGAGACTTCTCCTCCATTTGTCGACAGACTTGGCAATCTTTATCTCTGGCATCCTCCCGAATGAGGACTCAGGCAGACAAAAAAAGAAGATCTCCTCTATCCATCTCTCATGGTGATAAAGTTTGGTTATCTTCTAATTACATTCAGTTTAAAATCCCAAGTAACAAACTTGGTCCTTGTTTCCTGGGTCCGTTCAAGGTCTTACAAAAGATCAATCCTGTTTCATACAAACTCCGCTAGCCACCTTCTTTACGTATTCCTAACTCTTTTCCTGTTTCTCTCCTCAAACCTCTGGTTATAAACCATTATTCTCAAAAAAAAATTCTGCTCCAACTCCTGTCTCCGGTTCCTCAGATATTTTTCAAGTTGAAGAGATCCTGGCCTCTAAAATGGTACGTGGCAGAAATTTTTTTTTGGTCGATTGGAGGGGCTTTGGTCCTGAGGAGAGGTCCTGGGAGCCCAAGGAGAACATCTTGGACCGTAATCTCCTCAAAAATTTTTTGTCCCACAAGAAGAGGGGGAGACCAAAGGGGGGGGGGGGTACTGTAATAAACAGCGCTCCGAACGGAAATACCGGCCGTGAACGCATCTCTCCCTGTATGTCGGCTCCCGGCGGGGCTGGGATTCACATTGCGGGACGCGCTCACATGCGAGTCCCAGCCCTTCACTCACCTCCGTCCCCGGCCTCTGTCTCTCAGCTCCGACGCGCGCCGGAGCTTTGAAACTTAAAGGGCCAGTGCGCCCGTAATTAGTATTAACACCTGCACCATTTAGTTTTAGCACCTCCCTAGTACCCTTGCCGGACCTTTGTTTGCCTTGCGCCTTAGAGAAAGCAGTCCTAGTGTTTCCTTGCCGTGTACCAGACCGTGTTTCTAGCCGCCAGCCTATTGACCTTCTGCTACCCTACTGACTACGCTCCTGTGCCGCCTGCCCTGACCTCTAGCCAGCCTGACTATGTCCTGCCTATTCCTTTGGTGCCAAGCATTACCTCAGCCACCTGTCTGGTAGAGTCGTGCCAGGAGTAGCGACCTGGGTGTTGCCTGCCCAGCAAGTCCAACCTGCTTTGCCGCAGGCTCTGGTGAAAACCAGCGGCACCTTAGACTCCGCTCCCTGGCACGGCCCGCGTCATCTGCCACACAGGTCCAGCGGATCCACTACATCACCCTCTCCAGACTACCGTGGAACTATGGATCTACTACTCCCTGGGTACCTGCCGTCTGCGGTGAGTCTTACATATATGTTTATGGTAGCACTAGGTACCATACATCTTCAATGGAATTGTCAAAATTCATCTTTTATTCTTAGAGATTGTGAGGCCCTATTGTCTCTTCATCTGCTGCCAACTCCAGGCTGTGCCATTCAGACACTATATGGTCTCCTCATGCTTCAGCCACTTCCAGGCTGTGCCATTCAGACACTATATGGTCTCCCCATGCTACCACAAACTCCAGGCAGTCATTCAGCCACTATATGGTCTCCTCATACTAATGCCACCTCCAGGCTCTAACATTGTGCTGCCATGTGACATGTGACACCTTGTTAGATTAGGTCCTTTGTACCCACACGCCGAGGCCTTGGACACTAAAACTTGGGAGTTAAAATTTCAAATTCAAAATCCTAATTTTTAATTAAAAAATCTTAAATTTCTTTTTAAAAATCTTAAATTTCAATGGTCTCCTCATGCTTCTGCCAACTCCAGGCTGTGCCATTCAGACACTATATGGTCTCCCCATGCTTCAGCCAACTCCAGGTTGTGTCATTCAGCCAATATGTGGTTTACTGATGCTAGCTACTGATGCTAGCTACCCTTAATCTTCAATTTACATTTCAAAATTTGTCTTTTAATTGTAACATCTACGCTCCGGCCAGACATGCTGGCTGTGAGAGCTCTGTCATGTCCCCGCTGCCAGCAAGGCTGGGATTCGCATCACGGGACATGCCCGCTTGCACATCCCAGCCCGTCACTCACCTTCCTGTGCATGTGCCCCCGCCTCCTAGGGCACACTTGCGCCGGAGCTCTCACTCTTAAAGAGGCAGTGTTCATTTAGCCAAGTGTCTACACCTGCACCCTGGTCCTTAATAAATTAAAGTGACAGTGGTCAGATGTGCAAAAAATGTCCGGGTCCTACAGTGAAACTTGGCTGGGTCCTTAAGGGGTTAAAGGGGTATTCCAGGAAAAAAATTATTATTCTTTTTATATCAACTGGCTCCAGAAAGTTAAACAGATTTGTAAATTACTTCTATTAAAAAATCGTAATCCTTTCAGTACTTATGAGCTTCTGAAGTTAAGGTTGTTCTTTTCTGTCTAAGTGCTCTCTGAGGACACGTGTCTCGGGAACCGCCCAGTTTAGAAGAGGTTTGCTATGGGGATTTGCTTATAAACTGGGCGGTTCCCGTGACACGTGTCATCAGAGAGCACTTAGACAGAAAAGAACCACCTTAACTTCAGAAGGTACTGAAAGGATTAAGATTTTTTAATAGAAGTAATTTACAGTTCTGTTTAACTTTCTGGAGCCAGTTGGTATACAAAGAAAGGTTTTTTTTCCTGGATAACCCCTTTAATTATCCTCTCCATAGGGCTAAAATCTAACGAATAATCTATGAATAATTACAAAAGGGATTATTGGCAGTTATACTATGTAAAAGCTGGCACTTTGATCCCTTTTGATAAGGAGATGGTTTACATATGTAGGTGTTATTAACCTGACATATGCCTTTGCGGAGATTAGATTGCCCATGGATATTAGTCCTATCATTAGCCTAAGTCAGGATCTTCGTTAATATAATAATTTATTCTATTGAATGTACCTCTGGTAGCTACCGCACCCGACGTCTGAACATGTTCCAATCTTAGGAACGGAGTTCTAATGATTGACAGGGAGGCAGCGCCCCTATTGCCGGCGTCATAGGGAGCGCCCTCCGGTGACGTAAAAAAGGTGCGCGCGGGCTTCAGGTAGACGCCGGCGTGTTCAACATACACGCACCAGCTCCGGACACCGCTCCGGCACTCGCTGCCATTGCAGCGTTTCTTGCGTGCATCTCTATCAACAAACTGTAAGTACATCTGGAACAATACTATGGTCTCCACACTACACACTTGTCTGTATGGCGTCTCTATAGATATCTAATGTAGGCATATTGCCTTTACAGCACCCGGTGGTCTCTCAAGCTAGCCCAGTATCCACACATAATCGTGAGTACAAGCCCTAAATCCCTGTCAGGCATGATTCCTGGTGAGTTACAACATGTTGCTAAGGGAGATTTCTGTGTTTATTCTAGGTTGCGCCCTGAGGGGAACGAATGGTGGATTACTGATCGCTTTAAGCTATTAGAGAGACACAGGCAGTGATACACCATATTCTTGTATACTATTTGGAGTACAATGTATCTGTTCTCCATATTACTATTTGGATACATATAATATATGAAGTTGATTTCTAGTCCCCTGATGAAGTTGTGGGAACAAAGTTACTTTCCAGTTCCACAATTGGAAACACGTTGGGACAAGGGACTCTAAAACAGTATATTTAAAATGCAGTTATTCTGTTCTTTTAGTATCAGTTTTGTTATGGTGGCATGTTGACAAGTACTAATTGTTACAGCCTTTATCGTGACACGAGGCTGATTTATGAGCGCCATACGCTAGCCAACTAGCTCTCTAGCGTTGATTCGCTTTTTTCCTTTTTTTGTTTGGTTGCACTATTTGAGCACTATTATTTGATAAAGATAATATTTTTAAGCGATTAACTATTAAAAGTTACATTTTAATAAGGCACCTCAATCCTACATAGGGACCACTTTTTTCTACTTTCTATTCTCTTGCCATGAGGTATTATCTAATTAGGGTTCATATATAGCCCCTTATTTTATACATTCTATCTACTCTAACGAGAAGGCAACTTTTTGTTATTATTACCAGTTATTTCTGCTTAACTCAACACAACATTTGTTAGGATCTGGACTGGCGGCAGGTGAGGACACTGGAGGTGGATCCTCTGGACAGGGAGGCGATGGCGCGGGTCGTACTGGGGGATAGGTTCTAAGTAGTTACTGGTGTTCACCAGAGCCCACCGCAGCAAGTCCATCCCACTTTGCGGTGGGCTCGTGTCCCTCAGTAGCGACTCGACCTCTCTGGCAGCTGAGACTGGCATGGTACACAAGGACTAGACAGAGGCGAGGTCAGACGTAGCAGAAGGTCAGGGCAGGCGGCAAGGTTCGTAGTCAGGGGCAACGGCAGAAGATCTGGATACACAGGCAAGGGAACACAGAAACGCTTTCTCAGGGCACTAGGCAACAAGATCCGGCGAGGACAGGAAGGGGAAGTGGATTTATATAGGAAATGGAGGTGATTGCACTTAGTGGTGCACTGGCCCTTTAAATTTCAGACGTCCTCCTTCCGCCATCCCGGCGCGCGCGGCCCCGCTCTCTAGGGGGTGCGCCGGGACGGGACGGAAGGAGGACGGGGCAGGTGAGCAGAACGGGATGCGACCCGCGGGCAGATTTTTACCCTTCCAGACACTTTTTAAACCTTAATTGTAAAGTTATGTCTCTTTATCTTATTTCATTTTTGCAAATCACATGTACCACAGTAAAAAGGAATCCTGGAATTGATACATGTCTGTTTTCTTTTTTTCAACTTTAAATAAGATATATTTTTAATTTTATATATTTTTTTATTAAACATATATGCTTTGTAAGCTCTGCCCTTTCCATTTTGTTCTCCATATTTTTTGTACTGAAAATGTTAACATTATTTTGTTCTAAAAATAAAAAGACAGAATGAAATAAATCATCTGTTCTCAATGGAATTATACACTCTAAATTATGTATAGCAGCTGAATGTTGTCACATATGTTCAATCCAGCACCTGCATTGAACAATGTGAATTTTACAACGTAAGCACATTATATATTAACATATACAAATATAGAGGTCTGCAATAAAAATGCTGTGTAAGTAACAATTGACATCTCATTATTAAATTCCATCTGTTGTTTTGACCAGAAACTTATTATTGTTATCCGACCCCAACAACAAGAGTGAAGCGATGATCCAAAAATATGCTTTTTTTTCTGTTCTATTGTCACCAATTTACTCTAGCTACTACTAGGCTTACATCTGCTAAACTACTGTACTCATTTACTAATTAGTTTGCATTAACGGGGCATCTGTATAACAGAATACATTGTATATATTTGTATTAACAGAATACCGTATGTTGTATTAGGAAAGCTCAATGTTTGGAGCCAATATTAAAGAGGTATTCTAACATCAGATTTAAAAAAAACATAAAAATGCTGCAAAAGCATGTCACATTGCTTCTGTCTGTTCCAGTTCTAAAACCACCAAAAATCTGATTTAGGTTCTCCATTCTGTGCTTCCTGGTTGCACTTCTTTGTTGAGCAGCTTCTCAGTACTACAATTTCCAGAATGCTTTGCTCTTCATTATAGCCCAAGAAGGCACTCTGTGTGCCATTATTGGAGCACAGGTCTAGTGCACAGTATATAACAATATATGCACTCATCTTTTAACCTTACAAGCAACACAGAAAACAGCTTGTATCAAATCATTCCCATGGCAGCCAGTATTCAACTATAATCCAACAGAGGATACAGAAGAGCAATGATGCTCAGGGCATCCTCAGCCAATCACAGAACAGTGAAAATAGTCAGAAGCTACCTGTTACACTACAATGAACTTCTGTCTATTAACACTGTTCTATGATCAGTCCCTACTACTGGATCAACCCCCTGCTGGCATCTGAAAAGTATTTGTTCTTGCCCACTGCTCCAGCTGAGGATCCCATGCACATTGTTACTCTCCTCCCACAGCACTCCTCCCAGTTCCTCACCCAGCAGACTATCACACAATCAGGAAAGTTTCAGCACCTGCTGTTAATTCCCTGTCTGCTCCTCTGCCTGTATAGTGAAACAAAAATTAAAGACCAGAGGATGGCACCTTGTGTATTACCCACAGAAAATTTTGATCCCCCAATAAGGGTCTGATGGTGTCTCTGTGAATTAGCCACTCACCTGGAGCGAAAAAGTACAGCACAAATCACCCCAAAATTGGGGTACATTAGGGGAAATTCATCAATGGTTTTACCCTGTTTTGTGGTGTTAATTTGTCACACGATTTGTCTCAGTTGCTGTTTAGGGACTTTTCATTGCAACTTTTGCTTTAGAATCTTTTTCTAAAGTTGCATAGATATGCCATAGTCTGGTTAAGTTTTTGCAGTGGTCATGAATTTCTCATGTGCGATTTGTCACACAAGTTGTCCCAAATCCCTCAATTTGTCGCACATCTTTTTTTCTGCTCTTGCTACTGCTCCTCTGCCTGTGGCATTGTTCAGCATCAGACAGCATTCTTTAAACACACCTAATTCTCCCTAAATGTCCCAATAGATATATATACACTGCTCAAAAAAATTAAAAAAAATAAAAGGGAACACTAAGATAACACATCCTAGATCTGAATGAATTAACTAATCGTATGAAGTACTTTCATCTTTACATAATTGAATGTGCTGACAACAAAATCACACAAAAATTATCAATGGTAATCAAATCTATCAACCCATGGAGGTCTGGATATGGAGTCACACTCAAAATCAAAGTGGAAAACCACACTACAGGCTGATCCAACTTTGATGTAATGTCCTTAAAACAAGTCAAAATGAGGCTCAGTAGTGTGTGTGGCCTCCACGTGTCCGTATGACCTCCCTACAATGCCTGGGCATGCTCCTGATGAGGTGGCGGATGGTCTCCTGAGGGATGTCCTCCCAGACCTGGACTAAAGCATCCGCCAACTCCTGGACAGTCTGTGGTGCAACGTGGCGTTGGTGGATGGAACGAGATATGATGACCGAGATGTGCTCAATTGGATTCAGGTCTGGGGAACGGGTGGGCCAGTCCATAGCATCAATGCCTTCCTCTTGCAGGAACTGCTGACACACTCCAGCCACATGAATTCTAGCATTGTCTTGCATTAGGAGGAACCCAGGGCCAACCGCACCAGCATATGGTCTCACAAAAGGTCTGAGGATCTCATATTGGTACCTAATGGCAGTCAGGCTACCTCTGGCATGCACATGGAGGTCTGTGCAGCCCCCCAAAAAAGGCACCCCACACCATTACTGACCCACCGCCAAATGGTCATGCTGGAGAATGTTGCAAGAAGCAGAACGTTCTCCATGGCATCTCCTTACTCTGTCACGTCTTTCACGTGCTCAGCATGAACCCTCTTTCATCTGTGAAGAGCACAGGGTGCCAGTGGCGAATTTGCCAATCTTGGTGTTCTCTGGCAAATGCCAATGGTCCTGCATGGTGTTGGGCTGTAAGTACAACCCCCACCTATGGACGTTGGGCCCTCGTACCACCCTCATGGAGTCTGTTTCTGACCATTTGAGTTGACGCATGAACATTTGTGGCCTGCTGGAGGTCATTTTGCAGGGTTCTGGCAGTGCTCCTCCTTGCACAAAGGCGGAGGTAATGGTCCTGCTGCTGGGTTATTGCCCTCCTACAGCCTCCTCCACATCTCCTTATGTACTAGCCTGTCTCCTGGTAGGTAGTGCCTCCATATTTTGGACACTACGCTGACAGACACAGCAAACCTTCTTGCCACAGCTCACATTGATGTGCCATCCTGAATGAGCTGCACTACCTGGGCCACTTGTGTGGGTTGTAGACTTCATCTCATGCTACCACTAGAGTGAAAGCACCGCCAACATTCAAAAGTGACCATAACATCAGTCAGGAAGAATAGGAACTGAGATGGGGTCTGTGGTCACCACCTGCAGAACCCCTCCTTTATTGGGGGGTGTCTTGCTAATTGCCTATAATTTCCACCTGTTGTCTGTTCCATTTGCACAACAGCATGTGAAATTGATTGTCAATCAGTGTGTTGCTTCCTGAGTGGACAGTGGGATTTAACAGAAGTGTCATTGACTTGGAGTTACATTGTGTTGTTTAAGTGTTCCCCCTTTTTTTTTTTTTTTTTTTTTTGAGCAGTATATATATATATATATATATATATATATATATATATATATATGTGTGTGTGTATATTACAGGAATGTAGGCTGAAGGGGCTGGTCAAAGGTGGTGACATCACTTAGGGGCAGGGCTAGGGTTCAGCAACAAGATCCAGCCAAGCCTTCTGAGACAGCAGAGGTTTATGCATTGTTTTGGGAATGAGGAAGGTGCTGGGAAGCTAGAGACAACACCACCCTGACAGTGACAGGACTACACAACTTCTTGTTATGGGTAAATTATGCAAAAGCATGCAAAAGCTTGTCAAATCTGTGATAACACTAAATTAATAAGGTACATATCTTGGGATGATAGCCTTATTTAACCCTTAGTGGACCCATGACATAAATGATGCCCTGTTAATTAGCACACCAAGACGTACAATTACGTCATGGACTGGAGCGCTGAAAAGTACAGTGATCGCTCAACTTACAATGTCCTCAACATACACTAGTTTCAACATACAAATGGTCTTTTCTGGACCAGTGTAACTTACATAGTTACATAGTTACATAGTTAGTATGGTTGAAAAAAGACATACGTCCATCAAGTCCAACCAGGGGATTGAAGGGAAGGATGTAAGGGGATAAGGGAAAGGGATGTAGTTTTATAATTCTGCATAAGCATTAATGTTATTTTGTTCCAGGAATGTATCTAACCCTGCTTTAAAGCTGTTAATTGTTCCTGCTGTGACCAGTTCCTGAGGTAGACCGTTCCATAAATTCACAGTCCTCACGGTAAAGAAGGCGTGCCGCCCCTTTAGACTAAACCTTTTCTTCTCCAGACGGAGGGAGTGCCCCCTCGTCCTTTGGGGGGGTTTAACCTGGAACAGTTTTTCTCCATATTTTTTGTATGGGCCATTTATATACTTATATACGTTTATCATATCCCCCCTTAAACGTCTCTTCTCAAGACTAAACAATTGTAACTCCTTTAATCGCTCCTCATAGCTAAGATGTTCCATGCCCCATATTAGTTTAGTCGCGCGTCTCTGCACCCTTTCCAACTCCGCAGTGTCCCTTTTATGAACAGGCGACCAAAACTGAACAGCATATTCCAGGTAAGGCCGTACCAATGATTTATAAAGGGGGAGTATTATGTCCCTGTCCCTTGAGTCCATGCCTCTTTTGATACATGACAACTTGAAACCAGACTCAACATAGAATGCTATTAGACACCATAGAAAAAAAGAGTTCAAGCAGCACCTATGTAAAAAGTATATACTTCTTTATTAAACACATATTCAATTAAAAACATGTATCATGCAGCAGTGGAGAAGTGACAAGGATGGGTATCCAATACAACAATAGGGGCAAAAAATGGTTGCTCAGAAAAATATGTTCATATAACAGCTCATAATCCAACTACAAAAGAATTAATAACGTGTGTACACATGCACAATCTCAAGTACAACAAAAGTATTTCCTTTGTATTATTAATGCATTAGATATGGGCTTGTGTGAGTATAGTATATCTATGGGGATAACCATTAGTTAATCCCACCCAGAACTAAAAATATATTAACTATAAAGTGCAAATGCATCACAAGTGTAAGATAAGTACTGGGTAAATGCAGACATAGTCCATACAACTATAAAGAAAATGAGCGATCATATCAGCATACTAGTATATCCTTACCCATGTGTGAGAGCAGCCACCGCCCTGACCCCTACAATCGTTTCGGTTTCCCTTTCTCAAGAGTGCATTAATTGAATATGTGTTTAATAAAGAAGTATATACTTTTTACATAGGTGCTGCTTGAACTCTTTTTTCTATGGTTACTAATAATATTATTGAGTTCCCCTGTTGATGACAGGATTTTTTTGCACTCCCTTATGGGTGTCAATATGACACAAGGGAGATACTTTTGCAATAAGCTAGAACTGTGGTATTTAACATAGAATGCTACAGACGGTCCAGATCTGCAAAACATGTCAATGGCTGACCAACTGACCAATCAGAATGGGCATTTCACTGGTGAAACACCTGTATTACTGAAGTACATGCACTGACTGGTAGAGATGTCGCGAACGGTTCCCTGCGAACATAGCTTGTTCGCGTTCGCCGCGCCTTGCGAACATATGCGATGTTCGATCTGCCCACTATTCGTCATCATTGCAGTAAACTTTGACCCTTTGTGTCACAGTCAGCAGACACATTACAACCAACCAGCAACAGACCCTCCCACCTCCTGCACGGACTCCATTTTAGCTTCATTCTGAAACTGCATGGTTAGAGAGAGGAGGGATAGTGAACCTGATCCGGATTTAATAGGGAAAGCGATTTCTAGGTGGTTTATTCAGGGTCCACTACACTCCTGAAGCACTAAACTAATCTCTGCTGTAAGGAAAGCACCCAAAAAAAGCTCTTTTTAGGGCTCAAACATCAGTCTGCATTTTTTTGTTTTCCCCCTGTGTACTCTAATAGCATTTGCCTTTCTGGCAGCATGATTGGCAGGCTCACAGGGTATATTGTGCCCACTTGCTCAGTGGCACCACTCATATCTGCTGTCACAATAGCTTGCAATATAGCAGTAGTATAGCTGTCAGTTTCTTTCACACGTTTGTTTTGCAACAGCTGGAGGCACCCTGGTTGGGAACCACTGGTTAAAAGGGGTACTCCAGTGGAAAACTTTTTTTCTTTCAAGCAACTACAGTATTCAGTGTCCACAAAAATCCGGAAGGACTCATCTGATCTCTGCTTTAAGGACAGCACCCAAAAAAGCCATTTTTAGGGCTCAAACATCAGTCTGCTTTTTTTATTTCCCCCCCCCTGTGTACTCTAATAGCATTTGCCTGCCTTGCAGCGTGTGTGGCAGGCTCGCTCACAAAGTATATTGTGCCCACTTGCCCAGTGGCACCACTCATATCTGCTGTCATAATAGCAGTATAGCAATATAGCAGTAATATAGCAGTCAGTTTCTTTCACACGTGTGTTTTGCAACAGCTGGAGGCACCCTGGTTGGGAACCACTGGTTAAAAGGGGTACTGTTACGCCGAGCGCTCCGGGTCCCTGCTCCTTCCCGGAGCGCTCGCGGCGTTCCTCTCTCTGCAGCGCCCCGGTCAGACCCGCTGACCGGGAGTGCTGCACTGACACTGCCGACAGGGATGCGATTCGCAAAGTGGGACGCGCCCGCTCGTGGATCGCATCCCAATCCACTTACCTGTCCCGGTCCTCGGCTGTCACGTCCTGGCACGCGCGGCTCCGCTCTCTAGGGCGCGCGCGCACCAGCTCTCTAAGATTTAAAGGGCCAGTGCACCACTATTGGTGCCTGGCCCAATCAGTCTAATTAGCTCAAACCTGCTCCACGCCTTTATAACCTCACTTCCCCTTCCCAGCATTGCCGGATCTTGTTGCCCTTGTGCCTTGAGAAAGCGTTTCCTGTGATTGCCATACCAGTGTTTCCAGACCTTCTGCTATTACCATTGACTACGAACCTTGCCGCCTGCCCTGACCTTCTGCTAGGTCTGACCTCGCCGCTGTCTAGTCCTTCTGTCCCACGCCCTCTCAGCAGTCAGCGAGGTTGAGCCATTACCGGTGGATACGACCTGGTTGCTACCGCCGCAGCAAGACCATCCCGCTTTGCGGCGGGCTCTGGTGAATACTAGTGTTGCTCACGAATATTCGCAATTCGAATATTATTCGCGAATATCGCATATTCGCGAATTCGCGAATTTCGCGAATATAGCGCTATATATTCGTAATTACGAATATTCGTGTTTTTTTTTTGTTTTTTTTTCACAGTACACATCACAGTGATCATCCCTCTCTGCTTCCAGCTTGTGTGGTGTAAAGAAGGCTGTAATACTACTGTGTGAGACTGGCGTGCGAAAATTCGCATATGCGAAAAGTAGCATATGCTAATTTTCGCATATGCGAATTTTCGCGTAAGCTAATTTTGTATATGCTAATATTCACATATGTTAATTTTCGCATACGTTAATTTACGCATATGCGAAAATAAAAACGAGAATATGCGAATATTCGCGAATATATGACGAATATTCGTCCATATATTCGCGAATATTCGCGAATTCGAATATGGCCTATGCCGCTCAACACTAGTGAATACCAGTAGCAGCTTAGAACCGGTCCACCGGTACGGTCCACGCCAATCCCTCGCTGACACAGAGGATCCACATCCAGCCTGCCGAATCCTAACAGGTACTCTGGTAGAAAACTTTTTTCTTTCAAGCAACTACAGTATTCAGTGTTCACAAAAGTCCTGAAGGACTCATCTGATCCCTACTGTAAGGACAGCACCCAAAAAAGCCCTTTTTAGGGCTCAAACATCAGTCTGCATTTTTTTCCCCAAAAACACTTTTTGACTGTGAAATAATAACATACAGTTTCCATCACACAAGTGCATTTCAGGGCCTGCAAGGGCACAGTGTTACACCAGTGCTACTCATATTTGGTGTAACAGTAGTGAAAATTAAAAAAAAAAAAAAAAAGTTTTTGGCTGTGAAATCAAATCAGTCAGTTTATAAAACACTTGGGAGTTTTGGGGCCTGCAGGGCTCAGTGTCACACTATTGCAAGTCATATTTGGTGAAACAGTAGTGTAAATTTGAAAAAAAAAAAAATTCTGGCTGTGAAATAAAATCAGTCAGTTTACAAAACACTTGGGAGTTTTGGGGCCTGCAGGGCTTATTGTCACTAGTGCAAGTCATATTTGGTGTAACAGTAGTGTAAATTTTTAAATAAAAAACTTTTTTGGCTGTGAAATAAAATCAGTCAGTTCACTTCACACTTGGGAGTTTTTGGGCCTGCAGGGCTCTGTGTCACACTAGTGCAAATCATATTTAGTGTAACAGTAGTGTAAATTTAACAAAAAAAAAATGTTTTGACTGTAATAGATTGAATAGCAGGTAGTTGTCTGCAAGCGTGTGTGTCAGGCCTACAGTGTCTACTCTGCCAACTTCTGCCAGTGCACAGTGCCACTCATATCTGTTGTCACAGTAGCTTGCACGCATAGTACCACTAATTGAAAAAAAAATGACAGGCAGAAGCAGGCCACCCTGCAGGGGCCGTCGTGGTGCTGTGATTCCCTTTGGCCCTAGAATAATGGCCAGTGATCAGAGGCCACGTACCCTGAACTCGCAAAGTTCTGAGGACATAGTTGACTGGCTAACACAGGACACCCAGCTCTACAGCTTCCGTTCGGAACCTTGACGCATCATCCTCCTCCTCTAGCTTAGCTTCGGGCACCTCTCAAGTTACCACTCACCCGCCTGCCGCCACCACCAACACTAGCACCACAGCAGCTTTACTTGATCCGTCAGAGGAGTTATTTACACATCAGTTTGAAGAAATGAGGGATGCGCAAACATTATTGCCAGAGGATGTAGATAACAGGGATATGTCTCAGTCAGGCAGCATTACACACATGGACATACGGTGTGATGATGTTGTACCCGATGCTGCTTCCTTTCTTGAGTTGTCAGAAACAAGTGAAGCAGTTGTTGATGACAATGCTTCCGTGGATGCCACGTGGGTGCCCGCTAATAGAGAAGAAGAACAGGGGGAAAATTCAGATGGGGAGACAAAGAGGAGGAGGAGACGAGTTGGAAGCAGGGGGAGGTCGTCGCAAGGAGCTAGTGGCACAGTCAAACAGCATGCATCGGCAGCTGGGGTCAGCCAGACAGCACGCCAATCAACGCATGCTGTTGCCACCACCAGAATGCCGTCATTGCAGAGCTCAGCAGTGTGGCATTTTTTTTGTGTGTCTGCCTCAGACAACAGCGATGCCATTTGCAACCTGTGCCAAAAGAAACTGAGTCGTGGGAAGTCCAACACCCACCTAGGTACAACTGCGAAGGCACACGATCTCACATCACAAACGCCTATGGGATCAACACATGAGTAAAAGCAGCACACAAACTCAAAGCCGCCATCCTACTCCTGGCCCAGCGTCTTCAGCCACGTCAACCACTGCTGTCCTCCTTGCCCCCTCTCAACCATCCGCCTCTCCATCTCTCGCCTTGAGCAGTTCCTGCTCATCTGCTCACAGTCAGGTGTCTGTCAAGGACATGTTTGAGCGTAAGAAGCCAATGTCACAAAGTCACCCCCTAGCCCGGCGTCTGACAGCTGGCTTGTCTGAACTCTTAGTCCGTCAGCTTTTACCATACAAGCTGGTGGAGTCTGAGGCGTTCACAAAATTTTAAGCTATTGGGACACCATAGTGGAAGGTACCCGGCCGAAATTTCTTTGCACAAAAGGCAATCCCCAACCTGTACTCGATTGTGCAAAAGGAATTAATGGCATGTCTGGCACACAGTGTTGGGGCAAGGGTCCATCTGACCACCGATACCTGGTCTACAAAGCAGGGTCAGGGCAGGTATATCACCTACACTGCGCATTGGGTAAACCTGGTGACGGCTGCCATGCATGGAATGCGTGGCTCTGCAGAGGAGATGGTGACACCGCCACGACTTGCAGGCAGGCCTGCTGCCACCTCCTCTACTCCTCCTACTCCATCCTCTTCCATAACCTCCTCGGCTGAGTCCTCGTCTACTGCTGCATCTTGCTCCACATCACCGGCACCCCCCCAGCTCCCCAGGTGCTATTCTACATCCCAGATACGGCAGTGTCACGCCATCTTGGGGTTGACTTGCCTGAAAGCAGAGAGTCACACCAAACCAGCACTCCTGTCCGCCCTAAACGCACAGATGGATCAGTGGCTGACTCCGCACCAAATGGAGATCGGCAAAGTGGTTTCTGACAACGGATTTGGGCAAGTTGACAGATGTGCCGTACATGTGTGTAATCTGATCGTACAACGCTTTGTGCATAAGTACCCAGGCTAACAGGATGGTGTGTGGCCATTTCAGGCGTTCCTACACGGCCATGGCGCACTTTTCAGGTATCCAGCAGCGAAACAACATGCCATTGAGGCGCTGGATTTGCGACAGCCCGACACGTTGGAATTCAACACTCCTAATATTCGACCGCCTGCTCCAACAAGAAAAAGTCGTTAACAAATATTTGTATGACCGGGGTGCTAGGACATCCTCTGTGGAGCTAGGAATTTTTTTGCCACGTTACCGGCGCTCATGTGCAATGCCTGTGGGCTCATGCGTCCTTTTTAAGAGGTGACAAACCTAGTCAGTTGCACCGAAGGCACCATCAGCGACATCATATCATTTGTTTTCTTCCTAGAGCGTGCCCTGCGAAGAGTGCTGGATCAGGCAGTAGATGAGCGGGAAGAGGAAGAGTTGTGGTCACCATCACCACCAGAAACATCCTTATCAGCATCGCTTGCTGGACCTGTGGCAACACTGGAAGAGGATTGTGAGGAAGAGGAGTCAGAGGAGGAATGTGGCTTTGAGGAGGAGGAGGAAGACCAACCACAACAGGCATCCCAGGGTGCTTGTTGTCACCTATCTGGTTCCCGTGATGTTGTACGTGGCTGGGGGGAAGAAGATTATACCTTCCGTGACATCACTGAGGACGAGGAACGGGACATGAGTAGCTCGGCATCCAACCTTGTGCAAATGGGGTCTTTCATGCTGTCGTGCCTGTTGAGGGACCTGTATAAAAAGGCTCAAGGAGAACGACCTGTACTGGGTGTCCACGCTACTAGACCCACGGTATAAACATAAAGTGCCTGACAGGTTACCGCATTACAGCAAGGCGGAAAGGATTCAGCAGGTCCATAATAAATTAAGAAGTATGCTGTACACAGCGTATAAGGGTCATGTCACAGCACAACAGGGATCTAACAGGGGAAGAGGTGAAAGTGATCCTCCTCCCATGAACACGCCGGCAAGGACAGGATGCTTTACAGACATGTTCTTGATGGAGGACATGCAGAGCTTTTTAAGTCCTGGGCGATACATTTGACTAAACAAGGCCTGATCAGATGAGCTGCCTTGGGCTAAAAATGGTCCACACACTGCTGTATTTTACCTCTGAATGCCGGATGACTTGCGTGACTTATCCGCTACCAACCAAAAAAAAAGGCACATAACAGGGCTTAAACTGATAGGAGTGGTGTGTTAAGTAGTACTATTCCTATCTGGCGGCACATTAAATTGCACGCGCAGTGCCCCAAATTTGAAGTAGTAGTGGGCGATACATTCGACAAAAAAAAGCATGATGATGAGATGAGCTGCCTTGGGCTAAAAATGGTCCACACGCTGCTGTATTTTACTTCTTCGCCACCAACTAGGGTTCAAGCCGCAATGTTTTAGGGCACTTTCTGCCTGGGCACTTTCTGGCCAAAAATTTTATGTTCGCGACATCACTACTGACTGGCTGTCTGGTAGCGCCCCCTACAGTACAGGGAGGTACTACATGCTCTGTACTCTTTACCTGTGCCAGGGTTTGCTTCTCCTCTGGACACCAGGTCAGGGCTCCATGTTACTTTTTTATAGTGTTGAGCGGCATAGGCCATATTCGAATTTGTGATATTTAGCGAATATATAGACGAATATTCGTCATATATTCGCTAAATTTGCATATTCGTAATATTCACGTTTTATTTTTGCATATGCGAAAATTCGCATTTGCGAATATTTGCATATGCGGAAATTAGCATATACAAAACTTTGCATATACGAAAATTTGCATATGCGAAAATTCGCACGCCAGTCTCACACAGTAGTATTAGAGCCTTCTTTACACCACACAAGCTGGAAGCAGAGAGGGGTGATCACTGTGATGTGTACTGTGAAAAAAAAACAAATATTCGTAATTGCGAATATATAGTGCTATATTTGAGAATATTCACAAATTTGCAAATAAAATTTGCATTGCGAATATTCGCGAGCAACACTACTTTTTTAGGACATTGCATGTACTGTACAGGATCCTGAAGAAGCTCCTGTCCTCTACATAGACAGTGATTTACAGCTCCCAGCAGATCTTTCTTACTTTTATATGTAAGGACTTTCTTTATCTTTATTAGTTATCTACTTATTTTTCTTTAATCCTCACTTTTTTCCTATTTCTGGATGGCATTTTTTTGGCTTTAGAACCAATTACCAGGTTTCTATAGAGTTATGGTCTCAACATACAATATTCATCCTGGAACAAATTCACATTGTAACTTGAGGGGCCACTGTATTAGCAATCAACAGATTGCTATAAAAACTCCCCTGTGGGAAAAATTTTAAATGTAAATGAAAGTCATAAAAAGTTTTTAAAAATATAAATAAGCTCCCCAGTTAAAATGAAATTACCCCCTTTCCCATATTTCTAATAAAAAATGTAATATATAAATAAATATATTTGGTATTGCCATGAGTGGAAATGTCTGACATTTGAAAATATAATGTTAATGATCCCATACAGTGAATGGCATAGACCTAAAAAATATTAAAAAAAAAAGTGGTACAGATAAAAGCTAGAGATAATGGTGGTGCACAAAATGAGCCCTTAAAGGGGTATTCCGGGGGTCAACGTGTTTTTCCGTTTTTGACTTACCCTATTTGTTTTGTTTCATTTCTATTCTTGTTGTTTAGGCGACTCTATTTCCGTTCTTTGTTGTCTTTTTATCCCCCACTTTGTTTTCCTATCTTTGCTTCTATTTTCTTGCTGTGCACAAAAGGGACTACAACTCCCATCATGTGTCATTCAGGAGTCTTCAGTCTGTGGTCTCACACAAGCTTCTGTAGTCTCCTAGGGGTTGTAGTTCACCACACCTCTGTGGCATACATCAGTGTTTCTCAACCAGGGTGCCTCCAGGTGTTGCAAAACTACTACCAGCAGCATGCCCTGACAGCCTTTGGACATGCTAGGAATTGTAGTTTTGCAACAGCTGGAGGCACACTGGTTGGGAAACACTGATGTAACATGATGTGTATACTGAATAGGCTAGAACAGTGTTTCCCAACCAGTGTTCCTCCAGCTGTTGCAAATCTACCAATCGAAATCTGTCAGGGCATGCTGGGAGTTGTAGTTTTGCAACAGCTGGAGGCACAATGGTTTGTAAACACTAGCATACACACACACAACAGGGACTACAACTCCCAGCATGTGTCATTCAGGAGTCCCCCCCCTCCCCCTTCACATATAGAGATCATCCCCAGTATGAGATTTATTCCCCTGCAGTCCATACATCCCCAGCCCGTGCACCTTCTTATCCTCCCCTTCAGATAACACTTATCTTCTCTGTGAGGTCCTTCTCCTGTGCAGACCTGCGTCCTTAGAATACAGAGCAGGGGGGAGGGGAGGGCAGGAGCTGTGTACTCAGCTGGATGAGATGAGGGGGTGTGGCTTATTTCTCATGCAGACAGAAAAAAAAAAGAGCTGTGACATCTTGTCCACCACAGACTCAGAACTGTGGACAAAAGTAAAAGAAAACCCTCTGAACTACAGAACTTCCTGCCCAACAAACAGGTAAGAAAAACACATACATGCTGCCAAAACATATAACACATGTATATTGCAAAAAACCAAAACTTACATAGAAGATGCCATATGTCAAAAAATGTACCCCTTTAAACAACCCTCTATATGGGAAAAATGAGGAAATTCTAAGCATACTTAGTTTCTTAAAAAAAGTTTTCCTTTTTTTTTAAAGTAGTCCAGTAACAGACAAGCACGTAAAGATGGATGCTGCTTTATTTATATTGACCCACAGAATGAAGAGGATATGTCAGTTTTACCATAAAGTGCACTGCATAAAAATGAAACCCCCAAAAGCTTTTTTGGGGAATGAATCTTAGACGGGGTTGTGAAACTTGTGAGACTTACAACCATTGAGACTATGGCTGCATTCCGCACATTTCAATAATTCGGCAGGCTCTAGTACTGCTTGAAAATGTGCCGTCTCATAGATGGCAATGCATTTCTGAGTGGAATCCACAGAAAGAATAGACATGTATATTCTTCCTGCGGACACCGGAATCGGGATTTCCACAGCAGAAACATCTGCTGCAAAAAATTCTGCCGTGTGCACAGTGCAGCAGAACCCCATTGTAATCATGGGACTCTGCTGCAGCGGAATGTCTATGTGGAATATTCTGATGGAATTCTTAAAGACCTTACACCATATGAACATAGTCTATGACTTATACCTTCTCCTGAAATAATGGGCCTCATTTACTAAGCTGAAACCGACCAGTTTTTGTCTGGTTATTTTGGCGCAGAGTGTCTGTGACATGTCTGCGACAGTGTGCGCCTGGAAAATCCAACAAACCCTACATTGCACTGTGAAAAGCCAAAAAGGGGGCACGGCCTGTCACAAAGGGGGCGTGGCCGGTCCAAAGGGGGCGTGGTTTCACAACCCGACCGATTTACTATTGAATTCACAGAAAATCCTGTGGGTAAATGGCTGGAAATGTCGACCTAGAAAAAGCTGGTCAGAAAATGTTCCCGACTTTTCCCAATAGTAAATAGAGAGGAATCCTGTAAGTCTGAAACAACTTGAGGGTGTGTTCCCACAGGGCGTATACGCAGGGTATTTGACGCTGGGCAAAATTTATGGCAGCAGCAGGAAATACGCTGCGTATTCCTTGCTCACTATACGCACAGGGCTTTCCGGCGACAGCCCTATGTGTGTAGTGAGTTTTGGAGGCGGGGCTGTGTGCTGGCGTGACTGTGATGCGCGGTTCCGCCTCCAAAACTCACTACACACATAGAGCTGCCACCGGAAAGCCCTGTGCGTATAGTGAGCAAGGAATACGCAGCGTATTTCCCGCTGCTGCCGTAAATTTTGCTGGGTATACGCCCTGTGGGAACGCACCCTTAATGTGCAGGGCTTGGCTTCTGGCTTTGTATAACAATTAGTTAAAGCAGGGAAGGGTGGTGGAGGGAGGAGGTGTGCAATACAACTCAGTACCACCTGTTTAACTCTTCTGACTCTAATAAAAAGACACATTTAGAACTTAAAGGGGTACTCTGGTTAAAAAAAAAAAAAAAATTTTAAATCAACTGGTGCCAGAAGGTTAAACAGATTTGTAAATGACTTCTATTTAATAAAAAAAACTTTACCCTTCCAGTACTTTTTAGCAGCTGTATGCTACAGATGAGATTCTTTTCTTTTTGAATTTATTTTGTCTTCTCCATAGTGCTCTCTGCTGACACCTCTGTCCGTGTCAAGAACTGTCCAGAGCAGCATATGTTTGCAATGGGGATTTTCTCCTGCTCTGGACAGTTCCTGATACGGGCATCATGTGTCAGCAGAGAGCACTGTGGACAAGACAAAAAAGAAATTCAAAAAGAAAATAATTTTCTCTGTAGTATACTGCTGCTAAAAAGTACTGGAAGGGTACATTTTTTTTTTAAATAGAAGTAATTTACAAATCTGTTTAACTTTCTGGAACCAGTTGATTTAAAAAAAATGTTTTTTCCACGGGAGTACCCCTTTATTAAAGAGCAAAAAAAAAATAAAGGTGTAGTTAAAGGACATGTCCGGTGCTCACTTTTCTTATTGTATCCGTTCGGGGCTGCAAAAAAAAAGAAAATAAGCTTTCTCTTACCTGCCTACGCTCCCCCGGTGCTTCAGTACAGGTGTTCGGTCCCCGGGCTGTATTCTTCTTACTTCCTGTTAGCCCGGCACGTCACACGGAGCTTCAGCCTATCACTGGCCGAGGCGGGACATCGCTGCAGCCAGTGATTGGCTGAAGCTCCGTGTGACGTGCCGGGCTAACAGGAAGTAAGAAGAATACAGCCCGGGGACCAAACACCTGTACTGAAGCACCGGGGGAGCCTAGGCAGGTAAGAGAAAATTTGTTTTCTTTTATTTTTCAGCCCGGAACGGATAAAGTAAGAAAAGTGAGCACCGGACATCTCCTTTAATTTGATCCCATTAGCCCTTCTGCCGGGATCTGCAGCTTCATACTTGATACTGAGCTGACAGATTCCATTTTACAGAAAAATAATAGTATGAACAATGCATATCTCATGTTCCTCTGTATACTATCATTGTGTACTTTATTGATGGCTAGACAGTGATTTTAATTGATGTAAATATGCCGGCCATCAGATCCTGAACTTGTCTTCTGTAGACGTACAATGTCACATTGTTCAGATCGGGCTCTTAATTAGACAAGTGAAGAGTTGTATAACAGAAGTGATGAATGAAAAAACTGTCCTCATTTCCAGTGCAGATTTTATCACCTCTCAGATGTCTGCTGATGGCACTCTGCTTGTTATTGGCAAGTGATAAGTGCCACTATAGATCATTTTGTATGTGCAAGTAGCTTCTGATTTCTACTAACTATAGGGCTAATTCCCAAATGTGACATTTTGATGCCACCTGCTGCAATTAAAATAGATAAATCATCAAAAAGATGTTACAGAATGTTCAAATAATGCAGTCACCCTCCTAGTCCTACTTAGTTACTGTACCAATGTTATGTTTTACATCGGAGATGTCTATTATAAATGTTTAGCCTTAGCTACAAATACGACTTATCCATAACTTTGTGGAAAAATTACAAAGCATTCTGTTTTACATCTTAAAAGGGTACTCCGATTGAAAAGTGTTTTATTAATTTATTTATTTATTTATTAAATCAACTGTTGCCAGAAAGTTAGACAAATTTGTAAATTACTTATATTAAAAATTCATAATCCTTCCAGTACTTACTAGCGGTTATATACTACAGAGGAAATTCTTTTCTTTTTGGATTTCTTTTCTGTCACGACCACAGTACTCTCTGCTGACACCTCTGTCCATTTTAGGAACTGTCCAGAGCAGCATATGTTTGCTTTGGGGATTTTCTCCTGCTCTAGACAGTTCCTAAAATGAACAGAGGTGTCAGCAGAGAGCACTGTGGTTGTGACAGAAAAGAAAAGTCCAAAAAGAAAAGAATTTCCTCTGTAGTATACAGCCGCTAATAAGTACTGGATGGATTACGATTTTTTGATAGAAGTAATTTACATATCTGTTTAACTTTCTGACATCAAAGTTGATAAAAAGAAAAGGAAAAAAAAAGGTTTTCCACCGGAGTACCCCTTTAAGAGCTTATCCAAGGAAGAAGCAAAAGATGAACCTAGGATATTATGAGATTAGTGAGACTCTAGACTAGGGCAAAAATATACCACCAAGCCTGTAGACAACGGCATTGTTATTATTCACCATGCCATTGGTAGGCATTTTTTTTATTGCTGACTTGGTATACAATTAAATGGTTATATACTATAAGTTTCCATTTAAACAAAGTTATTGCTAGATTAGTGGCATTAAATAATGAATATCATTATATCAGTGGCCCTCTATACTCTATATAAAATTAGTTGTATACTGTATACTACTGTAGTGATATGTTAATATGTTAACATTGTTATATTAATGGACCTCTATACTGTAGCACTGTTATATAGGTAGACTTTTACATCAATGCATTATCATATTAGTAGATGTAAAAACTGGACCTCTGCTGCTGTTAGAGTGTACCAGTTGCTTCACAAAAATAATCCTGGTGTGGGGAGTTAGGCTAGGTTCAGACTACGGAATTTCCACCGGAAATTTCGCATTCAAATTTCCAGCAGAAATTCGGCTTACTATAATGTATAGTGTAGTGAATGGTTTTCCGTTAACAAATTCACACTTCGGAATTTGTGAAGCGGAAAATCTGGATGAAAAATCCGCTTAGAAATTTCCGCCTGAAGAAAGGCGGTGCACTTTCTTCAGGCGAAATTCCTCGCGGAACACATTGCAGTCTATGGGAGACTGCAGTGTCCGCGTGGTCCTAGCGCCGACTGATTCAGTCGGCGCAGGCGGAACTCAGAATCTCCAGGCGGAAATTTTCTGCCCAGAGATTCCGTAGTCTGAACCTAGCCTTACAGGTGGAGCTGGGGCTGCTGTGGTTAATAGGTTGGTAAACAGGTAGCAGACAGACAGGTCCAAACAAAGGAGTCTATACAGAAGACACAAGTTCAGAGCCAGGTATGAAACTACAGGTGCCATAAGACACGGTATGGCGTATCATTAAAAAAAAGTCGCATTGTAAGCCCTACAGATTACCTTCTTCAAAGTCTATGTTCCTTTTTTTTTTTTGTGATGATACTGTCACTGGGTACTTCTACCTGGATATGTTAAAGAAATGGCTTATGTCACATATAGAGGAAAATCTGCCAAACTTAGGGGGATATTTGTCAAAGGATTTAGACTGTTTTTTCCTGTCTAATATTGTTGCACAGAAAGTCACAGTCTAAATATGTGCGACTTTTGCTTTAGAGGATTTTTAGAACATGATGCATTCTAGTCTATTTTAGGGTGCGTTCACACGGAGTAATTCAAGAGGAATTTACTCGAGTAATTCCTCTTGAATTCTCCGCTCCAAATTAATTCACATCTCCTCTGCCCATTGACTTTAATGTTTTTTTCGCGGTCCTGTTCAAACTGTGGAAATTCTGCTAGCGGAATTCCGACGCTGAATTCCGTTCCGCTTGAAGAATGAGCATGTTCATTCTTCAAGCAGAATCCGATAGCAGAAATCAATAGAAGTCAATGGTAAAAAAAAAAATCCACCCGACATCGTCTTCGCACAGAATTTGTGCGCAATTTGCGTGGGATTCGCATAGAATGCACTCGGAAATGGCTGAAAATCCTTCACTTCTTTCTCCCCCATTTCTGCGCGCAATTTCGCGCGAAAATAAAATTCTTTTTTTCCGCCCGTAAATTTTTTGGTGTGAATTGCTCTTGATTTACTCCGTGTGAACGCACCCTTAGACAGAAAAATGCATTGGTGCTGAATTTATCAAAAGCGACTTTTCAGCGACAAGTCGCATCGGCTGAAAGTACGCCGAAATGTCAGACCATGCTGGAGCAGGTTTAAATATACTCGAAAGCATAGATCACGAAGTCTGTGCACAGAATTTATCAAGAGCCAAGCGCCTTTTGATAAATGAGGCGCACAATAGACCGGCCTAACACTCTGTAGTTTGGTCTATATTGATGCGGGACATAGACAGCTTTGATAAATATCCCCCACAGTCTATCACTTGGCTGTCTGCTGATATGTCAACAAAAACTCTACAGGAGTGTTGTATTGGCCATCCACCAATGTTGCTCTAACCTCCATAAAAAAAAGGATAGCTAGCGTGTCATGTTTATGTTCTCACACTAATGAATACCAAGGCTATAACTTTGCATCATTCTTGAATCACACCAGCTAGCATGTTATTAGTTTGTTTGTTTTATACCAGGAGGACACTATATTATAAGTATGCTCTATAACATTTATAATAAAAACAATCACAAGAAAAATAAAAGAAGAGAAAATAAATAAAAAAGCACATATTTTCCAATACACTTTAGAATGTACTGGTTTATAGAATTTAATGGTATAAATTTGCTGTAAATGTTAAATTTATTTTAAAGGGATTCTAAAAAATAAGAAAAAAAATTATTTACCTGTACTCTTTTTTTCCTAGAAGAGGCACAACATATATATTAGGTTATGTAGGGTATTATAGATCTATGACTTTCACTTGAATAGGGCTCATTTACAATACCAGGCACAGTCCATGGGCCATATTGGCACTGTTTTTGAAAACGAAAGGGATCAACCCATCTCTGTGCAAAGGTAAACAGAAACATCATGATTTTCTGATGATTTATTATGCATACATAAAAATGTAGCAATAAAGTAACTATTGCATTTATCTATTGATCTTCATGTTGCATTTTCTATCTCATGTAAATAATACCATTTCTTATAGTTGTGAGATTCTCCTTAACTATACATTCAGAAAGTTACAATAAACATGTTTTTGGCACGCTCAGTGCGAGCCTTGTAATTTTGAAACTATTCTATCTTGAACAGATGGCGTACAATAGGATTAACTAGCATCAAATGTTTCGAGCCTGTAGTTCACTTCACAAATCAAAAGGACTACATGACTCCTGTTCCCGAATCCTGTAGATTCATTTAACTAGAAGAAAAGAGAACAGAGGCAAGGAAAGAAAAACCTTTAGAGCGTTCTTTTTATCCAAACAAATGGGTAAATATGTTTGTAATGTTTAAAGGTCAAGTGTGTGCGGTATTTTTTGTGAGAAACTATAATTAAACCGATCAGCAGGACACAAGAATAAAGTCAAATATTTCACGTGGTCAAATTTTTTGCCTACTTTATTAATATTCATACTTTATATGCAATATAGGTATGCCATGAGTATGCCATACAATAAAAGGGGTATTACAGGATAGGCCATCAATTTCTTATCAGATTCACTGAAATAAATGGGAGCTGAGCTGCAGTAACCCAGCTCAGTACAACACAGTGAACACAGTGCTCTGTGTACATCCGGGAACAGTGAGTCTGCCGAACAGCTCATTGGTGGGGATGCCAAGTGTAGGCATCCATCCGATCCTGCAAATAGGCCATCAATCACCAAGTCACGGAAAACCCCTTTAATGGAGCAGATATCATTAGAGCATCATTTAGTCAAAATATAAACTGTTTAGTGTCTGCTATATATGATCTTTAACCCCTTCCCGCTTCGGCGATTTTTCATTTTTGCACTTGTTTTTTCCTCCCTACCTTTTAAAAATCATAACCCTTTAAATTTTACACCTAAAAATACATATGATGGCTTATTTTTTGTGGCACCAATTCATCTTTGTAATGACATCAGTCATTTTACCCAAAAATGTACGGCGAAACGGGAAAAAAAAAATCATCGTGTGACAAAATGGAAGAAAAAACCCAATTTTGAAAATTTTGGGGGATTTCATTTCTACGCAGAACATTTTTGGGTAAAAATGACACCTTATCTTTATTCTGTAGGTCCATAAAATTAAAATGATACCCTATTTATATAGGGTTGATTTTGTCAAAAATTTATACGTTTAACCCCTTAAGGACCCAGCCCAAATATACCTTAAGGACCCAGCCATTTTTTGAACATCTGACCATTGTCACTTCAAGCATTAATAACTCTGGGATGCTTTTACCTTTCATTCTGATTCCGAGATTTTTTTTTTCGTGACATATTCTACTTTATGTTAGTGGTAAAATTTTGTCGATACTTGTTTCATTTCTTGGTAAAAAATTCCAAAATTTGATGAAAACATTTAAAATGTAGCATTTTTTATACTTTGAAGCTCTCTGCTTATAAGGAAAATAGACATTCCAAATAAATTATACATTGATCCACATACACAATGGGGGAGATGTATCAATGTTGTTGTTGGTAGACGTTTTTTGTAGATCATTTTGTTTGGTCTAAATTTGGAGCAATTTCTCCAAATTTATCAAACTTGTGCAAGCCCCATGATAAATTTCGTGCAATGGTCTAAATCTCCACAAAGTTCTATTTGTAGACCTGTTCTACACCTCACAGGAATAGTGGTGTATCCTGGACGCTGGGCTTTTGTTCTATTGTTTTTCAGGATTCCACTGAGGTTTTTTTTTTGTCCACCAGCAAAAACGCCTGAAAAACGGTCCCAGCTTTTCCTGCATTTTGGTAATTTTTCTTGGGGGAGATTTATCAAAAACTGTACAGAGGAAGAGTAGTGCAGTTGCCCATGGCAACCAATCAGATTGCTTCTTTACAAAAATGAAAGGAGCAATCTGATAGGTTGCTATGGGCAACTGCACCGCTCTTCCTCTACATAGGTTTTGATTAATCTCCCCCCTTGTGTTTTTTCTTGCATTTTTGCTGGTGTGCGGAAACAAACATTTTTGTACCCTGTGTGCATTTTTTTCACTGCAGGTACTACTCCATGGGTCGGATGCAGAGCGCCCGCCCCACGGAGTGTAAGGAGTGATGTATAGCATATACATATACAGGGTGCAGAGCATCACTACTTACCTCCGCCCACTGTATAGTATACAGGGGGCATAGTGTATCCATGTATACTATACAGGAGCCCAGCAAGGAAAGAGTTAACCCACACTGCAGTTCTGAGTTAAATCTTTGTGCGCTCTCCTGTATATACCGCCATCTATAGATGACTGTATATACAGGATACAGTAGGCAGACAAGAACAATTGGAGGCTCCCTGTTACACACTGCAGTATGGGCGCACTCCCCAGGTGAGATCGCAAATGATGTCCTAACCTTTTTTTTCTCATTTCAGATACGTGAATGGGGAGGACAACGTCAGATTCAGTGTATTGCGATGATGACCAGCTTTTTTTTAATGTCAATAAAAGGTTTAATGAGGGCTGTGTGGGGAGTGTTTTTTTTTTTTTAAATACATTTTTTTTTCAATGCCGGGCTTAGCGTTAGCCACAAAAACAGCTAGCGCTAACCCCCAATTATTACCCCGTTACCCACCGCCACAGGGTTGCCGGAAAGAGCCAGTACCAACAGGCCTGGAGTGTCAAAAATAGCGCTCCTGGCTGGGGTTATTTAGGTTGGGGAGAGCCAGTAACAATGGTCCTCGCCCACCCTGGTAATGTCAGGCTGTTGCTGATTGGTTGGTATCTGACTGACACTGAAAATATGGGGAACCACACACTTTTTTTTATTACAAAAAAAAACAACACATAGGCTTCCCCATATTTTCAGTGTCAATCAGACACCAACCAATCAGCAACAGCCTGACATTACCAGGATGGGCGAGGACCATTGTTACTGGCCCTCCCCAGCCTAAATAACCCCAGCCTGTTACCGCCTAGGCCAAGGAGCGCTATTTTTGATGCTCCGGGCCTGTTGGTAACGGCTCTTCCCGGCACCCCTGTGGCGGTTAGTACCGGGGTAATAATTGGGGGTTAGCGCTAACTGTTTTCGGGGCTAACGCTAAGCCCAGCTTAGTAATAGATTCCGTCTACAAGACGGCTTCCACTACTAAGCCTGAAATTTCAATTATAAAAAACACAACACATGAAATAAAAAATGGATTTAAAAAAACACTCCCCCACAGCCCTCGTTAACCCTTTTATTGACATTAAAAAAATGCTAGTCATCGTCACACTCCACCGAATCTCAGGTAGTCCTCTGCATTCACTTATCTGAAATGACATTTTTGGCGCTCTCCCCTGGGTAGAGCGCACATAATGCAGTGTGTTCCTAAAGAGGGAGCCTCCAACTGTTGCTAAACTACAACTCCCATCATGGGGGCTGTAGGTAAACAACAGCTGGAGTCTCCCTGTTTGGGAACACACTGCCAAAAAGGCTCTGTTCCCATTGTGCAAAACGCATAATGAGAACAGAGCCATACTTACCACCCTGGCTTCAGGCCTGGACTGTGAAGCTCCGCCCCCTAATGATGTCATCACTAGGGGGCAGGGGCGGAGAAGTTGCAAGGGGTCTCAAGAGCGAGACCCCTGAGATCCGTCAGTCTGCCCTTGGACTACTACTCCCATCATGGGAAATTTTGTGTCCCATGATGGGAGTAGTTGTAGTACCGCAGTGCTGAGGGATGGCTCTTACACATCCCCCAGCTGCGAAACTGTATTGCGACTGTTAGGACTACTACTCCCATCATGGACAGACTCTGTCCATGATGGGAGTTGTAGTCCTCGGGCTGAAGGACAGATCGCAGCAGGTCATTCTCCAGAGACCCGCTGCGATCTGCATTTATTAACTTAAAAAGCCAGCGGCAATGCTGCACTCCCCTCCCCCCTCCTCCTGTATACAGATGTCACGATTCATAATCCCCGCCACCGGGAGAGGGGAGCTCTGATTGGTGGAAAGCTATTCACCACTATACACCAATTACAGCTCCTGTCTTCTGGTGGGGGTTATGAATTGTGACAGGTCTATACAGGGGAGCGAGTGGAGCCGCTTCTACAGTACTGTATATAATTGTTATGTGTATTGTACCCCCCCCCCCCCCAGACTAATACTGACCCCTTCTATAGTGAGCGCTGGGACCGCTGTGTGATTGACAGGTCCCCAGCGCAAGTGTCCGGCCCCACTGACCTTTATATGTTATAAATCTTTATGATACACACTGCCCGTCCTCCTCTTCATTCTTCTCATACCGGAGACGCGCGGCTTCTGTATCATAGTCTATAGACAGAGCGCCCCCTCCCGGCCTCCACACTGCACAGGGCTGGGGCCAGACAACGGCAGGGGGCGCTCTGACTATAGTGAAAGCAGAAGCCGCTCGTCTCCAGTATCAGAAGAATGAAGAGGAGGACGGGCAGTGTGTATCATAAACATTTATAACATGTAAAGGTCAATGGGGCCGGACACTTGCGCTGGGGACCTGTCAATCACACAGTGGTCCCAGCGCTCAATATAGAAGTGGTCAGTATTAGTCTGGGGGGGGGGGGGTACAATACACATAACAATTATATACAGTACTGTAGAAGCGGCTCCACTCGCTCCCCTGTATAGACCTGTCACAATTCATAATCCCCGCCAGAAGACAGGAGCTCTGATTGGCTAATAGTGATGAATAGCTTTCCACCAATCAGAGCTCCCCTCTCCCGGAGGCGGGGATTATGAATCGTGACATCTGTATACAGGAGCCGGCGGCAGCGCAGTGGAGCCGCATATACCGCCGGCTTTTTAAGTTAATAAATGCAGATCGCAGCGGGTCTCTGGAGAATGACCTGCTGCGATCTGTCCTTCAGTCCCAGGACTACAACTCCCATCATGGACAGAGTCTGTCCATGATGGGAGTAGTAGTCCTAACAGTCACAATAGAGTCCCGCAGACAGGGGATGTGCGTCTCTCAGCGCTCCGGTACTACAACTACTCCCATTATGGGACAGATTCTGTCCCATGATGGGAGTAGTTGTAGTACTGCAGTGCTGAGAGACGGCTCCTGCATCCCCCACCTGCATCTTCCACCGTCTGCCATTTTCTACGAGTCCTTGCTAGCACTCTTAGGTTTAGACTACTTTTCTTGCAAAAAAGCGCAATTGCGCAAAAAAAAACATCTACTTTTTTTTTGCGCAATTGATAAATACCAGTCCACTGGATTAGTTGGTGTACAGTAGACCAAACTGGTGACAACTTTAGAAAACTGTCCACCAAAAAAAACGCAGCTCTATGCAAAAAAAGCGCAATTGCGCAAAATTTGTAGACATGAAAAATGGTCTAAATGCAATGATACATGTCCCCCAATATGTCTACTTTATGTTTGCATCATAATGTTGACATGTTTTTACTTTTGGAAGACATCAGAGGGCTTCAAAGTTCAGCAGCAATTTTCCAATTTTTCAGAAAATTTTCAAAATTGGAATTTTTCAGGGACCAGTTCAGTTTTGAAGTGGATTTGAAGGGCCTTCATATTAGAAATACCCCACAAATGACCCAATTATAAAAACAGCACCCCTCAAACTATCTAAAATGACATTCATTAAGTATGTTAACCCTTTTGGTGTTTCACAGGAATAGCAGCAAAGTGAAGGAGAAAATTCAAAATCTTCATTTTTTACATTTGCATGTTCTTGGAAACCCAGTTTTTGCATTTTTACAAGGGGTAAAAGGAGAGAAATCTTCCTAAAATGTGTAACCCAATCTCTCTCGAGTAAGGAAATACCTCATATGTGTATGTCAAGTGTTCGGCGGGCGCAGTAGAGGGCACAGAAGGGAAGGAGCAACAATGGGATTTTGGAGAGTGAGTTTTTCTGAAATGGTTTTTGGGGGGCATGTCACATTAAAGAAGCCCCTATGGTACCATAACAGAAAAAAAACACATGGCATACTATTTTGGAAGCTACACCCCTCAAGGAACGTAACAAGGGGTACAGTGAGCCTTCACACCCCACAGGTGTTTCACAACTTTATGTAAAAGTTGGATGTGTTAATACATTTTTTTTTTTTCACTAAAATTATAGTTTTCCCCCAAATTTTTAATTTTTACAAGGAGTAATAGGAGAAAATGCCCCCTAAAATTTGTAACCCCATCTCTTCTGAGTATGGTATTACCCCATGTGTGGACGTCAAGTGCACTGCGGGCGCACTACAATGCTCACATTTGAGTCACATTTGGCTTTTGGAAAGCACATTTTGCTGAAATGGTTTTTCTAGGGCATGTCACATTTAGGAAGCCCCTATGGTGCCAGAACAGTAAAAAAGAAACCACATGGCATACTATTTTGAAAACTACACCCCTCAAGGAACGTAACAAGGGGTCCAGTGAGCTTTAACACCCCACAGGTGTTTGATGACTTTTCATTAAATTTGGATGTGTAAATTAAAAAAAATATATTTTTCACTAAAATGCTAGTTTTCCCCCAAATTTTACATTTTTAAAAGGGGTATTAGGAGAAAATGCCCCCCAAAATTTGTAACCCCATCTCTTCTGAGTATGGTGATACCCCATGTGTGGACGTCAAGTGCACTGCGGGCGCACTACAATGCTCAGAAGAGAAGGAGTCACATTTGGCTTTTGGAAAGCACATTTTGCTGAAATGGTTTTTCTAGGGCATGTTGCATTTAGGAAGCCCCTATGGTGCCAGAACAGTAAGAAAAAAAAAACACATGGCATACTATTTTGGAAACTACACCCCTCAAGAAACGTAACAAGGGGTACAGTGAGCCTTATGACCCCACAGGTGTTTGACGACTTTTTGTTAAAGTTGGATGTGTAAATGAAAAAAAAAATGTTTTCACTAAAATGCTGGTTTTCCCCCCAAATTTTACATTTTTTACAAGGGGTAATAGGAGAAAATGCCCCCAAAATTTGTAACCCCATCTCTTCTGAGTATGGAAATAACCCAAGTGTGGACGTCAAGTGCACTGTGGGCGCACTACAATGCTCAGAAGAGAAGGAGTCACATTTGGCTTTTGGAAAGCACATTTTGCTGAAATGGTTTTTGGGGGGCATGTCAAATTTAGGAAGCCCCTATGGCGCAGGAACAGCAAAAAAAAAAAACACATAGCATACTATTTTGGAAACTACACCCCTCAAGGAACGTAACAAGGGGTCCAGTGAGCCTTACCACCCCACAGGTGTTTGACTACTTTGGATGTGTAAATGTTTTTTTTTTTTCCACTAAAATGCTAGTTTTCCCCCAAATTTTACATTTTTAAAAGGGGTATTAGGAGAAAATGCCCCCCAAAATTTGTAACCCCATCTCTTCTGAGTATGGTGATACCCCATGTGTGGACGTCAAGTGCACTGCGGGCGCACTACAATGCTCAGAAGAGAAGGAGTCACATTTGGCTTTTGGAAAGCACATTTTGCTGAAATGGTTTTTCTAGGGCATGTTGCATTTAGGAAGCCCCTATGGTGCCAGAACAGTAAGAAAAAAAAAACACATGGCATACTATTTTGGAAACTACACCCCTCAAGGAACGTAACAAGGGGTACAGTGAGCCTTATGACCCCACAGGTGTTTGACGACTTTTTGTTAAAGTTGGATGTGTAAATGAAAAAAAAAATGTTTTCACTAAAATGCTGGTTTTCCCCCCAAATTTTACATTTTTTACAAGGGGTAATAGGAGAAAATGCCCCCAAAATTTGTAACCCCATCTCTTCTGAGTATGGAAATAACCCAAGTGTGGACGTCAAGTGCACTGCGGGCGCACTACAATGCTCAGAAGAGAAGGAGTCACATTTGGCTTTTGGAAAGCACATTTTGCTGAAATGGTTTTTGGGGGGCATGTCAAATTTAGGAAGCCCCTATGGCGCAGGAACAGCAAAAAAAAAAAACACATAGCATACTATTTTGGAAACTACACCCCTCAAGGAACGTAACAAGGGGTCCAGTGAGCCTTACCACCCCACAGGTGTTTGACTACTTTGGATGTGTAAATGTTTTTTTTTTTTTTACTAAAATGCATTTCCCCCCCCCAAATTTTAAAATTTTCGAAGGGGTAATAAGAGAAAATGTCCCCCAAAATTTGTAACCCCATCTCTTCTGAGTATGGTAATACCCCATGTGTGGACGTCAAGTGCACTGTGGGCACACTACAATGCTCAGAAGAGAAGGAGTCACATTTGCAAATTTTGCTGAAATGGGGGGGGGGGGGGGGGGGGGGGCATGTTGCATTTAGTGCCAGAACAGCAAAAAAAAAAAATTACATTTGTAAATGCATTTCTTTGGAATAAGTACATACTTCATATCTGGACCGGTCACAGAAGAACAGGAGTGCAGACAGGGGCCTTGAGCTTCGAAATCGCTGCCTGTGGAGCCAGAGTAGTGGGACCCCCCCTAAAGGGGCATTACATGGGGTAATTAATAAACGTTACATGGGGTAAGTTACTAAAATGGGGTACAGTGGGACATAAAATTATAAAACAGGTTATGTTCCAAGAATGATGACCCAGAGCATAGCCAAAACTAAAGAATATGCCCACCCCAAACCCTATGCTCTGAATCATCATTCTGGGAATGTGATGTGTGTGGCCGTCCCTAATCTGTTGCCTCAAATGCGCACCCCGCTCAGGTGGAGAGAGAGCGCTGCACATTTGAGGGAACATAAAAAGTCCCTGATGATAGTGACTCAGTGACCCATGACCCGTTTTTTTTTTTTGAAAAATTACCCCCAGAGGTCTTATCACTATACAATTTTTTTTTTTTTGCTGACATTTTTTTTTGGGCAATTTATTGGTTTTATGGGGTTAAAATTTGGAATTTACTCTGGACTTCGTACATTGGGGTCAAATTATGGAAAATTTAAATGAAAAGGGAAAATTTTGTACCGCATGGAAGTGTGATACTCCCTGAAGCGGTTTTTAATGTAGAGGCCCGGATGATCGGGGCAAGTGTCACATTGATAGGTGGTATCCTTCCATATCCCCCTCCTGTGACACACTCTGCATTTTTTCTGGGTTCATCCCTTCTTTCCAGTGTGGGGGATCTCACCTGGAAAGTGTTGGCCTGGCACGATCCTGGCACCTATTACTTCAGTTTCTTCTGAACTCCGGCCTGCTCTTTCCCAGTCAGAAAAGATCAGGGCCTTTAGGACTTCTTCTTGGAACTGGAGGAATGTCCCTGTGTTGCCAGCGTTCTGGTACAGTCCAAAGAGTTGTACATGGCAACCTGTACCAAGTAGACCTCAACTTTCTTGTACCATACACGTGTTTTCCGCATGGCGGTATATGACTTCAGGATTTGATCAGAAAGATCAACTCCCCCCATATACCAATTGTAGTCCAGAATACAATCGTGCTTGAGGACCGTTGTTGTGGTACCTCGCACAGGGACAGTTGAGCTGCCGTTGCCATGAATAGTGGTCATCATAAGGACATCCCTCTTATCCTTATACCTGACCAGCAACAGGTTTTCATGGGCAAGGGCACGGGACTCACCCTTGGGCATAGGTGTCTGCAGAAAATTTAGAGGGAGGCCTCTCTGATTCTTCTGCACGGTCCCACAAGCGGACGTGAATCTGGCGGCAAGGGATGTGAAGAGAGGGATGCTGGTATAAAAGTTGTCCACGTACACGTGGTAACCCTTATCCAGCAATGGGTACATAAGGTCCCAAATGATTTTCCCGCTAACACCCAGAGTGGGGGAACAATCTGGGGGTTCAATACGGCAATCTCGTCCCTCACACACCCTAAACTTGTAAGTGTACCGGAGGTACTCTCACAAAGTTTATAAAGCTTCACGCCATACCGCGCCCGCTTTGAGGGAATATACTGGCGGAATATGAGTCTCCCCTTAAAACTGATGAGAGACTCATCTACAGAGAGCTCCCTAAGCGGTACGTAGGCCTCCAAAAATTTGTCCCCAAAGTGATCGATGACCGGCCTCACTTTGTAAAGTCGGTCATAGGCGGGATAACCTCGGGGTGGACATGCCTCATTATCTGCATAATGAAGGCATTTCTGAATGGCCCCGAACCGCTTCTGTGCCATGGCCATACTGTACAGCGGGTCTGGCATAGGACGTCCCCGCTCCAGTACTGCCTGACACTTGACTTTTTAACCAAGCCCATGTGCAGCACGAGGCCCCAAAATGTCCTCATTTCGGCTGCACTGACGGCGTACCATTCATTGGACCTGGCCAAAAAAGAATCCGGGTGGTGGGCGATGAACTGCCTGACGTACAGATTCGTCTGCTCCACCATTAGGCTGTCACTGAAAAAATATCTGAAAATGTCAAATTCAGTGAACCCAGCCATGTCAATCCGGATTCCGGAGTCGCCAACAAACTCCGGAACCCGTGGCTGATAACCCTCTGGGGGTCTCCAGACAGGTTCATCGGAAGGGGGCTCCGGTAAAATCACCTGGGGGGTCAGACTTCTAGTACGAGCGGCATTGTCGCTCGTACTAGTGCCAGCCACTGGGCCACTTTCATGGGGGGTGCGTGGCCTCGCCTGGCAGCGTCTCCGCCGCCGTGCAGGGGGCTCATCATCACTGCTAGATGATGAGGAGGACGATGAAGAACACAGGAATGTTGGATCTTCATTGTCCTCACTGACAGATTCGGAGTCGGAGGCAAGAAAAGCGTATGCCTCCGCTGCCAAAAATTCCTGGCGAGCCATCGCCTTTTTCTACGGTGGGGGGGAGGGTGTGTGTGTGTGGGGGGCGGGGGTGGGGATGTGTGTAGTGAGTGCTTGGTGTAACTACCATTATATAGGGGAGGAAAAATAATTGCGTACAAAAAAAAATTGGGGGTGGGGGCCAAATGCAGGGGGTCAGGGGGGATTTTTATTTATTTTTTAACTTTTTAAAAACTTTTTTACACTCACTCCTACCTTGCCCTGGTGTGTATTCTTTCCCTGCTCTGTCCCTGCAGATCTTCTTCCCTGAGGGGGCTCTGATCGCACAGAGGGGGGGTCCCTGGCACCTTTGAGCAGCTTTGCCCGCTGACTGAACTCAGTTAACGGGCAGAGCTGCAGTTAACCCCTCCCCTGCCTGCTGCTATTGGCTGGACCAGCCAATAGCAGCGCTCCTGGGGGGGTGACGAAATCGCCACCTCCCCATAGATACAGTGGGTGATAGGGGGTGTATTGTACACCCCCGATCACCTTGTATCTCCGGGTCATCGGGTCACACGTGACCCGTATGACCCAAATCCCGGCAGATCGTTAGTGTGAATTCACTAACGATCTGCCACGATCGTCGACACGGGGGGGGGGGGGGGGGGGTCTGATGACCCCCCTCGGCATTTGCTGGGATGCCTGCTGAACGATATCAGCAGGCATCCCGGTCCGGTCAACACCCGGCACGCTGCAGGGACCGAAATTCCCACGGGCGTATGGATACGTCCTGGGACCTTAAGTACCAGAAAGCCATGGTGTATCCATACGCCCTAGGTCCTTAAGGGGTTAACATTGTCTTCATCTGACCCCTATAACTTTTTTATTTTTCCATGTACGGGGTAGTATGATGGCTCATTTTTGGCGCTGTGATCTGAAGTTTTTATCAGTACAATTTTTGTTTTGATCTGACTTTTTGATCCCTTTTTATTCATTTTTTTATGCTATAAATAAATGACCAAAAATACACTATTTTTGCATGTACGCCATTGACCGTGCGGTTTAATTAATGATATATTGGCAATACCACATATGTTTATATTTATTTTTATTTACACAGTTTTGTTTTTTATGGGAAAAGGGGGGTGATTCAAACTTTTATTAGTGAAGGGGTTAAATCATCTTTATTAACTTTTTTTTTCACTTTTGTTTTGCAGTGGTATAGCCCTCATGTCACGATGCCGGCTGGCAGGAGGTGGATCCTCTGTGCCAGAGAGGGATTGGCGTGGACCGTGCTAGTGGACCGGTTCTAAGTTACTACTGGTGTTCACCAGAGCCCGCCGCAAAGCGGGATGGTCTTGCTGCGGCGGTAGTAACCAGGTCGTATCCACTAGCAACGGCTCAACCTCTCTGACTGCTGAAGATAGGCGCGGTACAAGGGAGTAGACAAAAGCAAGGTCGGACGTAGCAGAAGGTCGGGGCAGGCAGCAAGGATCGTAGTCAGGGGCAACGGCAGGAGGTCTGGAACACAGGCTAGGAACACACAAGGGAACGCTTTCACTAGGCACAAGGGCAACAAGATCCGGCGAGGGAGTGCAGGGGAAGTGAGGTATACATAGGGAGTGCACAGGTGAAGACACTAATTGGAACCACTGCGCCAATCAGTGGCGCAGTGGCCCTTTAAATCGCAGAGACCCGGCGCGCGCGCGCCCTAGGGAGCGGGGCCACGCGCGCCGGGACAGGACCGAGGGAGAGCGAGTCAGGTACGGAAGCCGGGGTGCGCATCGCGAGCGGGCGCCACCCGCATCGCGAATCGCATCCCGGCTGGAGGCGGTATCGCAGCGCACCCGGTCAGTGGATCTGACCGGGGCGCTGCCGTAGCGAGGATGTTGCGAGCGCTCCGGGGAGGAGCGGGGACCCGGAGCGCTCGGCGTAACACCTCATAGGGGACTATAACATGCAGTACATTGATTCAATACACTAATCACTGATATTGCATTGCAATGCATTGATCAGTGTTATCGGTGGTTGATTGCTCAAGCCTGGATTTCAGGCTTGGAACAATCAATCGCCGATTGGACATGAAGGAGGCAGGTAAGGCACCCTCCTGTTGCGTTCTAGCTGATCAAGACATCGTGATTTTACCGTGATGGTCCTGATCAGTTCGACTGAGGTGCTGGGAAGCTTTTACTTTCACTTTAGATGTGGCGATCAACTTGGATTGCCGCATCTAAAGAGTTAATGCTGGATATCAGCCCGATCGGCAATGTCCGGCATTTGCCGTGGGTCCTTGTTGCTTATAGCAACCGGGACCCACCGAGTGTCATGTGCTCTCACCTGCTGAGCGAGCGTCATACCTCAGGAGCCGATTATGGCCATTTATAAACGTGCATATGTGGCTTGGGTTAATGAAAGTAACATACCATGGTTTATATCCCTATTTGGAGCTGTAAATTGACATGACATTTCCAAGACTTCTACTCTGCTTCCACCATTCACTAGAACTTGCTACCTTGACACATCTGGCTCTAACCCACCATCAAGACCTTCAAAAGAAACCTGAAGACTTATCTCTTTAGGGAAGTCTACGATCCCCAATAACCCTGCTGCCACTGAATTGCGAATGGCGCTTTCCTAACTTCTCATAGAAGACCAGCTGTCTCCCTCACCTACTGTTTCACTCCTCTCCCCCTGTAGATTGTAAGCCCTTGCGGGCTGGGCCCTCTCTCCCTCTGTATTTGTCACTTACTCTGGGTCATGTTCATTTTACTTGCGTCCGTATTATGAATTTTAACACATCATAAATACAACACTCTCGAAGAAAAGGGTGCTTTAAAAATAAATAATTGTAAGAATAATAATTAATAATAGTAAAAATATAATACCTGCCATCCAAAAAACATATGGCATGGGTGTAGACGTATGAATACTGAGCACTATATAAATGGTACACTGGTCTCTCCATCAGAGCAGCATGTCACAGATTCCATGTTCGGAGATTTACAATGTACAGGTTGTGTTCTCTTCATTAGAAATGTCTTTAAAAAGCTTGGTGCGACTATAAAACCAACACTTTATGCAACACTTAATAATGTGTCAGAAATAGCAGGGGGGCCGGAGCTTCATGAATATTGAGTTGAACTTAAATTCAAAAAAAGTATTATACTTGTTGTTTTTTGTTCTCTTTTTAATCTGTTAAGCGTTGTAGCTATTTATTTTAAATTTTTAAAAACCTCTATATTGGCAGCCATATTATAGACAATCGCTTCCATTTTGCACTCACCGTCTGTATGAACAGTGTAGTATGGTAGGATGTATGCTTTATGGCAAATTAAATTAATAGGGATCTATTGACAGAAAAATGTCATAGACTATTACAGTCTCATCACAGAAAGTAATGATTCTGAGACCTTTGATCCTGAGACTAAAAGGTTATTTTGCCTCTGTAGAAATATCTTTAAAAGGGTATTGCCAAGAAAACAATGTACCACCTATACGCATGATAGGTGATAAGTGTCTGATCAGTGACTTTATCCTCTAATGATATTGACATAACTCTGCTCGTCTTGTTTCAGTGTACACAGCAAAGCTGAAAAGTGAGGTACACAGAACAGGTCAGCCTATTGTGCTTACTCTTATGGCTAGTGTGAAAATTGCAATATTTAAATATTTTTCAGTATTTTTATATTTTGGTGATTTCTAAGGGACAACAGAGTACCCAGAGGAAGATCAAACAGATTCTCCATAGATTCAGAGCTGCAAGGCTCCAAACCAATCTGCCACCCATTTATTAAGAGAATCTCAGTGCATCAAAATACAGACAGAACGACATCCATCCTAGAACTTTTTTACCTTTCTCAATATTTCACGCAGTTCTTGTTATGCAATGACAATTAGTCCCATAGAGTGTTTTGTTATTTTTTCAGCAGACATATCATTATTATGACACATTATGTATGGCTTTGTCTAATGCATCAGCCTGGCATAACCTACAATGACTCATGTTTATCAGAACAGTATAATCTTCATGGGAATCTGCACCTTCAGTGAAATGAATGTACCACAGATGGCGCAGAAGTGGGAGAGCATGTAAATGACTTTACTGCCAATATTCTAGATGCTGGCCACAATAATGCCGCAGACTGCCAACTAGTGAGTGACCAGATGCATGGTCTTTGTTTTGTTTTGTCATTTTTTGTTCTTTTAGGCATTTGGTAATCGTTAATAGATCATTTTATATAATACAAATGATTATCTTTTTAAAAGTCCGTTTTACTGAGAAGACTGATCAGTGATAACAATTAGCAATAAAAATGCACATAATAATGTAGAAAGTTTGTAGGAATCAGAGGCAAAATTATAGTCTGGCATTGTGTAGATCCCAGCATGACAAATGCTGCATAACAGCAAAACAGTAAAAACAAAACCAAAAAAAAAAAATTTTTTTTTGCATAAAAAGGACATTTTTTGAGGCTCAAAATATGGACTTAAAACTTGCTCTTTAATATGCGATTTTGTTTGTACATGTACCCTCTGTATAGTAAAGTGCTGTGCCCTAATTTTGTTGCTATAAAACAGGGACATTGTTAGCACCGGTGTAACCAAATCTCTTGGAGAATGCCTTAACTGCATCTGTGTCTTCTAGACCCAGATACAGTGTAGTAGAAAGGGGAAGCAGGAGCTGTCAGCACATGCTCCACCAGTCATAGGCTGCATGCACTAGGACGCTACTAGTCACTAGGACTCGAACTTTAAAGCATTTTATACATGCAGTACGACATGCTTTGATGATCCTTCATCAAACGGCAAAAAATATACCAGACTGGAACACTGTATTAAGGTATGGGGTACATGGGGCATTATTACTGCATAGAGGCAAAGGGGGCATTTTAACTTTAGGGGGAGCATTACTACTGTATGGGGGCATAGGGAGCATTTTAACTGCATGAATGCCACAATGAACCTTACTACTACCGTATGTGGGGGCATTATTACTGTGTGGGGGTAAGGGGGGGGGGGGGCATCATTTCTGCATGAGGGGGTGCAGAGTTTTTTTTTTCCTGCATAAGGGCCAAAAGGGGCAATATTTCTGTATGGGGCATTATTACACTGAGGCACAGGGCACTATTCCTGTATGGGGGCATAATTGAAAGGATGTACTATTTGGGCATTATTTGTGAATAAGATCCCGGTGGAGACATTATTAGTGAGTGAGTGGCACAGTAGGCGCATTATTAATAAGTGAGGGCACAGTGGGTACATTATTAGTGAGCGGGGGGCACAGTTAGGGCCATAATTATTGTTAACCCCTTAAGGACCCGGGGTTTTTTCTGTTTTTGTATTTTCGTTTTTTCCTCCTTACCTTTAAAAAAATCATATCTCTTTCAATTTTGCACCTTAAAATCCATATGATGGCTTATTTTTTGTGCCTCCAATTCTGCTTTGTAATGACATCAGTAATTGTACCAAAAAATCTACGACAAAACTGGAAAAAAAATAGTGTGACAAAATTGAAGAAAAAACACCATTTTGTAAATTTGGGGGCTTCAGTTTCTACGCAGTAAATTTTTCGGTAAAAATGACACCTTATCTTTATTCTGTAGGTCCATACAATTAAAATAATACCCTATTCATATAGGTTTGATTTTGTCGTACTTCTGGAAAAAATCATAACTACATGCAGGAAAATTTATGCATTTAAAATTGTAATTTTCTGACCCCTATAACTTTTTAATTTTTCTGCATACAGGGCAGTATGAGGGCTCATTTTTTTGCGCTGTGATCTTAAGTTTTTAGTGGTACCATTTTTGTTTTGATTGGACTTTTGATTGCTTTTTATTCATTTTTTCATGATGTAAAAAGGGACCAAAAATATGCTATTTTGGACTTTGGAATTTTTTTTGCACGTACGCCATTAACCTCGCAGTTTAGTTAATTATATATTTTTATAAGTCGGACATTTCCGCACACGGTGATACCACATATTTTTATTTTTATTTACACAGTTTTTTTCTAAATGGTAAAAGGTAATTTTATTAGGGAAGGGGTTAAATGATCTTTATTAACTTTTTTCCCCCACTTTTTATTTGCAATGTTATAGCTCCCATAGGGGGCTATAACACTGTACACACTGATCTTTTACATTGATCAATGGTTTCTCATAGGAAACCATTGATCGGTGATTCTGCCGCTTGACTGCTCATGCCTGGATCTCAGGCACTGATCAGTCATTTGGCGATCGGACACTAGGAGGCAGGTAAGGGGACCCTTCTCGTGTCCTACAGAGGTTCGGGATGCCGTGGTCACGAACAGCCCACTGAGCTAGCCGGGGGTAGTTTAGTTTCACTTTAGACGCAGTGATCAACTTTGAACGCCAAGTCTAAAGGGTTACTACTACACTACATCACTACTACTACACCACTGATCGTGGTGCCGTGCGCTATTAGCCATGGGTCCCGGCCCCGCGTTATAGAAAAGGAGCGGACTCAGGGCGTACAGGTACGGTGCAAGCAGCGGGACCCCTGCAATCAGACATCTTATCCCCTATCCATTGGATAGGGGATAAGATGTCTTGCAGAGTAGTACCCCTTCAAATGTATTGGTATTTTACATGTGCAACATTCCATATTTTAGGAAAACGTCTTCCAGATTATGTAAATCAGCAAGCTAGAAAAAAATGTAAATGTTCATTATAAACTCATAAGACATCACTATATAAGTCTTGTTTTGTGACATTTTTGTATAATAATTCTTGAAAAAATAAGAATTGTGTTTGCTACAAAGCAGTGGTGTAAATGATGTATTTATAAACACATTGACAGTTCATTAATTTAAAAAGAGAGCCCATGGCAACTGCTTGGTAAAGAAGGAAAAATAAATAAATTGGTTTCATGTCTGAAAGCACAGTGGAATATAGGAAATGATGAATACAGCAGAGAAGGAGGTTATATGAAGGACAGCATGGGGCCTCAATTAATAGATTTGACACGGGCGAAGGTAGGCAGAGATGATGTGTTGTAATGACCTGTCATTCAATCTCTATCCCCTGGACAGAAAAATGTAGGATGTCAAATATCTAGAATAATATTATAATAATGTTAATATGTGAGTCCCTTCATTGATATACCGCACAGGAGACTGCCTATACCTCTATTTTAAAAGTAAATTCTTTTCAGCATTAAAGGACAGCTCTCCTGACATGTGTCACGATGCCGGCTGGCAGGTAGTGGATCCTCTGTGCCAGAGAGGGATGGCGAGGACCGCGCTAGTGGACCGGTTCTAAGCCACTACAGGTTTTCACCAGAGCCCGCCGCAAAGCGGGATGGTCTTGCTGCGGCGGTAGTGACCAGGTCGTATCCACTAGCAACGGCTCACCTCTCTGACTGCTGAAGATAGGCGAGGTACAAGGGAGTAGGCAGAAGCAAAGTCGGACGTAGCAGAAGGTCGGGGGCAGGCGGCAAGGTTCGTAGTCAGGGGAGATAGCAGAAGTTCTGGTACACAGGCTTTAAACACACAAAACGCTTTCACTAGGCACAAGGGCAACAAGATCCGGCAAGGAAGTGCATGGGAGGAGGTTAGATATAGTCAGGGACCAGGTGGAAGCCAATTAAGCTAATTGGGCCAGGCACCAATCATTGGTGCACTGGCCCTTTAAGTCTCAGGGAGCTGGCGCGCGCGCGCCCTAGAGAGCGGAGTCGCGCGCGCCAGCACATGACAGCAGGGGACGGGAACGGGTAAGTGACCTGGGATGCGATTCGCGAGCGGGCGCGTCCCGCTGTGCGAATCGCATCCCCAACGGCCATGACAGAGCAGCGCTCCCGGTCAGCGGGACTGACCGGGGAGCTGCAGGGAGAAAGACGCCGTGAGCGCTCCGGGGAGGAGCGGGGGCCCGGAGCGCTAGGCGTAACAGTACCCCCCCCCTTAGGTCTCCCCTTCTCTTTGTCCGGTAACTGCCTCCCCTGGGATGAGGACACCGGGAAAGGATGGAGGGATTCCTCAACGGCAGGCAGAACAGCAGGAGTAGGAATGGGGAGAGAGGGCAGAGGGCGAGACCTGGCACGGGGCAGTGTGACACCAGGACGAGGGCCATGAGGGGACACAGAGGCTTGCCTGATGGGACTGGGAGGGGGGGAGAGGCATTTCCTGTGGCAGGCAGAGTCCTTAATGACCTTAGGGGGACCGGATACAGGAGGAACCACAGGGTCACGGCAGGGAGTACTGGGAACCGGTTGAAGGCAGTCCTTGGAACAAGAGGGACCCCAACTCTTGATCTCCCCAGTGGACCAATCCAGGGTTGGGGAATGGTGTTGAAGCCAGGGTAGTCCAAGGAGAACTTCAGAAGTGCAATTAGGAAGGACAAAAAATACAATTTCCTCGTGATGAGGTCCGATGCACATTAGGAGGGGCTCCGTGCGGTAACGCACGGTGCAATCCAACCTGGCTCCGTTGACCGCGGAAATGTGGAGTGGCTTGACAAGACGGGTCACCGGAATGCGGAATTTATTCACTAAGGACTCCCGAATAAAATTCCCAGAAGCTCCAGAGTCCAGGCAGGCCACGGCTGAGAGGGGAGAGCTGGCTGAAGTAGAAATCCGAACAGGCACCGTGAGACGTGGAGAAGCCGACTTAGCATCAAGAGACGCCACACCCACGAGAGCTGGGTGCGAGCGTGCGTTTCCCAGACGTGGAGGACGGATTGGGCAATCCACCAAAAAATGTTCAGTACTGGCACAGTACAGACAAAGATTCTCTTCCTTACGGCGATTCCTCTCTTCCAGGGTCAGGCGAGACCGATCCACTTGCATGGCCTCCTCGGCGGGAGGCCTAGGCGCAGATTGCAGTGGAGACTGTGGGAGAGGTGTCCAGAGATCTAAGTCTTTTTCCTGGCGGAGCTCTTGATGCCTCTCAGAAAAACGCATGTCAATGCGAGTGGCTAGATGAATGAGTTCATGCAGGTTAGCAGGAGTCTCTCGTGCGGCCAGAACATCTTTAATGTTGCTGGATAGGCCTTTTTTAAAGGTCGCGCAGAGAGCCTCATTATTCCAGGATAGTTCAGAAGCAAGAGTACGGAATTGTATGGCGTACTCGCCAACGGAGGAATTACCCTGGACCAGGTTCAGCAGGGCAGTCTCAGCAGAAGAGGCTCGGGCAGGTTCCTCAAAGACACTTCGAATTTCCGAGAAGAAGGAGTGTACAGAGGCAGTGACGGGGTCATTGCGGTCCCAGAGCGGTGTGGCCCATGACAGGGCTTTTCCAGACAGAAGGCTGACTACGAAAGCCACCTTAGACCTTTCAGTAGGAAACTGGTCCGACATCATCTCCAAGTGCAGGGAACATTGCGAAAGAAAGCCACGGCAAAACTTAGAGTCCCCATTAAATTTGTCCGGCAAGGACAGGCGGAGGCTAGGAGTGGCCACTCGCTGCGGAAGGGGTGCAGGAGCTGGCGGAGGAGATGGTTGTTGCTGCTGTAGCTGTGACTGTACTTGCTGTAGTTGTGACTGGAGTTGCTGTGTCATGGTGGTCAAGTACGACAGCTGGTGATCTTGTTGGGCGATCTGACGAGCTTGCTGGGCGACCAGCGTAGGGAGGTCAGCGACAACTGGCAGAGGAACTTCAGCGGGATCCATGGCCGGATCTACTGTCACGATGCCGGCTGGCAGGTAGTGGATCCTCTGTGCCAGAGAGGGATGGCGAGGACCGCGCTAGTGGACCGGTTCTAAGCCACTACAGGTTTTCACCAGAGCCCGCCGCAAAGCGGGATGGTCTTGCTGCGGCGGTAGTGACCAGGTCGTATCCACTAGCAACGGCTCACCTCTCTGACTGCTGAAGATAGGCGAGGTACAAGGGAGTAGGCAGAAGCAAAGTCGGACGTAGCAGAAGGTCGGGGGCAGGCGGCAAGGTTCGTAGTCAGGGGAGATAGCAGAAGTTCTGGTACACAGGCTTTAAACACACAAAACGCTTTCACTAGGCACAAGGGCAACAAGATCCGGCAAGGAAGTGCATGGGAGGAGGTTAGATATAGTCAGGGACCAGGTGGAAGCCAATTAAGCTAATTGGGCCAGGCACCAATCATTGGTGCACTGGCCCTTTAAGTCTCAGGGAGCTGGCGCGCGCGCGCCCTAGAGAGCGGAGCCGCGCGCGCCAGCACATGACAGCAGGGGACGGGAACGGGTAAGTGACCTGGGATGCGATTCGCGAGCGGGCGCGTCCCGCTGTGCGAATCGCATCCCCAACGGCCATGACAGAGCAGCGCTCCCGGTCAGCGGGACTGACCGGGGAGCTGCAGGGAGAAAGACGCCGTGAGCGCTCCGGGGAGGAGCGGGGGCCCGGAGCGCTAGGCGTAACAACATGTCTGTGAGTAAATGGTTCCAGTTCCTATTAAATAATATTTCCTCTCTTGTTCCTCCCAGGAATGCAAGAAGAAATTGACAACTGGATTCAATTGTCAAAGGGTTGTGTCCCTTCACAGTCTGATCGTGTCCAATATCCAGCCATGAAAGAGTGGGACTTTAGAGGGAGACACTATATCAACGAGAGGAATATAACGCACATGGTGTTAATTTACTCATACATTTACAGGAAGAATAATAGAGGAATGCACAATGCAAAATTCTAGAAAGATGCACCAGTTCCATGTCAGTAAATGTCCAGAGCAGGAGAGGTTTGCTATGGGAATTTGTTCCTACTCTGGACAGTTCCTGACACATACAGAGGTGTCAGCAGAGAGCACTGTGGTCAGACAGAAAAGAACAACTCGGCTTTCTCTGTAGTATAAACACAAATCCCCTCATATGTAACAGATCCCACGCAAAACATCAGGTGGTAAGGGCCCACGCCTCACTACTTTGTTAACCACTTGGCAATTATTCAGCTATTCATGCTGTTTATTTTATGTAATATATTGTATATGATGTATTTGAGTGTATTTGCATAGCTGTATTAGCCATTACTATTAGTATGATTCCAGTGTTATACTGGTTATCTCTTTGTACCCCTGATCTCCAGGGCATGCTTGATTATGTTTTAATGTGTTTTTATAATGTATCAATAAAGTATTTTTTGGATTCCTAAAAAGCTTTTCTCATGTATGTATATTTCTCTGTAGTATACAGCAGCTGGTAAGTACTGGAAGGATTAAGATTTTTTAATAGAAGTAATTTACAAATCTAATCAACTTTCTGGAGCCAGTTGATAGGAAAAACATTGTTATCCAAAGGAGTACCCCACATGCTGTGAAAAAGTATTTGCGCATAAATAGACATTCAGGGATGACTTTAAATTCTCAGCAAGTTAATTCTTTCTGCAGATTTTTACAGCAGATTTCACCCTATGTACTGCATAAAACCACATGAAAATTTCCCATGGATGCACTATGGAATTGGCAGCAAATGTTGGAATAGATTTTTTTGTACTCACAGGCTGTGTGCACTTTTTCTTGGGCCATATTTTACAGTTCAAAAAAGGCATTTAACCCCTTAGGGACTGAGCCTATTTTCACCTTAAAGGGGTACTACCGTGGAAAACTTTTTATTTTTTTTATTTTTTTTAAATCAACTGGTGCCAGAAAGTTAAACAGATTTTTAAATCCCTTCTATTAAAAAAAACTTAATCATTCCAGTACTTTTTAGGGGCTGTATACTAAAGAGAAATCCCAAAAAAATGCATTTCCTCTGATGTCATGACCACAGTGCTCTCTGCTGACCTCTGCTGTCCATTTTAGGAACTGTCCAGAGCAGCATATGTTTGCTATGGGGATTTTCTCCTGCTCTGGACAGTTCCTAAAATGGACAGCAGAGGTCAGCAGAGAGTACTGTGGTCATGACATCAGAGGAAATGCATTTCTTTTTTGGATTTCTCTTTAGTATACAGCCCCTAAAAAGTACTGGAAGGATTGAGATTTTTTAATAGAAGTAATTTACAAATCTGTTTAACTTTCTGGCACCAGTTGATTTAAAAAAAAAAAAAAAAGGTTTCCACGGGAGTACCCCTTTAACCCTTACAGGACCCATTACGTAACGGTACGTCCCGACACCCTGGGTCTTAAGGACCAGGGACGTACATTTACGTCATGGACAAATTTAGTCCCCGCCGTGCGCCGGGCGGGGATCGGAGCGGGATGCCTGCTGAAATCATTCAGCAGGCATCCCGTGCAAATGCCCAGGGGGGGTCATCAGACCCCCCCATGTCGGCGATCGCGGCAAATCGCAAGTGAATTCCCACTTGCGATTTGCGCGATTCCGGGTCATTACGGGTCTATAGTGACCCGGTGACCCGGAATGTAAAGGGGATCGCGGGTGTCTAAGACACCCGCGATCCCCCTGAAGCGATAGGAGTGAGGTGGCAGGGTTGCCACCCCTCCTATGCCTGCTATTGGTGGTCTAGACGCGACCACCAATAGCAGATCAGGGGCGGGGGGGGGGTACTTTCGTTTTCCCCATCCTGCCCTCCCACAATAGGCGGAGCAGGACGGGGAAACGACGGGGACCGGCGCCGAAGATCCACTTACCGATCCGGGCGGGCGTCGGAGGCTGCGGGCGACGGAGATCGGCGGGCGGCGATGATGTGCGGCTGGATCCGACGGAAGCCGGTGAGTTGCCTAGCAGCATCTGGAGGGTACAGTTTGAGACTATTATACAGTGGTCTCTAACTGTAGCCCTCCAGATGTTGCAAAACTACAACTCCCAGCATGCCCAGACAGCTGTTTGGGCATGCTGGAATATGTAGTTTTGCAACAGCTGGAGAGCTACAGTTTGAGACCACTATATAGTGGTCCATTAACTGTAGCCCTCCAGATCTTGCAAAATTACAATTCCTAGCATGCTCAAATAACTGTTTGCTGTCAGGGCATGCTGGGAATTGTAGTTTTGCAACAGCTGGAGGACCACAGTTTGGAGATCACTTTGCAGTGTTCTCTAAAACTGTAGCCCTCCAGATGCAAAACTGCAAATCCCAGCATGTCCAAACAGCAATCAGCTGTCTCGGCATGCTGGGAGTTGTAGTTGCGTACCTCCAGCTATTGCATAACTACATCTACCAGCATGCCCTTCGGCGATCAGTACATGCTGGGAGTTGTAGTTTTGCAACAGCTGGAGGCACACTGGTTAGAAAATACTGAGTTAGGTAACAGAACCTAACTGAAGGTTTTCCAACCAGTGTGCCTCCAGCTGTTGCAAAAGTACAACTCCCAGCATGCACGGTCTGTCAGTACATGCTGGGAGTTGTAGTTTTGAAATAGCTGGAGGTTTGCCCCCCCATGTGAACGTACAGGGTACATTCACACGGGCAGGCTTACAGTAAGTTTCCCGCTTCAAGTTTGGGCTGCGGCAAATTTTTCGCCGCAGCTCAAACTTCTAGCGAGAAACTCACCGTAACCCGCCAGTGTGAATGTACCCTAAAAACACTACACTTACACATAATAAAGAGTAAAACACTACATATACACCCCCTTACACTGTCCCCCCAATAAAAATGAAAAACGTATTGTATGGCAGTGTTTCCAAAACGGAGCCTCCAGCTGTTGCAAAACAACAACTCCCAGCATTTCCGGACAGCCACTGACTGTCCAGGCATGCTGGGAATTTAGCAACAGCTGGAGGCACCCTGTTTGGGAATTACTGGCGTACAATACCCCTATGTCCACCCCTATGCAATCCCTAATTCAGTCCTCAAATGCGCATGGCGCTCTCTCACTTCGGAGCCCTGTCGTATTTCAAGGAAACAGTTTAGGGACACATATGGGGTATCGCCGTACTCGGGAGAAATTGCACTACAAATTTTGGGGGGCTTTTTCTCCTTTTACCCCTTATGAAAAGGAAAAGTTGGGGCTACACCAGCTTGTTAGTGTAAAAAAATAAAAAAAATTACACTAACATGCCGGTGTTGCCCTTTACTTTTTATTTTCACAAGTGTTAAAAGGAAAAAAAGACCACCAAAATTTGTAACGCAATTTCTCCTGAGTACAGAAATACCCCATATGTGGGCGTAAAATGCTCTGTGGGCGCACAACAAGGCTCAGGAGTGAGAGCGCACCATGTACATTTGATGCCTAAATTGGTGATTTGCACAGGGGTGGCTGATTTTACAGCGGTTCTGACATAAACCCCCCCCAAAAAAATACCCAAATGTGACCCCATTTTGGAAACTACACCCCTCACGGAATGTAATAAGGGGTGCAGTGAGCATTTACGCCCCACAGGTGTCTGACAGATTTTTGGAACAGTGGTCCGTGAAAATGAAAAAGTTTATTTTTCATATGCACAGCCCACTGTTCCAAAGATCTGTCAAACGCCAGTGGGGTGTAAATACTCACTGTACCCCTTATTAAATTCTGTGAGGGGTGTAGTTTCCAAAATAGGGTCACATGTGGGGGATTCCACTGTTCTGGCACCACGGGGGGCTTTGTAAATGCACATGGCCCCTGACTTCAATTCCAAACAATTTTTTTCCCAAAAGCTCAATGGCGCTCCTTCTCTTCTGAGCATTGTAGTGCGCCAGCAGAGCACTTGACGTCAACACATGGGGTATTTCCATACTTAGAAGAGATGGGGTTACAAATTTTGGGGGGTCTTTTCTGCTATTAACCCTTGCAAAAATGTGAAATTTGGGGAGAAACACACATTTTAGTGAATTTTTTTTATTTTTTTTTACATATGCAAAAGTCGTGAAACTCCTGTGGGGTATTAAGGCTTGCTTTATTCCTTGTTACGTTCCTCAAGGGGTCTAGTTTCCAAAATGGTATGCCATGTGTTTTTTTTTGCTGTTCTGGCACCATAGGGGCTTCCTAAATGCAACATGCCCCCCAAAAACCATTTCTGAAAAACGTACTCTTCAAAATTCCCTTGTCACTCCTTCCCTTCTGAGCCCTCTACTGCGCCCGCCGAACACTTTACATAGACATATGAGGTATGTGTTTACTTGAGAGAAATTGGGCTACAAACATAAGTATACATTTTCTCCCTTTACCCCTTGTAAAAATAAAAAAATTGGGTCTACAAGAACATGCGAGTGTAAAAAATAAAGATTGTGAATTTTCTCCTTCACTTTGCTGCTATTCCTGTGAAACACCTAAAGGGTTAAAACGCTGACTGAATGTCATTTTGAATACTTTGGGGGTGCAGTTTTTATAATGGGGTCATTTGTGGGGTATTTCTAATATGAAGACCCTTCAAATCCACTTCAAACCTGAACTGGTCCCTGAAAAATAGTGAGTTTGCAAATTTTGTGAAAAATTGGAAAATTGCTGCTGAACTTTGAAGCCCTCTGGTGTCTTCCAAAAGTAAAAACACGTCAATTTTATGATGCAAACATAAAGTAGACATATTGTATATGTGAATCAAAATTATTTTTTATTTGGAATATCCATTTTCCTTACAAGCAGAGAGCTTCAAAGTTAGAAAAATGCAAATTATTCAAATTTTTCATCAAATTTGGGGATTTTTCACCAAGAAAGGATGCAAGTTACCATAAAATTTTACCACTATGTTAAAGTAGAATATGTCACGAAAAAACAATCTCGGAATCAGAATGATAACTAAAAGCATTCCAGAGTTATTAATGTTTAAAGTGACAGTGGTCAGATGTGCAAAAAACGCTCTGGTCCTGAGGTGTAAAATGGCCTGGTCCTTAAGGGGTTAACCCCTTAAGGACGCAGGACGTAAATGTACGTCCTGGTGAGGTGGTACTTAACGCACCAGGACGTACATTTACGTCCTTTGCATAACCGCGGGCACGGAGCGATGCCCGTGTCATGCGCAGCTGATCCCGGCTGCTGATCGCAGCCAGGGACCCGCTGGCAATTGCCGACACCCGCGATCTCGCGGGCGTCCGCCATTAACCCCTCAGGTGCCGGGATCAATACAGATCCCGGCATCTGCGGCAGTGCGCGATTTGAATGAACGATCGGATCGCCCGCAGCGCTGCTGCGGGGATCCGATTATTCATAATGCCGCACGGAGGTCCCCTCTCCTTCCTCCGTCCGGCTCCCGGCGTCTCCTGCTCTGGTCTGTGATCGAGCAGACCAGAGCAGAAGATGACCGAAAACACTGATCTGTTCTATGTCCTATACATAGAACAGATCAGTATTAGCAATCATGGTATTGCTATGAATAGTCCCCTATGGGGACTATTCAAGTGTAAAAAAAAAAATGTAAAAGTAAAAGTAAAAAAAAGTGAAAAATCCCCTCCCCCAATAAAAAAGTAAAACGTCGTTTTTTTCCTATTTTACCCCCAAAAAGCGTAAACATTTTTTTTAATAGACATATTTGGTATCGCCGTGTGCGTAAATGTTCGAACTATTAAAATAAAATGTTAATGATCCCGTACGGTGAACGGCGTGAACGGAAAAAAAAAAAGTCCAAAATTCCTACTTTTTTTATACATTTTATTAAAAAAAAATTATAAAAAATGTATTAAAAGTTTTTTATATGCAAATGTGGTATCAAAAAAAAGTACAGATCATGGCGCAAAAAATGAGCCCCCATACCGCCGCTTATACGGAAAAATAAAAAAGTTAGAGGTCATCAAAATAAAGGGATTATAAACGTACTAATTTGGTTAAAAAGTTTGTGATTTTTTTTAAGCGCAACAATAATATAAAAGTATGTAATAATGGGTATCATTTTAATCGTATTGACCCTCAGAATAAAGAACACACATCATTTTTACCATAAATTGTACGGCGTGAAAACCTTCCAAAATTAGCAAAATTGCGTTTTTCGTTTTAATTTCCCCACAAAAATAGTGTTTTTTGGTTGCGCCATACATTTTATGATATAATGAGTGATGTCATTACAAAGGACAACTGGTCGCGCAAAAAACAAGCCCTCATACTAGTCTGTCGATGAAAATATAAAAGAGTTATGATTTTTAGAAGGCGAGGAGGAAAAAATGAAAACGTAAAAATTAAATTGTCTGAGTCCTTAAGGCCAAAATGGGGTTAAGGACTCTTTCAATTTTGCAGATAAAATTCCATATGATGGCTTATTTTTTGTGCCACCAATTCTACTTTGCAGTGACATTAGTCATTTTACCCAAAAGTCCATGGCAAAACAGAAAAAAAATTAATTGTGCGACAAAATTTGGGGGCTTCCGTTTCTACGCAGTGCATTTTTTGGTAAAAATAACACCTTACCTTTATTCTGTAAGTCCATACGGTTAAAATGATACCCTACTTATATAGGTTGGATATTGTCGTACTTCGGAAAAAAATCACATGCAGGAAAATTTCTATGTTAAAAATTCTCATCTTCTAACCCCTATAACTTTTTTATTTTTCTGCATACAGGGCAGTATGAGGGCTAATTTTTTGCGCTGTGATCTTAAGTTTTGAGTGGTACCATTTTTGTTTTGATTGGACTTTTTGATTGCTTTTTATTCATTTTTTCATGATGTAAAAAGTGACCAAAAATACGCTATTTTGGACTTTGGAATTGCACGTACTCCATTAACCTTGCAGTTTAGTTAATGATATATTTTTATAAGTCGGACATTTTCGCACACAGCGATACCACATATTTTTATTTTTATTTACACAGTTTTTTTCTAAATGGTAAAAGGGGGGTGATTGAAACTTTTATTAGGGAAGGGGTTACATGATCTTTATTAACTTTTTTTCCCCCACTTTCTATTTGCAATGTTATAGCTCCCATAGGGGGCTATAACACTGCACACACTGATATTTTACATTGATCACTGGTTTCTCATAGGAAACCATTGATCGGTGATTCTGCCTCTTGACTGCTCATGCCTGGATCTCAGGCACTGATCAGTCATTCGGCGATCGGACACTAGGAGGGAGGTAAGGAGACCCTTCTCGTGTCCCACAGCTGTTCTTATTGGTACCATTTTTGTATTGATCGGACTTTTTGATCGCTTTTTATTCATTTTTTCATGATATAAAAAGTGACCAAAAATACGCTATTTTCGACTTTGGAATTTTTTTGCACATACGCCATTGACCGTGTGATTTAATTATCTATATATTTTTATAGTTCGGACATTTCCGCTCGCGGCGATACCACATATGTTTATTTTTATTTATTTATTTTTTTTTATGGGAAAAGTGGGATGATTCAAACTTTTATTAGGGAAGGGGTTAAATGACCGTTGTTAACTTTTTTTTTCACTTTTTTTTTTTTGCAGTGATATATCTCCCATAGGGACCTATAGCACTGCACACACTGATCTCTTATGCTGATCCCTGCAAAGCCATAGCTTTGCACGGATCAGTGAGATAGGGGCTCGATTGCTCAAGCCTGTAGCTCAGGCTTGGAGCAATCAAACCCTGATCGGACGCCGCGGAGACAGGTAAGGAGACCTCCGCCTGAGTCCCAGCTGATCGGAACATCTCGATTTTATCGCGATGTCCCGATCAGCCCGACTGAGCTGCCGGGAAGCGTTTACTTTCACTTTCAGACACGGCGGTCAACTTTGACCGCCACATCTGAAGGGTTAATAGTGCGCGGCACAACGACCGGTGCCGCGCGCTGTTAGCCCAGGGTCCCGGCTATGACTAGCAGCCGGGACCGACCCGGTGTGACGTCCTGCGTCCCCAAGAGGTTGAGGCAAAAAAATGTCTACAATTTAATTTTTTTTAGACAGATTTTGCTTTTGAGATGTTTCTGAGCCATTATTTCCTATCCACCTAAGTGTATAAAGTATATAAAAATTATGGCACAAATCCGTCAGATAACACTATTTAGAGACCCAATTGTACTTGTTTACATTTTACTGGACTTTTCTGTTATTTTTCTTTGTTAAAGGGGTTATCCACCATAAAATGATTTTAGTACATACCTGCCAGGCTTTCTTTTTGGGAACTGGGTATTTCCTGTTGGAGTTCGGTCTCTTAAACTACTCATCCCATGTTTGTAAGTGTGAAGTTACGTTCCTCACTCCCACACATCAGCCACCCCACCCATTGCAGCACAAATGAGCTGCATCCATTCAAACCAGGAGGCCTACAGGCTGTTGCTAAATAATCTCACTCCCACCCAGCGGTCACTTCACCGATTGTAGCAGATAGGCCCCCTTTGCACAACTGGCTAGTGATGTCAGGTCAGGTCTCGACACACTGCAATCTGGGAAATCCCGAGACCTGAGTCATTTTGTATGCTGCAAAAATAAATATTGGGGTGAAAATCACATAAGAATTACGAGACCACCGTCACACACAGGTACAGACACTATATTAAGAACTAAACTAACTTTACAGCCCCTGTAGCATAGTCAAATAGAAAAAAATCCTGGAATACCCCTTTAAATTTGTAAGGCAAAGTTCACATTGTCATTTGCATCCACCCAGTTCAAGGTCTGTTCGGTTCTTTTTACTCTTTTTTGTTCTTGAGCAGGACAAACCCTGAAACGGGTCAGAACACAACAAACACTGCCGGACCACCTTCCCTTGAATAGGGTCTGTCGGGGATCTGGTAGTTTAGTGGAGAAATAAAATAGTGCATGCTCTATTTTTTCTCCACTAAACTCCCATTGTTCTGACCAAATTTCCGACGGAACTCTGAAAAGTGGAGACCAAAGGCAATGTGAACGAGGCCTAATAACCAGCTTACCTTTGTAAATTAAAACCTAAAACCTTATTAGTTATGCCCTAGAGTGTAGATGGTACTAGGGATTATCTTAAATAAATATTGTACCCTATTAACATTATGATCTAAATTTCTTTGAAATACTTTGTTGCATGAAACATGACTTCTACTCTACTGACAAATGAAACCTGAAGACAAGACAGAGCTGACACATTCCTCCGCAGCACTTGGAATTCGGAAGACATTCTGTGGACTCATATGACAATTTCTCTGGTCAAAAAGATGACAAAGAAATGTTAGATATTGACAGCATGATGGCGAAATGTCAGCACGAGCCATATCTTCATTTTTCATCTGCCATTTGAGGTTACACATCCAGTTTCACATATAAGGAGTCAGCTTATCCAGAAAACTGCAACACCCAGCATAACAGTTGTATATGGGCAAAATATCTGCAATGCATTTAGTATATAAATGTATCAATCAAATGTTGTATTTTACAATTGTGAGAATAAAATATGCTTAGATCATATGTACAATTAGATTTATTGTTATGCTATCAGTATAATTAAGAGCTGGACAAATCCTAGGAGTGGGGTGACTGTATGCCTAGGATTTGGCTGTTGCATACAACTAGGGCAATGGTCTCCAACTGGTGGCTTTCCAAATGTTGAAAAACTTTAATTATCAGCATGCCCTGGCATCTTGGGACTGTCAAGGTATGTGAGTTATTGTTTTGGAACAAATACAACTAGGTAACCACTGGTTGAAGACCACGGTACTAGAAAAAAGAAACAGATCCTCATGGTTAGCCTTGATCAAATTTTAATCCTGCTAGATCACTTACTGAGATTTGTCATGTCTTTACTGAGAATAAAATGAAAATAGATAAATGAGATAAGCAAAAATCATAAAATTCATTTGGGGATGAATCAATTGAAAGGCCCATCGGACGGTCACATTTTAGCCCGGGGGCAAGGACACAGCACTACCCACCTTGTGTCCCCATATAGTAGTTAGGTCCCTCTGTGCTCCCACACAAAGGAATACCCCCTCTGTGCTCTCATATAATAATAAGCCCCCTATGCACCCCAATATAGTAGTTAGGCCCTTCTGTGCCCCCCTATACCATAAGGTCAACATCTATGACCCAATATAGTATTAGTCCCTCTGGTGCAGGGGAAAATGTCCTGTATCCATGAGTGATCCCTGTTTTCCCCCTGGCCTTGCCCACTCAGCCCTTAGTTAGTGTATACAACATTACTGCCTACTTATGTACACTAATTGAGTGGTGAAGCATATACTGTATACCTTTTATTTCAGTTAAAGGGGTATTCCAGCATTCAGAGAAATAAAAATCATATGTTTCTGGGGCCAGGGAAAAATAGAGACAAAAGCTATACTTACTACTCTGGTCCCCTGCTAGTCCCCCAAAGCTCCTGTTTGACTCCTTCCTGTCCCTTGTGGCAGGCAGGTCCTGCACTAAGCTCTCTTCTTGGAAACCGGAAGAAGACAGGAGATCAGGGGGCCAGAAGGAACCAAGCAGGATCTGTGCTGGATCCAGCAAGGAATTGGGGATAGGTAAGTATTGCTTTATTCATTTTCATGGCCCCGGGATTTTTTTTTCCAAATGCTGTTTTATCTCTTTACCATTTACTGGGCTGGGAGCAAAAAATCTGTCCCTGTAAATGTAATGAGTCAGCTGTGATGCATACAGCACTGCACCCAACCCACCAAAAGTTAAATGAACCCAGCACTGTCACCTAAAAAAATCTCTTGACATGTTGTGGCGATCAGTTGGGGTCCCATACACTGAGTGGCAAAACATACACTGTATGCCTGCTGCTCAGTTAAAGTGTACTTTGTAGCTTAAGAAAAAACTTTTGACATGTCGTAAAAAGACTTCTTAAATATTTTTTATCAGTCAGAGTCTACGGGGGAGATTTATCAAAACTAGTCCAGCGGAAAAGTTGCTGAGTTGCCCATAGCAACCAATCAGATTGCTTCTTTCATTTTCAGAGGCCTTTAAAAACATAAATGAAGCAGATTGAAGAAGATTGGTTGCTATGGGCAACTCAACAACTTTTCCAGATTTGTAAGACAATTGGTGAGAGGAGCCATTGTAGTATCACCTACCAAGGCTTTGAGAACATTATAAAAAGCAGATGGTGAGATGACAGAGGAAATCACTGTAACTTTAGACCTTTTCTGCTGAGCTGTTATTTAGTAGTATTGGGCATGAATTTTAATGGGATGGCAAGTAGGTTGGTAGTGGAACCTGCCAGAAGCCATCAGGGACCTCTCCAATGACTTGTGAGGTTTAGGCAACACGACAGTGATGACTGGTTCCTTTTTAAATGTTGGGGCTTTACAAGTTCTCAGAAATGGAAAAAGTCAGGACATTTAAAATTAAAAAAGTAAATATGTCTAGGGACAAATTGGAATACTGAAGGGAGTAAATTCCACAAGAAGGTGGACGGGTAACGGACTAGAATAAGAATGTCTACAATTGATTTTTGCTGCTATATTTGAAGTCAATGGGGGAGATTTATCAAAACCTGTGTAGAGGAAAAGTTGCCCAGTTGCCCATAGCAACCAATCAGATTGCTTCTTTCATTTTTAAAGAGACCTCTGAAAAATGAAAGAAGCGATCTGATTGGTTGCTATGGGCAACCGGGCAATTCTTCCTCTGCACAGATTTTGATAAATCTCCCCCTATGTCTGTTAACATTTTTAATTATTTATTTTCATTTTATTTGGTAGTATGTGATAATTAAATAAAATATGTGAAAAAAAATCCTATTTTTTAGTTACTTATTGTCAACACAAACCATGATGGAAAATCAAATACTGTGTCATAGTAAAGTCTTTAGCCTACAAAGAGTTAACTCATGAGCTATCATTATGTGCTAGTGGCAATCGGGGAAGTATGTGGACATGTCATCACAACTAAGCTTGAAAGAATGAGAAAACCTTGCTATTCCCATAATTTTGTACCCAAACCAGCACACATTCAATTTTCTCCTGTCATCCTAATCCTCTTGTGTTCCCTTAAGAAATGATATGTCGGATTGCTAGACTCTGTGGGACATAGAATCTAATAGTTGCCTCCCTGACTGTGGCCAGGTGGAAGCATAGTAAAGCGAAGTTCGCTGTTTTGAAAAAACATATAGAATGTTGAATGCATTATGTTTTCTGTATGTTTTTCATTATCTCTACAAATTTCCCAGTAAAATCGATGGATACATCTTTATGAGAGATTAGTGAACTTTTGAAAAGTTCGGTTTGCCGGACTCGCTGAACTTTTCAGAAATCACGACTTTGGTTCGGCTTGGTTTGACTCGAATCGGCAATGAAAAAAAACCCTAAACACATTTAAAACACTGTCTAACACCGTTAGCAGTATATCCAAGTAGTGTTAAAGTGTGTTTAAAGGGGTACTCCAGTGGAATTATTTTTTTTTAAATGAACTGGTCCCAGGAGGTTAAACAGATTTGTAAATTACTTCTATTTAAAAATCTTAATCCTTTCAGTACTTATTAGCAGCTTTATGCTACAAAGGAAATTCTTTTCTTTTTAATTTCTTTTTTGTCTTGTCCACTGTGCTCTCTACTGACACCTCTGTCCGTGTCAGGAACTGTCCAGAGCAGCAAAGTTTTGATATGGGGATTTTCTCCTGCTCTGGACAGTTCCTGATACGGGCATCATGTGTCAGCAGAGAGCACTGTAGACAAGATAAAAAAGAAATTCAACTGGCACCAGTTGATTAAAAAAAATGTTTTCCACCAGAGTACCTCTTTATGCAGGAACCCATGGTATCTAGTACAGCTCACCCATTTGTTATGCTTATTCACACCAAAATAAAGCAGGATAAAGCAGGATTGTTGGTAGATGCCTACCAGTGTTAATATGCAAACAGAGGCATGAGAAGATGCATTGGATTTTTCCAAACATTCCAAAAATTATTCCTTTGTTGGGAGTAGTAACAGAATTGGTGTTCTAAAATAGTGAAGACAGAAGAAGAAATAGCTCTTGTATGAAAAGCCGAAAAAATTATCCCTTTTCTGGGGATGATGGTTTGTGTATGTGTAAGCCTGTCTGGAAGTAGGGTGATGGTGGATTAGTGTTACTAGTAGTACCCCGCGTACAGTAGGTGGTGGCTGACTGATGTTAATAGCGTACAGCATGAGATGGAAGACAGTTGTTTATAACATACAGCATGATATGGCGGACTGATGTCACTAGTGTAGAGCATGAGATGGCGGGCAGATGTCACTAGCGTACAGCATGAGATGGCGGGCAGATGTCACTAGTGTACAGCATGACATGGTGGACAGATGTCACTAGCATACAGCATGAGATGGCAGACAGATGTCACTAGCGTACAGCATGAGATGGTGAACAGATGTCACTAGCGTACAGCATGAGATGGTGGACAGATGTCACTAGCCTACAGCATGAGATGGTGGACAGATGTCACTAGCATACCGCATGAAATGGCAGACAGATGTCACTAGCATACCGCATGAAATGGCAGACAGATGTCACTAGCGTACAGCATGAGATGGCGGACAGATGTCAATAGCGTACAGCATGAGATGGTGGACAGATGTTACTAGCGTACCGCATGAGATGGCGAAGAGATGTCACTAGCATACAGCACGAGATGGCGAAGAGATGTCACTAACGTGCAGCATGAGATGGCGGACTGGTAGTGGCAAGAAGCTGGTGGGCTGGTAGCTAACTGATGTTACTATTGTAATGCATGAGATGGCAAACAGATGTCACTAGAGTACAGCATGAGATGGAGGACTGATGTCACTAACGTACAGCATAAGATGGTGGCCACATGTCATAGTGTACAGCATTAGATGGCGGACAGATGTAACTAGCGTACAGCATTAGATGGTGGACAGATGTCACAAGCATCCAGCAGGGGTGGTGGTAGTACTGACTAATCAGTGGCATCTGGCAAAGGAGGTTTAAATTCCTCGCTGATCCATACCTAATTAATTTTAGTAAAAGTCAGTTTTTACACGCTGCTGGCTGACAATCTTGTTCGCTTTGGGTGACCATGCCGCCTGCTACACTGAACACTTTCTGCAAAGCTACACTAGAGGGTGGACAAGACAGAACACTCATGGCAAACTGGGCAAGTTCTGGCCAATGATCTAATCTGGTGAGCCAGGAGGACATGGGGTCTGAGCTTATGGGGGGAGATTTATCAAAACCTGTGCAGAGGAAAAGTTGCCCAGTTGCCCATAGCAACCAATAAGATAGCTTCTTTCATTTTTAACAAGGCCTCTGAAAAATTACAGAAGCAATCTGATTGGTTGCTATGGGCAACTGGGAAACTTTTCCTTTGCACAGATTTTGATAAATCTCCCCCTTGATGTCTGTCAGAGATAGGGCACTACTAATGTAGGCCTCAACCTGGTTGTTAAGGTGGGGGTTTACATCCCTTTCATGACTCATGTCAGGGGAGTATATAGGATTCAGAAACTTCACCATCATGTGCTCAAACGTCAAAATGCTGCTACTAGATTTATAGGTGCCACTTGAATATGCTTTGTGGGTGGGTGGCACAGATCAATGCACCTCACTGGAGCTGGTTCAGGAACACTATTCAATTCAGGTATATGCAGGTATGAGCCTTGAAAAAGGTTGTGGAGTTGTGGTAGCAAAAGATGAGCCCTTCAGAGGCTGTCATTAGGATGTCCCCTCCTTATATGCTGTTTTGGTGTATAGGAGCCCCTTTAGGATTCTTCTTGTATGGGGATAGAATCCGGTTTACACACACACACACACACACACACACACACACACACACAAGGTCTCTATTTCTAATCTTTATCTCTATCTTTCTAATCACTAACTGTCACTATTTCTCCTCTCTTTGTAATTTGTATCTCACTCTCTATCGTTCTAACTACTAAATGTCCCTATGTCTGTCTCTCCCTCTCCCTGTCTCCTCTCTGCAGAAGTTCCCAGTGCTCTGAACGCTGTATGTGACGTCAGTGCCCTTTTATCTGTGTCTCTGGCTGTGTCCTATTGGCCTTTGTGCTCGATCCACACAGTGACCTGGGTTATCATGTGATCTGCTGCTTTTCCTACATCATCTCAACACCCCCTGCCCGCCCTGCTTCCTCCGTGTGCCAAAGAACCATGCTTTCAGTTTTTTTGCACTATTTACCGGCCGGAGTGTAACCGGTAAGATCTCGAGTGTTCACTGACCTGGAAAAATTCTAAAGTTCGGGTTCACCAGATTCGGCTCGCTCATTTCTAATCTTCATTTAATGTTCTTTTTCCAAATTCAGAATTTAAACATATATGCAAATGCTTTCACTAAAGCAATATTGATCATATGTCAAAAAAGAAATAGGTGGTGCTCCATAATTGAAATGCTACAGATTACATTCAGCCAATTTGTTTTCATAAAGTCCTATTAGTCCGCAAGAAATTTTTTATGAAATATATTTTTATAAAATATCTGACACAATTATATTTATAATTAAGATAACATTTGGTTAGGCAGTTCACTGGGGAGGTTTGTTCCCGTGATAGATGTTTGTACAAAGTACTTATTAGAAAATAATTTAAATAAGGAATATGTGGTGTATAATTATGGAATAAATAGGGTGAGTTTTAATGGGAATATAATATATATTATATATTATTGGAAGACCTCATTGACTCTGAAATCATGATGACACCAAGGTATGAGAGAGCAACATAAAATCAAATGAGCCCCCTCCCATAGACATGAATGGAGGGGACATAGCGTAGCGTCACGAGGGGATGACCATGAACCATGAACCCAGCATTCGGAAAGAAAACCCGGCATTCGGAAAGAATGCCGGGGTGGCGTGCTGGAGATCACGGGGTTCCCAGCGGCAGGACCACTGCAATCAGACATCTTATCCCCTATCCTTGGATAGGGGATAAGATGTCTAGGGGCGGAGTACCCCTTTAAGGCTATGTTCACATGTCAGAATATGCGCAGAATGCCTGCCCAAAAAAGCACAAGTTGACATTCCGCACCTGTGCTTTCCTCGGCAGCACTAGGCCTGCTCAGAAGTGCGCTGTCACGATCACACCCTATCAGTCCAGCTAAGACGCTAGAAAGAGTGTGATGGTGCAAGGGTTAAGGCCACCAGACCTCTGGGTATCCACTACTAGTCCCAGAAAGTCACCAAATTAACCCTTAGATAAACGTGCTTCCACCAGAGCTGCCTTCAGAAAGGTGAGCTCATATATTTAGAGATCAAAGACCAGAGCTGATTAATTAAACATTTAATCTGATAAAAGGTATCTGTTACGCCGAGCGCTCCGGGTCCCCGCTCCTCCCCGGAGCGCTCGCTTCACTCTCACTACCGCAGCGCTCCGGGCAGCTCCACTAACCCGGTGCGCTGCGATACCGTCTCCAGCCGGGATGCGATTCGCGATGCGGGTGGCGCCCGCTCGCGATGCGCATCCCGGCTCCCGTACCTGACTCGCTCTCCGTCTGTCCTGTCCCGGCGCGCGCGGCCCCGCTCCCTAGGGCGCGCGCGCGCCGGGTCTCTGCGATTTAAAGGGCCACTGCGCCGCTGATTGGCGCAGTGGTTCCAATTAGTGTGTTCACCTGTGCACTCCCTATTTATACCTCACTTCCCCTTCACTCCCTCGCCGGATCTTGTTGCCATTGTGCCAGTGAAAGCGTTTCCTTGTGTGTTCCTAGCCTGTGTTCCAGACCTCCTGCCGTTGCCCCGACTACGATCCTTGCTGCCTGCCCCGACCTTCTGCTACGTCCGACCTTGCTTCTGTCTACTCCCTTGTACCGCGCCTATCTTCAGCAGTCAGAGAGGTTGAGCCGTTGCTAGTGGATACGACCTGGTCACTACCGCCGCAGCAAGACCATCCCGCTTTGCGGCGGGCTCTGGTGAAAACCAGTAGTGACTTAGAACCGATCCACTAGCACGGTCCACGCCAATCCCTCTCTGGCACAGAGGATCCACTACCTGCCAGCCGGCATTGTGACAGTATCACAGCTGTTAGGATTCGGCAGGCTGGATGTGGATCCTCTGTGTCAGCGAGGGATTGGCGTGGACCGTACTGGTGGACCGGGTGTAAGCTGCTACTGGTATTCACCAGAGTCCGCCGCAAAGCGATTTTGGTCTTGCTGCGGCGGTAGCAACCAGGTCGTATCCAGTAACGGCTCAACCTCGCTGACTGCTGAGAAGGCGTAGGAAAGAAGGACTAGACAGAGGCGAGGTCAGACGTAGCAGAAGGTCAGAGCAGGCGGCAAGGTTCGTAGTCAAAGGTAATAGCAGAAGGTCTGGAAACACTGGTATGGCAAACACAGGAAACGCTTTCTCTAGGCACAAGGGCAACAAGATCCGGCAATGCTGGGAAAAGGAAGCGAGGTTATATGAGCAAGGAGCAGGTAAAAGCTAATTACAGTGATTGGGCCAGGCACCAATCAGTGGTGCACTGGCCCTTTAAATCTTCGAGAGCTGGCGCGCGCGCACCCTAGAGAGCGGAGCCGCGCGCGCCAGGACGTGACAGCCGGGGACCGGGATAGGTGAGTAGCTTGGGATGCGATTCGCGAGCGGGCGCGATCTGCTATGCGAATCGCATCCCTGCCGGCAGTGTCATTGCAGCGCTCCCGGTCAGCGGGTCTGACCGGGGCGCTGCAGAGAGGAAAACGCCACGAGCGCTCCGGGGAGGAGCAGGAACCCGGAGCGCTCGGCGTAACAGTACCCCCCCCCCTTAGGTCTCCCCCTCTTTTTGTCTGCTTGTTCCTTCAAATGAGACGAGAACATTGGGAGCGACTCTTGAGTTTCCTTCCGGAAGAAAGAGAAGTCCTTGGTAGCTTCATCAGCGGCAGGCAATCCAGAAGAAGTGGGAATGGGGAGGGGGGGGCAGAGGGTGAAGCTTGTCACGGGGCAGAGTGTTACCAGGAAGGGGGCTATGAGGAGGCAAAATCTCAGCTTGCTTTTTGCCGAAAATATCCTGGTAAGCCTTGGGAGGGACCGGTATGGGTGGGACCTCAGGAGTTGGACAAGTGGGAGCGGATGTGAGGCATCTTTTGTGACAAGTAGGACCCCAATTCTTGATCACCCCGGTGGTCCAGTCAAGGGTAGGAGAATGACGTTGGAGCCTTGGCAGACCAAGGAGGACTTCAGAGGTGCAGTTGGGCAGAACAAAAAATTCAATTTTTTCGTGATGCAGTCCAATGCTCATAAGCAGGGGTTCTGTGCGGTAATGCACAGTGCAGTCCAATTTTACTCCGTTGGCCGAAGAAATGTAGAGCGGTTTGACGAGACGGGTCACTGGGATGCAGAACCTATTAACAAAAGAGGCCAGAATAAAATTTCCCGCAGAACCAGAGTCCAAGAAGGCCACAGCTGAGAAGGAGGAGTTGGCAGAAGGAGAAATCCGCACGGGCACAGTGAGACGTGGAGAAGCAGACTTCACACCAAGAGATGCCACTCCCACGTGAGCTGGGTGCGTGCGTTTCCCAGATGCGGAGGACGAATAGGGCAATCCACTAGGAAATGTTTGGTACTAGCGCAGTACAGACATAAATTTTTATCTCTGCGGCGAGTCCTCTCTTCATGGGTCAGGCGAGACCGATCCACTTGCATAGCCTCCTCGGCGGGAGGCACAGGGGTAGATTGCAAAGGATACTGGGAGAGAGGTGCCCAGAGATCAAGGTCTTTTTCCTGGCGGAGCTCCTGGTGTCTTTCAGAAAAACGCATGTCAATGCGGGTGGCCAAATGGATAAGTTCATGCAGGTTGGCAGGAATTTCTCGTGCGGCCAGCACATCCTTGATGTTACTGGATAGGCCTTTTTTGAAGGTCGCGCAGAGGGCCTCATTGTTCCAAGATAATTCAGAGGCAAGGGTACGAAATTGGATGGCATATTCGCCCACAGAAGAATCTCCTTGGACAAGGTTCAACAAGGCAGTTTCGGCAGAAGACACTACGAACCTCAGCGAAGAAGGTCTAAACAGTGGCAGTGACAGGATCGTTGCGGTCCCAGAGCGGTGTGGCCCATGACAAGGCCTTCCCAGACAGGAGACTAACCACGAAAGCCACCTTTGACCGTTCTGTGGGAAATTGGTCCGACAACATCTCCAAATGTAGGGAACATTGAGACAGGAAACCACGGCAGAGTTTAGAGTCCCCATCATATTTGTCCGGCAGGGACAAGCGGAGGTTAGGAGCAGCCACTTGCTGCGGAGGAGGTGCAGGAGCTGGTGGAGGAGATGGTTGCTGCTGTAGCTGTGGCAGAAGTTGCTGTAGCATGGCGGTCAACTGAGACAGCTGCTGACCTTGTTGGGCGATCTGTTGGGATTGCTGGGCGACCACCGTGGATAGGTAAGCGAGACTTGGCAGCGGCACCTCAGCGGGATCCATGGCTGGATCAACTGTTAGGATTCGGCAGGCTGGATGTGGATCCTCTGTGTCAGCGAGGGATTGGCGTGGACCGTACCGGTGGACCGGGTCTAAGCTGCTACTGGTATTCACCAGAGCCTGCCGCAAAGCGGGATGGTCTTGCTGCGGCGGTAGCAACCAGGTCGTATCCACCGGTAACGGCTCAACCTCGCTGACTGCTGAGAAGGCGTGGGACAGAAGGACTAGACAGAGGCGAGGTCACTTGTAGCAGAAGGTCAGGGCAGGCGGCAAGGTTCGTAGTCAAAGGTAATAGCAGAAGGTCTGGAAACACTGGTATGGCAAACACAGGAAACGCTTTCTCTTGGCACAAGGGCAACAAGATCCGGCAATGCTGGGAAGGGGAAGTGAGGTTATATGAGCAAGGAGCAGGTGGAAGCTAATTACAGTGATTGGGCCAGGCACCAATCAGTGGTGCACTGGCCCTTTAAATCTTAGAGAGCTGGCGCGCGCGCGCCCTAGAGAGCGGAGCCGCGCGCGCCAGGACGTGACAGCCGGGGACCGGGATAGGCTATGCGAATCGCATCCCCGTCGGCAGTGTCAGTGCAGCTCTCCCAGTCAGCGGGTATGACAGGGGCGCTGCAGAGAGGAAAACGCTGCGAGCGCTCCGGGGAGGAGCAGGGACCCGGAGCGCTCGGCGTAACAACAGTGCTATATATATATATATATATATATATATATATATATAAATACAGGAACAAATGACATACATGTACAAAAATATATAAAAGAGTTTTTCAAGGCAAGTTCAGAAAACAAAAGATGAAGTTCTTACAGCATGATGATATAGCAGTCCATGTGAGTGCGGTTCTTAGGATGGTCTTGTCAGCTTGTGGCACAGCATTGAACAACCGTTGAGTCCAGCATTTTAAGTCTTATCTGCTTCTTTGGAGGGAAACTCCATTCCCCCCCTCCCCTCTGATCCCACCAGGTGGGGCATCTCTCTTCCTGAACCCTTATCTGTTTGATTATATGATGGGACCAGGGTGCATGACTTCAAAGGAGATGCCAAACAGCCAGACCCCAAATAAAATGCAATACACAAACCCACAGTCTGAATGACCTCTCACCCCCAGGTCTTAGTTTATACACAGATACAATAAAAACACATGCATGTTTCCATAATCAGGCCTTGGGCCTGACATGCGCCGTCTTCATACATGGCATTGCATTTTCCGAGTGGAATCTGGAGAAACATTGAACCAGTTTAATGTTTCTGCGAACTCCAGAATCGACATTTCTGTGGCAGAAACATCTGCCACGGAAATTCTGCCATGTGCACAGTACAGCAGAATCCCATTGAAATCAGCAGAATTTTCTAGGGGAATATTCCAGCAGAATTCCGCTGTGTGAACTTAGCCTTACACTGATTTTTTTCGTTGTTGTCGTTGATTTTTTTTCCTGAATACAAAATATTCTAAATATTCTTTATTAGAAATGTCCTAATATTGATATGCTACTTAGACAAACATTGGAAATGCCCATCTAAGTCAAGTAGCTTGCTGGAGGGAATCATACAGACTTGTATACAAGTGTAGAGAGTTTCTACAGACTGTATACAAGTGTAGAGAGTTTCTACAGACTGTATACAAGTGTAGAGAGATTCTAGATCTCATGCAACATACTGTAGAGGCTATACAAGCAAATGCAGGCAAACACATTTTGTGATACAGACCTATGGAAAAAAAATTTGCACCATACTAAGTATCTTTTTCAAAGATGTCCATTGCTTTTAACACAGCTGGGCTATAAGAGCAGATACTTAGTAACAGTGCCATTACTACCTAATGGAAACTAAAAGCAGAAGGAGACTGTCAGCAGTAAAATGCACCAGGTCACGACACAATGCACCAGGCCAAGACAGAGGTCTCAGCGGAGAGCCCTGTGGTCAGACTGGAAAGAACTACACAACTTACTTTGGAGCATACAGAAGCTGATAAGTTCTGGAGGGATTAAAGGACTAATGGAGGGGAGTAGGGGATAAGTTATAGATTGCTTTGGTCAGACTGCTGGGACCTTCTGCAATCTCCTGAACTGTGCCCCGGCAGTCTGCTGGAAGGGGGACGTGCCGACCCCTGCACAGAGCGGCAGCCGACACACACCCTCCATGTATCTCTAAGAGATACATGAAGGGGACGTGTCGGCTGCCACTCTGTGCGGGGGTTGGCACATCCCCTTTCAGCAGACTGCTAGGGCACAGTTCAGGGGATCGCTGGAGGTCCCATAAGTTATATTTCACTACAGAACTCCTTTAAGATTTTTCAATAAAAGTAATTTACAAATCTGACAAGACAAGACCTTACTAGTATACATTCTAAGAAAATGTTATTTCATTTTAATAGAAATCATGGCTTTTAAAAATCAACACTAGGGGTCCCCAAATCATCCAGAACATAATCATTATCTTTTTCCTAGCTGAAGCACAGGCAGGGTCAAAGTCCAGGAAGTGAGTGCGGGACTAGCACTCCTCTGTGCTCACTCCTGTCCTATCAGACCGCAGCATGAAAACAGAGAGAAGGGGGTTACAGAAAAGCCTGCAATGATTGGATGAAGAGACTGAATACAACACAGCAGTCTCAGGGAGCTGAGTCATGCAGAGTGAGGACATGCCCCTCCAGAGCACAGACTGAAGAACCAAGTGAGCAACAGAAAGAAGGTATTTGTGACAGAAATATAGGTACTAAACACATAAAAATTATATGTATTATCAGGATTAGGTACTGAGTAACATATAAAAATTTTTTATGGGATATGCCATGATTTTTTTTAAGTAGCAGTACAAATAGCCAAGGAAACATTCTACTGGAAAAAAAGGTAATGAACTACTTTGGATCCTTGTTCTACATTGATAACATCATTTTTCAGGTATTATAAGATTTATTCAGTAAAGTAAAAAAAAACTTGACAACTTTGTTCAATCATTGTTTGATTTATCTTGACAGAGAGACAAAGAACAAGGGAAGCATTGTTATATCAGCGAAGTGATGGCTATGAAAATTGGATGTATGTATCTCTGTTGATTGATGGCATGTACTGAATGACCATAAAATCACCCATCATACAGTGATCCTACTAATAATAGCATTGTATCTGCTGTAACTGTGCGCCCGACAGCTACTGTACTATAATGAAGGGGGAAAAGCCAAAATAGGCAATTTCTTTGTGTAAAAGAGAATTCCAAATGTTATCAATATCTTGTATGTGAAACCTTTTAACATCAGGCATTTGACTAATGTGAAATGTTCATTGAGAATTTTCACTTTATTTACATTAGCATTGAATTTGGGCAATTACGTATTTTAATGTTTAACGTATTTATTTTTGTTCTGAATATGGACTGGCGGATATTCATCAAAACCTGTGCAGAGGAAATGTGGTGCAGTTGCCCATAGCAACCAATCAGATTGCTTCTTTCCTTTTTCAGAGGCCTTTAAATAAAAAAATAATCAGATTGGTTGCTAGAGGCAACTGCACTACTTTTTCTCTGTACAGGTTTTGATAACTCTTTCCCTACGTTTTTAAAGCAGGCAATATGATTTTTATTTATTTAGCACTCTTTTTTGCGAAGACTACGAGGGCTTTCCACTTGCTTTTAAAACGTGCATCTCTCTGCACAGTGCGTGCACACCTAAACATTGTTGTATAAGCCTCGCAGTAAGACACTGGTACGTTGCACAGAAAGAGTATCCCTACTGTAAACAATGCACAGAGAATGTGATTTCCCTGTGATCAACATGGAGCCTGTAAGCATTAGAATGAAACCAGCAGAAATTAGAGAGGAAAATGATACTAATTTTGATAAATTTCACACTGGCCACTGGATCATTCAAAATAGGCTATACACTATACACACACACGCACATGCACACACAGATAAGACCATGTATGCATGTTCCCTTTCACAGATAGAGGCCATCTACATCAGTGGGGTATAGCAGGGCTCTGTGCACTGAGGACAAGCAGGGCTCTGTACAGAGGACAAGCAAGGTTCTGTACACTGAGTACAAGCAAGGTTCTGTACACTGAAGACAAGCAGGGCTCTGTACACTGAGGACAAGCAGGTCTCTGTACACTGAGGACAAGCAGGGCTCTGTACACTGAGGACAAGCAGGGCTCAATACACTGAGGACAAGCAGGGATCTGTGCAGTGAGGACAAGCAGGGCTCTGTACACTGAGGACAAGCAGGGCTCTGTACAGAGAACAAGCAGGGTTCTGTACACTGAGGACAATCAGGGCTCTGTACACTGAGGATAAGCAGGGCTCTGTGCACTGAGGACAAACAGGGCTCTGCGGTACACTGAGGACAAGCAGGGCTCTATACACAGGACAAGCAGGGTTCTGTACACTGAGGACAAGCAGGGCTCTGTGCCCAGAGGATAAGCAGTGCTCTGTACACTGAGGACAAGCAGGGCTCTATACACTGAAGACAAGCAGTACTCTGTACACTGAGGACAAGCAGGGATCTGTACACTGAGGACAGGCAGGGATCTGTACACTGAGGACAAGCAGGGCTCTGTACACTGAGGACAAGCAGGGCTCTGTACACTGAGGATAAGCAGGGCTCTCTACACTGAGGACAAGCAGGGCTCTGTACACTGAAGACAAGCAGGGCTCTGTACACTGAGGACAAGCAGAGATCTTTACACTGAGGACAGGCAGAGATCTGTACACTGAGGACAAGCAGGGCTCTGTGCACTGAGGATAAGCAGGGCTCTGTACACTGAGGACAAGCAGGGCTCTGTACACTGAAGACAAGCAGTACTCTGTACACTGAGGACAAGCAGGGATCTGTACACTGAGGACAGGCAGGGATCTGTACACTGAGGACAAGCAGGGCTCTGTACACTGAGGACAAGCAGGGCTCTGTACACTGAGGATAAGCAGGGCTCTGTACACTGAGGACAAGTAGGGCTCTGTACACTGAAGACAAGCAGGGCTCTGTACACTGAGGACAAGCAGGGATCTTTACACTGAGGACAGGCAGAGATCTGTACACTGAGGAAAAGCAGGGCTCTGTACACTGAGGACAAGCAGGGCTCTGTGCACTGAGGACAAGCAGGGCTCTGTACAGTGAGGACAAGCAGGGCTCTGTGCAGCAAGGACAAGCAGGACTCTGTGCACTGAGGGCAAGCAGGGCTCTGTACACTGAGGACAAAGCAGGGCTCTGTGTACTGAGGACAAGCAGAGCACTGTACAGTGAGGACAAGCAGGGCTCTATACACTGAGGACAAGCAGGAATCTGTGCAGTGAGGTTAAGCAGCGCTCTATACACTGAGGACAAACATGGATCTGTGCAGTGAGGACAAGCAGGGCTCTGTACACTGAGTACAGGCAGGGATCTGTACACTGAGGACAGGTAGGGATCTGTACACTGAGGACAAGCAGGGCTCTGTACACTGAGGACAAGCAGGGCTCTGTACACTGAGGACAAGCAGGACTCTGTGCACTGAGGACAAGCAGGGATCTGTACAGTGAGGACAAGCAGGGCTCTGTACATTGAGGACAAGCAGGGCTCTGTACCCTGAGGACAAGCAGGGCTCTGTGTACTGAGGACAAGCAGGGCTCTGTGTACTGAGGCCCTAGGACACGCCCCACTAACACAGCAGGATGATTCAAAAGCCAGGAGTCCTGCTTGTCCTGCCCTCACTTCCTGTATTTGGACTCCTCCCAGAATCACACATGCAGTAGCTGCAGGGACAGCATTTTTTTCACCCAAAAATATACACATTTTCAACCAAGGTATATTACATATTTGGTATATGGTATTATCTACATTATGGTATTATCTACATTATCTAAACAGTTTTTGCCAATGACAGGTACACCTCAATATAATGGAGGTAATTTTCTCAATATTGTGCTCTAGACCCCTGCCGTGCACCACCATGTATATTTTATCTGAACCCTCTTGACACTTGATTACAGTAAACTGTTTAACATGTCCATTGAAGGAACATTCCCGCTCTTGATTGTGTTCCCTTCTCATTAGGATCACCAGGCCCGTAACCTGCTACCACGTATGTTACACTATATGTTAAGAAAGAAAAGTAGATGCCAGACCGACCTATCATTACAGCTCTCCTATCTCCGTGTATATTCCTTTGCAACAGCACATCAATTAAATGTTGCTTTCGAGTAACTTAAACTTTGTCTTGCATGGAGAGGATGACACAGTATCTGCATGTATTGTTTTTCAGACAACAACACTAATCAAATCCACAGCTTCAGAAATAAAAGGGACGTTTCGAATTACAGGGATAAGAAAAGCTGTATCTTTTACTAGGTGCTTGTGATATCTCTTGTAGTCACACCTCGATATCAATTTATTTTTCAGCCTGTATCAGAAACATTCGGGTGACAATCGCCAAAGCACGATATATCCTTGTATTTTTCACACCAAACAAATATTTGGATTTAAAACATTTGTTTCAGTAACATTCTGTATGTCTATTCACACGGCAGAATTTCGGCTTGCAGAATTCCACTTGTGGAATTCTGACTCAAATTAAAGGCCATAGACTTCCACGGGATTATGCACTCCCATTCACACTTCAGAATTTCTGCTTGCGGTATTCCGCAAGCAGAAATTCAGAAGTGTGAAAGGAAGTGCAGAATCCCATAGAAGTCTATGGGCTTTAATTCTGTAAGCGGAAATTCAGAAATGTGAATGGAAGTGCGGAATCCCATAGAAGTCTGTGGGCTTTAATTCCGTAAGTGGAATTTCAGAAGTGTGAATGGAAGTGCGGAATCTCATAGAAGTCTATGGGCTTTAAATCCGTGAGCGGAAATTCAGAAGTGTGAATGGAAGTGCAGAATCCAATAGAAGTCTATGGGCTTTAATTTGAGGCGGAATTCCAGAACGGAAATTCTGCCGTGTGAATAGACCCTTATGTTTGCAAAGTTAAAAGTAGAGCTCTGTTCACATCTACTTTATAGATTCAGTTTGTAACGGAAGCCACAATGTAGTGATGGATTCATTGTACAGTCATGTGGTGTTTACCGATGAGAAGAAGCGATGAGCTGCTATTTATCCTATCAATTGTTACTGAATTTGCACCAGAGAATCCTCCAATGCAAATAAGTCCAGGGGCTTAGCTATAGGGGGTGCAGAGGTAGCAGTTGCACCAGGGCCCTGGTGCATAAGGGGGCCCCTAAGCACATCTGCCCAGTAAGACACCAGTATTATAATTGGCACATGCAGCCCTGTTGCAGATTTGGCATCGGGGCCCAGAATCTACAAGTTGCGCCTCTGAATAAGACCAAAACCTAACAACTTTAAGCATAATGTATCTCCAGGATTCCATTTAGGGTACATTAATGGGGGTTTCCCATTACATAAAGTGATGGTATATCATGAAGATATGTTGTCACTTTCTGATAGGTGGGAGTCCATTTGCTGAGAAACCTGTTGACCATAAGCATAAAGGAGCCACAGGACTACTTTATCACTGCATCCCTTCAATGTTTTATCCTTGAATAACATCATTCCTGGTAAACAAAGAGCCCAAAGAGATACAGTATACAGAAATATAGCAAACAATTAAAGGGGTACTCTGGCGCTTAGACATCTTATCCCCTATCCAAAGGATAGGGGATAAGATGCCTGATCGTGGGGTTCCTGCCGCTGGGGACCCCCGTGATCTTGCACGCCACACCCCGTTAGAATCAGTCTGATTACTGTCGATCACGGGGACGGAGCATTGTGACGTCACGGCTCTGCCCCCGTGTGATGTCACGCTCCGCCCCCTCAATGAAAGCCTATGGGAGAGAGCGAACATGCTCCGTGACTGATTCCAATGGGGTGCGGCGTGCAAGATCATGGGGGTCCCCAGCGGCGGGACCCCCGAGATCAGGCATCTTATCCCCTATCCATTGGATAGGGGATAAGATGTCTAAGCACCGGAGTACCCCTTTAACCAATGCTTACTACGTAAATGTTTAGGTGGTGACTCTCACTCCTCTCACTCTTTGCTTCCTCTCTCTCTGCCCTTTCTCTTGTGCACCTTTGCCATTGCCAGCTATCCCTATCATGTAGATTTTTTTCAGCCAGGCTACTACACTTCTGCAGCTGCTACATTGGCTGTAGCATTAAAGGGGTTATCCAGGAAAAAAACTTTTTTTTTAAATATCAACTGGCTCCAGAAAGTGAAACAGATTTGTAAATTACTTCTATTAAAAAATCTTAATCCATTCAGTACTTATGAGCTTCTGAAGTTAAGGTTGTTCTTTTCTGTCTAAGTCCTTTCTGATGACACGTGTCTCGGGAACTGCCAAGTTAAGAAGCAAATCACCATAGCAAACCTCTTCTAAACTGGGCGTTTCCCGAGACAGGTGTCATCAGAGAGCACTTAGACAGAAAAGAACAACCTTAACTTCAGAAGCTCATAAGTACTGAAAGTATTAATATTTTTTAATAGAAGTAATTTACAAATCTGTTTAACTTTCTGGATCCAGTTGATATATATAAAAAAGTTTTTTCCTGGAATACCCCTTTAATGCTGCTTGGGACTTTTACTCACGGTCAAAGTTCAGCCGAGGTCTTCTAATCCGGCCCCCTCCTTATAGATGGTTGCTATTGCATACACCTGGTGAAAATACCCCAAACCCCCATGCTATACCACCAAATCTAAAAGGTAAAAGACTCTTTTAAAAGGGTTAAACCGCTGCATTTCATTTGGACCACATTGTGTTTTGGTGTTAGGAGTAGTTAGGGAATATAATCGGAGTTTGGAAAATATGGTTTGATGACAGGTACTCTTTGAGTGAAACACAGGTGTAGGGCACTCTGGCAGTGATCAAACCAGGTAAGCTGCTTCCAGTACTTGCCTCCGCTGCTCTGGTATCTGAACTAAGAGTTCAATTTGTGGTGCAGACATGTAGAAAAGTCTTATATGCATGAAATATAAAGAGAAGAAATGTAGTACTCACCGATGTAGGGGAACTTCTTCTTTATTTAAACATACTTGCACAGCGGTAACAGAAAGGCCTCAGTCTTGTGCACCCCCGCTGTTTGTCTATGTCTCTGTTACCGCTGTGTAAGTATGTTTAAATAAAGAAGAAGTTCTTAGCATCGGTGAGTGCAACATTTCTCCTATTTATGTTTCATTAATTTAAAGGGGTTATCCACCATAAGGGGATTTTAGTACGTACCTGGCAGACAGTAATGGACATGCTTAGGAAGGATCTGTGCTTGTCTTGGGGCTAAATGGCTATGTTGTGAGTCCACCATAACATTGTGGCTAGCTTTTTGTGAACTGGTATTTCCTGTTTTAGTTTTCCTTTTTTGCCTACAAATCCCACAATTAAATTTTCGTCCCTCCCACACATCAGCGCCCCCACCGATTGAAACATAAATGAGCTGCATCCATTCAAATCAGTGTGGTTTTCAATCAGGGTGCCTACAGCTGTTGCAGATTGATCCCTCTTCCACCAAGCGATCCCTCCACCCATTGAAGCAGACAGGCTCCCTGTCATCATTCAGTGACTAGTGAGTCAGGTCTCGTCTGCATTGCAACCTGGGAAAAATCTGAGACAACAGTTTATACGCTGTTAAAAATAAATATTGGGGTGACAATTAAAGAAGAATTGTGAGAAAACCGTCACACACAGATACAGACACTACCGGTGTATTATGAACTACACTAACTTCACAGCCCCTGTAACATAGTCAAATAAAAAAAAATCCTGGAATACCCCTTTAAGTGAGTACATGAGTCCTGCTGGCACTGGGGAGCCACAGTTCATTGTGGGCACCATGAATGCCAACATATACTGTGATATACTGAGGCAGAGCATGATTCCCTCCCTTCAGAGATTGGGCCGCAGGGCAGTATTCTAACAACCTCAAACACACCTCCAAGATGAGCACTGCCATGGCAAAGAAGCTGAGGGTAAAGGTGATGAACTGGCCAAACATGTCTCCAGACCTAAACCCTATTAAGCATCAGTGGGACAACCTCAAATGGAAGGTGAGGGAGCACAAGGTCTATAACATCCATCAGCTCAATGATGTTGTCATGGAGGAGTGAAGGAGCGAATGAGGACTCCAGGGGAAACCTGTTTAGCTCTGGTGAACTTCATACTCAAGAGGATTAAGGTGGTGCTGGAAAATAATGGTGGCCACACAAAATATTGATACTTTGGGCCCAATCTGGACATTCCATTTAGAGGTGCACTCACTTTTGGTTCCAAGGTTTAGACATTAATGTGTTGAGTTATTTTGAGAGGGCATAACATTAAACACTGTTATACAGGCTGTGCACTCACTACTTTACATTGATGCAGTGTGTCATATCTTCAGTGATGTCACATGGAAATATATCATAAAATATTCACAAAATTGTTAAACCTGGACTCACTTATGTGAGATAATTTATCAAGAGACTGGCTGCACAGAATAACGTAAGTAATACATTGTTCTGAACAGCATTTCTTTGAGTTGGGTCTTCCGACCCTCAGATTGGGCACCATAAACCTATTAACAATGCTTGTTTAAAAATAAGACAGTACTAAATGTTAGAGGAGAACTGTAGTGAAAATTTTTCATTACCTCTGTGCCCGGGCTGCAAAAACTAAAAAAACAAACTCCCCTTCCGACGTTCCCCCCGTTGTGTCGATATCGGTGTGCTGGTCTTCTTCCTGCTTCCTGGGGATGGTGAGTCATACTGCGCTCAGCCTATCGCCGGCCGCTGCGATGTCCCGCCTCGGCCAGTAATAGGCTGAGCGCACTGTCACGTAAGGACTTCGAGCAGCAGGGAGAAGGCGGGGCCCAGGCTCCTTACATGACAGTGCGCTTAGCGTACTGACCAAGGTGAGACTCACTGTCCCTAGGAAGTAGGAAGAAGACCAGCACCGGAGGACCAGGACACAGATATCTAAATAACCAAACCCCAAGGCTGAAGCCCGGGGTAAAAAAACCCTATTATTGCAACCCCTAAAAAATAACTTTTATTGTATATCATTAAAATATTAGTAATAATATAGTTGTCCCCTAATGGGGACTAAAATAATTCAGAGCAGACCTTGTAAGCTGTATCTGTATATAGAGTTGACACTCAATTTAAACTGTATCATATGGCCCTGCAGTGCCAATAAGCTCAGGTCCGTTCTGGTGCATTAAAAAACACTCAAAAATGCACCAGAACGGACCTGAGCTTATTGGCACTGCAGGGCCATATGATACAGTTTAAACTGAGTGTCAACTCTATATACAGATACAGCTTACAAGGTCAGCTCTGAATGATTTTAGTCACCATTAGGGGACAACTATATTATTACTAATATTTTAATGATATACAATAAAAGTTATTTTTTAGGGGTTGCAAAAATAGGGTTTTTTTTTACCCCGGGCTTCGGCCTTGGGGTTTGGTTATTTAGAAGTTGAGGGCCCCTTACTGCCCTAGAGTAATTTAGGTAAATTGGGACACAGATATCGGCGCAACAGGAGAACATCAGAAGGTGAGTTAGGGTACATTCACATGAGCGGATCCCCAGCGTATATTATGCTGCGGATCCGCCGCTGAAGGACCGCTGTATGGTGCCTTTACATGTGCCTGCTCGAAGCAGCAATGCGCCACTACAAGCAGACACACTGAAGCGATGTGTGAGTCGCTGAGCATGCACGATGTACTCGCACACCATCGCGGCCACTCCCTCTGCTCTATGAGCTAGGCCGAGAGCTGCCGCGATGTGAGTATACTGCTCATGCACGTGGCAACTCGCACATCGCAGTGTGTCTACTCGTAGAGGCATATTGAAGCTCTGAGCAGGCACATGTAAAGGCACCATACAGCAGTCCTTTAGCGGTGGATCCGTAGTGTAAAATACGCTGGGGATCCGCTCGTGTGAACGTACCCTTAAAGGGGTACTCCCGTGGAAAACTTTTTTTTTTAAATCAACTGGTGCCAGAAAGTTAAACAGATTTGTAAATTACTTCTACAAAAAATCTTAATCAGTCCAGTACTTTTTAGGTTCTGTATACTACAGAGGAAATGGTTTTCTTTTTGGAACACAGAGCTCTCTGCTGACATCATGACCACAGTGCTCTCTGCTGACACCTCTGTTCATTTTAGGAACTGTCTAGAGCAGCATATGTTTGCTATGGGGATTTTCTCCTACTCTGGACAGTTCTTAAAATGGAGATGTCAGCAAAGAGCACTGTGGTCCAAAATGAAAACCATTTCCTCTGTAGTATTCAGCAGCTAATAAGTACTGGAAGGAAAGAAGATTTTTTAATTGAAGTAATTTACAAATCTGTTTAACTTTCTAGTACCAGTTCCCCTTTAAAGTTTTTTTTTTTTTTTTTAGTTTTTGCATCCTGGGCACAGAGGTAATGAAAACATTTTCACTACAGTTCTCCTTTAAGCAAACCAACCATAGAGCTGTAGGTTTATTAAGAACACCATGATTGCAAAAGGATCCTTACGTGTTTCACCCTCAAATCGCTGGTCTTCTTCTGAGGGTCTAATTAGAAAGGAGGGTCCTGAAATACTATGGAATATGGCAATTTCAAATCAGTCAAGTATAGTCAAAATCCTGAGCGCTCAATCTAACAAACAATAGCAGAGGTTATTGCACCTGCTGGCACTTCTTATATTGCTCTGGATTTCTCTCGGTTCCTGTCAGCGTCGTTGCTTTTAATTATGCATCAAGGTCTTTCAGATATAGGGGGAGTTGTGTTACTTAACACCCTGGGATGTGCCAGTAGGTGATCTCTTGTCTTCTATGATATGGTACACGCTGGGAGGACGAATGTAAACGTAGATCTGTCACTAAAGGTTGTTAACACTATGTCATTATGTTTGTTTGTTTACTTTTATATAGTTACAATGTATACAATATATACTGTACATAGGACATCTAGGATGTAGAATTTTTAGCAGTCACCAAGGAATCTTGAGCGTATATAACAGCTTGAGACTATACACATCATGGAACTTCAAGGTGACTTTGAGGAACTTCTTCCTAAAGAAAGAACACTACATTACCTTTGACCTACGACTCTAGTCACTGGTTTATTGGTTGCCTTTCATTGAGCCACTTTTGGTAGGTGCTATCCACTGCATACTGGGAACACCCTACAATAGAGGTCTCCAAACTGTGGACCTCCAGCTTTTGCAAAAACTACAACTCCCAGCATGCCCATGACTCTAGTCACTGGTTCATTGGTTGCCTTTCAATGAGCCACTTTTGGTAGGTGCTATCCACTGCATACTGGGAACACCCTACAATAGAGGTCTCCAAACTGTGGACATCCAGCTTTTGCAAAAACTACAACTCCCAGCATGCCCATGACTCTAGTCACTGGTTCATTGGTTGCCTTTCATTGAGCCACTTTTGGTAGGTGCTATCCACTGCATACTGGGAACACCCTACAATAGAGGTCTCCAAACTGTGGACCTCCAGCTTTTGCAAAAACTACAACTCCCAGCATGCCCGGACAGCCAACGGCTGTCCGGGCATGCTGGGAATTGTAGTTTTGCAACAGCTGGGAGTCCACAATTTGGAGACCACTGCCCCACAAGATGCTCCGACCAGTTATCTAACCATCAAAGTTAGCCTCTTTTCAAAGTCGTTCCGCTACTTTTGCTAGTCCATTTTTTCCACCCAGACTGTTCACTTGCTGTGTAATGTATCCCATCCCTTTACAAGAGCTGCAGTAACAAGATAATCCATGTTATTCACTTCACCTGGTTTAAATAATAAAAATATTGACAAGGAGCAATCTAAAAGAAAAAGCAGTGTGAGAGTGCCCTCTGGTGGCAACTAGGAAAATTCACAACATTTTATGTATTTTACCCATAAACAATTCAGGAGCTAAAAAATATAGAAAGTTATGATTTCCAGAAATATCATAACCAGTTATGATATTATATAGCCAAAGCTATTTAGTTATATATAGTCATGTGATAAAAATTGTCTCTTTAACAACTAGAAGAGGGGGGGGGGGGGGGGGGGAAGTCTGTAAATAGAGATGCCTATTTGGAAAATGTAGTGAACTCAATAGGTAATCACTGATAATATTACACAAGGTGATATTGACCTGCTCGGCGGATAATCGCCTCATGTATAGGCCCCTGAGTTTGTCATTGGCACAACTCAATGTACCATTGTATCATAGTTACCAGGGCCGGATTAATGTAGGGGCGGATGGAGCGGCAGCTCCAGGCCCCTACGTTAAAATAGGCCCGGCAGCACGCACAGGCCCCCAGACACCCGCGACAAGAATGTTAACAGTAAAAGCGGGCCGGCCCTGCGATGTCCCTGGCCAGCCCACAGGCTTACCTACGGCCTTGGTGGTGACGTGGCTGCGTAACCTGCTGACCTGCGTGCCCCACGTGGCGTCAGGGTAGCATAGGAGACTCCTCCCCCCCTATTCAGCCAGCGCCCACCAAGTTGCACTCCTTATGGTAAATACATTTTTTTTTCAAATTTCCTTTGTTTAAAAAAAAAAATGCCTATGTTTTATTTGTGCTTAAAAAAGCTCAAGAGCACATTTCCCCCCATCTCATACACAGACTTTGGACTGAAGCCCAAACACAGGAAGTGCAGCCTGGAGTGCTGAGGGGGGGGGGGGGGTGTCCAGCCTCATCCAATCATAGCTCCTCTCACACTTAACTGCCAAATGCTGTTGGTTGGACACCCCCCCCCCCCCCTCAGCACTCAGGGCTGCAAAAATGTGACCAAATTTGACTTTGTGTTTAGTTTTCATTTTATATACTTCAATAAAAAAGGCCCATCGCAATCTCCAGCACCAGGCCCATGATGCTCTTAATCCGGCCCTGATAGTTACCATAAGTGTAACATATTGAAATACACAAACTATAAGCAGTCACACAAAAGGCATATAGATGGCTGAGGCATCCATACTTTTCATTTTCACAAGAGGTAAAAGGAAAAAAAGTAACCCAATTTCTCCTGAGTATGGAAATACCCCATATGTGGACGTAAAATGCTCTGCGGGTATACAACAAGGCTCAGGAGTGAGAGTGCATGTACATTTGAGGTGATTTGCAAAGGCTGATTGTTACAGTTCTGACATAAACCCAAAGATCTGTCAAACACCAGTGAGGTGTAAATGCTAACTTCAACCCTTATAACATTTTGTGAGGGGTGTAGTTTCCGAAATAGGGTCACATGTAAGGGGGGGGGGGGGGGGGGGACGGGTAAGGTCCACTGTTCTGGCACCATGGGGGCTTTGTAAACGCACATGTAAACTTCCAATCCAAAAAATTTTCTCTCCAAAAGCTCAATGGCGCTCCTTCTCTTCTGGGCATTGTAGTGCTCCCGCAGAGCCCTTTACATCCACATATGGGGTATCTCCATACTCAGAAGAAATAGTATTACAAATTTGGGGAGGCTTTTCTCCTATTACCCCTTGTGAAAATGAAAAATTTGGGGTAACGACAGCATTTTAGTGAATAAAATCTAATTTTTCGTTTTCAAGTCCAACTTTAGAGGAGATTTGTCAAAGACCTGTGGGGTGTGGAGGCTCACTGTACCACTTGTTTCATTCCTTTAGGGGTGTTGTTTCCCATTTAGTGTGTCATGTGGGGATTTTTTTTGCTGTTCTGGCACCATAGGGGCTTCCTAAATGTGACATGCCTCCCAAAAACAATTTCAGCAAAATTTGCTTTCAAAAAGCCAAATGTGGCTCCTCCACAGAGCACTTTACATCCATGGGGTAGAAGAAATAGGGTAACAACTTTTGGTGGGAATTTTCTCCTAATATCTCTTGTAAAAATGCAAAATTTGGGGACAAAAACTGTATTTTAGTGAAAAAATTTAATTTCATTTACACATCTGACTTTACCGAAAAGTCGTCAAACACCTGTGGGGTGTTAAGGCTCACTGTACCCCTTGTTACGAGCCATGAGGGGTGTAGTTTCCAAAATAGTATGCCATGTGTTTTTTTTTGTTGCTATTATGGCACCATAGGGGCTTCCTAAATGCGACATGCCCCTTAAAAACCATTTCATCAAAATTCACTCTCCAAAATCCCATTGTCGCTTCTCCGCTTCTGAGCCTTCTAGTGCACGCACAGAGCACTTTACGTTCACATATGAGGTATTTACTTACTTGAGAGGAATTTGGTTACACATTTTGGGGTGCTTTTTCTCCTTTTACACCTTGTAAAAATTCAAAAACTGGGTCTACAAGAACATGTTAGTGTAAAAAATGAAAATTTTGAATTTTCACCTTCACTTTGTTGCTATTCCTGTGAAACACCTAAAGGGTTAACAAACTTTCTGAATGTCATTTTTTACAGATGAGCGAACTTACAGTAAATTTGATTCGTCACAAACTTCTCGGCTCGGCAGTTGATGACTTATCCTGCATAAATGAGTTCAGCTTTCAGGTGCTCCGGTGGGCTGGAAAAGGTGGATACAGTCCTGGGAAATAGTCTCCTAGGACTGTATCCACCTTTTCCAGCCCACGGGAGCACCTGAAAGCTGAACTAATTTATGCAGGAAAAGTCATCAACTGCCGAGCCGAGAAGTTTGTGATGAATCGAATTTACTGTAAGTTCGCTCATCTCTAGTCATTTTGTATACTTTGAGGGGTGCAGTTTTTATAATGGGGTCATTTATGGGGTATTTCTAATATAAAGGCCCCTCAAATCCACTGTAAAACTTCAAAAATTCCTATTTTGAAAATTTAGTAAAAAATTGGAAAATTGCTGCTGAACTTTGAAGCCCTCTGATGTCTTCCAAAAGTATAAACATATCAACTTTATGATGCAAACATAAAGTAGACATATTATATATGTGAATAAATATATAATTTATTTGGTATGCCTATTTTTCTTACAAGCAGAGAGCTTCAAATTTTGAAAAATGCTAAATTTTATCTTGAAATTTTGGAATTTTTTCACTGAGAAATAATCCAAGTATCGATGAAAATTTACCACTATGTTAAAATAGAGTAGGTCATGAAAAAACTATCTTGGAATCAAATTCATAAGTAAAAGCATCCCAGAGTTATTAATGCTTAAATTGACAGTGGTCAGATGTACAAAAAAATTCTCTGGTCCTTAAGGTGGAAATTGGCTTGGTCCTTAAGGGGTTAAGATTGAGTTCACATGTTCAGGATTTTATTGCAATTATTTAACCCCTTAAGGACCAAGGACGTACCGGTACGTCCTTGGTCCTGCTCTTCTGATATAACGCGGGGTTACACAGTAACCCCGCGTCATATCATGGCGGGCCCGGCGTCATAGTGAAGCCGGGACCCGCCTCTAATAGCGCGCAGCACCGATCGCGGCGCCGCGCGCTATTAACCCTTTAGCCGCGCGCTCAGAGCTGAGCCGCGCGGCTAAAAGTGAAAGTGAAAGTTCCCGGCTAGCTCAGTCGGGCTGTTCGGGATAGCCGCGGCTAATCGCGGCATCCCGAACAGCTGAAAGGACAGCGGGAGGGCCCCTTCCTGCCTCCTCGCTGTCCGATCGCCGAATGACTGCTCAGTGCCTGAGATCCAGGCATGAGCAGTCATGCGGCAGAATCGTTGATCACTGGTTTCTTATGAGAAACCAGTGATCAACATAGAAGATCAGTGTGTGCAGTGTTATAGGTCCCTATGGGACCTATAACACTGCAAAAAAAAAGTGAATAAATATCATTTAACTCTTCCCCTATTAAAAGTTTGAATCACCCCCCTTTTCCAATAAAAAAAAAAACACAGTGTAAATAAAAATAAAAATAAACATATGTGGTATCACCGCGTGCGGAAATGTCCGAATTATAAAAATATATCATTAATTAAACCGCTCGGTCAATGGCGTACGCGCAAAAAAATTCCAAAGTCCAAAATAGTGCATTTTTGGTCACTTTTTATATCATTTAAAAATGAATAAAAAGTGATCAATAAGTCCTATCAATGCAAAAATGGTACAGTTAAAAACTTCAGATCACGGCGCAAAAAATGAGCCCTCATACCGCCCCATACACAGAAAAATAAAAAAGTTATAGGGGTCAGAAGATGACAATTTTAAACGTATTAATTTTCCTGCATGTAGTTATGATTTTTTCCAGAAGTCCGACAAAATCAAACCTATATAAGTAGGGTATCATTTTAATCGTATGGACCTACAGAATACATATCAGGTGTAATTTTTACCGAAAAATGTACTACCTAGAAACGGAAGCCCCCAAAAATTACAAAACAGCGTTTTTTTTTTTCAATTTTGTCGCACAATGATTTTTTTTCCCGCTTCACCATAGATTTTTGGGCAAAATGACTGATGTCATTACAAAGTAGAATTGGTGGTGCAAAAAATAAGCCATCATATGGATTTTTAGGTGTAAATTTGAAAGAGTTATGATTTTTTAAAGGCAAGGAGCAAAAAACGAAAATGCAAAAATGGAAAAACCTCCGGTCCTTAAGGGGTTAAAGGGGTATTCCAGGAATCAAAAGACAGGCCGTTTTTCTTTCAAAACAGCGCCTTCCTTGTCTCCACTTTGGGTGCGGTATTACAACTTGGCTCCATTCACTTCAATGGCGCTGAGCTGCAGAACCACATCCAAACTGGAGACAAGAAGGGCGCTGTCTTTGAAATAAAAAAAAGGCCTGTTTTTTTAAATTCTGGGATACCCCTTTAATACAAAGCCAAGAAGAGATTATACTTTAAGGATATGTAGAAAAAAAGACTGATGCTTCTCCTTTTTAAAATCCATTTCTGGCTTTGTTTTTTTATTTTTATATAACTGTTTATTTTCATTTTCAAAAAGAAAACATAATATCAACATTAAGTGAAATATACAAAGTTGAGAAAATAAAGTTTTCAACAGTCTCGGTCTGCAACATATGTATAGTAGTTCAAACAGTACCTTGAAATGTTCAGATATAGAGAGAAAAGTCCAATAAGAACATTTGTATAACATTAAGATGTAAAATCTTTTCACCTTAGTAATTAAATATTTCGTAACAGTAATTACATTCAAGGCAATTTGTCAAAACAATAATAGGATTCGAGTAAAATTAGAAAGTATATATTATAACAACATATCTAGCCGGAAATTGTAATGTCAATTGGCAGCAGACCAGATGTACATAGAAGTAGTGGGTAACCTATATAACAGGTCTCCCAAAAGTATAAGAGCAAAATAAAATATTAAAAAGAAAAAGAAAATAAAGTAAAAAAGGAGATAATAGATATGGGGGTAACTGGGCAAAGAAAGAAAAACTTACAAGTATAATATTGCAGTAAAAGCCTGAAGATGTGAACACTGCCACCAAACTAAACTGTAAGTATATTGTTCCTTATGTAATTATAAGGAACTTTGTAATTTACTTGCTGCTACAATTCTCAACTAGTGTTGAGCGGCATATTCGAAGGCCATATTCGAATTCGCGAATATTCGCGAATATATGGACGAATATTCGTCATATATTCGCTAAATTCGCATATTCATAATATTCGCGTTTTATTTTCGCATATGCGAAAAATAGTGTATGTGAAAATTTGCATATGCGAAAATTAGCATATAAAAAATTAGCATAAGCGCGCCAGTCTCACACAGTAGTATTAGAGCCTTCTTTATACCACACAAGCTGGAAGCAGAGAGGGATGATCACTGTGATGTGTACTGTGGAAAAAAAATAAAAATATTCGTAATAACGAATATATAGTGCTATATTCACGAATAAAATTTGCATTGCGAATATTCGCGAGCAACACTATTCTCAACCTTTATATGTTTTTAATGTGATTAACCCCTTAAGGACGCAGCCCTTTTTCACCTTAAGGACTGAGCCCTTTTTCGCAATTCTGACCACCGTCGCTTTATGAATTAATAACGCAAAAACGCTTTTACCAAATATTCTGATTCTGAGATTGTTTTTTCGTGACATATTCTACTTTATTTTGGTGGTAAATTTTCGGCGCTACTTGCATCCTTTTTTGGTGAAAAAATCCACAAATTTCATGAAAATTTAGAAAATGTTGCATTTTTCTAACTTTCAAGCTCTCTACTTGGAAGGAAAATGGATATTCACAATAAATTTTATTTTTATTCACAAATACAATATGTCCACTTTATGTTGGCATCATAAAATGGACATACTTTTGCTTTTTGAAAAAATTAGAGGGCTTCAAAGTAGAGCAGTAATTTTCAAAAAATTCATGAAAATTGCTAAATCTGAAGGGACAGATGTTACAGAACTACAACTCCCAGCATGCCTGGGCAGTCCAGGCATGCTGAGAGTTGTAGTTTGGCAACATCTGGAGGGCTACTGTAACAGTGGTCTCCAAACTGTGACCCTCCAGATGTTGCAAAACTACAACTCCCAGCATGCCTGCTGGGAGTTGCAGTTTGGCCTTCCTAGTGGTTGCCACAGTAAAGATTGTTTTACTTTCGCTTTCAATTCTCCCCCCCCCACCCCCCCCCCCCCCACTGACGATTCCCTACCTGAGCCAGGATCCAGCAGTCTCCAGCAAAGATCCCGGGTCCCCAGGCATCTTTTGCTGCAGGTACGGCCTCCATCTTCTTCCCACAATCCCCTCGACATCCAGGGGCGGGCAGAATGAGGGGTTGCCATGGCAACCCCCTTGTCCTGCGCTGCCATTGGTCAGAACTCCGTTCTGCTAATGGCAGGGGATAGGAGAAGATCACAGCTCTGCGACCTCACTCCCATCCCTTAGGCTGATTGGGGCTGTTGCTGACAGCTCCGATCAGCCCTATTTTCTGGGTGATCGGATCACCAGATACCCGATCAGCCCGGAATTGGATAAAATCGCATGTCTGAATTGACATGCGATTTTCTCCGATCGCCGACATGGGGGGGTCTCAGGACCCCCCTGGGCAATGTGCCGGGATGCCTGCTGAATGATTTCAGCAGGCATCCCGATTCGGTCCCCAACCGGCTAGCGGCGGGGTGAAGAATTCCCACGGGCGTATCCATACGCCCTCAGTCCTTAAGGACTCGGGATGCAGGGCGTATGCATACGCCCTGTGTCCTGAACAGGTTAAAAACATTCACTAGGTGGCTCTGTTCTGTTCCCTGCAGCAAGTCATACAGTTAATTTTGGTCTCCTCCCGGCCTGGCAGGAGACCAAACTCAGGAAGTACGTGCATCTGCTGGGGAACGCCCTTTCTCCTGCTGGGAGCTCACAAAATGTGAGCAAGGGGAAAAGAATGATACAGAGCTTTTTAAAGCACAGCAAAAAAAATTAAGGATGGGAGTGGTGTTAGGAATAGTAAGGGAATATAATCTGAGTTAGTTTAGAAAATATGCTTTGATGTCAGGTACTCTTTAAAAAGGGAGTGAGTGTGAACAGAGGCACAGAGGTGGCTACTATTAGACTGGTGCACTTCTATGAGGACTGTTAGCTAATGGAGTAGCTCAGCAGGAAACCAATAAATTCAGCTGGTGCAGCAGAGGTGCTAGGATAAACAAAAAATTATAGCATCAATATAAAGGGTAATCAGCAAGGAAAAAACAATATCCGCACTCACCAAGAGCTCCTACATGGAGATGCCGTTCAATCCGGGAGGTCTCTGCTGCATAGCGTTCAGAAGGCGATCACCGGTAATTTTGCGCACTTAGCGCTTCATCCGGCCTCTTTAAAAAGGGATTCCGGCCTTATACATCTTATCTCCTATCCAAAGGCGGGACCCCTTCAAGCATACATCTTATCCCCTATTCTTTGGATAGGGGAAAAGATGTATAAGGCCAGAATACCCCTTTTAGAGAGTGCTCCTAATCTCAGCTCATTGCCTACATAAAAGACAGCTCAGAGCCAAAAATCTGCTGGATCAAATGTTTATTTCTCAATTAAAAATTGCTATTAATTTTATAGCTTATTTCAACCTCTTAAGGACACAGGGCGTACCTGTACGCCCTGCGCCCGGTCCCGGTGTTTAAAACAGGTCGTGCCGTGACCCCGCATCACACCTGGTCAGTCCTGGCTGCTATTCATAGCTAATAGTGCGCAGCACAGATCGTTGTACCGCGCACTATTAACCCTTCAGACGCGGCGATCAAAGTTGATCGCTGCATCCAAAATCAAAGTAAAAGCTTCTCGGCAGCTCAGTCGGGCTGATCGGGACTATCCTGAAAAAATCGCGATGTCCCAATCAGGTAGGACGTGAGCGGAGGCCCCTTACCTTCCTCCATTGTGTACGATCAGCGTTTGATTGCTCCAAGCCTGAGCTACAGGCTTGAGCAATCAACCCCCTATTACGCTGATCCATGCAAAGCTAAGGCTTTACAGGGATCAGGGTAAAAGATCAGTGTGTGCAGTGATATAGCCCCCTATGGGAGCTATAACATTGCAAAAAAAAAGTGAAAAGAAAAAGTCAATAAAGGTCATTTAACCCCTTCCCTAATAAAAGTTTAAATCACCCCCCTTTTCCCATAAAAAAAGAAACGGTGTAAATAAAAATAAAAACAAACATCGGTCAATGTCGTACGTGCAAAAAAATTCCAAAGTCCAAATAGCGTATTTTTGGTCACTTTTTAAATAATAAAAAAATGAATAAAAAGCGATAAAAAAAAAATCGCCCCATACCAGCCCGTACACAGAAAAATAAAAAAGTTATAGGGGTCAGAAGATGACAATTTTAAACGCATAAATTTTCCTTCATGTAGTTATGATTTTTTTCAGAAGTATGACAAAATCAAATCTATATAAATAGGGTAGAAACGGAAGCCCCCAAAAGTTACAGAATGGTGTTTTTTCTTCAATTTTGTCACACAATGATTTTTTTTTCCGTTGTGTCGTAGATTTTTTGGTACAATTGCTGAAGTCATTACAAATTAGAATTGGTGGCGCAAAAAATAAGCCCTCATATGGATTTTAAGGTGCAAAATTGAAAGAGTTATGATTTTTTAAAGGTAAGGAGGAAAAAATGAAAGTGCAAAAATGTAAAAACCCCTGGTCCTTAAGGGGTTATAAAGGGTACCAAGGCTTACAAAACAGATTTCCTATCAATTTTAGAGTGTTGTCACTGTCTTATTATTTATATTGAGTAGCCCAATGGAATAGCAGTATTGTGCATGGTAGCCAAATGGGCCAGCATCAAATTCTAAGAATAACAGTTTCTATCATATACAATTGGAACCCCAACTACTTTCACGAGCGGACACACAGAGCTATAGAAGCAGACACAGGGAGCTCACTCTGCTTTAACTGTGTGTTTCGGCAGTGCATCCACGGCATCAAATACGCTGCGGATGCGCTCCCGTGTGAACATACCCCAGTGGGGTTCCACAGTCGCCTTCACACTGCTGAATTTCCACGACAGATGTTCCACTGGAAATTCCACATTGCACACTCCGCAAAAATATGAGGCTTGTCTTATATTTTTGTGGAATTCTTCTGCAAGATATTTTAGCAGAATTCTTCTGCAGACTCCTATTGAAGTCAACGGGGCTTGAATTTGTGGGAAAAGTGCAGAATTCATGCAGACAGTTTGCAGATTTCGTAGGGTACCACAAATATTAAGATGCAAAATTGATACTGTAGGGTTGCTGGAAATTGTAGGTCATGAATTTAATTTCATTTATAACAATAAAATTATTTTTTTTTAAAGCAGTGAACCATTTTCAGGAGCGGGCAGGGAAATGAAGAGAGAGCTGCAGATGATGTAGCAATGTAAGACAAGTAAGATAATGCATAATTTTATGTGATATATTTAAACATGAATTAATGAATGAATGAAGAATGAATGCTGCTTGAATGTTTGATGTGTTTGATTGATGGGTTATGTTATTTATTTATTTTTACATTTAAAATATGTTTGGTATTTGTTTTAGTTTACGCCATTAGCCATGCACTTTCAGTAAAAATATATTTTTATAGCATGAAAATTCAGCATGTAGCAATACCAAATATGTTAATTTTTATATAGATTAAATGTATTTATTTATTTTAAGAATGAGAAATGGCATGTGATTTAAACTTGGTTAAGATGGCTCATACTGATCAATGCAGGATATATGTCCTTCATTGATCAATGAGATTTGTGCTCTCTTGATAAAGCCTGCCCTAGGCAAGCTCAATTAATAGAAGATCCTGAGCAGCCACAGAAGGCTAAGTAAGGCCTGTGGCTGCTGTGATAATGGCTGTGATTGCCCTGTGGAGTGTGATTTAAGCCACTGCACCACCAATAGCCATTTAAACGTCACCACCAACAGCCATTTGAGCCCCATTTAGACGCCTCGGTCAAATCTAAAGGGTTACTTGCTGGCAGTGGCTATTTCCCGACACCTGACGTAAATGTACAGTATGGCCACATTGTAGTTAAAGGGATGCTCCGGAGAAAAAATGCTTTCATATTAACTGGTGCCATAAAATTATACAGATTTGTAAATTAGTCCTATATAAAAATCTTACTCCTTCTAGTAATTATCAACTGCTGTATGCTCCAGAGGAAGTTGTGTAGTTCTTTCCATTCTGACCACAGGGCTGTCTGCTGACACCTCTGTCCATGTCAGGAACTGTCCAGAGCATGAGAGGTTTTGCTTATTCTCTGGACAGTTCCTGAAATGGACAAAGGTGGCAGTAAAGAGCACTTTGATCAGAGTGGAAAGAACTACACAACTTTTTGGAGCAAACAGAAGATAAGTATTGGAAGGCTTAACCTCTTAAAGGGGTACTCCCCTGGAAAACATATTTTTTAAATCAACTGGGGCCAGAAAGTTAAACAGATTTGTGAATGACTTGCTTAAAAATCTTAATCCTTCCTGTACTTATCAGTTGTATGCTCCACTGGAAGTTATTTTCTTTTTGAATTTCCTTTCTGTCTGACCACAGTGCTCTCTGCTGACACCTCTGTCCATTTTAGGAACTGTTCAGATTAGGAGCAAATCCCCATATCAAACCTATCCTGCTCTGGACAGTTCCTTAAATGGACAGAGGTGTCAGCAGAGAGCACTGTGGTCAGGCAAAAAGGAAATTCAAAAAGAAAAGAACTTCCTGTGGAGCATACAACAGCTGAAAAGTACAGGAAGGGGTAAGATTTTTTAATAGAAGTAATTTTAACTTTTTGGCACCAGTTGATTTAAAAAAAAAAATATGTTTTCCAGGGGAGTACCCCTTTAAGGACAATGTTTAGTTTTTCCACTGATAGACCAATATGAGGGCTTCTTTTTTGCGCCACCAATTGAAATTTGTAATAACAACACTTAGTTTACCACAACATTTACTGTAAAATAAAATAAAATATTTGTAGGGAAAATTGAAAAAAAACAAAAAACATTTTGCAACATTTGGGTGCTTCAGTTTCTATGCAGTGCATTTTTTAGTAAAAATTTAAAACATTTGTAGGTCCACACAATAGAAGAATACTCAATGTAGTTTTGCAATTTTGAAAAGGTATAACTTTTTGTATGAAAATGAGCATGCTTACAATTGTCCTCTTCTTAAAATATTTTATTATTTATTTCTATTATTTAATATTTAGTTTTCAGTATACAGGATTTATGAGGGTTCTTTTTTTTTACACCGTGATCATTAGTTTTTATCAGTACCATTTTTGTTGTGATTGGACGTTTTGATCGCTTTTTATTCATTTTTCATTACCAAAAATATGCAATTCTGGACTTTGGTATTTTTTTTACATGTACTCCATTGACCGTGTGGATTAATTAACTTCATATTTTAATAGTTTGGACATTTACACACGTGGTGATACCACATATGTTTATGGTTATTTGTGTTTACAATATTTTATTAAAAAAAATGAGAAAAGGGGTTGATTCAGACTTTTATACCATTTATATAAAAAAATATTTTTTTTTTTGTCCCCATAGGGGACTATTTCATGCAAACTTCAGATTGCATACACAAATTAATATGCACTGCAAAGCCTCCTGCACTCACCATTAGACCAATTACTTCAAACTCCAAATGTAGACATCACAGATGCGGCTCCAGGGACAGCATGGGGCGCTCATAGGTGACTGCTGGCAGTTTCGTGCAACTGCGCAGTTGTGCGAAACCGCCTGCAGTCACCTCTAAGCGCCCCACGCTGTTCCTGGAGCCGCGTCTGTAATGTTCAGAGTTTGGAATTTGAAGTCGTTGGTCTAACGGTGAGTGCAGGAGGCTTTACAGTGCATAGTATGTACCTCTATTCATTTGTCTACTTGGTCTTTACTTCCTCCTAGCACCGCCGGATCATGCTACATATAGTTACTACCTCGCTGCTCTGTGACAGATGATCCTCTATCCTCCCGGTTGCTACCAGTTACCACGTTTGCTGTGCCATCCTACTGTCCTCTCTACAGATTTCATACACTGTTCAATGCTTTGCCATTGCACAGCATTGATCAGTGTTATCAGCGTCCATTGCTCCAGCCTGCCATGGCCTTATTGGAGCATTGGAGCGCTGATAGGATGGAGAGGAGGAAGGTAAAAGACCTCCCATCCTATTAGCTGATTGATATATATGTATTTATATGCATTTAGGTGCTTCTTGGTCTATAACAACTCTGAGGAAGTAGCCTGCAGGGGTTTTCTAGTGGGGCACTTGTCCATATCACCTGTACCATCTTGATTCCTCCACCGGGTCCTCTTGTCCTCATGTTGCCAGTGCTTATAACTCTGTGTGACCGTATGCATTTGGTTACCTGAATGTATTTGGCTATCTGATTCATACAGTATATAGGCTAGGGAGAGCATTACTGTGTCATTCTGGTCTAAATTTATCTTGTTTCGATAGTAAATACATACTGGCCCTCATTTACTATTCTAAACCCGACTTGTTTTGTCGGTTTTTTTTGGTGCATCTTTGTCTGCGACATGTCGCAGACATCGTGCGCCAGTCTGCGACACGATGCAACATTTTTTCCTGATGGACCCGATGTGGATTCTCCCAAACCCGAAAAAGGTGTGTAACCCGACAATTCTGAGCTTTCCCACATATTTATAAAGGTTTCCAACCCGAATTTGTTGAATTGTTGTGGATTTTTTCCCGACAACTCAGAGGAGTTGGAAACCAAAGCCAACAAAACCCACGTGCGAGAAACAGGATGAGACATAATAATAAATACCAGGGAAAAAAAGCAGTCGGGTAAGAAAGCAACATAGACTTACAATCCAATTTTCTAAGTAAATGAGGGCCACTATCTTTAGAGCCGGCGATAATTGTTTTATATTTATTGTAGGATTAGAGCCACTTTGAGGAGTTTATGGCCCCTTCTGGTTATGGCGTTAGCTTAGAGTTTGAGCATTTTAATAGATTTTTTTTAAGGGAGCTGTTTTAAAATCTATGAATGTGTTTTTGGTTATAATAAAGCTTCCTAGATGTTTGTGCGCTATTTTTACAGTTTTTTTCTTCTACATTGAATTGTATTCAGCTCTGATGAGACACAATTCCCGATCTGGGCATCCTGTTCTACCTGGTTCGCAAAATTATCAGTTATTTTAACAACCGGTTTCCGTGCACCAGAGGAACTGGTTAAATCCCACCCCTGCCTGTTTCAGTTTCTCACCTTAACATTTGCTAGCTTAGTGGCAAAAGTACCTGGCAAGTCTAGCTGCATATGTTTTAATGTGCAATGTGTGAAGATATAGTGGAAGTGGAAGTCTGTGGGCAGGAGAGGTGTGACACATAGGCTATGTTCACAACGCGGAATTTCCATGTAGAATTCCACCAGAAATTTGGCCAAAATTTACTGCCCATTGAATTCCACAATTCCGCAACATGTGTGAACATAGCCTAACACTTAAATGATGAAAATACTGAAGCTATCTATAGAAAGTGAATCCTAATTTACACCGACTGCCCCATTTCCCCTTATATCATAAGAGCACTTTAATGTCTTGTAACACGCTATATCTCCTTTATATTGTGGCTTTAAAACACGACTTTAATTTAAGCACTTGGGAATTTTTATTTGAAGTTATGGAATTAAACATTATACATTTAAGGGGAGGGGGGGTCCCTAGTTTGAAGGAAATTAGTACCTTAGGGGAGACAGCTCTGAGTGGGTTTGTGTATAACTATTAGACCCTGGGAACCATTCTGGGATATTTTAAATTTGGGTTAGTAAAAGTACCTGAATGGACATACAGGGAAGGTGTTACGCCTAGCACTCCGGGTCCCTGCTCCTCACCGGAGCGCTCACGGCGTTCTCCTCTCTGCAGTGCCCCGGTCAGACCCGCTGAACGGAAGCGCTGCACTGACACTGCCGGCGGGGATGCGATCCACATAGCGAGACGCGCCCGCTCGCGGATCGCATCCCAATCTACTTACCTGTCCCGGTCCCCGGCTGTCACGTCCTGGCGCGCGCGGCTCCGCTCTCTAGGGCGCGCGCGCACCAGCTCTCTATGATTTGAAGGGCCAGTGCACCGCTAATTGGTGCCTGGCCCAATCAGTGTAATTAGCTCACCTGCTCCAGGCCTATATTACCTCACTTCTTCTTCCCTGCATTGCCGGATCTTGTTGCCTTGTGCCTAGTGAAAGCGTTCCTGTGATTGCCTTACCAGTGTTACCAGACCTTCTGCTGTTACCCTTGACTACGAACCTTGCCGCCTGCCTTGACCTTCTGCTACGTCTGACCTCGCCTCTGTCTAGTCCTCCTGTCCCACGCCACTCTCAGCAGTCAGCGAGGTTGAGCCGTTACCGGTGGATACGACCTGGTTGCTACCGCCGCAGAAAGACCATCCCGCATTGCGGCGGGCTCTGGTGAATACCAGTAGCAACTTAGAACCGGTCCACCGGTACGGTCCATGCCTATCCCTCGTTGACACAGAGAATCCACCTCCAGCCTGCCGAATCCTAACAGTAGATCCGCCCATGGATCCCACTGAGGTGCCACTGCCAAGTCTCGCTGACCTCGCCACCGTGGTCGCCCAACAAGGACAACAGCTGTCACAGTTGTCCGCCATGCTACAGCAGCTTCTGCCTCTACAGCAGCAACCATCTCCTCCGCCAGCTCCTGCACCTCCTCCGCAGTGAGTGGCTGCTCCTAGCCTCCGCTTGTCTCTGATGGACAAATTTGATGGGGACTCTAAACTCTGCCGTGGTTTCCTGTCTCAATGTTCCCTACACTTGGAGATGTTGTCGGACCAATTTCCCACAGAACGGTCTAAGGTAGCTTTCGTAGTTAGTCTTCTGTCTGGAAAGGCCTTGTCATGGGCCACACCGCTCTAGGAACGCAATGATCCTGCCACAGCCACTGTCCAGTCCTTCTTCGCTGAAGTCCGTAGTGTCTTCGAGGAGCCAGCCCGGGCCTCCTCTGCCGAATCTGCTTTGCTGAACCTAGTCCAAGGAAGTTCTTCTGTAGGCAAATACGCCATCCAGTTTCGTACCCTCGCCTCTGAGCTAGCCTGGAACAACGAGGCCCTCTGCGCGACCTTCAAGAAAGGTTTATCCAGCAACTTCAAAGATGTACCTGCCGCACGAGATATTCCTGCTAACCTGTCTGAACGTATCCATTTGGCCACCCGCTTCGACATGCGTATTTCTGAAAGACGCCAGGAGATCCGTCAGGAAAAGGACCTTGATCTCTGGGCACCTCTCCCCCGGAATCCTTTGCAATCTACCCCTATGCCTTCCGCAGAGGAGGCTATGCAAGTGGATCGGTCTTGCCTGACCCATGAAGAGAGGTCTAGTCGCAGAGATAAAAATTTATGCCTGTACTGCGCTAGTTCCGAACATTTCCTAGTGGACTGCCCTATTCGTCCTCCGCGTCTGGGAAACTGTCACGATGCCGGCTGGCAGGTAGTGGACCCTCTGTGCCAGAGAGGGATTGGCGTGGACCGTGCTAGTGGACCGGTTCTAAGCCACTACTGGTTTTCACCAGAGCCCGCCGCAAAGCGGGATGGTCTTGCTGCGGCGGTAGTGACCAGGTCGTATCCACTAGCAACGGCTCACCTCTCTGGCTGCTGAAGATAGGCGCGGTACAAGGGAGTAGGCAGAAGCAAGGTCGGACGTAGCAGAAGGTCGGGGCAGGCAGCAAGGATCGTAGTCAGGGGCAACGGCAGAAGGTCTGGAAACACTGGCAAGGGACACACAAGGAACGCTTTCACTGGCACTAAGGCAACAAGATCCGGCAAGGGAGTGCAAGGGAAGTGAGGTAATATAGGGAGTGCACAGGTGATAACCCTAATTGGAACCACTGCGCCAATCAGCGGCGCAGTGGCCCTTTAAATCGCAGAGACCCGGCGCGCGCGCGCCCTAGGGAGCGGGGCCGCGCGCGCCGGGACAGAACAGACGGGGAGCGAGTCAGGTAGGGGAGCCGGGGTGCGCATCGCGAGCGGGCGCTACCCGCATCGCGAATCGCATCCCGGCTAGCAGCAGGATCGCAGCGCCCCGGGTCAGAGGACGTGACCGGAGCGCTGCAGCGGAGGAGGTGAAGCGAGCGCTCCGGGGAGGAGCGGGAACCCGGAGCGCTCGGCGTAACAGTACCCCCCCCCTTGGGTCTCCCCCTCTTCTTGGAGCCTGAGAACCTGAGGAGCAGACTTTTGTCAAGGATGTTGTCCTCAGGTTCCCAGGATCTCTCTTCAGGACCACAACCCTCCCAGTCTACTAAAAAAAAATTTTTCCCTCTGACCTTTTTGGCAGCCAGAATCTCCTTGACCGAGAAGACGTCCGAGGAGCCGGAAACAGGAGTGGGAGGAACAGATTTGGGAGAAAAACGGTTGAGGATGAGTGGTTTGAGAAGAGAGACGTGAAAGGCATTAGGGATACGAAGAGAAGGAGGAAGAAGAAGTTTATAAGAGACAGGATTAATTTGACACAAAATTTTGAAAGGACCAAGATAGCGTGGTCCCAACTTGTAGCTAGGGACACGGAAGCGGACATATTTAGCGGAGAGCCATACCTTGTCTCCAGGGGAAAAAACGGGGGGAGCTCTTCTTTTCTTATCCGCGAACCTCTTCATGCGTGAAGAAGCCTGTAAGAGAGAATTTTGGGTCTCTCTCCATATAATGGAAAGGTCACGAGAAATTTCATCCACAGCGGGCAGACCAGAGGGCAAGGGGGTAGGGAGGGGGGGAAGAGGGTGACGGCCGTACACCACGAAAAATGGGGATTTGGAGGAAGATTCAGAGACCCTGAAGTTATACGAGAATTCGGCCCATGGAAGGAGATCTGCCCAGTCATCCTGGCGGGAGGAAACAAAATGTCGCAAATAATCACCCAGGATCTGGTTAATTCTTTCTACTTGTCCATTGGACTGGGGATGATATGCAGAGGAAAAATTTAATTTAATCTTGAGTTGTTTACAGAGAGCTCTCCAGAATTTAGACACGAATTGGACCCCTCTATCCGAGACAATCTGCGTAGGCAACCCGTGAAGACGAAAAATGTGTACAAAAAATTGTTTAGCCAACTGAGGCGCAGAAGGAAGACCAGGAAGAGGAATGAAATGTGCCATTTTGGAGAATCGATCAACGACCACCCAAATAACAGTGTTGCCACGGGAAGGGGGTAAATCAGTAATAAAATCCATACCAATCAGTGACCAAGGCTGTTCGGGGACAGGCAGAGGATGAAGAAAACCAGCGGGCTTCTGGCGAGGAGTCTTATCCCGGGCACAGATAGTGCAGGCTCGCACAAAGTCCCCAACATCCGTCTCCAGAGTCGGCCACCAATAGAAGCGGGAGATGAGTTGCACAGATTTCTTGATGCCCGCATGACCTGCGAGATGGGAGGAGTGACCCCATTTGAGAATTCCGAGGCGTTGGCGTGGAGAAACAAAGGTCTTTCCTGGAGGAGTCTGCCTGATGGAGGCAGGAGAAGTGGAGATCAGGCAGTCAGGTGGAATGATGTGTTGCGGAGGGAGATCAACTTCTGAGGCATCCGAGGAACGAGAGAGAGCATCGGCTCTAATGTTCTTATCGGCAGGACGAAAGTGAATCTCAAAATTAAATCGGGCAAAGAACAGAGACCACCGGGCCTGGCGAGGATTCAGCCGTTGGGCCGACTGGAGGTAGGAGAGGTTCTTGTGGTCGGTGTAGATAATAACAGGAAATCTTGATCCCTCCAGCAGATGCCTCCATTCCTCAAGTGCTAATTTAATGGCTAGAAGCTCTCGATCCCCGATGGAGTAGTTCCTCTCCGCTGGAGAGAAGGTCCTAGAGAAAAAACCACAAGTGACAGCATGCCCGGAAGGATTTTTTTGTAGAAGAACAGCTCCAGCTCCTACTGAGGAGGCATCAACCTCCAATAGGAAGGGTTTGGAAGGGTCAGGTCTGGAGAGCACGGGAGCCGAAGAAAAGGCAGACTTGAGTTGTTTAAAGGAGTCTTCTGCTTGAGGAGGCCAGGACTTGGGATCAGCATTTTTTTTGGTTAAGGCCACGATAGGAGCCACAATGGTAGAAAAATGTGGAATGAATTGCCTGTAATAATTGGCGAATCCCAAAAAGCGTTGGATAGCACGGAGTCCGGAGGGGCGTGGCCAATTTAAGACGGCAGAGAGTTTGTCTGGATCCATCTGTAGTCCCTGGCCAGAGACCAAATATCCTAGAAAAGGAAGAGATTGGCATTCAAACAGACATTTCTCAATTTTGGCATAGAGTTGGTTGTCACGAAGTCTCTGAAGAACCATACGGACATGCTGGCGGTGTTCTTCTAGATTGGCAGAAAAAATTAGGATATCGTCCAGATATACCACAACACAGGAGTATAATAGATCACGAAAAATTTCATTGACAAAGTCTTGGAAGACGGCAGGGGCATTGCACAGTCCAAAGGGCATGACCAGATACTCAAAGTGTCCATCTCTGGTGTTAAATGCCGTTTTCCACTCGTCCCCCTCTCTGATGCGGATGAGGTTATAGGCGCCTCTTAAGTCCAATTTAGTGAAGATGTGGGCACCTTGGAGGCGATCAAAGAGTTCAGAGATGAGGGGTAAGGGGTAGCGGTTCTTAACCGTGATTTTATTAAGACCGCGGTAGTCAATGCAAGGACGTAGGGAGCCATCTTTTTTGGAGACAAAGAAAAATCCGGCTCCGGCAGGAGAGGAGGATTTACGGATAAAGCCCTTTTTTAGATTCTCCTGGACGTATTCGGACATGGCAAGAGTCTCTGGGGCAGAGAGAGGATAAATTCTGCCCCGGGGTGGAGTAGTACCCGGGAGGAGGTCGATAGGGCAATCATAAGGCCTGTGAGGAGGTAGAGTCTCAGCTTGTTTTTTGCAGAAAACATCCGCGAAGTCCATATAGGCCTTAGGGAGACCGGTTACTGGAGGAACCACAGAGTTACGGCAAGGGTTACTGGGAACCGGTTTTAGACAGTTCTTGGAACAAGAGGACCCCCAACTCTTGATCTCCCCAGTGGACCAATCCAGGGTTGGGGAATGAAGTTGAAGCCAGGGAAGTCCAAGGAGAATTTCTGAGGTGCAATTGGGGAGGACCAAAAGTTCAATCCTCTCATGATGAGATCCGATGCTCATAAGAAGGGGCTCCGTGCGGAAACGTATGGTACAGTCCAATCTTTCATTATTTACACAATTGATGTAGAGGGGTCTGGCGAGACTGGTCACTGGGATGCTGAACCTGTTGACGAGAGAGGCCAAAATAAAATTTCCTGCAGAACCAGAGTCCAAGAAGGCCACTGTAGAGAAGGAGAAGGCAGAGGCAGACATCCGCACAGGCACAGTAAGACGTGGAGAAGCAGAGTAGACATCAAGGACTGTGTCACCTTTGTGCGGAGTCAGCGTACGTCTTTCCAGGCGAGGAGGACGGATAGGACAATCCCTCAGGAAGTGTTCGGTACTAGCACAGTACAGGCAGAGGTTCTCCATACGGCGTCGTGTCCTCTCTTGAGGTGTCAGGCGAGACCGGTCGACCTGCATAGCCTCCACGGCGGGAGGCACAGGAACAGATTGCAGGGGACCAGAGGAGAGAGGAGCCGAGGAGACGAAACGCCTCGTGCGAACAGAGTCCATATCTTGGCGGAGTTCCTGACGCCTTTCAGAAAAACGCATGTCAATGCGAGTGGCTAGGTGAATAAGTTCATGTAGATTAGCAGGAATTTCTCGTGCGGCCAGAACATCTTTAATGTTGCTGGATAGGCCTTTTTTGAAGGTCGCGCAGAGGGCCTCATTATTCCAGGACAATTCTGAAGCAAGTGTACGGAATTGTACGGCATACTCGCCAACGGAAGAATTACCCTGGACCAGGTTCAACAGGGCAGTCTCAGCAGAAGAGGCTCGGGCAGGTTCCTCAAAGACACTTCGGATTTCCAAGAAGAAGGAGTGTACAGAGGCAGTGACGGGGTCATTGCGGTCCCAGAGCGGTGTGGCCCATGACAGGGCTTTTCCGGACAGAAGACTGACTACGAAAGCCACCTTAGACCTTTCAGTGGGAAACAGGTCCGACATCATCTCCAGATGCAGGGAACATTGGGAAAGGAAGCCACGGCAAAACTTAGAGTCCCCATCAAATTTATCCGGCAAGGATAAGCGTATCCCAGGAGCGGCCACTCGCTGCGGAGGAGGTGCAGGAGCTGGCGGAGGAGATGACTGCTGAAGCTGTGGTAGCAACTGTTGTAGCATAACGGTCAGTTGAGACAGCTGTTGGCCTTGTTGCGCAATCTGTTGTGACTGCTGGGCGACCACCGTGGTGAGGTCAGCGACAACTGGCAGAGGAACTTCAGCGGGATCCATGGCCGGATCTACTGTCACGATGCCGGCTGGCAGGTAGTGGACCCTCTGTGCCAGAGAGGGATTGGCGTGGACCGTGCTAGTGGACCGGTTCTAAGCCACTACTGGTTTTCACCAGAGCCCGCCGCAAAGCGGGATGGTCTTGCTGCGGCGGTAGTGACCAGGTCGTATCCACTAGCAACGGCTCACCTCTCTGGCTGCTGAAGATAGGCGCGGTACAAGGGAGTAGGCAGAAGCAAGGTCGGACGTAGCAGAAGGTCGGGGCAGGCAGCAAGGATCGTAGTCAGGGGCAACGGCAGAAGGTCTGGAAACACTGGCAAGGGACACACAAGGAACGCTTTCACTGGCACTAAGGCAACAAGATCCGGCAAGGGAGTGCAAGGGAAGTGAGGTAATATAGGGAGTGCACAGGTGATAACCCTAATTGGAACCACTGCGCCAATCAGCGGCGCAGTGGCCCTTTAAATCGCAGAGACCCGGCGCGCGCGCGCCCTAGGGAGCGGGGCCGCGCGCGCCGGGACAGAACAGACGGGGAGCGAGTCAGGTAGGGGAGCCGGGGTGCGCATCGCGAGCGGGCGCTACCCGCATCGCGAATCGCATCCCGGCTAGCAGCAGGATCGCAGCGCCCCGGGTCAGAGGACGTGACCGGAGCGCTGCAGCGGAGGAGGTGAAGCGAGCGCTCCGGGGAGGAGCGGGAACCCGGAGCGCTCGGCGTAACAGAAACGCACGCACGCACCCAGTTCACGTGGGAGTGGCATCTCTTGGTGTGAATTCTGCTTCTCCATGTCTCACTGTGCCCGTGCGGATTTCTCCTTCTGTCAACTCCTCCTTCTCAGCTGTGGCCTTCTTGGACTCTGGTTCTGCAGTAAATTTTATTTTGGCCTCTTTCGTTAATAGGTTCAGTATCCCAGTAACGCGTCTCGTCAAGCCGCTCTACATTTCTTCTGTCAACGGAGTAAAATTGGACTGCACTGTGCGTTACCGCACAGAACCCCTGCTTATGAGCATTGGACTGCATCACGAAAAAATTGAATTTTTTGTTCTGCCCAACTGCACCTCTGAAGTCCTCCTCGGTCTGCCATGGCTCCAACGTCATTCTCCTACCCTTGACTGGACCACCGGGGAGATCAAAAATTGGAGTCCTTCTTGTCACAAACGATGCCTCACATCTGCTCCCACTTGTCTAACTCATGAGGTTCCACCCATACCGGTCCCTCCCAAGGCTTACCAGGATTTTTCTCATATTTTCGGCAAAAAGCAAGCTGAGATCTTGCCTCCTCATAGCCCCCTTCCTGGTAACACTCTGCCCTGTGGCAAGCTTCTCCCTCTGCCCCCCCTCCCCATTCCCACTTCTTCTGGATTGCCTGCCGTTGATGAAGTTACCCAGGACTTCTCTATCATCTGGAAGGAAACTCAAGAGTCGCTCCCAATGGCCTCGTCTCGTATGAAGAGACAAGCAGACAAAAAGAGGGGGAGACCTAAGGGGTGTACTGTTATGCTGAGCGCTCCGGGTCCCTGCTCCTCCCCGGAGCGCTCGCGGCGTTCTCCTCTCTGCAGCGCCCCGGTCAGACCTGCCGGCGGGGATGCGATCGGCATAGCGGATCGCATCCCAATCTACTTACCTGTCTCGGTCCCCGGCTGTCACGTCCTGGCGCGCACGGCTCCGCTCTCTAGGGCGCGCGCGCACCAGCTCTCTAAGATTTAAAGGGCCAGTGCACCGCTAATTGGTGCCTGGCCTAATCAGTGTAATTAGCTCACCTGCTCCAGGCCTATATCACTTCCCCTTCCCTGCATTGCCGGATCTTGTTGCCTTGTGCCTAGTGAAAGCATTCCTGTGATTGCCTTACCAGTGTTACCAGACCTTCTGCCGTTACCCTTGACTACGAACCTTGCCGTCTGCCTTGACCTTCTGCTATGTCTGACCTCGCCTCTGTCTACTCCTCCTTCCCACGCCACTCTCAGCAGTCAGCGAGGTTGAGCCGTTACCGGTGGATACGACCTGGTTGCTACCGCCGCAGCAAGACCATCCCGCTTTGCGGCGGGCTCTGGTGAATACCAGTAGCAACTTAGAACCGGTCCACCGGTACGGTCCACGCCTATCCCTCGCTGACACAGAGGATCCACCTCCAGCCTGCCGAATCCTAACAGAAGGTAAAAGACCTCCCATGCTATCAGCTGATTGATATACAGTGGTCCCTCAAGTTACAATATTAATTGGTTCCAGGATAAACCACTGTATGTGGCACGTAGGATTAATAAAGTTATCCCTGATTTGGTTAAAAAAGAGCAGACTGGGTTTATGTTATGTCATCTCATTCAAGATAATAATACATAGAGCCATGATAAATTTGAATATTGGGGGAAACCCGTTAAGTTCCACCCTGTTGTTGGCGCGAGGAAAGCTGTGTTGCGCCCCCCCGCCTGCTGGGCTGTGTTGTTCGTGCCGTGTGTGTCGCTCGCTCGTATAGCGGCGCCCACGGCAGCAGAACAGCTCAGGGCCGTCTTTAACATGGGGCAAAAGGGTCAGCTTCCCTGGGCCCTGTCATTCCTGGGGGCCCAAATCAGTTGCCCCTTTTGCATTGCGTTAAAGGGTACCTCTCATCAAATAAACTTTTGATATATTTTAGATTAATGAATGTTGAATAACTTTCCAATAGCATGTTAATGAAAAATATGCTTCTTTCTATTGTATTTTTCCCGATCAGTCCTGTCAGCAAGCATTTCTGACTCATGCTGGAGTCCTAAACAGGCTGTGAACAAAGCAGGCTGGCAGCTCTGAGTGTTCTCCTTTGTGAACAAAGCAGACTGGCAGCTCGTAGTGTTTAGGACTCCAGCATGAGTCTGAAATGCTTGCTGCCAGGACTGGTAGGGAGACCCCTAGTGGTCATTTCTTCAAAGTGGAAAATTAAATAGAAAGAAGCATATTTTTTTAATAACATGCAATTGTAAAGTTATTCTGCATACATTAATCTATAATATATCACAAGTTTTTTTGATGAGAGGTACCCTTTAAAGATGGCCACCGTGGCTGGTCCTGCAGGAGGTGCGGGGTCCGGCTGAAATGCAGGGAGCAGTGCGGGCTTTGAGGGGTCCAATTAATTGGAGGAGGCCGTGATGGGGAGAGCCATGTGCATGCTAAGCTGCGAGCACCTGCAGCTGGGGGAGCCCTCCCTGTACCGCCGCCCCGGTATGCGACCAGCCCCTGCAGCCTCTTTAGCATTTTCAGTTGCTGCTCGGGCTGTAATGTCCCTGCCCGGCCCCGCCCCTGGCTGCTCACCACCACTAGAGAGGAGCTCGGGGCCTCCAAGTGCAAGAAGAGGAGATTCGCCGGGGCCGCCTCAGAGCATTACTTCTTGTGACCCTCAGCAGCTGGAGTCCGTGTTCCCCGTGGCTCAAGCCCCTTACTTCAGGTCAGATGCAGTCATGCAGTCCATGACCATGTTCAGCACACCATATGGCCCAGTGCCTGGCTGCCTGTGCCTCCTCCATTACTCTGCTGGCAACACCTACTCTGCACCCCCTACCCCTTATATAAAAATGTACCGACACCAGGGTGCAATGCTCTGCACCCTTATTTATAAGGGTGCAGAGCATTGCACCCTATTGTCTGTACATTCTTATGTTAGAGGTAAGGGGTGTATTACATTACACCCTAGTGTCTGAATATTCATATATGAGGGGTATTGCACTCCCTTACCCCCAAATATAGGAATGTACAGACACTAGGGTAAATGCTCTGCACCTTTTTATGAGGTTGCAGAGCATTGCACCCTAGTGTCTATACATTAAGGGTAAGGGAGAGCAATGCTCTGCATCCCCTTACCCCTAATATAGGAATGTACTGAGACCAGGGTGCACTGCTCTGCACCCTTATATAATGGTGCAGAGCATTGCTCCCTAGTGTCTGTACATTTTTATGTGAGGGGTAGGGGGTAGAGCAATGCACCCCCCTACCTCTAATATAGGAATGTATTTACACTACGGTTCAATGCTCTGCAGCGTGCATATATGGGTGCAGAACATTGCACTTTGGTGTCAGTACATTCCTATTTTAGGGGTAAGGGGGAACAATGCGTCACTCCCCCTGCATCTCCACAAGGTGAAACTGGGTCCCTACTAATGCTGCTGAGCACGGGCCGGCCGGGCCTCAGGAGCAACGGAGCTGCAAGAAGACTAAGGATGAGGTGCGGAGGGGAGGCTGGGGAGAACATAAATACAAAGATGGGGCGCAGGGGGGGGGAACTATCGGAAGGTCGGGAGCCGAGGGTGAGGAGTCTGAGGAGGGGGAGGGGTCGTATATTTATGATTGATAAGGGGGGGGGGGAGACGCTGGAGTTGTTACCAAGTTATCACTGTGTTATCTGTGGTGTTACATAGGACTGCAGGGCGCATCTACTACATTATCTGTACTCAGAGAGTTATCACTGTGCTATCGGTGGTGTTACATAGGACTGCAGGTCACATCTACTACATTATCTATACTCGGAGGGTTATCACTGTTATCTGTGGTGTTACATAGGACTGCAGGTCACATCTACTACATTATATGTACTGGTGGGTGGTGGTGGAGTTTGGGGGTCGACTTGGGGGGGGGGGCACCAAAATGGAGCTTCGCTTGTGTTGGCAGAAATCCTTGCACCGGCCCTGTACTCCAGGCACCTGACAAGTGTTTCCCCTTAATCCGATTTAATTTGTTCTGAATATAGGACCATTGGCAGAGGCTATTCGAAAAAATGAAGGGATAGTGGGTTTTGGAGTATCCCTTTATGCCGATGACTTATTATTATTTTTAAAGGATCCAATTGTAATGTTGCCTAGAGTACTGGATATAGTAAAGGAATTCGGGTCCCTGTCCAGAGCAAAGATAAATTGGGCAAAGTCATTTCTGTTACCAGCGGTAGAGGGAGTAACACCAGGGGTTGGAGGTGTAAAGATAGTAGGAAAAGGTGAATCCATGAGATATTTAGGTATGGAATTGGGTAATGCAAATAATTTTTTTGAGGAAAAAAATCTTAAACCGTTAATAAATAAAGAAAAGGTGAAAGTAAAGGTATGGAGCACACTACCACTAATGCAGGCAGATAGGGTCTCTTTAATAAAAATGGTGATCCTTCCTCAATGTTTATGTTGACAGCATCACCGTTGTGGATACCAGAAAAGTGTTTTTTTGGATTGGAGGCTGAGATGAATAGATTTATTTGGGGGAGAGGTAGGGTAAGAATGAAATACATTAATTTGACTCTTCCTGAAGGGGAAGGTGGATGGGGTCTCCCAAATTTCCGTCTTTATTTTTTGAAAGCTAAAATTCAAGATTTGGTTCAGTGTGAAACAAATGGAATTGGATATAAGATGCTTGAACAGTTTGGTGGTTGTTATGAAAACATTTGGGAATTGTTGGAAGCCCAAGCGGGTAGTAAAAGGAGGAAAGGTACAGGAGGAGGTTTGGGTATGGTTTACTATACGATATGGTGTAGATTTAAGGAGGTGTGTCGTGTTAATAATAGTTTGGAATTCACTCCATTATGGAAAAATAACAGACTTGTTGAATTTGATAAAGGTTTAGATAGAGGTTTTGGGAAAGAAAAGGGGTAACATTTGTAAATCAATTATTTAGTCATGGGGTTTTGATCCCCTTTGAAGAAATTAAAAAGGTGTTTGGGTTGAATGAAAATATGATTTTTTTTTTCAATTAAAGGAAGCAGAGAGATTAACTGTGGAAAAAAAATATCTTATTGTGGAATCACATCCACTATTCACGGAAATAAGTATGGGTGTAGAGGGCACAAAAGTGGTGAGATTTATATATAGAAATGTAATAGGGGAGACTCAAAGAAAGTTTAAAAAAAATAAATAATAAGTGGGCACAAGAGGTAGAAGTAGCTGAAGTAACATGGAATATAATATTAAAAAACATCACAATTTGTTCAAGTAATAAGTGACTTCAATTTCAACAGTTAAGAGTGGTGTATCGATTATACAGGGTGGGCCATTTATATGGATACACCTTAATAAAATGGGAATGGTTGGTGATATTAACTTCCTGTTTGTGGCAAATTAGTATATGTGAGGGGGGAAACTTTTCAAGATGGGTGGTGACCATGGTGGCCATTTTGAAGTCGGCCATTTTGAATCCAACTTTTGTTTTTTCAATAGGAAAAGGGTCATGTGACACATCAAACTTATTAGGAATTTCACAAGAAAAACAATGATGTGATTGGTTTTAACGTAACTTTATTCTTTCATGAGTTATTTACAAGTTTCTGACCACTTATAAAATGTGTTCAATGTGCTGCCCATTGTGTTGGATTGTCAATGCAACCCTCTTCTCCCAATCTTCACACACTGATAGTAACACCGCAGGAGAAATGCTAGCACAGGCTTCCAGTATTCGCAGTTTCAGGTGCTGCACATCTCGTATCTTCACAGCATAGACAATTGCCTTCAGATGACCCCAAAGATAAAAGTCTAAGGGGGTCAGATTGAGAGACCTTGGGGGCCATTCAACTGGCCCGGAACGACCAATCCACTTTCCAGGAAACTGTTCATCTAGGAATGCTCGGGCCTGACACCAATAATGTGGTGGTGCACCATCTTGCTGGAAAAACTCAGGGAACGTGCCAGCTTCAGTGCATAAAGAGGGAAACACATCATCATCATATCCATATCCATATCCATCAGCATATCCAGTGGCCTTGAGGTTTCCATTGATGAAGAATGGCCTCACTATCATTGTACCCCATATACCACACCATACCATCAATTTTTGTGTTCCAACAGTCTTGGAGGATCTACCCAATGTGAGTTAGTGTCAGACCAATAGCGGTGGTTTTGTTTGTTAAAGGGGTACTCTGGTGCTTACACATCTTATCCCCTATCCAAAGGATAGGGGATAAGATGCCTGATCGCAGGAGTCCTGCAGCTGGGGACGCTCGCGATCATGCACGCGGCACCCCGTTTGTAATCAGTCCCCGGAGCGTGTTCGCTCTGGGTCTGATTAAGGTTGAACGCAGGGCCGGCGGCGTGTGACGTCACGCCCCCGTGTGACGTCATGCTCTGCCCCTTAATGCAAGCCTACGGGAGGGGGCGTGATAGCTATCACACCCCCTCCCGTAGGCTTGCATTGAAGGGCGGAGCGGGACGTCACACGCCGCCGGCTCTGCGGTCGACCGTAATCAGACCCGGAGTGAATATGCTCCAGGGACTGATTACAAACGGGGTGCCGCGTGCATGATCGTGGGCGTCCCCAGCTGCGGGACTCCCGCGATCAGGCATCTTATCCCCTATCCTTTGGATAGGGCATAAGATGTGTAAGCCCCGGAGTACCCCTTTAACTTCACCATTCACATAAAAGTTTGCCTCTTCACTGAACAAAATCTTCTGCGTAAACTGAGGGTACTGTTCCAATTTTTGTTTTGCCCATTCTGCAGCCCCTGAAACTACGGATACTGGAAGCCTGTGCTAGCATTTCTCCTGCGGTGTATATAGTAGTATATAGCAGTGTATACGGATACTGGAAGCCTGTGCTAGCATTTCTCCTGCGGTGTTGCTATCAGTGTGTGAAGAGTGGGAGAAGAGGGTTGCATTGACAATCCAACACAATGGGCAGCACATTGAACACATTTTCTAAGAGGTCAGAAACTTGTAAATAACTCATGAAAAAATAAAGTTATGTTAAAACCAAGCACATCATTTTTTGTCTTGTGAAAATCCCAATAAGTTTGATGTGTCACATGACCCTCTTCCTATTGAAAAAAACAAAAGTTGGATTCAAAATGGCCGACTTCAAAATGGCCACCATGGTCACCACCCATCTTGAAAAGTTTCCCCCCTCGCATATACTAATGTGCTACAAACAGGAAGTTAATATCACCAACCATTCCCATTTTATTAAGGTGTATCCATATAAATGGCCCACCCTGTACTATTCTCCAGTATTCTTATGGATGGTGAGTACGAGGCAAATTTTTCTCATTTAATATGGAAATGTAGGGAGGTGGAAGGATTCTGGGCCCAGATAGAGAGTTACCTGAATAATAAATTTAAAATTAAGTTGGAACTATCCATGAGAATGTTAGTATTGGGGGATTTCATGGAGCAAAGCCCATTGAATGGTTTATTATTAAGAATTTTTATGCTAGCAAAATATCTGATCTTAAAATTTTGGTTTGCACCAAACCTCCTGGTTTACAGCATTGGTTAAATTTAATAGAAAGGGTAAAGACATATGAAAAATTTTTGACAGTAAAATTAAAAAAGAAAATGAGGCAGTTTGATTGGAGCTTGGCATTGTGGTAAAAGGTATATAAATTCAAGCAGAGATGTCAGCAGAGAGCACTGCTGCCAGAAAGAAAAGAACAACTCAACTTCAGCAGCTGATAATTATTGGAAGGATTAAGATTTTTTAATAGAAGTAATTTACAAATCTGTGTAACATTCTGGAGCCAGTTGATATACATTTTTTTTCCTGGAATGCTCCTTTAAATGCTGAAGCAATAGAAAGTGAATCCTAATTTACACACACTGGGGGAGATTTATCAAAACCTGTGCAGAGGAAGAGTGGTGCAGTTGCCCATAGCAACCAATCAGATTGCTTCTTTCATTTTCCACAGGCCTCTAAAGAGGCCTGTGGAAAATGAAAGAAGCAATCTGATTGGTTGCTATGGGCAACTGCACCACTCTTCCTCTGCACAGGTTTTGATAAATCTCCCCCACTGCCCCAGATATCCCTATATCCTAAGAGCACTGATAATGCGCTATATCTCCTTTATATTGTGGTTTCAAAACATCAGGTGTGACAGGTTTGTGTATAACTATCAGACCCTGAGAACCATTCCGGGATATTTTTGATTTGGTGGTAGTAAAAGTAACTGATTTGACATACAAGGTCTGCTCGGAAAGTATCCAGCAAGGTAACATAAAAATAGAGACATTTATTGTTTAATGCATGAGCATTTGGGTGATGTCTATCCTATATGTATGACCAGTTTAAGTTTATGCTTTAATTTCCAGAATTATTAAATCTGCCCCATTGACTATTTCTAAGGAGTATCAGTAGATACAGGAGTGTAAGGCCACACAGCAGAATTTCCGAGCGCAATCCAGTGAAAAATGTTTTTGCTCAGAAATTCCTTTGCAGCAGAGTCCAATTGTTTTTAATGGGATTCTGCACCACTGTGCACACTGCAGAATCTGCTGCGGTAATTCCAATTTCAGCCGCTGCTGACATGTCAATCTGCGGAATCTGCTCAGAAATTCATTGCCATCTATGGAGGCATGTATCGTCCTCATGGTGGCATGTTCTGTCGGTGCACACTATCTGCGGAATTACCCCCCCCCCCCCCCCCCCGGGAAATTTTTCGGGGGGAAATTCCCCCCCCCCCCCCAGTGAGCATACCCTATGACAGCTATCACAGCACTTTACCAGCATCTAAAGACAACATTTTGTTTATATAAGTTAGATGGTGAAATCCTACTGATAAAATCCTATTCAAATCAATGGGGACTGCAGCAGAAACATTTAGGGAAACCAACCGGATAATGCAGAGTACTGTAAATTGCTGGTGTGACACAGACTCATCCGCTGCAGCCTCTGCATGTATTTTATAACCAATTTCATCACGGGATGCTGAAAAGCATTTATCAGCACTTCCCAAATACATTGCAGAATTTTTATAGCCCTGGCAGTACTTTATATGCCAGTCCACACTAGATGGCGCTCTAACTACTAATAATGAAATCTTGTGTTCTGTTGATGCGGTAAGTGGAAATGATTTACTGCTATTAAATGTTCTCTTTAGGAATATTAATCTGTACCTGTACAACATAAGGTCAGGTCCAATTGAACTACCCGTCATATCCACAAAAAACTGTGCTAAACCTCAATTCTGCAGTATTCTGTGTAGTAGTTTTGCTACTAGTAATTGCTGTGGCTCCCTCCAGATTGTTCTATAGCAGTAGTCTCCAACTCTGGACCTCCAGATATTGCAAAACTACAACTTCCAGCATGCCCAGATGGACAAAGTCTGTCTGGGCATGCTGGGAGTTGTAGTTTTGCAACATCTGGAGGTCCAGAGTTTGGAGACCACTGTTCTATAGATTAGAGGATGCAGGCGTAAATGCAGGACTGGAAGAACGTTGTGTGGTCCGATAAGTCTCCATTTTTACTGCGACAGGGTCAGAATATAACATAAACAACATGAAAGCATAGATCTATCCTTCCATGTATCGGCAACTCAGGCTGGTGGTGGTGTAATGGTGTGGTGGTGGTGGTGGTGGTGGAGATTTTCTTGGCACACCATGGGCCCCTTAGTACCAACTGAGCATCATTTTAACTGCCTACTTGAGTATGTTAAAGGAGTACTCCAGGGAAGTATATATATATATACACATATATATATATATATATATATATATATATATATATATATATAGCCCCAAAGCCACCACACTACCTGGATATGTTCCCTGTAAACCATCCTGTCTCATATGCATGGTTCCTCTGGCCACTGTTATCTTCTCTGGCTGCTTGATGGCTGGCTGCTTCTTTGCCATCCTTTCCTCCCCTTGACTACAACTCCGCAATCATCATAGCTCTGTACTGCCAGCCAGCTCACTCTATGAGAGCAGCCCTCACCCTCCTGCTTTGAGCAGCAGAAAGAGGTTCAGTGTCTGATTGGCTAAGGCTACACACACCTCGGCACCAAAGAGAGCATGACCCATCAGTGCAGGGCAGTGACCTGTCAGAAGGGTGAGGCTGGTTTCAGAGGGATTTGGACAGAGACAGTGGATAGCTGGATGATGTAATCCCCTCACTTCATGCATATGAAAGAGGCAGCCAAAGAGGGGAAACTGCTCTATGTAGCTAAAGAATGATATTTAGACAATTAAATAGATTGATGAGAGGGAAAGGATGGGCCATTGGTTTAGTCCCCCCCCCCCCCGGAGTATCCCTTTAATGACCATGTCTATCCTTTTATGAACATATAGAGAGACAGACCAAAGAAGAGGGAGAAAGTAGATGTGTGGTATAAGAAGCAAAACCACTGTAACACCCTCCCTAATAGTAATTAACCCCTTAGTATGACTCCAAAACTATACATAAAGAAATAAGCAAAAAAGCCAAAGGAGTCATTTATACAGATAAAATAGACAAATGTTATTGATATGCACTAAAATCAAGCACACACACAAAGAGGAAGACATCAAGAAAAACGGCAAAACCGGATACCCTGCAGACCAGATGGTAGTAGGGGGGTATTACATGTAAAACAACAATAGAGCAGCATGTATGAACACAGACACCAGTCTACACAAATGCAGAATAATAAGTAATATGAATAGTTATAAATAAAATATATAGTCATAAAAATATGTAGTCATAAAAATAAAATATGTAAAGTGCAGAGTACAGACTAAATAAGGTGCTGTGTACTGGCATATATACGTTTATATGTCAGAAATAAAGTGCATAGTATACCAGAGTATAACATGTGATACCCACAAAAGACCCAGAGGTCAATATTTATGACTATTCATAGTTACCTATTATACCGCATTTGTGTAGACTGGTGTCTGTTCATACATGCTGCTCTATTGTTGTTTTACATGTAATACCCCCCTACTACCATCTGGTCTGCAGGGTATCCAGTTTTGCCGCTTTTCTTGATGCATTGTCTTCCTCTTTGTGTGTGCTTGATTTTAGTGCATATCAATACAATTTGTCTATTTTATCTGTATAAATGACTCCTTTGGCTTTTTTGCGTATTTCTATATCCTTTTATGACCACATTGGACCCATCTTCTATTGTTACTTCCAGCAGAATAATAACAGGGCTGGGTTAACCCAATATGCCTCTACTGCTGGAGGTGGGGAGAAGGACAGAGGTGTCTGGGGGTACAGAGGAGTCTGGAGGAGGACTAAAGAGGTCTGAGGGGAACAGAGGGGTCTGGAGGGGGACAGATGGGACTGGAGGAGGACAGAGGGGTCTGGGGATACAGAGGGGTCTGAAAGGGGACAGAGGCTCTGGGGGTTACAAAGAGGAGGAGGACATAGAGGTCTGGGGGTACTAATAATTTTGGAGGAGGACAGAGGGGTCTGGTGGGGGACAAAGGGATCTGGGGGTACAGAGAATTCTGGAGGAGGGGACAGCAGTAAAATCACTGTCACCACTCGGCAGGCTTAATGTAACAAAGCCAGGTAAGTTTTTAATGATCTTTTGAAGTGACAGGTATGCTTTAAGATAGATGGTTTAAAGTGCACCGGTCATTTTATTACTTATAAATTCTTTCTAAAATTGAATAAAAAAGACTGTGAAGTACTCTTTAAGAGAGAGGACCTGTTACTTCTACACCACTACCTTTACAATGGCAGTAATAATATAATATGACCCCATATTTTATTTAAACATGTATACAAATTCAGATAGAACAAGACATTTGCTTTAAACTGACTATGGTGTCTTGATATTTCCATTGCATTTACCGAGACTCCGGCACAGTAGGTGCTCCAGAAATGTTTGTGTTAATTATACGTCTAGTGACTATACATTGTACAAAGAGTCTCAAGTATAAAAGCAGGTGATAGGAAGGAAAAGTAGGTCAGGCTGCTAGATCCAATTGCTTGTCTAATTCTAGGGTACAGGGATTTTGCCTTTAATTGGCACAATGTCTATTCACTTAAAGATCTGGTTTTGACAGGGTAACTACTGGCCTTGCTTGACTTCTTAGTTATTAGTCTGAATTTGTGTTGTGATTTGACATATTGGAGCTTCAGTGAGTCAGAAAAGCAATGGATCTCTAGTATACTGAAGCAATGAGGCACATATTGTGTCATATTACAGTGTCCTTCACCGTGAAGAGTTCAGGATTCACATTGGGAAATACATTTATTTCTTTCAGATACACAACAAAAGAAAATAACATTGAACTTTCCTATTGTGAATAGAACTGCTGCAGGCGTGTGCTGATATCATGTCTCTGTCAATGAAAGCAAAGTGGTACTCCACTGCCCCAGCGTTCAGAACATTTTGTTCCGAACGTAGGGTGCGGGCTGCTGGGGGTTGTGATATAACGGCCACACCCGAGGGGTGTGGCCATGATGTCACCATACCTACAGCCCACACGCAGCGTTCAGAACAAAATGTTCTGAACGCTGGGGCAGTGTAGTACCACTTTAAAGGGGATGTAATCACAATGTACAGTTTATATAGTAATCCACACAGGTCTTTGTTCCATTTTGGGGGAAAACAGTCATTAACTCCAAAACAGTCATTAACAGGTCTGTTAAACTCTGTGGCAAACTATCCTTTAGTTCCCACAATTATAAAAAAGTTTAGGGCCATTACGTGCCAAAATAGGGCTGTTTGGCACTCAATTTGCTACGTATACAACCCAAATTAGAAAATACCTTTCTGAGCTATAGTTTTCCTGCATCCTAAAAATGTCACAAAAAGCAGCCTTATTGTTCAGCTGAATAAACGCTCCAAAAGCAAGAAAAAAAAGAACTGAAATTTTAGGCTTTATTAAACCCTTAAGGACTGAGCCCTTTTTCACTTAAGGACTGAGCCCTTTTTTGCAATTCTGACCACTGTCACTTTATGCATTAATAATTCTGGGATGCTTTTACCAATTATTCTGATTCCGAGATTGTTTTTTGTGACATATTCTACTTTAACACAGTGGTAAATTTTTGTTGTTACTTGCATCTTTTCTTGGTGAAAAATCCCCAAATTTCATGAAAATTTTGAAAATGTAGCATTTTTTTAACTTTGAAACTCTGCTTGTAAGGAAAATGGATATTCCAAATAAATTATATATTGATTCACATATACAATATGTCTACTTTATATTTGCATCATAAAGTCGACATGTTTTAACTTTTGGAAGACATCAGAGGGCTTCAAAGTTCAGCAGCAATTTTCCAATTTTTCACAAAGCTTTCAAAATCTGAATTTTTCAGGGACCAATTCAGTTTTGAAGTGGATTTGAGGGGTCTTCATATTATAAATACTCCGTATATGACCCCATTATAAAAACTGCACCCCCCCCCCCCCCAAGTATTCAAAATGACATTCAGAAAGTGTGTTAACCCTTTAGGTGTTTCACAGGAATAGCAGCAAGGTAAAGGAGAGAATTCAAAATCTTCATTTTTTACACTCGCATGTTCTTGTAGACCCAGTTTTTTTAATTTTACAAGGGGTAAAAGGAGAAAAAGCCCCCAAAATTGGTAATCCAATTTCTCTCGAGTAAGGAAATACCTCATATGTGTATGTCAAGTGCTCTGTCGGTGCACTAGAGGCCTCAGAAGGGAAGGGGCGATAATGGGATTTTGGAGAGTGAGTTTTTCTGAAATGGCTTTTTGAGGGCATGTCCCATTTGAGAAGCCCCTATGGTGCCAGAACAGCAAAAAAAAAAAAAAAAACAACAACATGGCATACGATTTTGTAAACTTTACCCCTCAAGGAACGTAACAAGGGGTCTGCTGAGCCTTAACACCCCACAGGTGTTTGACGACTTTTCGTTAAAGTTGGATGTGTAAATGAAATTTTTTTTTCCACTAAAATGCTGGTTTTTCCCCAACGTTTACATTTTTACAAGGGGTTTATAGGAGAAAATGCCCCCAAAATTTGTAACCCCATCTCTTCTGAGTATGGAAATACCCCATGTGTGGACATCAAGTGCACTGCGGATGAACTACAATACTCAGAAGAGAAGAAGTCACATTTGGCTTTTGGAAAGCAAATTTTGCTGAAACGGTTTTTGGGGGGCATGTCGCATTTAGGAAGCCCCTATGGTGCAGGAACAGCAAAAAAAAAAACATGGCATACTATTTTGGAAACTACACCCCTCAAGGAACGTAATAAGGGGTACAGTGAGCCTTAACACCCCACAGGTGCTCGCTAAAGTTGGACGTGAAAATGAAAAATTAGATTTTTTTTCACTAAAATGCTGGTTTGACCCCAAATTTTTCATTTTCACAAGGGGTAATTTTTCACCTCAAAAGTTTTCATTTTCACAAGGGGTAATTGGAGAAAAAGCCTCCTAAAATTTATAACCCCATTTCTTTTGAGTATGGAAATACCCCATATATGGATGTAAAGTGTTCTGCAAACTACAATGCTCAGAAGAGAAGGAGCACCATTGAGCTTTCGGTGAGAGAATTTGGTTGGAATAGAAGTGGGAGGCCATGTGCATTTACAAAGCCCCCCGTGGTGCCAGAACAGTGGAATCCCCACATGTGACCCTATTTTGGAAACTACACCCCTCACAGAATTTAATAAGGGGGGCAGTGAACATTTATACCCCACTGGCATTTGACAGATCTTTGGAACAGTGGGATGCGCAAATGAAAAATGTAATTTTTCATTTTCATGGACCACTGTTCCAAAAATCTGTCAGATTGCTGTGGGGTTTAAATGCTCACTGTATCCCTTATTACATTCCGTGAGGGGTGTAGTTTCCAAAATAGGGTCACATGTGGGGAGGGGGGTCCACTGTTCTGGCACTATGGGGGCTTTGTAAGCACACATGGCCTTCAATTATGGACACATTCTCTCTCCAGAAGCCCAATGGTGCTCCTTCTCTTCTGAGCATTGTAGTTCGCCCGCAGAGCACTTTACATCCACATATGGGGTATGTTCTTACTCAGAGGAAATGGGGCTACACATTTTGGGGGACTTTTTTCCTATTCTCCCTTGTGAAAATGAAAAAGGTAGGGTAACACCAGCATTTTAGTTAAAAAAAAAGTTTTTTTTCCTTTTCACATCTAACTTTAACGGAAATTTGTCAAACACCTGTGGGGTGTTAAGGCTCACTATACCCCTTGTTACATTGGGTGAGGGGTGTAGTTTCCAAAATGTGGTCACATCTGGGTATGTATTGTTTTGCGTTTATGTCAGAACCGCTGTAAAATCAGCCACCCCTGTGCAAATCACCAATTAAGACCTCAAATGTACATGGCACACTCTCAATTCTGAGCCATGTTGTGCGTCCCCAGAACTTTTCACGCCCACATATGGGGTAGTTCTGTACTCAGGAGAAATTGTGTTACAAATTTGGAGAGTCTTTTTTTCCTTTTACCGCTAAAATAATTTTTTTTTACACAAACATGCTGGTGTAGACCCCAACTTTACCTTTTCATAAGGGGTAAAAGGAGAAAAAGCCCCCAAAAATTTGTAACTCAATTTCTACCAAATACGGAGATACCCCATATGTGGCCCTAAACTGTTTCCTTGAAATACGACAGGGCTCCGAAGTGAGAGAGCACCATGCGCACTTGAGGACTAAATTGGGGATTTGAATCCACCACAAAAATACAGTGTTTCCCAAACAGGGTGTCTCCAGCTGTTGCAAAACTCCTGGCATGCCCTGACAGTCAGTGGCTGTCCGACAATACTGTGAATTGTTGTTTTTCAACAGCTGGAGGCTCCGTTTTGGAAACACTGCCGTATTTTTTTTTTTTTGGGGGGGGGCAGTGTATATGTAGTGTTTTACCCTTAATTATGTGTTAGTTTAGTGTAGTGTAGTGTTTTTAGGGTACATTCACACGGGCGGAGGTTTACAATGAGTTTCTCACTGGGAGTTTGAGCTGCTGCGGAAAATTTGCCACATCTCAAACTTGCAGCAGAACTCGCGTGTGAATGTACCCTATACATTCACATGGGGGGGGGGGGGACCACCAGCTGTTGCAAAACTACAACTCCCAGCATGCACTGACAGACCATACTTGCTGGGAGTTGTAGTTATGCAATAGCTGGAGGCACATTGGTTGCGAAACACAGAGTTTGTTACTTAACTCAGTGTTTTGCAACCAGTGTGCCTCCAGCTGTTGCAAAACTTGAACTCCCAGCACATGCACTGACAGACCATACTTGCTGGGAGTTGTATTTTTGCAACAGCTGGAGGCACACTGGTTGCAAAACACTGAGTTAGGTAACAAACTCAGTTTCCCAACCAATGTGTTGCAAAACTGCAAAAATCAGCATGCATTGACAGTCGAAGGGCATGCTGGGAGTTGTAATTTTGCAACAGCTGGAGGCACACTGCTACAACTCCCAGCTTGCCCATTGGTAGTCTGTGCATGCTGGGAGTTGTAGTTATGCAACAGCTGGCTGCACATTTTTTCATAGAACAAATGTGCAGCCAGCTGTTACATAACTACAACTCCCAGCATGCACAGACTACCAAAGGGCATGCTGGGAGTTGTAGTTGGACCTCCAGCTGTTGCAAAGCTACAACTCCCAGCATGCCCTTTGGCTGTGCATGCTACGAGTTGTTGCTAAGCAACAGCAGGAGGTAAACAGGACACCCCCATTCACCCTTTTTCCGGGTCACCTGGTCACCAGAGACCCGATTGACCCGGAAAAGCCGCAAATCGTTGGTCTGAATTGACATGGTGGGGTCTCGGTACCCCCCCCCCCCCAGAGGTTTGCACGGGGTGCCTGCTGATAGATATCAGCAGTCACCCCGGTCCAGTCCCCGCCAGGCGAGCAGCGGGGACCGGAATTTCCACGGGCGTATCCATACGCCCTCAGTCCTTAAGGACTTTAAAACGGGGGGCATATGGATACGCCCGCCGTCCTTAAGGGGTTAAAAGCTTAAAAAAAGTACATAGGCTGAGTCTTTTGCAAGTGCAGTATTTCCACTGCAGAAAGTTTAATGGGGTCTTCTAAGGATACTGAAACCATGCTGCGGCTAAAACGCACTCACAAAAGATCTGCCCAAGTGAACCTTAGGTTGGGTTCACACATGGTATCAAAATACTAACCAAAAAACAATGCATTGCATAAGTACCCCTTTGGACTTTTTGCTCCTGTTGCAAACCTTAATTCATATTCGATTCAAGACTTAAATCGACTTTTACTTTTGATCGACACAAAATGCATGGTACTTTGAAAGTGCAAAATGCCTTTTATTGTGACAAACAATAAGAAGAACAAAAAAAGTTAACATCTGTTGGATGCATAAGTATTCACCCCGAGTCAATACGTAATAGAACCACTTTTATATGCAATTACAGCTGCATGTCTTTTGGGGGATGTCTCTACCAGCTTCACACATCTAGAGCTGAAAATGTTTGTCCATTCTTCTTGGCAAAAAAAAAAAAGAAGTCAGACAATTTTAAAGTCTTGCCATAGATTCTCCGTTGGATTCAGGTATGGTCAGACCATTTTAAAACATTAAGATGCTTTGATCTAAACCATTCCATTGTAACTCTGGCTGTATGTTTGAGATTTATCAAAACTGTGCAGAGGAAGAAATGGACAGTTGCCCATAGCAACCATTTAGATTGATTATTTTATCTTTAAAAAAGTCTCTGAAAAATAAAAGAAGTAATCTGATTGGTTGCTTCCCCACTTCTCTGCACAGATTTTGATACAACTCCCCCATTGTCCTGCTGAAAGATGAACCTCTGTCCCAGTCTCAAGTTTTTTGCAGCCTGTATCAGATTTTCTTCAAAGACTGCCTTGTATTTTGGCTGCATCCATTTTTTCATTAAAGGGGTTATCCACCATTAGGTGATTTTAGTACGTACCTGGCAGACAGTAATGGACATGCTTAGGAAGGATCTGTGCTTGTCTTGGGGCTAAATGGCTATGTTGTGAGATTACCATAACACTGTGGTTAGCTGTTTGTCAACTGGTATTCCCATTTCTGTTTCTGACTACAAATCCCACAATTTCATCTTCCTCCCTCCCACACATCAGCCACCCCACCCATTGAAACATAAATGAGCTGCATCCATTCAAATCAGTGTGGTTTTCAATCAGGGTGCCTACAGCTGTTGCAGATTGATCCCTCTCCCACCGGGCGATCACTCCACCCATTGAAGCAGACAGGCTCCCTGTCATCAGCTGACTAGTGAGTCAGGTCTCGGCCGCATTGCAAGCCGGCAAAAATCTGAGACAACAGTCATTTTGTATGCTGGTAAAAATAAGTATTGGGGTGAAAATCACAGAAGAATTGTGAGAAAACCGTCACACACAGGTACAGACACTATATTATGAACTACACTAACTTTACAGCCCCTGTAGCATAGTCAAATTAAAAAAGATCCTGGAATACCCCTTTAATTCTGACCTGTTTCCCTGCACCTGCTAAAGAGAAGCAGCAACACGGCATGTTGTACTCAAGATGATGGGCAGTGTTGAGTTTTCGCCACACAGCATTTTGCACTAAGGCCAAAAAGTAACATTTTTGGAACTCATCTTACACAACAAACTCTTTGGGGGATATTTATCAAAGGATTTAGACTGTTTTTTCACGTCTAAATTTATCGCACAGAAAGTCGCAGTCTAAATATGTACGACTTTTTTGCGACTTTTGCTTTAGAGGATTTTTAGAACACGATGCATTGTAGTGTATTTTAGACTGAAAAATAAATATAAAAATAAAATAAATAATTTTCGGCGAAAAGTAGCATTGACCGAAAGTATGCTGAAATGTCAGACCATGCTCGAGCAGGTTTAAATACAGTCTAAACCATAGATCTCAAAGTCTGTGTGCAGTATTTATCGATAAAACGCTCTGTAGGATGGTCTATATTGATGTGGGACATAGACAACTATGATAAATCTCCCCCTTTGTACTGAGATTCAATTGCAGACAGTTGGGCCTTGGTTGCACCAGATCTCTGTTAGGGATTATACAGTGTTAGGGATTATACAGTAAGACTAAAATTCCAGTTTTTGTGCCAAAGTCAGAAGTGGATCCATAAGGGAGGAGAAGTGTAAGTCCTTTCTTTATATGTCCTATTGCTTTTGAATACACTTCTGGCTTTGGCTCAAAAACTGCAGTGGCAGTTTTCCAAAAACAGCCAGAAAAAAAAAGAACAAGTGGAAACATTGCTTAAAGGGGATGTATACATATTCACTCAACACTTTCAGATTTTTATTTGTAAACAATTTTGAAATTCATATAATACACTTTAAAACAATTGACTATTTTGTGTTGGTCCATTACATTAAATCGCTATGAAATGAATTTGAATCTGTGGTTATACCATGTAAAAATGTAAAATGTTCAAGCAGGTGAATACTTAAATAAGGCACCGTACTGTGTGTGAAATCAGCCTTAAAGAGATATTCCAGTAATTTTTTTGATTATGCTACAGGGGCTGTAAAGTTAATGTAGTTCAGGTCAAAGGTTTTCTTAGGATGCAGTGCAGCCGAGGCATGACATCATTAGTCATGGGTGTGCAAAGGGAGCCTGTCCTGCTTCAATGGGTGGATCGACCGCTGGGTGGGAGGGAGATCATTCTGCAACTAACTGTATTTTTTCAACAGCTGGAGGCACCCTTGTTAGAAAACACTGGTCTTTTCGTTTCAAATGGGTGGGGTGGCTGATGTGTGGGAGGGAGGAACGTGACCTCACACTTACAGACAAGGAACTATGGGATTTGTAGTTTGAGAGAACGACCTCCAACAGGAAATACCCAGTTCACAAAAAGATAGCACAGCGTTATAGTTATCTCATAACATAGACATTTAGGCCCAAGACAAGCACAAATCCTTCCTTAGCATGTCCATTACTGTCTGACAGGTAAGTACTAAAATCACCTTATGGTGAATAACCCCTTAATCTAAATAGATCCAACATTCAAATATTATTATTCATTTCATAATATGTTGTATATTTAAAGCCATCAGAGCTTCTTTAATGTTATATATAATCCAAATCTCTGCATAGACATGGGAGATGTATCATAGTGTCTTATGGTAAGATTCTCTTTGTTCCCAATAGCAACCAATGAGAGCTCAGCTTTCATTTTACTAGAGCAATATTAGAAATGAAAGCTGAGCTGTGACTGGTTATTTATAACAAAGAGAATGTCACTATTATACAGGGTGATTAATCTCGGTGAAATGGTACTTTCACTTCATACATACATAATCCAATGCAGGTTTTTCTGCAAGCAGGTTTTACAGGACTTAAAGATTAATGGCCTAGCCTTAGGATAAATTCATGAATATATGATTGTTGGAGGTCTATCTCCATGGATCCCAGAAAAATTATCAGAACAAAGTGAATTGGATTGAGCTGGAATAGGAGGCACAGCTGTATACGGTTTTCCCACTGGACCTAAAACCGTGGTTTCACTCCGGTCGGCTCATTGAAATGGATTACATATGGTTGACATACAGCAGGGATACAGGAGCACCTGGTTTTAGCTCCCCCCAGCCAAATGGAGTCCCGTATGTCTGAAAACGTGGAGCTGACAATTGAAGCTTCCTCTTTCCATGGACACACCAAACAGATTGGAAGGGTTTTCTTTTGATGTCTAATCTGGCTAGGGGCCAGAAGACTGGGCACTCTCCTATACGTAATCCTAGGATATCTTGATAGATCTTTTTTTTTTTTTGGGACGGCATCCAGCTACAGTACTTACAATTTTTTTTGCAAAATTTTCTTCATTTGATGTGCCTTATTGCTGAAAGTAGTAATAAAGTTTTTGAAGAAGGTGTTAGGAGAAGAGGATTCCTGGGGTAGCGGGTTGTTCTTGTAAATGAATTACTCTTTAAAAATGTACACTTACAATGCATTGTTCAATTCTAGGGTAATGCTTTTTCTGAAACCATTCTCTGAGAATCTGAGATTGCTGTTTGAAGCTGTTGTTGTCCATACAGTTGCTTCTGATCCTCTTATACTGGCTGTGCGGTATATTGTCCAATTATTTCCAGTAGAGGTCACTAAGGAAATCTAAAAAACTGTTTGTGTCCACCATCATAAAATAAGTTGAGGTGGTAAAGGAAGTGATATCATGAGAGATGCAGTGATCTAAAAAGCCTATTTTCTTTGTACTGTAATGTGAGACCCCAAGTGTTGTTGTTTAAACATTCAAGGAGAGAAGCAATGGTGTTCGGAGTACCCTTCCACACGAAGAACAAGTCATCAATGTATCTGTGGTAGGTCACATTGTGGGAGGTAAGGAGGATATTTCCCCAAATGGGTTCTGCTTCAAAAGCACACATAAAGTTATTTGCAAAAGCAGGCACCACATTCGCACCCATAGCAGTGCCAAGGCTTTTGTGTTTTATATTGCCATTGTAAATGAAGAAACTGTTATGCAGAATGTATGACAGGGCATTAACAAGAAATTCCTTATGAGCTGTTGCAATCAGAGGTTCTTTGTCTAAACACTCCTTCTCGCAATGGACCCAAATGGTGACTGACATTTGTAGAAAGTGAAGTCACATCGCATGTGACAAGTGACCAACCAGTTTCCTATGTCATGGGTAAGAGGTGTTCTATATGTCGGGCTGAATCACATATTGTTGGAGATATAAATCCAGTGTTGGGTTACTAAGGGTAGAATCAGTATTGGAAATGATAGGACATCCTGTTAGGTGTGTAGGGGACTTATAAATCTTTGTATGAAAATAAAAATATGGTTTACTGTCGTTGATAACTGTAATGGTGATTTACAGATTAAGATTTTTTGAAAGTTTTTTATTTTTTGTTATAGTAAAACAATAATTATCCAAATATGGTATGATTGGGGTTGTACTGACCCCTATAATAAATTTAGCATGCCACTTTTGCAGTCTGGCACAAAAAAATTATTACCTCACATAACTTTTTGTCTTGGCTTTGTAATACGTTATACAGTAAAATAAAGGGTGCCAGTAAAAAAAGAAAAAAGGCATAATTAGGGATCGACCGATTATCGGTATGGCCGATATTATCGGCCGATAATCACGATTTTGGGCATTATCGGTGTCGGCAATTACCTTGCCGATAAACCGATAATGCCACGCCCCCCGCACCGCCCCCACCGCACCGCGACCGCCACCCCCGACCTGCCGCACCGCACCCCCGACCCACCGCACCGCGTCGCACCCCCCACCGTGATGCTGGGCGGTATATCGGTATGGAATTTTGCCCATACCGCTATACCGGTCGGGCCCCTACCCCACCCTCCGAGTCAATAAAAAAATTAAACTTAACCGTAATGGGGGTGGTCCGGCCTAGTACACTGCATAGATGCCGCTACGCCGTGACGTCAGGTGCGTCACTGCGCACGGGCGTCACTGCGCAGCGGCATCTATGCAGCGTACTAGGCCGGAGCCTGCCCGGAGTGGAGAAGATGACCGCCGGAGAAGAAGGACAGCCCGGACCGGTTCACTCTTCACCCGGAACGCCCCCGGACACTACTGGAAGGGAGGATGGATGGCCCGGACCACCCTGACAGGTGGGGGAGAGAAGCAGGTGGCGGCGGCCTATGGCCTCACAAAAGCCACTGCAGATCATTGATTTAAAGCGCCCGCTTTAAATCAATGATCTGCAGCGGTGTCGCAGGGGGTTAAATAGCCGATAACTTATACCGGAATATCGGTATACGTTATCGGCTATCGGCCCTAACCTGCACTGATTATCGGTATCGGCCCTAAAAAAACGATATCGGTCGATCCCTAGGCCTAATACAACTCTGTCAATGGAAAAATAAAAAAAATTCTAAGTGTTAAAAGGTAAGGATGAAGAAAATGTAGGTCAAAAATCTAAATTGTGAAATTTGTGCGGTTGGGTAGTGGGTTAATATGTCTTAGGTGGAAGCAGGTTGGAAGAGTTTATTGAAGTAGTGTTTGGTCCTAGATTCTTGGAGATATAATTGTTTCTCCAGTGTGCTTTATGAAATAGGGACATAAAAGAACTATGTACCATGTTTACTGGACTTATGTACCATGTCTGAACTTATGTTCTGATTATTTATCTATAATCTTGTGCTTTTGGTTACTTATGTTGATCTAATGAAAAATCTTGAATAGGCTCTTTAGAATATTTCTATTTTTCTATATCTGAAGGCTGCTTACTATCATTTTTTTCATATCCTATTCTTCTTAAAGTGATTTATCTGTTGTCTCTTATTTCTGAAAACGTCTACATTTCAAAGAGTTTACAGACAACGGATGTTTGAGAGCGAATCTAAGTATGTACATAATAAGTCAAATGAATCTCTTCTTTTTAATGAAAGACATAAAATTGTGTTTTTCTTTCTACCTGCCTACGTAATAACTTTTTAAAATGCAAAACATCATCTTGAAATACCAACCCATACTGAATTGTGATATTTAGATGTTTTATTTACTGTAATTTCATAGAATGCATACCATGCAAGTTAAAATATTTGGGTTATACCATGCAGAAAACAAAACCCATAACTGCAAAATATTCCTATTTTTCAGGAGTTGCAGAACAGTACAATGAAATTCATGATATCTTGATGGATCACAGTTTTATAGAATTGAATGAGTTGTAAAACTGAGGAGGGTGGTAAGTGGAAGAAATGCATTTAAAATAAATAACCTTCTGGATGTTAAAATATGACATGCTACTTTTTGAAGTGCACCTAAAATGGGCTTGTGAAGCTGTACACACAGTGCAGTAGGGCTTTACAAGCTTATTCTAGCCATACCTGTATTTATAATGAAGGTTCCTGTATATTCATAAAAAAGCATTTATAATCCCCCATGAAATGGCCAAACAGTCGAAGAGGTGGGGCTAGTATGCTGCGGGGTCACTCTCTCTCCGGCTACATCACTTGACACACAGGGCCCTGGGTTATCCTGTGAAGTTCTACTTTCAATCGCTGGATTCTGTCTCTCAGTCAACATCACAACATTAGCGGAATGAGGCGATGGGGACCTAGAACATAGCAAATGCTAGGCCATTTTATGCAAATTTAAGGTTTTGAGTTAGTTTTTGTAGTGAACATTTGAACTGAATACTTATTTTTGAATATAATTAATTTATTGTGCATTCAAATTTTTATACATGTAGTTGTGGCAAAGGCTATGACTGGTGTAGGCAGGTGGGGACTATAAATAGGGACTGTAAGTAACAGCCTGTAAAGGACCTACAATAAAGGAATTGTAAGGAATAACTGTATTTTCTTATTTCATTATTGAAGTTTTGGGAGAGATGGACTGTATGCTGTTTGATTCAAGAAACGGATCTGAAATACATTAATGCACAGAAAGGACAAAGAGAGACACAGTACTGGTGTTGTGCCAAAAGATTTCTACCAATAACAAAAAAGTTAATAAAATAAAAACAACCATAACACATTTCGGAAAAAAGGATTTTTCCCCCTGCCTCAGAGTGAGCATCTTTAACCCCTTAAGGACCAGGCCATTTTACACCTTAAGGACCAGAGCATTTTTTGCAATTCTGACCACTGTCACTTTAAACATTAATAACTCTGGAATGCTTTCACTTATCATTCTGATTCCCAGATAGTTTTTTCGTGACATATTCTACTTTAACATAGTGGTACATTTTTGTGGTAACTTGCATCTTTTCTTGGTGAAAAATCCCCAAATTTGATGAAAAAAATGAAAATTTTGCATTTTTCTAACTTTGAAGCACTCTGCTTGTAAGGAAAATGGATATTCAAAATAATTTTTTTTTGGTTCACATATACAGTATGTCTACTTTATGTTTGCATCATAACATTTATGAGTTTTTACTTTTGGAAGACACCAGAGGGCTTCAAAGTTCAGCAGTAATTTTTACATTTTTCACAAAATTTTCAAACTCACTATTTTTCAGTGACCAATTCAGTTTTGAAGTGGATTTGAAGGGTCTTCATCTTAGAAATACCCTACAAATGACCCCATTATAAAAACTGCACCCCCAAAGTATTCAAAATGACATTCAGTAAGTGTTTTCACCCTTTAGGTGTTTCACTGGAATAGCAGCAAAGTGAAGGAGAAAATTCAAAATCTTCATTTTTTACACTCACATGTTCTTGTAGACCCAATTTTTTAATTTTTACAAGGGGTAAAAAGGAGAAAATGTTTACTTGTATTTGAAACCCAATTTCTTTTGAGTAAGGACATACCTCATATGTCTATGTAAATTGTTCGGGGGGGTCAGTAGAGGGCTCAGAAGGGAAGGAGCGACAAATGGTTTTTGGGGGGCATGTCATCTTTAGGAAGCCCCTATGGTGCCAGAACAGCAAAAAAAAACACATGGCATACCATTTTGGAAACTAGACCCCTCGGGGAACATAACAAGGGGTAAAGTGAACCTTAATACCCCACAGGTGATTCACGACTTTTGCATATGTAAAAAAAATAAGATTTTTTTTACCTAAAATGCTTGGTTTCCCCAAAATTTTACATTTTTAAAAAGGGTAATAGCAGAAAATACCCCCCCAAAATTTGAAGCCCAATTTCTCCTGATTCAGAAAACATCCCATTTGGGGTGAAAAGTGCTCTGCTGGCGCACTACAGGTCTCAGAAGAGAAGGAGTCACATTTGGCTTTTTGAAAGCAAATTTTGCTCTGGGGGCATGCCACATTTAGGAAGCCCCTATGGTGCCAGGACAGCAAAAAAAAAACACATGGCATACCATTTTGGAAACTAGAGCCCTCGGGGAACGTAACTAGGGGTAATGTGAACCTTAATACCCCACAGGTGTTTCACGACTGTTGCATATATAAAAAAAATAAAAACAATTTTACCTAAAATGCTTGGTTTCCCAAAAATTTTACATTTTTAAAAAGGGTAATAGCAGAAAATACCCTCAAAAATTTGAAGCCCAATTTCTCCCGATTCAGAAAACACCCCATATGGGGGTGAAAAGTGCTCTGCTGGCGCACTACAGGTCTCAGAAGAGAAGGAGTCACATTTGGCTTTTTGAAAGCAAATTTTTCTCTGGGGGCATGCCGCATTTAGGAAGCCCCTATGGTGCCAGAACAGCAAAAAAACACATGGCATACCATTTTGGAAACTAGACCCCTTGGGGAACTTAACAAGGGGTAATGTGAACATTTATACCCCACAGGTGTTTCTCGACTTTTGCATGTGTAAAAAAAAAAATGCTTGGCTTCCCAAAAATTTTACATTTTTAAAAAGGGTAATAGCAGAAAATATCCCCCAAAATTTGTAACACAATTTCTCCCGAGTACGGCGATACCCCATATGTGACCCTAAACTGTTGCCTTGAAATACGACAGGGCTCCATAGTGAAAGAGCGCCATGCACTTTTGAGGCCTAAATTAGGGACTTGCATAGGGGTGGACATAGGGGTATTCTACGCCAGTGATTCCCAAACAGGGTGCCTCCAACTGTTGTACAACTCCCAGCATGCCTAGACAGTCAGTGGCTCTCTGGCAATACTGGGAGTAGTTGTTTTGCAACAGCTGGAGGCTCTGTTTTGGAAACAGTGGCGTACCAGACGTTTTTTCATTTTTATTGGGGAGGGGAGGGGGCTGTGTGGGGGTATGTGTTTATGTAGTGTTTTTTACTTTTTATTTTATTTTGTGTTAGTGTAGTGTAGTGTTTTTAGGGTACAGTCGCACGGGCAGGGGTTCACAGTAGTTTCTCGCTGGCAATTTGAGCTGCAGCAGAAAATTTGCCGCAGCTCAAACTTGCAGCCGAATACTTACTGTAAACCTCCGCCCATGTGAGTGTACCCTGTACATTCACATTGGGGGGGGAACATCCAGCTGTTGCAGAACTACAACTCCCAGCATGTACGGTATATCAGTGCATGCTGGGAGTTGTAGTTTTGCAACAGCTGGAGGCACACTGGTTGTGAAACACCGAGTTTGGTAACAAACTCAGTGTTTTGCAACCAGTGTGCCTTCAGCTGTTGCAAAAGCTACAACCCCCAGCATGGACGGACAGTGGAAAAGCATGCTGGGACTTGTAGTTATGCAACAGCTGGAGGCATACTACTTTGGCTGGGGATTGTAGTTATGCAACAGCTGGAGACACACTGGTTTGCTACTTAACTCAGTGTTTCACAACCAGAGTGCCTTCAGCTGTTGCAAAACTACAACTCTCAGCAGTCACCGACAGCCAACCGGCATGCTGGGAGTTGTAGTTATGCAACCAGCAGATGCACCACTACAACTCCCAGCATGCACTTTAGCTGATTGTGCAAGCTGGGAGTTGTAGTTATACAACAGCTGAAGGTACACTTTTCCATAGAAAAAATGTGCCTCCAGCTGTTGCAAAACTATAAGTCCCAGCATGCCCATAAGGGAATGCTGGTAGTTATGGTGGTCTGCCTCCTGCTGTTGCATAACTACAGCTCCCAGCATGCCCTTTTTGCATGCTGGGAGCTGTTGCTAAACAACAGCAGGAGGCTGTTACTCACGTCCAACTGCTGATCCACGCTGCAGGTCAGTCCCTCGCCACTGCCGCCGCTCCTGGGGCCTCGATCCCAACAGGGATGACGGGGATCGGGGTCCCCAGCTGCCGGGGTGCTCTTCCCGCACCCGATCACGTCCTCCAGAAGAGGTGCGGAGCGGGTTGCGGGAGTGACACCCGCAGCAGGTGCCCTGATTGGTCGGCCGGTAAACCGGCCGACGTATCAGGGCGATCGTGAGGTGGCACCAGTGCCACATCACCCCTGCTGGCTATGGCTGTTCAGAGATGGCCCCGATCAGCTAGTAATTCCGGGTCACCGGGTCACTGGAGACCCGATTGACCCGGAATCCGCCACAGATCGCTGGGCTGAATTGTTCAGCGATCTGCGGCCATCGCCGACATGGGGGGTCATCATGGCCCCCCTGGGCGATATGCCGCGATGCCTGCTGATCGATTTCAGCAGACATCGGGCACCGGCTCCGCTCCAGCTGTCTGCGATCCTTAAGGACTCGGAAACGGGGGCGTAGGAGTACGTCCATTGTCCTTAAGGGGTTAAGGATGCCACTGAGCCCCCAGAATTAATGATGCCACTGTGCCCCCAGAATGAATGATGCTGCTTTGCCACACAAAATTAATGATGCCACTGTGCCCCCAGAATTAATGATGCCGGAGAGTCACAGGACTGGAGAGTCACAGGAGGGGGAACACAAATTTGTACCTGAGAACTTGGTCTCCTCACAGAACTGGTCCTGTGCTGCTCTGCTGACAAGAAGAGGCCAGAGCAGATGATGCAGGCAGCACTAATCGTGCCATCTGCATAACAGGAGAAGCGCCTAGCAGACGGGCAGGTAGCACAGTGCTCCCTTGCTCCGGGCCGCAGGTAATCATTTGTATCGGCTTATTAAAGACACCATTACAAATGAATAAGGGGAGATCCGGCCGGAGGTCTGGAGGACAGGTCCGGATATGAACCACGGTCCGCCTGTTAAATACCCCTGCCCTAGCCCATAAGGTAATCTCACAGGTCATGTGATGTGCTGGGGACCCCCGCAATCTCGGCTGTGGCACCCCGCTGTCATCACTGCACAGAACAAACTCGCTGGAGCATTGTGATGTCACAGGTCCACTCCCTCGTGATGTCACTGCCCACCCCCTTAATGCAAGTTTATGGGAGGGGGTGTGATGGTCGCCACCTCTTCTCCCATAGACTTGTATTGAGGGGGCGGGCCGTGACATCACAAGGGTGCAGAGCCATGACATCAAGATGCTCTGGCCCCTGTATTGCCCATCATTACACACAGAGCGAGTTTGCTCTGTGCAGTGATGACAGCGGGGTGCCGAGATCGCGGGGGTCCCCAGCGGTGGGACCCCTGCGATCAGACATCTTATCTCCTATACTTTTGATAGTGGATAGGATGTCTAGGGGCTTTAATGTCACAATAGAAATATTGTGGAGTCACAAGATTATGAAAACTACACAAACTTATTGAAAATTTTGTATTTGTTCTATTCTACTATGTCTTGTTGAGATTTTCCTTTCATTAAAATGTCAAGATTATGCTTTTCAAAAGATACCTGAACGCTAGTCATGTCATTATTAAGTACTTGTATAGACCACAAACTGCTTCCCATAAGACCAATTTTATCAATAAATTACATATTTCCTACACAATAAATATGGAGATAAAATTCAGTGTTCATCCTCTCTAGTTCATGTTGTATAATTTAAACAAAGGGGAGTTATGTAATTGTCACCAGACAAGCAGAATACTGATTACATTTCCAGATGCATCAAGCTAAACTAAGCTATTTTGCACTTGTCATGCAATTCACAGGCTTCTCTAAGGAGATCAGAAATGAATTTCATTATACCCTGTACAACATGGACAGGCTGGATAAGTTACTTCTAGATTAGAGCGGCAAATAAAACTGCCAAACTCTATTTATTTTAGAAGTGTATTATAAATATAATTCATAAGAAAACATTACAGTCAGTAAATAAAAGCCCAGTTCCACTTCATTAACTGTATACACAGAGTGTGATTAGTATTACATAACTTTGCAGAAACTATGTTTATTTCTATTTCTTAACTCTTTCCAGTCACAGGGATTTTGATGACAGCTTTTTCTCATATATTCATCTTTTCCTTCTACAAACCACTTTTTCTTTCTTTTTCTAGTTTTCTGTTGGTATAGAAACATAAGGGCTTGTTTTTTGCTGGGCAAGTTGGACTTTTTAATGAGCTCTTTTATTTTACCTAATATTGTAATGAGAAGCAATAAAAAATTATTTTGTGGGATAAAATGGAAACAAAGTGCAATTTTATCTTTTTTTTTTCTTTTTCATTTGACTGCATTTATTCTTTGGTAAAATGATATGTTAACGTTATTAACATTACAGCAATACTAACTTTGTAGACTTTTTGTTATGTTTCACTGTTTAAATATTGCTTTGCATCATTATATTCTGAACCCTGAATGTTTCATTTTATTTTAATTAGCCTAAGGATAACGAGTTATGTCTGCATGTCACTGATGTCCTCTTCAGGTTCCTCAACAGTGTGTACTTCAGGAGCCTAAACGCTCCCAACACCACCTCCCACGCCACTCTCCTCATCACTACCTGCCCGCCTAGCGAAGGAAGCGGGAGATGTCTCCTCCACTTTTTGGAATGGTCAGTAGCTGCTGACTGTCCTCTAGTATATCGTTCTCACTAAATATTGGAGCTGAACTCACAGCATACGATACTTCTATGGGGGAGGGAACAGCATAGAACAGAGGCAATTGGAGGACAGGGACTGCTCCCGGGCCATGCCAACTGAAGGTTGTGTCTGAGGAATCCACCGACTGTTGACTGGGGGTGTCAGATGTCACTTGTGATGAAGTGGATGACCGAGTTAACCAATCAATGAGGGCAGATGGGTTGCTGCTCGAGACATGACTGCTAGCTGATACCCGGAGCTCAGACCTCTCGCTGCGACTCCTGCTGCCACTCACCCCTAGTCTGCTGCAACCTCTGCCTGCGCCTGATGAATTTAGGCCTCTGCCACTCCTCTTTGCACGTCCTGGTACTTCTCTACCTGACATACTTAGTGAGTATTTGAGGGGAGGACAATATGCTCCACTATGCTTAAAACAGTATTTGTCTAGAACTGCAGCAGGTGTGTACTTTTCGCTGGCCTTTCACAGTATCTAGGTCCTTAAGACTTTAACAGGAACAGAATGGTACACCACCTAGGATGTACATATGTGGTATGCACTCATGAGGGGAGTAACATACGCTCCACTATACTTAAAACAATATTTGTCTAGAACAGGAGCAGGTGTGTACTTTTGGCTGGCCTTTCACAGTAACTAGGCCCTTAAGACTTTAACAGGAACAAAATCGTACAACACCAATATACGCACAGGTTACACTTAATTGAAAACAATACACTCTGCCCCGCAACCTGTATTAGGCACTAATAGTAGGTGATTATGGCTTTTAATGCTTTGCTCACCCTAACTGGCTGGCTACTATTAGCTTTCCAGTTGTTGTACACACCAGTGCTGCAGCACACAGTCGCTTAGTAGTAAACCCAAAATTGCACTTTCTCTCTCAATCTCTATCCCTTCCCTATCAGTGCTTCTAGGCTGGCTTTGGCCTTTCAGGTGAATTGCTGCTGTAAAAATGCTTTTCTGTGTAACACACACTGCTCTCTATCCCTCTCTCTCTCTCTCTCTTTCTCTCTCTGCAATAAAACGCTGATGTTACTGGCCGCAAGATGGCTGCCGATTATATAGTGCTGTAAAATCACAGGGGTGGCTGACTGCTGATAGGCTGCATGCGGAATATGATTAAGAGTCATCCCTCCTACCCGTCTTCCCGCCTTCCCAGAGTTCCTTGTCCCATGTGCATGACATGTGCAGTCACCATCTTAGATGCCTTGGAACCTGGACCGCATTAAATGGAGTTTAATGAAGCGATTTGTGCGATTGAACCACGGTGATATTTGGTTTTGCAAAGCTAAATTTTCCTGAAATTCTTAATTAATTCAGATTTGTCAGATTTGATTCACTCATCACTAAAAATTATCAAAATTTAAAAATTATAACCTGTTGAATTGTAGACAAAGCCTATCAGTACAATTCACATCTGAGTCCGACTATTTCCTCAGATAGCAACAAGTTCTATTTTTGGCGGGATGGCATTAACGCTTAAGGATGTAGTTTTACAATAATACATAGGTATTATAAAAGTTGAAGATTTATTAGTTATAAGGTTATAAACATAAATGAGTAATAAACACAATGATATACGCAAATATATGTCAATTTCATATGTTAGTAAACATTACAAGCTTGTTAATTGACTACATAACAGTAGAACAGTACATATGAGTAGTGAGTAACTTGTTGCAATACAACATGAGCTACTAGGTTAGGATATCATATAAGAAAAATGTTAAACATCACTCTGTCCAGAGGAAACCTCATGATGTCAAGATGGGCATATCTAATCATAGACAACAATATAGAATGCTGAATACACTCCCAGCCCCCTACTAACCAACTACATATCACATGACTCCAAGAATGGGCAACTCCATCTAAGGATATTGCTTTTTCAAATGCTGCTTTGACCGCCGAGAGGCGAATAACTATTCTAATGAAGCTTGACCAACAACTGGCCAACCTCACCACTGCAGAATTTTAATCCTCTACCGAGGGACTGTTATTTGGTGACAGTTTCCTTAAGGAAATTGGGAAATTTGTGGGAATCTTCACATCCCTAGACAAAGCTCAAAATTCTCTAAAGAAAGTTTTTCCTGGGAGAGTTTTTGGGAGGGCTGGAAAAGGACGGAGATGATTTTCCAGGCCGCTCTACCTCATCCAGAAGTTTTTCCAAAGGCTCATTCAATCAAGAAAGACCACAATATGGTGCCCCTTCTTACCAACCAGCACCATTCTTTCCCACCAGATCTAGGCCATGGAGGTCTAGAGGAACACAAGGATTTCCGAGATCTAGACCCTCTACAGGTAAGTCCTTCTACTCTATTTTCTTCCCTTGTTCTTCTAGGTGGAAGACTCAAGCATTTTTCCCAAACTTGGGCTTCCATAACCTCAGACTCTTGGGTCCTCAACACCATCTCGGTTACATGAAAGAATTCATGTCTCTGCCTCTACAAACTTCTTTCCCTCTTCCGATTCATTTTTCTTTTCTAGATGAGAGTCTGATAGATCAGGAAATATCAGATCTTTCTTTGAAACATGCCATTATTCAGGTCCCTCTAAACAGTCCAGGTTTTCTCAGCAACATTTTCTTAGTAAAGAAAAAAGACGGTGGACACAGACCAGTTATCAATCTCTGTTATCTTAACGACTTCATAGTCTACCATCATTTCAAGATGGAAGGTATTCACCTCCTAAGGGACCTTCTATTCCCAAATGACTGGCTTGTGAAAGTAGGCTTAAAAGATTCCTATCTCACCGTACCTATCAACCTTATCTTCAGTTCTTAGGGAAGAACCAGAAATGGCAATTCACTTGCCTCCCTTTCGGTCTCTCCTCAGCCCCGTGATGTTTCACCAAACTGCTGAAACCAGTGGTGTCACTTTTAAGAAGCCAAGGTGTCCGTCTTATCATATACTTGGACAACATTCTCATTATTGCTCAATCAGAAACATTGATTGGTTGTCATCTCCAATGGACATTGTCCCTTCTTACCAGCTTAGGTTTTTCAATCAACCTCAAGAAATCCATACTGGGAAGTAGAATTTTGGGTTTTTTCAATAAACACACGACAAACTACTCTGTTTTACTCTCAAAAAATTACATCTGATCCGGAAAGAAATCCGCATTATCCTGAAAAAACAAACTATATCTCTAAGGACTATTGCACGCATAGTGGGTCTCTTGTCAGCCTCCATTCAGGCTATTTTCCAAGCCCCTATATATTACAGGGCTTTACAATGCCTCAAAATAAAACACCTCAGAGAGGGTCTTTCATAATCAGACAATGTGCCCCTTTCTTCAGAAGCCAGAAAATAACTTTTATGGTAGCTTCATCAAGTTCAACTTTGGAATGGCAAGACCATTTTGAATTCCATCCGGATCTGATTATAGAATCCAATGCAAGCCTTCTTGGTTGGGGTGCACGATGTGGTCACCTATCCACAGGAGGAAAATGGTCAGACAAAGAGAATTCTCTTCATATCAATGCTCTGGAATTATTAGCAGGTTTCTTCGCCATCAAGAGCTTTGCAAAATTCAGATCACACTGCTGTATTTTGCTTCATATGGACAACATTTCTGCAGTCCAGTACATCAACAAATTGGGAGGTACAAACTCAAAGACTTTATCAGACAATACTTCCAACATCTGGAATTTCTGTTTCAACAAAAATATTGTCCTAAAAGCAGAGTACTTACCTTGCCTCTCCAATGATGTAGCAGACTGGAACTCCAGCTTCCTATCAGACCACAGCGATTGGATGCTAGATCCGTCCATATTCTCTTCAATCAATTCCTATTGGGGTCCAAAATATATATAGACCTTTTTGTGTCTCGATTGAACCGCCAGCTTCCACTCTTCTTCAGTTGGCGCCCAGATCCAGAAGCCCTGGGAGTTGATGCATTTCTCAAAATCTGGCCATCGAAGATCCTTTATGCATTCCCTCCTTTCGCAAGGATTCAAAGAGTCCTCTCTCAAAATATCCATCAACGAGCGACATTTATATTGATAACCCCTTGGTGGCCATCCCAAGTCTGGTTCCTTCAAATCCTGAACCTATTAATAGATTTTCCAATCCTCCTCCCTACATCTCCTCTTATCTTCAAGATCCATCCAGGAACCCCCACCCTCTTGTTCTCTAGGGGGGGCCATCCCCTAGTAGCTTGCCTTATTTCAGATCTTCATCACTTGACATCGAAGTTTCTCAATCTACTAGAGACATCCTTTCAGAAGCCTAGGCCCCAGGTACCAAGAAAGCTTACAGATCGGACTGGCGACTTTGGATTCATTGGTGCTCTCAAAAACATCTGGATCCCAGTTATACCTCTGTCTCACATATCTTAAACTATCTATCTGAAGCTTTCAATTCCGGTAAAGCTTACAGGACCATTAATCTATACAGATCAGCTATATCATCTGAACATGATTTGATAGATTCAATCGCTATTGGCAAACATCCTCTAGTTTTTAGACTCCTTCGAGGTATTTGTCTAAAAAGACCACCTCTCCCAAGATACTGTTCTACTTGGGATGTCCCCCTTCTTCTCAACCTTTTTTCCTCCTGAGAGGATAATGATTTTCTCCTTTTAAAACTTTTATCTTACAAATTTACTACTCTTTTGTGTTTGATATCCATTAAAAGAGTATCAGATGTCAGAGCTCTTGATATTTCTCATAGATCTTTTTCCCCTCAAGGGGTTCACTTTAGCATTACTCGCAAAACTAAGACTAATATCTATTCTGTTTTCTATCCAGCCTTCTTACAACACCCCAAATTATGTGTTGTCTGATGTCTAAAATCATATGAGTCCAAGACAATGTCTGGAAAAAAATCATATCTACATAAACAAAAATGTATACGTTTAAAATTGTCGTCTTCTGACCCCTATAACTTTTTTTATTTTCCGGGTATGGGGCGGTATGAGGGCTCATTTTCTGTGTCGTGATCTGAAGTTTTCAGTGGCACCATTTTTGTATTGATGGGACTTTTTATCGCTTTTTATTCATTTTTCATGATATAAAAAGTGACCAAAAATTCGCTATTTTGGACTTGTGAGGTTTAATTAATGATTTTTTTTAATAATATGGACATTTCCGCATGCAGCCATACCACATATGTTTATTTTCATTTAAACAGTTTTTTTTGTTTATGGAAAAAGGGGGGTGATTTAAACTTTTATTAGGGAAGGGGTTAAATGATTAACTTTTATTTTCACTTTTTTTTGCAGTGTTAAAGCCCCCTCTAGTGGCTATAATACTGCACTAACTGATCTTTTACATCGATCTGTGTTATCTCATAGGATAACATTGATCGATGATTCTGCCGCTTGACTGCTCATGCCTGGATCTGAGGCACTGAGCAGTCATTCGGCGATGGGCGATGCAGGAGGAAGGTAAGGACCCCCCTTGTGTCTGCCATCTGTTCGGGATGCCGCAATTTCGCTGCGGCGTTCCCGAAAAGTCCGCTGAGCTATCCAGGAGCAGTTTACTTTCACTTTAGACGCGGCGATCAACTTTGAATGCCGCATCTAAAGGGTTTATAGCGCGCAGCACCGCAATTAGTACCGCACGCTATTAGCCACGGGTCCCGGCCGTTGTTAGAGGCCAGGCCTGACCCACAATGATGCAGGGCAGAAAGGGAGCGGACTCAGGACATACAGGTATGCCCTGCGTCCTTAAGGGATAAATAACCCCTTTAAATAAACTGATGCATGTCTTGATAAACCAGAAACTTTAAAGAGTACCTGTTTAAAAAACAGCCGCTGCCTTTTATTTTAGAGATTGGTGGGGGTCTCAGCGCTCAAACTTTGTAAGATCTAAGCACAAATGATTTTGAGGAGTCAACTAATAAGGGCTTTTAACCTCTTAAGGACGCAGGGCGCATGGATATGCCCTGCATTCCGAGTCCTTAAGGACGCAGGGCGTATCCATACGCCTGTGGGAATTCTGGTCCCCACCGCTAGCCGGTTGTGGACCGGAGCCAGATGCCTGCTGAAATCGTTCAGCAGGCATCCCGGCATATCGCCCAGGGGGGTCATTATGCCCCCCCATGTCGGCGATCGCCGCAGATCGCTGAACAATTCAGTCCAGCGATCTGCGGCGATTCCGGGTCAATCGGGTCTCCGGTGACCCGGAATTACTGGCTGTTCGGGGCCGTCTCTGACGGCCTGCAGGGGTGAGGTGGCACTGGTGCCACCTCACGATCGCCCTGATTCGTCGGCCGGATTACCGGCCGACCAATCAGGGAGCCTGCTGCGGGTGTCACTCCCGCACCCGCTCCGCCCCTCTTCCGGAGGACGTGAGCGGGTGCGGGAAGACGACCCCGATCCCCGGCGTCCATGTTGGGATCAGGGCCCCAGGAGCGACGGCGGCGGCGAGGGACAGTCCTGTGATGGAGCAGCAGCAGGAGGTGAGTTACAGCCTCCTGCTGTTGCTTAGCAACAGCTCCCAGCATTCAAAAAGGGCATGCTGGGAGTTGTAGTTATGCAACAGCAGGAGGCAGACCACCACAACTCCCAGCATTCCCTTATGGGCATGCTGGGACTTATGGTTTTGCAACAGCTGGAGGCACATTTTTTCTATGGAAAAGTGTACCTTCAGCTGTTGTATAACTACAACTCCCAGCTTGCACAAACAGCTAAAGTGCATGCTGGGAGTTGTAGTGGTGCATCTGCTGGTTGCATAACTACAACTCCCAGCATGCCCGTTGGCTGTCGGTGACTGCTGAGAGTTGTAGTTTTGCAACAGCTGAAGGCACACTGGTTGTGAAAACCATTTTTTTTCCCTAACTCAGTGTTTCACGTCCGGTGTGCCTCCAGCTGTTGTAAACTACAACTCCCAGCAGTCACCTTACACCATGCACCGTACATGCTGGGAGTTGTAGTTTTGCAACAGCTGGAGGCACACTGGTTTTGAAACACTGAGTAAGGTCACAAACTCAGTGATACATAACCAGTGTGCCTACAGCTGTTGCAAAACTAAAACTCTCAGCTTGTACAGTCTGTCAGCGCATGCTGGGAGTTGTAGTTTTGCAACAGCTGGATGTTCCCCCCCCCCCCCCCCCCCCAATGTGAATGTACAGGGTACACTCACATGGGCGGAGGATTACAGTAAGTATCCGGCTGCAAGTTTGAGCTGCGGCAAATTTTCTGCAACAGCTCAAACTGCCAGTGAGAAACTACTGTGAACCCCCGCCCGTGCGACTGTACCCTAAAAACACTACACTACACTAACACAAAATAAAATCAAAAGTAAAAAACACTACATATACACATACCCCTACACAGCCCCCCTCCCCATACCAATAAAAATGAAAAACGTCTGGTACGCCACGGTTTCCAAAACGGAGCCTCCAGCTGTTGCAAAACAACTACTCCCAGTATTGTCGGACAGCCGTTGACTGTCCAGGCATGCTGGGAGTTTTACAACAGCTGGAGGCACCCTGTTTGGGAATCACTGGCGTAGAATTCCCCTATGTCCACCCCTATGCAATCCCTAATTTAGGCCTCAAATGCGCATGGCGCTCTCACTTTGGAGCCCTGTCGTATTTCAAGGCAACAGTTAAGGGTCACATATGGGGTATCACCGTACACGGGAGAAATTGTGTTACAAATTTTGGGGGGTATTTTCTGCTTTTACCCTTTTTAAAAATTTAAAATTTTTGGGAAAAGAAGCATTTTTTTTTTTTTACATATGCAATAGTCGTGAAACGCCTGTGGGGTATTAAAGTTCACTTAACCCCTTGTTACATTCCCCGAGGGCTCTAGTTTCCAAAATGGTATGCCATGTGTTTTTTTTTTTTGCTGTCCTGGCACCATAGGGGCTTCCTAAATGCGGCATGCCCCCAGAGCAAAATTTCCTTCAAAAAACCCAAATGTGACTCCTTCTCTTCTGAGACCTGTAGTACGCCAGCAGAGCACTTTTCACCCCCATATGGGGTGTTTTCTGAATCGGGAGAAATTGGGCTTCAAATTTTGTGGGGTATTTTCTGCTATTACCCTTTTTAAAAATGTAAAACTTTAGGGAAACCAAACATTTTAGGTAAAAAAAATTTTTTTTTACATATGCAAAAGTCGTGAATCACCTGGGGGGTATTAAGGTTCACATTACCCCTTGTTACGTTCCCCGAGGGGTCTAGTTTCCAAAATGGTATGCCATGTGTTTTTTTTTTGCTGTTCTGGCACCATAGGGGCTTCCTAAAGGTGACATGCCCCCCAAAAACCATTTGACGCTCCTTCCGTTCTGAGCCCTCTATTGTGCCCGCCGAACAATTTACATAGACATATGAGGTATGTGCTTACTCGAGAGAAATTGGGTTTCAAATACAAGTAAAAATTTTCTCCTTTTTACCCCTTGCAAAAATTCAAAAATTGGGTCTACAAGAACATGCGAGTGTAAAAAATGAAGATTGTGAATTTTCTCCTTCACTTTGCTGCTATTCCTGTGAAACCCCTAAAGGGTTAAAACGCTTACTGAATGTCATTTTGAATACTTTGGGGGGTGCAGTTTTTATAATGGGGTCATTTATGGGGTATTTCTAATATGAAAACCCTTCAAATCCACTTCAAACCTGAACTGGTCCCTGAAAAATTGGAAAATTGCTGCGGAACTTTGAAGCCCTCTGGTGTCTCCCAAAAGTAAAAACTCATCAATTTTATGATGCCAACATAAAGTAGACATATTGTATATGTGAACAAAAAAAAATTATTTGGAATATCCATTTTCCTTACAAGCAGAGAGCTTCAAAGTTAGAAAAATGCAAAATTTTCAAATTTTTCATCAAATTTTGTGATTTTTCACCAAGAAAGGATGCAAGTTACCAAAAATTTTTTACCACTAAGTTAAAGTAGAATATGTCACGAAAAAACAATCTCGGAATCAGAATGATAACTAAAAGCATTCCAGAGTTATTAATGTTTAAAATGACAGTGGTCAGATTTGCAAAAAATGGCCGAGTCCTTAAGGTGAAAAAGGGCTCAGTCCTTAAGGGGTTAAAGGGGTACTCCACTTTAAATTTTTTTTTTTATCAACTGGTACCAGAAAGTTAAACAGATTTGTAAATTACTTCTATTAAAAAATCTTAATCCTTCCGGTACTTATCAGCTGCTGTTATGATCCACAGGAAGTTCTTGTCTTTTTGAATTTCCTTTCTGTCTGACCACAGTGCTCTCTGCTGACGCCTTTGTCCATTTTAAGAACTGTCCAGAGCAGGATAAGTTTTCTATGGGGATTTGCTTCTACTCTGGACAGTTCCTAAAATCATCAGAGAGCACTGTTGTCAGACATTTTTGGCTGTACTTTATTTAATAGGTTATATTGGTCAAAGCTCCAGAGGGGTTACATAAAAGATCTTGGGCCCCAGTACAAAACCTGTAACAGAGCCCCCTATCTACCATGTACTAGTTATAAAAATGATTACTTCTTGTGTGGCAGAGGGCTCTTTGATGCTCTTTCACCTGGGCCCATGTGGGATTGCTACCTCTGCATGATGATATCTGGACCCACAAACCAGATATCTTTTATAAAGTTGTAATTCATTTTTACTGTAAAAGAAAAAAGAAAAAAACATCAATTAGTGTAATTCCTGTAAGAGGCACAATTTACACTAACAATACCACTGTTTAGTAAACTTCTCACAAGCAATCACAGTGTTTGTAAATCTCTGTAAAGGAAATACACTTATTGCAGTGTTTTCGGCCTATGTAACCTAATTTTCTTAGTTTTTAGAATAGAGAAGCTTAAAGGGGTACTCCGCCCCTAGACATCTCTCATTTGGATAGGTGATAAGATGTCTGATCGCAGAGGTCCCGTTGCTGGGGACCCCCGCGATCTCGGCTGTGGCACCTTAGACATCCGGTGCACAGAGCGAAATTCGCTCCGTGCACCAGATGTCTGGGGTGCCACAGCAAAGATCACGGGGGTCCCCAGCAATGGGACCTCCTCGATCAGACATCTTATCCCCTATTCTTTGGATAGGGGATAAGATGTCTAGGGGCGGAGTACCCTTTTAAATGGTAAGCATCCTCTCCAACATCAGTATACAGCGTTTAATTTAAGTTGAAATGTATGACTTTTTACAACTTTACACTGTATATGTGAAGTGGGCGAGGCTTGGTGTCAAGTGGGTGGCCATAGTGGCAAGGGGGACAGGGCCTTAGAGGGTGGTACATTTACTACAATTTATGCCATAAATTGTAGCTGAAATCCACACCTGCTCTGAGCTGAGATGTCTGTGCAGGATTTATTAAGATGCCAGTCTTAGTCATCTCCCCCCTTGTATTTTATTTTGTTCTTTAAGTATTTACTATGCAGTTGATGGACTAAGCAGTATTGTCATGGTTCTTTTATGAGCCATTTCGGATTATATTTATTATAACATTAGATGTAGTATTTATCAGCACTTGCCATAAGATTCTCAATAGACTCTTGTTTATGTTTGAATATAGCTGCTAAAATTACCGCAAGAATTTGCCTGTTTTCTGTTGAACTTTGACACCTGCCAATTGCAATGTGCATTGCTGTGGTGTCAGGGGAACATGTAATAATACACAGTGCAGGGCCGGAATGATTGGCAGGCAGAAGGCATTGGCGGGCACATGAATATTTCATAAGTGCTTCATTCTGCAGAGACGGCATAGTACTACATCCCTTAACCACTAAATGGATTGTTTGCTTGATCTTACTGCAATAATTAGGAAGTACATAAATATTTCATTGTTGTAGTATACTGTGTAAAGAGAACAGACCTGTCTATTACATTTGTATGACTGATACCTTGATGAGATAATAGAAGAATCCAACTTGCATCTTCTAGCAAACATTCAACAGGGACATAAAGGTACCATGTAATGAAAAGAGTGTTCATGGTACACATTACCCTAATTCAAAGTTTTCACATTACTGTCACATTGATTTCACCATGGGCACCATTAGCAGTGTAAGTTGCCATGTAGCCCAAAGCTAACGTTTTCTTGCTATAATTTTTTATCAAAAGCTTTTTTTTTCACACAATATACAAAAAAAAAAAAAATAAATAAAACACCTCCTCATAATTCCTTATATGTCAATAAATTAAAATATTTAATAGTATAAACATACTGGACAAACATATTTTAAATCCCTTTTCTTCGCCCAGCAAACAGGGAAACTAAAACAACACAATTTCACATCTTTTCTGCTTGAAAATTGACCTGCAGTGCAGGTGTTAAAACCATCAGCAAGGACATTTCTGTTACGGATTTTACACCTTTCATTGCAGCAGAGGTGAAATCCACAACAAAATCCACATGAGAGTTTACCACATAGTTGTCATGAATTTGTAGAAGAAATTAGCTTTTAATGTCCACCGGCAGAAAAGTCTGGCACTTATGGACTAAGGCTATGCTCCCCAACAGTTTTTGGACCATTGTTTGAGATGTAAAATGGCCCAATAACATCCATATTACTAGGCTTAAATTTTATGTCCATAACTGATTAAAGAAAATCTGTAAGCTGCAATTCATGTTCCAAACTGTTGACACTGTAATATAGCTGTTAGGACAAGGAGATGTATGGTACCTTTCATATATCTGTCTGTGCTTCCGTAATGTAAAAAAATTGCTTTTATTTTCTGGTGCCAAGTGTCAGACAGGCATTCCCAGACCCCTAAAGTGCAACACCTCCTCCCCTCCCATCTTTGTCCCTGCTTGATTGACAGTCAGGGATCAGCTTTCACAATGGAGCCCTGTTTCCAAATCTCATTCCTGCATTGTACAATTTGTAAGATGCAGGTGGGATATTTGGAAACAAAGCTTGGCTTCCAGCTGACTGTCAGCCAAGCAGGGACAGGAATGGGAGGGGGAGCGAGGAGGTGTTCCACCTGTCTGACACCTGGCACCACGCCTGTCTGACACCTGGCACCACGCCTGTCTGACACTTGGCACCAGATAATAAAATTATTTCCCTATGTTATGAAAGTTATGGACAAATATATGAAATATACCATGTGTCTTCTTGCCTGACAGCTATCTAACCATGTATGCAGTTTAGAATGTGAAAAGCAGGTGACATATTCTCTTTAAGGACATGTGCAAAATAATTCTTTTGGGCCATTTTCTTGACAAAATAAGTCAATATTATGGCACACATTTCAACATATGTTTTTGCATGTAAACATTGGCAAACAAGCCTTATTTGCAAAAGCTGCTTTTAGGCTATATAGATTTAGCTATACCCAAAAAAGTCTGCAAAATTATCAAAGAACCTTATATGGTTGCATTGGATAAAAGCCACTTTTGCTCCCATAAGGTAGATTTTGGAGTTAATGAAAACACTTTTGTCTAACAAGAAAATAAAATATGATATGATTAAAAATCAGCACAAGATAAGTAAAATGATGAGCCTCATTTACTAAAACTTTTCCGAGTAGATTTTATGTTTTTTTTTCAGTCACATGTGTTGTGTGCCGGAATTTCCAACAAAAAAAACGAAAACTGTCCACTTTATTTAGAAAACTCTACAAAGTGGTGTAGTCATCAGGGAAAAGGACATGTCTCCCCCCCAAAAAAATACATTCTCGAAAGAAACATACACATTTACTAATGTTTCCACCTAAAATGTGGTGGATTTGAGCTCTGGAAAACATGACAGCCCAGAGCAGATGTAAAAAGAGCAAAACGTAAGGAAATATCTCCAAATACAAGATACAATATTTAAAACCATGGAAAAAAAAAATACATTGCACATTTAAGTTCCCATGTCCCCAATAAGGACCTATGTGCAGATAATCTCTGTTTATTTTAGATTGTAAACTATGAAATATTTCAAATATTCAAAGTAGATTCTAAAATAAGATTCTACATTGAAACCCAATCATTTTGATCATATAGATTTTTCCTATGCAGATTTGTTGAAAATGTGTTATTTTTTTTATGTTTTAACCATGCTGGGAACCCTGGATATGGATTAGCTGTACACTAGAAATGAGCGAATCGAATCTGACGAATCTGAATTTGTTATGAATTCCAGGAAAAATTCCATTCGCAAAGAATGCGAATCCACGCGATTCTATCTAAAATGGCATATCCACATGTGAGGACATGGGGCAAGGAATCCCGGGAAGGCGGGAACAGCATTCCAGGCTCCAGGACACCTAAAATGGTGGATCCATATGTCAGTACATGGGGCAGGGGATGCTGGGAAGGTGGGAAGGCAAGGCGGGAAGGGAGGTAGGCAGGATGACCCTGAATCACATGCAGCATGCAGCCTATCAGCAGCCAGTCACCTCTCTGATGTCACAGCCCTATATAATCGGCAGCCATATTGCGGCCAGTCACTTAGGGACAGACAGCTGTCAGGAATGGACAGGGAAGGAGTGCACACTGTTGTCGCCCTCTCCCCCTGTCCCTGCCTACTTGTGTACCTGTCCTAAATAACAGGTCCACAACCATGAAGACAGTCCCTTCCTATATACGTGAGGGGCATATTTGTAAAAATAATAAACTACAATGACACAGACTTAGGTCCGGGGACCGAGTGTTAGTGTTGCTCGCGAATATTCGCAATATTCGCGAATATAGCACTATATATTCGCAATTACGAATATTCATTTTTAAACAAAAAAAATATTTCACAATGCACATCACAGTGATCATCCCTCTCTGCTTCCAGCTTGTGTGGTGTAAAGAAGGCCCTAATACTACTTTGTGAGACTGGTGCGCAAAATTTTCGCATATGCGAAAATTTGCATATGCAAATTTTCGCATGCGCAAAATTTCAGCATATGCTAATTTTTGTATATGCAAATTTTCACATATGCTAATTTTCGCATACGCAAATTTTCGCATATGCGAAAATAAAATGCGTATATTACGAATATGCGAATTTAGCGAATATATGACGAATATTCGGCCATATGTTCGCGAAATATCACGAATTTGAACTCTACCGGGTGTAACTCATCTACAAAAAACAACAAAGAACCTGTCAGAACCTTTTAACCCCATAGGTTCTGACAGCAGCCTTGTGTGTTGGCCGGAAAAACTTTTTTTCCAGCAGCGATTCAACTCCTAGTCAAGTCAGTGTTCTTTTGCACAGAGAGAGGGACAGAGAGCAGTGTGTGTTTCACAGAAAAGCATTCTAACTGCACCGATTCCCCTCCCAGTCACAGTCTACAGCGTTCTATTACAAAGAGGGAAAGAGAGCAGTGTGTTGCAAAGAACAGCAGCGATTCAGCTCAAGCACTAGTCCTGCCTAAAAGCACTGATAGGGAAGGGAGTGAGACTGACATAGAAAGTGCAATTTTGGGTGCAGTACACAGTAACTGTGTGCTGCAGCACTGGTGTGTACTGCTGGTGTTGTGCACAAATATTTTTTCAAGCATACTGTAGCACATTTATCTCCCCTCATAAGTGCATACCACATACGTACATCTAAGTGGTTTAGATACTGTGAAAGGCCAGGAAAAAATACTCACTGGCTGGTGTTGTACACAAATACTTTTTAAGCATAGTGGAGTGTATTGTTCTCCCCTCATATACACACTAAGTATGTCAGGCAGAGAACTTAAGGATGCAGGGTTTTTCAGTTTTTGCATTTTCGTTTTTTCCTCCTTACCTTTTAAAAATCATAACCCTTTCAATTTTCCACCTAAAAATCCATATTATGGCTTATTTTTTGCGTCACCAATTCTACTTTGCAGTGACATTAGTCATTTTACTCAAAAATTCACAGCGAAATGGAAAAAAATTCATTGTGCGACAAAATCGAAGAAAAAACACCATTTTGTAAATTTTGGGGGATTCCGTTTCCACGCAGTGCATATTTCGGTAAAAATGACACCTTATCATTATTCTGTAGGTCCATATGGTAAAAATGGTACCCTACTTATATACGTTTAATTTTGTTGTACTTCTGGAAAAATCATAACTACATGCAGGAAAATGTATACGTTTAAAAATGTCCTCTTCTGACCCCTATAACTTTTTTTTTTCCACGTACAGGACGGTCTGGGGGCTAATTTTTTGCGCCGTGATCTAAAGTTTTTATGGGTACCATTTTTGTTTTGATCTGACTTTTTGATCACTTTTTATTAATTTTTTAATGGTATAAAAAGTGACCAAAAATACGCTTTTTGTACTTTTTTTTTTTTTGAATTTTTTTTACATGTACGCCATTGACCCTGCGGTTTAATTAACAATATATTTTTATAGTTCGAACATTTACACACGCGGCGATACCACATATGTTTATTTTTATTTACACTGTTTTATTTTTTTAATGGGAAAAGGGGGGTGATTCAAACTTTTATTAGGGAAGGGGTTAAATGATCTTTATTAACACTTTTTTTAAACTTTTTTTTTGCAAATGCCCCCATAGGGGCCTATGACATTACATACACTGATCTTTTACACAGATCACTGGCGTGTATTAACACGCCTGTGATCAGTGTTATCGGCGCTTGACTGCTCCTGCCTGGATCTCAGGCACGGAGCAGTCATTCGCCGATCGGACACCGAGGAGGCAGGTAAGGTCCCTCCCGGTGTCCTGTAAGCTGTTCGGGATGCTGCGATTTCACCACGGCGGTCCCGAACAGCCCGACTGAGCAGCCGGGATAGTTTCACTTTTGCTTCAGACGCATCGGTCAGCTTTGATCGCCACGTCCGAAGGGTTATTACAGGGCATGTCCTATATTAGCCGCGGGTCCTCCCGGCCATTGGTGGTCGCCGGGACCGACCCAATTCGCGGGAGCCGACGGAGGACGTAAATATACGTCCTTCATCGTTACGGAGTTAAGGACTGAGCCCTTTTTCATCTTAAGGACCGAGCCCTTTTTTGCAATTCTGACCACTGTCCTTCATGCATTAATAACGCTGAGATGCTTGTAACAATTATTCTGATTCCGAGATTGTTTTTTCGTTACATATTCTACTTTAACACAGTGGTAAAAATGCTAAGATTTCATGAAAATTTAGAAAATTTAGCATTTTTCTAACTTTGAAACTCTCTGCTTGTAAGGAAAATGGATATTCCAATTAAATTAGATATTGATTCACATATACAATATGTCTACTTTATATTTGCATCATAAAGTTGACATGTTTTTACTTTTGGAAGACATCAGAGGGCTTCAAAGTTCAGCAGCAATTTTTCACAAAATGTTAAAAATTAGAATTTTTCAGGGACCAGTTCAGTTTTGAAGTGGATTTGAGGAGTCTTCATATTAGAAATTCACCATAAATGACCCCATTATAAAAACTGCACCCCCCAAAGTATTCAAAATGACATTCAGAAAGTGTATTAAAACTTTAGGTGTTTCACAGGAATAGCAGCAAGGTGAAGAAGAAAATTCAAAATCTTCATTTTTTACACTCGCATGTTCTTGTAGACCCAGTTTTTGAAATTTTACAAGGGGTAAAAGGAGAAAAAGCCCCCAAAAATGTGTAACCCAATTCCTCTCGAGTAAGGAAATCCCTCATGTGTGGATGTCAAGTGCTCTGTGGGTGCACTACAAGGCTCAGAAGGGAAGGAGCAACAATGGGATTTTGGAGAGTGAGTTTTTCTGAAATGGTTTTTGGGGGGCATGTCCCATTTAGGAAGCCCCTATGGTGCAAGAACAGCAAAAAAAAAAAAACCAACATGGCCTACTATTTTGGAAACTACACCCCTCAAGGAATGTAACAAGGGGTCCAGTGAGCTTTAAAACCCCACAGGTGTTTGACGACTTTTTGTTAAAGTCGGATGTGTACATTAAATTTCTTTTTCCGCTAAAATGCAGCTTTGCCCCCAAATTTTACATTTTTACAAGGGGTTATAGGAGAAAATGCCCCCCAAAATTTGTAACACCATCTCTTCTGAGTATGGAAATACCCCATTTGTGGACGTCAAGTGCACTGCGGATGAACTACAATGCTCAGAAGAGAAGGAGTCACATTTGGCTTTTTGAAAAGCAAATTTTGCTGAAATGGTTTTTGTGGGGCATGTCGCATTTAGGAAGCCCCTATGGTGCCAGACAGCAAACAAAAACCCACATGGCTTACTATACCCCTCAAGGAATGTAACAAGGGGTACAGTGAGTCTTAAAAACCCACAGGTGCTTGATAAATTTCCGCTAAAGTTGGAAGTGAAAATGAAAAAAAAAAAAAATTTTCTACTAAAATGCTGGCCCAAATTTTTCACAAGGGGTATTTGGAGAAAAAGCCTCCGAAAATACTCCATATGTGGATATAAAGTACTCTGTGGGCAAACTACAATGCTCAGAGAAGGAGCGCCTTTAAGCTTTTGGTGAGAGAATTTGGTTGGAATAGAAGTGAGAGAATTTGGCTGGAATAGAAGTGGGAGGCCATGTGCATTTACAAAGCTCCCTGTGGTGCCAGAACAGTGGACCTCCCCATATGTGACCCCATTTTGGAAACTACACCCTATTACAATTTAATAAGAGGTGCAGTGAACATTTACACCCCACTGGCATTTGACAGATCTTTGGAACAGTGGGCTGTGCAAATGTAAAATTGTATTTTTCATTTTCACGGACCACTGTTCCAAAAATCTGTCAGACACCTGTGGGGTGTAAATGCTCACTGTACCCCTTATTACATTCCGTGAGGGGTGTAGTTTCCAAAATGGGGTCACGTGGGGGGGGGGGGGTCACCTGTTCTGGCACTATGGGGGCTTTGTAAACACACATGGCCTTTAACTGTATAGGGGTATGTGTACATGTGTACATGTTTTACTTTTTATTTTGTGTAGGTGTAGTGTAGTGTAGTGTAGTGTTTTTAGGATACATTCACATGTGCAGGCTTACAGTGAGTTTCTCTCTTGGAGTTTGAGCCACATCTCAAACGTGCAGCAGAAAACTCGCTGTAGACCCACCTGTGTGAATGTACCTTGTACATTCACATGGGGGGGGGGGGGCAATCCACCAGCTGTTGCAAAACTACAACTCCCAGCATGTTCTGACAGACCATACATGCTGAGAGTTGTAGTTATGCAACAGCTGGAGGCACATTGGTTGCAAAACACTGAGAGTTTGTTACTTAACTCAGTGTTTCACAACCAGTGTGCCTCCAGCTGTTGCAAAACTACAACTCCCAGCATTTACAGTCTCAGTGCATGCTGAAAGTTGTATTTTTGCTACAGCTGGAGGCACACTGGTTGCGAAACACTGAGTTAAGTAACAAACTAGGTTTCACAACCAATGTGTCTCCAGCTGTTGCAAAATTGCAACAATCAGCATGCATTGACAGTCGAAGGGCATGCTGAGAGTTGTAGTTTTGCAATAGCTGGACGCACACTGCTACAACTCCCTGCATACCCTTTGGTAGTCTGTGCATGTTGGGAGTTGTTGTTATGCAACAGCTGGATGCACACTTTTTCATAGAAAAAATGTGCCCCCAGCTGTTGCATAACTACAACCCCCAGCATGCACAGACTACAAAAGGGCATGCTGGGAGTTGTAGTTGGAACTCCAGCTGTCGCAAAACTACAACTCCCAGCATGCCCTTTGGCTTTGCATGCTGCGGGTTGTGGCTAAGCAACAGCAGAAGGTGAACAGGCCTCAATTCCTGGTGTATCCTGCCGCCGGGACTGCCGCCGCTGCTGCCACCGATCCTGCCACCGATCCTGCCGCTCCTGTTGCCGCCACCACACACGAGGGGACCCCCCTCCGGACCAGGGCAAGGTAGGAGACCCCTGATTGCTGCCATGATCGCCGTCCCGATCACCGCCCAGCAGGGTGGTGATTGGTCGGTTGTTCCAACCGATCAATCAGGTGATCGTGAGGTGGCACCTCATTCACCCTTTTTTTCCGGGTCACCAGAGACCCAATTGACCCGGAATCGTCGAAAATTGCCGGTCTGACTTGGGGACCACCCCGGGGGTTTGCACGAGGTGCCTGCTAAATATCAGCAGTCACCCCGGTCTGGTCCCTGTCTGTCGAACGGCGGGGACCGGAATTCCCACGGGCATACCCACACGCCCTCAGTCCTTAAGGATTTTAAAACGGGGGCGTATGGATACGCCCGGCATCATTAAGGGGTTAAGGGTTTAAAATATAGTGATATATTCATAATGAGGAATATTCTTTTTTTTTTAATGTGAATTTATGTGAATATCGGCACTTCCAGACTGGACACTGATCCCTCCTTTCTTTTAGGTGAAATATATTATTGCGCATGCGCACTATGCGAATTTCATTACAAATTTTTGCATTGAAAATAAAGAAAACAAACATAGCGAATATGCAAATTTTGCAAACATAGGGCGAACATTTGGCCATATAATCACGAAATATTGCAAATTCGAATATGGCCCCTGATGCTCATCACTATAAATCACATGATCAAATAATCAAAAGATATTAGGAAAAAGTCAACAGAAATTTTTTTTACCAGACAATGTACGTTATAAAGCTCATTGCCCCATATTAGTCAGGTGTCTGACATTTGTCAGGTGTCTGATCATAGCCTATTTAATTGTCTCAAATTGCTTTGATAAAAGTAAAGCTGAGTTTTCTTTTGGAAAAAGGCCACAAAAGGAGAAAAATGGGGGGGGGGGGGGGGGGGGATTTTGTGGCCCTTATTTCAGACCAAAAAAGCATCAAACAAAAGTTGCGTCTGGTTGAAGCCTTTCAGGGAGTTTATAATTTCCTTAATAAAAATATATAGACAAAATTCGGCCACACGTTTTAATTTCAACATACTCAATCCATTGTTCCCACAGGAGATAAACTGCTACAAGAGGAGTCCAGTGCATTGTTCTTTTTTACCATTTGCACAAAAATGCACACTGTTTATAGGAGAGTAAGACCAGTCAGTCAGTAAACAGTTATGTAACGTGTATACCTTTAACCCACACAGTAGGATCACTCAACTAATAGTGCTTTAATGGTAATATTACAAAATTTAGACCCTAAGGGTAGGGTAACACAGAAACAGATCCGCAGCGTATTTTACACAGCGGAACAACCAATGACGGACTCTACAGTGTTCCACCAGCTGTGCCTGTTCGTATCCAGAATCCGCCGCTACCACCAGACACTATCGGCGTATCGGGAATCCGCCGCTACCACCAGACACTGTGCGTATTTTTGCTGCAGATTTGATGCTGCAGATTATGCTGCCTATTGACTTCATTGGGTAGCAAAATCTGCTACAGCAAATCTGCCGCAGAAAATATGCACGTGTGAACATATCTTAAAGCTAGGGTTACACGTAACGGATCCATAGTGTATTTTACGCTGCAGATCCGCCAGTGACCCGACTCATATTGTGCCTCCAGCTGTTGCTGACTCCAATTACCCCCTCGCCCCCCCACCCCCCGGCCCGCTCGCAGCGGCAATCCACACTGGGGGCCTGCGGGTTGCCGAGTGCACTCAGACATAGCAGAGCATGCACATGTGCAGTGTACTCAGACATCAAAGCTTCATTTCGGCAACAGCTGGAGGCACAATATGGGTCAGGCCACCCGCAGATCCACAGGGTAAAATACGCTGGTGATCCGTTATGTGTGACCTTACTCTTAGGCTGTATTCACACAACAGGATTCTGTGCATATTTGATGCACAATATTTAAAGCTGCAGATTTGAAGCTGTGTTCAATCATTTTGTGTAGCAAAAAATCTGCAGCTTCAAATCCTGTGCATTATATATGCGCAGAATACTGTCTGTGTGGATTCACCCTAAGGGTACGTTCACACAGGCAGATAACCTGCAGAATTTCAGCAGCGTATCTGCTGCAAAAAATCTGCAACGGATTTTGCTACCATTGACTTCAATGGGTCAGCAGTAAATCCGCAATATCCTTTGGACCCATTAAAGTCAATGGAAGTAAAATTTGTTGCGGATTTTCTGCAGCAGGTACGCTGTGAAAATTCTGCAGATAATCTGCCCGTGTGAACGTACCCTTAGGGTATGCTCACACATGGGTATTTTCTGTTGCAGATCTGCTTCAGCAGATTTTGCGGCCCACTGACTTCAATGGGTAGTAAAACCTGCTACAGCAAATTTGCAGCAGAAAATATGCATTTATGAACTGACTAAGCAGATTAAAAATATCATGGTGTGTTAGATCATAAAACTGGGCTTGCTTCATAGACTGTAAGTTATGGCTGCTATCTGCAGCCGTGCACTTTCAGTCAATGACCGAGAATGGTGAGCTTGCTGTTCTCCATCATTAACCCCTTAAATGGTGGGATCAGTAGCGAAAATATCCCTTAAATGCCGCAATGACATCATCCCTGCTAAGCCAGGCTGTATCAGCAGATCGCTAATAACACCAATTCTAACCCCCACACCCACCCCCATATTTGGTATTGCTGTGTGTTTAAATGTCAAAAATATTAAAACATAATGAAGGAGAGTTATTAAAACTTGTGCAGATGAAAAGTTGACCAGTTGCCCATAGCAACCAATCAGATTCAAGCTTTCATTATTCAGAGGTCTTTTCAAAAATGAAAGAAGCAATCTGATTGGTTGCTAAAGGTAACTGGTCAACCTTTCCCCTGAACATATTTTGATAAATCTCCCCAAAAGTTTATGATCCTGAATTGTGAACAGCATAAACATAAAAATATCAAAGTCCAGAATTGACAAAAAGTCATATATATATGTGCAATTGGGAGACAAATAAAAACTACAGATCACAGTGCAAAAAATTATCCCTCATACTGTCCTGTATATCGAAAAATAAAAAGGAATCAGAATATAGCAATTTTAAACATTTTTATTTTGTCTAAAATGTTTACTTTGAAACTGTACAGCAATAGTACAGTAATAGTAAAGCTATGTAAACATGGGTATTGTTTTAATTACATTGACCCACAGAAAAAAGATAACATGTCATTTTTACCGGAAAGTGCACTCCCCCCAAAAACCCCAAAAGTGACAAAATTGTGGTTTTATTTTCAATTCCCCCCACAAATAATATTATTTTTTGGTTGTGCTGTACATTTCATGGTAAATTAAGTGTCATTACAAAGTACACTTAGTCATGCAACAAAAAAACAAGCCACTATATGGGCCTGCGGATGAAAAAATAATAGATATGTCTCTTGAAAGGCAAGGAGAAAAAAAAATGTGAAAAAAAATAAGGGCAAAATGGGCTGTGTCTTTTAGTGGCCAAATGGGTTACCCAGTTCTTTTTTTTTTTTTCTTTTTTTTAATGGGCCCCAAATGCATAACAATCATCAACTAACTATTACTTACCTTGCCGATCCCACACTGATCCTTGTTCAGGCTCCCATTGCCCCCCTTTTCTTTTTGGAGTGAACTTGACAGCTGCAGCCAATCAGCAGTCTTAGCGGTCATGGGCTATACTTCAGGCATCAGTGCTCAGTGATGGGAGCCATGAAGTCCTGACCAGGGCCTATGACCGCGGATTAGCTGCAGCAGACAATTGACGTCTGCTCTAAAAGAAGACCAGGGGAACCTGAATGGGGGATCAGCTTGAGATTGGAGAGGGAAGTACCGTAAATATTTTTGGCTATTTAATACATTTGTTATCCAAAAAATATAAAGCCTGGATAACTCATTTTATGTAATTATTTTCTTATCAACAATATTCTTGACACTGAAGAAAGCGCTCAATAATCTGCTTTTTTGGATGAAGGACTAATGATGAACTGCTAGTTTTTCGTTCATAAGTGTTCATGTTGCAGAGGGTCCATCTGTCGCATATAGGTTCTGTCTTCTTCCATGAGGGTAAATCCACAGTTTTTCTTGGGGTTTCCTCAATATACACAAACATTTTCACATTATTAGGCAAAAGTCTTGGCCTTTTTCTGGATGAATCCATCTGGAGAAGGTCGGTACCACAGATCCATACACCTCCTTGAGAGTCCCTATGTATGTGAGAAGCTGTGTTCTGATCAGGTTCTTCATGTTTACTGTCTCCAGTGAAACACATCTGTACAAGAGAAAATGGAAAAATCTAAGACAAGGTCTGCATAAAAGAATAAGAATAATACAAATAATACAAATACATAGGACTACAAAATGGATTGTAAAATCCTTAGATAGAAAAAGCCTATCAGCGCAGTAGATGACCGACCCGCGAGACTGCGACAAATAGCTGATCATTATCTATTGTGCTGTTTTCTAGACACAGTTCTGTGGTTTTGGTTGTTGCTGTACTTGGTACTATATCTCAGTCCAGCACCAAAGTATCCTACCATACCAGTGACAACTACTTTCAAAAGTTCAGAGCTATGCCTGGAAACAGGACGGGTATGTTCACATGGCAGAATGTACGTGAGGAATTCTGCATGAATATTCCACACGAACATTCAGCAGCAGAGTCCCATTAATTTCAATTGGATTCCAGGGTCTGCAAAAACATTGAGCCTGCTCTATGTTTTTGCGGATTCTGCTCGGAAATGCATTGCCTTCTATAAGACAGAGCATTTCCAAGTGGTCCTAGTGCCGACATGTTTATGGAATGTCCGCACTGAAAATTCTCTTTACTTAGTTAATGTGAAACTATTTATTTTGAAGTCATGGAAGCCCCCTTTAATGACACAAAGTTTCAAGTTTCTATTTAAACTTTTTCTGACATAGGAATGGGAAGGGATTGTATGGAGCAGTGGTACAAAACTGACAAGAGGAAATGTATGTAGTTTGGGCTTTTATATACATTCCTATAGATAGATGAGGAAAGGCTTCTTCTACATATACTTTGTGCTGATTGTATTGAATGATTAAATAAAACAATAACATTGGCCAGGAATATTCAGGATTGCTGATCTAATCTTTTCCCCCAAGCTATTTGTTTCCAGGCTGTATTCACATGTCGTTTTTACACTTGTCTTTTGTACCAGAAGATGTCCTTTTTTTGGCAGCTTTGCTATGCAAAAGATGGTCAACACAACTGCTGTCTTTTTTAATTATTGTGTTAAACAGAACTCAATAGAAAAAAGGTGACAAGGCAAACATTGTATTATTTACCAGCAAAAGACAGCTACAAAAAACTGACCATAAACTGTGTGAATAAAGTCTAAATAGATTTGAATGTTTACAGTGTTAAGTAATCTCCAATAAAAAATAAAAAAAATGTTAAAAGCCATCTAATGGTTGTGGAAAAAATTTAGCTAGTCACATGATTAGATCATAGTCAAATATCATGTCTAAAGTCCAGTATTTTGACCATCTGTAATCATGTTTTAACTAATATGTTACGTACATAGAAATAATGTTAAGACTCCTACATCTACAAAACTCAGTAAGAAATATTATAATTTCTGGCTTTGCCTACCAAATTACACACACACACACACACAACTCTGAAGTAGAGATGAAGGAATTGAACCCATAAAACCCAAGTTTGGTCAGAACTTTGCTAAAAGTTTGGTTGGACAAAGAACTCGAACTTCAGGGGGTTTGATTTTGGGAGAACCTGCTAAAATAACATAAGCCACATAGCAGAAATGAATCACAATACCTCAGGGTTCTTAGACAGTGTTATACACACATTTTGGGGATATTGGTGAAGTACAGGTTTGAACAAAACTGGTTCGGTCAGAACCATAACTTCTTGCCAGAGTTTGGCAGAACCAACAGAACCATACTTTTGAAAAGTTTGGCCATCTCTACTCTTAAGTAATATGTAAACATTTCAGAAAAAAAACTATAGACTTAGGAAATTAAGTGACTAAACGTAATTAGAAACGAGAATCATTTGTATAGTATTTTATCATTACAAACATAAAGAATAGACTGGATAAGCATTACCTCTCCAGAGCTTGTCTCTGGCTGCATTTTCATTGTAATTCTTCAAAGTATGAGGTGACCAGCAGGTAGCAGCAGTGGTAGTGGGGCATTGTAAGTAACAAACTACCTAGTCCTTTTATACTAATGCTGAGCTATACCCCGCCCCTTATTCATGAGAGTGAAACCACATTTTGTTGACACAAGTCTCTGTATAATGAAACCCATTGGGGTGCATTTATCAATGTTTACATGTGTATTCCTTTTTTAAGTTATTTTTTTCTTACTATTTTTTTGCTTATGTGCGACTTATTTATCAACTGCTTTCAGCCTGTTGATAAATTTCTTTCACATAAGCAATTTTTCTTTTTTTGCTTTGGTAGTGTCTTTTTCTGCTCCATGTCTGAGCTGGAGTAAATTTAGTAGGTTTTTTCATGCAATGCGACTTTTTTGCGACTTTCACACTTGATAAATCTCTGACCACTGCAAGTCAAAAATCACTTTTATGCTTTGGTAAGCAAGATTTTTATTTTATGCTTAGGACACTGAACATGCAAAAAGTCGCAGAAAAAAGAGCGTAGTCGCACGTGCAACTTTTTTTGCGACAATTTTAAGCAAATAAAACCTACTAAATGCTTTGATAAATGTCCCCCATTGTGGTTTTACTCTTTAAAAAAGAGCCAACAAGTTCAAACCATAACCCTATTGTGTTCTTACTGTGTTGATCCAGAGAAAGGCAAAAAAAAAAAAAAAAAACTACTTATGAGGATGATGCCAATTGTCCCATGTCAGGGTTAAGATTCCTTCCTAATTCAAAAAACAATCAGAATAAATCCCTGGATAAACATTCTATCCCCATAAATCTATGATTCATAACTTGCCCTTTTTGACCTTTTTTTTTTATTGTGTTTAGTATGACCACTTCCTCTGACAGAGAGTTCCCTAGCCTCATTGCTGTCATTGAACAGTAAAAAAAAACCTGTCTGTGCTGGTGTAAAGGATGACCCCTTGTTAAGATACAGTCTTAGGTAAAAATAGATAAGATGCTGCCAGATACTTTTTGTGTTCCTTAGTACATAAAAAAGCACACTAGGCACAATAATGCATTATTTATGGAGCAAACTGGGGAGAAAGTGATGCTCTGTGTATTCTCATCTTAACTGTTGGGTCACACGTGCCGAATTCTGTTGCATATTTGCTGCTAAATATTTTGCTAACCATTGACTTCAATGAGTAGGAAAATATTCAGCAGCAAATATACAGCAATACAGTGACCCCTCGACCTACGATGGCCCCGACATACGATAATTTCAACATGCGATGGCCTCTCAGAGGCCATCGCATGTTGAAGGCAGCATCAGCATACAATGCTTTTGTATGTCGGGGCCATCGCATAAACGGCTATCCGGCAGCGCAGACTGCTTCAGCTGCCACCGGATAGCCGTTTACGGTGCCCCATGAGCTCCGTGATGGTCACTCATCTGTCCTCAGGGCTCCGGCGCATCCTCTTCGGGATCCTCTGCATCGTCGGCGCTCTCCATCGTCTTTCAACAAACGATGGTCCGTTTGGAACGGATTACCATCGTATGTTGAGGGACCACTGTATACAGAACATGTGACCCTACCCTAAGGGTACGTTCATACGTTCATTTTTTTCTGTTGCAGATCTCGGAAAAAATATGCCTGTGTGAACGTACCCTGAGTATGTATATGCATATGATTTTTTTTTTCCATCAGAAATATATATTTTAGATTCGTGGCAGAAACCAGATGCATACTCTGCCATGGGTTTACCATTTTACCTGCTACAGATTTTGCCAAGTGTGCCAGTGTGGAGTAAATTCTATGCAAAGGGGCTAGTCAGTGTGCTGGCTACCTGACATAGATATTTACTGGCCTTGTTTTTTCTTTGAGGAAAGTATTTTCGCTATAGCTATTAGTTGTTTATATAACTACTGTATATGTCTATTTTCTACCATACATCTTTGTTTTAAGCATTTTTAAATGTTTAGTGCTTTATATGCCAGTTTATAATAGAGAAATGGGAATATGACTGTTTATACTCAGCTTTGTTTTGTGAGTGGCTTGAAATAGCATTATAATGGCCTCCTGATAGGAACACTTCTTGTAACACCCTGGCATGTTTACGCTCCTTTTTCTCTAGTTTACTTGACTTAATTATTTATCTATTCATCAAAACAAACAGCTAATGTGCATAACCAGTTCTATTGTTTCCTTTCACTTATTGGTTGAACTTGTCGATTTTGCATCCCAATGGTTAGGGAGTGAGAGGGTTAGGGAGAAGACAGTGAAACTGCTGCATACATAAGTATTATAATGAGGATTCCAGAAAAATCTTTGTTTTCTGTCCTTAAAAATAAAGCTTCCAAGGAGCAAATGTGTATTCTTTATTATTCTTTATTTACTACTACTATAATGCTTTCAGGCTATGTTTTCTTTTTTAAGCCCTTTAAGGACCAAGCCCATTTTGGCCTTAAGGACCAGGCCAATTTTCATTATAGCACTTTTGTTTTTTCCCTCCTCTTCTTCTAAAAATCATAACGCTTTAAATTTTGCACCTACAAACCCATAATAATGCTTGTTTTTTGAGACACTACTGTACTGTGTAATTACATCAATCATTTCATAACAAAATTTACATAGAAACGAAAAAAAAAATATTTGTGGGGTGAAATATAAAAAAAAATGAAATGCCATTTTGCAACTTTTGGGGGCTTCTGTTTCTATGCAGTGCACTTACTCTGTGGGTCGTTACTGTTACAAGGATACCCAATTTATGTAGGTTTTATTTCATTTTACTATTTAAAAACAATTATAACTACATGCACTAAAATTTGTATTCTTAAAATTGTCCTCTTCTGACCCCTTTAATTTTTTTATATGAGGGCTTCTTTTTTGCGCTGTGGTTGGTCTGTAGTTTTTATTGGTACCATTTTTGTTTTGATGGGACTTTTTGATCGCTTTTTATAGATTTTTTTATGGTTTATGAAGTGACAAAAAAATGCGTAATTATGGACTTATATGGCTATAACATGCAATCTTGCAACTGCATACACTGCTCAATGCTGGGCTTTGGCTCAGCATTGATCAGTGTTATTGGTGCTCTGCTGCTCTAGCCTGCAGAGCCTGGCTGCAGCTTAAAAAATCTGGAAAAGTGGAATACCTGCCTTACTACAAAAAACTATAGTTTAGACCAAAATTAGCCAAAATATACTCCAAGCTGTTACCTTAGTTATTTGTCTCTTCATTATACATATTATAATAATTCCATAACAAATCTACCTTAGTTCACAGTTTATTATAGCAAAACAATTATTTACCTAACCATTTACTGAACACCTTAAAGGGGTACTCAGTGAAAACATATATATATATATATATATATATATATATATATATATATATATATACATATATATTTTTTTTTTAATCAACTGGTGCCAGAAAGTTAAACAGATTTGTAAATTACTATTTAAAAATCTTAATCCTTTCAGCACTTATCAGCTGCTATATACTACAGAGGAAGTTTAGTTGTTCTTTTCAGTCTGACCACAGTGCTCTCTGCTGACACCTCTGTCCATGTCAGGAACTGTCCAGAGTTGTCAGCAGAGAGCACTGTGGACAGAAAAGTAATTAAAAAAGAAAAGAACTTCCTTTGTAGCATACAGAAACTGATAAGTGCTGGAAGGATTAATATTTTGATATAAAAGTAATTTACAAATCTGTATAACATTCTGGCACCAGTTGATTTCAAAACAAAAATTATTTTCCACCCAAATACCTCTTTAAGGCTAGGTTTCTGAAAGTTGTTTTTTTTTCTGGTGTTTTTTTTTTTTTTTTTTGGAAAACTGCCGCTGCAGTTTTTGAGCCAAAGCCAGAAGTGTATTCAAAAGGAATTGGGAATATAAATTGTTCCACTTCTGACTTTGGGCCAAAAACTGAGGTGGCAATAACCCAAAAAATGGCAGAAAAAAACTGTGTGGAAACCTAGCCTAAGGATGCAGCCTGTTTTGACCGTTAGGACACAGACCAAATTTTAGTGTTTTGTTTTCTTCCCTGTCCTTTAAGAGATATAACTCTTATTTTTCCATCCATATGTAGTCTTATTTTTTGAGCGACCAATTGTACTTTACATTGATCCCATTAATTTAACCATACAATGTACAACAAAACATACAAAGGGGGCAAGAGCCATAGGGGGCTATAGCATGCAATCTTTTGACTGCATACACTGTTCAATGCTATGCCATAGCATAGCACTGACCAGTGTTATTGGTGCTCTGCTGCTCCAGCCTGCATGGAAGCAGCAGAAGACCAATCGGACAGTGAGGAGGCAGGTAAGGGCCCTCCCGCCGTCCACTCAGGTGATCAGGACCCGCAATGTCGCCGCAGATATCCCGATCAGCTTTACTGAGCAGTACTGTACTAAGTACTGTTAAGTACTGTTAAATACCAGGACGCAAGGGCGTACCTGTATGCTCTTCGTCCTAAACAGTTTTAAAAAAATCACTTTTTGACAAAATAAGTTTGCTTTGAATTGCCCTATTCTGATCTCTAAATCTTTATTTTTCCGTATACTGGACTGTTTCAAGGATAACTTTTTGCACAATGATCTGTAGTTGTTATCTGTATTGTTTGTTTAGATGGGACTTTTTAATCACTTAAAATTTTATGTTTTTGATATATGATGTGTCTGAAGTTGGTATTCTGAAATTTTTCTACATTTACGCCATTCACCGTATGGGAACATAAATATTATATTTTGACAGTGCAAAGATTTCCCCACATGACAACACCAAATATGTGTTTTTATTTATTTTTGAAAAATAGATTTATTTATTTTATTTACACAGTTATTAGATTGATTACACTAAATAATGCTATTCAGTGTGATCATCAATCTACTAGGCAGACTCTATGCGCAGATCAGACGTGGGACCCATCTGGAGTAAGTGAGGAGACCTCTGGCGGGCATGTAAACCAATTGGAACCCCGCATATATGATGTCGGGGTCATGATCGGGTAGGGAAACTTTAATTGAGGCTCTTATGTGCCATGACTGCCATTGATCACGGCACTAAAGAGGGTAATGACGGACATCGGTGCTGGCCTTCTGATTCAACACTCCAGGGTGTACATGTATGCACTAATAGATTTAGGACAAACCGGTCAGGGCATACAGGAATGCACTTCGTTTCCTACAGGTTAATAATATATTAGGAAGCCTGAAAATAATTATTTGCATGCCAAAATAAAAAAAAAATATTAAAATAGAATTGAACAATTTTGTGGAGCAATAGTTATTCAATTTGACATGATTTTGAGTAAAACTAACATGCTGCAGTAAGACTGAATTGCCAAATGGATTCTACATGTCACTGCTTCTGGTTACGTCAAATTGGAATAATTTTTATTTTGTTTCAGAATAAAATATATATATATTTTTTTAACAATCTGTGCATCGCCATGTTCTGACCTCTCTAACTTTTTTATATCTCCACCTATGGAGCTATGTGAGGGCTTATTTTTCTTAATTTTGCATAATTGGGATGTGATCAAAACTCAGCAATTTTGAAATTTTTGGCATTTAGGCCATTGGCTTTGCAGGATAAGAAATGAGATAATTTAACAGTTTTGACAATTCTGCATGTGGCGATCCTAACTCCTTAAAATGTTATAAACTGGTGCCAGAAAGTTGAACAGATTTGTAAATTACTTCTATTAAAAAATATTAATCCTTCCAGTACTTATCAGCTGCTGTTATGATCCACAGGAAGTTCTTTATTTTTTCAATTTCCTTTCTGTCTGACCACAGTGCTCTCTACTGACACCTCTGTCCATTTTAGGAACATGTGCAACATTTTTGCGACTTTTGCTTTAGAGGATTTTTAGAACATGATGCATTCTAGTCTATTTTAGACAGAAAAATGCATTGGTACTGAATTTATCAAAAGAGACTTTTCAGCGAAATGTCAAACCATGCTGGAGCAGGTTTAAATACAGTCTAAAGTATAGATTCCAAAGTTCATGGAATTTCTCAAGAGCTGTGTGCCTTTTGATAAATTAGGCGCACAATAGACCAGCCTAACGCTCTGTAGTTTGGTCTATTTTGATGCGGGACTTAGACAGTTTGATAAATCTCCCCCAATGAGCCTAAAAACTCTAAGTTTTGTAAAATACCAGCCAGTGAGTACTAGTGCTTGGTCTTTCACGAGTATGTAGGCCCTTGACAGATTAACAGGTACAAAATGGTACACTACTTAGATGTACGTATGTGGTATGCACTGATGAGGGCAGAAAAATGAGTTACAATACGCATTAAAAACTCTGTATTTTTGTAAAACACCAGCCGGTGATTACTTTTGGCTGTCCTTTCACAGTATGTAGGCCCTTGACAGATTAACAGGTACAAAATTGTACACTAATTAGATGTAGGTATGCGATATGCACTTAGGAGGGCAGAAAAATGCGCTACAATGAGCCTAAAAACTCTGTAAGTTTTGTAAAACACCAGACAGTGAGTACTAGTGCTTGGTCTTTCCAGTATCTAGGCCCTTGACAGATTAACAGGTGCAAAATGGTACACTACTTAGATGAACATATGTGGTATGCACTGATGAGGGCAGAAAAATGAGTTACAATACGTATTAAAAACTCTGTATTTTTGTAAAACACCAGCCGGTGATCACTTTTGGCTGTCCTTTCACAGCATGTAGGCCCTTGACAGATTAACAGGTACAAAATAGTACACTAATTAGATGTAGGTTTGCGGTATGCACTTAGGAGGGCAGAAAAATGCGCTACAATGTAGACATGTGCAATTTGTTTCGGAACAAATACTAAACTTAACGAATTTTCCCGTTTTTGGGTGTTCATTACAATCCGAATGCACGAAAAAAAAAATCGAATATTTCCGAAAAAGAATACAAATACGAATATACAGTTAACGAATGCATTCGTTAAGTAACGCATAACAAATAATGCATGTTAACGAATAACGAATGCATTCGTTATCAGTAAACCGAATGTAAGGAATGAATTAGATTTTTTTCATTGGATTTACCTGAGGAAAACTTGCCTTCCTACACAGAGAAAACTGCAAAAAAAGGTGAAAACAACAAGAATCCTTGTTATTACAAAAAAGAGGATCAGCAAGTGAAACTAATGTGCATTTCGTTTAGTAACGAATGCTAAATTTAACGAATTTTACAGATATAACGAAAGATCCGAATTAACAAATGCATTCGATGTTATTAACGAATGCATCCGAAAACGAAAGAAATTTTCGCGGATGCATCCGAAAACCAAATATGACGAATGCACAGCATTCCTAAATATTCACGGAACCAAAAACGAAAAAAAAAAAATTTTGGGTTCTACACATGTCTACTACAATGAGCCTAAAAACTCTGTAAGTTTTGAAAAACACCAGACGGTGAGTATTATTGCTTGGACTTTCACAGTATGTAGGGCCTTGACAGATTAACAGGTAGAAACTGGTACACTACTTAGATGTACGTACGCATACCGCATACGTACATCTAAGTAGTGTACCAGTTTGTACCTGTTAATCTGTGCATACCGCACTGATGAGGGCAGAAAAATGTGCTACAATATGCATTAAAAGCTCTGTATTTTTGGAAAACACCAGCCGGTGAGTACTAGTGCTTGGACTTTCACAGTATGTAGGCCCTTGACAGATTAACAGGTACAAAATGGTACACTACTTAGATGTATGTATGCGGTATGCACTGATGAGGGCAGAAAAATGCGCTACAATACGCATTAAAAACTCTGTATTTTTGTAAAACACCAGCGGGTGATTAATTTTGTCTGTCCTTTCACAGTATGTAGGCCCTTGACAGATTAACAGGTACAAAATAGTACACTACTTAGATGTACGTATGCGGTATGCACTTAGGAGGGCAGAAAAATGCGCTACAATGAGCCTAAAAACTCAGTATTTTTGTAAAACACCAGCCGGTGAGTACTAGTGCTTGGACTTTCACAGTATGTAGGCCTTGGACAGATTAACAGGTACAATATGGTAGACTACTTAGATGTAGGTATGTGGTATGCATGTATGAGGGCAAAAAAATGCGCTACAGTACACTTGGAAAACATATTTTCATAAAACAACAGCCAGTGATTAGTATTCCCTTGCCTTTCACTGTATGTAGGCTTGTTACAGATTAACAGGTACAAAAAAAGTGCACTACTTAGATGTAGGCATGTGGTATGCACGTATGAGGGCAAAAAAATGCGCTACAGTACACTTGGAAAACATATTTTTGTAAAACACCAGCTGGTGATTACTTTTTCCTGGACTTTCCCAGTATCTAGACTTGTTACAGATTTACAGATACAAAATAGTAGACTGCTTTGATGTAGGTATGTGGTATGCACAAAAATAAAATTTGCACTCTTTCCCAGAGTATTAAGAAAGGTGTGAACTACTCATTTATATACCGTCTACAGACTAGTAGAAGCAGCTGATGATTTCTTGTGGAGAAAATACAGAGAATTGCACTGAAAAATAATTCCTGCCTCCTGTTCATGAAGTTCAGGCAGCTTGTTGATATGTATGAGGCAACGAAAAGCTATCTGCTCCTCTCTGATAAAATGCTGAATGAAGTGACTGGGAGGTTATGGCTGGCGTCAAAATCCTTCTCAGTGATAACAAGCAAAGCACTGCACTTCTCTCTGTCCACAACGCTGATGTAACTAGCAGTTGGAAGTGGAACACTGCGGTATGATCAATTCTGCGTGTCTGTGTAACACACACAGACACGAAGCCATCTTCTCTCTGCAATGAATGGCATGAAATGAGCTGCCGATTATATAGGGCTGTGACATCACAGGGGTGACTGAATGCTGATAGGCTGCATCCTGCATGTGATTCAGGGTCATCCCGCCTACCTCCCTTCCCGCCTTGCCTTCCCACCTTCCCAGCATCCCCTGCCCCATGTACTGACATATGGATCCACCATTTTAGGTGTCCTGGACCCTGGAATGCTGTAAAATGGAGTTTAATGAAGCGGTTTGCGAGATAGAATGGCGGCTAAATTCGCATTAGTTGCGAATCAAATAAATCCTAAAATTTGTAACGAATTCGGGTTTGTCTGCTTCGATTCGCTCATCTCTAGTTATTACAGCAGGGGGCATTATACTTGTAGAAAGAAGCTCACTACAGGCATTGAATTATCTGTGTGTGAGTATGTCGAGAAAAGTTCAGATCAGAGAAGTCCAGCAACAGTAGAGGATACCCAAATGGGTTTGGACCTGCTTTGTTACCCTACTGGTTTGACTTAGGCTATGTTCACATAGCAGAATTTTTGCTATTCCACTCAAATTTTGCTCAGAAAAGCAGACTCCCTTTTTTTCTGCCGTTTTGTGGAATGTGAGCGGAATTTCTTTGCATTTAAAACACAGATTCTGCTCAAATTCAAAGTCCCATTAACTTGAATAGGGCTCTCAATGAAATTCTGCAAAATATAAAGACATGTCTTATAATTTTGCAGAATCCAGAATGTAAAAGTTCCGCTGCGTGAAAGGGGCAGTGGAATCCCCATTAAAGATTGCACTAAAAGTGTCCTATAGGTTTTTAGCCTTTGTACCACTTCAGGATGTTGAACCTGGATTTCTTGTGCTAGAGCGTACCAGGTATCTGTCCCCAAAGTAATCCCAGTATAGGAAACAGCTAGCTAGGTATGCCAGGTAGCCCCAATGCCTGACACCAGGAGCACAAGCAGAGAAGAGGCCAGTTAAGGGCTGATCCTAGGCAATTGTGTGGTGTGTACTGCACCAGGGGAGCAGAGGAAAAAGGGGGTGCTGGGAGCCTCCTGATTTATGTTGTTGTACATAGTCAAAAATAAAGGTCTCTGGACATAACTGTATGTCAGTTCCCCATACCTTATGTAAAAGTGTATGAATCTGTCCCTACGAATGAGCAACCAGAATACATTGCCACATACTATGCCACTAATCTGCTTCGGAGAGACTTTGGGGAGGCAGTGAAAAAAGATGGATTAGAAGTGCTGCCATAGAAGTTGCATATGTGGCCTTGTGCAGTTCAAGTCTGTATGATTCTTGTAATACCTCACTTGGGGTAGATTAGCAGGTGATCGGTAAAAGCAGACTAAGGAAGGTGAGTATTCCACAATGCTTCAATAAAAGCCCTTTTTCAAACCACTTTCCTCAAAGCTGAGTAAATATATTACAGAGAATGATTAACCATGTTTGTGCCCACTAGTTTCATTGTCACTATGTTTTTCCACTGTGGCATAACTCAGCATCAAACTATGGAAGAATGAACATAATTGGTTATAGAGCCAACGGGGGTTCGGAGGTAAGCTGAAGTGCTGTCGTAATTCTTTCCATGTCAGAACTACTGATTCCACAAAGCCTTTTACAAAACTAATAGAATGTAAACCGAAGAAGGGTGTAGCAAAGGTAGGGCCGGAATAACCGTCAAATGTATCAAAAATAGGCCTGCTGGTCTGATCAATTTAGGTCATGACGACGCTGCCTCATCTGTAGTCTTGAGAAAAAAAACCTTCAAGAGGAGGGGCACAGCAATGTAAAAAACCTAGCGCTTGCTGTATTTTTTAAGCACAAATTATATGAAGTTGTGCAGCCAGTACTGACTTACGCAAGCCCACTATACTTAAATTATTCCTGCGTGACTTGTTTTCCAGGTCCTCGGTGAGTTTCAAAGAGGTTTTAGGTGCTGCTTCATGGCTATATTTTAGCTTTCGTAGTTCAGTTATTTCTCCAGCTCAGAGATTTGGCTGGTGTGTTGAACTATATCCCCTTGAATGTAAGCCACAATAGTGGCCTCTAGGGATGCTCTGAGGTCAGGAAATAAGGTTTTGGCAAGCTCCAGCACCAGGGTCTTACAAGTAATTTCTAGTCCTGATACAAGTGGTTCACCAGAAGCCTCCATAGCCTGTGACAGAACAAGCTCCAGTGGTGGAATCAGAGAAGAGTCTCTACTTACTACGGGATCGGGCTCCATCTTGCCTCCATGTCTTCCAGGCTGAGGGAGTGGAATTGAACCTGACTAATGTTTTCTGTCTCTCTTCTTCTCTATGAAGTGGTCCATTGTGACATTGGAAGAGTGGTGGGCCTAATAAGGTTGGGAAGAACCAGATGAAGTGCCAGTAAAGTGTGTGGGAACGGCAGAGTAGCAGTGACTTGAAAGGTGCTCTGTCCCTTCGCTGCTCATATGCGCATGCCAGAACCAGAAATCTAAGCTGATTTTTAACAAAGTGTATCAGTATTTGAAATACTCCACATCAACTAGTAATTGGTGCCCAAGTTAGTCCCAAGTTGTAATTGTAAGTTAATGTTAGGCAAAGGAGTCTAAAAATAACCAGTAGCTATTTTTCCAGCTTCATTGACTCCTAAGAGTGATAGAAGATATAGAATATATATTGAATATTCCAATACTTATGAAGACGTTTAATTTTATTACATTTTATCAGTCCTTTTTTTCACTCCCATTATACAGATCTTTCTCTCCCAGTCTCATTGTGACATTGCATTGCAGGCCATCTCTGTATAATAGGCATCTGACTTTCATCTCTGTCTTTATATACTTGTGTGGCTGACTATGGTAATGAGTACATTAGTTGGCAATGATGTAGGAAAAGTGTGGATCACATAAATGTCACGATGCCGGCTGGCAGGTAGTGGACCCTCTGTGCCAGAGAGGGATTGGCGTGGACCGTGCTAGTGGACCGGTTCTAAGCCACTACTGGTTTTCACCAGAGCCCGCCGCAAAGCGGGATGGTCTTGCTGCGGCGGTAGTGACCAGGTCGTATCCACTAGCAACGGCTCACCTCTCTGGCTGCTGAAGATAGGCGCGGTACAAGGGAGTAGGCAGAAGCAAGGTCGGACGTAGCAGAAGGTCGGGGCAGGCAGCAAGGATCGTAGTCAGGGGCAACGGCAGAAGGTCTGGAAACACTGGCAAGGGACACACAAGGAACGCTTTCACTGGCACTAAGGCAACAAGATCCGGCAAGGGAGTGCAAGGGAAGTGAGGTAATATAGGGAGTGCACAGGTGATAACCCTAATTGGAACCACTGCGCCAATCAGCGGCGCAGTGGCCCTTTAAATCGCAGAGACCCGGCGCGCGCGCGCCCTAGGGAGCGGGGCCGCGCGCGCCGGGACAGAACAGACGGGGAGCGAGTCAGGTAGGGGAGCCGGGGTGCGCATCGCGAGCGGGCGCTACCCGCATCGCGAATCGCATCCCGGCTAGCAGCAGGATCGCAGCGCCCCGGGTCAGAGGACGTGACCGGAGCGCTGCAGCGGAGGAGGTGAAGCGAGCGCTCCGGGGAGGAGCGGGAACCCGGAGCGCTCGGCGTAACAGTACCCCCCCCCTTGGGTCTCCCCCTCTTCTTGGAGCCTGAGAACCTGAGGAGCAGACTTTTGTCAAGGATGTTGTCCTCAGGTTCCCAGGATCTCTCTTCAGGACCACAACCCTCCCAGTCTACTAAAAAAAAATTTTTCCCTCTGACCTTTTTGGCAGCCAGAATCTCCTTGACCGAGAAGACGTCCGAGGAGCCGGAAACAGGAGTGGGAGGAACAGATTTGGGAGAAAAACGGTTGAGGATGAGTGGTTTGAGAAGAGAGACGTGAAAGGCATTAGGGATACGAAGAGAAGGAGGAAGAAGAAGTTTATAAGAGACAGGATTAATTTGACACAAAATTTTGAAAGGACCAAGATAGCGTGGTCCCAACTTGTAGCTAGGGACACGGAAGCGGACATATTTAGCGGAGAGCCATACCTTGTCTCCAGGGGAAAAAACGGGGGGAGCTCTTCTTTTCTTATCCGCGAACCTCTTCATGCGTGAAGAAGCCTGTAAGAGAGAATTTTGGGTCTCTCTCCATATAATGGAAAGGTCACGAGAAATTTCATCCACAGCGGGCAGACCAGAGGGCAAGGGGGTAGGGAGGGGGGGAAGAGGGTGACGGCCGTACACCACGAAAAATGGGGATTTGGAGGAAGATTCAGAGACCCTGAAGTTATACGAGAATTCGGCCCATGGAAGGAGATCTGCCCAGTCATCCTGGCGGGAGGAAACAAAATGTCGCAAATAATCACCCAGGATCTGGTTAATTCTTTCTACTTGTCCATTGGACTGGGGATGATATGCAGAGGAAAAATTTAATTTAATCTTGAGTTGTTTACAGAGAGCTCTCCAGAATTTAGACACGAATTGGACCCCTCTATCCGAGACAATCTGCGTAGGCAACCCGTGAAGACGAAAAATGTGTACAAAAAATTGTTTAGCCAACTGAGGCGCAGAAGGAAGACCAGGAAGAGGAATGAAATGTGCCATTTTGGAGAATCGATCAACGACCACCCAAATAACAGTGTTGCCACGGGAAGGGGGTAAATCAGTAATAAAATCCATACCAATCAGTGACCAAGGCTGTTCGGGGACAGGCAGAGGATGAAGAAAACCAGCGGGCTTCTGGCGAGGAGTCTTATCCCGGGCACAGATAGTGCAGGCTCGCACAAAGTCCCCAACATCCGTCTCCAGAGTCGGCCACCAATAGAAGCGGGAGATGAGTTGCACAGATTTCTTGATGCCCGCATGACCTGCGAGATGGGAGGAGTGACCCCATTTGAGAATTCCGAGGCGTTGGCGTGGAGAAACAAAGGTCTTTCCTGGAGGAGTCTGCCTGATGGAGGCAGGAGAAGTGGAGATCAGGCAGTCAGGTGGAATGATGTGTTGCGGAGGGAGATCAACTTCTGAGGCATCCGAGGAACGAGAGAGAGCATCGGCTCTAATGTTCTTATCGGCAGGACGAAAGTGAATCTCAAAATTAAATCGGGCAAAGAACAGAGACCACCGGGCCTGGCGAGGATTCAGCCGTTGGGCCGACTGGAGGTAGGAGAGGTTCTTGTGGTCGGTGTAGATAATAACAGGAAATCTTGATCCCTCCAGCAGATGCCTCCATTCCTCAAGTGCTAATTTAATGGCTAGAAGCTCTCGATCCCCGATGGAGTAGTTCCTCTCCGCTGGAGAGAAGGTCCTAGAGAAAAAACCACAAGTGACAGCATGCCCGGAAGGATTTTTTTGTAGAAGAACAGCTCCAGCTCCTACTGAGGAGGCATCAACCTCCAATAGGAAGGGTTTGGAAGGGTCAGGTCTGGAGAGCACGGGAGCCGAAGAAAAGGCAGACTTGAGTTGTTTAAAGGAGTCTTCTGCTTGAGGAGGCCAGGACTTGGGATCAGCATTTTTTTTGGTTAAGGCCACGATAGGAGCCACAATGGTAGAAAAATGTGGAATGAATTGCCTGTAATAATTGGCGAATCCCAAAAAGCGTTGGATAGCACGGAGTCCGGAGGGGCGTGGCCAATTTAAGACGGCAGAGAGTTTGTCTGGATCCATCTGTAGTCCCTGGCCAGAGACCAAATATCCTAGAAAAGGAAGAGATTGGCATTCAAACAGACATTTCTCAATTTTGGCATAGAGTTGGTTGTCACGAAGTCTCTGAAGAACCATACGGACATGCTGGCGGTGTTCTTCTAGATTGGCAGAAAAAATTAGGATATCGTCCAGATATACCACAACACAGGAGTATAATAGATCACGAAAAATTTCATTGACAAAGTCTTGGAAGACGGCAGGGGCATTGCACAGTCCAAAGGGCATGACCAGATACTCAAAGTGTCCATCTCTGGTGTTAAATGCCGTTTTCCACTCGTCCCCCTCTCTGATGCGGATGAGGTTATAGGCGCCTCTTAAGTCCAATTTAGTGAAGATGTGGGCACCTTGGAGGCGATCAAAGAGTTCAGAGATGAGGGGTAAGGGGTAGCGGTTCTTAACCGTGATTTTATTAAGACCGCGGTAGTCAATGCAAGGACGTAGGGAGCCATCTTTTTTGGAGACAAAGAAAAATCCGGCTCCGGCAGGAGAGGAGGATTTACGGATAAAGCCCTTTTTTAGATTCTCCTGGACGTATTCGGACATGGCAAGAGTCTCTGGGGCAGAGAGAGGATAAATTCTGCCCCGGGGTGGAGTAGTACCCGGGAGGAGGTCGATAGGGCAATCATAAGGCCTGTGAGGAGGTAGAGTCTCAGCTTGTTTTTTGCAGAAAACATCCGCGAAGTCCATATAGGCCTTAGGGAGACCGGTTACTGGAGGAACCACAGAGTTACGGCAAGGGTTACTGGGAACCGGTTTTAGACAGTTCTTGGAACAAGAGGACCCCCAACTCTTGATCTCCCCAGTGGACCAATCCAGGGTTGGGGAATGAAGTTGAAGCCAGGGAAGTCCAAGGAGAATTTCTGAGGTGCAATTGGGGAGGACCAAAAGTTCAATCCTCTCATGATGAGATCCGATGCTCATAAGAAGGGGCTCCGTGCGGAAACGTATGGTACAGTCCAATCTTTCATTATTTACACAATTGATGTAGAGGGGTCTGGCGAGACTGGTCACTGGGATGCTGAACCTGTTGACGAGAGAGGCCAAAATAAAATTTCCTGCAGAACCAGAGTCCAAGAAGGCCACTGTAGAGAAGGAGAAGGCAGAGGCAGACATCCGCACAGGCACAGTAAGACGTGGAGAAGCAGAGTAGACATCAAGGACTGTGTCACCTTTGTGCGGAGTCAGCGTACGTCTTTCCAGGCGAGGAGGACGGATAGGACAATCCCTCAGGAAGTGTTCGGTACTAGCACAGTACAGGCAGAGGTTCTCCATACGGCGTCGTGTCCTCTCTTGAGGTGTCAGGCGAGACCGGTCGACCTGCATAGCCTCCACGGCGGGAGGCACAGGAACAGATTGCAGGGGACCAGAGGAGAGAGGAGCCGAGGAGACGAAACGCCTCGTGCGAACAGAGTCCATATCTTGGCGGAGTTCCTGACGCCTTTCAGAAAAACGCATGTCAATGCGAGTGGCTAGGTGAATAAGTTCATGTAGATTAGCAGGAATTTCTCGTGCGGCCAGAACATCTTTAATGTTGCTGGATAGGCCTTTTTTGAAGGTCGCGCAGAGGGCCTCATTATTCCAGGACAATTCTGAAGCAAGTGTACGGAATTGTACGGCATACTCGCCAACGGAAGAATTACCCTGGACCAGGTTCAACAGGGCAGTCTCAGCAGAAGAGGCTCGGGCAGGTTCCTCAAAGACACTTCGGATTTCCAAGAAGAAGGAGTGTACAGAGGCAGTGACGGGGTCATTGCGGTCCCAGAGCGGTGTGGCCCATGACAGGGCTTTTCCGGACAGAAGACTGACTACGAAAGCCACCTTAGACCTTTCAGTGGGAAACAGGTCCGACATCATCTCCAGATGCAGGGAACATTGGGAAAGGAAGCCACGGCAAAACTTAGAGTCCCCATCAAATTTATCCGGCAAGGATAAGCGTATCCCAGGAGCGGCCACTCGCTGCGGAGGAGGTGCAGGAGCTGGCGGAGGAGATGACTGCTGAAGCTGTGGTAGCAACTGTTGTAGCATAACGGTCAGTTGAGACAGCTGTTGGCCTTGTTGCGCAATCTGTTGTGACTGCTGGGCGACCACCGTGGTGAGGTCAGCGACAACTGGCAGAGGAACTTCAGCGGGATCCATGGCCGGATCTACTGTCACGATGCCGGCTGGCAGGTAGTGGACCCTCTGTGCCAGAGAGGGATTGGCGTGGACCGTGCTAGTGGACCGGTTCTAAGCCACTACTGGTTTTCACCAGAGCCCGCCGCAAAGCGGGATGGTCTTGCTGCGGCGGTAGTGACCAGGTCGTATCCACTAGCAACGGCTCACCTCTCTGGCTGCTGAAGATAGGCGCGGTACAAGGGAGTAGGCAGAAGCAAGGTCGGACGTAGCAGAAGGTCGGGGCAGGCAGCAAGGATCGTAGTCAGGGGCAACGGCAGAAGGTCTGGAAACACTGGCAAGGGACACACAAGGAACGCTTTCACTGGCACTAAGGCAACAAGATCCGGCAAGGGAGTGCAAGGGAAGTGAGGTAATATAGGGAGTGCACAGGTGATAACCCTAATTGGAACCACTGCGCCAATCAGCGGCGCAGTGGCCCTTTAAATCGCAGAGACCCGGCGCGCGCGCGCCCTAGGGAGCGGGGCCGCGCGCGCCGGGACAGAACAGACGGGGAGCGAGTCAGGTAGGGGAGCCGGGGTGCGCATCGCGAGCGGGCGCTACCCGCATCGCGAATCGCATCCCGGCTAGCAGCAGGATCGCAGCGCCCCGGGTCAGAGGACGTGACCGGAGCGCTGCAGCGGAGGAGGTGAAGCGAGCGCTCCGGGGAGGAGCGGGAACCCGGAGCGCTCGGCGTAACAATAAATATAGCTGGCACTTTTATAAGTGGTTTTCGATGAGAGACTATTACCATAAAATATATGTGTGTAAGCATATATGCATACAGCTTGCCCATGCCTGAAATCCTGACAATACCTTTCATATCTGGCAGACACCACACTGAAGATTTCCCAGTTGTGTCATAAGAAAAAACAAGCTGTAGCTATCCTGTATATTTTTTACAGGTTCACCTTTGCTTTTGCACTTGTTTTCTCTAATTTACTGCACCATGAAATGCGTTTAAGCTTCTAAAACAAAATAAACCAATCTAAGAAATAAATAAAAGAATAAGGATTCTTAAGTGATTTAATAATGCGTGAAATTGTACTTTGCCATTTTGTACTGTACCAGAGCACAGAAAATGCTCAAATTATCATTTAAATCGCTGAGAGAAATCAAGATCTGATTACTAAAGTCTGCAGGGAAAGCTTAGGGGGTGTAAACTTTCTATCCTATGACCACTGCTATTTTTATACAATAGAAATATAACACTATAAATACACTACAGAACATTAGTCTCTATAGAGAATTGCATTTGTATTTAAATTAACTTGATGGATATTGTATCCTAAAGCATCTTGTTCAGTAATATTTGTAGATGGAAATAAATATGATATCTTTAAAGAGGTACTCCACCGCTAGACATGCTATCCCCTATTCAAAGGATGGGAGATAAGATATTTGTTCGTTGGGGTCTAGATGCTGGGGTTACCCGCGATCTCCGCTGCGGGACACCAAGGTCGTCCAGTGCATTGAGCGAACTCCGCTCCGTGCCAGATGACTGGTGATCACAGCTGCCATGCCCCCCTCCGTTCATGTCTATGGGAGGAGGCGTGACAGCTGTGTACTAGCCGTCACGCCCCTTCCCATAGACATAAATGGAGGGTGCGTGGTGGATGTGATCGTCCCAGGCTTCCGTAACCGTAATGCCGCAGCGCCGGCACGGAGATCAGACATGTCATCCCCTATCCTTTGGATAGGGGATAACATGTCTAGGGGCAGAGTATCCCTTTAAGGCTTATGCATTAGTATAAAGATGATGAAGAACAAGAGACTGGTTGTAGAAATTGCCATGGGAGTAGTAGTACTGAATCAGCGAGGAAGTACAGGACTAAGACCCTCAAAACAAATGGATTTTTAGGTTTTTGTACTGGGACAAATGGTAAACAATGTTAAATGTGTGTCACGATTCGGCTGGCAGGAGGTGGATCCTCTGTGCCAGAGAGGGATTGGCGTGGACCGTGCTAGTGGACCGGTTCTAAGTTACTACTGGTATTCACCAGAGCCCGCCGCAAAGCTGGATGGTCTTGCAGCGGCGGTAGTAACCAGGTCGTATCCACTAGCAACGGCTCAACCTCTCTGACTGCTGAAGATAGGCGCGGTACAAGGGAGTAGACAAGAGCAAGGTCGGACGTAGCAGAAGGTCGGGGCAGGCAGCAAGGATCGTAGTCAGGGGCAACGGCAGGAGGTCTGGAACACAGGCTAGGAACATACAAGGAAACGCTTTCACTGGCACAATGGCAACAAGATCCGGCGAGGGAGTGCAGGGGAAGTGAGGTATACATAGGGAGTGCACAGGTGAACACACTAATTAGACCAACTGCGCCAATCAGTGGCGCAGTGGCCCTTTAAATCGCAGAGACCCGGCGCGCACGCGCCCTAGGGAGCGGGGCCGCGCGCGCCGGGACAGGACCGACGGATCGCGAATCGCATCCCGGCTGGGGGCGGTATCGCAGCGCACCCGGTCAGTAGATCTGACCGGGGCGCTGCAGTAGCGAGGATGTTGCGAGCGCTCCGGGGAGGAGCGGGGACCCGGAGCGCTCGGCGTAACAGTACCCCCCCCCTTGGGTCTCCCCCTCTTCTTGGAGCCTGAGAACCTGAGGACCAGACTTTTGTCTAGGATGTTGTCCTCAGGTTCCCAGGATCTCTCTTCAGGACCACAGCCCTCCCAATCAACCCAAAATTTTTTTTTCCCTCTGACCGTCTTGGAGGCCAGTATCTCCTTCACGGAGAAGATGTCAGAAGAACCGGAAACAGGAGTGGGAGAAACAAGTTTGGGAGAGAAACAGTTGATGATGAGTGGTTTAAGGAGAGAGACATGAAAGGCATTGGGAATACGAAGAGAAGGAGGAAGAAATAGTTTGTAAGAGACAGGATTAATTTGGCACAAGATTTTGAAAGGACCCAGATAGCGTGGTCCCAGTTTGTAACTGGGTACACGGAAGCGGACATATTTAGCGGAGAGCCATACCTTGTCTCCGGGAGCAAAAATGGGGGAAGCTCTTCTTTTCTTATCGGCAAACTTTTTCATGCGAGATGAAGCCTGTAAAAGAGAATTTTGGGTCTCTTTCCATATGGTGGAAAGATCACGAGTCACTTCATCCACAGCGGGCAAACCAGAGGGCAAGGGAGTAGGGAGGGGGGGAAGAGGGTGACGGCCGTACACCACGAAAAATGGGGATTTAGCAGAAGATTCAGAGACTCTGAAGTTGTACGAGAATTCGGCCCATGGTAGAAGATCTGCCCAGTCATCCTGGCGGGAGGAAACAAAATGCCGTAAATAGTCACCCAGGACCTGGTTAATTCTTTCTACTTGCCCATTGGATTGAGGATGATAAGCAGAAGAGAAGTTTAATTTAATCTTGAGTTGTTTACAGAGAGCCCTCCAGAATTTTGACACGAATTGGACGCCTCTATCCGAGACGATCTGCGAGGGCAAACCGTGAAGACGAAAAATGTGTACAAAAAATTGTTTTGCCAACTGAGGCGCTGAAGGAAGACCAGGAAGAGGAATAAAATGTGCCATCTTGGAAAATCGATCAACGACCACCCAAACAACAGTGTTGCCACGGGATGGGGGTAAGTCTGTAATAAAGTCCATACCAATCAGAGACCAAGGCTGTTCGGGGACAGGCAGAGGATGAAGGAGACCAGCAGGCTTCTGGCGAGGAGTCTTATCCCGGGCACAGACAGTACAGGCCCGCACAAAATCAACAACATCCGTCTCCAGAGTCGGCCACCAATAGAAACGAGAGATGAGTTGCAAGGACTTTTTGATGCCCGCATGGCCTGCGAGGTGGGAGGAGTGACCCCATTTGAGAATCCCGAGACGTTGGCGTGGAGAAACGAAGGTCTTCCCTGGAGGAGTTTGCCTGATGGAGACTGGAGAAGTGGAGATCAGACAGTCAGGAGGAATGATGTGTTGCGGAGAGACCTCTACTTCCGAGGCATCCGAGGAACGAGAGAGAGCATCGGCACTAATGTTCTTGTCGGCAGGGCGAAAATGAATTTCAAAGTTAAAACGGGCAAAGAACAACGACCACCTGGCCTGGCGAGGATTCAGCCGTTGGGCAGACTGGAGATAGGAGAGATTCTTGTGATCGGTGTAAATGATAACTGGAAATTTTGATCCCTCCAGCAGATGCCTCCATTCCTCAGGTGCCAATTTAATGGCCAGTAGTTCTCGATCCCCGATGGAGTAGTTCCTCTCCGCCGGAGAGAAGGTCCTAGAAAAAAAAACCACAAGTAACAGCATGCCCGGAAGAATTTTTTTGTAGAAGGACCGCTCCAGCTCCCACTGAGGAGGCATCAACCTCCAATAGGAAGGGTTTAGATGGGTCAGGTCTGGAGAGCACGGGAGCAGAAGAAAAGGCAGACTTGAGCCGTTTAAATGCGTCTTCCGCTTGGGGAGACCAGGACTTAGGATTGGCATTCTTCTTGGTTAAAGCCACGATAGGAGCCACAATAGTGGAAAAATGTGGAATAAATTGTCTGTAATAATTGGCGAACCCCAAAAAACGTTGGATAGCACGGAGTCCGGAGGGGCGTGGCCAATCTAAGACGGCAGAGAGTTTATCTGGGTCCATTTGTAGTCCCTGGCCAGAGACCAAGTATCCTAGGAAAGGAAGAGATTGACATTCAAACAGACATTTCTCCATTTTGGCATAAAGTTGATTGTCTCGAAGTCTCTGAAGAACCATGCGGACATGCTGGCGATGTTCTTCTAAGTTGGCAGAAAAAATCAGAATATCGTCCAGATACACAACAACACAGGAATATAAGAGATCACGAAAAATTTCATTAACAAAGTCTTGGAAGACGGCAGGGGCGTTGCACAGGCCAAAGGGCATGACTAGATACTCAAAGTGTCCATCTCTGGTGTTAAATGCAGTTTTCCATTCGTCCCCCTCCCTGATGCGGATGAGATTATAAGCACCTCTTAAGTCCAGTTTGGTAAAGATGTGGGCACCTTGAAGGCGATCAAAGAGTTCTGAGATAAGAGGTAGGGGGTAGCGGTTCTTTACCGTGATTTTATTAAGTCCGCGGTAATCAATGCAAGGACGTAGGGAGCCATCTTTTTTGGACACAAAGAAAAATCCAGCTCCGGCAGGAGAGGAGGATTTGCGGATAAACCCCTTTTTTAAATTTTCCTGGATGTATTCAGACATAGCAAGAGTCTCTGGGGCGGACAGAGGATAAATTCTGCCCCGGGGTGGAGTAGTGCCCGGGAGGAGGTCAATAGGACAGTCATAAGGCCTGTGAGGAGGTAAAGTCTCAGCTTGTTTTTTGCAAAATATGTCAGCATAGTCCATATAAGCCTTAGGGAGACCGGTTACAGGGGGACCCACAGGGTCACGGCAGGGAGTACTGGGAACCGGTTTAAGACAGTCCTTGAAACAAGAAGTACCCCAGCTCTTGATCTCTCCTGTGGACCAATCAAGGGTTGGGGAATGGCGTTGAAGCCACGGTAGTCCAAGGGGAATTTCGGAAGTGCAATTGGAGAGGACCAAAAACTCAATTTTTTCGTGATGAGGTCCGATGCACATTAGGAGGGGCTCCGTGCGGTAACGCACGGTACAGTCCAATCTTTCATTGTTAACACAATTGATGTAGAGGGGTCTGGCGAGACTGGTCACCGGGATGTTGAATCTGTTGATGAGAGAGGCCAAAATAAAATTTCCTGCAGATCCGGAATCCAAGAAGGCCATAGTAGAGAAGGAGAAGGTAGAGGCAGATATCCGCACAGGCACAGTAAGGCGTGGAGAAGCAGAGTTGACATCAAGAACTGTCTCACCCTTGTGCGGAGTCAGCGTACGTCTTTCCAGGCGGGGAGGACGGATAGGACAATCCTTCAGGAAGTGTTCGGTACCGGCACAGTACAGGCAAAGATTCTCCATGCGGCGTCGTGTCCTCTCTTGAGGTGTCAAGCGAGACCGGTCAACTTGCATAGCCTCCACGGCGGGCGGCACAGGAACGGATTGCAGAGGACCAGAGGAGAGAGGAGCCGGGGAGAAAAAACGCCTCGTGCGAACAAAGTCCATATCCTGGCGGAGCTCCTGACGCCTTTCGGAAAAATGCATGTCAATGCGAGTGGCTAGATGAATGAGTTCATGCAGGTTAGCAGGAATTTCTCGTGCGGCCAGAACATCTTTAATGTTGCTGGATAGGCCTTTTTTAAAGGTCGCGCAGAGGGCCTCATTATTCCAGGATAATTCGGAAGCAAGAGTACGGAATTGGATGGCGTACTCGCCAACGGAAGAATTACCCTGGACCAGGTTCAGCAGGGCAGTCTCAGCAGAAGAGGCTCGGGCAGGTTCCTCAAAGACACTTCGAATTTCCGAGAAGAAGGAGTGTACAGAGGCAGTGACGGGGTCATTGCGGTCCCAGAGCGGTGTGGCCCATGACAGAGCTTTCCCAGACAGAAGGCTGACTACGAAAGCCACCTTAGACCTTTCAGTAGGAAACTGGTCCGACATCATCTCCAAGTGCAGGGAACATTGCGAAAGAAAGCCACGGCAAAACTTAGAGTCCCCATCAAATTTATCCGGCAAGGATAGTCGTAGGCCGGAAGCGGCCACTCGCTACGGAGGAGGTGCAGGAGCTGGCGGAGGAGATGATTGCTGAAGCTGTGGTAGTAGCTGCTGTAGCATCACGGTCAGTTGAGACAGCTGGTGGCCTTGTTGCGCTATCTGTTGCGACTGCTGGGTGACCACCGTGGTGAGGTCGGCGACAACTGGCAGTGGAACTTCAGCGGGATCCATGGCCGGATCTACTGTCACGATTCGGCTGGCAGGAGGTGGATCCTCTGTGCCAGAGAGGGATTGGCGTGGACCGTGCTAGTGGACCGGTTCTAAGTTACTACTGGTATTCACCAGAGCCCGCCGCAAAGCGGGATGGTCTTGCAGCGGCGGTAGTAACCAGGTCGTATCCACTAGCAACGGCTCAACCTCTCTGACTGCTGAAGATAGGCGCGGTACAAGGGAGTAGACAAGAGCAAGTGTACAGGTGACCACACTAATTAGACCAACTGCGCCAATCAGTGGCGCAGTGGCCCTTTAAATCGCAGAGACCCGGCGCGCGGGCCCTAGGGAGCGGGGCCGCGCGCGCCGGGACAGGACCGACGGAGAGCGAGTCAGGTACGGGAGCCGGGGTGCGCATCGCGAGCGGGCGCCACCCGCATCGCGAATCGCATCCCGGCTGGGGGCGGTATCGCAGCGCACCCGGTCAGTAGATCTGACCGGGGCGCTGCAGTAGCGAGGATGTTGCGAGCGCTCCGGGGAGGAGCGGGGACCCGGAGCGCTCGGCGTAACAATGTGTATGAAGCATTTTTTTTTAACCAGATGTCAGAATACCCCTTTAAGTTCATCTCCACTATGTCCCTATCTAGATGTTTCTGTCTAAATAACATGACATATTAAAGAGGTACTCTTGGGAATAAAACCCATAGCTAATCCTTTCCCTCTTATCAACCTATTTGTCTAAATAGCATTCATTAGCTATATAGAGCAGTGTCCCCTCTTTGGTTGACGCTTATATGCATAGAGTGAGGGAATGACATCATCCAGCCATCCATTCTGTCTCTGTCCAAATCCTCTCTGAAAGCAGCCCTGACCCTCCTGAGAGACACGGACCATGTCCAGAAAGAGGCACAGCCAGAAAAGACAACAAAGTCCACAGGAGCCATGCATATGAGGCAGGATGGTTTACAGTGAACATATCCACAAACCTTACTATGCATAAACCTTACTATAACATTAGAAAAAGCAGCATTTCCAGTCCTCAGAAAATCACATGATCAGTAATTCAATCTGATGCATAATGATATCTTACATTAGGGTACATGTGTTTGAATAGAGAAGACTGATGATATCTGAGAGATGCTATCTAATGATACAACATATGGGATAGCTAAATTATTTAAAGGGGTTATCCAGTTAAAAACTTTTTTTTATATATCAACTGGCTCCAGAAGGTTAAAAAGATTCGTAAATTACTTCTATTAAAAAATCTATCCTTTCAGTACTCATGAGCTGCTGAAGTTGAGTTGTTCTTTTCTGTCTAACTGCTCTATGATGACATCTGTCTTGGGAACTGTCCAGAGTAGAAGCAAATCCCCATAGCAAACCTCTTCTACTCTGTGCAGTTCCTGAGACAAGCAGAGATGTCAGCAGAGAGCACTGTTGCCAGACGGAAAAGAACAACTCAACTTCAGCAGCTGATATTTATTGGAAGGATTAAGATTTTTTAATAGTAGTAATTTACAAATCTGTTTAACTTTCTGTAGCCAGTTGATATATAAATAAAGTTTTTCCTGGAATACCCTTTTAATAAAACACAAGGTATAAATTTACATACAATAATACCCAGACCACAGGGTCCTTATGGTATTGATATTATTGTTGTACAGTCATGGCCGTAAATGTTGGCACCCCTGAAATTTTTCTAGAAAATGAAGTATTTCTCACAGAAAAGGATTGTAGTAACACAAGTTTTGCTATATACATGTTTATTCCCTTTTTGTGTATTGGAACTAAACCAAAAAAGGGAGAAAAAAAGCAAATTGAACATAATGTCACACCAAACTCCAAAAATGGGCTGGACAAAAGGATTGACACCCTTAGGGTGCGTTCATACGCTATTACTAGCAGCGAGTTTCCCACTGCGGGAAACCCGCTGCGAGTTACGCTACCATTGATTTAAATGGGTCCGCGGACAGTCCGCAAATCTGACACCATTGCGGACTGTCTGTGGACCCATTCAAATCAATGGTAGGGTAACTCGCAGCAGATTTCCCGCAGCGGGCAACCTGCTGCTAGTAATAGCGTGTGAACACACCCTTAACTTAATATTTGGTTCCACACCCTTTGGAAAAAAATTACTGAAATCAGTCACTTACTATAATCATCAATAAGCTTCTTACACCTCTCAGCCAGCATGTTGGACCACTCTTCCTTTGCAAACTGCTCCAGGTCTCCCTTAGGCTAGGATTCCACTAGTTTTTTTTCCCAGCATTTTTTTCACTGAAAAAAAAAGAAGCCAGAAAAAATGCCAGTGCAATTTCCTGTGTCTTATGTTTTTCTGGTGTTTTTTCTGGCATTTTTGCATTTGAGTTGAAATTGCATTTTTGGCCCTTAAAAGGATGCAGTAGGGATGTGGAAAAAAATTATTTAAGGAATTTTTTATTTTTTATAATGAACTTTTAATTAATTTTTAATAAAGTGTGTATGTGTGTTTCACTTTTTTTTCTCAATAATTATTATTATTTTTTTAGGTAGTACTACTACTCCCAGCATGGAACAGACTGTTCCATGATGAAAGTAGTAGTACCTGTACTAATAGACATATCGCCCCGGGTGTCAGTCCTGACACCCGATGCGATCGTCCATAATATAGCAGAGATGCGGCTCTAAACAGCGCTGGCATCTCTGCACTATACTCCGGCCAGTGATGTGAATAGAACCTCACTCATTCATATTTCCTGCCCAGAGTGCGGATTTGCCAGATGGTTGCAGCCAATCACCGCTCTCAGAGGGAAATATGAGTGATGTTCTATTCAAATCACTGGCCGGCGGAGTACAGAGCAGAGATGCAGAGCGCAGGAGAAAGCCGCTCTGCATCTCTGCAATAGATAGGACGATTGCAGCGGGTGTCAGGAGTGATACCCTCTGTGATCTGTCCTTAACTGCAGGTACTACTACTCCCATCATGGAGAACGCTCTGCTCCATGTTGGGAGCTGTAGTACCTGCATTAATAGACAGATTGCAGCGAGTGTAACTTCTGACACCTGTTGCGATCTGTCTATTAATGCAAGTACTACAGCTCCCAGCATTGAGCAGAGTGCGCTCCATGTTGGGAGTAGTAGTACCTGTAGTTAAGGAAAGATCACAGCGGATGTCACTCCTGACATCTGCTGTGATCCTCCTGTATAATGTATAGACACGGCCGGCCGCTCTTCTATGTTCCCCTGCACTGACGTATATATACACATATTCATATTTCCCGCAGAGAGCTGTGATTGGCTGGAACCATCTGGCCAATCACAGCTCTCTGCGGGCAATATGAATAGGTTTATATATATAGGGCAGTGCAGGGGACCATAGTAGAGCGGCCTCCTGCATCTATACATTATACAGGACGATCGCAATGGACCCAGGCGATCTGTCAATTAGTACAGGTACTACTACTCCCATCATGGAACAGTTTGTTCCATACTGGGAGTAGTAGTACCACCTAAAAAATAAAGAAAAAAAAATGAAAAACACACACACTATATTTTTATTTTTGTCGGCTATGTTTTTTGTGCCCTGCCCACCCACATAAATTGATCACTGTTTAAAAATGTATAAAAATTTTGTTATAAAAAAGATACATTTCGTTAAATACAATTTTTTCCATCACTACTGTATCTTTTTTATTATTATTTTTTAATGGTACCCTATGAAATTTTATTAAAAAAGTCTCCATCACTTTTTTAGTTTGCTAAAGTCCAAAAGAGAATGAAAACTGCCTGAAAAAACGCCAAAGTTAAAACCCACATGGCTTTTTTTCTTGGCATTTTTTCACTCTCATAAACTTCTATGGGAGAAAAACGCCACGATTTCAGGCAACAAAAACGCCAAAGGCTTAACATGCTGTGAAAAAGAGTGAAAAAACGCCAAAAGGATAAAAAAAAACGCCAAACTGAAAAACGCCAAGTGGAAAAAAAAAATTTTATCCGAAAAAACGCCATGAGGCAGAATTGGCGTTTTTCTTGGCTTTTTCCCCCCAAAAAACTAAGTGGAATTCGAGCCTTATTGGAAGGGCGCCTTTTCCCAACAGCAATTTTAAGATGTCTCCACAGGTGTTCAATGGGTTAGAGTTAGATCTGGACTCATTGCTGGCCACTTCAGAACTCTCCAGCGCTTTGTTGGCAACTATTTCTGGGTGCTTTTTTACGTATGTTTGGGGTCATTCTCCTCCTCCTCCCAAAATCTATTGGTAATCCTCAGATTTCAAGATGCCTTGCACACATCCAAGGCACCCAGTGCCAGAGGCAGCAAAACAACCCTAAAACATCACGTCCCCTGTCATGCCCCCTCCCATAGACTTGCATTGAGGGAGCGGGGCTATGATGTCACGATCTCCTGGTGCCTGCTCTAAGCGTTCAGAACATTTTGTTACAAATGCTGAGCAGCGGAGCACTCCTTTAAAGGGGTACTCCGGTGGAGTACCCCTTTTTAATCAACTGGTGCCAGAAAGTTAAACCATTTTGTAAATTACAAAGAGAAACACAGCCACACTTCCACCATTTGTATTTTGATTTACTTGCTTCTCAGCATAATTTCAAAAACTAACAGGTTGTTAGTATACATTTTGATCAAAAAGTACAAGCCCACTCGCCACGTCAAGGCCACCTAGTCAGAGTGGGTCCCTTACCTGACACTGGCGTAGCGCCAGGCGGTGACCACTGCCTCCGAAACACCATGCCCACAGGGGGAGCGACCCAGTGGCCAGGCAACCCACTGCTGCCGAACCAAGCCCCTGGCTCTGGGCCACTCCACCCCACAGACAAAGCATCACAGAAACAATGGCCGCCACAGAGAACCACACCAGTGTGAATTTTACCATGTGCTCACTGCCAGAGGGCTGGGCGAATGGTAGGAGGAAACCCTTATGCAGTCTCCTGCTAATTAAAAACGCCTGGGCCGAATGGGTGGAGCGGAGTGCTGGCCATGGAAGAAGGGAGAGACTACAAATGTACAACACAAAGAGAAACACAGCCGCACATCCACCATTTGTATTTTGATCTACTTGCTTCTCAGCATCATTTCAAAAACAGGTTGTTAGTATACATTTTGATCAAAAAGTACAAGCCCACTCGTCACGTCAAGGCCACCTAGTCAGCCTTGACACGTGACCATGTCTTTCTCTACTTGAATTCACATTGTGTTTTCTATCCCTTCTTTTTTTATTGGTCAGCACTCCACCCCACCCCCTCAGCCCAACCCTATATAAAAGTAGCAGGTAGCTACACAAGGGCCTTTTCTTTTCTAGCAGCCTCACAGTTTGACTGGGAGCACATGGTAAGTGAGCTTTTACACCCTGTTCACACTGGTGGGGTGCTGTGCGGCGTTCGCTGCTGCTGTGGCACCGTTTCTGTGAGGAGTGTGGCCCAGGGACTGGTTTGAGTGGCACTGGGGCTACTCTGCCAGTGGGTCGTTCCCCCTGGGGGCACTGGTGTTGCGGCGGTGGTGGTCACCGCCCAGTGCTACGCCATTTTATGCTAGGGACGTTAGGGACCGACTCTAAATAGGTGGCCTTGACGTGGCAAGTGGGCTTGTACTTTTTGATCAAAATGTATACTAACAACCTGTTAGTTTTTGAATTTATGCTGAGAAGTAAGAAGATCAAAATACATATTATGGATGTGCGACCATGTGCGACTGTGATGTGGTGTTAGAAAAAGAAAAGAATTTCCTCTGTAGTATTCAGCAGCTAATAAGTACCTGAAGCATTAAGATTTTTTTTAATAGAAGTAATTTACAAATATGTTTAACTTTCTGGCACCAGTTGATTAGAAAAAAAAGTTTTCCACCAGAGTACCCCTTTAATGTCTAAACCTTGGCACCAAAAGTGAGTATACCCCTAAGTGAGTTACAGGGTTTTTGGGGTTGTCAACCTATATCTCCATGGTCCCTTACCCTCATTACCTGTTTGCGCTTGGCAGAACGATCCTGAGCCTCCTCCATTTGGGAACTGGGGTACAAATCAGCAGCAGCGCCTCCTATGGTTGTGAGGTCTCATTGGGAACATCTCTGAATAATTAATAAGATTGACACAAAGCAAACTTGAAACTAAATTTGAATTGCATAAAGGAAAACAACCTTGCATACCATAGCAACAGTAAGATAGTATTGCACAAAATCAGTCTAATACAATGTGTAAATAAGTCTCACCCACCCACAAGCACACCTGCGCCCCACCCTAATCTTCACCCAAGCGGGCATTGGGTACCTTCAGTTGGTGCACATTAAATAGATGGACCCCATACATAGTCCTGCTCCACAGTGTTATATGGATTACTATATGGAAAACTCTCAAAATGTCCACAAATGCATCTCAAGGTCTGTTTATCAGTTTGTAAATTCAGGGTGCCCAATTGTGGGGCAGGGAAATGGGCTTCAGGATTACCCTTACACAGCTCTAGATCTCTCCACTTTGCTAGCAGATCCCTCTTAGCTGCTGCAGCACTCTTAGGACCAGATATGGGTAAGCTGCTTCCTCTGTGTCCTCTCTCTTTTCTGGCTTTATTTATTTTTTTTTTGCAATGTAAGACAAATCCAAGATGTTCACAAGCACATGAACAAAAACTCCTCCTTCCCTAGCTTTAGTCACTACTGCTGAATTTAACAACTTTTAATGCAATTTTTATGTATATACATACTAGTTCATAAAATATTTATTGTGGTGGGTTTATTTATGTCTAACAAACGTTTATTCTTCACATGAACAAATGTATGTTTATATATATACTAGCTGAGTACCCGGCGTTGCCCAGTTTTTCCTTCCTAATCCTTGCTGGGGAGGAAAATAAACAAAGGAAGAAGCTTTTGACTTCATATCCTGTCCTCATATATTGTTTTCATATCCCGACCTCCTATCCCGTCCTCCTATCCTGTCCTCCTATCCTGTCCTCCTTTCCCGTCCTCCTTTCCCGTCCTCCTTTCCCGTCCTCATATCTCAACCTCCTTTCCCCTCCTCCTTTCCCGTCCTCCTTTTCTGTCCTCCTATCCCGTCCTCCTATCCCGTCCTCCTATCCCGACCCACTATCCCGACCTCCTATCCCGACCTCCTATCCCGACCTCCTATCCCGACCTCCTATCCCGACCTCCTATCCCGACCTCCTATCCCGACCTCCTATCTCGACCTCCTATCTCGACCTCCTATCCCGACCTCCTATCCCGACCTCCTATCACGACCTCCTATCCCGTCCTCCTATCCCGTCCTCCTATCTCGACCTCCTATCCCGTCCTCCTATGTCGACCTCCTATCCCGACCCAAAATATGTGTACCAGTTATTGAAATATCTCCAGCCATACAGAAGTTATGTGGGAACATACATTTCCAATTGATTTGCATGGGACTTTAAACAAAAACCCTGACCCTCACAAATGCGGGTAGTTAAGGGTTAAATTAACTATCCTATATTTTAAGTGGACATATAAGTAACATGTGACCAAGTATTATCGAAATATCTCCAGCCATTTGGAAGTTATGCAGTAACATATATTTCCCATAGACTTGTATGGGACTTTAAACATAACCCCGCCCCTGGCAAATGGGGGTGAGTAAGGGTTAAATCACCTATCCTATGTTTGTTGTTGACATATAAGTAACATGTGGGCCAAGTTTCATGTTAATATCTTTAGCCGTTTGGACGTGATGCTGGAACATACACACACACACATTGAGTTTTATATATATATATAGATTTATTACTTTGCTCTTTAGTAGTATGCATTATACAAATATTGAAATATGAAAAGTCTTTAATATGTGACAACGCCATTAAAGGGGTACTCCGGTGGAAATTTTTTGTTTTTAATCAAATGGTGCCAGAAAGTTAAACAGATTTGTGCATTACTTTTATTAAAAAAATCTTAATCCTTCCAGTACTTATTAGCTTCTGAATACTACAGAGGAAATTCTTTTCTTTTCAGAACACAGTGCTCTCTGCTGACATCACGAGCACAGTGCTCTCTGCTGACATCTCTGTCTATTTTAGGAACTGTCCAGAGCAGCATGTTTGCTATGGGGATTTTCTCCTACTTTGGACAGTTCTTAAAATGGACAGAGATGTCAGCAGAGAGCACTGTGCTCGTGATGTCAGCAGAGAGCACTGTGTTTCAAAAAGAAAAGAATTTCCTCTGTATTATTCATCAGCTAATAAGTACTGAAAGGATTAAGCTTTTTTAATAGAAGTAATTTACAAATATGTTTAACTTTCTGGTACCAGTTGATTTAAAAAAAAAAAAAGTTTTCCAACGGAGTACCCCTTTAATTGTCATTTCTTGATCGGTTTCTCTTTTATTCATAAATTCTTTGGGCAAGATAATATATGTTGGTTAAGGCTGATGTTGTACGTTTTTGCACTGGTTTTTACCTTGGGCACATAACACCTTTTGGTCACATAACCAACACTGCCATTACTTGTCTTTTTTTTAATACTAATCTAGTACCAATATGCTGCACACATATTCTATCATCCCTTTGTTAGTATTTGAATTATCTGTCATAATGGACATATCAATTGCAATACCTGTAATTCTCCACTGGATATTGTTGGTCCCCTTATACATTTTGACATGCATACTTCTTCCATTAACTGAGTTAGGGTGCTTTCACACCACGTTTTGTACTTACGGTTCCCGAATACGGCTGGGAGGAGGGGGGCTTAATCGCGGCACCCGCACTCAGCCGTATTCGGGAACCGTATTTAATGCATGTCTATGAGCCGACCGGAGTGAACCACAGCCTTCGGTTGGCTGCGTTTTCGGCCGTATGCAGTTTCCCGACCGTAGGCAAAAACGCGGTTGACCACGTTTTTGCCTGCGGTTGGGAAACCGAATACGGCCGAAAACGCAGCCAACCGGAGGCCGCAGTTCACTCCGGTCGGCTCATAGACATGCATTAAATACGGTTCCCGAATACGGCTGAGTGCGGGCACCGCAATTAAGCCCCGCCCCCCTCCTCCCAGCCGTATTCGGGAACCATGAGTACAAAACGTGGTGTGAAAGCACCCTTAGGCAGAGAGATGACATAGGAGGCTTCGGTTTAGTCTGCGCAGCCTATACTGATTGACCATTTGTCTCTCAAACACAGAGTGTAGGTGCCCATCCTGTGTCATGAGGGTAGAGGTAATTTCTAGCCCACATGTGATGGTGTTCAATGCCACCACATGGAGTATGTCAGCTTATAGATACTGCATGAGCCTATATAAATTGGCAAGGTACCCCCCAACCACACACACACACGCACACACACATTGGTGGGCTGTGGTGGGTTTCTTGAGGTTCAGTCTTGTTGTTTGCTTTTTGTGAGTTAACCTTATTTTTTAACACTCTATAGTATATAGAGTATAGGAATTATTCGCATACAGCAAATTTCTTAAATCTTTTTTTTATTTGGTTTCCTTAAAGGGGTACTCCGCTGCTCAGCGTTTGAAACAAACTGTTCCGAACGCTGGAGCCGGCGCTGGGAGCTCGTGATGTCATAGCCCCGCCCCCTCTGAGCAGCAGAGTACCCCTTTAACTGTGTCTTAGCATTTTCCCCATATGTATTGCTGAATGTTACTAAAAAGTAGAGGGAAGTGAGGTAAGGCACAGTGGAGGACTTATAGTCCAGAGTGGGTGCACAAGCTCCAGGGGTCCGACTCAAGATCCCAGATATTGAAGAAATACGGAAGAAGCGGCACTCCAGGGATTGTAATCCAAATAAAATAGTTTTATTCACCCATCAGTGAGATGCAACGTTTCGATCCACAATCCGGATCTTTATGCTTGATAAAGATCCGGATTGTGGATCGAAACGTTGCATCTCACTGATGGGTGAATAAAACTATTTTATTTGGATTACAATCCCTGGAGTGCCGCTTCTTCCGTATTTCTGCTGAATGTTACTAAGTGCTATCTTTTTATGTTATTTGATGTAGTTCTGTAGGATTGTTCTTGATACACTCAGTGACACCACTTTTTTCTGTTTGCTACATATAATATAAACCTATTACACATATGCCAATTTTGTTTATATTTCTTTTGGTGATATATTAGTAATTATTTATACCTTTTTTTAATAACAGTATTAACTATTATTATTTATTATTACGATTATTAGCATTTTATTATGTGTTATTATAACTACTACTGCTAATTTTGACTTGAATAATAACGCTGACAAATTAAATAAAGCTAACATTTTAGGCAGAACTATAATAAATAGCGTTCAATTAACGTATGAATGTGAGCATATAGCCTGCCCTTTCCTTCATGGTTTAGAACAGTGGTTCTCAAACTTTTTTGCCTGAGTACCCCTTGACAGCCCATTCCCAAAAAATTGTACCCCCATATTGAAGACATTTTGTAATGATTATAGTATAATTCATATGCTTTGTTTCCTCTATAACAGGCCCCCTGTTCCTCTCCCTATCTCCCCAGTACTTCGATTTACAGGTGACGTCTTCTCTAACCGGAGTTTTTTAGTTTTTTTTTCTTCACTATCGGGTCTAGACCGCCATTACGATTTCTCCCATACAAGACTTCTCCACAGAACCAACCAAACAAACATTTTAGGCTCCTTTCTGCAGTACAATACCCACCTATTTACAAACTCCCCATGTTTATTGTCCCTCACAGTAATAGTACCTGCTTTGAGTCCCCATAAAGCTGTTAGGCTCCCTCTGTGCACCCAAATATAGCTGTAGGCCCCCAAACTGCCCCATACAGTATATAGTTGTAGGCCACCATACTGTCCCGCTTTGGTGCTCTACTGCTCCTCTGGTCTGGGGACCTATTGTTATGGCTCATAGCAGTAGGTCCCCGGTCTGCAGGGGAAGTGGAGCAACAAAGATAATGGTAGTTACTGCCCACAGCAGCCCAGTGCCCGCGCTTCCCCTTTGCTGTCCTCCTGCTCTGCTCCTCGGTGCAGTGACGTCAGCCTACCATTTATTCAAAGTGGTCCAGACCAGTAAGCAGTGACTGCCATTACTGATTTTTTTTTTCAAGTACCCCCTGGAGAACTGCTAAGTACCCCTGGGGATACTTGTACCCTAAGTTAAGAACCACTGGTTTAGAACACAGCAATTTATCAAGAAAGGCTTAACATGGGCGTACTTCAGGCTCCAGCATAGTGCAGAAAATGGGAAGAGTGAGATTTAAGCATGTAATTTTGTTTGGTATAATGCTCAGTCATTGTTCTAAATTGCTTTTTATCTTTTCCTGAGGGTAAAAATATTGCAATTACCACACAATGTTTTTCAAATCCATTTGCTTTATAGTTAGGTTTTTAACCATGAACATAAATACCGAGGAGCATTACTGTGCATTCAAAAGGCGACGCTGTTGTACTGAAGATATAACTCTGTGTGTACAAGAAGGATGAAAATTCAATATTTGCAATAAATGATAATGTGCAATATAAAATAGTGGAAGTTATAATATCATTGGTATCATTTCTAGAATAAGATGGATAGTCTGCTGGCTTTCCAAATCCAATATTTAACTGCAAATTGTAGACAAAAAAATGATTTCATATCCTAAGCGCTTGAAACAAGAGAGGATAAAACATTTTTCTAAATGCTTTAGGACAGGGCAGACATATTACAAGATCATTCTGAATTCATAATTAAAGACTCATCAGGAAAAACTGGACAAATTCTGAGTCATAAATCAATGATCACACCGTAATAATTGGAGTCATCAAACTCTCTGCATCTGCTGGTATTGTAGATCCGCTAATGCGCTGAAGCAGGGCAATAGGATCTCCTAACTACGTAGTATGAACACATTTACAGCTCTGATACATTTGCAAATAATTGAATGAAATTAGGTTTGTAAGTATTGAAGTGAAGAAATTTGTCACTGTGAAGCCTTGACAACTATGGAACAGGTAGTTCATAAATAAAGCCTCCGGTTGCAACACCCAGTTTTTCAATGCAGATAAACCAGACAACTAGCATAAATACATGAAAAAATCAGATCTGAGAAGCTCTAAAATCATTATTTCCCTTTACACAATATGTACTAAAATGCTTGGTGTCTGCAGTCACCACTAGGTGGAGCTCAGTATACGTATACACTGAATTGCCACATTATTAAAGATACCTGCCTGTTCATGATTGGAGCTTCCCTGTATGGCATTAGACACATGAACCATAAGTGAAGCAAAAAAAATCAAGTGAGAATGTTTTCTGTGGGTCAGTTTCTATTGGAATCAAGATTAGAATGAGAAAATGAAGTGGTCTGAACCAGGGAAGTATTTACTACTCATACTGCCCTAGGTACCAAGACTGAAGTTGCCCCTAAAATTAATTCTGATCCTAGACTCAGACCTTCAAAACTTTACAGACACCTCACTTAGACCTCCAGAGTAATACAAACTCCAGATTCAGAACCCCAGTGTCAAGCAGACTCTAGACATAGGCCCCAGACTCAGACCCCAGTACCACATCGTAGTATGATACAGACCCCTGTGTCAGGCCCCAAGTATAATACAGACCATAGTATTAGACCCAAACTAAACAAAAGGCCTCATTGTCAGACCCCTAATATAATACACAACCCAGTGTCAGACCCGTAGAACAATACAGAGCCTAAGTATCAGACCTCCAGCACAATAAGGACCCTAGTTTCAGACCATATAAAGATGTACCATCACATACTCTTGATGCTTCTTGTGTCTTCTTCAGGGATTAAGAAGACATGTCCAGGGGAGAAAGGGACAGATCCTGGGCTTAACAGCAGTAAGTGAAGACTTTTGACAGACTTTATCTGCTAACCAGGGCACTGGGTTACTACAATGCTCTATTATGCTGCTGACAGCTAAATTAGCTGTCCAGGTCTTTTACTCCATTCCACTGGTGTCCCTGCACCGTAAAGCCTCCAATACACACACACTCATACAGAAACACTTCACTTACCTTGCTCCTCCTTCTTAACCCCTTAAGGACGCAGCCCATTTTGGCCTTAAGGACTCAGACAATTACATTTTTACGTTTTTGTTTTTTCCTCCTCGCCTTCTAAAAATCATAACTCTTTTATATTTTCATCCACAGACTAGTATGAGGGCTTGTTTTTGCATGACCAGTTGTCCTTTGTAATGACATCACTCATTATATCATAAAATGTATGGCACAACCAAAAAACACTATTTTTGTGGGGAAATTAAAAAGAAAAACGCAATTTTGCTAATTTTGAAAGGTTTCGTTTTCACGCCGTACAATTTACGGTAAAAATGACATGTGTTCTTTATTCTGAGGGTCAATATGATTAAAATGATACCCATTATTACATACTTTTATATTATTGTTGTGCATATAAAAAACTTTTAATACATTTTTTATAATTTTTTTTTATAAAATGTATTAAAAAGGAGCAATTTTGGATTTTTTTTTTTTACGTTCACGCTGTTCACCGTACGGGATCATTAACATTTTATTTTAATAGATCGGACATTGACGCACGCGGCGTATATTTAATATGTCTATTAAATAAATTTTTTACGCTTTTTTGGGGGTAAAATAGGAAAAAACGGACGTTTTACTTTTTTATTAGGGGAGGGGATTTTTTTACATTTTTTTTTACACTTGAATAGTTCCCATAGGGGACTATTCATAGCAATACCATGATTGCTAATACTGATCTGTTCTATGTATAGGACATAGAACAGATTAGTGTTATCGGTCATTTACTGCTCTGGTCTGCTCGATCTCAGACCAGAGCAGAAGATGCCGGGAGGCGGACAGAGGCAGGTGAGGGGACCTCCGTGCCGCGTTCTGAATGATCAGATCCCCGCAGCAGCGCTGCGGGCGATCAGATCATTCATTGAAATCGCGTACTGCCGCAGATGCCGGGATCTGTATTGATCCCGGCATCTGAGAGGTTAATGGCGGACGCCCGCGAGATCGCGGGCTTCGGCCATTGCCGGCGGGTCCCTGGCTGCGATTTCTGGATAACCCCTTTAACCTGTCAGGCACTATAATTTAATCAAACTATGAATAGATCAATAGAACAAGTGAATATAAGAAACTTTGTAATACATCTTATTAGACAAAAACTTTTCCTTCTCCTGTTATCAAGCTTCTTCCCTCTCCCCCTCACATGCTAGAATGTATTCTACTCTCATTCCCAGCTCAGCTTCGTCATGCGTTTGCAAGGTAAGTAATACAAGTCTATGTAGGGGGGAGGAAGGAGCTCTGCTCACCAGCTCTGGGAGAACTGCAACTTATAGATGCAGCCAGAAATGTGATAAAAATACCAAATACAAGCTAAATATTGGCAATAAAGGATGTTGCTCTTAATGTACAAACATTAATGGGGGAGATTTATCAAAACCTGTCCAGAGGAAAAGTTGCTGAGTTGCCCATAGCAACCAATCAGATCGCTTCTTTCATTTTTCAGAGGACTTTTGAAAAATGAAAGAAGTGGTCTGATTGGTTGCTATGGGCAACTCAGCAACTTTCCTCTGGACAGATTTTGATAAATCTCCCCCATTGCCCTCAGCCTCTTGATAAAGCCACATCTAGTGGTGAAACATCGAGGTGGGCTTTGTTCTTGGTTTTAACTCACAGTAGGGTTATATCTCCTATTATATGAGGTAGCCTGCTAGCAAAATAACCGTAATGTGTAACTACTTCCCTTTCAAATTTTTCCAGCCAGCTGGCTGAATTTGACAATATAAATAGTTTCACATCCAAAGGAGAATAGCGCTCTGGGATTTTAAATGTGTGTCTATTTTTTTTTTTTCATTTTTCAATAAAGTATACAATTTTAGTAATTTACTATTGTTTGGTAAAATAGGGTTTTTTATGGGACGTGTGGATTTGTTTTAATAATGTACTCACAAGGCTCATCTGCTCATCCTGAAAAGTCACCAGAAACATTAGGTACGCTTTAATGGCCCTATGGTTACATGATCCTATGATTCTGTCCAAAGGTCTTCCAGGCAATAAAAGCCGCCTATGGAGCGACCTGTATACATCTCTGTATATGGAGGTGGCTGTACATCACAGTTCTTTTGCCACATATCTGTCCTACAAAAAGCTGCCTCTTTTATAAATGAACCCAGTGGGTAGATGAAGGAAAAGTTTTAAAATAAAATGTCTATAATTTCTTAACTAGTGGCTGGTGCTTTCCTAGAAACTGGCTCTTCAAGTGCCTAGTAGAAAATACAGCTCTGATGTGAATGACTTTATACATGACATGACCATTTGGCCGTTACAAAAAAAAAAACTTGTGGGGCCTCCTCGCCTTCTTTAACCCTCACCAAAGTGTTAAAATGCTCCCATGCCCCTCCCCCCTGGTGTTCCTCCCAGTAATAGTGCCCCACCCAACAAAGTAGAATTTACCTTATTGTACTCCAAAACAGTAATAAGGCCCCCTCCCTTTAGACCCCACACAGGGATATGGACCCTTTGTACTCCCATACGGTAGTTTGGCTTCTCTTGTACCTCTGCATAGTATTATGACCCACTTTGAACCCACACTGTATTTTTTGCCCCTTTCTGCCCCCACACAGTTTTATGACTTTATTTTACCCTTTTGCTTATTCCACTTTTCCCTACCACAATGAGTAAATTAGCCCCTTTTGGCACCCAGTCAGTAACCATAGATGGGCCAAAGGAGACAAAATTACAAACTGGGACCTAAAGGAAGCAGTCAGTAACTTTGCCCCATTTGGCTCAAGCACTCATTAATTTTACCCACTTTGACCACTAAGTCAGTAATTTTGCCCCATTTGGCCCACCCAGTCAGTAATGTTGCCACCTTTGCCACATGTAAAATATGATTACAATACTTTTGTAAAATATTTTTATTTATTAAAGGTATGTTAACCCCATAAGGACCAAGCCCATTTTCACCTTAAGGAATTAGATCATTTTTTGCACATCTGACCACTGTCATTTTAAGCATTAATAACTCTGGGATGCTTTTATTTTCAGTCTGATTCCAAGATAGTTTTTTCATGACATATTCTATTTTATGATAGTGGTAAATTTGCGTCGATACTTTAATCATTTCTTGGTGAAAAATTCCAGTTTGATGAAAAAATTGAAAATTTAGCATTTTTCTAATTTTGAAGCTCTCTACTTGTAAGGAAAATAGACATATATATATTTTAAATAAATAAATTATATATTGATTCACATATACAATATGTCTACTTTATGTTTGCATCATAAAGTTGACATGTTTTTACTTTTGGAAGACATCAGAGGGCTTCAAAGTTCAGCAGCAATTTTCAACATTTTTCACAAAATTTTCAAAATCAGACTTTTTCAGGGACCAGTTCAGTTTTTGAAGTGGATTTGAAGGGCCTTCATATTAGAAATACCCCATAAAGGACCCCATTATAAAAACTGCACCCCTCAAAGTATTCAATCTGACATTCAGAAAGTTTGTTAACCCTTTAGGTGTTTCACAGGAATAGCAGAAAACTGAAGGAGAAAATTCTAAATCTTCATTTTTTACACTTGCACGTTCTTGTAGACCCAGTTTTGAATTTTTACAAGGGGTACTAGGAGAAAAAGCCCCACAAAATTTGTAACCCAAGGAAATAGAGTAAGGAAATACCTCATATGTGTATGTGAAGTGTTCGGCGAGCCCAGTAGAGGGCTCAGAAGGGAAGGAGCGACAATGGAATTTTGGAGAGGGAATTTTGCTGAAATGAATATTTTGGGGGCATGTCGCATTTAGGAAGCCCCTATTGTGCCAGAACAGCAAAAGAAAAACCCACATGGCATACTATTTTGGAAACTACACCCCTCAAGGCATGTAACAAGGGGTCCAGTGAGCCTTAACACCCCACAGGTGTTTAAAGTCTTTTCGTTAAATTTGGATGTGTAAATGAATTTTTTTTTTCCACTTAAGTGCAGTTTTTTTTCCCAAAATTTACAATTTTTACAAGGGGTAATAGAAAATACCCCCTGAAATTTGTAACCCCATTTCTTCTGAGTTTTAAAATACACCATATATGGATGTCAAGTGCTCTGCTGGCACACAACAATGCTCAGAAGAGGAGGTGTGCCATTGAGCTTTGGAGACAGAATTTGTTTGGATTGGAAGTCAGGGGCCATGTGCGTTTACAAAGCCCCCCATGGTGCAAGAACAGTGGACCCCCCATATTTGACCCCATTTTAAAAAATACACCCCTCACAGAATTTAATAAGGGGTGCAGTGAGCATTTACACCCCACTAGCGTTTGACAGATCTTTGGAACTGTAGGCTGTACAAATGAAAAATGACATTTTTCATTTTCACAGACCACTGTTCCAAAAAAAATCTGTCAGACACCTGTGTGGCATAAATGCTCACTGTACCCCTTATTACATTACATGAGGGGTGTAGTTTCCAAAATGGGATCACATGTGGGGGGTTCATTGTTCTGGCACTATGGGGGCTTTGTAAACACACGTGGCCTTCAATTCCGGACACATTTTCTCTCCAAAAGCCCAATGGCGCTCCTTCTCTTCTGAGCATTGTAGTTCACTCATAGAGGACTTTGCATCCACATATGGGGTTGTCCTTCCTATTTTCCTTTGTGAAAATGAAAAATTTAGGGTAACACCAGCATTTTAGTAAAAAAAAAAATTCTTTCTTCATTTTCCCATCCAATTTTAACGAGAATTCGTCAAACACCTGGGGGGTGTTAAGGCTCACCCCTTGTTACATTCCATGAGGGGTGTATTTTCCAAAATGGGGTCATGCATGGGTATTTATTTATTTGCATTTATGTCAGAACCGCTGTAAAATCAGCCACCCCTGTGCAAATCCCCAATTTAGGCCTCAACTGTACATGGTGCGCTCTCACTCCTGAGCCTTGTTGTGCGTCCGCAGAGCATTTTACGCCCACATATGGGTTATTTCCATACACAGGAGAAATTGCGTTAGAAATTTTGATGGTCTTTTTTTCCTTTTACCTCTTGTGAGGAGGTGTATATGTAGTGTTTTACCCTTTATTATGTGTAAGTGTAGTGTAGTGTAGTGTTTTTAGGGTACATTCGCACTGGTGGGTTTACTGTGAGTTTCCTGCTAGGAGTTTGTGCTGTGGTGGAGAATTTGCCGCAGCTCAAACGAAGCAGGAAACTCACTGTAAACCCACCCATGTGATGTACCCTGTACATTCACATGGGGGGGGGGGGCAAACCTCCAGCTGTTGCAAACTACAACTCTCAGCATGCACTGGCAGACTTTGCATGCTGGGAGTAGTAGTTTTGCAACAGCTGGAGGAACCATGGTTGGAAAACCTTCAGTTGGGTTCTGTTACCTAACTCAGTATTTTCCCACCAGTGTGCCTCCAGCTGTTGCAAAGCTACAACTCTCAGCATGCCCAGACAGCAAACTGCTGTGTGGGCCTGCTGGAAGTTGAAGTTTTGCAAGATCTAGAGGGCCACAGTTTAGAGACCACTGCACAGTGATCTCCAAACTGTAGCCCTCCAGCTGTTGCAAAACTCCAAATTCCAGCATGCTAAAACAGCAAACAGCTGTCTGGGCATGATGGGAGTAGTAGTTTTGCAACATCTGGAGGGCTACAGTTTAGGGACCACTGAATAGTGGTCTTAAACTGTAGCCCTCCAAATGTTGCTAGGCAACTAATCGGCTTCCGTAGTCTGCATCAGGCAGCCAGCCGCATGTCATCGCCGCCCACTGCCACCGCCACAGATGGTGAGTGACCTCAGGCGCCGGTCACCGATGGTTCCCCTGCTCTGCCTGGACAACAGTGGGTAGGAAGTGCAGAGAAACCAAACTTTAGCCCCCTCCACCCTCATTCTGCTATTGGCTGGTTGCTTCTGACTGACTAATAGCAGGGATAGGAGGGGTGGCACCCCTGCCACCTAACTTCTATCCCTTCAGGGGGATTGGGGGTGTCTTGGACACCCCCAATCCCCCTTATTTTCCAGGTCACCGGAGACCCGTATGACCCGGAATCGCCGCAAATCGCCGGTGTGAATTCACCAGCGATTTGCGGCGATCGCCGACATGGGGGGGACCCCCCTGGGCATTGGCATGGGATGCCTGCTGAATGATTTCAGCAGGCATCCCAGTCCAGTCCATGCCTGGCGCGCGGCAGGGATGAAAATTCCCACGGGCGTACAGGTACGCCCTTGGTCCTTAAGTACCAGCGGGCAAGGGCGTAGCCATACGCCCATAGTCCTTAAGGGGTTAAAATTGTAGGATTTCAAATCTAGGAGGATCCTTTGGAAACAATTATGGCACCACCATAAGGGATATATAGACTTATATGATGGCCAATAAAATTGGTGATCTGTGCAGGGTATGTAATGATTGTCACGATGCCGGCTGGCAGGTAGTGGATCCTCTGTGCCAGAGAGGGATTGGCGTGGACCGTGCTAGTGGATCGGTTCTAAGTCACTACTGGTTTTCACCAGAGCCCGCCGCAAAGCGGGATGGTCTTGCTGCGGCGGTAGTGACCAGGTCGTATCCACTAGCAACGGCTCAACCTCTCTGACTGCTGAAGATAGGCGCGGTACAAGGGAGTAGACAGAAGCAAGGTCGGACGTAGCAGAAGGTCGGGGCAGGCAGCAAGGATCGTAGTCGGGGGCAACGGCAGGAGGTCTGGAACACAGGCTAGGAACACACAAGGAAACGCTTTCACTGGCACAATGGCAACAAGATCCGGCGAGGGAGTGAAGGGGAAGTGAGGTATAAATAGGGAGTGCACAGGTGAACACACTAATTGGAACCACTGCGCCAATCAGCGGCGCAGTGGCCCTTTAAATCGCAGAGACCCGGCGCGCGCGCCCTAGGGAGCGGGGCCGCGCGCCGGGACAGGACAGACGGGGAGCGAGTCAGGTACGGGAGCCGGGATGCGCATCGCGAGCGGGCGCTACCCGCATCGTGAATCGCATCCCGGCTGGAGACGGTATAGCAACGCACCGGGTCAGTGGAGCTGCCCGGAGCGCTGCGGTAGCGAGAGAGAAGCGAGCGCTCCGGGGAGGAGCGGGGACCCGGAGCGCTCGGCGTAACAGTACCCCCCCCCTTGGGTCTCCCCCTCTTCTTAGAGCCTGAGAACCTGAGGAGCAGACTTTTGTCTAGGATGTTGTCCTCAGGTTCCCAGGATCTCTCTTCAGGTCCACAGCCCTCCCAATCCACCAAAAAGAACCTTTTTCCTCTGACCGTCTTGGAGGCCAGTATCTCTTTCACTGAGAAGACGTCAGAAGAACCGGAGACAGGAGTGGGAGAAACTAATTTGGGAGAGAAACGGTTGATGATGAGTGGTTTAAGAAGAGAGACATGAAAGGCATTAGGAATACGGAGAGAAGGAGGAAGAAGAAGTTTGTAAGAGACGGGATTAATTTGGCACAAGACTTTGAAAGGACCAAGATAGCGTGGACCCAGTTTGTAACTGGGGACACGAAAGCGGACATATTTAGCGGAGAGCCATACCTTGTCTCCGGGAGCAAAAATGGGGGGAGCTCTTCTTTTCTTATCGGCAAACTTTTTCATGCGAGATGAAGCCTGTAAAAGAGAATCTTGGGTCTCTTTCCATATGGTGGAAAGATCACGAGTCACTTCATCTACAGCGGGCAAACCAGAGGGCAAGGGAGTAGGGAGGGGGGGAAGAGGGTGACGGCCGTACACCACGAAAAATGGGGATTTGGAGGAAGATTCAGAGACTCTAAAGTTATACGAGAATTCGGCCCATGGTAGAAGATCTGCCCAATTATCCTGGCGGGAGGAAACAAAATGTCGTAAATAATCACCCAAGACCTGGTTAATTCTTTCTACTTGTCCATTGGATTGAGGATGATATGCAGAAGAAAAGTTTAATTTAATCTTGAGTTGTTTACAGAGAGCCCTCCAGAATTTTGACACGAATTGGACGCCTCTATCCGAGACTATCTGTGTGGGCAACCCGTGAAGACGAAAAATGTGTACAAAAAATTGTTTAGCCAACTGAGGCGCTGAAGGAAGACCAGGAAGAGGGATGAAATGTGCCATCTTGGAGAATCGATCAACGACCACCCAAACAACAGTGTTGCCACGGGATGGGGGTAGGTCTGTAATAAAATCCATACCAATCAGAGACCAAGGCTGTTCAGGGACAGGCAGAGGATGAAGAAAACCTGCGGGCTTCTGGCGAGGAGTCTTATCCCGGGCACAGACAGTGCAGGCTCGCACAAAGTCCACGACATCCGTCTCCAGAGTCGGCCACCAATAGAAGCGAGAGATGAGTTGCACAGATTTCTTGATGCCTGCATGACCTGCGAGATGGGAGGAGTGACCCCATTTGAGGATTCCGAGGCGTTGGCGTGGAGAGACGAAGGTCTTTCCTGGAGGAGTTTGCCTGATGGAGGCTGGAGAAGTGGAAATCAGGCAGTCAGGAGGAATGATGTGTTGCGGAGAGAGTTCAACTTCCGAGGCATCCGAGGAACGAGAGAGAGCATCGGCCCTAATGTTCTTATCGGCAGGCCGAAAGTGAATTTCAAAGTTAAATCGGGCAAAGAACAGAGACCACCTGGCCTGGCGAGGATTCAGCCGTTGGGCAGACTGGAGATAGGAGAGGTTCTTGTGATCGGTGTAAATAATAACTGGAAATCTTGATCCCTCCAGCAGATGCCTCCATTCCTCAAGTGCTAATTTAATGGCTAGAAGCTCTCGATCCCCGATGGAGTAGTTCCTCTCCGCCGGAGAGAAGGTCCTAGAAAAAAAACCACAAGTAACAGCATGCCCGGAAGATTTTTTTTGTAGAAGGACCGCTCCAGCTCCTACAGAGGAGGCATCAACCTCCAATAGGAAGGGTTTAGATGGGTCAGGTCTGGAGAGCACGGGAGCCGAAGAAAAGGCAGACTTGAGCCGTTTAAAGGCGTCTTCCGCTTGAGGAGGCCAAGACTTGGGATTGGCATTTTTTTTGGTTAAAGCCACGATAGGGGCCACAACGGTAGAAAAATGTGGAATAAATTGCCTGTAATAATTGGCGAACCCCAAAAAACGTTGGATAGCACGGAGTCCGGAGGGGCGTGGCCAATCTAAGACGGCAGAGAGTTTGTCTGGATCCATTTGTAGTCCCTGGCCAGAGACCAAGTATCCTAGGAAAGGAAGAGATTGGCATTCAAACAGACATTTCTCTATCTTGGCATAAAGTTGATTGTCACGAAGTCTCTGAAGAACCATACGGACATGCTGGCGGTGTTCTTCTAGATTGGCAGAAAAAATCAGGATATCGTCCAGATATACAACAACACAGGAGTATAAGAGATCACGAAAAATGTCATTAACAAAGTCTTGGAAGACGGCAGGGGCGTTGCACAGGCCAAAGGGCATGACCAGATACTCAAAGTGTCCATCTCTAGTGTTAAATGCCGTTTTCCATTCATCCCCCTCTCTGATGCGGATGAGATTATAAGCACCTCTTAAGTCCAGTTTGGTAAAGATGTGGGCACCTTGGAGGCGATCAAAGAGTTCAGAGATGAGGGGTAGGGGGTAGCGGTTCTTTACCGTGATTTTATTAAGACCGCGGTAGTCAATGCAAGGACGTAGAGAGCCATCTTTTTTGGACACAAAGAAAAATCCGGCTCCGGCAGGAGAGGAGGATTTACGGATAAAGCCTTTTTTTAAATTTTCCTGGATGTACTCCGACATAGCAAGAGTCTCTGGGGCGGACAAAGGATAGATTCTGCCCCGGGGTGGAGTAGTGCCCGGGAGGAGGTCAATAGGACAATCATAAGGCCTGTGAGGAGGTAGAGTCTCAGCTTGTTTTTTGCAAAAAACATCCGCAAAGTCCATATAGGCCTTAGGGAGACCGGTTACAGGGGGAACCACAGAGTCACGGCAAGGGGTACTGGGAACCGGTTTTAGGCAGTCCTTGAAACAAGAGGGCCCCCAACTCTTGATCTCCCCAGAGGACCAATCCAGGGTTGGGGAATGGAGTTGAAGCCAGGGTAGTCCAAGGAGGATTTCGGAAGTGCAATTGGGGAGGACCAAAAATTCAATCTTCTCGTGATGAGGTCCGATGCACATTAGAAGGGGCTCCGTGCGGAAACGTATGGTACAGTCCAATCTTTCATTATTTACACAATTGATGTAGAGGGGTCTGGCGAGACTGGTCACTGGGATGTTGAACCTGTTGACGAGAGAGGCCAAAATAAAATTTCCTGCAGATCCGGAATCCAAGAAGGCCATAGTAGAGAAGGAGAAGGCAGAGGCAGATATCCGCACAGGCACAGTAAGACGTGGAGAAGCAGAGTAGACATCAAGGACTGTCTCACCTTTGTGCGGAGTCAGCGTACGTCTTTCCAGGCGGGGAGGACGGATAGGACAATCCTTCAGGAAGTGTTCGGTACTGGCACAGTACAGGCAGAGATTCTCCATGCGGCGTCGTGTCCTCTCTTGAGGTGTCAGGCGAGACCGGTCGACCTGCATAGCCTCCACGGCGGGAGGCACAGGAACGGATTGCAGGGGACCAGAGGAGAGAGGAGCCGGGGAGAAAAAACGCCTTGTGCGAACAAAGTCCATATCCTGGCGGAGCTCCTGACGCCTTTCGGAAAAACGCATGTCAATGCGAGTGGCAAGATGGATGAGTTCATGTAGGTTAGCAGGGATTTCTCGTGCGGCCAGAACATCTTTAATGTTGCTGGATAGGCCTTTTTAAAGGTCGCGCAGAGGGCCTCATTATTCCAGGATAATTCTGAAGCAAGAGTACGGAATTGTACGGCGTACTCGCCAACGGAAGAATTACCCTGGACCAGGTTCAACAGGGCAGTCTCAGCAGAAGAGGCTCGGGCAGGTTCCTCAAAGACACTTCGAATTTCCGAGAAGAAGGAGTGTATAGAGGCAGTGACGGGGTCATTGCGGTCCCAGAGCGGTGTGGCCCATGACAGAGCTTTTCCAGACAGAAGGCTGACTACGAAAGCCACCTTAGACCTTTCAGTAGGGAACTGGTCCGACATCATCTCCAAGTGCAGGGAACATTGGGAAAGAAAGCCACGGCAAAATTTAGAGTCCCCATCAAATTTATCCGGCAAGGATAGTCGTAGACCAGAAGCGGCCACTCGCTGCGGAGGAGGTGCAGGAGCTGGCGGAGGAGATGATTGCTGAAGCTGTGGTAGTAGCTGCTGTAGCATCACGGTCAGTTGAGACAGCTGTTGGCCTTGTTGCGCTATCTGTTGTGACTGCTGGGCGACCACCGTGGTGAGGTCGGCGACAACTGGCAGAGGAACTTCAGCGGGATCCATGGCCGGATCTACTGTCACGATGCCGGCTGGCAGGTAGTGGATCCTCTGTGCCAGAGAGGGATTGGCGTGGACCGTGCTAGTGGATCGGTTCTAAGTCACTACTGGTTTTCACCAGAGCCCGCCGCAAAGCGGGATGGTCTTGCTGCGGCGGTAGTGACCAGGTCGTATCCACTAGCAACGGCTCAACCTCTCTGACTGCTGAAGATAGGCGCGGTACAAGGGAGTAGACAGAAGCAAGGTCGGACGTAGCAGAAGGTCGGGGCAGGCAGCAAGGATCGTAGTCGGGGGCAACGGCAGGAGGTCTGGAACACAGGCTAGGAACACACAAGGAAACGCTTTCACTGGCACAATGGCAACAAGATCCGGCGAGGGAGTGAAGGGGAAGTGAGGTATAAATAGGGAGTGCACAGGTGAACACACTAATTGGAACCACTGCGCCAATCAGCGGCGCAGTGGCCCTTTAAATCGCAGAGACCCGGCGCGCGCGCGCCCTAGGGAGCGGGGCCGCGCGCGCCGGGACAGGACAGACGGGGAGCGAGTCAGGTACGGGAGCCGGGATGCGCATCGCGAGCGGGCGCTACCCGCATCGTGAATCGCATCCCGGCTGGAGACGGTATCGCAACGCACCGGGTCAGTGGAGCTGCCCGGAGCGCTGCGGTAGCGAGAGAGAAGCGAGCGCTCCGGGGAGGAGCGGGGACCCGGAGCGCTCGGCGTAACAATGATGTTGTGAGTCCTCCAGAGTATATATACCCTTTGTAAACCTTTTCTGCTCTAGGTCGGAAACAGTGACTCCCATCTATAAATGGAGACCATGAAATAAATGGACACTCTTGGCTCTATGATGTGTCTAATAGAGAGTTCCTACATATTACTCAGTTCGTGCTTTCTTTTCACAGCGCCTTACATATGTATTTCTGCAGCCATATAAGCCATTAAAAATCCAATAATATTAATTTAAACAGCCCTATAAATATGTTATGCACACACTGTCAAATACATTTTACGCTGAAATGTATTTCTTATATATATCACTTTCCAACCTCCAGTGTATAATTGCTACTGTAAATGTGTCAACAATTTCTTTCAATCCACAATATCAGTCACATTATTTTTTCCCTTCCGATATTTAATGCACAATATAAAGAATCTCTTAAAATATTACCAAGGTTGTACATCCATGCTCAATATGCCTAGAATGATATCATTTTCCTTCCGTCTATTTTGAACAAGTGACAAAAAATTATTCATGTTATGATCCAGTTCTTTTTTCTACAATCCCTTCAGAAACCATCTGTTGTTTCATTCAGTCCCATATATTTCTGTTCTTGCTCCAGAACAGCAGTGAATACCGTTCACGTGAAGAGGCTGTCCTCATTTACCCATTTACTGCACCGAACAGCCGATACATTACAGAGATGCTCTGTTTGGCTGAAATGACTTTTTTTCAAGAATGTGTTTTGTAATACACACATAAATTACCCCAGATAGTCCCATTTTTTTCTGTTGTTTGCACTTCAATATTTCAGCCAGCTCATTTGTTGTGGATGTACTACAAGCCTGCTTGACCTGGCATAAAATATTGCAGCATTTCTCTGCCATATATATTATTTTCTCCCTATGCTCTGACATCAAAGTATCCTTTTTCTGGGTGTTATTAGTTTGGGATTTTTATTGACACCTTTACGTTGTCCTGTTATTTCGGTGTATGTAACCATTATTGTACCAACTCAATTACTACACTCTGCTTGTTGCCACCTTAATATTATGAAGCACTTTATTCTTGTCATCCAAGACACATCCGTCTTCCGTTTCATTTTCGAGCCTTAATGTCGGAGAAGATAATCTCACTGATTGTGGCTGTCGGGATGTTCTGCAAGTGAATTGATGGCATGGCAGCTTTTCCTTTTCCTGTCTCTTTCCGTTTGCTACAGAAACCACTGTGAATATATGTAATTACTGTTCAGTCACTGTCACCACCTTATCACCAGTTATCCTATCATCTCTGTGTAGCCTTTGTTTCCCTATAAGAATGGAAGATATACCACCTGCTGTTTTTTTATTTTTTATGTGACCTATTCTTCTGCAGATCTTTTTACAATCATTCTTTCTCCACCATTAGGTTAATCTTGTTAAGCTTATCCTCCTTTCGTATTACGCATTATGAATCTTGAAAGACAAAAGTATCACTATAGTGACAAAAAAGAAAGTTTCATATCATGTGAATCCTAACAAGAGCAAATTGTTTCTTAAAATCTGCTGCTTTCTTCCCAAAAAGACTTCACAGGATTTACTGTCATTGAGGGCAATTATCAATCATTGCAACAGAGACGTGATAAAAGCGGAGATTGCTGTGTAGATACTGTGAGGGTTACTTATCAATAATGGTCTTCGCTAGATCATTTTTGTGGTTTGTCTAGATGCGTTTTTTTGGCGGTGCTGCTCCAAAATTATGATATTGTCGCAGTGACCATGATAAATTTCATGCAGTTCTGCACCCAGATCATTTTCTACCTTGCTTTCAGATCATGTCTATCTTGCTTCTTAGGCTAGGATTTCACTTGGGTCTTTTTCCTGCGCATTTTTTTTCACAGAAAAAAAGGCCAGAAAAAACACCAGGAAAAAGGCCAGTGCAAGTTTTTTCTGGTGTTTTTCTGGCATTTTTGCATTTGAGTGGAAATTGCATTTTTGGCCCCTTTGGCATTTTTTTCAAAGTTTGTTTTGTACCAAAAAAAAAAAAAAAAAGGATGCAGTAAGGATGGGAAAAATTTTAACAAATTTTTTATGACTACATTTTTATTAATCGTTAATAAAGTGTGTGTGTGTTTCACTTTTTTCTCAATTTTTATTTTTTATTTTTTAGGCCGTACTACTACTCCCAGTGAGTTCCATGCTAGGTGGCTACCAACCTACCTGGCAACCTACCTAGCTACATATTTACCTGGCTGTCTACCTATCTAGCAAGCTACCTTTCTGGCTACCTTAATAGCTACATAGTAACCTACCTACCTGTCTGGATACTTACCTACGTAACAACTTACCTACATACCTAGCTCCCTACCTACCTTGCAAACTACCTGACTATCTACCTAGCTAACTAGCTAACCTACTTATATAGCTACCTACCTATTTAGCTAAGAACATGCCTAGCTAGCAATCTACCTAAATAGTCAAAAACCTAGCTATATTCCTACCTAGCTAACAACCTATCCACCTAGCTAGCTACCTACCTAGCTAACAACCTTCCTAAATACTTGGCTACCTTTCTACCGTCATATTTATCAACATGGTGGGGTGTCGATCTACCCACCTAAGGATATATTTACCTATTGGAGAGAGACTACCTCACTGAGGACCCCCCAATTGCTGTGCCTCTGGCTGCACCACCCCCATCCACCCCTAAGTATTGTGTCTCCAGCTGCAATGTTAACAGGACAACAGAAAAAACATTAAAGTCAATGGGCAGAGGAGATGTGCATTATTCGGAGAGGAGAATTCAAGAGGAATTACTCAGTTTGAACGCACCCTTAAAGGGGTACTCCGCTGGAAAAAAATTTTTTTTAAGTCAACTGGTGCCAGAAAGTAAAACAGATTTGTAAATTACTTCAATAAAAAAAATCTTAATCCTTCCAGTACTTATCAGCAACTGTTTGATCCACAGGAAGTTCTTTTCTTTTTTAATTTCCTTTCTGTCTGGCCACAGTGCTCTCTGCTAACACCTCTGACAATGTCAGGAACTGTCCAGAGCAGGATAGGTTTTCTATGGGGATTTGCTCTGGACAGATCTTAAAATGGACAGAGGTGTCAGCAGAGAGCACAGTGGTCAGACAGAAAGGAAATTCAAGAAGAAAAGAACTTCCTGTGGATCATATAGCAGCTGAGAAGTACTGGAAGGATTAAGATTTTTTTATAGAAGTAATTTACAAATTTACAAACTTTCAGTCACCAGTTGATTTAAAAAAAAAAAAGGGTTTCCAGTGGAGTACCCCTTTAATGTATGCACAACCCCAACAACAAAACCCACCCATATATATTTGTAATTGGGTTTAACATAAACATCCATTTCTGTTGTTGATAATTAAAGTCCATTAGTAGTTGTTAATAAATGACAAATGACCCCAAAAACATTTTTAAAAAATTCTCCAAATGTATTTCAGTAAAAAAATAAAATAAAAAACATGTCTGGTAAAGGAATTCCTACCTACAGTGGGGCAAAAAAGTATTTAGTCAGCCGCCAATTGTAAAAATGATCCCACTTAAAACGATGAGAGAGGTCTGTAATTTTCATCATAGGTATACCACAACTATGAGAGACATAATGAGGAAAAAAATCCATAAAATCACATTGTCTAATTTTAAAGAATATATTTGCAAATTATGGTGGGAAATAAGTTTTTGGTCACCTACAAACAAGCAAGATTTCTGGGTCTCACAGACCTGTAACTTATTCTTTAAGAGTCTCTCCTCTGTCCTCCAATTTGTTACCTGTATTAATGGCACTTGTTTGAACTTATTAGTGTAAAAGACACCTGTCCACACCTCAAACAGTCACAATCCAAACACCACTATGGTCAAGACCAAGGAGCTGTCGAAGGACACCAGAAACTAAATTGTAGACCTGCACCAGGCTGGAAAGACTGAATCTGCAATAGGCAAGCTGTAATGTCCGTTTGTTGCTTTTGTATTTTTCTGTTTGCGTGTGTATTCACACACTAGTTTGTTCTGAGCAGTTTGCTATTCATTAATGCTCTGAACGAATGAGAACTCACGTGGGGTTATTTAACCAGAGTTCTCTTGCATTCTGGCACTGGTTAGTTTGTGCAATAATGCTACTATGATGTCTGTTTGTGCAGTACACTTCCAAGTCTGCTTGAGCATGCACCATATTTATCCTGTGATATATCTTAGTTTTAACCGTGGTAAAATAGTCTTGTTTATTGTAGATTTTAGTATGTGTTATTTGCGGTTTTTAGGATGTCTGTCTGTTCTGCTTACATCCTGTGAGAATCCTGTCCTGTTCCTCCACATAGTAGAGTTTGGTTTAGAATTTATCCTTTCTTGTATCTTGAAATATATCCTGTCTTGAATCTTGAGAAATATCTTGTCTAGTATCCTGACCAGTGTTCCTCTACATTGTAGAGTTTGGTTTCCTTGTATCTGTTTTTATGAAGTTCATGTTTGTTATCTGTGTCCAGTGTGAACAGTGTCCTATGTTACCTGATCAGTTTAGTGTTTTAGCTTTCAGTTCTTCCATACATCCCCTTCATCTCTTGGATTCTGCTGTATTCTTGTTGCATACCTAGTCTTGTTCATTTTATCATGTCTGCCATTTGTTTGCTATTTGGTCTATGAACTCTTTGTTAATACACTATATTCTGCCCTGTTAATATTTGTATCCTTTCTGGTATATTTGATTGTCTGGTAGTTTTCCATTTCTGTTTCTGGCCTGTGACCGACTATGTATTATTTCTTTTTACGCCACTGCACTGTAGCGCAGGGAGGGTACCGGCGTACTTAGCAGAGCTAGACTGCACCCCCCCAACAACCAATAGTATGGGGTATGTGAGTCTCTGACTCAGCATTTCTCATCAGCTGCTTTGGAACATTTCTCTTCAGGGAACAGTTTTCTTCAGTACACCGGCTCCAGGGTACTCGCACTTCAGTACACCGACTCCTGCTTAGGGTGTATCGGCAAGTAGGCAAGGAGAGTGTCAGTTGGTCATGACACAAGCAGCTTGGAGAAATCAACTGTGGGAGCAATTATTAGAAAATCGAAGACATACAAGACCACTAATAATCTCCTTTGATTTGGGGCTCCACGCAAGATCTCACCCTGTGGTGTCAAAATGATCACTAGAACAGTAGTGCAAAAATCTCAGAACCACACAGGGGGACCTAGTGAAAGACCTGCAGAGAGCTGGGACCAAAGTAACAAAGGCTACTATCAGTGACACACTACGCCGCCAGGGACTCAAATCATGCAGTGCTAGACGTGTCCCCTTGCTTAAGACAGTACATGTCCGGGCCCGTCTGAAGTTTGCTTGAGAGCATATGGATGATCCAGAAGAGTATTGGGAGAATGTCATATAGTCAGATGAAACCAAAGTAGAACTTTTTGGTAAAAACCCAATTTGTCGTGTTTGGAGGAGAAAGAATGCTGAGGTGCATGCAAAAAACTCCATACCTGCTGTGAAGCATGGGGGTGGAAACATTATGCTTTAGGGCTGTTTTTCTGCTAAGGGACCAGGATGACTGATCCGTGTAAAGAAAAGAATGAATGGGGCCATGTATTATGAGATTTTGAGTGAAAACCTCCTTCCATCAGCAAGGGCATTGAAGATGAAACATGGCTGGGTCTTTCAGCATGACAATGATCCCAAATACATGGGGCAATGAAGGAGTGGCTTTGTAAGAAGCATTTCAAGGTCCTGGAGTGGCCTAACCAGTCTCCAGATTTCAACCCCATAGAAAACCTTTGGAGGGAGTTGAATGTCCGTGTTGCCCAGCAACAGCCCCAAAACATCACGTGAAGGAATGAGCCAAAATAACAGCAACAGAGATCTACATGAAGGAATGAGCCAAAATAACAGCAACAGTGTGTGAAAACTTTTTGAAGACCTTGTGAAGAAAACATTTGACATCTGTCATTGCCAACAAAGGGTGTATAACAAAGTACTGAGATGAACTTTTGTTATTGACCAAATACTTATTTTTCACCATAATTTGCAAATACATTCTTAAAAAATCTGTGATTTTATGGATTTTTTTTCTCATTATGTCTCTCATAGTTGAGTTATACATATGATGAAAATTACAGGCCTCTCATCTTTTTAAGTAGGAGAACTTGCACAACTGGTGGCTGACTAAATACTTTTTTGCCCCACTGTATTTCTAAGGTTTTGGCCCTCGGTCTTACTCCTGTTTTCTCAGTCACCTTTGTGCATAGACATAACCGATGGAAAAGTTTAGCATAGTTTCTGGAACAAAGTAGCCATGTTTTCTTTACAACCATTTAACCCATGCCTGCTGGTATTATTTTCCTACTACCGTATATGGTAATTAATGAACATTATGACAAAATATGATGACAAATACCCCTTAAAACATTAAATGGCTATGAAGTTTAAAACATCATTCTTCTGTTTGATAGCTAATGTGATTCCTAACTTATTTGTAAATCACTTCATTAAAGAGTACCTATCATAAAAGAAATGTATGTTATAGATCATTCCATATTAATCAACTTTCTAATAGGATTTTATTTTTTTTAAAATGCTTCCTTGTATGCCTTTTTACATTTTGAAAATGTGGCCACTAGGGGTCTCCCTAGGAGTCCCTGGCCTCAAGCTTTTGCATTGATTTCGGACTCACGCCGGCCTCGCAGTGATTCCATGATTGCAGACCACTGGTTGAGAATGTGACCAGCTCTGCGCAGCTCCCTGCCTGTCAATCAGGGAGGGCTGTGCTCACTCGCATACTGCACAGGGCTCTGTACACTGAGGACAAGCAGGGCTCTGTATACTGAGGGCAAGCAGGGCTCTGTACACTGAGGACAGGTGGCGCTCTGTACGCTGAGGACAATCAGGGCTCTGTGCAATGAGGAGAAGCGGGGCTCTGTATACTGAGGAGAAGCGGGGTTCTGTACACTGAGGACAAGCGGGGCTCTATACACTGAGGACAAGCAGGGCTCTGTGCAGTGAGGACAAGCAGGGCTTTTTGCACTGAGGACAAGTGGGGTTCTGGGCAGTGAAGACAAGCGGGGCTCTGTATACTGAGGACAAGCAGGGCTCTGTACACTGAGGACAAGCAGGGCTCTGTACACTGAGGAGAAGCAGGGCTCTATGCAGTGAGGACAAGCAGGGCTCTGTACACTGAGGACAAGCGGAGCTCTGTACACTGAGGACAAGCGGGGCTCTGTACACTGAGGACTAGTGGGGTTCTGTGCAGTGAGGACAAGCGGGGCTCTGTGCGGTGAGGACAAGCGGGGCTCTGCAAACGCGGGCTCACTCGCACACCACCCCCCACCCCGCTTCTCTCTATGACAAAGTGAGTGCGAAAGCAGTCCCCCCAGCAGGCTTCACCCTCCTGCCAGCAACTCACATTATGAGCAAGAAGAGAGGTAAGATACAGAGCTAGGGAACACAGCCTGAGTTGGTTTTAAAAAGTTTATTTAGTGACAGGTACTCTTTAACCAAAAATGACACCTCGTCACAGAAAAACAGCTCTTAAATATTGGACACTAGGTAGCTTACTTCCGTGCAATCTGCTGTCCACTGGCAGCAGAATTCTGGTTTAATTAAAAGCTAGATCAAGAAAAAATTACAGGAAATTACAGGTTTGGTACGTGCAGGAGAGAGGAGCTGAGCCCGTCTGCCTGCTGAAGATAATTCATAGGTAAATCAAGCCTTCCCTCTCATCTCTGACCTCCCAGAAATCTCAGGGCAGATGTTTTTTGTGTGAATAGCAGTGCATCTAAAAACATATTTACACAGTGCTGCAGTGTGATATTTCCCTTCTCTTAGCTTGTCAGCAGCAGCAACAGTAACAGCTCAGTGCTTAGTGTAACCCATTCTTTGCTGTCATTGTGCTACCTTTTAATTTTTTTTCTGCTGACATAGGGGGAAATTTATCAAAACCTGTCCAGAGGAAAAGTTGCTGAGTTGCACATAGCAACCAATCAGATCGTTTCTCTCATTTTTGAAAAGGCCTCTGAAAAATGAAAGAACCAAGCAACTTTGCCTCTGGGCAGGTTTTGATAAATCTCCTCCATAGCATTCTGCCATCCCAGTGCCTCAGTAGCCACTTCACCCTCCTCACACAATTTATAGTACTGTACTGTAAATCATCCCCGAGCATAGAGCTACCCTGTTCAGTCCAGTGCACCTTCTCTAGAGAGAAAGAGTGAGGGTCTATTCACACGGCAGAACTTCCACTCATCCGCCCCCAATTTCGCTTCCGCTTTTGTGGATTTTGTGCTGAATTGGTGTGGAATTGGTGCGGAATCCAAACGGAAATTCTGCAGAAATGTGAATGGGAGTGTGGACTCCTATAGAAGTTTATTGGGCTTTCATTTGAGGAAAAATTCCTCAAGCAGAATTTCGCTTGAGGAAATTCTGCCGTGTGAATAGACCCTAAGGCTAGGTTCAGACTAAGGAAACTCCGGCAGAAAATTTCCACCCGGAGATTATGAGTGCCTCCAGCACTGTCGGCACTAGGACCGTACGTACACAGCAGTCTATAATAGACTGCAATGTGCTCCACAAGTATTTCCGCCTGAAGAATGAGCAACGCCATTCTTCAGATGGAAATTTTCAAGCGGATTTTCCGTTCACAAATTCTGCTTCACAAATTCCGAAGTGTGATTTTGTGAAAGGAAATCCATTCACTATACAGTACATTTAAGCAGAATTTGTGTCTGCAATTTCAAAGCAGAATTGTCAGGGACTGGGGGACAGGGAGAGTGAGCCCTAAACTGACCCTAAAACAACTCTTCCTGCTTACTTGCCCATCCATCCTAAACAATGAATCGACAACTGGGTGCCTGTCCCTTCCTGCGCTAAAGTGCAGTGGCATAAAAACTAGTGTTGAGCGGCATAGGCCATATTCGAATTCGCGAATATTCGCGAATATATGGACGAATATTCGTCATATATTCGCGAATATTCGCATATTCTCGTTTTATTTTCGCATATGCGAATATTCACGTATGCGAAAATTAACATAGGTGAATATTGGCATATACAAAATTAACACGCGCGTAAATTCGCATATGCGAAAATTAGCATGTGCTAATTTTCTCATATGCGAATTTACGCATATGCGAATTTTCGCACGCCAGTCTCACACAGTAGTATTACAGCCTTCTTTACACCACACAAGCTGGAAGCAGAGAGGGATGATCACTGTGATGTGTACTGTGAAGAAAAAAAAAAAAAAAAAAAAAAAATGAATATTCGTAATTCCGAATATATAGCGCTATATTCGCGAAATTCGCGAATTCGCGAATATGCGATATTCGCAAATAATATTCGAATTGCGAATATTCGCGAGCAACACTAATAAAAACACATAATATGCATAGTCGGTCACAGACCAGAACAGGAACAGAAAACTACTAGACAACCAGATATACCAGACAGAATACAAATCCTAACAGGGCAGAATATAAACTCACAAACAGAGCAGAATATAGTAAATTAAACAGTTCATAAACCGGATATCAGATAAACGGCAGACATGATAAAATTAACAAGACTAGGCATGATATGAGTATACAGCAGTATCCAGGAGATGAAGGGGATAAACAGAAGAACCGAGAGCCAAAACACTAAACTGAACAGTATTGCCTATTTGTAGTTTGTACCCATCCTCTTTGAATAACGGATTTACTTCTGCTGGTTACGGGACGTAGCACCGCTGCCACACTACATAGAGGAGAAACAGTAGCAGTGCATCATCGGGTAATACAGTGTCAGAAGATCTTGAAGAGGTAGTGCCAGCTTTACTCTTCCTTTGCCACTAAACTGAACAGGTAACATAGAACACTGTTGACAAACAGGTAGAAGTACAAAGGACAAAGATCAAATCAACCAAACAGGATATAAATATAGGACACTGTTCACACTAGGACACAGAACATACAAACTGGACTCCTTACTCCACTATAGGAGTAGCCATTAATAAAGCCAAATAGGCTACTGGCCAGCAGACACACTCCACCGTGTGGACAAAATGCTGAGCCAGTAGGAAACAGAAATATAATACATGAAACACTAGACTAGAACCGGATGAGTCTGAATAAACTCCAGAATACCAAACAGGAATAAAGCATACAGAGCACAGGGTACAAGCTAGACTCAGACAAAGTGTGAACACAGACAGAGCAGAGCGAACAAACATAATCCTAAAACCGATTAATGTAGCACAGACTAAAATACAAGGAGCATGCTATATAACCATGGCTAAAAACCCAGATAAAATGACAAGATAAATACAAGGTAAATGCTCAAGCAGACATAGTCAGAATATTTCACAAACAGACATAGTAGTATTGCACTCAATAACCAGCACCAGAATGCAGGAGAACTCTGGTTAAATAACCACACCCAAGGTTTCATTCATTCAGAGCATTAGCTATTTCCTATCCAGCTAAAATAGCAAACTGCTCTGAACAAACTAGTGTGTGTATACACACCTAAACAGAAAAATACAAAAACAAATAAACGGACGTTACAAGAATTGCAGGCAGAAATTGCGTAGTGTAAACCTAGCCTAGTTTTTTTTTTCACTGAAAAAATGCTAGAAAAAACGCCAGTGCAATTTCCTGCGTCTGACGTTTTTTCTGGCGTTTTTTCATTTGAGTGGAACTTGCATTTTTGGCGTTCTTATCAAAATTTCTTGGGTCCAAAAAATGTAAAAATGCAGTGGGGATGGGAAAAAAAATTATCTAACGAAATTTAAATTTTTTAGAACAAATTTTTTATACATTTTTAATAAAGTGTGTGTGTTTCACTTTTTTCTCTATTTTTACATTTTTTAGGTAGTACTACTACTCCCATCATGGAACACACTGTTCCATGATGGGAGTAGTAGTACCTGTACTAATAGACAAATCGCCCTGGGTGTCAATCGATGCAATCATCCATAATATAGCAGAGATGCGGAGCAGCTCTATACAGCGCTGGCATCTCTGCACTATACTTCAGGCCGGCCAGTGATGTGAATAGAATTCACCTCACTCATTCATATTTTCCGTCCAGAGTGGGGATTGGCCGGATGGTTTCAGCCAATCCCCACTCTCAGAGGGAAATATGAATGAGTGAGGGGCCGGCTGGAGTATAGTGCAGAGATGTGGAGCGCAGAAGAAAGACGCTCCACATCTCTGCAAAACATAGGAAGATCGCATCGGGTGTCAGAAGTGACACCCGCAGTCATCTGTCCTTAGCTGCAGGTACTACTACTCCCAACATGGAGCACACTCTGCTCCATGCTGGGAGCTGTAGCACCTGCATTAATAGACAGATCACAGCAAGTGACACCTTGTAAAGCCGAGCGCTCCGGGTCCCGCGGCTTCCCCGGAGCGCTCGCGGCGTTATGCTAACAGCAGCGCTCCGGTCTCTGTCTCTGATCGCGAGCGCTGCTGTGTTCATGCCGGCAGGGACCCGTTCGCGGATCGCACCCCGTTCTACTCACCCTCCTCCTCCTGTGGCTGTCTCGTACCGGCGCGCGCGGCACCGCTCCCTAGGGCGCGCGCGTGGCGACGTTTTAAGATTTAAAAGGCCAGCGCACCGCTGATTGGTGCCTGGCCCAATCATATCAATCACCTCCCTACACTTAAATACACACTTCCCATCCTTGCCGGATCTTGTTGCCTTGTGCCCTGAGAAAGCGTTATAGTGTGTTCCCTAGCCTGTGTACCCAGACCTTCTGCTGTTGCCACTGACTACGAACCTCACTGCCTGCCTGACCTTCTGCTACGTCTGACCTCGCCTCTGTCTAGTCCTTGTGTACCGTGCCAGTCTCAGCTGCCTGAGAGGTCGAGTCGCTACTGGGGAACACGACCTGGTAGTTACCGCCGCAGCAAGTCCATCCTGCTTTGCGGCGGCCTCTGGTGAACACCAGTAACTGCTTAGAACCGATTCGCCAATACGACCCGCGTCATCGCCTCTCTGGCACAGAGGATCCACCTCCAGTGTCCTCACCAGCCGCTAGTCCAGACCCTGACAGTAGATACGGCCATGCATCCCGCTGAGGTACTGCTGCCAAGCCTCGCTGACCTCAACTCCGTGGTTGCCCAGCGGTCCCAGCAGATTGCCCAACAAGGACAACAGCTGTCACAGTGGACCGCCATGATTTAACAGCTTCTGCCTCCACAGCCTCAACCATCTCCTCCGCCAGCTCCAGCATCCCCTCTTCTCCAAGCTGCCGCTACCACTGCTAGAGTCCGCTTGTCTCTCCCGGATAAGTTTGACTGGGACTCTAAGAAGTGCCGGGGATTCCTGTCCCAATGTTCCCTGCATCTGGAGATGTTGTCGGACCAATTCCCCACAGAACGGTCTAAGGTGGCGTTCGTGGTCAGTTTACTATCTGGGAAGGCCTTGGCCTGGGCCACGCCGCTCTGGGACCGCAACGATCCTGCCACTGCCTCCGTCCAGTCCTTCTTTTCTGAAGTCCGCAGAGTCTTTGAGGAACCTGCCGTGCCTCATCCGCGGAAACAGCCTTGCTGAACCTTGTCCAAGGAGATTCTACAGTGGGCGAATATGCCATACAATTCCGTACTTTGGCCTCTGAGTTGGCCTGGAATAATGAGGCTCTCTGCGCGACCTTTAAAAAAGGTTTATCCAGCCACATTAAGGATTGTCTGGCCGCACGAGAGATACCCTCCACTCTGACTGAACTTATCCAGTTGGCTACCCGCATTGATATGCGCTACATTGAAAGACGTCAGGAGCTCCGCCAGGAGAAATATCTTGTTCGCACCACGCGATACCCACGCCTGGCTCCTCTCTTCCAGCATCCTTTGCAGCCTGTTACTGTGCCTCCCGCTGAGGAGGCTATGCAAGTGGACCGGTCTCGCCTGACCCAGCAAGAGAGGACTTGCCGGAGGAACGAGAACTTATGCTTATACTGTGCGAGCTCTGAACATTTCCTAAAGGACTGTCCCATTTGTCCTCAGCGTCAGGGAAACACTTGCACCTAGTGAACGTGGGAGAGGTGTCACTGGGTGTAAATTCTTCCTCTCCCCGTCTGACTATTCCAGTGTGGATTTCTCCAGCCGCTAAAGCCTCCTTCTCTGCGGAGGCTTTCTTGGACTCTAGTTCAGCAGGAAACTTCAATAAAGCCTTCTTCATCAACCGGTTCAACATCCCTGTTTTCCGTCTCGTTAAACCCTTCTTCATTTCTTCGGTTAACGGAGAAAAACTGAATCGCACCGTGCGCTACCGCACAGAGCCCGTGCACATGACCGTGGGGGTTCTCCCTCAAGAAACTATTGAAAACCTCTGACATCCTTCTAGGCTTACCATGGCTCCAGCGTCAGTCTCCTACCCTCGACTGGACCACTGGGGACATTAAATCCTGGGGCTCTTCCTGCCACACACGCTGCCTTAAGTCAGTACCTACTAGCCAAGTCTCCATCGCTTCTCCACTGCTCGGCCTTCCTAAGGCCTATCAGGACTTTTCTGACGTCTTTTGCAAGAAACAGGCAGAGGCCTTACCACCACATAGGCCCTACGATTGTAATATTGACTTGATCCCTGGTACCCTCTCTCCGATCCAGAAACTAAGGCCATGACGGAGTACATTCAGGAGAATCTCAAGAAAGGTTTCATCAGGAAGTCTTCTTCTCCTGGCGGAACAGGATTCTTCTTTGTTGCCAAGAATGACGGCTCACTACGCCCTTGCATTGACTACTGCGGCCTCAATAAAATCACTGTAAAGAACCGCTACCCTCTGCCTCTCATCTCGGAACTCTTTGACCGTCTGCGCGGAGCTAAGATTTTTACTAAGCTTGACCTCAGGGGCGTATATAACCTCATCAGAACTCTTGATGGAGATGAGTGGAAAACCGCTTTTAACACCAGAGATGGTCACTTCGAATACCTCGTCATGCCATTTGATCTTTGCAACGCCCCTGCAGTCTTTTGGGCTTTGTCAATGAAATCTTCCGGGACTTATTGTATACCTGGTCTATCTTGATGACATACTAATCTTCTCCTCCAACCTAGAGGAACACCGCCTCCATGTTCGTCAAGTGCTCCAGCGCCTCCGTGTTAACCATCTCTACGCCAAAATTGAAAAATGCCTCTTTGAACGTAGCTGTCTTCCTTTCCTGGGATACCCGGTCTCAAGACAAGGTCTTCAAATGGACCCCGACAAGCTCTCCGTGGTCTTGGCTTGGCCATGCCCCTCGGGACTTCGCTCTATCCAGCGCTTCCTCGGATTCGCTAATTACTACCGTCAGTTCATCCCCCACTTCTCCACTATCGTGGCTCCCATTGTGGTACTGACAAAGAAAGATGTGAATCCGAGATCCTGGCCTCCCCAAGCGGAAGAAGCTTTTACTCGCCTTAAGGCCGCCTTCGCCTCTGCCCCCGTCTTGACTAGGCCCGATCCCCTGAAACCATTCTTCCTTGAGGTAGACGCTTCTTCGGTAGGACCCGGGGCGGTTCTTCTTCAAAAAAACGCTAAAGGAAAAAACGTCACTTGCGTTTTTTTTTCTAAAACGTTTTCTCCTCCTGAAAGGAGTGAGGAAAATACCGGGTTGTTCCAGGCGCATACCGCAATGATGTGATGTAGTCAGGATGAGGTAAAATTTTCTTTATTTGGAGCCAGCATCATGATGTTGGCTCCAAATAAAGAAAATTTTACCTCATCCTGACTACATCACATCATTGCGGTATGCGCCTGGAACAACCCAGTGTTTTCCTCACTCCTCTCTGAAGTTCCCGATTGACTAGGGGAATCCTAGCTTGATTCCCGGGAGGCTGCTCCGCTGATCTGCTTTAACAAGCGCTGCATGGTGGTTGTGTCTGGCACACAACCCAGCCAGGTGAGCTCACATCTATACATGTGTACCTGCCATATGCTGAAATACCTAGTACAAACAAACTACCCTTAGAGGAAGCTCTGCTCTCCCCCTCTTTTTCTACCCTCCACAGCCCTTCTCCTCCTGAAAGGAATTACGCTATTGGTGACCGTGAATTGTTGGCCATTAAGTTGGCTCTAGAGGAGTGGAGACATCTCCTGGAAGGATCCCTTCACTCTATCACCATCTACACTGACCACAAAAATCTGTCCTACCTCCGCCCAGCGCTTAAATCCTCGTCAGGCCAGGTGGTCGTTGTTCTTTGCCCGCTTCAATTTCCAGATTCATTTTCGTCCTGCTGACAAGAATGTCAGGGCAGATGCCCTATCACGTTCCACCGATGCCACAGAAGCTGAAGCCTCTCCTCAGCACATCATCCCTCCTGAGTGTCTGATCTCTGCTGCTCCTGCTTCTCTGGTGCCTGTTCCTCCAGGAAAAAACTTTTGTCCCTCCATGTCTTCACCTCCGGACTCTCAAATGGGGTCATTCCTCCCACTTGGCGGGTCACGCTGGAATCAAAAAATCCATTCAGTTGATTGCCAGACACTATTGGTGGCCTGCCTTTGAAAAAGATATGACTGAGTTCGTACAGTCCTGTACTGTCTGTGCACGTGACAAAACTCCTCGCCAGAGGCCTGCGGGTTTTCTCCTTCCCTGTCGGTGCCCGAACGGCCTTGGTAACATATAGCGATGGACTTCGTCACTGACCTTCCTGTATCCCATGGCAACACTGTCATTTGGGTGGCCGTTGATCGATTCTCCAAGATGGCTCATTTTGTCCCGCTTCCTGGCCTCCCTTCTGCGCAACAGTTGTTGAAGCAATTCTTTTTGCACATTTTTCGTCTCCACGGACTGCCTATGCATATTGTCTCTGATAGAGGCGTTCAATTAATCTCAAAATTCTGGAGAGCACTCTACACCCAATTGAAGATTAAATTGAATTTTCCCTCCGCCTACCACCCGCAGTCCGATGGACAAGTGGAGAGAGTGAACCAGACCCTTGGTGACTACCTGCAACATTTTGTCTCCTCCCACCAAGACAATTGGGTCGACCTGTTACCCTGGGCTGAATTCTCGTACAATTTCAAAGACTCTGAGTCATCCGCTAAGTCTCCATTCTTTGTGGTGTACGGCTGTCACCCACTTCCCCCCATCCCCATTCCCACTTCATCTGGAGTTCCTGTCGTAGATGAATTGACCCGGGACTTTTCCTCGATTTGGAAAAGACTCAAAAGTGGCTCTCACTTGCCTCTTCTCGAATGAAGAGACATGCGGATAAGAAGAGAACTCCTCCTGTCTTTGCCCCTGGTGACAAAGTGTGGCTCTCTGCCAAATATATTCGGTTTCGTGTCCCTAGCTACAAGCTGGGTCCACGTTACCTCGGGCCATTTAGAGTCAAAAGTCAAATCAACTCTGTCTCCTACAAGCTCCATCTTCCTCCTTCTCTTCGTATTCCTAACTCCTTTCATGTTTCCCTTCTCAAACCTCTCATTCATAACCGCTTTTCCCCCAAGGTCAGCGTTCATGCTCCTGTCTCTGGCTCCTCTGATGTCTTCTCGGTAAAAGAAATCCTCGCCTCCAAGGTTGTCAGAGGTAAAAAAAAAAAAATCTTGTTGACTGGGAGAATTGTGGCCCCGAAGAGAGGTCTTGGGAGCTTGAGAACAATATCCTCGACAAGGAGCTCATCCATAGGTTCCTGGGCTCCAAAAAGAGGGGGAGACCTAAGGGGGGGGTACTGTAACGCCAAGCGCTCCGGGTCCCGCGGCTTCCCCGGAGCGCTCGCGGCGTTATGCTAACAGCAGCGCTCCGGTCTCTGTCTCTGACCGCGAGCACTGCTGTGTTCATGCCAGCGGGGACGCGATCCGTTCTACTCACCCTCCTCCTCCTGTGGCTTTCTCGTCCCGGCGCATTATAGAAAGCATTATAGTGTGTTCCCTAGCCTGTGTACCCAGACCTTCTGCTGTTGCCCCTGACTACGAATCTCGCTGCCTGCCCTGACCTTCTGCTACGTCTGACCTCGCCTCTGTCTAGTCCTTGTGTACCGTGCCAGTCTCAGCTTCCTGAGAGGTCGAGTCGCTACTGGGGAACATGACCTGGTAGTTAAAGCCGCAGCAAGTCCATCCTGCTTTGCGGCGGGTTCTGGTGAACACCAGTAACGTCTTAGAACCGATTCCCCAGTACGACCCGCATCATCGCCTCCCTGGCACAGAGGATCCACCTCCAATGACCTGACCAGCCGCTAGTCCGGACCCTGACACACCTGTTGCAATCTGTCTATTAATGCAGGTGCTACAGCTCGCAGCATGGAGCAGTGTGTGCTCCATGCTGGGAGCTGTAGTACTTGCATTTAAGCAAAGATCACAGCAGATGTCACTCCTGACATTCGCTGTGATCCTCCTGTATAATGTATAGAGAGTTGTGATTGGGTGGAACCATCTGGCCAATCACAGCTCTCTGTGGGAAATATGAATAGGTGTATTTATACGGCAGTGCAGGGGACCATAGAAGAGAGGCCGGCCACTTCTATAAATTATACAGAGGGATCGCAACGGAACCCGGGGCGATCTGTCAATTAGTACAGGTACTGCTACTCATATTATGAGGTATAGAACTACCTAAAAATGTAAAAAATAAAGAAAACTAAATTTAAAATACACACACACACACACACACTACATTTTTATTATTGTCGGCTACATTTTTAGTGCCCTGCCTGCACCCATAAATTGATCGCAGTTCAAAAAGTAATACAAATTTAATTATAAAAAAGATAAATTTCATTAAATACAATTTTTTCCATCACTACTGTATCTTTTTTATTTTTATTTTTTAATGGTACCCTACGAAATTTTATTAAAAATGCATCTCCATCACTTTTTTGGATCGCTAAAGTCCAAAAAAGAATGAAAGCTGCCTGCAAAAATGCCAACGTTAAAACCCACATGGCATTTTTCTTGGCATTTCTTTACTCCTATAGACTTCTATGGTAGAAAAACACCACAATTTCAGGGAAAAAATGCCATAGGCTCAATATGCTGCGACTTTGCAGAACCGCCAAGGAGCTGAAAAAGAGTGAAAAAACACCAAAAGGATTGAAAAACGCCAAACTGAAAAATGCAAAGTGGAAAAAGAATTTTGCGTTTTTTCAATGATTTACAGCTAACATCTGGCTGCAGCGTTTTTTCAATGAAAGTGGAAACTTAGCCTTAGGGAGATGAATTCCTGTGTGTGTACTATATAGAAAACAGCTCAGCTTTGGTCCTAACTACTGAAATGAAGAAACGTTAATCCAGTAATGACACCAGGACTTTAACACAAAGTTAATATAAACATCTTTACAAAATATATATGCTTTATAAAATGTACAGTAATGCTGCAGACTAGTTTTTTTCAGACTAATAGACAATGGATTTTCCCCCAAGCAATCTTTCCTTGAGATCTGAAACCAGCCATGAGATTAGCATCAGATGGAATCCAGTTGCTAAAAGTCATATAGAGGGACATTTATCAATGTTTGCTTATGTATTCTTTTTTTTAGTAATTTTTTCCTTACTTTTTTTTTGCTTATGTGCAATTTATTTATCAACTGGTTTTAGCCTGTTGATAATTTTCTTTCACGTAAGCAATTTTTCCTTTTTTACTTTGGTAGTAGCTTTTTCTTCTCCATGTTTGAGCTGGAGTAAATTTAGTCAATTTTTAACCCTGTTGCGACTGTCGCAGTTAATAAATACCTGACTACCCGTAGTCCATTTTAAAATTATTACTACGTAGTTAATTTTTGGAAAACTTGCTTTTCTCGCTTTCCAGTCAAAATGTCGCACAAAAAATTGCTTAGTTGCAGTTGCGACAATTTTGCGACAATTATAGTAAAGAAAACCTGACTAAACCCGTTGATAAATGTCCATAATAGTGCTCCAGGGCTCCTCAAAGTAATTTACCTAAAGGTAGAAGATACCTGTGCTTATTTCACCTAGGATCACCCAGTCACATTTTATATACTATAATTTTGTGTAGTTAACCCCTTAATGATCAAGCCCATTTTTACCTCAAGGACCAGGCCAATTTTATTTTTGTGTTTTCGTTTTTTCCTCCTCGCCTTCTAAAATCCATAACTCCTTTATATTTCCATGTTCAGACCCATATAAGGGCTTGTTTTTTGCGTGACCAATTGTACTTTGTAATGAATTTTCTCATTTTGCCATAAAATGTACAGCGAACCCCCCAAAAAATTTTTTAGGGAGGAAATTTTTATGAAAAACTACATTTTGCACATTTTGGAAGGTTTTGTTTTCATACTGTACACTTTACGGTAAAAATGATAGGTGTTCTTTATTCTGTGGGTCAATATGATTAAAATGATACCCATGGCTAGATACTTTTATATTTTTGTACCGCTTAAGAAAAATCTAAAACTTTTTGTACAAAATAAGTAATCTAAAATCACCCTATCTTGACCACCTATAACTTTTTCATTTTTCCGTATATAGGGCGGTTTGAGGGCTCATATTTGTGCCGTCATCTGTACTTTTTTTTAGATACCACATTTGCATATACAGTATAAAACTTTTAGATCATTTTTTATAAAAAATTTTTTGAATAAAATGAGACAAAAAAGCATCATCTTACGGGATCATTAACATTATATTTTGATAGTTCGGACATTTACGCACACGGCGATACCAAATATGTTTATTTAAAAAAAATTACGCTTTTTGGGGGTAAAATGAGAAAAACTTACAATTTTCATTTTAATTGGGGGAGGGGATTTTTCCCTTTTTTTACTTTTTATTTTTACATTTTTCTACTGTATTTTTACACTTTTTATGTCCCCATAGGGGACTATCTATAGCAATCGTTTGATTGCTAATACTGTGCAGTGCTATGCATAGGACACAGCACTGCTCAGTATTATCGGTGATCTTCTGCTCTGGTCTGCTCGATTGCAGACCAGAGCAGAAGACCCCGGGAGACAGCCGGAGCTAGGTAAGGGGACCTCCGGCTGTCATGCTGGATGATCGGATCCCCGCGGCAGAGCTGCGGGCGATCCGATCATCCAATCAAAGTGCCGCAATGCCGCAGATGCCGTGATCTGTATTGATCACAGCATCGGAGGGGTTAATGGCGGACATCCGCGCGATCGTAGATGTCGGCCATTACCGGCGGGTCCTGCCGTGTATGACGCGAGCACCCTTCCGATGCTCGTGGTCATACACAGGACATAAATGTACGTCCTGGTGCGGGAAGTCCCGCCAAACCAGGACGTACATTTACGTCCATGGTCGTTAAAGGGTAGCTCCCACCATCCTATTTTTTTTTTCTGTCCCTGCCTATTGCCAATCTATCCCTAACCCCCTCCCTGCTTTTAATTTTTATTTTTACTATATTAAAATGCCTTTTGTCTGCCTGGCAGTGTGCTCACTACCAGGCAGACTTCCCCAGCAGGCACCACGTCACTGATGCCTGCTGGTGGGGACTTCCGCCCTTAGTTCATCTACACAGGGTGCCTCCAGCTGTTTCACCACTACAACTCCCAGCTTGCCCTGACGTCTATTGGCTGTCAGGGCATGCTGGGAGTTGTAGTATTGAAACAGCTGGAGGCACCCTGTGTAAATAAGCAATTAGTTAGTTACAAGCGGCGCTAGCCCATTCCCTCCTCCTGCCCCGCATACCCCGTTCCCTCATTACACTTGCAGTTACTGCAGAGTCCGGCAGCGGGCGTGCAGGGGAAGCGGCGGCAACGAGGCGGCGGTGGTGATGTGCGGGAGGAGTGGCCTCACAGCCAGTGGCCGGGGAGCCAATGCGCTCGCTCCCGCCTGTCTGATTGTCAGGCAGGGAGCGAGTGCAGCCTAAATGAAAAAGGACTGATTGCCACTCCAAAATCAGTCCTTTTTCAGTGGCCGGTTTTTAAATGTAAATTAAACCTTTTTAATGAAAAAAATTATTATAAAGGTAAATTAGAGATATGTTGTAGTACATAAGTACTACCACATATCAAAAAATAAAGTTGGTGACAGTGCCCATTTAAGGGGTTAAAGGGGTTTTCTTAATTCAGAGAGGTATTCCCTATTCACAGAATTAGGGGAAACTAGCAGATCAGTGGGGGTTGGGACCACCTCTATAATAATTGGATCTTCACATAATTTTATTGTAAAAAAAATGAACTATATGTACACACATTTGCCTATTCATTTACCATTTTTTCTCTCTCTGTTACTCTTCTAAAAAAAATTATTTTGCCCCCCCCCCCCCATCCCACTGTGGCCCCTTTGTGCTCAGCTGGTAAGAGAACAAAAGCATAATGTGTATACAATAAAAGATAGTTTTAATGGAAATATTGTTAACATTTTTTTGTAACCTTGCGGTGTTTGCCCAACATATGTATCTTGTTTGCCTAAATGAGTAATTCCTTGCCAAGGGGCATGACGCATGTCAATTGTCTGTGAGACCTAGCCTGATTTAGGGCGTATTAAAAAGTTAAAACAGTAAAAACCAAAATACCGTATATACTCGAGTATAAGCCGACCCGAGTATAAGCCGAGACCCCTAATTTCAACCCAAAATCCCAGGAAAAAAGTTATTGACTCGAGTATAAGCCTAGGGTGGGAAATACATCATCCCCCCCTGTCATCATCCAGACCCCCGTCATTAACATCCTCATCATCATCATCCCCTTGTCATCATCCCACACATCCCCCCTTCATCATCCCCTTATCATCCCACACATCCCCCCTTCATCATCCCCTTATCATCCCACACATCCCCCCTTCATCATCCCCTTATCATCCCGCACATCCCCCCTTCATCATCCCCTTATCATCCCACACATCCCCCCCTTCATCATCCCCTTGTCATCATTCGCCCTCAGTGGTCTTCAACCTGCGGACCTCCAGAGGTTTCAAAACTACAACTCCCAGCAAGCCCGGGCAGCCATCGGCTGTCCGGGCTTGCTGGGAGTTGTAGTTTTGAAACCTCCGGAGGTCCGCAGGTTGAAGACCACTGCGGCCTTCGACATCATCCAGCCCCCTCTCACCCCCTTTAGTTCTGAGTACTCACCTCCGCTCGGCGCTGGTCCGGTCCTGCAGGGCTGTCCGGTGAGGAGGTGGTCCGGGCTGCTATCTTCACCGGGGGCGCCTCTTCTCCGCGCTTCCGGCCCGGAATAGAGGCGTTGCCTTGACAACGACGCAGAAGTACGTTGGCAATGAACGCACCTCTGCGTCGTTGTCAAGGCAACGTGACTATTCTGAGGCCGGGCCCGAAGCGCTTAGAAGAGGCCTCCCCGGTGAAGATAGCAGCCCGGAACCACTATCCCACCGGACCACCTCCTCACCGGACAGCCCTGCAGCACCGGACCAGCGCCGAGCGGAGGTGAGTAGTCAGAACTAAAGGGGGGTGAGAGGGGGCTGGATGATGTCGAAGGCCGCAGTGGTCTTCAACCTGCGGACCTCCGGAGGTTTCAAAACTACAACTCTCAGCAAGCCCGGACAGCCGATGGCTGGCCGGGCTTGCTGGGAGTTGTAGTTTTGAAACCTCTGGAGGTCCGCAGGTTGAAGACCACTGCGGGTGGGGGAGTTCACTCGAGTATAAGCCGAGGGGGGTGTTTTCAGCACGAAAAATCGTGCTGAAAAACTCGGCTTATACTCGAGTATATACGGTAGTATGACTGCATCGACCTAATGTAAAATGATAAATTAAATACCCAACTGACAGTAACCTGTTGTCTGTTTCATAGATACATATTTTCTGATACAGATAGTTATTTTTTTTATTATTGTTTCAAATTTTTTTTTAGAGAACATTACAATAGAAGAAGGGATGTGAGCAGTTCTCACAATACATCAGAATAACAACACACATATACATGGATGCAGAATAGAGATGAGCGAATTTCTGAAAAATTTGATTAAAAACGGCTAATTCTGATCTACAGAGAGGCTAAATAGGGGAGTAGAACACTTTTCCTTGTCCTAACACGCATATGGAGTGTGCTGTGTTAGAGAAATAATACTGTTATTCAGTATGACATGCAGATTACAGGCATCGCTATTAGAATCACTGCCACAGAGCATCTGGATGTGGCCAATTTTTTATGTAACTTTTATTTAATTTGAATTTATTTTAATTTTTTAATTACTCATTCTGGTGAGCATCGAGCTGGCTGTCCTTTGCCAGGTGAAATACCACCTGTTCCAGCTCCTGCCTCTCAGTGCCCCCCTGACTGTGAAAGTGCGAATGTTTCATTTAATCAGTTATGGTTCATTATTATCGCTCCAAGCTGTTTCATTGGATTCTTGTGATAATTCCAGAGGTAATATGGCGTTGACGATCATAGGACCTTTGTCTTGAAAGCAGACGGAGAAACAGGATTTCCGGCTCCCAACTCAGATAAAAATTCCAGGTTTTAATTTAGATCACATTAAAATAAAAAAACAGCATACAAAAGAAAAAGTAAAGAACACAAACAAAACACACGAATGGTGCGTTTCATTTGTGTTCTTTTATTTTTCTTTTGTTTTTGTATGCTGTTTTTGTATTTTAATCTGATCTAAATTAAAACCTGGAATTTTTATCTGAGTTGGGAGCCGGAAATCCTGTTTCTCCATCTGCAATAATATCACCTGGGCACCCAGCCCCAGTGCTACGTTCTCGATGTTCCACGACGAGAGGTTGTGCTGGACGCCGGGACTTTGTATAACAGTGAGTGAGCTGATCTTCATGTTTTTTTCATTATACGGCTCAGTCTTGAAAACATTACATTGATTTATTTACATTTAAGATTTATATTAGATTCCCAAGTTTAATGTCCCGGCGTTTGCTTTGAACTAATATTGTATGACCACAAAACCCAATCTAACAAGCAATCACATGGCGGCACAATGACAGAGCCTAGAGGTGGCAGCAACATGAGGAGATCATAATCTGGCAGAATGACACAGCCTGGAATTGGCAGCAGCAAGCGGAGACCTTGTAGTGGCTGAATGACACAGCCCAAAGTTGGTGGCCACATGAGGAGACCATAGGGCCTCACAATCCCTAAGATTAAAAGATGAATTTTCAAATTTAAGAACATATAGTGGCTGAATGTTTACAGCCTGGAGTTTGCGGCAGGAAGAGGAGATCACATAGTGGCTGAACGACACATCCTGGAATTAGCGGCAGTATGAGGTGAACATATAGTGGCTGAACGACACAGCCTGGAGATTGCGGCAGCAAGAGGAGACCATGTAGTGGCTGAATGACACAACGTGGAGGTGGCGGCAGCATGAGGAGAAGATAGAGTGACTGAATGGCATAGCCTGGAGTTGGCGACAGCATGAGGAGAATATATAGTGGCTGAATGGCACAGCCTGGAGTTTGCGGCAACAAGAGAAGACCATATAGTGGCTGAATGACACAGCCTGGAGTTGGCGGCAGCATGAGGAGAACATATAGTGGCATAATGACACAGCATGGAGTTGGCGGCTGCATGAGAAGACCATAAAGTGGCTGAACGGCACAGCCTGGAGGTGACGGCAGCATGAGGAGAACGTATAGTGGCAGAATGAGACAGCCTGGAGGTGGGAGCAGCAGTATCAGAAGTCCTGAAAGTGACCAGGGGACAGAGTGGTGCGGTGGGTGGCAATATCAGTTCCCGGTGACGAAGGTAAGTGAAAAAAGGTCTAATGCGAAGGAATGTTTTTAACTGGGGAGCAGCGCCTTAAATCTGTTTGGCACTTTCCATATTTGTGAAGTGTTGGTGTGGCACCATGGTCAATCTACTCTGATGCATCAGGCATTGGTGGGTGGAAATCCTGTCTGATCCATGTCTGATTCATCTTCACAAAGGTCAGTCTCTTCACATTTTCCATGGACAGACAAGTTCTCTTTGGGGTGACTATGGCCCCTGCTGCACTAGACACCTGTTCTGATGGCACACTACTGGCCGAGCAGGACAGCTTTTCCAGGGCAAACTCAGCTTTTCCAGCCACAAATCAAGTTTGGCTACCCAGAAGTCCAGCTGATCTTCAAGGTGTGTTTGGCATGGGCAAGTCAAGGTATGCCACCACCTGCTGATTCAGGTCCTGCTCCAGGTTTACCTGCTGATGATGAGTTGCTTCTCTATGCGAGTGAAGAAATGTACTGCTCCTGCCACCCCACCCCTCCCCAGCAGCCATGGCAGTGGAAGGTGAGCGCAGAGGGCCCCCGAGTCAGACCTGTGAGAGGATGGACCATGGCACTGATAGGCATCAGCCAACTGACTACGTAGGATGTCTCTGTAGTAGGTCAGTTTGTCCTCCCTCGCAGTGGGTGTAAAAAGGCCCCCATTTTGTGCTGGAAGGGAGGGTCCAATAAGGTAGAGAGCCAGAATTCATCCCGCTGCCTAATGGTGACAATTTGGTGGTCATTACGAAAGCAAGTGAGCATGCATCGTGCCATTTGTTCAAGTGACTTGGAGGGACTCCCTGCCTCCATCTCCACTGCATACTGCAACGGTGTGTCTGGGTCCTCTGACTCCCCTTCCTCATAACCCTCTGGTTCATCTGGCTGCTCCTGCTCCTCCTCTCCTGTCAGATGACTAGAAAAACAGCCCATTTTGCGAAAAAAACTGTGCTCCACTATGTTCCTCCCTCTCCAGTTCAGCCCCCACAGGGCTCATGTGGCCGTGAGATGTAGGCACCACGTCTCCAGTGCCCTGACCAGCCATCGTTTCTAACACGTGTTGTAGGAAATGAAGCAGTGGAATGATGTTGTTTATCCCGTGATCCTGACGACTGACTAATAATGTGGCTTCCTCAAAGGGCCTGAGTAAACGGCAGGTGTCACGTATGAACTGCCACAAGTTGACATTGAAGTTACACAGGGGAGTACCCCTATCCGCTTGGATCATCAAGAAATCGGTGATGGCTTTTCTCTGTTCGTATAGTCGGTCCAACATATGGAGGGTGGTATTCCAACAGGTGGAAATGTTGCAAATCAGACTAGGTTGAGGGATAACGTTCTGACGCTGCAGCTCAAGGAGGGTGTGCTTTGCGGTGTACGAGTGGCTGAAGTGCATGCAAAGTTTCCTTCCCATTGTTAGGATGTTTTGCAAATGGGGCAACACTACAGGAACCGCTTGACAACCAGATTGAACACGTGCGCTATGCAGGGCGCATGGCTCAGGCTTCCATGTCGCAGCACAGACAAGATGTTCTTCCCATTGTCAGTCACCATGGTTCCCATTTCCAGTTTTTGTGGAGTAAGCAATGCTCCGATTTCTTTATGAATGACTTTTAACAGCTCTTCCCCTGTGTGACTAAGTTTCCCAAGGCAAACCATGTCAAGAACAGTGTGACACCGCCGTGCCCTGCACACATGGTATGCTAAAGAGGCACAGGGGTGGAGGATGAGGAGGCTTAGTCGCACACTGTCACAGGACCAATGACCTGAGAGCGTGGAGGAGGAAGCAGCGTGACCCTTCCAAGTTGGTGTTGTGGCTGTGCAGGAACCACATTCAACCAGTGGGACGTAAAGGACATGTATTGTCCCAGACCATAGTTACAGCTCCAACGTTGGCACTGCCGTGCACTTGACAGGCTCAAGGACTGGTCCACCTTCTGTTCCACAAAATTGGGCAGGGCTGGTACTGCCTTCTTTGCAAAGAAATGATGGCTTGGGACTCTCCACCTCGGCTCGGCACAAGCCATCAGTTCTCAGAAAGGTGCAGAGTCCACCACTTGAAAAGGAGGGAGTGCAGCACCAGCAACTTGGACAGGAGCACATTCAGCTTCTGCACCGTTGGATGAGTGGGCGCAAACTGTTGTCTCTTGGAAATGGCTTCGCCGATGGATTGCTGGTGGAATGACTGACTAAAAGTAGGAGGAGCAGGAGCATCTGGAGCAACAGAAGGAGAATATGACACACCGCTCGCTTCAGCTGAGGTTACATAGTTACATAGTTACATAGTTAGTATGCTTGAAAAAAGACATACGTCCATCAAGTCCAACCAGGGAGGTGGTGGAGCCTTGGCTGGCTGATAGAGGGAGCAGCGTGCCACTTGGTGATGCAGCATGCTGGACCACCACATCGGAGCCACAGTTCTCCCAGGCCGCTTTATGGTGACACAGCATCTGTTGACGCAGGGCTGTGGTGCCAACATTGAGACCCTGGCCATGCTTCACCTTCTGCCAACACATCTTGCATGTGGCTATGTTAACCTCCGGATGCTTGATGAAAAACTGCTACACCGCTGAGTGGCTGATTTTCCCACCAACAGTCTGCACTAACTGACTGCTACCTCCGCCGTCTCCAGGAACCCCTGTTCCACTACCTCCCAGGAAGGTAGACTGCCGCGAATCAGGCGGTCTCCCCAGGCACGTTTGGCTCCAGAATTTCCACGTCTGCAACCATGCTGACTGCCAACCATGCTACCACCTTGGTGGCTCAGCTGCAGCCTCACGGGCAACCTGTAACCCTCTTCTCCTGAAGATGATGAAGCCCCTTCTGCATTCGGCTCCTCCTCATCAACAAGTGTCTGCACATCACTGATGTCCTCCTCAGGTTCCTCAACAGTGCCTGCTTCAGGACGCTGAATGCTGGCAACACCACCTCCCAGATCCCTCTGCTCATCACTACTTACCTGCCTTGCGGAGGAATCGGCGGATGTCTCCTCCACTTCTTGGCTGGGCAGTAGCTGCTGACTGAACTCTATTAGATCATCTTCACTGAATAGTGGAGCTGAACCCACAGCATAAGATACTTCTGTAGGGGAGGAAACAGCATAGGACAGAGGCAATGGGAGAACAGGGCCTGCTCCCAGGCTATGCCAACTGCGAGTTGTGTCTGAGGAACCCACCGACTGTTGACTGGGGATTTCAGATGTTATTTGTGATGAAGTGGATGACCGTGTTAGCCAATCGATGATGGCAGATGGGTTGCTGGTCGAGATATGACCTCTAGCTGATACCGGGAGGTAAGGCCTCTCGCTGCGACTCCTGCTGCCACTCGCCCCTAGTCTGCTGTGGCCTCTACCTGTGCCTGATGAATTTAGGCCTCTGCCACTCCTCTGTGCACATCTTGGAACTTCCCTGCCTGAAATACTTGAGGGAATATATGAGGGAAGTACAATATGCTTCACTATGCTTAAAACAGTATTTGTCTAGAAAAGCAGCAGATGTGTACTATTGGCTGGCCTTAAACAGTATCTAGGACACTTAGATGTTCGTATGTGATATGCACTTATGAGGGCCGAAAAATGCACTACAGTATGCTTAAAAAAAGTATTTGTACAACACCAGCCAGTGAGTACTTTTTGCTGTCCTTTCACAGTATCTAGGCCCTTAAGGCTTTATCAGGAACAAAATGGTACTGTTATGATTTGGCAGGCTGGAGGTGGATCCTCTGTGTCAGAGAGGGATTGGCGTGGACCGGTTCTAAGTTGCTACTGGTATTAACCAGAGCCCGCCGCAAAGCGGGAAGGACTTGCAGCGGCGGTAGCAACCAGATCGTATCCACCGGTAACGGCTCAACCTCTCTGACTGCTGAGACAGGCGCGGTACAGAATGACAAGGCAAGAGCAAGGTCGGACGTTGCAGAAGGTCAGGGCAGGCAGCAAGGGTCGTAGTCACGGGCAACAGCAGAAGGTCTGGAACACAGGCTTGGGAGATACACTAAACGCGTTCACTGGCACAAGGCAACAAGATCCGTCAATACTGGGAAGGGGAAGTGAGGTTATATAGGCGTGGAGCAGATGGGAGCTTATTACAGTGATTGGGCCAGGCACCAATCAGTGGTGCACTGGCCCTTTAAATCTTAGAGAGCTGGCGCGCACGCGCCCTAGAGAGCGGAGCCGCGCGTGCCAGAACGTGACAGCATGGAACCGGGACAGGTGAGTAGCTTGGGATGCGACTCGCGAGCGGGCGTGTCCCGCTATGCGAATCGCATCCCCGCCGGCAGTGTCAGTGCAGCGCTCCCGGTCAGCGGGTCTGACCGGGGTGCTGCAGAGAGGAAAACGCTGCAAGCGCTCCGAGGAGGAGCAGGGACCCGTAGCGCTCGGCGTAACAGGTACGTATGTGGTAAGCACTTATGAGGACAGAAAAATGCGCTACAGTACGCTTAAAAAAGTTTTTGTGTACAACACCAGCCGGTGAGCACATTTGGTTGTCCTTTCACTGTATCTAGGCCCTTGAGACTTGAGGTATGCTCTTATGAGGGCAGAAAAATGTGCTACAGTATGCTTATAAAAGTATGTGTACAACACCAGCCAGTGAGTACTTTTGGCTGTCCTTTTACAGTATCTAGACCCTTAAGACTTTATCAGGATCAAAATGGTACACCACTTAGATGTACGTATGTGGTATGCACTTATGAGGGCAGAAAAATATGCTACAGTATACTTAAAAAAGTTTTTGTGCACAACACCAGCAGTAGACACCAGTGCTGCAGCACACAGTCGCTGTGTACTACAGCCAAAATTGCACTTTTTCAATCTCACTTCCTTCCCTATCAGTGCTTCTAGGCAGGATTTGTGCTTGAGTTGAATTGCTGCTGTTTTTCTGTGCAACACACTGCTCTCTGATCCTCTCTATAATAGAAAGCTGTAGACAGTGACTGGGAGGTGGATCACTGCAGTAAGAATGTTTTTCTGTGACAAACAAACTGCTCTCTATCCAACAGAACGTTGACTTGACTAGGAGGTAAATCGCTGCTGGAAAAAGCTTTTCTGTGTATCACACAAAGGACTGTCTGTCCCTATCTACAGTATCTCTCTGCAGTGTAAGGATGAAGTGACTGGCTGCAATATGGCTGCCGATTATATAGATTATATAGGCCTGTGACATCACAGGGGTGAATGGCTGCTGATAGGCTGCATCCTGCAAGTGATTCAGGGTCATCCCGCCTACCCTTGTTCCCGCCTTTCCAGTTTTCCTTGCCCCATGTTCTCACATGTGGATCCCCCATTTTAGATGCCCTGGAGCCTGGACAGCACTAAATGGAGTTTAATTAAGCAAATTTTTCCTGAAATAAATAACAAATTGGGATTCATCAGATTCGATTCTCTCATCTCTACTTACTAGGTAAGGACACTCTTTTGGTCTTTGTTTAGCAATGGAAGGCTTTTGACATGTTTTGCTCTGTTCACTGTGATGTAAACAGCCTCTTAGAAAAGACTTATAATGGTGTACTATTATATTTTCACAAATGGCTTTACAGGCAGGAGATCTCAGTTTCCTGTTACAACCATTCAATATGAATATAGGTCTCTAGATAAAGATGAGGCAATGACTTTATATTCATCTGACTGAGAGCTATGTTGATGTAATGATTATACCTTGGAAAATGTCCCTGTTATTTTGTTGCTGCTGATGCTGTTGCTGACTTTGGCAAGTGTTCCGGAGTAAGCAGCAGTTCCACCATTATTATCACCTTGGCCGATTATCAAGAACGGCTTAAAGTTATTGTCGTAAGTAGATTAAAATCAGCTGGGACTCTTTTATTAAAATCATATGCAGTGTGGTTCAATCTAACCATAAAGCAAATGTATAAGAAAAAATATTTTCAATCTATGTCAGTAGTTTAGTCTGATGAATGTGATTTCTTGGCAGGTAATGCTTGTATGTATATAAATGTGCTTTTTAATGAATACAGATTAGGACCCCTTCGTCCTAAGTCGCTGTTTACTTTTTGCTTCAAACATTTTCTTTTCATGTCGCTTAAAACACAAGTTTTTGTTTTTGAGCACCACCAGTAGGTGAGAAAGATTAGAATGCTAAATCTAAGACAGAACATCATTATATTTGCATACATTAAATTTAGGAATTAATTTTTTATTTCCTTTTATAACATATGGTGTTGCAAAACCCACAAGAGTGGCAGGCTTAAGTAATGAACCCTATTTTACGTTAAATATGGTTGTTTTTTGTTTTTTTTTACAGCAGTTCTCAAGACTTAGTGGTTTTTAAAGAATACCTTACATGTGGGATGTCCACTTTGTCAGATTGGTGCATATTCCTATCCCATGACCAAATATTGGCTCTTTTGGTGGAGTCATTTAAAGGTGTACTCGGATCCTAGACATCTTATCACTACTGCCACTGGGACCCCCCGATTGCCTGGCACCCTGCCGTTCTCAACATTTATTTTTAGAATGCAGGTCTTGGGCAGTCGTGGTTGTTACGCCTAGCGCTCCGGGTCCCCGCTCCTCCCCGGAGCGCTCACGGCGTCTTTCTCCCTGCAGCTCCCCGGTCAGTCCCGCTGACCGGGAGCGCTGCACTGTCATGGCCGTTGGGGATGCGATTCGCACAGCGGGACGCGCCCGCTCGCGAATCGCATCCCAGGTCACTTACCCGTTTCCGTCCCCTGCTGTCATGTGCTGGCGCGCGCGGCTCCGCTCTCTAGGGCGCGCGCGCGCCAGCTCCCTGAGACTTAAAGGGCCAGTGCACCAATGATTGGTGCCTGGCCCAATCAGCTTAATTGGCTTCCATCTGCTCCCTGCCTTTATCTGACCTCCTCCCATGCACTCCCTTGCCGGATCTTGTTGCCCTTGTGCCTAGTGAAAGCGTTTTGTGTGTCTAAAGCCTGTGTACCAGAACTTCTGCTATCCACCCTGACTTCGAACCTTGCTGCCTGCCCCCGACCTTCTGCTACGTCCGACCTTGCTTCTGTCTACTCCCTTGTACCTCGCCTATCATCAGCAGCCAGAGAGGTGAGCCGTTGCTAGTGGATACGACCTGGTCACTACCGCCGCAGCAAGACCATCCCGCTTTGCGGCGGGCTCTGGTGAAAACCAGTAGTGACTTAGAACCGGTCCACTAGCGCGGTCCTCGCCAATCCCTCTCTGGCACAGAGGATCCACTACCTGCCAGCCGGCATCGTGACAGTAGATCCGGCCATGGATCCCGCTGACGTCCCTCTGCCTTATATCTCTGATATCACCACGGTGGTCGCCCAGCAATCCCGACAGATCGCCCATCTAACCCACCAGCTGTCGGAAGTATTCACCATTGTGCAGCAACTTCAGTCGCAACTTCAGCAGCAATCATCTCCTCCGCCAGCTCCTGCACCCCTTCCGCAGCGAGTGGCCACTCCTAGCCTCCGCCTGTCCTTGCCGGACAAATTTAATGGGGACTCTAAGTTTTGCCGTGGCTTTCTTTCGCAATGTTCTCTGCACTTGGAGATGATGTCGGACCAGTTTCCTACTGAAAGGTCTAAGGTGGCTTTCGTAGTCAGCCTTCTGTCTGGAAAAGCTCTGTCATGGGCCACACCGCTCTGGGACCGCAATGACCCCGTCACTGCCTCTGTACACTCCTTCTTCTCGGAAATTCGAAGTGTCTTTGAGGAACCTGCCCGAGCCTCTTCTGCTGAGACTGCCCTGCTGAACCTGGTCCAGGGTAATTCTTCCGTTGGCGAGTACGCCATACAATTCCGTACTCTTGCTTCTGAACTATCCTGGAATAATGAGGCCCTCTGCGCGACCTTTAAAAAAGGCCTATCCAGCAACATTAAAGATGTTCTGGCCGCACGAGAAACTCCTGCTAACCTGCATGAACTCATTCATCTAGCCACTCGCATTGACATGCGTTTTTCTGAGAGACATCAAGAGCTCCGCCAGGAAAAAGACTTAGATCTCTGGACACCTCTCCCACAGTCTCCACTGCAATCTGCGCCTAGGCCTCCCGCCGAGGAAGCCATGCAAGTGGATCGGTCTCGCCTGACCCTGGAAGAGAGGAATCGCCGTAAGGAAGAGAATCTTTGTCTGTACTGTGCCAGTACCGAACATTTTTTGGTGGATTTCCCTATCCGTCCTCCACGTCTGGGAAACGCACGCTCGCACCCAGCTCTCGTGGGTGTGGCGTCTCTTGATGCTAAGTCGGCTTCTCCACGTCTCACGGTGCCTGTACGGATTTCTACTTCAGCCAGCTCTTCCCTCTCAGCCGTGGCCTGCCTGGACTCTGGTGCTTCTGGGAATTTTATTCGGGAGTCCTTGGTGAATAAATTCCGCATTCCGGTGACCCGTCTTGTCAAGCCACTCCACATTTCCGCGGTCAACGGAGCCAGGTTGGATTGCACCGTGCGTTACCGCACGGAGCCCCTCCTAATGTGCATCGGACCTCATCACGAGAAAATTGAATTTTTGGTCCTTCCCAATTGCACTTCCGAAATTCTCCTTGGACTACCCTGGCTTCTACACCATTCCCCAACCCTGGACTGGTCCACTGGGGAGATCAAGAGTTGGGGTCCCTCTTGTTCCAAGGACTGCCTTAAACCAGTTCCCAGTACTCCCTGCCGTGACCCTGTGGTTCCTCCTGTATCCGGTCCCCCTAAGGTCGTTAGGGACTCTGCCTGCCACAGAAAATGCCTCTCCCCCCCTCCCAGTCCCTTCAGGCAAGCCTCTGTGTCCCCTCATGGCTCCCGTCCTTGTGTCTCCTTGCCCCGTGCCAAGCTTCACCCTCTCCCCTCCCTCCCCATTCCTACTCCTGCTGTACTGCCTGTCATTGAGGAAACCATCCATTCCTTCCCGGTGTCCTCATCCCAGGGGAGGCAGTCACCGGACAAAAAAAAGGGGAGACCTAAGGGGGGGGGTACTGTTACGCCTAGCGCTCCGGGTCCCCGCTCCTCCCCGGAGCGCTCACGGCGTCTTTCTCCCTGCAGCTTCCCGGTCAGTCCCGCTGACCGGGAGCGCTGCACTGTCATGGCCGTTGGGGATGCGATTCGCACAGCGGGACGCGCCCGCTCGCGAATCGCATCCCAGGTCACTTACCCATTTCCGTCCCCTGCTGTCATGTGCTGGCGCGCGCGGCTCCGCTCTCTAGGGCGCGCGCGCGCCAGCTCCCTGAGACTTAAAGGGCCAGTGCACCAATGATTGGTGCCTGGCCCAATCAGCTTAATTGGCTTCCATCTGCTCCCTGCCTTTATCTGACCTCCTCCCATGCACTCCCTTGCCGGATCTTGTTGCCCTTGTGCCTAGTGAAAGCGTTTTGTGTGTCTAAAGCCTGTGTACCAGAACTTCTGCTATCCACCCTGACTACGAACCTTGCTGCCTGCCCCCGACCTTCTGCTACGTCCGACCTTGCTTCTGTCTACTCCCTTGTACCTCGCCTATCATCAGCAGCCAGAGAGGTGAGCCGTTGCTAGTGGATACGACCTGGTCACTACCGCCGCAGCAAGACCATCCCGCTTTGCGGCGGGCTCTGGTGAAAACCAGTAGTGACTTAGAACCGGTCCACTAGCGCGGTCCTCGCCAATCCCTCTCTGGCACAGAGGATCCACTACCTGCCAGCCGGCATCGTGACAGTGGTCATGAGGTCACGCCCCTCCATTCATGTCTATCGAAGGGGGCATGATGGCTTTGGACGAGCGAATTTTGGGTTATAAGAGGTCTAGGGGTGGAGTACCTCTATAAGGCCCCAGCAATAGGCTGGGTTGACCAGAAATGCTACGAAATTGCAATTTCATAATAAAAAAATAACTTAATTAGCTTATTAGCTTAATTTTATTTATTTTTTAATATAACCAAGTTGCCTTGACTTGGCTGGACACTGACTTGCAGAGGTTGAGCACTTTAGGGTACCTTTGCACTGTGGAATCTCTGCTTGCAGAAATTTATGAGAGAAGATTCCATTAGGCGGCTGCCGGAGAAAATACTTCAGCAGTAGGACCTCGCGGCACTGCGCCATCACCATTGATGGCTTTGCAATGCTCATGAATGCCCCGCACAAAGAATAAACATGTTGTTTCACTGCGTGAAACAATTTCAGTGGCGGAATTGTCCGCTGCTGAAATTCCTCAGCGTGAACAGGTCTCGCAGAAGATCCATTCACACTGATGGTAATGTTCTGCGGGAATTCTGCAGTGTGAATGTACCTTATGTCCAATCTTATGTTATTTGCAGCCACCTTCAGTTTCTGAAAGAGAACCTGATACAATCCACCAGAGAAAAAAAATAAATAAATAAACATAGCCTTTATTTATATGTTAAAATATTCACACATATTTTATTAGCTGTTTTTTTTTCTGGCAGATTTTACATGACTTTACACATTTGACAACAAGATTAAGCACATGTTCCATACAGGGAGAACCTACATGCAGAGCAGCCACAATGTTTCTGTCGTTATCGGTGACCACGTTTCCCAATGTCTTATTACAAGTAGAGAGCTAGTGTCTTTCTGCTGCAGACAGGGCAGCAGTCCTCTGCTATGTGACTTTTTTTGCCCAGACCTAGCAGATAAAATCCAGCATGACAGCACTTGACTTGGCACCGACTAAAGGAAGTAGAAGAGGGGTAAGCTGCGTTCTTCCTTCTGGGGGATGTAAAATGTCTGTGGAGGAGGACATTGAACGGGGGGGGGGAACCCTGGAGGTTTCACCACTATTTGCTGGCCTCATTGCGGTGGAGCCTCATTCTGCATGATGTTATTCCAGTGGGCTGTAAAAGATATGTATTGGCCCTGGATTGGGCCAACCTCTGTGCTTCATGCAAAGCGGGGCAGATTTATTGTAAAAAAAAATTTTTAATAGAAGTAATTTACAAATCTGTTTAACTTTCTGGAGCCAGTTGATATATAAAAAAAAAAAGTTTTTTCCTGGATAACCCCTTTAACATCTACCCCAATATTTTACACTTAATATTTATTCAAATTCCCCATAGAACTGCTCTAATTACAAATACCGGCCAGACAGCTTTTTTAAATTTATATTTAGAATGTTAGAATAGCTGTATTTCAGACTGTGAACATATAGATATAAGTGTCTTATTAAAATGACTGCTTTGCCATTTGAATTATACGTTGCACTAAAATTCTTATTTAGTGGTGCAAACTGATCTGGCATGTCTTGAGGCATGTGAATACAGAAATAAACAGCCTATAAAAAAATAACATGAAAGTTATAGATGCAAAACACTTGAGATATCAAATACAGCATTAAACCTCTCTTAAAGCGTACCTGTCATCTAACCATATTTTCTAAACTAAATTAGTGTTGAGCGGCATAGGCCATATTCGAAATCACGATATTTCGCGAATATATGGACGAATATTTGCCATATATTCGTTAAATTCGCATATTCGTAATATGAGAAAATTAGCATATACTAAAATTTGTATATGCGAAAATTCGCATACGCAAAAATTAGCATATGCTGTTTCGGATATGCGAAAATTCGCAAGCCAGTCTCACACAGTAGTATTAGAGCCTTCTTTACATCACACAAGCTGGAAGCAGAGAAGGATGATCACTGTGATGTGTACTGTAAAAAAAAAAGAATATTCGTAATTGCGAATATATAGTGTAATATTTGCGAATATTTGCAAATTCGCTAATATGCGATATTTGTTAATAAAATTTGCATTGCAAATATTCGCGAACAACACTAAACTAACTCAGATTATATTCCTTAACTGCTCCTTACACCCCACCTGCCCTTAAAAAAAAATTCTGAGCTTTATAAGCTCTGTATCATACCTTTCCCCTATCAAACTGTGTGAGAGAAAAAGTGGAGAGATTTTCCCACACCAACCAATCACAGCTCAGCTAATGAGCTCTGGTAAAGTGAAAGCTGAGCTGTGATTGGTTATTGTGAGAAAGTTACTCCACTTTTTCTTTCACACAGTTTGATAAATCTGGGCCATTGTGTGAGCTCCTGGCAGGAGCTCCTGCACGCACTTCCTTAAATTGGTCTCCTGTCAGGCCGGGAGGAAACCAAACTAACTGTTTGACTTGCGCCGGGAACACAACAGTGCCACCTAGTTGCCATTTTTTCAATCACATGAAAAACATATAAAGGTTGAGAATTTTAACAGCAAGTAAATAGCAAAGTTTCTTATAATTACATAAGGAACAATATATTAAAAGTTTTGTTTGGTGACAGTACTCTTTAACTGCATAAAGTATCTGTTTAATAGTTAGACCTTATCTCTACAGAGTAGCCCCTTTCAAATGTATTTATCTTTTTCTTCTTAATTAAATTCTAAAAATTTAAATAGATCATCTTATTCTGAACTAGAAACTCCAGTTGACATAAAGTTTTTACTTTTGGAAGCCATCAGAGGGCTTCAAAGTTCATCAGCAATTTTACAATTTTTCACAAAATTTTCAAAATCAGAATTTTTCAGGGACCAGTTCAGTTTTGAAGTGGATTTGAATGGCCTTCATATTTGTAATACCCCATGAATGACCCCATCATAAAAACTGCACCCTTCAAAGTGAAGGAGAAAATTCAAAATCTTTTTTGAATTCTTACAAGGGGTAAAAGGAGATAAATCACCCAAAAATTTGTAACCCAATTTCTCTCCAGCAAGGAAATACCTAATATGTTGAATGTTAAGTGCTCTGTGGGTGCACTAGAGGGCTCAGAAGGAAAGGAGCGACAATGGGATTTTGACGAGTGAGTTTTTCTGAAATGGTTTTTGGGGTACATGTCACATTTAGGAAGACCCTATGGTGCCAGAACAGTAAATAAAACCCAACATGGCAAACTATTTTGGAAACTACACCCCTCAAGGAATGTAACAAGGGGTACAGTGAGCCTTAACACCCCACAGGTGTTTGACTTTTCGTTAAAGATGGATGTGTAAATTATTTTTCTTTTTTCACTAGAATGCAGTTTTTCCCCCCAAATTTTCATTTTTACTAGGGGTAATAGGACATAATGTGCCCCAAAATTTGTAACCCCATCTACGGACATCAAGTGCACTGCGGGCACACTACAATGATCAGAAGAGAAGGAGTCACATTTGGATTTTGCCGAAATGATTTTGGGGGGCATGTCGCATTTAGGAAGCCCCTATGGTGCCAAAACAGCAAAAAAACTCCCACATGGCATACTATTATGGAAACTACACCCCTCAAGGAACGTTACAAGGGGTACAGTGAGCCGTAACACCCAACAAGTTTTTAACAACTTTTTGTTAAAGTTGGATGTGTAAATGAAAAAATAATTTTTTTTCACTAAAATGCTTGTTTTTTCCCCTTACTTTACATTTTTTCAAGGGATAAAAGGAGAAAATTCCCCCCCAAATTTGTAACCCCATTTCTTCTGAGTATGGAAATACCCCACGTGTGGACGTCAAGTGCTCTGCGGGTAAATTATGATGCTCAGAAGAGGAGTACCATTGAGCTTTTGGAGAGAGAATTTGGTTGGAATAGAAGTCAGGGGCCATGTGCATTTACAAAGCCCCCCGTGGTGCCAGAACAGTGGAGCCCCCACATGTTACCCCATTTTGGAAACTACACCACTCACAGAATTTAATAAGGGATACAGTGAGCATTTTCCCCCCCCGCTGGCATTTGACAGATCTTTGGAAGTTGTAGTTTTGCAAGATTTAGAGGGCCATGATTTAGAAACCATCGCACAGTAATCTCCAAACTGTGGCCCTCCAGATGTTGCAAAACTACAATTCCCAGCATGCCCAGGCAGCAAACTGCTGTGTGGGCATGCTGGGAGTTGTAGTTTTGCAAGATCTAGAGAGCCACAGTTTAGAGACCACAGCACAGTGATCTCCAAACTGTAGCCCTCGAGCTGTTGCAAAACTCCAAATCCCAGCATGCCCAAACAGCAAACAGCTGTCTGGGCATGCTGGGAGTTGTAGTTTTGCAACTTCTGGAGGGCTACAGTTTAGAGACCACTGTATAGTGGTCTCCAAACTGTAGCCCTCCAGATATTGCTAGGCAACAACTCACTGGCTTCTGTAGTCTTCACCAGGGACTCGCACGTCATTGCCGCCCACCGTTTCCCCCCCGCTGGCATTTGACAGATCTTTGGAAGTTGTAGTTTTGCAAGATTTAGAGGGCCATGGTTTAGAAACAATCGCACAGTAATCTCCAAACTGTGGCCCTCCAGATGTTGCAAAACTACAAATCCCAGCATGCCCAGGCAGCAAACTGCTGTGTGGGCATGCTGGGAGTTGTAGTTTTGCAAGATCTAGAGGGCCACATTTTAGAGACCACAGCACAGTGATCTCCAAACTGTAGCCCTCGAGCTGTTGCAAAACTCCAAATCCCAGCATGCCCAAACAGCTGTCTGGGCATGCTGGGAGTTGTAGTTTTGCAACTTCTGGAGGGCTACAGTTTAGAGACCACTGTATAGTGGTCTCCAAACTGTAGCCCTCCAGATGTTGCTAGGCAACAACTCACTGGCTTCCGTAGTCTTCACCAGGGACTCGCACGTTATCGCCGCCCACCGTTCGCCGATCGCAGCTGGTAAGTGACCGTCGGTCACATCACGGTTCCCCCACTCTGCTCTGACTACCGTGGGTGGAATCTTTAACCCGCCCCCAATCTGCTATTGGTCGGTCACTTCTGACCGACCAATAGCAGGGATAGGAGGGGTGGAACCCCTGCCACCTCCCTCCTATCCCTTCAGGGGGATGGGGGTGTCTTGGACAGCCACCGATACCCCTTATTTTCCAGGTCACCAGAGACCCGTATGACCCGATTGTCGACATGGGGGTCTCAGGACCTCCCCAGGTGGATGCACGGGGGCCTGCTGAACAATTTGAGCAGGCATCCCGGTCCCCACCAGGTGAGTGGCGGGGACCGGAGAAAAGCAGGGCATACCTGTACACCCTGAGTCCTTAAGCTATCTGAAACGTGGGCGTACAGGTGCGCCCTGCGTCCTTAAGTGATTAATGTGTGGGGTCATTCTGTTAGTGAAAAGATGGATGTAATTTTGTTCCACTGGGCTCAATAAGGCACTAAAATCATCTTGTCATCACTATGAACAGATAACCTTACAAAATATGCAGGTTGTTTTTTTTTTTTTTTATATCTGGGACACTTAACGTCCTTTACTAAAGGGAGTATGTTTGCCTTACCTGTTCAAAAGGCCCTTACATTTTTTTAGTTTTTGTCATCTCACATTTAAAGCTATAACAGCCATAACATTTATATGTTGTGTGCTGTATTAAGTCAGGTCGCTTTCAGAACACTGGAAAAAAGCAGCGCGCCAAATTTTTCATTCATCACTAAGCCAAGCTTTAATAGGCCAATATCTATGATCAACTAAAATCTAAAAATGCTGTCAACAATCGTTTCAAACCAAATGGGTTTTCATCTTCATAAACTAATAGACACCCATCAATTTAGATTTAAACAATACTACTATTGTTACTACTGTTACTAATACTAGAACACTTCTTTCCATACAAGATCATATAGCCAGACAACCACTTAGTTGTGATACCCTGGCCTTGCTGGCTATAGACACTGAGAAAGCATTTGACAACATCAGTTGGTCCTGGCTAAATATGACTCTTGACTGCTTCAACACAATAGAAACCTTAAAGACATGTTGATGCTGTTTACTTGGTCCCAAAGGAAATATTGAAACATTTAACCCCAGGCTTCTTATCTGATGCCACTGTCCTGCAAAAAAAGTTCTAGGCAGGGTTACCCTCCATCCTCTGTACTATTTTATTTGGCGCCAGAACCTCATGCAAGTTGGGACTTTCCAGTTGACATATTCCTATTTCTGAAATCTCCCTCTAAATATCTGTCATCTGTTTTAGATAACATATCCCTGGCATTTCCAAATGCCAACTGATTCATTTAAGGTTCTCTGCCACTCAACCAACACACACACTCTCCACACACTTGTTGTGGTGACCCATTGACCTCCCAAACTTACAAGCTTATTCGCAAGTCTGGAATCTGAGGATTGCCTGCTCTGGCCACTATGAGAACACGAATGAAGAGGTTTTTCTTTTTCAATTAATGCACCTGGAACGTTGTTGAACTTAATGGAGAATTTCTATTCCATCACATGTTATTGGACTGAAGAACTCGCACTTGGTAAGTTGAAATTTATTGCACAACTAGCTGAGTATCTGGCGTTGCCTGTTTTTTCCTACCTAATTCTTGTGGTGGAGGAAAAGCAACATATGAGGAAGTACTTGTCCTCATATCCCTTTCCTCATATCCTGTCGTCAAATAATTTTTTTCATATTCCGTCCTCATATCCCGTCCTTATATCCCGACCTCATTATCTGTCCTCATATCAAGTCCTCATATCCCTTTCCACATATCCCTTTCCTCATATCTCTTTCCTCATATCTCTTTCCTCATATCTCTTTCCTCATATCCCTTTCCTCATATCTCTTTCCTCATATCCCTTTCCTCATATCTAGGAAAAGGAGAAAGCAGCACTCCTATAGTCTGGGTGTAGGGGTGCCTCCTGTTGTAAACCTTGGTAAGAGGTCCAATGTAGATATATCCAAAAAGAAGCAGTGGCACTCCCGTAATTAGTGCAAAGTGATGTCTTTTATTTCACTCCACCGTGAGCGATGTTTCAACAGCCTCTCGCTGTCTTTATCATGCAACAAATGGTTGTACATGGAGGGTTTTTATGGTCACGCAGGACCGCCCATTAATCAGACAAAATTGACATGTAAACAAATAAAGCCGTGATGTTACAAAGTGATCAAACAGTGAATACAAGTGCACAACATAATATATAGAAATGTGGGCAACAGTAATGGTAAATATTGCACTGGAAACATTATTGCATACAACACTATGCAATAATGTTTCCAGTGCAATATTTACAATTACTATTGCCCACATTTCCATATATTATGTTGTGCACTTGCATTCACTGTTTGATCACTTTGTAACATCACTGCTTTACAGTGACCCCTCGACCTACGATGGCCCCGACATACTATCATTTCAACATACGATGGCCTCTCAGAGGCCATCGCATGTTGAAGGCAGCATCAACATACGATGCTTTTGTATGTCGGGGCCATCGCATAAACGGCTATCCGGCAGCGCAGACTGCTTCAGCTGCCACCGGATAGCCGTTTACAGTGCCCCGTGTGGTCCGCTGACGATCACTTACCTGTCCTCGGGGCTCCGGCACGTCCTCTTCGGGATCCCCTGCAGCGTAGACTGCTTCAGCTGCCACCGGATAGCCGTTTACAGTGCCCCGTGTGGTCCGCTGACGATCACTTACCTTTACTCAGGGCTCCGGCGCGTCCTCTTCGGGATCCCCTGCATGGTCGGCGTCATTGTCGTCATCACGTCGATGCGCACACCACACCGTCCCATCATCCAATAGGAGTGGCGTGCGTAGCGACATTATGGCGGCGATGGAGAGCGGCAACGGAGAGCGAGGATTCCGGGGAAGCAGAGGCCTTGCCGGAGCATCGGGGACACCCGGGGATGCGGCGACAGCGATGGAGGACTACATCCAGGGCAGCGGTGATGAGCGGTGACGGTCCGGAGCGGTGGGGACAGTTGAGTACAACTTCCTATACCAGTGGTCTTCAACCTGCAGACCTCCAGATGTTGCAAAACTGCGGGTAGGCGCCATGACCCTGAATCACATGCAGCCTATCAGCATTCAGTCAGCCCTGTGATCTCACAGCCCTTTATAATCAGCAGCCATCTTGCGGCCAGCCATCCCAGCGTTTTATTTCAGAGAGCGTTTTATTTCAGCGAGAGATAGAGCAGTGTGTGCTTTATACAGAAAAACAGCTCTACAGAAGCGATTCACCACAAGCCCAAATCACTGCAAAAAAGCATTGACAAGGAAGGGAGAGAGAAAGAGAGAGAGAAAAAGTACACTTTTGGGTGTACTACACAGCAACCCTGTACTGCTGCAGTGGGGTGTACAACTCTAAAGTTGAAAGGGGCCAGTTAGGCTGAGCACTATAAACCATTGTCACCTGCTATTAGTGCATAATAATACTGTAGTGGGCTGTACTACACAGTGACTCTGTGATGCAGCACTAGTGTGTACTACAACTCTAAAGCTAATAGGGACCAGTTAGGATGAGCACGAAAAGCCATAGTGCCTTATACAGGCCAGCCAAAGGTACACACTTGTTTTTGTGGCCTTATACAGTTTGTAGTGGAGCATATAGTCTTCTTCGCATAAGTGTAAACTGTACTTACACCTACGTGGTGTCCTTTATATTTTTCCTGTTAAACTAATTTTGGCCTAGTTACTGTGAAAGGCCAGCCAAAAATACACACCTGTTTTTGTAGCCAAATACAGTTTTAAGCGTAGTGGAGCATATTGTCCTCCTCTCATAAGTGTAACTTATACGTACTCAGCTGGTTTATAAGTATGTCAGGCAGAGAAGTGCTAGGACATGCAGTGGACTGGCAGAGGCCTAAATTCATCAGACGCAGGCAGAGGTCGCAGCAGACTAGGGGCAAGTGGCAGCAGGAGTCGCAGCGAGAGGCCTGAGCTTCCGGTATCAGCTAGCGGCCGTGTCTTGACCAGCAACCCATCTGTGGTCATCGATTGGTCATCCACTTCATCACAAGTGACATCTGACACCCCCAGTCAACAGTCAGTGGGTTTCTCAGACATAACCCTCAGTTGGCATGGCTCGGGAGCAGTCCCTGTCCTCCAATTGCCTCTGCCCTATGCTGTTCCCTCTCCCAAAGAAGTGCTGTGGGTTCAGCTCCACTATTTAGTGAGGACGATCTACTAGAGGACAGTCAGCAGCTACTGCCCAGCCAAGAAGTGGAGGAGACATCCGCCGTTTCCTCCGCTAGGCGGGCAAGTAGTGATGAGGAGAGTGGCATGGGAGGTGGTGTTGCAAGCATTCAGGCTCCTAAAACAGAAACTGTTGAGGAACCTGAGGAGGACATCAGTGACGTGCAGACTCAACTCGATGATGATGAAGCCGATCACACTTGCGAGCCATGTGCAGAAGGGGCTTCATCATCATCAGGAGAAGAGGGTTGCATGTTGCCCGTGAGGCAGCAAGTGAGCCAGCAAGGTGGTAGCATGGTTGGGAGTCAGCATGGTGGTAGAAGTGGGAGGCTGAAGCCAAATATGCTCTGCTTTGCGGCAGCCTAACTTCCCGGGAGGTAGTAGAACAGGGGTTCCTGGAGTTGGCGGCAGTAGCAGTCAATCAGTGCGGACTGTTGGTGGGAAAATCAGTTACTCGGCGGTGTGGCAGTTTTTTCATCAAACATCCGGATGATGTTAACCTGGCCACATGCAATATGTGTCAGCAGAAGGTGAAGCAAGGGCAGGGTCCCAATGTTGGCAGCATGGCCCTGCGTCAACATATGCAGCATCACCATAAAGCGGCCTGGGAGAACAGTGGCTCCGATGCGGTGGTCCAGCCTGTTGCATTAACCAGTGGCACGCCGCTCCCTGTTTCAGCCAGCCAAGGCTCCACCACCTCAGCCAAAGGGAGCTTTCTGTCATACCCATCTCCTGTCTGTCCAGACGCTCCTGCTCCTACTACTGTAAAGAGACAGCAGTATTTGCCCACTCATCCAATGTGGCAGAAGCTGAATGTGCTCCTGTCCAAGTTGCTGGTGCTGCATTCCCTCCCTTTTCAAGTGGTGGACTCTGCAACTTTCAAAGAACTGATAGTTTGTGCTAGGCCGAGGTGGAGAGTCCCAAGCTGTCATTTCTTTTTGAAAAAAGGCAGTACCAGCCCTGCACAATTATGTAGAACAGAAGGTGGGCCAGTCCTTGAGTATGTCGGTGGGTAACAAAGTGCACGGCAACGCCGACGTCTGGAGCTGTAAGGCTAAGCTTGGTTTTTTGTCCTGTGTTTTTTTCTGGCATTTTTTCTGGTGTTTTTTTTATCTGTGTGGAAATTGCATTTTTGTCACCTTGGTAGTTTTTTTTGGTACCCAAAATTTGTTGGGTACCAAAAAAAAAAAAAAAAGGATGCAGTAGTAATGGAAAAAAATGTATTTAATGAAACTACATTTTAATTAATTTTTTATAAAGTGTGTGTTTCCCTTTTCTCTCTCTATTTTTTTAGGTAGTACTACAACTCCCAGCATGGAACAGACTGTTCCATGATGGGAGTAGTAGTATCTGTATTAATAGACATATCGCCCGATGCGATCATCCATTATATAGCAGAGATACTAGTGATGTGAATAGAACATCACTCATTCATATTTTCCGGCCAGAGTGGGGATTGGCCGGATGGTTGTAGCCAATCACTGCTGTCAGAGGGAAATATGAATGAATGATGTTCTATTCACATCACTGGCCGGAGTATAGAGCCGCTCCACATCTCTGCAATAGATAGGACGATCACAGCGGATGTCAGTAGTGATACCAGCTGTGATCTGTCCTTAACTGCAGGTACTACTACTCCCATCATGGAGCATGCTCTGTTCCATGTTGGGAGCTGTAGTACCTGCAGTTCAGGAAAGATCACAGCGAATGTCTCTCCTGACACCCGCTGTGATCCTCCTGTATAATGTATAGATGCGGCCGGCCGCTCTTCTATGGTCCCCTGCACTGCCGTATATATACACCTATTCATATTTCCTGCAGAGAGCTGTGATTGGCTGAAACCATATGGCCAATCACAGCTCCCTTCAGGAAATGTGAATAGGTGTATATATACGTTAGTGCAGGGGACCATAGAAGAGAGGCAGGCTGCATCTATACATTTTACAGAAGGATCGCAATGGAACCCGGGGCGATCTGTCAATTAGTACAAGTACTACTACTCCCATCATGCTGGGAGTAGTAGTACCACCTAAAAAATAAAGAATAAAAAGTGAAAAACACACACAAACTACATTTTTATTATTGTCGGCTATATTTTCAGTGCCCTGCCCGCCCACATAAATTGATCCCTGTCTAAAAATTTATAAAAATTTTGTTATAAAAAAAGTTGAATTTCATTAAATACAATTTTTTCCATCACTACTGTATCTTTTTTTTTTTTTTTTTTAATGGTACCCTACGAGATTTTATTAAAAAAAAGGTATCTCCATCACTTTTTTGGATCGCTAAAGTCCAAAAGAGAATAAAAACCGCCTGAAAAAACACAAAGTTAAAACGCGTTTTTCTTGGTATTTTTTTTCTCCTATAGACTTCTATGGGAGAAAAATGCCACGATTTCAGGGGGAAAACGCCATTGGCTGAACATGCTGCAATTTTGGAAAACCACCAAGGAGCTGAAAAACGCCAAAAAAGAATGAAAAAAACACCAAAAGGATAAAAAAAAAATGCCAAAGTGAAAAACGCCAAGTGGAATAAGATTTTTGCGATTTCTCATTGATATACAGCCAACATCTGGCCGCAGCGTTTTTTGGCCGAAAAAACGCCATGGGGCAGAATTGCCTTTTTCTTGGCATATCTCCCCGCCTTACAGCGGTCAAGGGAAATACATGTCCTTAACAGCCCACTGAATGAATATGGTTCCTGCACATCCACAACAGAAATTTGGACAGGTCACGCCGCTTCTGTCTCTATGCTCTCCTGCAACAGAGAGCAACTCTGCCTCCTCATCCTCCACTGTGTCCTCAGCCTCCACTGCACAGACATGTCTCAGTGCCTATCCAGAATACCATGTGTGCAGGGCACGGTGGTGTCACGCTGTTCTTCACATGGTTTGCCTTGACAAACGGAGTCACACAGGGGAGGAACTGCTAAAAGTGATTCATCAAGAAGTTGAATCATGGCTTACTCCACAAAAACTGGAAATGGGAACCATGGTGACCAACAACGGGAAGAACATCTTGTCTGTGCTGCGTCAAGGAAGCCTGAGCCATGCCCCCTGAATGGTACACGTGTTCAATCTGGTTGTCAAGCGGTTCCTGAAGTGTTCCCCCCATCTGAAAGACATCCTAAGAATGTGAAGGAAACTTTGCATGCACTTCAGTCACTCATACACCGCAAAACACACCCTCCTTGAGCTGCAGCAACAGCATCCAACAACAGCATCCAACAACATAGTCTGATATGCGACGTTTCCACCTGTTAAAATACCACCCTCCACATGTTGGACCGACTGTATGAACAGAGAAAAGCCATATCTTAATGATCCAAGCAGGTAGGGGAACTCCCCTTTAGTCAGTTGTCAGGATTACAGAATGAACAACGTCATTCCACTGCTTCGTTTCCTAGAACAGATGGTGGAAACGATGGCTGGTCAGGGCACTGGAGATATGGCGCCTACATCTCATGGCCACATGAGCCCTGTGGGAGCTAAACTGGAAGAGGAGGAGGAGGGTGAGGGGATCAGTGGAGCACATGCAAGGTTTCGCGAAATGGTAATTTTTATCCAACAGTGCAGAAGCTGAATGTGCTCCTGTACAAGTTGATGGGGCTGCAGTCCCTCCTTTTTGAAGTAGACAGTCCGTCATGAGCATGGGGGGCACTGAGAGGCAGGGGCTGGGACAGGTGGTTGCTGGCCTCGCGGCGGACCACCAGCTCGATTTTAAGATACAAGTATGAGCTTTTTCACTGCAGCAACTTATACACTGCAGCAATTATACACCATTGGAGCTGGAATTACCGCAGCTGCTGGCACCAGACTTGCCCTCCAATGGGTCCTCAATATAGATGAGCGAATCAAATCGGACGAGTTGAATTAAAAAAAAATTCACTCCACTCTAGTAGTCGTCATATATTCCCTCTGGACTTACCACAAGAATCCAATTAAACATGTTGGAGCGAAAACAATGAACCATAACTGATTAAATGAAACATTCAGAGTTTAACAGTCGGGGTTGCGGGGTGTCGCTAAGAGGCAGGGGCTGGAGCAGATTGTAGCTCGCCTCGTGGCGGACCGCCAGCTCGATGCTCACCAGAATGGGTCCTCAAAAAAGGATTTTACAAAATTTAAAAAAATTTAAATTAAATTAAGAAATCTCGTTAATCACTTCAATTGTTAATCAACCATATCCTGTCCTCATATCCCGACCTCATATTCCGCCCTCATATCCCTTTCCTCAGATCACTTTCTTCATATCCCGAACTCATATCCCGTCCTTATACCCCATTCTCATATCCCTTTCCTCATATCCAACCTCATATCCCATCCCCACATCCTGACCTCATATCCAGTCCTCATATCCCGGCCTCATATCCCATCATATTATCCTGACCTCATATCCTGACTTCTTATCCTGACCTCATATCCCTTTCCTCATATCCCATCCTCATATCCCGCCCTCCTATCCCATCCTCATATTTCATTCTCATATCCGGTCCTCAGGTTGGGCTGAGTTGTGATGAAGAGATTGTAGGCTGAAAATAGAAGGAGGCATGGTTTTGTGGAAGTGGGTGTGACTTGCAAGCCGGAACAATGCACAAAAGGGTAGAAAATAAAAGGAGTGTGGCTTAAATTGTGGGTGTGGCTTTGTGATATTGGGTGTGGCTTTGCGAGATGGGTTGTGGCCAGACTGACGCACTCACCAGGAGATGCAGAGCAGAGCTTGGAGTAAGGTACTGGATGTCCTATATACTTGCCTGGCACTTAAGACATAAACCCCATCCTTCATGTAAGGGGGCAGGATAGGGTTAATTTAACTATCCTATATTTGTAGTTGACATAAAAGTAACATGTGTACTAAGTTTCATCATAATATTTCCAGCCATTTGGAAGTTATGCTGGAAAATAAATCACGCCCCCTCGCATAGACTTGCATTGAGGGGACGGGACATGACGTCACACGGGGGCGGAGTCATGACGTCACGAACTTCCGTTCCCATGGTTGGGACCAAGACCCTCCAGCGCTTCCGGGCAAGAAACAGGTGGGTGCCGCATGCTATATTGCGGGGGTCCCCGGCGGCGGGAACCCCGCGATCAGACATCTTATCCCCTATCCTTTGGATAGGGGATAAGATGTCTAGGGGTGGAGTAACCCTTTAGAGCTCTTAGTTGTGCCTTGGCCTTGAGGGCCAGTTTTAAATGTTTTTATTAATACCCTTGTGTCTGTTGTTATCCATTTTGTATGTTTAATTTGTGCAATAAAGAATACTCCTATACTTATATTATTTGCTTGGTGTGCTGCTATAGTTCAGTGTGGCTTTCTCTACATGAACATTTTTTCACTGATGCGGCACCCATCGTATCTTAGAGGTTAGATTGAGCCCCCCACTCCATGGTTGTTTGTATATACAGGATAGCGCACAAAGACTTGAAGGGGTACTCCGATGGAAACTTTTTTTCAATCCCTTAAGGACCGGGGGGGGGGGGGGGGGGGGGTTCCGTTTTTGCATTTTAATTTTTTGCTCCTTGCCTTAAAAAAATCATAACTTTCAATTTAGCACCTAAAAATCCATATGATTGCTTATTTTTTGCGCCACCAATTCTACTTTGTTATGACATCAGTCATTTTGCCCAAAAATCTACGGTGAAATGGAAAAAAAAAATGGAAAAAAAAAAATGACGTTTTGTAAATTTTGGGGGCTTCCGTTGCTACACAGTACATTTTCCGGTAAAAATTACACCTTATCTTTATTCTGTAGGTTCATACGATTAAAATGATACCCTACTTATATAGGTTTGATTTTGTCGTACTTCTGGAAAAAATCATAACTTCATGCATGAAAATTAATACATTTAAAATTGTCCTCTTCTGACCCCTATAACTTTTTATTTTTACGCGTATGTGGCGGTATGAGGGCTCATTTTTTGCGCCGTGATCTGAAGTTTTTAACGGTACAATTTTTGCATTGATAGGACTTATTGATCTTTTTATAAATTTTTTCATGATATAAAAAGTGACCAAAAATGCACTATTTTGGACTTTGGAATTTTTTTGCGCGTACGTCATTGACCGTGCGGTTTAATTAACGATATATTTTTATAATTCGGACATTTCCGGACGATACCATATATGTTTATTTTTATTTTTATTTACACTGTGTTTTTTTTAAGGGAAAAGGGGGGTGATTCAAACTTTTAATGGGGTTAAATGATCTTTATTCACTTTTTTTTCCCACTTTTTTTTTGCAGTGTTATAGCTCCCATAGGGACCTAGAACTCTGCACACACTGATCTTTCACAATGATCACTGGTTTCTCATAGGAAACCAGTGATCGATGATTCTGCCGCTTGACTGCTCAGGCCTGGATCTCAGGCACTGAGCAGTCATTCAGCGATCGGACAGCGAGGAGACAGGTATGGACCCTCCTGCTGTCCTGTAAGCTGTCCGGGTCGCCGCGGCTATCTCGAACAGCCCACTGAGCTAACTGGCATGGTTTCACTTTCACTTTAGACGCGGAGTTCAACTTTGAATGCCGCATCTAAAGGGTTAATAGCGAGCAGCACCGCGAACAATGCCGCGCGTTATTAGCCACGGGTCCCGGCCGTTGTTAGAGGCCGGGCCCAACCCGCTATGACGCGGGGCCATGCCGTTGCCCCGCGTTATAGATCGGGAGCGGACACATGACGTTCCAGTACGTCATGTGTCCTTAAGGGGTTAACCTGTTGGGGACAAAGGGCGTATGCATACGCCCTTGCGTCCTGGTACTCAAGGACGAAGGGCGTATGCATACGCCTGTGGAAATTTCTGTCCCCAACGCGTGCCGGGCTGAGACCAGAGCGGGGTGACTGCTGGTATCGATCAGCAGGCACCCCGCGCAAATGCCCAGGGGGGTTATCAGACCCCCCCATGTCGGCGATCGGCGCACATCGCAAGTGAGTTCACACTTGCAATTTGCAGCTATTCCGGGCCATACGGGTCTATGGTGACCCGGAAAAATAGGGGGGATCGCGGTTGTCCAAGACACGATCCCCCTGAAGGGATAGGAGTGATGTGGCAGGGGTGCCACCCCTCCTATCCCTGCTATTGGGTGTATAGAAGCGACTTCTAATAGCAGATCGGGGCGGGGGGGTTAACTTTCATTTTCCCCGTTCTGCCCACCCACAATAGGCGGGGCAGAACGGGGAAACTGAAGGGGACCGGCGACGAAGTCCACTTACCCTGGGGGGCAGGTTGCGGGCGACGATCGGTGTCGGAGATCGGCGGGCGGCATGTCGTGCGGCTGGCTACCTGCATCCGACAGAAGCCGATAAGTTGCCTAGCAACATCAAGAGGGCTACCGTTTGAGACCACTATACAGTGGTCTCTACACTGTTGCCCTCCAGATGTTGCAAAACTACAACTACAACAAGCTGTCATGCTAGGATTTGTAGTTTTGCAACAGCTGGAGGGCTACAGTTTGGATATCACTGTGCAGTGAACTGTAGCCCTCAAGATCTTGCAAAACTACAACTCCCAGCATACCCACATAGCAGTTTGCTGTTTGGGCATGCTGGGATTTGCAGTTTTACCACATCTGGAGGGCTACAGTTTAGAGACCACTGCACAGTGATCTCCAAACTGTAGCCCTCCAGATGTTGTAAAACTGCAAATCCCAGCATGCCCAAACAGCTGTCTCGGCATGCTGCGAGTTGTAGTTGCGTACCTCCATCAGTACATGCTGGGAGTTGTAGTTTTACAATAGCTGGAGGGACACTGGTTGGAAAATACTGAGTTAGATAACAGAACCTACCTGAAGGTTTTCAAACCAGTGTGCCTCCGACTGTGCGCTACACTACACTAGACTAACTCATAACAAAGGGTAAAACACTACATATACACCCCCTTACACTGTCCCCCCCAATAAAAATGAAAAACGTATTGTATGGCAGTGTTTCCAAAACGGAGCCTCCAGCTGTTGCAAAACAACAACTCTCAGCATTTCCGGACAGCTACTGACTGTCCAGGCATGCTGGGAGTTTAGCAACAGCTGGAGGCACCCTGTTTGGGAATCAATGGCGTAGAATACCCCTATGTCCACCCCTATGTAATCCCTAATTTAGTCCTCAAATGTGCATGGGGCTCTCTCCCTTCGGAGCCCTGTCGTATTTCAAGGAAACAGTTTAGTGCCACATATAGGGTATTTCCGTACTCGGGAGAAATTGCACTACACATTTTGGGGGGGCTTTTTTTCCTTTTACCCCTTATGAAAAGGAAAAATTGGGGTCTTCACCAGCCTGTTAGTGTTACACTAACATGCTGGTGTTGCCCTTTACTTTTTATTTTCACAAGAGGTAACAGGAAAAAAAACAGACCCCAAAATGTGTAACGCAAATTCTCCTGAGTACATAAATAACCCATATGTGGGTGTAAAATGCTCTGAGGTCGCATAACAAGGCTCAGGCGTGAGTGCGTACGATGTACATTTGAGGCTTAAATTGGGGATTTGCACAGGGGTGGCTGATATTACAGCGGTTCTGACATAAACGCAAAAAAATAAATACCCACATGTGACCCCATTTTGGAAACTACACCCCTCATGGAATGTAACAAGGGGTATAGTGAGCCTTAACACCCCACAGGTGTTTGACTAATTTTCATTAAAGTTGAATGGGAAAAAAAAATAACAATTCACTAAAATGCTGGTATTACCCTAAATTTTTCATTTTCACAAGGGAAAATAGGAAAAAAGCCCCCCAAAATGTGTAACCCCATTTCTTCTGAATATATAAATACCCCATATGTGGATGTAAAGTGCTCTACGGGCGAACTACAATGCTCAGAAGAGTGCCATTGGGCTTTTGGAGAGAAAATTTGTCCGGAATTGAAGGCCGCGTGTGTTTACAAAGCCCCCATAGTGCCAGAACAAGGAACCTCCCCCACATCTGACCCCATTTTAGAAACTACACCCCTGATGAAATGTCATAAGGGGTACAGTGAGCATTTTTGCCCCACAGGTGGCTGACAGATTTTTGAAACAGGGGTCCATGAAAATGAAAAATGTAATTTTTCGTTTGCACAGCCCACTGTTCCAAATATCTGTCAAACGCCAGTGGGGTGTAAATGCTCACTGTACCCCTTATTACATTCTGTGGGGGGTCCACTGTTCTGGCACCGTGGGGGGCTTTGTAAATGCACATGGACCCTAACTTTCATTCCAAACAAATTCTCTCTCTAAAAGCTCAATGGCGCTCCTTCTCTTCTGAGCATTGTAGTGCGCTCGCAGTGCACTTGACATCCACACATGGGGTATTTCCATACTCAGAAGAAATGGGGTTACAAATTTTGGGGGGCATTTTCTCCTATTACCCCTTGTAAAAAAGTAAAATTTGGGGGAAAACCAGCATTTTAGTGAAAAATTTGTTTTTTCATTTACACATCCAACTTTAACAAAATGTTTTCAAACACCTGTGGGTTGTTAAGGCTCACCGTACCCCTTGTTACCTTCCTTGAGGGGTGTAGTTTCCATAATAGTGTGCCATGTGTTTTTTTTTTCTGTCCTGTCACCATAGGGGCTTCCTAAATGTGACATGCCCCCCAAAAACCATTTCAGAAAAACTCACTCTCCAAAATCCCATTGTCGCTCCTTCCCTTCTGAGCCCACCGAACACTTTACATACACATATGAGGTATTAACTTACTCGAAAGAAATTGGGTTACAAATTTTGAGAAGATTTTTCTCCTTTTACCCCTTGTAAAAATTCAAAAACTGGGTCTACAAGAACATGCGAGTGTAAAAAATGAAGATTTTGAATTTTCTCCTTCACTTTGCTGCTATTCCTGTGAAACACCTAAAGGGTTAACACACTTACTGAATGTCATTTTGAATACTTTGAGGGGTGCAGTTTTTATAATTGGGTCATTAGTGGGGTATTTCTAATATGAAGACCCTTCAAATCCACTTCAAACCTGAACTGGTCCCTGAAAAATACACATTTTGCTAATTTTGAAAAAAATTGAAAAATTGCTGCTAAACTTTGAAGCCCTCTGATGTCTTCCAAAAGTAAAAACATGTTAACTTTATGATGCAAATATAAAGGAGATATATTATATATGTGAATCAATATATAATGTATTTGGAATGTCTATTTTCCTTACAAGCAGAGAGCTTCAAAGTTAGAACAATGCAAAATTTTCAAATTTTTCATCACATTTTTGAAATTTTCACCAAGAAATGATGCAAGTATTGGCAAACATTTACCACTACCGTAAAGTAGAATATGTCACGAAAACACATAAATTTGATTCCGAGACTAAGTAAAAGCATCCCAGAGTTATTAATGCTTAAAGTGACAGTGGTCAGATTTGCAAAAAATGCTCCCGTTCTTAGGGTCATAATGGGCTCCGTCCCCAAGGGGTTAAATCAACTGGTGTATGAAAGTTAAACAGATTTGTAAATTACTTCTATTAAAGAATCTTAATTTTTCCAGTACTTATTAGCTGCTGAATACTACAGAGGAAATTCTTTTCTCTTTGGAACACAGAGCTCTCTGCTGAATCACAAGCACAGTGCTCTCTGCTGACATCTCTGTTCATTTTTAGAACTGTCCAGAGTAGGAGAAAATCCCCATAGAAAACATATGCTTCTCTGGACAGTTCCTAAAATGGACAGAGATGTCAGCAGAGAGCACTGTGCTCGTGATGTCAGCAGAGAGCTCTGTGTTCCAAAAAGAAAATAATTTCCTCTGTAGTATTCAGCAGCTAATAAGTACTGGAAGGATTAGGATTTTTTCTGGCACCAGTTTATTTAAAATAAAAAAAGTTTTCCACTGGAGTACCCCTTTAACCCAGAACTGCTCAGCAGCAGCGTGGGTTAATTCTTTCCTTGCTGGGCTCCAGTATAGTATACATGGGTACACTATGCACCCCTGTATACTATAGGGCCAGAGGAGGTGATTAGTGATGCTATACATCACTCCTCACCTCCTTACACTCTGTGAGCCGGGACCCCTGCATCCGATCCATGGAGTGGTACCTAAAAAGGTGGGACAGTTTTTCTGGCATTTTTGCTGGTGGACAAAAAAAACCTCAATGGAAACCTGACTTCAAAACAATAGAACAAAATACCAGAACAAAAACACCACTTTTCCCTTGAGGTGCAGCTCAGGTGTACAAATAGAACTGTGTGGAGATTTAGAACTTTGCACGAATTTTATCATGTGGCTTGCACACGTATGGTAAATTTGGTGCAATTGCACCAAATTTAAACCAACCAAAATGATCTACAAAAAACATCTACCTACACCAACATTGATACAGGTCCCCCATTGAGTTTTATTTATATAGATTGGTACATACTGACTGGCCACAAACCTTTAGTATTTGGTCATTTAGCTGTTTTTTCCTACTTTGTTTCATTTATTACTGTACTCATTACTATGTGTTACATATTGGCCCTCATTTACTTAGAAAATCGGGTTGTAAGTCTATCTTGCTTTCTTACCTGACTGCTTTTTCCCCCTGATATTTATTATTATGTCGCATCCTTTTTGTCGCACTGGGTTTTGTTGGTTTTGGTTTCCAACTCCTCTGAGTTGTTGGGAAAAAATCCACAACAATTCAACAAATTCGGGTTGGAAACCTTTATAAATACGTGGGAAAGCTCAGAAATGTCGGGTTACGCCCCTTTTTCGGGTTTGGGAGAATCCACATCGGGTCTGTCGGGAAAAAATGTTGCATCGTGTCGCAGACTGGCGCAAGATGTCTGCGACATGTCGCAGACAAAGATGCGCAAAAAAAAAACAACAAAAGAAGTCGGGTTTAGAATAGTAAATGAGGGCCCATGTGTCATATACTTTCCACAGCATCACTTCTATGTCATGTCTCTGATTTTGGTTCCAATTCCGTTCTCTTTTTCTTGTAGCTCTGGTTTACTTGTGTTAATGAGCATCTAATGTAACATAAGTTGTATGCATAAAATGGCAGATGTTGATAAAAAGTCATTATAGTACGACCCATCAGATGGCTGTGTGTGAACATAGCCTCACATACGGAGGTGTTTTTTTTTTTAACCATAATTATTGCAAAAATTATTGTACTGTGAAAGATATCAGCATTGGAAATTATTGTAAGTTATCCGGTGCACTACCTACTCTACAGCAGCATTTCAAGAAAATCAGGCACATATTCCATGGTTTAGCCTTAGTGATTTAATTTACTCTTAAAGGTCCAATGACCGGATTATATCTGGAGATCCCTCAATTGTAATCAATCCTAATTACTAGAGATGAGCGAATTTATGAAAAATTTGATTAGGCCAATTTGCAGAATTTTCCGAAAAAAATTTGGTTCGGTCCCAATTTATTCGTGGCAAATCACTATTAAGAACTGCTATTTCTGACCTACAGAGAGCCTCAATAGGTGTAGAATACTTTGCTTTGCCGTAACACGCATAGGGAGTGTGCTGTGTTAGTGAAATAATACTGTTATTCAGTATGACATGCAGATTAGAGGTGTTGCTAATAAAATCACTGTCACAGAGCGGCACAATGACAGAGCCTGGAGGTGGCATCAGTATGAGGAGACCATATAGTGGCTGAATGACCCAGCCTGGAGGTGACAACAGCCTGAAGAGACCATAGGGCCTCACAATTGAAAATATATTTTTTTACATTTAATTTGAAGATTTTAAGTAGATGAACCTAAAACATTTTAATTAATGTGTCAGAGGAGACCACATGGCGGCACAATGACAAAGCCAGGAGGTGGCCGCAGCATGAGGAGAGCATAACCTGGTAGAATGACACAGCCTGGAGTTGGTGGCAGCAAGAGGAGACCATACAGTGGCTGAATTCACTGAAGCTAGAAGGTCAGCTCCAATCCTTGCTTCTGCTCCCGTGCTCTGACTAGAGAGAGGCGTACCCTTCCATAGGCAATGCAAACAAAGGAGAGTGTCCAGCACCAGGAAGGCAGGTAAAACTTCCACTTTATTGAGGCATCAGAATAAAACAGATACATAGGAGCATAGTCACCTACGCGTTTTGGGCTATATCGCCCTTAGTCATGGCATAAAACAAAGTAACACCGTAACATTTATATATCCTAGATGATAAGTCACGCATCTATACATACACATGTATGTTATACAAAGCTAAAAAATGTGGCATGGATACCAACCATAATGGAGTGATACAATATTCCCATTCCTATTACACTGGGATCCGGTTAGAAATTTATACATAGGTGAATCCAAATATCAAAGACAAGCAGGAAACAGAAATTTATACATATATTATTATGGAATACCTATACAAAAAGCTGTAATACAAGGTTCTTTACCAGGAGTGTTATATTAATATGTGAAAATAAGATCTTAACATAAATAAAAATCATTAGGCTCCCTAGTTTCCAACAAAAACATCCAAAAGGATTCTCTATTGAGGAGGAGCCTTCTAATATCTAAAACTGAAATGGACTATTTCAGTTTTTTTTTCACTGACGACTTTGTCAATCTGATGGTTAATGAGACGAACCTATACGCCCAACAGTTCGTTGCTGAAAATCCGGGCTCATTTTTAGCTAGACCCAATGGATGGTACGCCGTCATTGTGTCCAAAATGAGGACCTTTTGGGGCCTTGTGCTGCATATGGGTCTAGTTAAAAAATTCAGTGTCAGGTAATACTGGAGTGGCGACGTCATCTACCAGACCCCGCTCCATGGTATGGCCATGACACGTCCCCAGTTTGAGGCCATTCGGAAATGTTTGCATTATGCTGATAATGCGGCATGTCCCCCTGAAGTGATCCCGCGTATGACCGCCTGTATAAAATCAGGCCGGTCATCAACCACAAATTTTGGGAAGCCTATGTCCCTGGGTGGGAGGTCGCTATTGATGAGTCTCTCATCAGCTTTAAGGGGAGTACGGGGCCTTTTGCACCCATTGCTAGATAAAGGTTATCACCTTTACGTGGATAATTTTTATACTAGTATCCCTCTGTTCACATCCATCGCCACCAGATCCACAGAAGAATCAAAGAGGCCTTCCACCCCATCCCCTACACGCTCCTATCCCCCGGGGTGAGTCCCGTGCTTTTTCCCATGAAAACCTGTTGCTGGTCAGGTATTAGGACAAGAGGGATGTCCTTATGGTATCCACAATTCATGGTAACGGCAGCACCCTTGTCCCTGTGTGAGGTACCGCAGGACTGGTCCTCAAGCCTAATTGCATTCTGGACTACAATCAGTCTATGGGGGGAGTTGATCTCTCTGATCATGTCCTCAAGCCATACATGGCCATGCGGAAAACACGGGTATGGTACAAAAAAGTTGCGGTCTACATAGTACAGGTTGCCATGTATAACTTGCAACACAGAGTTATTCTTCTGCAGGTAGTTCTAAAGGCCCTCATCTATGGTGACCGCCAAAGAGCACCTCTGGAACTTCAGTGTCCCAGATCGCCCCCGGCCAGCACTTTCCAGGTGAGGTCCCCCACACTGGAAAGAAGGGACGATCCCAGAAAAAATGCGGAGTGTGTCACAGGAGGGGGATTCAGAAGGACACCACCACTCAGTGTGACACTTGCCCTGATCATCCGGGCATCTGCATTAAAAACTGCTTAAGGGAGTATCACACCTCCATGGAGCACTACATTTTTAATCCTTTTCCCTGATTTTAATTCCCCAGAATTATACTCCAATGTACCAGTCAAGAGTACATTGTCTTCCAAATTTTAAAACCAAACGCCCCCCCCCCCCCCAAAAAAAAGAAAAAAAAAACTCTTTCCCAATACCCCTGATATATTCCCCCCCCCCCCCCCCCCAAAAAAAAATGGGTCATGGGACACAGAGTCAACAGCATTGGGGGTTTGCAGATGCCTCACATGTGCAGCACTCTCTCCCCACCGGAGCAGGGTGCTCATTTTAAGGTAACAGGTTAGGGACGGCCACACACATCACATTCCCAGAACAATGATTCAGAGGATAGGGTTTGGGGCGGGCATAATTTTCACTTTCGGCTATACTCTGGGTCATCATTCTGGGAATTCACAAAATCCAATCCCCTTGTGGAGGGTTGCTCCTCCGGGGAGAAATACCCTTAAACTAAAGACCCACCTAAAATATAACTTTTATTAACTTTCCTAAAATTTATTATAACACACCAAAAAAAGAAAACGTTAAAATTGTCAGGTTGAGTGGTAGGACACTTTAGGTTTTAGCCCACTAGGTGGTGCTGTTGTGCTGCTTTAAGCTTGTATTGCTGATATCATCCGTGGTATAGTGGCTGTAAATGGCTTTATCTGAACCAGTTTTGATGTCACAATCCACACTCCTGCCTCGACGTTTCGCTAATCAACCTAGCTTTATCAAGAGTACAGTGGGTACAGCGAAACATCGAGGCAGGGTGTGTTGATTTTAGACAAGAGTGTGGATTGCGACATCAAAACTGGTTCAGATAAAGCCATATACAGCCACTGCACCACGGATGATATCAACAATACAATCTGAAAGCAGCACAACAGCACCACCTAGTGGGCTAAAACCTAAAGTGTCCTACCACACTACCTGACAATTTTAAAGTTTTTCTTTTTTTGGTGTGCTTTAATAAATTTTAGGAAGGGTAATAAAAGTTATATTTTAGGTGGGTCTTTATTTTAAGGGTATTTCTCCACGGAGGGGCAACCCTCCACAAGGGGATTGGATTTTGTGGGTTAATAACCCTGAGACTCACTGGGACAATTTTTTGTGATATCATTCTGGGAATTGGCATATCAGTATTAAAATTGCAATTTTCATAAATAAATTTAGGAACAACCATCTGTTCCAAATCTCCACTTCACCCCCTATACACCTTCCCTAGGGGGTGTACTGTTTGTATTAGGCTCACATGTGGGTGTTCCTTTCTTGTATTTTCCTTAGAATGTATGTAACTATTAGGTCCATAACAAACATCGGCCACAAATGCGTTTCGGTCATGAGCTCTGTCCTATTTCCAGGCGACAATTCGGAGTCACGTGTTAGTTGTTCCCAGAAAGATGAAGCAGAGCATAGGTTGAAAATTGCAATTTTCAAAAGCTACCCTTCATCCATTCCTGGAAAATAAATTTAGGAAACACCTGTAATGTCCTCTTTACCCCTATACTCATTCCTCAGAGTGGGTACTTTCTGTAACGGTGTCACATATGGGTGTTTCATTTTTGTATTTTTCTCTGAATGTATGTAACCGTCAGCTACTAATATGCCATAGGCCTCAAATGCAAAACAGACCTCTATGACTTCTGAGCCTTGTTGTGTGCCCGCCCAGCTCGTTACCCCATATGTGGATGTATTTCCATGGTCAGGGGAAAAAGCCCTCCAAAATGTGTAACCCAATTTCTCCAATTAACCCTTGTGAAAATGTTAAAAATTGGATAACCCCAGCATTTTATTGTGAAAAAATCAAATTTTTCAATTTACGGCCCACTGTTCAAAAAACCTGTGAGGTATAAGTACTCACTGTACCCCTTGTTACCTTGAGGGGTGTAGTTTCAAAATTGTGGTCACTTGCCGGGGTTTTTTTTTTTTTATGTCAGAACCTCAACCATTGCAGTGCAAATCACCACTTCAGACCTCAAATCTCATCGGTGCTGTCTCACTTCTTGTTTTGCACCTGCAGAGTGCTTTACCGCCATATATGGGATATATCCTTATTCTGGAGAAATTGGGCTACAAATTTAGTGGAGCTTTTTTCTCTTACTACTTGTGAAACAAAAAAAAAAATTGGTTAATACCATAATTTTTGTGTAAAAAATCTAATTTTTCACTTTTGCGGGCCACTGTTCAAAAAATCTGTGAGGTGTAAGTACTCAGTAACCCGTGTTACGTTCCTGGAGGGGTCTAGTTTCCAAAATGGTGTCACATGTTTCTGCTGTTCTGGCATCATGGGAGGTTTGAAAATGCACATGGCCCCCAACTTCAATTTCAGCAAAATTCTGTCTCCAAAAGACCAATGGCGCTCCTTCTGTTCTGAGACCTGTAGGGCGCCAGCAGATCACTTAACATCCACGTATGGGGTGTTTTCTTAATCGTAGGAAATTAGGCTTTACATTTTGGGGTCCATTTTCTCCCATTACCCCATGTGAAAAAGAAAAATTTGGAGTAACACCATCATTTTAGTGTTAAAAATAAAATGTTTCACTTTTACGGCCCACTGTTCAAAAAATCTGTGAGGTGTAAGTACTCACTGTAACCCTTTTTACATTCCTGGAGGGGTCTAGATTGCAAAATAGTGTCACATGTGGGGGGTTTCGGCACCATGGGAGGTTTGAAAATGCACATGGCCCCCGACTTCAATTTCAGGAAAAAATTCTGTCTCCAAAAGTCCAATGGCGCTCCTTCTGTTCTGAGACCTGTAGTGTGCCAGCAGAGCACTTAACATCAACATATGGGGCATTTTCTTAATCGGGAGAAATTGGGCTTCAAATTTTGGGGTCCATTGTTACCTATAACCCCTTGTGAAAAAGAAAAATTTGAGGTACCACCATCCTTTTAGTGTTAAAAATCTAATTTTCTATTTTCACGTCCAACTTCAACGCAAAGTCATCAAACACTTGTGAGGTGTTAAATTTCACTATACCCCTTGTTACATTCCTTGAGGGGTGTAGTTTCCAAAATAGCATGCCATGTGGGGGTCATTTTGCTGTTCTGGCACTATGGGGGCCTCCTAAATGCAACATGGCCCCAAAAAACCATGACAGCAAAATTTGTTTTAGAAAATACCACAGTTGCTCTTTCACTCTTGAGCCATGTTGTGAGCCCGCAGAGCACTTTATGTCAACATATGAGGTATTTCCATACTTATTTTATTTCTGGAGAACACAGATGTGAATGAAAGATTCAGATCGTTATCCTTAATGTACAGTACAAAGTTAGAGTAATCCTCCTCTGAACCCCTCCAAACCAATATAAGGTCATCTATAAATTTCCCCATCCATTTAATGCAAGACTGATACGGATTGTTATCCGAAAATATCACATTTTCCTCCCATTGGCTCATGTATATGTTCGCCAAAGACGGGGAGTACTTAGCCCCCATAGAAGTTCCCATGGTTTGAAGGAAATATTGGCCATTGCATATAAAAAATTTTTCATTTTAACAGAAATTCTGTTGCCATCAAAATAAATTCCATCAAGCCAGGGGAGTACTTACTGTAAGAATCCATATGTTTTGCCAGTGCATGTAAACCCTCCATCCATGGAATGGACAGATACAAAGAAATCACATCACAAGTGGCCCATGCAAATCAAGGGTCCCACTGTAAGTGATCCATTATATTCAATACATGTTTAGAGTCTTTCAAAAAGCTGTGAGTAACCCTAGTTAGGGGCTGAAGGTAGCTGTCAACCCAGTCTCCCAGTCTCTCTCCCAAGAATCCAATACCTGCCACTATAGGGCGGAGGGGAGGTGAAAAAAAACCTTTATGGACCTTGGGGAGAGAGTGGAAGACTGTGTTGACAGGATGTTGCACCATAAGGTAACTTTTCATTTTGGTGTCAATAACCCCCAATGTTACACCTTACTCCAATAATCTGTTCAGGGCTCTTTGACAGTTTTTAGTAGGATCTCCCTGTAAATTCCTGTAGGTGCTGTCATCCTGGACCATGTTCATACTAAGTGTTTCATATAAACCAGTGATTTTTAGGTGAAAATAGGGAGAGGTTCCTGTGTGGAGCCACCCTTTTTAAGACAAGAAATACTTTCCTCGAAAAGGTTGAAGGGAACAACGTATTGTCCATTGTAGCAGGTGGGGGTAAAAAAATTTCCCTGTAAGGCCCTACTCTCGCCCTATTAATTGCCTTCATGGCAAGTGTTACTCACCCTAAAAAGGGCAGCACCACTCAGGAAACTCTCCCTATTTCCACCTATAAACCCTGAGAAATGGCAGTGTTTGTATGGGGAAATAGGGAGAGGTTCCTGTGTGTGGCCGCCTTTTTTAGGGCGAGTAACACTTTCTAAGAAGGGAATTAATAATGCCAGAGTAGGGCCTTATGGGGGAAGTTTCTACCCCCCACTGGTTACAATAGACCAAACGTTGTTCCCTTCCACCTTCTAAAGGTCTTTGCATCACATCAATACTTTGTATTGTAGGTGGAATATGGGCCCAGATTTATCAAAGTGTGTAAGAGAAAAAGTGGAGAGACTGACCTTTGTCAAGATGAATCAGGCATAGATCAGCCAGGATTTCCACCACCAATGCCTGATGCATCAAAGTAGATTGTCCATTGTGCCAGACCAACACTTCACAAATATGGATAGTGCAAAATATATTTAAGGTGCCTCTCCCCAGTTACAGAAATTTCTCCACATCAGACCACAAATAAGTATTGAGGATATGCATTAGCTAAAAGTTGAGTTTTCTTAGGATACAATACATGGACCCCCAATTTTTTTTTATATCTAAGAAAAGGAAAGGTGTGCAAAAAACACCATGGCCATGATTTATCAAAGAGTGTGAGAGAAAAAGTGGAGTGATTTTCCCACAGCAACCAATCCCAGCTCAGCTAACGAGCTCTGGTAAAGTGAAAGCTGAGCTGTGATTGGCTGCTGTGGGAAAATCACTCCACATTTTTCATAGACAGATGAGTTCTCCTTGGGGTTACTGTGGCCCCCACTGCACTAAACACCCGCTCTGATGGCACACTACTGGCCAGGCAGGTCAGCTTTTCAAGGGCAAACTCTGCTAGTTGTGGCCACAAATCAAGTTTGGCTGCCCAGAAGTCCAGCGGATCTTCAAGGTATGTCAAGATATGTCTTCAGGGTCATGTCAAGGTATGTGTCACGATGCCGGCTGGCAGGTAGTGGATCCTCTGTGCCAGAGAGGGATGGCGAGGACCGCGCTAGTGGACCGGTTCTAAGCCACTACAGGTTTTCACCAGAGCCCGCCGCAAAGCGGGATGGTCTTGCTGCGGCGGTAGTGACCAGGTCGTATCCACTAGCAACGGCTCACCTCTCTGACTGCTGAAGATAGGCGAGGTACAAGGGAGTAGGCAGAAGCAAGGTCGGACGTAGCAGAAGGTCGGGGGCAGGCGGCAAGGATCGTAGTCAGGGGCAATGGCAGGAGGTCAGGAACACGGGCTAGGAACTAACAAGGGAACGCTTTCACTAGGCACAAGTGCAACAAGATCCGGCAAGGGAGTGCATGGGAGGAGGTTAGATATAGTCAGGGACCAGGTGGAAGCCAATTAAGCAAATTGGGCCAGGCACCAATCATTGGTGCACTGGCCCTTTAAGTCTCAGGGAGCTGGCGCGCGCGCGCCCTAGAGAGCGGAGCCGCGCGCGCCAGCACATGACAGCAGGGGACGGGAACGGGTAAGTGACCTGGGATGCGATTCGCGAGCGGGCGCGTCCCGCTGTGCGAATCGCATCCCCAACGGCCATGACAGTGCAGCGCTCCCGGTCAGCGGGACTGACCGGGGAGCTGCAGGGAGAAAGACGCCGTGAGCGCTCCGGGGAGGAGCGGGGACCCGGAGCGCTAGGCGTAACAGTATGCCACCAACAGCTTGTTCAGGTCCTGCTCCAGGTCTACCTGCTGGTGATGAGTTGCTTCACTATGCAGGTGAAGAAAGCTACTCATCACAGACAGTAGACTCAGGCTGCTGCTAATGGAGCTCGTACTGCTCCTGCCAACCCCACCCCTCCTCAGCAGCCATGGCAGTGGAAGGTGAGCGCAGAGTACCCCCTGAGTCAGACCTGCGAGAGGATATACGATGGTGCGGTTAGACATTGGCCAACTAACTACAAAGGATGTCTCTGTAGTAGGTCAGTTTGTCCTCACTCTCTGTGGGTGTAAAAAAGGTCCCCATTTTGTGCCTGTAGCAAGGGTCCAATACAGTGGAGAGCCAGAGGTCATCCTGCTGCCGGATTGTGACAATTCGGTGGTCACTATGCAAGCAAGTTAGCATGCATCGTGTCATTTGTGCAAGTGACTCAGAGGGGCTCCCTGCCTCCATCTCCACTGCATACTGCCACGGTGTGTCTGGGTCCTCTGTCTTGTCTTCCTCATAACCCTATAGCTCCTCTGGCTTCTCCTGCTCCTCATCTCCTGTCAGACTATAAAAACCGCCCATTTCCCAAAACCTAAACTGTGCTCCACTGTCCCCCTCCTCTTCCAGTTCAGCCCCCACAGGGCTCATGTGGCCGTGAGATGTAGGCGCCACATCTCCAATGCCCTGACCAGCCATCGTTTCCAACACATTTTGTAGTAAATGAAGCAGTGGAATGCAGTCATTCATCCTGTTATCCTGGCGACTGACTAATATTGTGGCTTCCTCAAAGGGCTTGAGCAAACGGCAGGTGTCACGTATGAGCTGCCACTGGTTGACATTAAAGTTACACACAGGAGTCCCCCTATCGGCTTGGATCATCAAGAAATCGGTGATGGCTTTTCTCTGTTCGTATAGTCCGTCCAACATATTTAGGGTGGAATTCCAACGTGTAGAAATGTTAGAAATCAGACTATGTTGGCGGATACCGGTCTGACGCTGCAGCTCAAGGAGGGTGTGCTTTGCAGTGTACGAGTGGCTGAAGTGCATGCAAAGTTTCCTTCCCATTGTTAGGATGTCTTGAAGATGGGGGGAACACTTCAGGAACCGCTTGACAACCAGATTGAACATGTGTGCCATTCAGGCTGCATGGCTCAGGCTTCCTAATCACAGGACAGACAAGTTGTTCTTCCCGTTGTCAGTCACCATGGTTCCCATTTCCAGTTTTCGTGGAGTAAGCCATGATTCGATTTCTTAATGAATGACTTTTAGCAGTTCCTCCCCTGTGTGACTCCGATTGCAAACCATGTGAAGAACAGCGTGACACTGCCGTGCCCTGCACACATGGTATGCTGGAGGTGCACTGAGACTTGTGCATGCAGTGGAGGCTGAGGACATGGTGGAGGATGTGGAGGCAGAGTCGCACATTGTCACAGGACCAACAGCCTGAGAGTATGGAGGAGGAAGTGGCATGACCTGTCCAAGTTGCTGTTGTGGCTGTGCAGGAACCACATTTACCCAGTGTACCATAAAGGACGTGTATTGTCCCTGATCATGGTTACAGCTCCACACATCGGCACTGCCGTGCACTTTGTTTCACACTGACAGGCTCAAGGACTGGCCCACCTCCTGTCCCACATAATTGTGCAGGGCTGGTACTGCCTTTTTCGCAAAATGATGGCTTGAGACTCTCCACCTAGGCCTGGCATAAGCCATTAGTTCTCTGAAAGGTGCAGAGTCCACCACTTGAAAAAGGAGGGATTACAGCAACTTGGACAGGAGCACATTCAGCTTCTGCGCCGTTGTATGAGTGGGCGCATACTGTTGGCTGAATGACTGACTCGAAGTAGGAGGAGCAGGAGCATCTGGAGCGAAAGAAGATGGGTATGTCACACAGCTCCCTTCGACTGAGGTGGTGGAGCCTTGGCTGGCTGAAAGAGGCAGCGGCGTGCCACTGGGTTAACATCCTCCGGGTGCGTGATGAAAAACAGCCACACCGCCGAGTAGCTGATTTTCCCCCCAACAGTCCGCACTGATTGACTGCTACTGCTGCCGACTCCAGGAACCCCTGTCCCACTACCTCCCGGGAAGGTAGGCTGGTGGTAAGCAGGTGGTCTACCTTGGGCACGTTTGGCTCCAGACTTTTCACTTCTGCCATCATGCTGACTTCCAACCATGCTACCACATTGCTGGCTCAGCTGCTGCCTCACGGGCAACCTGCAACCCTCTTCTCCTGATGATGATGAAGCCCCTTCTGCACCTGGTTCCCAAGTGCGATCGGCTTCATCATCATCAAATTGTGTCTGCACGTCACTGATGTCCTCCTCAGGTTCCTCAACAGTGTCTGCTTCAGGAGCATGAACGCTCGCAACACCACCTCCTACACCACTCTCATTATCACTACTTACCCGCCTATGTCTCCTCTCCCATGCCACTCTTCTCATCACTACTTGCCCGCCTAGCGGAGGAAGCGGCGGATGTCTCCTCCACTTCTTGACTGGGCAGTAGCTGCTGACTGTCCTCTAGTAGATTGTCCTCACTAAATAGTGGAGCTGAACCAAAAGCATATGATACTTCTGTGGGGAAGGGAACAGCATAGGACAGAGGCAATGGGAGGACAGGGACTGCTCCCGGGCTATGCCAACTGAGTGTTGTGTCTGAGGAACCCACCGACTGTTGAATTGGGGTGTCAGATGTCCCTTGTGATGAAGTGGATGACCGAGTTAACCAATCAATGATGGCAGATGGGTTGCTGGTCGAGACATGACCGCTAGCTGATACCGGGAGCTCAGGCCTCTCACTGCAACTCCTGCTGCCACTCGCCCCTAGTCTTCTGCGACCGCTGCCTGTGCCTGATGAATTTAGATCTCTGCCACTCCTTTGTGCACATCCTGGCACTTCTCTGCCTGACATAATTAGTGTGTATATGAGGGGAGAGCGAAACACTCCACTACGCTTAAAACAGTATTAGTCTAGAACAGCAATAGGTGTGTACTTTTGACTGGTCTTTCACAGTAACTAGGCCCTTAAGACTATAACAGGAATAAAATGGTACACCACGTAGATGTACGTAAGTGGTATTCACTTATGAGGGGAGGACAATATGCTCCACTACACTTACACTTAACAGTAACAAAATGGTACACCACGTAGATGTACGTACGTGGTATGCACTTATGAGGGAAGTACAATACGCTCCACTACACTTAAAACAGTATTTGTCTAGAACAGCAGCAGGTGTGTACTTTTGGCTGGCCTTTCACAGTAACTAGGCCCTTAAGACTTTAACAGGAACAATATGGTACACCATGTAGATGTACTTATGTGGTATGCACTTATGAGGGGAGTATAATACGCTCCATTACACTTAAAACAGTACTTGTCTTCAACACCAGCAGATGTGTACTTTTGGCTGGCCTTTCACAGTAACTAGGCCCTTAAGACTTTAACAGGAACAAAATCATACACCACGTTGATGTACGTACGTGGTATGCACTTATGAGGGGAGTACAATACGCTCCACTACACTTAAAACAGTATTTGTCTAGAACAGTAGCAGGTGTGTACTTTTGGCTGGCCTTTCACAGTAACTAGGCCCGTAAGAAACAGGAACAAAATGGTACACCATGTAGATGTACTGACGTGGTATGCATTTATGAGAGGAGTACAAGGTTACCCGTTACTGCACAGGTTACACTAAATAGAGGACAATATGCTCCACTACGCATCCTGTATTAGGCACTAATAGCAGGTGATTATGGCTTTTAGTTCTCACCCTAACTGGCTGGCTACTTTTAGCTTTTCAGTTGTTGTACACACCAGTACTGCAGCACACAGTCGCTGTGTAGTACACCCAAAATTGCTCTTTCACTCTCAATCTCTCTCCCTTCCCTATCAGTGCTTTTAGTCTGGATTTGGGCTTGAGGTGAATCGCTGCTGTAAAAAATGCTTTTCTGTGCAACACACACTGCTCTCTGTTCCTCTCTCTCTCTGCAATAAAACGCTTAAGTGACTGGCCGCAAGCTGGCTGTCTACTGATGGCTGCTAGTGTTGCTCACGAATATTCGCAATTCGAATTTGTGAATATTGCGAATATAGCACTATATATTCGAAATTGTGAATATTTGCTTTTCCCCCACATATGCGCACATGCGCATATTAGCATATGTGAATATTCGCATGTGCGAATATTCACATATGCAACTATGCGCATATGCGAATTTTCGCATATGCGACTATTCACATATTCCTTCTTTTCACTTGTGGGCCAATTAGAATAATGCAAATACACTTGTCAGAGGTTATCAACAACATCCCTAGTAGCCAATAGTAAATTGCCCACCCCCTGACTGTTTTCTTCCGCGAATACGTGAATATTCACATATGCGAATAATCGCAAATGCGAATATTCACACATGCGAATATAATGAAAACGCAAAATTCGCGAATATAGGACGAATATTCGTCTACATATTCGCTAAATATCGCAAATTCGAATATGGGCAATGCCGCTCATCACTAAGGGCTGCATGCTGCATGTGATTCAGGGCCTACCCGGTTTGCTGCCTTCCCAGAGTTTCTTTCCCCATGTCCTGACATGTGGAGCCGCCATCTTAGATGCCCTAGAGCCTGGACAGCACTTAATGGAGTTTAATGAAGCGATTTGTGCTATCGAATCACGGCGATATTCGTTGTGAAGCAAATTTTTCCTGAAATTCATAACTAATTTGGATTTGATTCGCTCATCCCTACTAATGACCCTTTTAGGAGGATCGCTAACAAACATGACTCATTATCCACTGCAAACTTCTCCTTTACTTTTATGCTACATTTACCCCAACATCTTACAGTAATGTCACATTTTTATTGTGTTCCATTTCTTCCTTTTGCCATTATTCACATCACTATGCATTTTTGTGATTATATTTATGTCAAATGTCACTAAAGCACATTATCCTACATTCAGCTACTTGTCAAGTATCATAATTCCATAGGGCATTTTGGAATAATCACAGCACCACACACTACCTTATTACTTCCACAGTTCACTGTTATAGCTATTAGGGTCTCATAACAATGCATAAAGCCAGAGAAAATTACCAATGGTGCAGTTAAGTGCATCCAGAAAATAGAGCACACAGCTGGAAACACAGCAATTTTCTATGAAGTAAATACAAATATTAAATTCTTAACTAGCTGAGTACCCGATGCTGCCCGTTTTTTCCTACCTTATCCCTGTTGGGGAGGAAAAGCAACAAAGGAGGAAGCTTTTGTCCTCATATCCTGTCCCTAAATTCTGACCTATATCACCTCCTCATATCCCCAACCCCAAATCCCCTCCTCATTTTCCGACCTCATATTTTGTACTCATATCTCGACCCCATATCCCGTTCTTATATCCCGTCCCTATATCCCGACCAACAGGCTGGTGTAGACCCCAACTTTTCCTTTTCATAAGGGGTAAAAGGAGAAAAAGCCCCCTAAAATGTGTAGTGCAATTGCTCCCGAGTACAGAAATACCCCATATGTGGCACTAAACAGTTTCCTTGAAATATGACAGGGCTCCTGTGTCGTGAGTGAGAGCGCGCCATGCCCATTTGAGGACTAAATTAGGCATTGCATAGGGGTGGACATAGGGGTACTCTACGCCAGTGATTCCCAAACAGGGTGCCTCCAGCTTTTGCTAAACTCCCAGCATGCCTGGACAGCAGGGCCGGACTGGGACCAAAAATAGGCCCGGGCATTTTAGAATAAGCAGCTCATTTTTTGGGTGGCTTTCCGACTGCTGAGACCCCCGACTGATCACCTCAGTTTAGGTGGCTTTCCAGCTGTTGTAAAGCTTTTACTCCCATCATGTCTGGAGAACCTCAGGAATTATGGGAGTTGTAGTTTGCTACAACTGGAGAGCCACAGATTGGGGAACAGTTTAATTCATCATCCCTGCAGAACTTAAAATTGACTATAGCTATGATGGGACAGTCAGGAGAATACACAATATCAGTCACTACATCTGATGGGACAGTCAGGAGAATAGAATATTATATCAGTGACCTGAGTGACATATTCTCTGTTGGTCCAGACGCCAGGACTTCATCCAGCTACATCTTCTCTGCAGAGTGTGACGTCAGGACATCGTTGGCTCCTCACTTTGCCAGCAGATCCTCATCCTCTACATGAAAAAAACAATTAATATAACACTGCCAAACATTGTGCCCCCTGAAAAGAACCCTGACACACATTGTACCCATTATAATAATACTGCCACACAGTTTCTTCTCAGATCAGCTTAATCCCACCCCTGCACTGTCTTCCTCTATCCCCCTCCTTCAGACCCCTCTGTTCTCCTCCAGACCCCTCTGTCTTCCTCCTCCATTCTCCTTTGTCCTCCTTCATTCTCCTCCTCCAGACCCCTTTGTCCTCCTCCATCCTACTGCTCCAAACCCCTATGTCCTCCTTCTCCAGACCCATCTTTACTCCTCCGTCTTCCTTCTGACCCCTCTGTCGTTGTCCTCCTCCTCAATACCATTTTTTTCTCTTCTCCTTCAGACCCCTCTGTCCTCTTCCATCCTCCTTCAGACCCTTCTTTACTCCTCCATCGTCCTCCTCCTGACAACTCTGTCTCTTCCTCCAGGCCCCTGTGTCCTCCTCCATACTTCTCCAGCAGACCCCTCTTTCCTCCTCAATCTTCCTTCTTCAGAGCCCTCTGTCCTCCTCTAGACCCCCCTGTCCTCCTCCATCCTCCAGGCCTCTCTTTTCTCTTCTCCTCCAGACCACTTTGTCCTTTTCCATCCTCCTTCCTCAGACCACTTTGTCCTCCTCCTCTCTCCTCCTTAAGACTCATCTGTCCTCCTACATCCACCTCCTCCAGACCCCTCAGTCCTCCTCCTCCACCCTCCTGCTCCAGACCCCTCTGTCCTCCTCTATCCTTCTCAACCTCATGCTCCAGACCCCTCTATCCTCCTCCTCCATCCTCCTCCACCAGACCACTCTTTACTCCTCCTCCTCCACCTGACCACTCTGTTCTCCTTATCCAGGATCCTCTGTCCTCCTCAGTCCTTCTCCTCCAGACCCCTCAGTCCTTCTCCTCCAGACCCCTCTGTCCTCCTCCTACATCCTCTTCTGCCCTCCTGCTCCAGACCTCTCTGTCCTCCACTATCCTCCTCCTCCAGACCCTCTGTCCTCCTCCATCCTCTTCTTTCATCCTCCAGACCCCTCTGTCCTCTTCCTCCAGACTCCTCTTTCCTCCTCAACCCTCCTCCTCCAGACTCCTTTTTCCTCCACCTCCAGACCCCTCTGTCCACCTTTATTCTCCTTCTCCAGGCTCCTCTTTACTCCTCCTGACATCTCTGTACTCCATCCTTCTTCTGACCTATCTTTCCTCCTGCGTCCTCCTCAATACCTCTGTTTTCTCTTTTTCTCCAGACCAATCTGTCCTCCTCAATCCCCTTCTACGGGCCCCTCTGTTCTCCTCCAGCCTTCCCACCAGACCCCACTTTACTCCTCCACCCTCCTTTGTCCTCCAGACTTCTCTGTCCTCCTCCTGACCCCTCTGTCCTCTTCCTCCAGACCCCCTTTTCCCTACTTCTCCAGACCCCTCTGTCCTCCTCCTCCAGACCCCCTTTTCCCTACTTGTCCAGACCCCTCTGTCCTCCTCCTCCAGACCCCTCTGTCCTCCTCCTGACCTGACCCCTCTGTCCTCCTCCTGACCCCTATGTCCTCCTCCTCCATACCCCCTTTTCTCTACTCCTCCAGACTCCTCTGCCTTTCTCAGTTCACCTCATCCAGAGCTCTCTGTCCACTGCAGACCCCTGAGGTCATGTTCAAATGGTGTTAATTGTGCTGAATTTCCGCATGTAAAATGTGTAAAATACATACACACATCGCACATAAATACATACATACATAACACATACATACATCTGTCTAGCTTACACACATCATACATACACACATCATGCATACACACATCATGCATATTCATATATTTCATACATAAACACATCATACATACGCACACATCTTACTCACATCATACATACATGTCAACTTTATGATGCAAACATAAAGTAGTCATATTGTATATGTGAATCAATATATCATTTATTTGGGATGTCAATTTTCCTTATAAGCAGAGAGCTTCAAAGTAAAAAAAAAAGAAATTATGAAATATGAACGAAAATTCACCACTAACATAAGGTAGAATATGTCACAAAAAAAAACTATCTCGGAATCAGAATGAAAAGTAAAAGCATTCCAGAGTTATTAATCCTTAAAGTGACAGTGGTCAGATGTGCAAAAAATGCCCGGGTCCTTAAGGTAAAAATGGGCTGGGTCCTTAAGGGGTTACATATACTAGGTTTATATACAAATTACACCCGTACAGTATATGTACCACTGCGCCCAGAGCACCTTTTGTTACGTCCTATGGGTGTATTTTGTATATAAACCTTATTTATAATAGTTCACTGGCCCCAGTGTGTTTATAATAATTCACTGGCCCCAGTGTGTTTATAATAATTCATTGGCCCTAGTGTGTTTATAATAATTAATTGGCCTCATTATCCCCACCCCTCTCCAAGTGTCCTTATTTCCCCTCCTGCTGCCTTCTCCTCATCTTGGAGCAGGGCAGCAGCGGGACATGTCGAGAACCAACGGCGGTGAGTGAATGAATTAAGCCATGTCCCGTATGTAGGCTTCACTGCCGCTACACGACATGTCCCCATTGCTGCCCTGCTCCTAGCGCAATCAGTGCACCGCCGGGACATGTCTATTCTCTCCTGCTCATATCCGTAAAATGTGACACTCACGTCTTAGAAGATAGGAACACCGGTGGATGTGGATCCGCTGGACCTGTGAGGCAGATGACACAAACCATACCAGTCTAAGGTGCCACTGGTTTTCACCAGAGCCCACCGGGATGGACTTGCTGTGGCAGGCGGTACCCAGGTCGCTACCCCTGGCACGGCTCAACCACACAGGTGACTGAGGAGATGCGAGGAACAGGAGGGATAAGGCAGCTTGTAGTTTGGATAGCAGAAGGTCACGGCAGGCAGCACAGTAGCGTAGTCAAGACGTAGCAGAAGTTCAGTAGACAAGCGGCAGAGGAGCAAGATCAAAGTCACAAAGCAAGGGATTAGATACAAGGCAAGGTAATTCTGAGGAACCCATTCTCTAAGGCACAAGGCAACAAAGATCTGGCAGGGGAGTGAGAAGGGTGGAGGAATTTATAAATGAGCCACAGGTTAATTACACTAATGAGTGTACTGGCCCTTTAAATCTTAACACTCCGGGGCATGCGTGCCCTAGGGGACGTGGGCACGCGCACCATAGGGGACGGGGACACGCGCGCCGGAGCAGAGAGGCAGAGGCGGAGGGAGGAGAAACACCTGGAGAGTGATGGACTGGGGCTCGCATGCGGGGTCGCGTCCCGCAATGTGAGTCCCAGCCCCGTCGGCAGCAGCAGGTAAGGGGACCATGCGCTCACGGCCAGCATGTGCGACCGGAGCGCATAACGTAACACACACACGTTATTAAATGCATCATTAAAATACATTCCTAATAAAAATTTACCGAGAATTTATTCGGATCAAATCGATTTTCTTCAAAAATTCGATCCTCTCTAGTTACTACACTACTATAGTTGAGGATGTGTGTTTATGGACATGTGATTGTAATAGCCAATTGTGGGTGCCAGTGATTATGTGCTGCACATCCTGTCACTGCTGTGGCTAGTGATTGACTGCCACTGTGAAGCCGTCATGATGCAGACACAACAAAGATGTGATTGATATATATTGTATTGTTGTTTTTAAGGTATTTGGAGTAGGTTACAGTATAATTCTTGTAAAATTTGTTTAAGCTTTTTTTTGTATTAGGCTTAACTTCAGATTCCCCACCATAATTTCAGGAGAGAGATTTGTGCCACTGATATTTTTAGCTAATGGAAGATTAATGGAAGAAAATTTGCATATGCGAAAATTAACATATGCAAATTTTCGCATATGCGAAAATGCGCACATTCAAATTTTCGCATATGCAAATTTTCTAATATGCGAAAATTTGTTTCACACAGTATTATTAGAGCCTTCTTTATACCACACAAGCTGGAAGCAGAGAGAAGTGATCACTGTGATGAGTACTGTGAAAAAAAAAAAAAACAATATACGTAATTACGAATATATAGTGCTATATTCACGAATTCGCGAATATGCGATATTCGCTAATAAAATTTGTATTTTGAATATTCATGAGCAACACTAATAGTTAGTATTTGGGTCAATATTTAACCAAAACCAGGAGTGGATCTAAAATACAGAAAAACGTGTAAGGATGTTTATACTGTGAGTTTTTGTTGCATTTTTAACATGCATTTTCTGTTTTAATTGGCTGATTCCTGACTAAGAACTAAATAAAAAAAACACAATAGAAACAATGAGACAATGCATGTGTTGTACATTTCTGCAGTTTTGTATGGTAAACCACTTTCAGTAACCATAGCATGTGTGATGTTCCTTATAAAAAATACTAAATCACCCATTCAGCTATTCCCAACCTTTGCAGCTTACTAGGGAATTTGCTGTTGTATAAACTGTAAGTCGGGAAATTGTTTACAATGGGCTGTAAATGATAGTGAAGTAGATGTTGAACATATCATTTTTAGCAACCACAATCGGTCTATGGGCAGGCATCAGAATACTTCTGTGTATTTTTGGTAATCCATAGATTACAGCTGTTTGAGTTTAAGATTTAAGCAAAAAGAATGTGGCAGCAATCCAAACTTTACGTTAAACTGAGAAAAACAGACTTGGAATATCTGTTTTGTATCTAAGAAATTAATCCAAAACAGAGAAAGATAAGTAAAATCATCTTGTGGTTCAAACATGCCCTTCCTAGTGTCATATTCAATACCAACAGTCATCTGTCCTTGTTATCACAGTCAAGAGGAAATCATTTAAAGTTTAACTGAATAAAACACATTTAGGAAAATACAAATTTAAACAAAGTAAATCTGTTAGCGAGATACCGAAAAAACAAAATAAAATAAAAAACACACTAAATAAAAATCACTGATGTAGTAACCCACAAGTCTACAGATACCATGATGATAGAACTTTTCTTAGTCCAAGCCAGCACTTTAACTGGGCCAAACCATAACTTATTTCTTCACTTCAGCCATTTTAATATGGATTTGCAGTTAACCTTTAGCTTGTTCAAATGGATCCACCGGAGTGGAAAATCCTTATATACAGCAGTTCATAGTCTGGTTCATTTTGGAATGTCCCAAAAAAATGTGGACAGAGTTGTCATCATGAGACAACTCCTTTAATGTGCAAATGTCACCTAGAATAGGCCTGAAGCAGCAGACACAGAGCACTAGAGCTTCACAACCCTATTCTAGGCATACCTGTGGTGATAAAGCATGCAGCTGTATAATAACAATAAATGGCTTTCTAATCCCTCCTGGAGTTGCCTGAACAGTTGGAGATGTGGGGCCTGGGGGCTCAGGCTATGTTACGCTGTTGAATGACAGTCAGCAGAAGAATTACAGGCAAGCCCCAGGTGTCAATCAATAGAGTGACAAAGCCAGAGAAGCATAGAAGACTCCATACCCCACCTCTCTGACTGTTTGGACAACTCCAGGAGGGATTACAAGCTTTTTCTAGGTACCAGCTGCACAAGCCTATTCTAGGTGACAATTGCACTTTAAAGTGTAACGTTACTGACAAAGCTTTACTAATCGTTCAGTCAGTACAAGTCATACAATAAATTACAACCACACAAAGCATGGCAGTACAATACCCCAGTTTCCCTAAACTAAACATTGCACCACATGCTACACTAACAGTCCACTTCATCCTGAAAGAGTAAAATAACCAAACATTAGGGAGGGGCAGGGTGAATATGGGGGTACAAACTTCTGAGATGTAAAAGCATCATGTCAGCGTTTATTTAGGTGGGGTCTGGGTGGAGATGACCACCATTCCCTAGAATGAAGGAGTAGAGCATACTTACTCCATACCCCTACCAATATAATCTTCTGACATATCACTATTAAGTTTGCTTAAATGATAAATACACTGTTAGGGCAGGGTCACACGGGGCGCATCTGCAGCATATTTCATAAAATACGCTGCGGATGCGCCCCATATGACCCTTCCCTAAAGAATATTTTCACTAAAGTAATATAGCATGCAGTTCATATTATTGTTATTATTATTATTATTTTTTTTTTGGATTAGTACAAACAATGAAAATACCCTACACTAAGATAGGAATCCCCACATGAATGGAGTTTTAAATTTTTCATTCATTATTCAATTAAATGAAGGTAGCGCATAGCATGAACTAAATGTAATATCTAATTTGCATATATTAAATTCTAGGTTACATGAAATGGAATATCAGATTAGCAGTCGTTCTTATTAATTGTTTTTACTAGTTGATGCATTCATTTCTAATTATACTGTTTTGAATGATTACCTACTGAGAACGATGATTCTGTTTACTTTCTTCTACCAGTTATTTCTCAGGGGAAATACTATAGAAATAATTATCAATGACATGTGTATCGTTTATAGAAATTATCATTAGAGATTAGCTTTCTATTATGAATTAATAAGGCCACTAACTTGTGTTTTATCTGGATGCTGTTAATCTTCATTTATGGGTCTTTGTTTTCCCCCTTGCCTTATAAGATACATATCTCTTATTTTCTATTGACAAAGTCTTATTAGAGGCTTGTACCTAAACATCTCAAAAAAATTTGTGGGGTAAAATTGAAGAGATAAAAATAAGTTCTGTAAATCTTGGTAGGTTTTGTTTTAACTTCATACACTGTGTGGTAAAACATAGCTTTAAAGGGGTATTTTTTTTATATCAACTGGCTCCAGAAAGTTAAACAGATTTGTAAATTGATCAAAATAATAGCTTATACCTCATGGGCCTCACCAATCTAAGTGCATAATGATATGGGTGGAAATGAATATAACATACGGCATCAATATAAAAATGTAATGAATATAAAATAATTAATACACATAACAAGGCACTAGAAAGGATAACTCCACTTGGCCCTAATGGGTTATCAGATAATATTGATGTATACAATAAGCTGCAAAAAAATGGTAATAAAAATAATCCGATGGTCCGGCATAAGCAGATACAGTCCGTTGGTCCGGTAACTGTGTTAAAAGTCCCGCTATATATCAGATGGCAAAAATAAGCTTAATGAAAATATTGCAGAGTCAATTTCCAGATGGGTGGTATAATATACAAACAATAGTTGAATTTCTCACCATCTATGGCCGCCTGGTTCTCACTATGTGGACCGATGTATGGTGGCTATAGAGTCCTCTCCCGTATGTCCTCAGATGTTTAATAGCGATCGCACGCTGTGACTCGCAACCCCGGTGGCAGTGGGGTGCGGCCGCTCTCTAGCTGCTTGCTGGTGGTATGATGCCTACACTCTGGCAGGAGTGACGGTGAGAATGAGAGCGGCGTCCCACGTGGAGACCTGGACTGCGGGAGGTAATTGGAGGTAAGATACCACCAGGAAAGGCGGAAAGAGAGTGGATTAACTCCTCAGATGCTGGGACTTTCACAGTTAGGTATGGACACTGGTATGAGTAAGATGTGTGAACAGTGCCAAAACCTAGACGCGTTTCGGGGTGCTGGGAATAGTAGTCCTCTGACCCCTTCCTCAGTAGATAAATGTGTATACAAATCTAAAAATGATGCTGTTTATATGGCAAAATTACACCTGTTAGTACTGATTAAACATAAAGAAAAAATGGTATTTGGATCACAAGATTGTGTGTGTCCCCGAATCTGTCAAATAGGCGGAGTGGAGCAACTAGGCAGAAAACAGGGAATTCTGATAGAACCCTGTACACATTGGAAAAACCTAATTAGTTACAATAGCTGTAGTGACACACCGTAATGCGCAATATATCTAGAATATACTGTTTAATACGACAGACTAGCTAATATCAAATACCTAATATTAGTCTGTTCAATATATCAAATTAAAGCAATGTGAAATAAATAAAAATGAAATAGTACATTTCAATTCAAATAATCGTCACAAAAAAACTGTGGTTAATTAATAATAAAGAGGAATACAGAATAAACTCAATATAGAATATGAAAGAAATATATGCAATAATGAATAATAAAGAATAAATAAATATAAAAATAATTAGAATGAAAAATAATGATAGTAAAAATAAAAGATATGAAAATAATAATAATAATAAAAATAGAATAAAAAATGAATAAGAAATGAAATGATAATAATAATAATAATAATAATAAATATGAGTGTGAAAAATTAAATAGAGATGAGCGAACTTAGAGTAAAATCGATTTGTCACGAACTTCTCGGCTCGGCAGTTGATGACTTTTCCTGCATAAATGAGTTCAGCTTTCAGGTGCTCCTGTGGGCTGGAAAAGGTGGATACAGTCCTAGGAGACTCTTTCCTATGACTGTATCCACCTTTTCCAGTCCACCGGAGCACCTGAAAGCTGAACTCATTTATGCAGGATAAGTCATCAACTGCTGAGCCAAGAAGTTTGTGACGAATCGAATTTACTGTAAGTTCGCTCATCTCTAAAATTAAATAATTAGATGGAAATGAGATGAAATAAAAATACAAGTAAAAATAAAAATAGAAATAAAAATGAAAAATACAAATGAATAAAATACCTTAAAAATTTATCATATACAGGGTAAAATGAACAATGGAATATACAGATTATCTGACATAAAACGGTTAAAACGGGACGATGTGGAATATGGGGTTACCATCAAACCACTGCGCGCCGACAAAGATAGACTTGGCAGCGGTCGGTGGTCAAAGGGCAACCCCATTACATGAATCCGAACAGCTCAAAACTGGAGTTCAGACCTTTTGGTTCCATGGTTCCAAACTCATAGATCATTTTGCTTTCAGCCCTAGACATTTTAATCATATGACTACCCCCCCCCCCCTCCAGTCTGGTTTGATGACTTGAATTCCCACAAATTTATGGTTTGATGGATCTTTATTGTGTACTGTTGAGAAGTGTGTTGACAGTGGGTGTTTTAAATCTCCTTTTTTAATGTTATTAATGTGTTCTGCTATTCTCATTTTTAATATGCGTTTAGTCCTTCCCCCATATTGTTTTTTACAGTCACATTCTAGAATGTATATGACCCCCTTTGTGTTACATGTAATTCACTCGTCCATTTGAAGTTGTTAGTTCGAGATTTTACTTCTACTATTTTTTGGGGATCTGTAGTGGTTCTGCAATTGTTACATATCCCACAACGAAAAAAACCTTTTGTGGACAACCAGGTTTTCCCATCTCTATTTATGGTGGGAGGTTTTATAGAAGGGGCCACTGTTATCCCCAGATTGGGTGCCCTTGTGTATATAATAGGGGGGTGGTGTGGTAGTGATTCTCCTATGATTTTGTCCTATGATTTTGTCCTGTCTAACAATTTTCCAATACTTTGAGATCACATTCTCTATCTTTTTGTGTAGACTACTGAACGGCAAAACAATTCTAAATTCAGGTATTTGTTTCTGTGTATTTGTGCTGTCTAAAGTGAAAAAGATGGTTCTATCTAATATTTTTACTTTATCTAAAGATTGTTTTAGAGTCTCTTCTGGTAAATTAATTCTATTTAAAAATCTTAATTCTTCCAATAATTATCAGCTGCTTAAGTTAAGTTGTTCTTTTCTGTCTGGCAACAGTGCTCTCTGCTGACATCTCTGCTTGTCTCGGGAACTGCACAGAGTAGAAGAGGTTTGCTATGGGGATTTGCTTGTACCCTGGTCAGTTCCTGAGACAGGTCATCAGAAAGCACTTAGACAGAAAAGAACAACTCAACTTCAGCAGCTCATAAGTACTGAAAGGATTAAGATTTTTTAATAGAAGTCATTTACAAAACTGTTTAACTTTCTGTAGCCAGTTGATATATATGAAAAAGTTTTTCCTGGATAACCCCTTTAACTTTGGTTTAATTTTATTCTACCAGGTCAGTGAGGCCCAATTTATATAGTTTTTTTTTCTTCATGTTTTACTACTTGAAATAAAAGAATTTAAATAAGGCATTGCCATGTTCTGACCACTTTAACCCATTTTGGCCTTGAGGACACAGCCAATTTTCATTTTTGCATTTTTTATTTTTCCCCTTTGCCTATTAACCCCTTAAGGACTGAGCCCTTTTTCACCTTAAGGACTCAGCCATTTTTTGCAATTCTGACCACTGTCACTTTAAACATTTATAACTCTGGAATGCTTTTAGTTATCAATCTGATTCCGAGATTGTTTTTTCGTGACATATTCTACTTTAACTTAGTTGTAAAATTTTGTGGTAACTTGCATCCTTTCTTGGTGAAAAATCCCAAAATTTGATGAAAAATTTGAAAATTTTGCATTTTTCTAACTTTGAAGCTCTCTGCTTGTAAGGAAAATGGATATTCAAAATAATTTTTTTTTTATTCACATATACAATATGTCTACTTTATATTTGCATCATAAAATTGATGAGTTTTTACTTTTGGAAGACACCAGAGGGCTTCAAAGTTCTGCAGCAATTTTCCAATTTTTCACAAAATTTTGAAACTCGCTTTTTTTCAGGGACCAGTTCAGGTTTGAAGTGGATTTGAAGGGTCTTCATATTAGAAATACCCCATAAATGACCCCATTATAAAAACTGCACCCCCCAAAGTATTCAAAATGACATTCAGTCAGCGTTTTAACCCTTTAGGTGTTTCACAGGAATAGCAGCAAAGTGAAGGAGAAAATTCAAAATCTTCATTTTTTACACTCGCATGTTTTTGTAGACCCAATTTTTGAATTTTTGCAAGGGGTAAAAAGGAGAAAATTTTTACTTGCGTTTGAAACCCAATTTCTCTCGAGTAAGCACATACCTCATATGTCTATGTTAATTGTTCGGCGGGCGCAGTAGAGGGCTCAGAAGGGAAGGAGCGACAAATGGTTTTTGGGGGGCATGTCACATTTAGGAAGCCCCTATGGTGCCAGAACAGCAAAAAAAAAACACATGGCATACCATTTTGGAAACTAGACCCCTCGGGGAACATAACAAGGGGTAAAGTAAACCTTAATACCCCACAGGTGATTCACAACTTTTGCATACGTTAAAAAAAAAAAAAAATGCTTGGTTTCCCAAAAGTTTTACATTTTTAAAAAGGGTAATAGCAGAAAATACCCCTCAAAATTTGAAGCCAAATTTCTCCCGATTCAGAAAACACCCCATATGGGGGTGAAAAGTGCTCTGCTGGCGCACTACAGGTCTCAGAAGAGAAGGAGTCACATTTGGCTTTTTTGAAGGAAATTTTGCTCTGAGGGCATGCCGCATTTAGGAAGCCCCTATGGTGCCAGGACAGCAAAAAACCCAAGATGGCATACCATTTTGGAAACTAGACCCCTTGAAGAATGTAAAAAGGGGTAAAGTGAACCTTAATACCCCAAAGGGGTTTCACAACTTTTGCATATGTAAAAAAAAAAAAAAAAATGTACCTAAAATGCTTGGTTTCCCAAAAAATTTACATTTTTACAAAGGGTTAAAGCAGAAAATACCCCCCAAAATTTGAAGCCCAATTTCTCCCGATTCAGAAAACATCCCATATGGGGGTGAAAAGTGCTCTGCTGGCGCACTACAGGTCTCAGAAGAGAAGGAGTCACATTTGGCTTTTTTGAAGGAAATTTTGCTCTGGGGGCATGCCGCATTTAGGAAGCCTCTATGGTGCCAGGACAGCAAAAAACCCCACATGGCATACCATTTTGGAAACTAGACCCCTTGGGGAACGTAACAAGGGGTAAAGTGAACCTTAATACCCCACAGGGGTTTCACAACTTTTGCATATGTAAAAAAAAATAAAAAATTTACCTAAAATGCTTGGTTTCCCAAAAAATTTACATTTTTACAAAGGGTTAAGGCAGAAAATACCCCCCAAAATTTGAAGCCCAATTTCTCCCGATTCAGAAAACGCCCCATATGGGGGTGAAAAGTGCTCTGCTGGCGCACTACAGGTCTCAGAAGAGAAGGAGTCACATTTGGCTTTTTGAAAGCAAATTTTGCTCTGGGGGCATGCCGCATTTAGGAAGCCCCTATGGTGCCAGGACAGCAAAAAAAAAAAACATGGCATACCATTTTGGAAACTAGACCCCTCGGGGAACGTAACAAGGGGTTAAGTGAACCTTAATACCCCACAGGTGTTTCACGACTTTTGCATATGTAAAAAAAATAATTTTTTTTTTACCTAAAATGCCTCTTTTCCCAAAAATTTTACATTTTTAAAAAGGGTAAAAGCAGAAAATACCCCCCAAAATTTGGAACACAATTTCTCCCGAGTACGGCGATACCCCATATGTGACCCTAAACTGTTGCCTTGAAATACGACAGGGCTCCAAAGTGAGAGCGCCATGCGCATTTGAGGCCTAAATTAGGGACTTGCATAGGGGAGGATATAGGGGTATTCTACGCCAGTGATTCCCAAACAGGGTGCCTCCAGCTGTTGTAAAACTCCCAGCATGCCTGGACAGTCCGTGGCTATCTGGCAATACTGGGAGTAGTTGTTTTGCAACAGCTGGAGGCTCCGTTTTGGAAACAGTGGCGTACCAGACGTTTTTCATTTTTATTGGGGAGGGGGGCTGTGTAGGGGTATGTGTATTTGTAGTGATTTTTACTTTTTATTTTATTGTGTGTTAGTGTAGTGTAGTGTTTTTAGGGTACAGTCACATGGGCGGGGGTTCACAGTAGTTTCACGCTGGCAGTTTGAGCCGCAGCTGCATACTTACCGTATTGAGCCGCAGCCGCATACAGTTTGAGCCGCAGCCGCATACTTACTGTAATCCTCCGCCCATGTGAGTGTACCCTGTACATTCACATTGGGGGGGGGGGGGGGGACGTCCAGCTGTTGCAAAACTACAACTCCCAGCATGTACGGTCTATCAGTGCATGCTGGGAGTTGTAGTTTTGCAACCGCTGGAGGCTCCGTTTTGGAAACAGTGGCGTACCAGACGTTTTTCATTTTTATTGGGGAGGGGAGGGGGGTTGTATAGGGGTATGTGTATACATAGTGTTTTTTACTTTTTATTGTGTGTTAGTGTAGTGTTTTTAGGGTACAGTCGCACGGGCGGGGGTTCACAGTAGTTTCTCGCTGGCAGTTTGAGCGACAGAAAATTTGCCGCAGCTCAAACTTGTAGCCGGATACTTGCTGTAATCCTCCGCCCATGTGAGTGTACCCTGTACGTTCACATTGGGGAGGGGAACATCCAGCTGTTGCAAAACTACAACTCCCAGCATGTACGGTCTATCAGTGCATGCTGGGAGTTGTAGTTTTGCAACAGCTGGAGGCACACTGGTTGTGAAACACAGAGTTTGGTAACAAACTCAGTGTTTTGCAACCAGTGTGCCTTCAGCTGTTGCAAAAGCTACAACCCCCAGCATGTACGGACAGCGGAAGGGCATGCTGGGTCTTGTAGTTATGCAACAGCTGGAGGCATACTACTTTGGCTGGGGATGCTGGGGACTGTAGTTATGCAACAGCTGGAGACACACTGGTTTGCTACATAACTCAGTGTGCCTTCAGCTGTTGCAAAACTACAACTCCCAGCAGTCACCGACAGCCAACGGGCATGCTGGGAGTTGTAGTTATGCAACCAGCAGATGCACTACTACAACTCCCAGCATGCACTTTAGCTGTTGGTGCAAGCTGGGAGTTGTAGTTACACAACAGCTGAAGGTACACTTTTCCATAGAAAAAATGTGCCTCCAGCTGTTGCAAAACTACAAGTCCCAGCATGCCCATAAGGGCATGCTGGGAGTTGTGGTGGTCTGCCTCCTGCTGTTGCATAACTACAGCTCCCAGCATGCCCTTTTTGCATGCTGGGAGCTGTTGCTAAGCAACAGCAGGAGGCTGTCACTCACCTCCAACGATCCTCGCCGCACAGGTCAGTCCCTCGTCGTCTCCGCCGCGGCCGTCGCTCCTGGGGCCCCGATCCCAACATTGACGCCGGGGATCGGGGTCCCCAGCACCCGGGGTGCACGTCCCGCACCCGCTCACATCCTCCGGAAGAGGGGCGGAGCGGGTTGCGGGAGTGACACCCGCAGCAGGCGCCCTGATTGGTCGGCCGGTAATCCGGCCGACGAATCAGGGCGATCGTGAGGTGGCACCAGTGCCACCTCACCCCTGCAGGCTCTGGCTGTTCGGGGCCGTCAGAGACGGCCCCGAACAGCCAGTAATTCCGGGTTACCGGGTCACTGGAGACCCGATTGACCCGGAATCTGCCGCAGATCGCTGGACTGAATTGTCCAGCGATCTGCGGCCATCGCCGACATGGGGGGGCATAATGACCCCCCTGGGCGATATGCCCCGATGCCTGCTGAACGATTTCAGCAGGCATCGGGCACCGGCTCCCCTCCGGCTAGAGGCGGGGGGCCGGGATTTGACAGGACGTACTCAAACGTCCTGAGTCCTTAAGGACTCGGAAAAGGGGACGTTTGAGTACGTCCTGCGTCCTTAAGGGGTTAAAATACTTTTACTTTTCTATTCACAGAGCGATATGAGGGCTCTTCTTTTTGCATGACCTATTGCACAATGCCTTTTTATTTTTTCATAAAATATACAGTGCATTATTTTTTGCTGGAAATTGAAAAGCAAACTGTAATTTGTTTGCAATGTAGATTTTAGGGGAGTTTCATTGCCACACTGTACACTTAATGGTAAAACAGACATGCTCTCTTTATTCTGTCAATCCGGCTAACACGATACCAATGTTTACATAGTTTTCTATTAGTGTACTGCTTTAAAAAGTATGATTAAAATTGTCCTCTTCGGCCAGCCCTCCACCCCACCCTATAACTTTCTTATTGTTCTACATACAAGGCTGTATGAGTGCTCTATTTTGCGCCATGCTTTGTAGTTTTTATGGGTACCACTTTTGTGTATATGTTACATTTTGGTCACTTTTTATTCAATTTTTTTCTGAGATGTGATGTAAAAAATCAGCAATTTTGGACTTTTGGATTTTTTTTATATTCAGAGCATACACCACACAGGATCATTAACATAATAATTTAGTAGTTTAGACATTCCCGCACACAAATTGATTGCTATTACTTTTTAGTGCTTTGCATTGGCATAGCACTGAACAGTTTTATCTGCAATCATTTTTATAGTCTGCCAGAAGGTAGACTATACAGATGGATTCCGGAGGAGAAGCAGCGAAGAGGTATGGAGACCTCCGGTGCCCATCTTGACCCACGTAACATTGCAATTGTTACGCCGAGCGCTCCGGGTCCCCGCTCCTCCCCGGAGCGCTCGCTTCACTCTCCCCGCTGCAGCGCTCCGGTCAGATCCACTGACCCGGGGCGCTGCGATTCCGCTGCCAGCCGGGATGCGATTCGCGATGCGGGTAGCGCCCGCTCGCGATGCGCACCCCGGCTCCCGTACCTGACTCGCTCTCCCTCGGTCCTGTCCCGGCGCGCGCGGCCCCGCTCCCTAGGGCGCGCGCGCGCCGGGTCTTTGCGATTTAAAGGGCCACTGCGCCGCTGATTGGCGCAGTGATTCCAATTAGTGTCTTCACCTGTGCACTTCCCTATATCACCTCACTTCCCCTGCACTTCCTTGCCGGATCTTGTTGCCATTGTGCCAGTGAAAGCGTTCCTTGTGTGTTCCTAGCCTGTGTTCCAGACCTCCTGCCGTTGCCCCTGACTACGATCCTTGCTGCCTGCCCCGACCTTCTGCTACGTCCGACCTTGCTTCTGTCTACTCCCTTGTACCGCGCCTATCTTCAGCAGCCAGAGAGGTTGAGCCGTTGCTAGTGGATACGACCTGGTCACTACCGCCGCAGCAAGACCATCCCGCTTTGCGGCGGGCTCTGGTGAAAACCAGTAGTGGCTTAGAACCGATCCACTAGCACGGTCCACGCCAATCCCTCTCTGGCACAGAGGATCCACTACCTGCCAGCCGGCATCGTGACAGTAGATCCGGCCATGGATCCCGCTGAAGTTCCTCTGCCAGTTGTCGCTGACCTTACCACGGTGGTCGCCCAGCAGTCACAACAGATAGCGCAACAAGGCCAACAGCTGTCTCAACTGACCGTTATGCTACAGCAGTTACTACCACAGCTTCAGCAGTCATCTCCTCCACCGGCTCCTGCACCTCCTCCGCAGCGAGTGGCCGCTCCTGGTCTACGCCTATCCTTGCCGGATAAATTTGATGGGGACTCTAAGTTTTGCCGTGGCTTCCTTTCCCAATGTTCCCTGCATCTGGAGATGATGTCGGACCTGTTTCCCACTGAAAGGTCTAAGGTGGCTTTCGTAGTCAGCCTTCTGTCTGGAAAAGCCCTGTCTTGGGCCACACCGCTCTGGGACCGCAATGACCCCGTCACTGCCTCTGTACACTCCTTCTTCTCGGAAATCCGAAGTGTCTTTGAGGAACCTGCCCGAGCCTCTTCTGCTGAGACTGCCCTGTTGAACCTGGTCCAGGGTAATTCTTCCGTTGGCGAGTATGCCGTACAATTCCGTACTCTTGCTTCAGAATTATCCTGGAATAATGAGGCCCTCTGCGCGACCTTTAAAAAAGGCCTATCCAGCAACATTAAAGATGTTCTGGCCGCACGAGAAATTCCTGCTAATCTACATGAACTTATTCACCTAGCCACTCGCATTGACATGCGTTTTTCCGAAAGGCGTCAGGAACTCCGCCAAGATATGGACTCTGTTCGCACGAGGCGTTTCTTCTCCTCGGCTCCTCTCTCCTCTGGTCCCCTGCAATCTGTTCCTGTGCCTCCCGCCGTGGAGGCTATGCAGGTCGACCGGTCTCGCCTGACACCTCAAGAGAGGACACGACGCCGTATGGAGAACCTCTGCCTGTACTGTGCTAGTACCGAACACTTCCTGAGGGATTGTCCTATCCGTCCTCCCCGCCTGGAAAGACGTACGCTGACTCCGCACAAAGGTGAGACAGTCCTTGATGTCTACTCTGCTTCTCCACGTCTTACTGTGCCTGTGCGGATGTCTGCCTCTGCCTTCTCCTTCTCTACTGTGGCCTTCTTGGACTCTGGATCTGCAGGAAATTTTATTTTGGCCTCTCTCGTCAACTAGTTCAACATCCCAGTGACCAGTCTCGCCAGACCCCTTTACATCAATTGTGTAAACAATGAAATATTGGACTGTACCATACGTTTCCGCACGGAGCCCCTTCTTATGAGCATCGGATCTCATCACGAGAGGATTGAACTTTTGGTCCTCCCCAATTGCACCTCGGAAATTCTCCTTGGACTTCCCTGGCTTCAACTTCATTCCCCAACCCTGGATTGGTCCACTGGGGAGATCAAGAGTTGGGGGTCCTCTTGTTCCAAGAACTGTCTAAAACCGGTTCCCAGTAACCCTTGCCGTAACTCTGTGGTTCCTCCAGTAACCGGTCTCCCTAAGGCCTATATGGACTTCGCGGATGTTTTCTGCAAAAAACAAGCTGAGACTCTACCTCCTCACAGGCCTTATGATTGTCCTATCGACCTCCTCCCGGGCACTACTCCACCCCGGGGCAGAATTTATCCTCTCTCTGCCCCAGAGACTCTTGCCATGTCTGAATACGTCCAGGAGAATCTAAAAAAGGGCTTTATCCGTAAATCCTCCTCTCCTGCCGGAGCCGGATTTTTCTTTGTGTCCAAAAAAGATGGCTCCCTACGTCCTTGCATTGACTACCGCGGTCTTAATAAAATCACGGTTAAGAACCGCTACCCCTTACCCCTCATCTCTGAACTCTTTGATCGCCTCCAAGGTGCCCACATCTTTACTAAATTGGACTTAAGAGGCGCCTATAACCTCATCCGCATCAGAGAGGGGGATGAGTGGAAAACGGCATTTAACACCAGAGATGGACACTTTGAGTATCTGGTCATGCCCTTTGGCCTGTGCAACGCCCCTGCCGTCTTCCAAGACTTTGTTAATGAAATTTTTCGTGATCTGTTATACTCCTGTGTTGTTGTATATCTGGACGATATCCTAATTTTTTCTGCCAATCTAGAAGAACACCGCCAGCATGTCCGTATGGTTCTTCAGAGACTTCGTGACAATCAACTCTATGCCAAAATTGAGAAATGTCTGTTTGAATGCCAATCTCTTCCTTTTCTAGGATATTTGGTCTCTGGCCAGGGACTACAGATGGATCCAGACAAACTCTCTGCCGTCTTAGATTGGCCACGCCCCTCCGGACTCCGTGCTATCCAACGCTTTTTGGGGTTCGCCAATTATTACAGGCAATTTATTCCACATTTTTCTACCGTTGTGGCTCCTATCGTGGCTTTAACCAAAAAAAATGCTGATCCCAAGTCTTGGCCTCCTCAAGCAGAAGACGCCTTTAAACGACTCAAGTCTGCCTTTTCTTCGGCTCCCGTGCTCTCCAGACCTGACCCTTCCAAACCCTTCCTATTGGAGGTTGATGCCTCCTCAGTGGGAGCTGGAGCTGTTCTTCTACAAAAAAATTCTTCCGGGCATGCTGTCACTTGTGGTTTTTTCTCTAGGACCTTCTCTCCAGCGGAGAGGAACTACTCCATCGGGGATCGAGAGCTTCTAGCCATTAAATTAGCACTTGAGGAATGGAGGCATCTGCTGGAGGGATCAAGTTTTCCTGTTATTATCTACACCGACCACAAGAACCTCTCCTACCTCCAGTCTGCCCAACGGCTGAATCCTCGCCAGGCCCGGTGGTCTCTGTTCTTTGCCCGATTTAATTTTGAGATTCACTTTCGTCCTGCCGATAAGAACATTAGGGCCGATGCTCTCTCTCGTTCCTCGGATGCCTCAGAAGTTGAACTCTCTCCGCAACACATCATTCCACCTGACTGCCTGATCTCCACTTCTCCTGCCTCCATCAGGCAAACTCCTCCAGGAAAGACCTTTGTTTCTCCACGCCGACGCCTCGGAATCCTCAAATGGGGTCACTCCTCCCATCTCGCAGGTCATGCGGGCATCAAGAAATCTGTGCAACTCATCTCCCGCTTCTATTGGTGGCCGACTCTGGAGACGGATGTTGTGGACTTTGTGCGAGCCTGCACTATCTGTGCCCGGGATAAGACTCCTCGCCAGAAGCCCGCTGGTTTTCTTCATCCCCTGCCTGTCCCCGAACAGCCTTGGTCTCTGATTGGTATGGATTTTATTACTGATTTACCCCCTTCCCGTGGCAACACTGTTATTTGGGTGGTCGTTGATCGATTCTCCAAAATGGCACATTTCATCCCTCTTCCTGGTCTTCCTTCTGCGCCTCAGTTGGCTAAACAATTTTTTGTACACATTTTTCGTCTTCACGGGTTGCCTACGCAGATTGTCTCGGATAGAGGCGTCCAATTCGTGTCTAAATTCTGGAGGGCTCTCTGTAAACAACTCAAGATTAAATTAAATTTTTCTTCTGCATATCATCCCCAGTCCAATGGACAAGTAGAAAGAATTAACCAGATCTTGGGTGATTATTTGCGACATTTTGTTTCCTCCCGCCAGGATGACTGGGCAGATCTCCTTCCATGGGCCGAATTCTCGTATAACTTCAGGGTCTCTGAATCTTCCTCCAAATCCTCATTTTTCGTGGTGTACGGCCGTCACCCTCTTCCCCCCCTCCCTACCCCCTTGCCCTCTGGTCTGCCCGCTGTGGATGAAATTTCTCGTGACCTTTCCATCATATGGAGAGAGACCCAAAATTCTCTCTTACAGGCTTCATCACGCATGAAGAAGTTCGCGGATAAGAAAAGAAGAGCTCCTCCCGTTTTTTCCCCTGGAGACAAGGTATGGCTCTCCGCTAAATATGTCCGCTTCCGTGTCCCTAGCTACAAGTTGGGACCACGCTATCTTGGTCCTTTCAAAATTTTGTGTCAAATTAATCCTGTCTCTTATAAACTTCTTCTTCCTCCTTCTCTTCGTATCCCTAATGCCTTTCACGTCTCTCTTCTCAAACCACTCATCCTCAACCGTTTTTCTCCCAAATCTGTTCCTCCCACTCCTGTTTCCGGCTCCTCGGACATCTTCTCTGTCAAAGAGATCTTAGCTTCCAAAAAGGTCAGAGGGAAAACTTTTTTTTTAGTGGACTGGGAGGGTTGTGGTCCTGAAGAGAGATCCTGGGAACCTGAGGACAACATCCTAGACAAAAGTCTGCTCCTCAGGTTCTCAGGCTCTAAGAAGAGGGGGAGACCCAAGGGGGGGGGTACTGTTACGCCGAGCGCTCCGGGTCCCCGCTCCTCCCCGGAGCGCTCGCTTCACTCTCCCCGCTGCAGCGCTCCGGTCAGATCCACTGACCCGGGGCGCTGCGATTCCGCTGCCAGCCGGGATGCGATTTGCGATGCGGGTAGCGCCCGCTCGCGATGCGCACCCCGGCTCCCGTACCTGACTCGCTCTCCCTCGGTCCTGTCCCGGCGCGCGCGGCCCCGCTCCCTAGGGCGCGCGCGCGCCGGGTCTTTGCGATTTAAAGGGCCACTGCGCCGCTGATTGGCGCAGTGATTCCAATTAGTGTCTTCACCTGTGCACTTCCCTATATCACCTCACTTCCCCTGCACTTCCTTGCCGGATCTTGTTGCCATTGTGCCAGTGAAAGCGTTCCTTGTGTGTTCCTAGCCTGTGTTCCAGACCTCCTGCCGTTGCCCCTGACTACGATCCTTGCTGCCTGCCCCGACCTTCTGCTACGTCCGACCTTGCTTCTGTCTACTCCCTTGTACCGCGCCTATCTTCAGCAGCCAGAGAGGTTGAGCCGTTGCTAGTGGATACGACCTGGTCACTACCGCCGCAGCAAGACCATCCCGCTTTGCGGCGGGCTCTGGTGAAAACCAGTAGTGGCTTAGAACCGATCCACTAGCACGGTCCACGCCAATCCCTCTCTGGCACAGAGGATCCACTACCTGCCAGCCGGCATCGTGACAGCAATTGACCTTCGGGTAGTCCAATGAGTCCCCCCTCCCAAGCCCCCTCTATATTGATCACAGCATCTTATGGGTTAATGGGTAATTGCTGATGTCCGCCATTATCCATCCAAGGCTTTTTGCAATCACGTCAGGATTCCCCCCTTCCCATTTAAAAAGCCCATGTAATCCCTAACATTTCTGTAAATCACTCCATTTACCAAATATGACTTCTTACCCCAGTAAAACAGCTCTAAAGTAATAGCCACTCCATTCCCTGCAATCTGCTGTCCACTGCCCTTTGTCAGGTTCACAACATCTCTAGTAACAGACACATCAATACAAAATACAGGAAGGGGATTGTACTACTAAACACAGTATGTATTTCATTAAAGGAGAAGTTTTAAATCGTTGGTGCCCTGTAATTTGAAATAACAGGTGCACTTTAACTTTTCTCTATTTTTCAATAATCTTTAGAACAGTTATGGAATACCATGAACAGGTAAACTCCATAGATAATGGTTGTTTCATGACTGTGCACATCTTCCAACTAGAAGAAGCACAGGAAGGGTGAGTGGGTGAGTGCCACATCTTTATAGCAACCATATGAGGCCATATTTTTTGCACAGTGACCTGAACTTTTTACTGGTACAACTTTGGGGGTAAAGAGGGCATATAGGACTTTGATATAACCAAAAAATTGCCATTTTTATCATTTGGTATGTTTTTTTGTTTTGTTTACAGCATTCACCATGTAGAATAAATACCATCATATTATTGTTATTTCGATTATTTAAAGGAGATATCCAGTGGTGAAAAACTTATCCCCTACCCTAAGGATAGGGGATGAGTTTCAGATTGCGCGGGGGGGGGGGGGTGTCCGACCGCTGGGGCCCCTCACAATCTCCTGTATGGGGCTCCAACAGCCCACGGGAAGGGGGCATGTTGACCACTGCACAAAGCGGCAGCTGACATGCCCCCTCAATACACCTCTATGGCAGAGGCGAAGCGCTGCCTTCGGCAATCTCCGGCTCTGCCATAGAGTTATATTGAGGGGGCTTGTTGGCCGCCACTTCGTGCGGTGGTCAACATGTGCTATCTGGCCAGCGAGCCAGCGGTCGGACCCCCCACGATCTGAAACTTATGCCCTATGCTTAGGATAGGGGATACGTTTTTTACCACTGGACTACCCCTTTAAGGAAAAAATGAAAGAGGGGAGTGTTATGAATTTTAAATATAGGAAATGTTTATTTTAAAAACATTTAACTTTTTGAATTACATTTTTAGTCCCCCTAATGGACTTACACATATGACTGCTTGATTAATTATAAAGTACGATATAACACCAATGTATTGCCAAAAGCAAGCTGTAGCAGTGTGATGACTGGTTCTGGCAGAACCCTTAGAATTAATGCTTTCTAGCCCTGTTGTTTGTTTTGCTTGCTCGGACGACACCTCTGTGCTCCTTGATTGTGGTTCAGCTTGCTGAGCTAATTAGAATCCTCCTGATTTCAGCTCAGACATATATAAGGAGGCCTTTTCCAGTCATACCCTGCTTGTGATAGTTCTTGAACTGACCTAGCAACCTCTTACTCTACTGTTTATTCTGGTTTTCTGTGACTCTTGGCTCAGCTTTTTGACTTTCCCTTGTAACTCCATTATCTTGGCTTGGACTCGGCTCATCAACTTTGTATTAGTGTGTGTGCGTGTTTAGGTTGTTTTCTGTTAGTGTGTGTGCCTCCTGACTGTTCGCAACCTGTGTCTGTTTTTTGTAGTTATTTGTGTTCACTGTGACTGCCATCACTTACATAGGAAGGAACTGACATCGCGGGTTACAGATCCACTGCCTAGAGCTGCGGGCAAGTTCAGGGCTGCACTCTTTCCCTGCCCAGACATGACAAATAGGAGGTCTAAAATAGCATCCTTCAGAAGGCCCCTGGCAGCAATGACAAACCAATGGCAACCCACAATTCCTCCAGGGAGCGGTATTTGGTTACATGACAGGACCATGGCATGTCATTAAAATTTCAAGATGGCCCCCTCCATTGACTGCAGCATCTAGGGGGTTACCTCCAATGTCTGTAGCTGATGGTTATTTTTGGTGGCTGATAGCAGCTGGCACCCACCTTGTATAGGTGGGGCGAGCTTCTGATCTTACTCAATCCCACTGCACATGAATGATGAATGTCGCCAAGTAGTTAAGTAATGTAATTTTTAGCTCATATAATGTTTATTTATTTATTTATCTATCCATCTATTCTTCATATTGAAATAATATCTAATCATTTCATGAGATATGTTGATTCTTGCCAGACTTTTAAAAGATAATTTCATATTAGCTTATACAAGCATATGTTTCATTTAGTCAATAGTCTAATATAAAGTAAAATACATTCTTTTTATTCCTTTTTACCAGAATAAATATTTGAATGTATTAAATTGTATTATATTTTTCTTTACCATAATACATAGGAATTGTACATGTAGATATGGCAGGGGGGTTCATCAGACAGATTTCATTCCTTCCAAATCTCAGGCACAGTCTGCAAGTTGTATTGAAGTATATAGGAATGTGAATAAAAACTTTGTAGGAACTGTTCTCTGGTCAAGAAATGTCACAATGATGAAGTGGAACAATATGGACCAAAGTGATCAGGTGAATCTGTACTTGTACTTAATGTAGATCAGGACATTAATGTTTTGGTAAAGAGTAATATCACTCTGGATATTAGGGTTCTAAATCCTATTAGAAACATTGTAACGGGTCAACAAATGCTACATTCTGTTTTATTATTGAGTTCAATGAATAACAGCGCCCTCTAGTGGCTGAAGCAGGAATCCAACACATTATCTTATCTATAGCAGGGCATTTGAAGCTCTGTGTAAGAAAACCTAAGCTCAAAAACCACTATAAACATAAACTAGCACAGAATTTTTAAAACTAAAAGACATGGTGACAAAAGGGAAGAGATTTACTTGATTTTTTCTACTTTAAAGAATCCATTCAAATCTTGCAAAGCATTAATGCTAGACAGAGTCAATGTATGACATTTGTGCTGTTTTTAGAAGTAAGCACCACACTAGACTACACATTATCCACTTAGAGACCAAATTGCATCACATTTTTATTTAAGTAATTTCCATAATGGTGGAAAAGGGGAATGGAAATGTTTGACATATACTTCTCCATTACTGGGAGATATACTTTATCACCCCTAGCCTAACCATTATACATTGCTCTATTAGGCTGGGTTCAGACTGAAAAATCTTCCTTGGTCTATACCCATTTAACATTTCCAGCAGAAAAAGAGCATTGCTACTGATGCACTTAGAAAACTTTATTATCAATACAATACCATCAATATACAGGAAACATCAAGACATTAAAAACACAATTATTGGCAAGACTATGTGATGTCTCACAATAGTATTACATTAAACAGTCAAAGAAATAATAGTAATAAGTGGTAAAAACAGTGGGGGGAGTTTTGTTCTATGCCCAATATTGCACTATTATAATGGTGGAGTAAAATGCACTATATATGAGGGACCAATGTCCTCCCTCAATCACCTACTCCATTTACAGTGTTGCCCAGTTAGTATTAGCCCAGCATAGTAAACGTGTCACCCATTTTGCACTTAGTCTCCACCTGTTCCGACGTACATTTCGTCAGAATTACTTTATCAAGGTACATGATAATGTGGCTACCCTATCTTCCTTATATGCACCACTAACTATCAACATTGGCGTCACCTGTAGCGGGGGCTGCACATGGCGACGCGTGCGCCGCATCCCAGAACAGGAAGTGCACGCATCACGCCAGCCAGTACCCAGGACACAGATACTTCATATCCGGACCTGCGCGCTGCACCTACTGACTCCCGGGGGATGCGGCTCCCTGCCCAGACCTCCCAGTGCATGCGCACAGTGCAACCCAAGCTACAATATTATCCTGCTGCTGCCATCTAGTGCTAGTGAAATAACGTGCATTTTATTCCATAGATTGTCATTACAACACGCTTTTGGAAAGTGCAATGTGCTTGTGAGATTAAAATTCATTGTCATAAATTTAATACTATACGAATGAATAATTAAACAAAATTGTTATATGAAAAATAACCATATAATATTAAATTCCTAATATAATTCTCACAAAACCTATAAATAACACTATAGCTAATTCATGATTTTGGATTCATACTAATGCTAAATTACAGAACTAAATCAATTAAATGAATTATACAGATACATAGTGATAAAAACCTACTTAAGTGAAAGTGAATATTAATCCATAATTGTCAGGATTCGGCAGGCTGGAGGTGGATCCTCTGTGTCAGAGAGGGATTGGCGTGGACCGTGCCGATGGACCGGTTCTAAGTTGCTACTGGTATTCACCAGAGCCCGCCGCAAAGCGGGATGGTCTTGCAGCGGCGGTAGCAACCAGGTCGTATCCACCGGCAACGGCTCAACCTCTGACTGCTGAGATAGGCGCGGTACAAGGGATTAGGCAAGAGCAAGGTCGGACGTAGCAGAAGGTCAGGGCAGGCAGCAAGGATCGTAGTCAGGGGCAACGGCAAGAGGTCTGGAACACTGGCTTGGAACACACAAGGAACGCTTTCACTGGCACAATGGCAACAAGATCCGGCAAGGAAGTGAAGGGGAAGTGAGGTTATATAAGGAAGTGCACAGGTGAATATACTAATCAGAACCAGGCGCCAATCAGTGGCGCACCAGCCCTTTAAATCGCAGAGAGCCGGCGCGCGCGTCCTAGGGAGCGGGGCCGCGCGCGCCGGGGCAGAACAGACGGAGAATGAGTCTGGTAAGCGGGCCGGGATGCGAATCGCGAGCGGGCGCGTCCCGCATCGCAAATCGCATCCCGGCTAGGGACATTATCGCAGCGCTCCCGGTCAGCGGGTCTGACCGGGGCGATGAGAACAGGAGAACGCTGCGAGCGCTCCAGGGAGGAGCGGGGACCTGGAGCACTCGGCGTAACAATAATGGTGGCACATCAATATAATACAAGTGCAAAAACCAAAATAATAATAATATAACTATTTTATATAGTAGCACATCATTGTTAAAAAGTGTTACAAGGTGCTTGTTATATCAGAAATACATACAATATACATAAAAAGTGATCATAATATTAAAATTCATATAAATATATAAAAAATACTATAATTCATAAGTATAAAAAGCTAATTCATGTGATTCACGAGTGAAACCAGTGCAACAGAGAGAAAAAAAAGGGACAATATGATGGCAGTTAGCAGCAGGGAAGGTATCTTTATAGGGTGACACCAATTCTTAGAGGGTCTTTTTCAGGTATTCTCATCGGTGGCAATGATAAAGTGGAGTGAGGAATACATCAAAGTCATATATTATACCCTAACTAAAAAGAATAATAAGAAAAGATAGCATTAAAATCATAAATGGATACAATGCACAACTTTACAAGAATTTTACAAAAATGCCATGAAACTCAGTTGTTCGTTAAGGCTAGCAGGTGCCATAGTGCCCAGAGTTACCATCCACATGCTCTCTTTTTGAGCTATGATTTTTTTTTTTATAATCTCCTCCCCTAATCCCTAAGTAACATTTTTCCATGCCTCTAATCCGCAATTTTGTGGGATCACATTGGTGGTATAGTTTGAAGTGTTTTGGTAAGGTCTTCAAGGTTGAAATGTCATCAGTTCCTCTAGCCGCCAGAATGTCCCGCACATGCTCTCTCGTTCTTTTTCTTAGTTCTATAGATATTGGACCTATGTAAACTTTCTGGCATGTACATGTTGCGTAGTAGATTACGTAGGAGCTACTGCACGAGACATACTGGCCGATAGAGAAACTGCGTGACCCCTCTGCTGATGTCAATTCTGTTGCATTCTCAATATTGCCACATGCCCGACAGTCTCCACAGGGAAAACCTCCAATTCTTGGACCTCTCAATCCAAACGGGTTTGTCACCTTAGCCACATATTGGCTCCTCACCAGGGTATCCCGTAAATTTGTATTACGCCTAGCCGTCATCTGAACTCTTTGTGGAATTACTGAAGCAATTTGTGAATCTGTTTATAAGATACCATATTTGTCCTGTAAACAATTTCTGACTGCATCCCATTCACAATTAAATGTAGAGATAAATCTCACAGTTTTAGGAAATTTTGAGTCCTCTTTTCTCATGCCTTTAACCCCTTAAGGACCAAGCCCATTTCCACCTTAAGGACCGGGCCAATTTTATTTTTGCGTTTTAGTTTTTTCCTCCTCGCCTTCTAAAATCCATAACTCCTTTATATTTCCATCTAAAGACCCATATAAGGGCTTGTTTTTTGCGTGACCAATTTTACTCTGTAATGAAACCTCTCATTTTACCATAAAATGTATGCCGAACCCCCCCAAAAAAATTTTTAGGGAGGAAAATTAAATGAAAACCACTATTTTGCGCTTTTTGGAGGGTTTTGTTTTCACATTATACACTTTACGGTAAAAATGACATGTGTTCTTTATTCTGTGGGCCAATACAATTAAAATGATACCCATGGCTAGATACTTTTATATTTTTGTACTGCTTAAAAAAATAGAAAACTTTTTGTACAAAATCTAAAATCGCCCTATTTTTACAATCTATAACTTTTTCATTTTCCGTATATTTTGCGCCATCATCTGTACTTTTTATCGATACCACATTTGCATAGATAAAACTTTTAGATCATTTTTAATAATTTTTTTTTTTTTATAAAATGTGACAAAAAAGCAGCATTTTTGGACTTTTTAAATTTTTTTACATTTACGCCATTCACCGTACGGGATAATTAACATTATATTTTGATAGTACGGACATTTACGCACGTGGTGATACCAAATATGTTTATAAAAAAATTACGCTTTTTAGGGGTAAAATGGGAAAAACTGATAATTTTCATTTTTATTGGGGGAGGGGATTTTTTTTACTTTTTTTTACTTTTAATTTTTACATTTTCAACTTATAGTTTACACTTTTTTTGTCCCCATAGGGGACTATCTATAACAATCCTTTGATTGCTAATACTGTACAGTGCTATGTATAGGACACAGCACTGCTCAGTATTATCGGTCACCTTCTGCTCTGGTCTGCTCGATCGTAGACCAGAGAAGAAGACCCCGGGAGATGGCCGGAGCCAGGTGAGGGGACCTCCGGCTGCCATGCTGGATGATCGTATTGCCGCGGCAGCGCTGCGGGCGATCCGATAATCCATTCAAAGTACCGCACTGCTGCAGATGCCGTGATCTGTATTGATCACGGCATCTGAGGGGTTAATGGCAGACATCCGCGCGATCACGGATGCCGGCCATTACGGGTGGGTTCCTGGCTGCTACTAGCAGCCGGAACTGCCGTGTATGACGCGAGCACCGCTCCGATGCTCACGGTCATACACAGGACGTAAATGTACGTCCTGGTGCGGGAAGTCCCGCCAAACCATGACGTACATTTACGTCCGTGGTCGTTAAGGGGTTAAAGAGATCTTTCCTTTGGGTATGTTGTGCTCTCTGATAAGCTTTTTTCACACTCCATTTGCTGTAGCCTCTCTGTATGAATCATTCCCTTAGTAGTTTGCTTTGTTTTTGAAACTCTTGATCTGAAGAGCAGATTCTACGAATCCTTAAGAATTAACTGGTTGGTACTGCCCTTATAGTAGAAGGGATATGTGCAGAACTTGCATGTAAAAGGGAGTTGGTGGCCATACTTTTTCTAAAAACATTTGTTGACATAAAATCATTGTCATTTTTCTTGATCTGTATGTCCAGGAAATCTAAGGATTGTTGACTATACCGCACTGAAAAAAACCCTCTCCCAGAATCCAACATAGAAACATAGAATGTGTTGGCAGATAAGAACCATTTGGCCCATCTAGTCTGCCCAATATTCTGAATCCTATCAATAGTCCTATCTTATATGAAGGATAGCCTTATGCTTATCTCATGCATGTTTAAACTCCTTCACTGTATTTGCAGCGACCACTTCTGCAGGAAGGCTATTCCATGCATCCACTACTCTCTCAGTAAAGTAATACTTCCTGATGTTACTTTTAAACCTTTGCCCCTCTAATTTAAAACTATGTCCTCTTGTGGTAGTCCTCTTGTGGTAGTTGCTCTCCTCCTTTACCGTGTTGATTCCCTTTATGTATGTAAAAGTCTCTATCATATCCCCTCTGTCTCTTCTTTCTTCCATGCTATACATGTTAAGGTCCTTTAACCTTTCCTGGTAAGTTTTGTCCTGCAATCCATGTACTAGTTTAGTAGCTCTTCTTTGAACTCTCTCTAGAGCAGTGTTTCTCAATTCCAGTCCTCAGGGCCCCCTAACAAGTCATGTTTTCCGGATTTCCTTAGTCTTTCACAGGTGATATCATTGTGGTGATGCCTGATTCACTGACCATAATTATGTCACCTGTGAAAGACTTAGGAAATCCTGAAAACATGACCTGTTAGGGGGCCCTGAGGACTGTAATTGAGAAACACTGCTCTAGGGTATCTATATCCTTTTGGAGATATGGTCTCCAGTACTGTGCACAATACTCCAAGTGAGGCCTCAACAGTGTTCTGTACAGCGGCATGAGCACTTCTCTCTTTCTACTGTTTATACCTTTCCTTATACATCCAAGCATTCTGCTAGCGTTTCCTGCTGCTCTATTACATTGTCTTCCTACTTTTAAGTCTTCTGAAATAATTACTCCTAAATCCCTTTCCTCAGATACTGAGGTCAGGGCTGTGTCAAATATTCTATATTCTGCCCAAGGGTTTTTACGCCCCAGGTGCATTATCTTGCACTTATCCACATTAAAAGGAGTTCTGACCATTCTTCTAGTTTTCCTAAATCCTTTTCCATTTGGTGGATCCCTCCAGGAACATCAACCCTGTTACATATCTTTGAGTCATCAGCAAAAAGACACACTTTCCCATGGAGACCTTTTGCGATATCACTAATGAAGATATTAAACAATATTGGTCCCAGTACAGATCCCTAAGGTACCCCACTGGTGACAAGACCTTGCTCTAAATGTTCTCCATTGACTACAACCCTCTGTTGTCTGTCACTCAGCCACTGCCTAATCCACTCAACAATATGGGAGTCCAAGCTCAATGACTGCAGTTTATTGATAAGTCTTCTATGTGGGACAGTGTCAAAAGCCTTACTAAAATCTAGAAATGCGATGTCTACTACCCCTCCGCCATCTATTATTTTAGTCACCCAGTCAAAAAAATCAATAAGATTTGTTTGACATGATCTCCCTGAAGTAAGCCCATGTTGTTTTTCATCTTGCAATCCATGGGATTTTAGATGTTCCGCAATCCTATCCTTTAGTAGGGTTTCCATTAATTTCCCCACTATTGATGTCAGACTTACTGGCCTATAGTTGCTTGATTCCTCCGTACTACCTTTCTTGTGAATGGGCACGACATTCGGTAATTTCAAATCTTCCGGGAAGACTCCTGTTACCAGTGAATGGTTAAATAAATCTGTTAACGGTTTTGCTAGCTCACCACTAAGCTCTCTTAATAATTTTGGGTGTATCCTATCAGACCCCTGTTATATATTTGTCTTCACTTTAGACAGCAAACGTAGAACCTCTTCCTCTGTAAAGACACATGCATCAAACGATTCCTTAGTTTTCCTCTCTTATGGAGGTCCTTTTCCTTCTTTTTCTTCTGTAAAAACTGAACAGAAGTATTCATTATGCAGTCGGCTAGCCCTTTATTCTCTTCAACATGCCTTCCTTCCTTTGTTTTTAATTTTGTTATTCCTTGTTTTAATTACCTTTTTTAATTTATATATCTGAAGAATGTCTAATCCCCTTTTTTCACAGACTGAGCTAGTTTTTCTTCTGCCTGCGCTTTAGAAGTTCTTATAACTTGCTTGGCCTCTTTCTGCCTAGTCTTGTAGATTTCCCTATCTTCATTGCTCTGGGTTGTTTTATAATTACTAAATGCTAGTTTTTTGTTTTTTATGATTTTGGCCACTTCTGCTGAGTACCACAGTGGTCTCTTCCTTTTCTGCTTTTACTGACAAGTCTAATGCAATTTTCTGTTGCCTTCAATAAAGCGTCTTTTAAGTAGTCCCATTTCTCCTGAACTCCATATAATTTGTTCCAGTATGATAGGGACTCATTTATGACTAATCTCATTTTTGAAAAGTCAGTTTTTCTAAAATCTAAAACTTTTGTTTTTGTGTGGTGTGACTCCTTCACTGTTCCTATATTAAATCACACTGATTGGTGATCACTAGATCCCAAGCTTTCGCCAACAATAACATCATATACCAAATCCCCCATTTGTGAATACCAAATCCAAAATGGCCTCCCTCCGGGTTGGCTCCTCAACCACTTGTTGTGGAGATAATCCCAGTAGGGAATTTAGAATATCTGTACTCCTGGCAGAACTAGCTATTTTGGTTTTCCAGTTTATATCCGGAAGATTGAAGTCTACCATAATGATAACTTCTCCTTTCATTGTCATTTTAGATATTTCTTCATGATCTAGCAGATCATCTACTTCTTTAACTTGGCCAGGTGGTCTATAAATCACACCTACACGAGTTACTGCATGATTACCAAACTGCAATGTAACCCAAACTGACTCTATGTTGGCCTCACTAATTTGTATTAGGTTAGATTTTATGCTATCTTTCACATATAGAGCCACTCCTCCTCCTTTCTTGCCTTCTCTGTCTCTTCTGTATAAAGAGTACTCTGGTATGGATATGTCCCAGTCATTCCTTTTATTAAACGATGTCTCAGTAACAGCCACTAAATCTACATTCTCAGATGCCATTATTGACCCAAGTTCATTGATTTTATTACCTAAACTGTGGGCATTTGTAGACAGGACTCTGAGCTTGTCATTTCTTAACCTCTGGGCTACTGACATGTTCTGGTATTGTTTCGGGGGCAATTGGACTCATGGATTTTCACTCTTTTGCCCCTCTTTCCTAGTTTAAATACTCCTTAGCAAATTCTTGGAATTGAGTACAAAGATGCAAACCATCTTTTTTGTACAGTTCCTTTCTATTCCAAGTAGAGCTATCATGAGACACAAAGCCAACTCCTTGCTCTTGACACCATTTACTAAGCCATAGGTTGAACTCCTTAATACGCCTCTGCCTATCATTCTGAACATTATGCACAGGCAGAACTTCAGAAAATGAAACAGTGGATGCAAACTAGTGTACATCATTCCCAAGTGTGATAAAAGATTCCTTCACCTCTGAAACTTCATTGCAAGCCAGGTCATTTGTACCAAGATGGACAAGAGCATCCACTTCCCCTTCCTGCTTTGTTTGCTTAACAATATTAAGAATATGTCTTCTATCTCTTCTAGCAGTAGATCCCGGGAGACATCTCACAAAACCATTTTCCTTAAGCTCCACACTCCAAGAAAGAGGTTTGCATACGAGGGGGCGCAGGCGGCCCCCAATGGCAGTGCCCCGTTTCTGCAAATAAAAAGATTTTTAAGCGTAAAAAAATTATGTGTTACATACTCAATACATACTCCAACAATATAAAAATGAGATGGCAGGTGTCGGTGTCCCATAGGCTAGACTCCAGAAAAAACTTTGTAGCCTTCAATTCATCTTCATGATGGATGCATGTATATAGGGATTCTACATCCGCCTTCACCATATACATGTCTGACTCCATAAAGATTCTGTCAACTCTCCCCAGGACACCCATAGTGTCAAAAGATGACAAACACTCTACTAATGGCTGTAAATAAATCCTTGGGGGTTGAGGGAATCTTTATGGATCTTAGGTATCACATAAAAGGTAGGAATTTGTGGACTCATAGCTGGAAGTTCATCTTTAATTGTTTTAGTTATAATCCCTTATCTAGAACTTTTTTCAGTATGTCATTTAATTGCACATGAACGGTATTCAGAGGATTATACTTTAATTTTTCATACTTGTTCTTATCTTTAAGCTGCCTAAAGATTTCCTTTTCATATTGTTCCACAGGCCAGACTACTATGTTTCCCCCCTTTTCAGCTGGTTTATATACTACATCATCATATGACTATAATTGTTTTAAAGCTACCCGTTGGCTCTTTAAATCGTCACCTTTAATTTTTGTTGGAATTCGCTTTAGCTCTTCGCTCACTTTTTATAGTGAATACCTCAATAGCCGGGCAAAGTGAGAAGGGGGGGGGGGGAACATTTTAGATCTGGACTGGGCTACATATTTCGACTTACCCTGTAGTTTCTGTTCCTGTTTAGCTAATAACTCCTTTAAAATCCTGATAGCCTCATCTTCTTCATCATTAATGGTTTGTTGTTGTCTTTTGGAATGTAATTTCTTCAGCAACAATTTTCGTGAGAATAAATGTAAATCTTTGAAAGCTGTGAAATAATCAAATCTATTAGTTGGCACAAAATTCAGCCCTCCCTGTAGGACTTCTAATTGCTCATCAGAAGGCTTGTGTTTGGAAAATTTATTACCTCATTATTATTTTTGGTTTTCTTTCCTTCCTTTTTAGGTGGACAGATTCTTCTTTTTTGTCTTCTCTGTTCCCAATGGTTACATGTGGATTGGTGTGCATTAGATTTATCCCTGAATGCACTCGATTCGTCAGTAGATGATCTTGATGATGAAATTAGATGCACCCTATCCCTGAATTGCCTCCATTTGTACACCCGATTTTGTTGAAAATCTGTATTGTCTCTTAGATATTTTTGAGATTTCAGGAAACTGATCTCTTTTAGTATTCCGCATAGGAAACAATTCACACTTGACAATTGAATGCATTCTTAAAACACATTCAGTTGTCAAGTGTGAATTGTTTCTTATGCTGAATACTATTGGAGACGGAGTGGAGCCTCCAGGTACTCACACGAGTGACCCCAGTGCCATACAATAAGGTTTATTGCTTTAGCTATATATGAACCGATCTCTTTCTCCCATTTAATATATTGCTGTTCAAGGTCCGCATTGACTCTTTCCAAATCTCCTTTCGGCAGATTTTTCTGAATATCACCTTGAATAACCTCAATCCCTTTCTCAATTTCCCCAAGAGACATCATATTAACTTGTATCAACAATTGCATGAATCCCTTGGAGCATGTGTTAGCATAATCCTCCCATTTAGTTTTAAACACTATGGGGGACATTTATGAAAGAATTTACCTGTTTTTTCTTTCATATAATTGTCGCAATAAAGTCACAGCTGTGCCTACGCAATTTTCTGTGTGACAATCATGCCTAAGAGCGAGAAAAGCAAAAAAGTTGTTTTTTGCTTATGTAAACAAGTTTTAGAAATTAACTAGCAGTAGTAAGAGATTTATCAAATGCGACTGTCACTAAAAAGTCGCTATAGTGGAAAACTTTGCTTAAATTTACTCCAGCACATTCCTGGCCTACTAAAATGCCTTACATCCTCTGAAATGAATTGTCCTCTTTTCTAAATGGTATTCTTCGTTTGCTTTTTTTTTTAAGTGTGTTATACCTACATAATCATTTTTTATTGCTTACTTTTGGGCACTGTCTGTGAATTTTTTTCTTTTTCTTTTTTTTTTCCTGCCTTTTGTCTTTTCACACTGATTGCCATAATCAATCTCTTCTACTCCACCTAATTCCAATGTTGGCTTGTCAAAACATCATTTAAACATTAAATTTAAAATTTAAAGGGGTATTCCAGGAAAAACTTTTTTTTATATATCAACTGGCTCCAGGAAGTTAAACAGATTTGTAAATTATTTCTATTAAAAAATCGTAATCCTTTCAGTACTTATGAGCTTCTGAAGTTAAGGTTGTTCTTTTCTGTCTAAATCCTCTCTGATGACACCTGTCTCGGGAAACGCCCAGTTTAGAAGCAAATCCCCATAGCAAACCTCTTCTAAACCGGGAATTTCCCAAGACAGGTGTCATCAGAGAGGATTGAGACAGAAAAGAACCTTAACTTCAGAAGCTCATAAGTACTGAAAGGATTAAGATTTTTTAATAGAATTAATTTACAAATCTGGAATACCCCTTTAAAAGAATAATGACAAAAAAACGCATATGAAAACATTTTTTATTTACTTAAAACACAAAAGAGCATTGCCAAATTTCACAATATGAGGAAAGCAAACAACACATATGTAATTATGTATTGTTTAATTGAACTGGCATTGATGAATGAAACAAACATCTAGACACTCTTCTTATTACCTACGTATTTATTTATACTTTAACAGGAAGTGTACTACACTTCTGTCGTTATTAACAATGCAATGGAACATAGGTTACTACTAGTGATAAGCAGCATTGCCCATATTAGAATTTGCGATATTTCGCAAATATATAGATGAATATTCGTCCTTTATTCGCGAATTTCGCATATTCATTATATTTGAATATGTGAATATTCGCATATTCGCTTATTCGAGGAAGAAAACAGTGAGGGGGTGGGCAACTTTACTATTGGTTGCTAGGGATGTTGTTGATAACCTCTGACAAGTGTATTTGCATCATTCTAATTGGCCCACAAGTGAAAAGAAGGAATATGAGAATATTCACATATGCGAATATGCGCATATACAAATATTCACATATGCGCATATACGAATATTCACATATGTGAATATATTCGCAATATTTGCGAATTCGGAAAAAAAAATCGAAATGCGAATATTCGCGCCCAACACCAGTTACTACTAACCAACCTGCACCTCAGCCATTGATAATTCAAATACATAGTAACCTACTCTTCAAACCCCACTGTCCATGTTGAGGCAGGTTTTTTGGGAACACCCACACACTCACAGAGACACACACCCAACCTCAACCACACACACACACTCAAAACATACCTCGTCCACTAGCACTTCCATTTCCTGGTCTGTATAGTTTTTCTTCTTTCCGGCTTGCAATCGCCGCTTTCCTGGAACACCGGAATCCTCAAAATCCAAACTGTCTGGTAAGTTTTGCGGAATAGAGTCTCCTACAGGTTGTGTTGTGGCAATGGCGGATGACATACTTTGTAATATTTCTTCCGCGACACTAGGCTGGGAAATGTGTTTGGATTTGGACTTCCTCTTAGCACCTACTTGTGCCATCACAACAAAATAAAGGGACCACACTGGATTAGGCAACACTGGATGATTTTGAGCTCGAGCAACAAGTGAGGAAAGCAAAGAACCACCTCTGTAGCTAACGCGGGAACAGCAGAGCTATCTCCAGCGTTTACCTCACAGCTTTTACTTACGTGGGGCGATTTTCCCGCTTTTGCTTATGTGCGACAAATTTATTAAGGTTATGCGACAGAAAATAAATTTGTCGCACGTAAGCAAAACAGTAGTTGAAAAAAATTACTAAAAAAAGAGACTACAAAAGCAAAGTTTCATAAATGTTCCCCATTTTCTTCAATAGGGAAGGAAGAAAAGACCTGTACCCTTAATCCCCTGGGGATCAATCCTTTAACCAAATAATTCTCCAAAAAATGCTTATTCCACCAGACTTTTGTCCTTTTATGGAGTAGATTTTTTAATTTGTCAACCTGTTCCTGTGGATTTTATCCACTTGTTTTTAAAATCACTGGATGTTCCCTGAACACTTCATTAATTTGTGTGAGCCATGTTAGCTCACATGCTTTATAATCCATCTCTGACCCTGGGTTAGAAGCTGTGGAAACCACAGAAATACAGAGCATTAAACATAAAAAACCCACAGCATATTACTTCCATTATTACTCCAAAAATTCCATCATTATAATTAATGCCTAGGATCTCAAAATTATCTACCATTCAGTATAGCTCAGATACAACTATTTAACACTTCCAGCAGAAAAAGAGCTTTGCTACTGATGCACTTAGAAAACTTTATTATCAATACATTACCATCAATATACAGGAAACATCAAGACACTAAAAACACAATTATTGGCAAGACAATGTGGTGTCTCACAATAGTATTACATTAAACAGTCAAAGAAATGATAGTAATAAGTGGTAAAAACAATGGGGGTAGTTTTGCTCTATGTCCAATGTTGCCCCATTATAATGGTGGAGTAAAATGCACTATATATAAGGGACCAATGTCCTCCCTAAATCACCTACTCCATTTACAGTATTGACCAGGTAGTATTAGCCCAGCATAGTAACGTGTCACTCACCCATTTTGCACCTAGACTCCACCTGTTCCGACATACGTTTAAGTCTGCACCCAGCCTAATATTCCTACTGGAGATTTCAAGGGTGGCCAGCTGCCATAGACGGCAACGTTTTCCGCATGGCTTGTGCTGCAAGAATGATCAAGATTTTTTTTTTTTTGAGGCGGAATTTCAGAAGCAGAAGCTCTGCTGGTAAAATTCAGTTTTGTTCCCAGTGCAAACAACCCCATTAACATTAAAGGGCAATGGCGTTGTCAGGGGATGCGTGGGGGCGGACCTCTGGTGGGGTGACACCTTGCCATACGTCCGACCTTCTGTGTCGCTCGCTGTTTCTGTAAGCTCCATCTGCAGTGCAGATTGAGCTCACAGAAACAATGTGAAATAATATTGTTATACAATCGTGACCCCACTGCCCTGCTGGACTCCAAAGGGGTTAACTTGCACCTGGAGTCCATCTGTTACTGTCACTGATATGTGATGTGACGCCGAGGTGGGCGTGGGTGGAATGTGTCAGACAGCGGAGTTGAGCTCATGTCAGCTGTCAGGACTGGTCCCAGGCATACCAGTTCAGTGAAGCGAGCGTGAGGAACAAACAGGATGCTCAGGAACAGCTTTGGTGGTGCACCCTGCTGGGAGACCTATCGTATCCGTTCCAAATGAACCATCGTTTGTTGAAACCATCGTATGTTGAGGGATCCGTGCAATGTAGAGTATAGGAGGTAATACTCACGTGTCCCCGCCGCTCCGGACCCGTCACCGCTGCCCTGGATGTCGCCCTCCATTGCTGTCGCCGCGTCCCCGGGGTGTCCCCGTTGCTCCGGAACGTCTCTGCTGCCCGGGATCCTCGCTCTCCGTCGCCGCCATCACGTCGCTACGACGACGTGATGACACTGAAGGAGAGCGCCGGTGTATCAGGGGACCCCGAAGAGGACGCGCCGGAGCCCCGAGGACATGTAAGTGATCGTCGGGGCACACGGCGCACCATAAACGGCTATCCAGCAGCAGCTGAAGCAGTCTGCGCTGCCGGATAGCCGTTTATGTGATGGCACCGACATATAAAAGCATTGTATGTTGATGCTGCTTTCTGAGAGGCCATTGTATCATGAAATGATCGTATGTCGGGGCCATCGTAGGTCGGGGGGTCACTGTACAGGGTGGGCCATTTATATGGATACACCTTAATAAAATGGGAATGGTTGGTGATATTAACTTCCTGTTTGTGGTACATTAGTATATGTGAGGGGGGAATCTTTTCAAGATGGGTGGGGACCATGGTGGCCATTTTGAATCCAACTTTTGTTTTTTCAATAGGAAGAGGGTCATGTGACACATCAAACTTATTGGGAATTTCACAAGAAAAGCAATGATTTGCTTTGTTTTAACGTAACTTTATTCTTTCATGAGTTATTTGCAAGTTTCTGACCACTTATAAAATGTGTTCAATGTGCTGCCCATTGTGTTAGATTGTCAATGCAGCCCTCTTCTCCCACTCTTCACGCACTCATAGCAATACCGCAGGAGAAATGCTAGCACAGGCTTCCAGTATCCGTAGTTTCAGGTGCTGCAGAATGGGAAAAACAAAAATTGGAACAGGACCCTCAGTTTACGCAGAAGATTTTGTTCAGTGATGAGGCAAACTTTTATGTGAATGGTGAAGTTAACAAACAAAACCCCGCCAATTGTTCTGACACAAACCCACATTGGATAGATCCCTCCAAGACTGTTGGAAAACAAAAATTGATGGTATGGTATATGGGGTACAAAGATAGTGGGGCCATTCTTCATCGATGGAAACCTCAAGGCCACTGGATATGCGAAATTGCTACATGATGATGTGTTTCCCTCTTTATGCACTGAAGCTTGCACGTTCCCTGAGTTTTTCCAGCAAGATGGTGCACCACCACATTATGGGTGTCAGGTCCGAGCATTCCTAGATGAACAGTTTTCTGGAAAGCAGATTGGTCGTCGTAGGCCAGTTGAATGGCCCTCAAGGTCTCCCGATCTGCCCCCCTTAGACTTTTATCTTTCAGGTCATCTGAAGGCAATTGTCTATGCTGTGAAGATAAGAGATGTACAGCACCTGAAACTATGGATACTGGAAGCCTGTGCTAGCATTTCTCCTGCGGTGTTGCTATCAGTGTGTGAAGAGTGGGAGAAGAGGGATGCATTGACAATCCAACACAATGGGCAGCACATTGAACACATTTTATAAGGGGTCAGAAACTTGTAAATAACTCATGAAAGAATAAAGTTATGTTAAAACAAAGCACATCATTGTTTTTCTTGTGACATTCCCAATAAGTTTGATGTGTCACATGACCCTCTTCCTATTGAAAAAACAAAAGTTGGATTCAAAATGGCCGACTTCAAAATGGCCACCATGGTCACCACCCATCTTGAAAAGTTTCCCCCCTCAAATATACTAATGTGCCACAAACAGGAAGTTAATATCACCAACCATTCCCATTTTATTAAAGTGTATCCATATAAATGGCCCACCCTGTATTTAGTGGGTACAGTGTGTGTTAGTATTATATTCAGAGGGTACAGTGTGTGGTAGCATTATATTCAGAGGACACAGTGTGGGATAGTATATTCAGAGGGTACAGTGTGTGGTATTATATTCAGAGGGTACAGTGTGTGGTTATATTATATTTATAGGGTACAGTGTGGGGTATTATTATATTCAGAGGGTACAGTGTGCGTTAGTATTATATTCATAGGGTACAGTGTGTGGTAGTAGTATATTTATAGGGTACAGTGTGTGGTATTATTATATTCATGGGGTACAGTGTGTGATAGTATTATATTCAGAGGGTACAGTGCATGGCAGTATTTTATTTATAGGGTAAATTCTGTGGTAGTATTATTTTAAAAGGGGACAGTGTATGGTAGTATTATATTCAGAGGGCACGGTGTGGCAGTATAATATTCAGAGGGCATGGTGTGTGGCAGTATTTTATTCAGAGGGCAAAGTGTATGGCAGGTGTATGCTAACATAGAGAGGAGCATGTGGGCGTCACATTTTACAAAGAGAAGACTTAGCTGAAAAAAATCCTGGCGGTATGTACCAGCTGAATTAGATAAGGAAAGACTTGACAAGAGAAGATGTCAAGAAGTGTGAGTCACTTATTTTATTATCCCATATATCCCATATTTACCCTAATACAAACCACAACAGAAGTACCAGAAAGACACAATTTTATTTAAACATTTAGGTATATATGCCTGGATGGATTTATTTATTCATTCATTTATTCATAATTGTAAAAAAAAATGTGGCCTATTTTCTTTCTCTTTTTTTTAGCAACAAAAATAAATGTTTTCATATTTATCAATGCATTTGTTTAATTACAATGCACTTTATTTTAATATGATTTTGATAATTTTATGATTATTGGATGACAATACAGCCCTACACTGCACTAAGAATATGGCAGGGAGAATGGAGAGCTGGGATTTATGAGCTGGGAGTACAGCGTGAAATCAATATTCTGAGACTTACTGTGCAGGCCAACATGGTGGATACAAAACAGGTAGTAAAACCATGCTCAACCAAATAAAAATAAAAAATAGGAAGTTTCATTTTTAAGGGAACCTGTCACCAGCAGTTTTGACATGGGCTGACAATGGGGTATAGGGAATACAAAATATATTAGAAACATGCAGTGGCAGTGCATCACTGGTATGTTTCTAGTATATTTAAAAGGGCACTACAGCAGAATTAGATTTTTTAAAAATGTGCCCAGGCTGCCTGATTAAGCAAAACAAAACTGTATTTACCTCCTGCGCTCCTCTGCTGCCTCTGTTATCACTGCTCCCCTTCTCCCCTGTGATTCTCTTCCTGGTTCTGGGGGTCAATATGTCACATCACCACACAGCCAATCACTGCCTAAAGTGGTGTCCCACCTCAGACAGTGATTGGCTGAGCGGCAATGTGGTTCCAGAGTCAATGTGTCATATTAGCTGAGGCGGGACACCACTGCAGCCAGTGATTGGCCGAGTGGAAACGTAAAAAATTGACCACCAGAACCAGCAAGAGGATCACAGCACAAACTGGGAGCTAAAATAACAAAGACATCAGGGGAAAACAAGTTTTGTTTTGTTAAATTAGGCAGCCTAGACACATTTGTTTTAAAAAAAAAAAAAAAACAGTTTTAACCCCTTAAGGAGGAAGTACACCATTGCATCCTGGTTTTTAAGGACCGTTACCAGCATTTGAAGCATTCACGGGCTGAGCATGCTTCATACCTGGTGGGTACCGGTTGCTATGAGCAGCTAGGACTCGTGATATACGGCATTAACCCCTTAGACACAGTGATCAAAGTTGGTTGCGGCCTCACAAATGCTGGGGATAATGTGCTGTCAGCGTAGCTAGGAAATTGCGGGTCCCAATCAGCTGAGTGGCAGGCTGGAGCAGCAGAGCACCGATAACACTGCTCAATGCTGTGCCAAAGCTCAGCATTGAACAGTGTATGCAATCAAAAGATTTCATGTTATAGCCCCCTATGGGAACTAAAAAAAAAAGAGTTAATAGAAGTGAATTAACCCCTTCCCTAATAAAAGTTTGAATCACCCACTTTGCCAATTCTTTAACCCCTTAATTCCTTAAGAACACAGGGTTTTTCCGTTTTTGCATTTTCATTTTTTCTTCATCACCTTCTAAAAATCATAACGCTTTAAATTTTGCACATAAAATTCCATATGATGGCTTATTTTTTGCGCCACCAATTCTACTTTGCAGTGACATTAGTTATTTTACCAAAAAGTCCACCGCGAAACGGAAAAAAAATTCATTGTGTGACAAAATTGAAGAAAAAATGCCATTTTGAGACTTTGGGGCTTCCGTTTCTACGCAGTGCATTTTTCGGTAAAAATGACACCTTATCTTTATACTGTAGGCCCATTCGGTTAAAATGAGACTCTATTTATATAGGTTTGATTTTGTCGTACTTCTGAAAAAAATCATAACTACATGCAGGAAAATTTATACGTAAAAGATTCTCATTTTCTGACCACTATAACTTTTAAATTTTTCTGCCTACAGGCCAGTATGAGGGCTCATTTTTGGCACCGTAATCTGAAGTTTTTATTGGTACCATTTTTGTATTTATTGGACTTTTTGGTCGCTTTTTATTCATTTTTTCATGATATAAAAAGTGACCAAAATACGCTATTTTGGACTTTGGAATTTTTTGTGTGTACGCCATTGACTGTGCAGTTTAATTAATGATATATTTTTATAATTCGGACATTTCAGCACACGGCGATAACACATATGTTTATTTTTATTTACGTAGTTTTTTTTATGGGAAAAGGGGGGTGATTCAAACTTTTATTAGGGGAGGGCTTAAATTACCTTTAACTTTTTTTTCACTTTTTTTTTGAAGTTTTATAGCTCCCTATAACACTGCACACACTGATCTTTTACACTGATCCCTGGAAAGCCATAGATTTGCATGGATCAGTGTTATAGGCAGACGATTGCTCAAGCCTGTATCTCAGGCTTGGAGCAATCAAACGCCAATCAGATGCAACGGAGCAAGGTAAGGGGACCTCCGCTCGAGTGCTATCTGATCGGGACATCGCGATTTTATCGCGATAGTCCCGATCAGCCCGACTGAGCTGCCGGGAAGCTTTCACTTTCATTTTAGGGTTAATAGCGCACGGCACAATGATCGGTGCAGCACTCTATTAGCCCAGGGTCCCGGCTATCATTAGCCACCAAGACCGACCCGGTATGACGCGGTGTCACGGTGTGACCCCATTTTAAATACCGGGACCGGCCGTAGGGCGTACAGGTACGTCCTTAAGAGGTTAAAGACCAAGCCCATTTTGACCTTATGGACTAGGCCAATTTTATTTTTGCATTTTCATTCTTTCCTCCTTGCCTTCTAAAAATCCTAACTCTTAATTCAAGTATTTTTTTTTGCGTGAATAGTTGTCCTTTGTAATGCCATCACTCATTTTACCAAACATTTATGGCGCAACCAAAAAAATACTATTTGTGTGGGGAAATTGAAAAGAAAACCGCAATTTAGCAACTTTTGGAAGGTTTCATTTTCATGCCGTACAATTTACAGTAAAAATTACATGTCTTTATTCTGCAGGTCAATATGCATTCATTACAAAGTACAATTGGTGATGCAAACAATAAGCCCTTGGATCTGTAGGTGCAAAATTTAAAGCGTTATGATTTTTAGAAGGACAGGAGGAAAAAATGTAAGTGCAAAAGCAAAAATTGGCCTTGGTCCTTAAGTGCTTTGATCTCGGCTTCTAAGGGGTTAAATGCTTTGATCTCGGCATCTAAGGGGTTAATGCCAGTTCCTGAGCCCGTGTCACAGAGGGGAGCAGGCGTAGAGCTTTCAGGTACGCCCTGCATCCTTAAGGAATTAAAAAGGGGATTTAAAGGGGAACTCCGGTGGAACACAATTTTTTTAAATCAACTGGTGCCAGAAAGTTAAAAAGATTTGTAAATTACTTCTATTAAAAAGTCTTAACCCTTCCAGTACTTATCAGCTGCTGTATGCTCCACAGGAAGTTCTTTTATTTTTGAATTTCTTTTCTATCTGACCACAGTGCTCTCTGTTGACACCTCTGTCCATGACAGGAACTGTCCAGAGCAGAAGCAAATCCCCATAGCAAACCTATCCTGCTCTGGACAGTTCCTGACATGGGCAGAGGTGTCAGCAGAGAGCACTGTGGTCAGACAGAAAAGAAATTCAAAAAGAAAAGAACTTCCTATGTAGTATATAGCAGCTGATAAGTACAGGAAGGATTAAGATTTTTAAATAGAATTAATTTAGAAATCGGTTCAGGCCAGAAGAAGCTCGAGCACCGAGCGAAACAGAGTCTGTCGCCAGACAGTGAATACCCCCCACTGTGATCCTTCTCTCCCACCTTTTGTATCAACTTTTTATATGTGAGTATGAAATAAAGAAATAACCCTGGAAAAGAAGTTTATGGTGAGTCTGCCGACTTTCTCTACCATTCCTCTTTGCTTCAAGATTTGTAATTTAGAAATCTGTTCAATTTTCTAGCACCAGTTGATTTAAAAAAAATTGTGTTCCACCGGAGTACCCCTTTAAATCCCCTTTTTAACTCCTTAAGGATGCAGGGCGTACCTGTAAGCTCTACACCTGCTCCCCTCTATGAGGGCTCAAGAACTGGCATTAACCCCTTAGAAGCCAAGATCAAAGTTGATTGCAGCGTCTAAAAAATTTTTAAGAAAAGTCCCAGCAGCTCAGTGGAGCTCATCAGGACCACTGCGTTGAACAGTGAATGCAATCCAATGATTGCATGTTATAGCGTTCTATGGGGAATAAAAAAAATAGTATTAAAAAAAGTTAATAAATGTGAATTAATGTGAGCCCTAAAGGTGTCCCTAAGAAACCACTCTCCCTGCCTACTTGCCCATCCACCCTAAATGACGGATCGACAACTTGGAGCGTTCCTTGCGTTAAAGTGCACTGGCGACAAAGTAAAAAAAAAATGGAACTGTACATAGTCGGGGAACAAGTCAGGAAAATAACGGGAATAAACAAACAGATATAAGTTCACAGGATGCAGATCAGTGTTAAAGGAGTAGTCCAGTGGTGACTCAGTGGTGAACAACTTATCCACTATCTTAAGGATAAGTTGCAGATCGCGGGGGGTCCGACTGCTGGGGCCCCCTGCGATCTCCTGTACGGAGCCCCGACAGCCCGCGGGAAGGGGGCGTGTCGACCTCCTCACGAAGCGGCGGTCGACACGCCCCCTCAATACAACTCTATGGCTCTGCCATTGAGATGTATTGAGGGGGCATGTCGGCCACCGCTTCATGCGGGGGTCGACACCCGCTATCTGGCCTGAGAGCCGGGTCCCTGAACAGAGAGATCATCATGTACACTATGATCAGTGATCATGTACTAAAGACACTATGGATCAGTAATCATGAACAAAAAAGAAACAAGGCAGAATATAGCATATTAACATAAAACGGGTACAAGCACACGACTCACTCACTCCTAGATAGACGGATTAGCCCAAGTCTCAGAAATTCTATCCTAGGAGTAGCAGGAATAAACAAGATAAAAACAGGACTGAAAAAACACAGTGTGAATACAGACTAAGGCAACACAAGGCAAATGCCGGACAAACATACATGAATACTAAAACCCGACAAATGTACTAAAACAAATCAGGCTAAAATCTGTATATCAAACAGGACAGATAACCATGGTTAAAACTCAGGATATATGCTAAAACAGGCAATAGCTAAAACATAGTTAAACAAGACATGGTCAGAGTACAGATCTAATTACCAGCAGACAGTAGCACCTGAAGAGGCCTTTTGTACACTCCTAGGACACAAAAACAATGTCTGGACAGGAACTAATTCTGTTCTTGCTCTCTTTATGACATTCTGAACACACTGCAGGTTTGGTTGGTTATGTTCGGAACATCATCAATAGAAGTTAGACAGCATGTTATTCAGTGAACAGTTGGATGGGGGAACACCGATGCATCAGTATTGGAGCAGCAGGGTGAGTACAGTATAGTTTACTACTTGATAGGTGACCATTTGTTTTAAATTAAAGTAGTGAACCCTTCAAAAAACAAAAAGAGGACTGCTATTGTCTCTAGAATAAATGTATCATTGACCAGTAGCTAATATTTTATAGACACTCGGTTAGTTGAGGGCCAACACACAGTTCACCTAAGCACCTTTTATAGCTGGAACTAAAAAACACTGTCCATCTCTTACTGTGATAAGAATTTTCCTGCAGTTACAATTATGACTCTGGAATGCACTCATACAGGAGTTGGTATTGGCAGACTCTGTGGATAAACTTAAGAAAAAGTTGGACATTTTCCAACAAATACATAATATAAAACATAATATGCAGAACTACCAGTAATAATAAAATAATATAGCTGAATTAGAACCCAATGTAGTGCCCACTGTTTTTCTGAATGTAACAAAGTCCACTAAAGACAAGAGAGATTTGATGAAAAATTGATAGATAGGAGGTGTAACCCGGCTGGAGTCTAACAGTGCAGTCCCTAGTGGTGGTGCTCTAATGTAACTTTAATATCCATGCAAGATAAGAGAATAAGTAAGACATTGGCACTCACCATCCGGTTACTTCAGATTTATTGAAACATCTTCATAAATGCACACGAGACATACTGCTTCTACAGGGAGACATCAATAAGAGCGGGGGGAGATGAGACGCAACAATTGTTTCATACGCTGGAGCGTACTTTCTCAAGCTTCACTCCGTCAGGTGAGTATTTAACTACTAAATCACCTGAGCTGGATAGCTTCACTCCAATGAGATGAGCTAGTGATGTAACAGTACATTGAAACTGATCATAAAGAAGCAGGTAAACAAACATAGAAAATAATAAAAACAATGCAAGTAACGCAGAGCATATATACAAGTTACAAGAACGGGCTCAAATAGTTCCTATCATTCAGTCCCAAAGGATGAGTTCTTCTAGCTTCAGGATCCACCTGGCTTTGTCTGTCTCCTCCCCTCATTGGAGCCTGGATTCTCTCTAGCCTTGCAAATCTCAATATGTGACCACCATTGTTGTGAAAATTCTTCATATGGGCAATTAGTCTAGGGACTTCTTTGCCCATTTTTAAAGGGAATGTATCACCAAATGTTATTTTCTTTTCTTTACAGGTTAAATACATTTTTCAAATTTTTAAAATATTTTTAGAAATGTTTTTACAATGTTTTGTCACCAAATATAAAAAATTTTAAAATAACTTGTCATATTTCCCACTCTTGACCAACAGTGGGAGATAGCATGAGGAATTGGTTTATCTAGCGCTCCGGCCAGACATGCTGGCCATGAGCGCTCCCCTTCTCTGTCCACCTCTGCAGACGGGGCAAGGATTTGCATCGCGGAATGCGCCCACATGCGAATCTTGGTCCATCACTCACCTTCCCTGTCTCCTGTCCCTCCTGTGCTCTCGCATCGCCAGGGTGCATTTCCCCACCTCCTAGGGCACGCACGTGCAGGTGCTCTAAGATTTAAAGGGCCAGTGTGCCCTTGAGTATGATTTGCACCTGTACCTCCCTTATGTGCACCTCCCACTATTCCTTGCTGGATCTTTGTGTGCCCTGTGCCCATGAGAAAGTGTACTTTGTATAGCCCTACCTGTGTTTCTGACCTACCTGCTCCGTGACCTGATGTTGCTTCAGTGCCGCCTGCCCTCTGTCATCCTGCTACGTTCCTGACCACGCACCTGTGCCGCCTGCCCTGACCTTCTGCTATCATGACTACAAATTGCCATATCCCTCCTGTGCTACGTTTCATCTCAGCAACCTGTGTAGATGAGTCATACCAAGGGTAGCGACCTTAGACTCAACTCTCTGGAACGGCCCACGTCATCTTCCACACAGGTACAGCAGATCCACTACTGCCATGAGTGTTACAATAAGATCCGGCCATGTATCCTGCTGAGATGCCTCTGCCTCATGTCTCGGACCTTTCTACCGTCGTAGCTCAACAGTCGCAACAGTTGGCACGTTAGGCTCAACAGTTGAACCAGTTGTCAGCCATAATGCAACAGCTTCTTGCCGCTCAGCAGCAACAACAGCAGCCGCAACCAGCTCCAGTGTCTCCTCCAGTGTCACCAACTTCTTACAGGTGCAAGTTTCATTTATCCTTACCCTCAAAGTATGAGGGAGATCCTAAGTTGTCTAGAGGCTTTGTGACACAGTGTTCTATGCATCTAGAACTCATGGCACATCAGTTCCAGACGGAGCGAGCTAAAGTGGCATTTGTGGTCAGTTTACTGTCTGGTAAAGCTTTGGCCTGGGCTACTCCTCTCTGGGATCGTAATGACCAGATCACCTCTAACCTGTAGGCCTTCCTAGCGGAGATCTGCAATGTATTTTAAGAACCCACACGGGCCTCCTCTGCCAGGATGGCTCTTCTGAACCTCAGACAAGGGAACTACTCTGTTGGTGAGGAAGAAGTTTGTCTGGAAAGAGAACCTGCCCGAACACGGCAATTTCCTCGTCTGGCACCAGTGTTCCAACGTCCACCTCTACCGTCTTCTTTGTCTCCTGCCGAAGAGACAATGCAGATGGATCGCTTTCATCGAAGGCAGCAGGAATGATCCCGCCGACGCAATGAGAATTTGTGCCTATATTGTGCCAGTCCGGAGCACTTTCTCAAAGACTGTTCTATACGTCCTCAGCATTTGGGAAACGCTCGCACCTAGGACACGTGAGAGAGGCATCCCTAGGTGTGAATATTACCTCTCCTCGTTTGACCATGCCTGTACAAGTTTTTACTCCTGCCAAGACATTGTTATCCGCTTCTGTCTTTTTGGACTCTGGATCTGTTGGAGATTTAATTGATGCCTCCCTGGTCCATAAACATAGTCTTCCAGTGACGGCTTGCTAAGCCCTTGTATATTTTCTCTGTTAAAGTAGGAGTGTTGCATAAGGAAAAAATTGAGTTCTATGTGCTTCCACATTGTACTTCAGAACTTTTTCTCTGTCTTCCTTGGCTTCAACGTCACTTTCTGCATCTCGACTTGAAATCTGGTGAAGTCACATGCTGGGAAAGGGACTGTTATCTGTCACTGTCTTGTGCCTATACAGTCTAAGGCTGTCTTTTCGTCTCCTTGTAGGCCTGGCCTGCCTCTTCCTTATCCAGACTTTTCAGATGTATTCTGCGAAAAGCAGGCCCAGACTCTTCCACCACATCATCCCTACGACTGTCCTATTGACTTACAGCTTGGTACCACGCCTCCCCAAGGAAGAATCTATCCTTTGTCTGTTCCTGAGACTCAAGCCATGGCAAAATATATCCAAGAGAACATCCAAAGGGGCATTATCCAAAAGACCTCCTCTCCTGCCGAAGCTGGTTTCTTCTTTGTCAGGAAGAAGGATGATTCTCTTAGTCCTTCTATAGACTACCGGGGACTTAATAAAATTACAATCAAAAATAGCTATCCTCTGCCTCTAATTTCTGAAATTTTTGATCATCTTCGGGGAGCCAAGATTTTCTCCAAATTGGATCTTCGGGGAGCATACAACCTCATTCGGATTCAGGAAGGAAACAAATGGAGGACAGTCTTTAACACCTGTGATGGACACTTTGAGTATCTTGTGATGCCTTTTGGCCTTTGTAACGCTCCAGCTGTCTTTCAAGAATTCGTTAATGACATTTTCCATGACTTGCTTTACACATGTGTCGTAGTGTATCTTGATGATATCCTGATCTTCTCTTCCAACTTAAAGGAGCATCGTTCTCATGTCTGGCAGAATCTACAGCGCCTTCAGTAATAATCGTCTGAATGCCAAACTTGAGAAGTTCCTATTTGAGAGATCAAATCTTCCCTTTCTTGGTTACTTTGTATCTGGTAAAGGTCTTCAGCTAGATCCTGGCAAGCTGTCTGTAATGTTGGACTGGCCTAGACCTACTGGCCTACTGGCCATTCAGCGATTCTTGGGGTTTGCCAATTATTATCGTCAGTTTATTCCTCAAAAGAAATGTAATCCTAAAAATTGGACTCTTGAGGCCAATGAGTCCTTCTCTCGACTCAAATCTGCATTTACCTTAGCACCTGTTCTCTCTAGACCTAATCCAGTGAAACCTTTCTATTTGGAAGTGGGTGCATCGTCCGTAGGAGCTGGCGCTATCCCGACTCAAAAAATCCTCCAAAGGCAAGACTGTAACCTGTGGTTGTTACGCCTAGCGCTCCGGGTCCCCGCTCCTCCCCGGAGCGCTCACGGCGTCTTTCTCCCTGCAGCTCCCCGGTCGGTCCCGCTGACCGGGAGCGCTGCACTGTCATGGCCGTCGGGGATGCGATTCGCACAGCGGGACGCGCCCGCTCGCGAGTCGCATCCCAGGTCACTTACCCGTCCCGGTCCCCTGCTGTCATGTGCTGGCGCGCGCGGCTCCGCTCTCTAGGGCGCGCGCGCGCCAGCTCTCTGAGACTTAAAGGGCCAGTGCACCAATGATTGGTGCCTGGCCCAATTAGCTTAATTGGCTTCCACCTGCTCCCTGACTATATCTGACCTCCTCCCATGCACTCCCTTGCCGGATCTTGTTGCCTTGTGCCAGTGAAAGCGTTTAGTGTGTCCAAAGCCTGTGTACCTGAACTTCTGCTATCCATCCTGACTACGAACCTTGCCGCCTGCCCCCGACCTTCTGCTACGTCTGACCTTGCCTCTGCCTTGTCCTTCTGTCCCACGCCTTCTCAGCAGTCAGCGAGGTAGAGCCGTTGCTAGTGGATACGACCTGGTTGCTACTGCCGCAGCAAGACCATCCCGCTTTGCGGCGGGCTCTGGTGAAAACCAGTAGCCTCTTAGAACCGGTCCACTAGCACGGTCCACGCCAATCCCTCGCTGACACAGCGGATCCACAACCCGTAAGCCGAATCGTGACAGTAGATCCGGCCATGGATCCCGCTGAGGTGCCGCTGCCAAGTCTCGCTGATCTTCCCACGGTGGTCGCTCAGCAATCGCAGCAGATTGCCCAACAAGGACAGCAGCTGTCGCAGTTGACCGCCATGTTACAGCAACTTCTGCCTCTGCTACAGCAGCAACCATCTCCTCCGCCAGCTCCTGCACCTCCTCCGCAGCGAGTGGCCGCTCCTAACCTACGCTTGTCCCTGCCGGACAAATTTGATGGGGACTCTAAACTCTGCCGTGGATTTTTGTCTCAGTGTTCCCTGCATATGGAGATGTTGTCGGACTTGTTTCCTACAGAACGGTCTAAGGTGGCCTTCGTAGTAAGCCTTCTTTCAGGAAAGGCCTTGTCTTGGGCCACACCGCTCTGGGACCGCAATGATCCTGCCACAGCCACAGTCCAGTCCTTCTTCGCTGAAGTCCGAAGTGTCTTCAAGGAACCTGCCCGAGCCTCTTCTGCTGAGACTGCCTTGCTGAACCTGGTCCAGGGTAATTCTTCCGTTGGCGAGTACGCCATACAATTCCGTACTTTTGCTTCTGAACTATCCTGGAATAATGAGGCTCTCTGCGCGACCTTTAAAAAAGGCCTATCCAGTCGCATCAAGGATGTGCTGGCCGCACGAGAGATTCCTGCCAACCTCCAAGAACTCATCCATTTGGCTACCCGCATTGACATGCGTTTTTCTGAGCGACACCAAGAGCTCCGCCAGGAAAAAGACTTCGATCTCTGGGCACCTCTCCCACAGCATCCTTTGCAGTCTTCGCCTGGGCCTCCCGCCGAAGAGGCCATGCAAGTGGATCGGTCTCGCCTGACCCAGGAAGAGAGGAATCGCCGTAGAGAAGAAAATCTCTGTCTGTACTGTGCCAGTACTGAGCATTTCTTGGTGGATTGCCCTATCCGTCCTCCACGCCTGGGAAACGCACGCACGCACCCAGCTCACATGGGTGTGGCATCTTTTGGTTCTAAGTCTTCTTCTCCACGTCTCACGGTGCCCGTGCGGATTTCTCCTACAGCCAACTCCTCCCTCTCAGCCGTGGCCTGCTTGGACTCTGGTGCCTCCGGGAATTTTATTTTGGAGTCCTTTGTTAATAAATTCAGCATCCCGGTGACCCGTCTCGTCAAGCCGCTCTACATTTCCGCGGTCAACGGAGCCAGATTGGACTGCACCGTGCGTTACCGCACAGAACCCCTCCTCATGTCTATTGGACCCCACCTCGAGAGGATTGAGCTATTCGTTCTCCCCGGCTGTACCTCTGAGGTCCTCCTCGGTCTGCCATGGCTCCGGCTTCATTCGCCCACCCTTGATTGGACCACCGGGGAGATCAAGTACTGGGACTCTGCCTGCCACAGGAAGTGCCTCTCCCCCCCTCCCAGTCCCGTCTGGCAAGCCTCTGTGCCTCCTCATGGCTCCCGTCCTTGTGTCTCCCTGCCCCGTGCCAAGCTTCACCCTCTGCCCCCCCTCCCCATTCCTACTCCTGCTGTACTGCCTGCCATTGAGGAAACCATCCATTCTTTCCCGGTGTCCTCATCCCAGGGGAGGCAGTCACCGGACAAAAAAAAGGGGAGACCTAAGGGGGGGGGTACTGTTACGCATAGCGCTCCGGGTCCCCGCTCCTCCCCGGAGCGCTCACGGCGTCTTTCTCCCTGCAGCTCCCCGGTCGGTCCCGCTGACCGGGAGCGCTGCACTGTCATGGCCGTCGGGGATGCGATTCGCACAGCGGGACGCGCCCGCTCGCGAGTCGCATCCCAGGTCACTTACCCGTCCCGGTCCCCTGCTGTCATGTGCTGGCGCGCGCGGCTCCGCTCTCTAGGGCGCGCGCGCGCCAGCTCTCTGAGACTTAAAGGGCCAGTGCACCAATGATTGGTGCCTGGCCCAATTAGCTTAATTGGCTTCCACCTGCTCCCTGACTATATCTGACCTCCTCCCATGCACTCCCTTGCCGGATCTTGTTGCCTTGTGCCAGTGAAAGCGTTTAGTGTGTCCAAAGCCTGTGTACCTGAACTTCTGCTATCCATCCTGACTACGAACCTTGCCGCCTGCCCCCGACCTTCTGCTACGTCTGACCTTGCCTCTGCCTTGTCCTTCTGTCCCACGCCTTCTCAGCAGTCAGCGAGGTAGAGCCATTGCTAGTGGATACGACCTGGTTGCTACTGCCGCAGCAAGACCATCCCGCTTTGCGGCGGGCTCTGGTGAAAACCAGTAGCCTCTTAGAACCGGTCCACTAGCACGGTCCACGCCAATCCCTCGCTGACACAGCGGATCCACAACCCGTAAGCCGAATCGTGACAGTGGTTTCTTCTCCAAGACCTTTTCGCCTGCTGAGAGGAATTACTCTATTGGAGATCGGGAACTTCTCGCTATTAAGCTTGCTTTAGAGGAATGACGGCATCTTTTGGAGGGTTCTCATCATCCTGTAAGTATCTATACAGATCAAAAAAACCTATTATACCTACAAACTGCTCAGCACCTGAATCCCCTGCAGGCTAGATGGTCTCTATTCTTTACAAGGTTTATTTTCTTCATTCATTTCCGTCCTGCAGACAAGAATGTCAGAGCCGATGTTCTTTCTAGATCCTCCGATGTAGTTGGTCTGGATCTTACCCCTACTCATATTGTTCCTCCTGAGCAATTGATTTCTGCTGCACCTGTTAATTTTCTGCATGTTTCTCCTTCTCGACTGAGACGTAGAGTTTTGAATTGGGGACATTCTTCCTTGCTGGCGGATCATTCTGGAGTACGCAAGTCCACTCAACTTATTTCTCGGCATTACTGGTGGCCGAACCTTAAACGCTTCCTTTCCTGTGCTATCTGTGCTCATGACAAGAGTCCTAGACAGAGACCAGCGGGCCTTCTTTAGCCTTTGCCTATTCTGGAAACACCATTGTCTCACATAGCAATGGACTTTATTACCGATTTACCATCTTCCAGCAACAATACGGTCCTCTGGGTGGTTGTTGATCGTTTGAGGTCTTGCAGAGAATTAATCCGGTCTTCTACAAGCTCCGTTAACCTTCCTCCCTACACATCCCTAATTCTTTCCATGTCTCCCTTCCCAAGCCATTTATCTCCAACAGGTTTTTTACAAAAGCACATCGACCCCTTTCCTGTGTCCGGTTCTTCAGACATCTTCGAGGTCAAAGAGATCCTGGCGACTAAAACCGTGAGAGGGAGATGTTATTTTTTGGTCGATTGGAAAGGTGTCGGACCTGAAGAAAGGTCCTGGGAGCCAGAAGGGAATATCCTAGACCACTATTTGGTCAAAAAGTTTTTAGGACCCAAAAAGAGGGAGAGACCAAAGGGGGGGGGGGGTACTGTTATTTATATCTATCGTTCTGGCCAGACATGCTGGGCGTGAGCGTTCCCCCGTTCCGTTCCCGCATGTGAATATTGGTCCGTCACTCACCTCCCCTGTCTCCTGTCGCTCCTGTGCTCTCGCATCACTGATACGCGTGTTCCCGCCTCCTAGGGCATGCATGCGCCGATGCTCTAAGATTTAATGGGCCAGTGGGCCCTTGATTATGATTTGTACCTGTACCTCCCTTATAAGTATGTGCATCTCACACTATTCCTTGTCGGATCTTTGTGTGCCCTCTTCCCAAGGAAAAGCATACTTTGCATAGCCCACCTGCCCTCTGTCCTCCTGCTATGTTCCTGACCACACACCTGTGCAGCCTGCCCAGACCTTCTGCTACCCTGTCTACGAGTTGCCATATCCTTCCTGTGCTACATTTCATCTCAGCAAAAAGTGTGTGGTTCCCCGTATTTAAATTCTCATCAAGATACCAACCAAGCAGGAACAGCCTGACATTACCAGAGTGGGCGAGGACCATTGTTACTGGCCCTCCCAAGCCTAAATAACACCAGCCTGTTACCGCCTAGACCCAGGAGCTCAATTTTTGACACTCCTGGCCTGTTGGTACTGGCTCTTCCCAGCACCCATGTGGTGGTGGGTACTGGGGTAATAATTCGGGGTTAGCTCTAGCTGTTTTAAAAACATTTATCCCCCCCCCCAAAAAAAATACTCCCCCACAAGCCCTTGTTAAACATAATAGTAAACAAAAAAAAACTGTAGTTCTCTGCATACACGGATCTGAAATGAGAAGAAAAAAACACACAAAAAAATTGGTTAGTAACATTTATGGCGCTCTCCCTTGGGGAAAATGCCCATAAAGCAGGGTTTCCAAACAGGGGCCTCCAGCTGTTGCTAAACTACACCCCCTATCATTTCCAGAGAGCCTTTGGCTGTCTCGGAATGATTGGAGTTGTAATTTAGCAACAGCGAGCCTCCAGTTTAGTAACAGCTGGAGTCTCGCTGTCCCTCAACTACTACTCCTATCATGAGAGTCATAGTTTAGCAACAGCTGGAGGCACCCTGTTTCTAAACTACAACTCCCAGACTGCTAAAGCTGCCTGGGCATGCTGGGAGTTGTAGTTTTGGAACATCCGGAGGCACCTTGGTTTGGAAACACAGGCATGGAGGGGGAACACTGTGTAAAGCAGTGTTTTCCAGCCAGGATGTTGCAAAACTACAACTCTTAGCATGCCCAGACAGCTAAAAGCTGTCTGGGCATGCTGGGAGTTGTAGTTTTGCAACATCCTAGTTGGAAAACACTGCTAGTGTCGCACCTTCATACCAGTGTTTTTCCACCAGGATGTTGCAAAACTACAAGTCCCAGCATGCCCAGACCGCTAGGGTTGTTCCAGATGATGCAAAACTACAACTCCCAGCATGCCCCGACAGCTTAAGACTGTCTAGGCATGCTGGGGGTTGTAGTTTTGTAAAATTATTGTTGGGAAACACTGGTATGGAGGGGGAAGCAGTGTTTCCCAGCCAGGATGTCGCAATACTACAACTACCAGAATGCCCAGACAGCCCGTTGCTGTCTAGGTATACTGGAAGTTGTAGTTTTGCAGTTAGAAACACTGCAGCCGAAGCTTACACTTTCGCTGTCCAGATCCCCCCGGCTGCGTCTCTGTGTAGGAGAGAAGAAAGACATGGTGGGAGGGTGATCACCAGGCTGTCCATACCCGTGGGTGACAGCTGGAAGCCGCAGGGAGGTGACAGCCCCATGACCACAGGAGCAGCCGAGGGAGAGTGCCAGGAGTTCTGGAAGCTGCTTCCGAACTTTAATTACATGGCGCTGCTCCCTCAGCTCCCTCTTGTGTCGGACACCTGCTGTGTTCTGCGCATGACAGACATGCACAGAACACAGCATTTTAGTCTGTAATGTTTTCCTATCAGACGCACTGCGTCTGGACGATATATTTGATTGATAATCTTTTTTTCCTTAGTCTCCTCAGCAGCACAATATGGGGTGTTTCACGCCCCCTTTGCGCCCATGGGACGTTAGGAATTTTAATAGTAAACGTAATGAGAAGTCCCCTCTAGCCTATATAACGGGCTTCCCTGCTGAATACTGTAGAGTAATTATAAAGTAGAAAAAAAATACATAAAAAAATATAGGGGGGGGGGGGGGGGGGCTTGTGCTGCTGAGGAGACTAAGGGAAAACAGATTATCAATCAAATAATATCTTCCCTAGCATCCCTCAGCAGCATAATATGGGGATTTAGCAAGGAGAGTACCCCATAGGGAGGGACTCCATGCTTGACAGTATTGATAGCCGAGTTAACGAAACTCGGTTCCTGAGAAAGTCTAGACTGTAATCTATAATACCAGAAAAAAGTTGATGGACTAGACCAGGTAGCAGATAAACATCTGCTCAATAGGAACAGAGCATCTCTCTGCCCAGGACGGTTCTACCGACCTGGTAGAATGAGCTTTAAAAAAAGCAGGAGGGTCTAAACCCTCCAAAGTATAACAAAAATGGATACAGACAGATATCCACCTGGATATAGTGGGTCTAGAGGCCTTTTTGCCTCTGCCAGGACCCTGGAAAGAAACAAATACATTTTCCTCCTTTCTGAAGGGTAAGGTTCATTCTAGGAAAATTTTGAGACAACGGACAAAATCTAAATTCTTTAGAAGTTGGTCCTCATTTTCTGAGAGAGTAGGTAAGGCACTAACCTTATTAGTGTTTTGGAAGGACGCACACTTACTGTATGTAGGAAAGTAGGGAGGAATCTCAATAGGACCTTGTCCTCGAGAAAGATTTTGTAAGGCTCCTTAGAAGAAAGGGCCTGCAACTCACCTACTCTCTTAGCCGAGGTGATGGCTAATTAAAAGGCCGTATTAAAAGAAAGAAGCTTTAGATCAATTTCTTGGATGGGTTCAAAAGGATGAAGAGATAACTTCTTTAACACTAAAGGTAAGTCCCATGGAGCAACAGGTCTAATAATTCTGGGTCTAAAGCGAAACACAGCCTTAATAAAGATGTGAACTCCGGGATCAAAAGAAGCTGAGAGGGCTGAAACTTGAAGCTTTAGAGTACTAGTTGACAGACCTTTATCAAAACCATCCTGGAGGAAATCTAAAATTTCAGGATTACCGTATATCCTCGAGTATAAGCCGACCCGAGTATAAGCCGAGGCCCCTAATTTCACCCCAAAATCCCAGGAAAAGTATTGACTCGAGTATAAGCCTAGGGTGGGAAATACATCATCCCCCCCTGTCATCATCCAGACCCCCGTTATTAACATCCTCATCATCACCCTGTCATCATCCAGGCCCTCATCATCATCACCTGTCATCATCCCCTTGTCATCATCCCACACACCCCCTTCATCATCCCCTTGTCATCATCCCCACCCCCCTTCATCATCCCCTTGTCATCATCCTACACCCCCCCTTCATCATCCCCTTGTCATCATCCCCACCCCCCTTCATCATCCCCTTGTCATCATCCCACACCCCCCCTTCATCATCCCCTTGTCATCATCCCCACCCCCTTCATCATCCCCTTGTCATCATCCCACACCCCCATTCATCATCCTCTTGTCATCATTCCCACCCCCCTTCATCATCCCCTTGTCACCATCCCACACCCCCCCTTCATCATCCCCTTGTCATCATCCCCACCCCCCTTCATCATCCCCTTGTCATCATCCCACACCCCCCTTCATCATCCCCTTGTCATCATCCCACACCCCCCCTTCATCATCCTCTTGTCATCATCCCACACCCCCCCTTCATCATCCTCTTGTCATCATCCGCCCTCAGTGGTCTTTAACCTGCGGACCTCCAGAGGTTTCAAAACTACAACTCCCAGCAAGTCCGGGCAGCCATCGGCTGTCCGGGCTTGCTGGGAGTTGTAGTTTTGAAACCTCTGGAGGTCCGCAGGTTGAAGACCACTGCGGCCTTCAACATCATCCAGCCCCCTCTCACCCCCTTTAGTTCTGTACAGTACTCGCCTCCGCTCGGCGCTGGTCCGGTGCTGCAGGACTGTCCGGTGAGGAGGTCGTCCGGTGGGATAGTGGTTCCGGGCTGCTATCTTCACCGGGGGCGCCTCTTCTCCGCGCTTCGGGCCCAGAATAGAGGCGTTGCCTTGACGATGACGCAGAAGTACGTTGGTAATGAACGTACCTCTGCGTCGTCGTCAAGGCAACGTGACTATTCTGGGACCGGGCCCGAAGTGCTTAGAAGAGGCGCCCCCGGTGAAGATAGCAGCCCGGAACCACTATCCCACCGGACGACCTCCTCACCGGACAGTCCTGCAGCACCGGACCAGCGCCAAGCAGAGGCGAGTACAGTACAGAACTAAAGGGGGTGAGAGGGGGCTGGATGATGTCGAAGGCCGCAGTGGTTTTCAACCTGCAGACCTCCAGAGGTTTCAAAACTACAACTCCCAGCAAGCCCGGACAGCCGATGGCTGCCCGGGCTTGCTGGGAGTTGTAGTTTTGAAACCTCTGGAGGTCCGCAGGTTAAAGACCACTGCGGGTGCAGAGTTCACTCGAGTATAAGCTGAGGGGGGTGTTTTCAGCATGAAAAATCGTGCTGAAAAACTCGGCTTATACTCGAGTGTATAAGGTAGATGGATTAGAGGGATTAATACCCTTAGACAAAGACCAGGCATGAAAATTTGTTCTAATTCTAGCATAAGACCTGTTGGTAGCTTCACTCCTTCAGTGTGCTAGAGTGTTCAGTACTCTTCCAGAATTGCCTCTGCCCATAAGAAGAGTGCGGTCAACGTCCAGGCTGACAGATTGTATGATCTGAGGCTGTGACAGAACCGTGTTCCTTGTATCACCAGATCCTGACTGAGAGGGAGAGTCCAATATATCCCTCGACTCATAGGCATGAGTAGGGCAAACCAGGATCTCTTGGCCTGATCCTGTATGATCTTCCTCAATACCTTGGGAATCATGGGAAAGGGGGGGAACGTACGCTAGACAAAGTCCAAGGAATGGTCATGGCATCCACTACTAGCGGGTTGTCCACAGGATACAGGGAGCAAAATCTTTCGAGCTTTGTATTGTCTCTTGTGGCCATCAAATTCACTTCTCGCATTCCTCACATCTTGGTTAGTTGAAGAAAAATTAATGGGTTCAGAGACCATTCCCCTGGTAGCTCCCTGTCTCTGGATAGGCAGTCTGGAAGCACATTGTGTGTCCCCTGATGTGAACTGCCATCTTGTAGGTGTGTCCACCAGGTTAGGAAGCTTCGAGCTTACCATGACAGAACTATCCTTTTGTCTAAGCTGGAGAGTGACCTGCTCCATTGTCTGAGGACTTCAGACTGTAAAGGTCTCCGATGCCAAAGCGCCCAAGGGACTGCTTCTATGGAGGAGGACATTAGACCTAGGACCTTCATTAAGGTTCTAATTGATATCTAGCGAAGTCTGAGTATATGCTTCACAGCTGCTAGTAGTCGATGTTTCCTGTGACAGAGAAAGCATCATCTTAGTTGTGTCGATTCTGTATCAAAGAAATGATCCTGTTGTGGATGGGGACAGGCAAGATTTTTCTTGGCTTACTATCCAGCCTTGATTGTCTAAGAGGTTGCGAGTTATTTGTATATGATCTTGCAATAACTCTTTGGACTCTGCTATCCGAAGAATCGTCATCATGGCGGAAACAACCTTTGGGTCCCGGCTTCACTATGACGTGGGCCCGCCGCGATATGATATGTGGTCACCTGCAGGACCAGGACTCAGGGCGTAAGTTTACGCCCTGGGTCCTTAACAGGTTAATCTGTAAAGAGCACAGGGCACAAGTGGCGAATTTGCCAATCTTGTTGTTCTCTGGCAAATGCCAAATGTCCTGCATGGTGTTGGGCTGTAAGCACAACCCCGACCTGTGGACGTGGCCTGCTCTAGGTCATTTTGCAGGGCTCTGGCAGTGCTCCACCTTGCACAAAGGCAGAGGTAGCGGTCCTGCTACTGGGTTGTTGCCCTCCTATGGCCTCCTCCACATCCTCTGATTTACTGGCCTGTCTCCTGTTAGCCCCTCCATGCTCTGGACACTATGCTGACAGACACAGCAAACCTTCTTGCCACAGCTCACATTGATGTGCCATCCTGGATGAGCTGCACTACCTGAGCCCCTTGTGTGGGTTGTAGACTCCATCTCATGCTACAGCTAGAGTGAAAGCACTGCCAGCATTTAAAAGTGACCAAAATATCAGCCAGGAAGCATTGGAACTGAGAAGTGGTCTGTCACCACCACCTGCAGAATCACTCCTTTATTGGGGGTGTCTTGCTAATTGCCTATAATTTCCACGTGTTGTCTGTTCCATTTGCACAACAGCATGTGAAATTGATTGTCAATCAGTGTTGCTTCCTGAGTGGACAGTGTGAATTCTCAGAAGTGTGATTGACTTGGAGTTACATTGTGTTGTTTAAGTGTTCCCTTTATCTTTTGAGCAGTGTACAAATGATTTTTCTACAGGCTTGGGACGAAGTCCATTTAACGCATGCAGCTAAGTTACAAAAATTGGTTTTGAATAGAACCCAGCAGAAATGTACTTCATTTGCAATGCAAATGTGTAAAGCCAAAACTGAATACCGAACCCATGTGAGTGAATCAGTGGCAACCAGTTTTAAAAAAAAATTTGATAAAAAAAACTTATGTTGATGCAAGCTGAAATTAAAGACAAAAAAAAAGAGATACAGAGAAAATTCGTATCAGCTCCCCCTTTGCAGGAAGCGCACGGACTGGCGTGGACTACGCCAAGGTAATTATAGAAAGGAAGATATCCAGTGCTTGACTCGGGAACAGGTTTATATTTAATATCCACAAGAAGACATACAGGTACACGGAGACATGTGACCCGTTTCGGCTTGTGTCACGAAGCCTTAGTCATACAATGAGATTATCTCAAAGGATTTCCTTATGTATGGAATGGCCAGGTGAAAGCACACCTAAATCCGGCTGCTCATGATATCACAGATCGTGCGGGAGATGTAATGTTATGAAGCACACTAGGAGTTAGGTATAAACCAGAGAGGATCATCATAAAGGATGCTCATAGATAGAACTCAAACAGACTTAATAGTGTAGAATGGTATCTAATCATCTATTTAGACCTGAGGGGACTCTCGTATTTAATTTTAAGATCCAAAAGACCTCGCGGTCCAGAATTTTTTGTTTCAGGTTGCCACCCCTGGGAGACAGCCTGACCCTCTCTATGCCCTGCAATTGCAGACATGACGTGTCCCCTCCATGTTTCTCTTCCACATGCTTGGATACCATAGATACATGGCATGATTGGAAATGGTTGGAGATGTTTTCTCACCCTGACCTTGAGGGGGTTAATAGTACACCCTACATACTGATTGTTGCAATCGCGGCATGTAAATAGGTAGATTACACTTGAGGTGTTGCAGTTGATGTATTGTTTCATGCTGCAGGTACTATTGTTGCAGCATGACAGAAAACTTGTAGAGTTAATTCCTTAAGGACGTAGGGCGTACCTGTACGCCCTACGCCCGGTCCCGGTGTTTAAAACGGGGTCACGCCATGACCCCGCATCACACCGGGTCGGTCCCAGCTGCTAATCATAGCCGGTACCCTGGGCTAACAGCGTGCAGCATCAATCGTTGTGCCGCGCGCTGTTTACCCCTCAGACGCGGCAATCAAAGTTGACCGCCATGTCTGAAAGAGAAAGTAAGCTCTTCCCGGCAGCTCAGTCGGGCTGATCGGAACATCGCGATAAAATCTCGATGTTCTGATCAGCTGGGACGCAGGCGGAGGTCTCCTTTCCAATCTACGCGGCGTCCGATCGTCGATTGATTGCTCTAAGCCTGAGCTACAGGCTTGAACAATCGAGCCCCTATCTGACTGATCCGTGCAAAGCGATGGCTTTGCAGGGATCAGCATAGGAGATCAGTTTGTGCAGTGCTATAGCTCCCTATGGGAGCTATAGCACTGCAAAAAAAAGTGAAAAAAAAGTTAACAAAGGTCATTTAACCCCTTTCCTAATAAAAGTTTGAATCACCCCCCTTTTCCCATAAAAAGAAAACTGTGTAAATAAAAATAAACATATGTGGTATTGCCGCGTGCGAAAATGTCCGAACTATAAAAATATATGGGTAATTAAATCGCACGATCAATGGCGTACACGCAAAAAAATTCAAAAGTCCAAATTAGTGTATTTTTGGTCACTTATTATATCAGGAAAAAATGAATAAAAAGCGATCAAAAAGTCTGATCAATACAAAAATGGTACCGATAAAAACTTCAGAACACGGCGCAAAAAATGAGTCCTCATACCGGCCCATATGCAGAAAAATAAAAAAGTTATAGGGGTTAGAAGATGAGAATTTTTAACATATAAATTTTCCTGCATGTAGTTATGATTTTTTTTACGAAGTATGACAATATCCAACCTATATAAGTAGGATATCATTTTAACCGTATGGACCTACAGAATAAAGTTAAGTTGTTATTTTTACCGAAAAATGCACTGCATAGAAACAGAAGCCCCCAAAAGTTACAAAATTACATTTTTTCTTAAATTTTGACGCACAATAAATTTATTTCCCATTTCGCCGTGGATTTTTGGGTAAAATTACTAATGTTACTGCAAAGTAGAATTAGTGGTGCAAAAAATAAGCCATCATATGGAATTTTATGTGCATAATTGAAAGTGTTATGATTTTTAGAAAGTGATGAGGAAAAAATTAAAATGCAAAAACGGAAAAACCCTGCGTCCTTAAGGGGTTAAACATGTACCTGCAACATGTACATCTAACTGCCCCACACTTGTAAGATCCCACATTATTTAACCATGTGGGTTTTCCTACAGGGTGCTCCAAAAATAAGCTAGGTGACAACATCTGGCCCAAAGTGGGAGCTCTTCTCGATACGCAGATAAAGCCCGACTTTAGAGCTTCCCTAAAGTTAGGATCGGTGTGTAAGATAGGTATATATTTGTCAATGATTTTCTTAACTGCTGCAAAGTCAGTGCTATATTGAGAAGACAATAGGCATGTTCACATCCTCTCTTTTGTTATTGTCCACATTAGTCCGAATGAGATCTTCACGTTTCTTCTCCTTGGCGATATGAACTGCTTTGGAGATCGTCCAACCAGGATAACCCCGTTGTCACAAACGGTTGCCAAACGCAACTGCCTCCCTGGAGAAATCGTCCTCCAGGGTGCAGTTGCGGCGGGCCCAAATCCTTTCCCCCACGGGGAGATTCTCAACCACATGTGAGGGGTGGCAGGATGCGGCATGGAGGATAGAATTAACAGCAGTTTTCTTCCTAAATGATGTAGAAATAATCCTGCCGCCATCCTTGTCACCCCGCAAGTGTAGATCAAGAAAGTCCACCTCCTTTAAGTAGAAACTCACCGTAAATTTAAGGTTCAGTTCATTGGAGTTCAAAAAATCCGTATACCCCTGTATGGCCGCCACATTGGACCCCCGAATAAACAGAAGGTCATCGATGTAGCGGCCATACCACAGCAGATGTTCGCTGTATGGGTTTGTGGGGGCGAAAAGAATCTCCCTCTCCCACCAACACATATATATGTTGGCGAGAGAGGGGGAGAACTTCGAACCCCATTGACACTCCCGGTATCTGCAGAAAGAACGAATTATTGAACCTGAAATAATTATGGCTCAGTAAATATTCGACTGCCATCAATATAAATTCACTTAGTTCTGCAGAATAACGGGAGTAAACTCTCAAAAACCAGGATAGTGCCTGGAGTGCATGCTTGTGGGGGATAACGGAATACAAAGATGTTACATATGCCGTCTTCCAGCAATTTGACTCCCTCCAGGTCACGTGCTCCATCATTACCCCTTTTCCCGAATTCTAAATGATGTGCAGAAGCGCAAAATTTATCAATCAATATATGTGTTAGGATTCGGCAGGCTGGAAGTGGATCCTCTGTGTCAGAGAGGGATTGGCGTGGACCGTGCCGGTGGACCAGTTCTAAGTTGCTACTGGTATTCACCAGAGCCCGCCGCAAAGCGGGATGGTCTTGCTGCGGCGGTAGCAACCTGGTCATGTCCACCGGTAACGGCTCAACCTCACTGACTGCTGAGAGTGGCGTGGGACAGGAGGACTAGACAGAGGCGAGGTCAGACATAGCAGAAGGTCAGGGCAGGCGGCAAGGTACGTAGTCAATGGCAACGGCAGAAGGTCTGGTAACACTGGTAAGGCAAACACAGAAAACGCTTTCACTGGCATTGAGTCAACAAGATCCGGCAATGCTGGGAAGGGGAAGTGAGGTTTTATAGGCATGGAGCAGATGGGAGCAATAACACTGATTGGGCCAGGCACCAATTAGTGGTGCACTGGCCCTTTAAATCTTAGAGAGCCGGCATGCGCGCGCCCTAGAGAGCGGAGCCGCGCGCGCCAGGACGTGACAGCCGGGGAACGGGACAGGTAAGTAGATTGGGATGCGACCCACGAGCGGGCGCGTCCCGCTATGCGAATCGCATCCCCGCCGGCAGTGACAGTGCAGCGCTCCCGGTCAGCGGGTCTGACCGGGGCGCTGCAGAGAGGAGAACGCCGCGAGCGCTCCGGGAAGGAGCAGGGACCCGGAGCGCTCGGCGTAACAATATGTTTGTTGTTGACATATAAGTAACATGTGTGCCAAGTTTCATGTTAATATCTTTAGCCGTTTGGACGTTTTTGTGGAACATACATACACGCACACACACACACACATTGGGGGGCATGTATCATTATTTGTGTATGGTAGAAGCATTTTACCTTTAATAAGTACCCTTTGGGGTACTGGAGTGGAAGGGGAAGCAAACTGCAAGGCCCAAGGTCCAATGAGAGAGGCTAGAATCTTCTCCTATACAAGTGCAGAAGGAGCAGGAGGAAAAACAGAACCTTTTGAAGGCGCTGATCGTAATCCAGACCATTAAACACAAACGTGTCAGAGAAAAGTGCCAAGAGGCACTGTATTTATTAACAGACATCCAATAACACGTTTTGGAGGGTATCTCCTCCTTCATTAGATGCCAATGTGGCTGAATCGGGGTACCCCGACTTTAAACAAAATCCCCAACCCGCACAAATGGGGGTAGTTAAGGGTTAAATTAACTATCCTATATTTTAAGTGGACATGTAAGTAACATGTGACCAAGTATTATCGAAATATCTCCAGCCGTTTGGAAGTTATGCAGTAACATATATTTCCCAAAGACTTGTATGAGACTATAAACAAAAACCCTGACCCTGGCAAATGGGGGTGAGTAAGGGTTAAATCACCTATCCTTTGTTTGTTGTTGACATATAAGTAACATGTGTGCCAAGTTTCATGTTAATATCTTTAGCCGTTTGGACGTTTTTGTGGAACATACATACACGCACAAACACACACATTGGGGGGCATGTATCATTATTTGTGTATGGTAGAAGCATCTTACCCCTTTTCCCGAATTCTAAATGATGTGCAGAAGCACTAAATTTATCAATCAAGCGCAATGAGCTTCATAAATTGCAGGTAAATATAGTAATCTCCTCAAGCCACTCTTTGGAAAATAGAATCGATGATTTAGAGCTTCTTGCTACGTTAAGTCCAAGATGGCATATATTTGAGCAAAAAAAAAAAACAGCTCTTGCGGCAAAATTTTTGGTGTAAAGGAAAAGTACGCAATAATTAGTTAATAAGTTAATAAATCCATGCGTACTATAGATGTCACTCCAAGGTACCCCGATTCAGCCACATATGGAGGACATGCTCTACCAAAACGTGCGCAAAAAAATGCGCAAAAAAAGGGCTTGCGCAAAATTTTAAAGGGTAAAATCTTTGATACATGTCCCCCATTGAGTTTTATATATAGATTGGTGCTAAGACAGGTGCTAAGCACCAATATAGAAAATAATACTTCTCGGAATACTCCTCCAAGTCTTTAAGGGGTTGTCTAATGTTAAAATGTTCTATTAAAGAATAAAGAGGGTTACCTGTTCATGGCCACTTAGCTTTTCACCACAAAAGGAAAGCATCCACAAAGAGTATTTGGAGGACATGGTGCATCTGTGGCTTACTTGGAAAAGCTGGAGGGAAAATTAACTCTTCTTGTTTGTGTGATATCAAGGAACTGGATGACTATAGACGATAAACCCCATTGTTGCCACTGCCATTGACAATGGCAGACAAACTTACTTAAAGAGTACCTCTCATGGTCTTGTTACATTTTATAATCCTCTCCTACTGCCTTTCATTTTATTATTTTTTTGTTTTCTACCTTGATATTGCTCTGTATTTTCTGCTCAGTCTCACAGACTGGGAAGGGGTATTCCCCAGCAGACATCACCTGGAGCCATACAGGGGAGAACTTCCTCCCTCCCTCTACTACACACAACCCATAGCAGTTCAGTGTGAGATGAGCTATGATTGGATAAGGCTGCACCCCCCCCCCCTCAGCATTTCCTGATTTTGGACTTCTGCCGGGCCAGCAGGAGTCCAAAGTTTGTGCAAAAGGTGGGGGAAAATGTGCTCTGGACAAGTAGGGAGACACCTAGTGTTACCTAGAGGTTTTCACTTTGAACAACAAACTATACACGGTAGTGTCTGCGTATGTTCCCAATACTGTCCAACTGCTCTTCTTTCATAAATTGATTAAACTGAGAAATAAGGAACATCAAGGAAAACTAGTAATTTGTGGCGACCTCAATATGACCTCAGACCCTTACATAGACACCTCTTCTCCTTAGCTTAGGAATGTGCCATCTCTAGCTACAGCATTCTGGAAGGAGCTATATGATGTTTGGCGTATAAACCACCCTGCCCGAGACTATTCATTTAATTCAGGGGTCCACAATGCATGTTCCCAAATGGTCATGTTCCTTGTGGACAGAACCCTTTTCCCTCATGCTATAGACTCCTCCCTATAAACAACAAAAATGGTCAGACTATGCAGCTATAACATTGTCAATCTCTGAAACTATTAACACCCCTCCAAGTCACACTTGGAGGAGCAACCCCTTCTTGCTCTCACATCCTCAACATAAATTGTGCATAGAATCGGACCTAAGGGATTTTTTCAGATTTAACAACTCCTCCCGCACTGATCCGGTGACTCTTTGGAATGCCCATAAGGCCCGTATTAGGGGGTCTTTCATTCAGCAAGGTGCGATACATAAAAAGCGGCAGGAGGCAGAGATCTAGACTCTTTTATCCCAAATACAACTAGTGGAGACCCATAACTTAGCAAACCCTACCACTTTGTTAGCAGATGAGCTTAGGCGGCTTTGACAAGATCATAGGTGTCACATGCTTGCCTCTTTTGAAAAAGCTTTTCACAAGACAAAAAGCAACATACTACTCTCAGGATAATAAATCAGGGAAACTCTTAGTGGCTAGGCTTAGCATGAAAACGATTTGTATGTATACAGAAGGAACCCACACCTGTATCAACAGTACGCCAGTATCAACATTAATATAGAATATAGAATACAATATTGCTTCAATAACATTTAAACATTTTTTTAAATTAAAATATATATTATAAAATGTATCTGGTATTCTCTCACGTGGCCCTTGTGTGAGAAGTACTGTAATAGTATTCACATATAATACACAATAGATGATAAACACACTGCTGTAAGTGAAGGCTTGGGCCTTGAGGCTTGGGTTCCTTCTGTATACATAAAAGTAGAATTCCTCACCTATTTCACCCTTCCTCTAAAAATAAAGTTTACTCTCCTACCGACATAGCGAACAGATTCCAGGCATATTATTCCAATCGATACAATTTACAGGACTCCAATCCAGCTCATGTTAAGCTGGAGGAACTGACTCAAACCTACTTACAATCTCTAGATCTGCCTGTCTTGAAGAGCTCTCAACTTCAAACACTTAAAGGGGTTATCCACCATAAGGTCATTTTAGTTCGTACCTGGCAGACAGTAATGGACATGCTTAGGAAGGATCTGCACTTGTCTTGGGGCTAAATGGCTATGTTGTGAGATTACCATAACACTGTAGCTAGCTTTTTGTGAACTTGTATTTCCTGTTTGACTTATGTTTTTTTGACTAAAAATCCCACAATGCCATTTTCCTCCCTCTCACACATCAGCCAGCCACCACACCCATTGAAACAAAAGACCTGTGGTTTTAAATCAGGGTACCTACAGCTGTTGCATTAGTTGCAGATTGATCCCTCTACCCATTGAAGCAGACAGGCTCCCTGTCATCAGCTGACTAGTGAGTCAGGTCTCGGCCGCATTGCAACCTCGGAAAAATCTGAGACAACAGTCATTTTGTATGCTGGTAAAAATAAATAGTGGGGTGAAAATCACAGAAGAATTGTGAGAAAACCATCACACACAGGTACAGACACTATATTATGAACTACACTAACTTCACAGCCCCTGTAACATAGTCAAATAAAAGAAATTCCCGGAATACCCCTTTAATGTCCCAGTAACTCAGGAAGAAGTAGAAGCGGTGATTAAGGCACTACCGGAGACAAGGCCCCCGACCCTGATGGCTTTGCCAATCATTACTACAAACATTTTACACAGGTTCTGCACGATTTTTGTCACTCTGCGATTACCTCCGGCTCCTTCCCTAAAGAAAATATGCAAGCCCTTATAATTACTCTGCCCATTTTTTTTAAACAAAGTACATTAGAAAGATTTTTTATTTACCATGATGAGTAAAATAGCAAAAACTAGTTTTAATGATTAAATAATCTTTTCTACTGGACTTCACAGGTTGAAAGCATAGTCTACGAAAATGTATATATATATTTTTTTTTTCTTCTATTTTTTTTTCTTTTTTGTGATATGTTATTGTTGTGTAGGACCAGGCAGAAGCCAGAAGGGCACACCATAAGGCTATGTAACCATACATTATAAACCTACATCACAAACATTAAGTGAATAGCCGCCAACTAAAACGGACTGTCTAAAGCAGTCAACCCCTTACTTTTATGCAGTTAATGTATTAGCGTAATAAAATGTTTCTCTTCCTCATCATTTTCTTCTTAAGATATATTTTAGTAGTATAGCAGATTGGCAGCCCTCATCTGTTCTTATAATTTCTTTTTATCACCCCCTCATTTTTGCACTTTGTCATTGCTGTTTTCAAAGTTACAAGGAATGACAGAAAAAAAGATATATTTTACAAGACTTGCTTATTGAAACAAATCTCTAACACCTTTAAGGACAAAAAAGAGTTCAGACTTTCTGTAACATATTGTAATGTAATAACAGTGCAACTAAAAGTGTGTAAAAATGAAAAAGGGATCAGATTTGTCTTTGTTCTGTAATACTGCTGTTTATACAACATGAATAGTTAAAAAATTGACACTTCTTTAGGGTATTTTTTACATGTAGCAGACTCATTCCCTACTTATGAATAGGATTTTCTCTCCAGCAGGGAATGCTTTATAGACAATGGGAACCAGAAAACTTCCCTAGAAATGTCATTTTCCAATAGTAAACCTACAAACAATCATTGGTTTAAATGATCGCTGTCAGTTCAAACTATTTCCTTTCATTTAATATTTGTAAATCCCATCATTAACAAAAAATGACTTCTTAACGCACATGAATAAAGTTTGGGCCAGTAAGTGTCCAACTTCTCTGCAATCTTCTTATAACTGGCTGTTTTTAGGGGAGATTAGTAAAAGCTAGGTCAGGACAGAATACAGGAGGTCAGGGTGGAGTTTGGCATGTGCCATGTCCAGGTGAAAGCCTGAGCTCTGGACCTGTAAACTGAGCAGTAAATCACATATCTACCATCACCCATAAAGCTCAGGGCAGCTGTCAATACCAGTGAATCTTCTGTAGATGTACAGTGTTGCAGTGTAGTCTCCCCACTCCCTCTCTTGTTCAGCAGCAACATCAGGATAGTACTTATTAGAAGTAAGGGAAATGATGTCCATGCATGTGTGCTACTGGCAAACAGCTCTGGTCCTGTCCCCTGAAATGTAGAGAATGAATAATAGCAATGCACCATGGAGAGGAGTAATCTAACAAAACCCTGCAGGTTTGTTAAAATTTGACCAAATGGTATTTCGCCACCCCATTGAAATTGGTTTTTCCAATACCTCCTGGAAGGACAACAAGCCTTCAGCTCGTATGTTTATGTGATTGTCTTGTCCCATTGTTGCATCTCTTTGGAGAGCTATCTATACAGTAATTAATCAGATCTGTATCACTATTCTTTTTAGATATAAGTACTTAACTTTCTTGTATCTTGTGGGTTAGCCTTAGCAAGTTCATGGACCCCTTTATCTAAAACTTATGTGTATCAGTCTTCAACTATTTCATGATGGGTTCCATAAGTAATGTAGATTAGATCTACCATCTTGAGAAAATTGCACATTGGAAGCAGCTTAAAAACATATGGGCTGTTTGCATTATTTAATTTTGAGAACCCCTTAACCCCTTAAGGACTCAGGGTTTTTCGGTTTTTGCACTTTCGTTTTTTCCTCCTTACCTTTTAAAAATCATAACCCTTTCAATTTCCCCCCTAAAAATCCATATTATGGCTTATTTTTTGCGTTGCCAATTCTACTTTGCAGTGACATTAGTCATTTTACCCAAAAATGCACGGCGAAACGAAAAAAAATCATTGTGCGACAAAATCGAAAAAAAACGCCATTTTGTAACTTTTGGGGGCTTCCGTTTCTACGAGGTGCATATTTTGGTAAAAATTACACCTTAACATTATTCTGTAGATCCATACGGTTAAAATGATACCCTACTTATATAGGTTTGATTTTGTCGCACTTCTGGAAAAAATCATAACTACATGCAGGAAAATTTATACGTTTAAAAATGTAATCTTCTGACCCCTATAACTTTTTTATTTTTCCACGTACAGGGCGGTATGAGGACTCATTTTTTGCGCCGTGATCTGAAGTTTTTATCGGTATGATTTTTGTTTTCATCGGACTTTTTGATCACATTTTATTCATTTTTTAATGGTATAAAAAGTGACCAAAATACGCTTTTTTGGACTTTGGAATTTTTTTGCGCATACGCCATTGACCGTGCGGTTTAATTAATGATATATTTTTATAGTTCGGACATTTACGCACGTGGCGATACCACATATGTTTATTTATTTTTTTTACACTGTTTTATTTTTTTTATGGGAAAAGGGGGGTGATTCAAACTTTTATTAGGGACGGGGTTAAATGACTTTTATTAACACTTTTTTTTTACTTTTTTTTTGCAGTGTTATAGGTCCCATAGGGACCTATAACACTGCACACACTGATCTCCTATGCTGATCACTGGCGTGTATTAACACGCCTGTGATCAGCATTATCGGCGCTTGACTGCTCCTGCCTCGATCTCAGGCACGGAGCAGTCATTCGTCGATCGGACACCGAGGAGGCAGGTAAGGTCCCTCCCTGGTCCGGTCAGCTGTTCGGGACGCCGCGATTTCACCGAGGCGGTCCCGAACAGCCCGACTGAGCAGCCGGGTCACTTTCAGTTTCACTTTAGAAGTGGCGGTCAGCTTTGACCGCCGCTTCTAAAGGGTTAATACCGCACATCGCCGCGATCGGCGATGTGGGGTATTAGCCGCGGGTCCCGGCCGTTGATGAGCGCCGGGACCGACGCGATATGATGCAGGATCGCGGCGCGATCCCGCTTCATATCGCGGGAGCCGGCGCAGGACGTAAATATACGTCCTGCGTCGTTAAGGGGTTAAAATCACCCAAAAACTACTTTTAGTAGTCTCTTCTTGTGTTCTACAACATATGTGCTCCTTTAATTTCCCCTACCTCCCATTTATTTCTATATGCAGCTTGTGTTACTTGTAACTTGTTTAGTTCCATAGCTAGATGAAGACTTGATGACAGTAGACATTCCTTTAACTACTAATACCTGAAGTTCATGCCATGTTATGCATGTTACTTCCAAACTTTCAATAAATAAATTAATTTATTTATTAATCATGTAAAATCAATATTATCAAATCAAAGCATAACTATTGTTTGAGTAAACTTTGGACATTTTCCAGACATGTCAAAAGTTTAGATGGCACTCGGTCCCACTCCTAAGACCTGCTGCGATTGGGAGTTTCAGCCGAGTGAGATGTGCAGCAGTGAGTGCCTCACTCCCTGGCTGTCCCTCAAACCTGACTCCTTCACTGCATAAATCTATGGGATGAAAGTGTCAACAGGGGATTGAAGAGCACTGCCACATACTTCACAGCATGGACAACATGTCAAAAATGTATTCAATGACACTAACGCTTTAGGGTATGTTCACACTGATTAATATGTGTGAGGAAATCTCGCTGAAAAAATCCGCTTAGAAATTACTGTTTCTTTCCTCGCGGAATATGCACGAAATCAGCGTGGAATGTGTGCGGAATTCCGCTCAGAAATCAGTGCGGAACTCAGCGCGGCATAGGAAACATTATTAAAAAATAATTTTTTTTGCGCGAATTCCACAGGAATTCTGCTGGAATTCAGCTCAAAATCCACGCAATTTCCATGTAAATTCCACACGAATTCCGCGCAAAAGTGTGGCAAACTGAAAAATTTTTTACATTGAGTTCTTTGGGGTTAGGACGCGAATTCCGCATGAAGAAAGAGCATGTTCATTCTTCATGCGGAACGGAATTCAGTGACAGAATTCCGCTAGCGGAAATTCCTCAGTGTGAACTGAGGAGCAAAAATGTAATTACATACTATGGGGTTTTTCACTGCTGAATGAATTGGAGAGGAATAAGCGAGCAGAATTACTTGCAGAAATTCCTCTCCAAACCTTCAGTGTGAACATACCCTTAGGGGTCAATAACAGAGAAATAATTCTGTTTTGCACACAGACACATCAACATGTTAAAACTAGACATTGTGATGATCTTTTCCACAGCTGTTAATGCTGTACTGTAAATTAAGGTTTTTATCACAATGTTCTACTCCAATTATTTTAGTGTAAACAGGTAAGCAGGATAAACATAGTATCCAAATGATGAGTAAGACTCCTGAAACCCAAGGACAGTTCTCTTTCCCTGATTCATATTAATTTGTTGCTTTAAGCCGTCCTTGAAAAAACTTGCAAATATAATCCTGAAAGAAGTGATAGAGTAAATGTTTATTTGCCATCTTGAAAAATTTGCCTTATTATTTGCTTTACCGTTTGTGTTTAGAACAAATCCTATGTGACTTTGTTATAATATCACAGAGCCCTCGGTAATGCCAGAAGCATCTTTGCTTTGCATGATATTTACAACACAGTTATGAAAGCTGTCATATAAAATGTTGTGTTGTGCGAAACGCGTTTCTTCAAGATGCACTTATTCTGACAGAACAAATAGACGCTTCAAAGCTCTGATCCTCTAATAATAAAAATCATGCATTATGTATATGAAACACTTTACTTAGCATGTATAATAAATACTGATACAGTAAAATGGAAACAAATAGAGACAATATTATTTAAAGGAATAAATTGAATTTGGACTTTTCTTTTCATTTTTATGTCTGGATCCCCAGGGTTTGCACAACCCAGTATGCTTTGCATGCTTCAATCAACATTTTGGGGATAGAGAATCTCGATTGAACATCATCATTTTTCCTTGTACTAATTACACTTGCATTAATCAAGAAACTGCATATGATTTGAAGCTGGAAGGTTCTGAAACATAGTACTGGGACTTGAAGCGGGAGCAAAACAAACTGCAATAGTTATTCTCAGGAATAAAAATGTCATATATATTTTATATTTCAGAGATATACACATCAGCTTCTGTATGCTCCACAGGAAGTTGTGTAGTTCTTTCCAGTCTGACCACAGTGCTTTCTGCAGACACCTCTGTCTGGCTCAGGAACTGTCCATAGCAGGAACAAATCCTCATAGCTAACTTCTCCTGCTCTGGACAGTTCCTGACATGGACAGAGGTGTCAGCAGAGAGCACTGTGGTCAGACTGGAAAGAAATACACAAATTCCTCTGTAGTATACAGCATCTGATAAGTACTGGAAGTAATTTACACATCTCTTTACCTTTATGGCACCAGTTGATTTGAAAACATTTAATTCTATTGAAGTCTACTTTAACTGTAGAGATGGTTGATCTATGTCTACTAATAGCACTTTACTAGGGTCTTTATTTTAACACATCTCCTATTATAAAATATGTTTAGAAAAGTCCACCAGCACAATCAAGATTTGCACATACGCAGCGGGCGAGAGAGTTGAGATTAGGACTTACGGATAGGTACAATCAGTAGGAATGTTGGATCTGCAGTGCTGGACCTTATTATATCGCCAAACATGTAGTTTATACAAGTGCTCATCTAGTAGGTCAGAGCTCAATAAAAAAAGCTTATTACAAAGCTTGAGGATCATGCAGAAAGGGCTGCATGAACAATCACTGGTTCATTTGTGTGTCCTCTGCCTCCATCATCTCTCATTCGTTGACCATACATTCTCCATTACACATAAAGATATACTGACGAGAACCAATGTTTTTTTTTTGACAGTTCAAAAACCCCTATTACCCAGGATTATATCAGCAACTTTGGCAATAACTTCAACATGTAATAGGGCCTTAATGCTTTTTCCACTTCTAGGCTCTGCCTGCATAGAATTTGGCTGTACAAGGATGCTGATGCATGAATGCTGATGCAGTGATAAACTAATACTGTAGCCTCTTCATTTTCAGGACTGGTGGGGTCCCAGAGGTTGGACCCAGATTAATCATGAAGTAATGCAATCACTTTAAACGTATTAGATATCCCTTTAAGTGGGTGGTTTGACTCCAGAAAAACCCTATAATGTTATCTAGAGTGTTTACCCAAATAGAAACTGATCCTGACTCTCGAGTATACCGTATATACTCGAGTATAAGCCGACCCGAATGTAAGCCGAGGCCCCTAATTTCACTTCAAAAACCAAGGAAACGTTATTGACTCGACTATAAGCCTAGGGTGGGAAATACATCATCCCCCCATGTAATCATCCAGACCCCCGTCATCATCCCCCCGTTCTTCATCACCGCCTGTCAATCCCTTCATCAGTGGTCTTCAACCTGCGGACCTCCAGCTGTTGCAAAACTACAACTCCCAGCATGCCCAGACAGCCATCGGCTGTCCAGGCATGCTGGGAGTTGTAGTTTTGAAACCTCTGGAGGTCCGCAGGTTGAAGACCACTGTGGCCTTCGTCATCATCCACGGTTGGTAGTTGTCTTCCCTCCCTGCACCTGTGTAACTTTACTTGTATATGGACAAGATACTGAATGTGTCTGAATATGTTGTATACATGGACTTCTCTTCAATAAAGTCTGTACGTTTTTCATTCTATATGCAGGCATGCTTTTTGGATATCTTATTGCAATATAATGTGACATGTAGCCTCTAATAGTACAATATAAGAGACTAAGCGCAATTGCGGAAATCTTACAATAGTAGTGTGTATCACCTAGATATTGGATAAAAGGACAGTGTGCAATATAAGCTGACTAAAGGAATTGTGTGACAATATATGATGCGCACATGATTAAGAAAGTGAATACTGAGTAAAATAAAGACACTAAAACGCATACTACTAAGGAACACTTAAAGACACAGTGTGAACAAGAACCACTGCTTCATACAGACTGAAAGTGTCTATACAGGTGGCGGCCGGTGTGGCATTTATATTAAAGTAAAATAATTATTGCAAGTGCTATTTTATAGTGAAAAATGAATAAACGTTAAGTTTTAAGGTCCCCATATATTTTTTTTCATATTATGTACACTGGGAGACCTATACAGTGCACAAAGCACAACTAGGAAGTTTATATATATATATATATATATATATATATATATATATATATATATATATATATCTCTATCTATCAATATCCAAATACAGAGACAATTAGAACAGTACTTATCTTTAAGCAGAGCAGTAAAGAAAGAGGAATGGTTTTGCCTGATTGACTGTTATATCTACTTGGACCATACCAGTATAGATTAGATTAACCCCTTAAGGTCTCAGCCCACTTTGACCTTAAGGAATTTTTACGTTTTCATTTTTTCCTCCTCGCCTTCTAAAAATCATAACTCTTTTATATTTTCATCCACAGACTAGCATGAGGGCTTGTTTTTTGTGCGACCAGTTGTCCTTTGTAATGACATAACTCATTATATCATAAAATGTATGGCGCAACCAAAAAACACTATTTTTGTGGGGAAATTAAAAAGAAAAACGCAATTTTGCTAATTATGGAAGGTTTAGTTTTCACGCCGTACAATTTATGATAAAAATGACGTGTGTTCTTTATTCTGAGGGTCAATACGATTAAAATGATACCCATTATTACATACTTTTCTATTATTGTTGTGCTTAAAAAAAATCACAAACTTTTTAACCAAATTAGTACGTTTATAATCCCTTTATTTTGATGACCTCTAATTTTTTTATTTTTCCGTATAAGCGGCGGTATGAGGGCTCATTTTTTGCGCCATGATCTTTTTTTTTATACGACATTTGCATATAAAAAACTTTTAATACATTTTTTATAATTTTTTTTTTTTTATAAAATGTATTAAAAAAGTAGCAATTTTGGACTTTTTTTTTTCGTTCACGCCGTTCACCATACGGGATCATTAACATTTTATTTTAATAGTTTGGATATTTACGCACGCGGTGATACCAAATATGTCTATAAAATTTATTTATTTTACGCTTTTTGGGGGTAAAATAGGAAAAAACGGACGTTTTACTTTTTTATTGGGGGATGGGATTTTTCACTTTTTTTTAACTTTTAAATTTTTTTACATTTTTTTTTTTTACACTTGAATAGTCCCCATAGGGGACTATTCATAGCAATACCATGATTGCTAATACTGATCTGTTCTATGTATAGGACATAGAACAGATCAGTGTTATCGGCTATCTTCTGCTCTGGTCTGCTCGATCTCAGACCAGCAGGAGACGCCAGGAGCCGGAAGCAGGAAGGTGAGGGGACCTCCGTGCAGCGTTCTGAATGATCCGATCGTTCATTTAAATCGCGCACTGCCACAGATGCCGGGATCTGTATTGATCCCGGCACCTGAGGGGTTAATGGCGGACGCCCGCGAGATCGCGGGCGTCGGCCATTGCCGGCGGGTCCCTGGCTGCGATCAGCAGCCGGGATCAGCCGCGCATGTCACGGGCATCGCTCCGATGCCCGCGGTTATGCACAGGACGTAAATGTACGTCCTGGTGCGTTAAGTACCACCGCACCAGGACGTACATTTACGTCCTGCGTCCTTAAGGGGTTAACCTAATTTACATATCAAAACTTTTTTCTTGTTATTACTATTAACTCTTTATTTACTGTTATAGATTTAAGTAAAGAAAGAATAGCATAATGTGAAGCCTCTAGTCTTGTAATAAAATCATACATTTATCAACTATCTTGTGAAAACCCATTTGCTGAATTGTATTTTTATTGCAATGCTGTATGTACTCCTGGCTTCACATGCCAGCAATCTTGTTGCATATCCCTAGCTGCTCAGTTACCATTTTTTCATATATTTTCCTTAAACTCTGTGACTGTTTCCATTTGTAAATCACAATATCTCCTAGTGTCCTAGGTACTAAAATTGTACAGAATGCTCTTGTGGCTGGTATGCGTTATGCTTGTGGTATTCAGTTATGTGCAGCCAAGCATGCATTGACATCTATAAATAAAGATGAACAAGAATGAGTTATGTATTATTTATATCCTTGAATTTTATGTATTTTCAGCACTTCAGTTCTTACTTGTATAGAAAAATCTGTTTATTTTCTCTCCAGTGTTTATATATTCGGTGCACTAGGTTTGTGAAAGTAAATAACCCGCATTTGGAAGCAGTTGGAACCTCAATTTTTTTCTCTTAGTGAGACCTTTCACTTTGTCACAAGTAGGATCCAAGGCACCTGAGATTCCAATAAATATTAGCATTTATTCATCTTATCATAAATAAATATATATATATATATATATATATATATATATATATATATATATATTACAGGTAATATTTGTCACTGGCTTAAAACAGACTTTGCAGGTATCTGTGACCTGCAAACTACATTTTCTCTAGGGAAAGGACAGCCACAACAGGTGATGTATGGGGCGACTAGCCTCCAAATGCCATCTGAAAAGTAATTGAATGCATACTATGCAAGCAGTAACGGCTTCCAGTGAGGTCCTGATTGAGGTGGGGCCTCTCCTCAGGTAAAGCTCCACCCACTCAGGGCTTCTCCACTCAATTTTTACTAGGCTTATCCATTCACTTGCGTTGTAGTTTTGTGATGTAAAAGGGACAAAACTATTGTACCTTCTGTACAGTAAGTTATTGATGAATCCAAATTGTAAAAAGTAAATAAAACAATGTGATGTAACCACATCGGGGCATACAGGGTGATGTAACCACATTGTGGCATACAAAAAGTTACATCCAGACTGCTAGGTATACTTGACCAACTAAAAAAAATGCTCATAATAACCACTCATACCATAGAATTCAGGGGGCTTTGAGAGGCCTTACCTGCCTTCCGACTCTACAGCACATTTTCTAACAAATTTGCAATCATACGATCCTAATCCTAATAAGCACCACTGATCAGAGAACAAAACTACTTCTCGGTGTTTTCATTACTTCCTACACATACAAAGTCTTATTTTTTAGCCCCCATCTTTCACGTGGCATGCTATATATGCACATTCATTAGCAGGTCCAATTGTTACAGTAACTTACGTTGACACTGTTGCTTTCCCCGAGGGATACAGCTGCAAAATTCTTCTACCATACTCCTTGTAGCTAGCACCTCTGACCCTCCACTTTAACCTCAGGAGGACATCACTGGAGCTGCAGGAGACCATTGCTACTTTCAGGGATACCAAATTTTACCACAATCTATTTTTAGTCACTTTTATTCTATTTGTTCATTATTTATTTAATAAATATTCCCATTATTTTTAGCGCCGGTATTGTTTTATTATTATTACTTTAATCCCAGCAACTTTTTATGGAATAAAGGGATCCATAATTAATACCTGGCAGCTTTATAGTACAATATTTAATTGGAAGCAACTTGAATTAGAGAAAGCTGTCCGGCACTGCCAAGCTTCCCGAGACTCTTATAGAGAACCAAGTCAGAGAACCAAGTCAGTCCCGTAACAGTCAGTGGTACTCAATTCCTTTTTGAAAGATAAAGTGTCCAAAATCCAAAAATGCAAAGAAGGAAGGAATGGCACTCACAGCTTGCTGTAAATTCTTTATCTTTTATTCTTCATAAAGTGCAGGTGCATTAAAAGGCATTTCACCCAGCTGGGTGCGGACGCCAGTGCGCGTGCTGCAGGTTACAATGTTTCGCTGTAACCGAGCTTCAACAGACCATCCCTTTCCCGTGCTCCTTCACTCCTTATAACATGTCACTCTGGATGAAGGATCCACGCCCCGGGGATTACAAGCACAATAGTTTAAAAAAGTGCAAATACAAAAAACACACAGTTGTACCCTTGTTCATGATATTTAGAGATTCTCTGGTGTCTGGTATTGTGCCAAGGGACTGGCGCAAGGCGAATGTGGTACCAATCTTCAAGAAGGGCTCTAGGTCATCGCCAGGCAATTATAGACCGGTAAGTTTAACGTGCATTGTGGGTAAATTGTTTGAAGGACTTATAAGGGATTACATACAGGAATACATAGAGGATAGTTGTATTATAAGTGATAGCCAGCATGGGTTTACTAAGGATAGAAGTTGTCAAACCAATCTAATTTGCTTTTATGAAGAGGTGAGTAGAGGAATGGCTTGACAGAGGAATGGCTGTGGATATAGTGTTTCTGGATTTTGCTAAAACATTTGATACTGTCCCTCACAGACGTCTGACAGGTAAGTTAAGGTCTTTGGGCTTGGAAACTTTAGTTTGTAACTGGATTGAACACTGGCTCATGGATCGTACCCAGAGAGTGGTGGTCAATAATTCGTACTCTGATTGGTCCATGGTTATTAGTGGTGTACCCCAAGGTTCTGTACTGGGCCCGCTGTTGTTTAATTTATTTATCAATGATATAGAGGATGGTATTAACAGCTCTGTTTCTATCTTTGCAGATGACACCAAGCTTTGTAGCACAGTACAGTCTATAGAGGATGTGCATAAGTTACAAGATGACTTGGATAGATTAAGTGTCTGGGCATCCATTTGGCAAATGAGGTTTAATGTGGATAAATGTAAAGTTATGCATCTGGGTACAAATAACATGCATGCGTCGTATGTCTTAGGGGGGATTAAACTGGCAGAGTCACTGGTAGAGAAGGATCTGGGTGTACTTGTAGATCACAGACTTCAGAATAGCATGCAATGTCAGGCTGCTGCTTCCAAAGCCGGCAGGATATTGTCATGTATCAAAAGAGGCATGGACTCAAGGGACAGGGACATAATACTCCCCCTTTATAAAGCATTGGTACGGCCTCACCTGGAATGTGCTGTTCAGTTTTGGTCGCCTGTCCATAAAAGGGACACTGCAGAGCTGGAAAGGGTGCAGAGACGTGCGACTAAACTAATATGGGGCATGGAACATTTTAGCTACGAGGAACGATTAAAGGAGTTACAATTGTTTAGTCTTGAGAAGAGATGTTTAAGGGGGGATATGATAAACGTATATAAGTATATAAATGGCCCATACAAAAAATATGGAGAAAAACTGTTCCAGGTTAAACCCCCCCAAACGACGAGGGGGCACTCCCTCCGTCTGGAGAAGAAAAGGTTTAGTCTAAAGGGGCGACAAGCCTTCTTTACCACTGTGAACTGTGAATTTATGGAACAGTGTACCTCAGGAACTGGTCACAGCAGGAACAATTAATAGCTTTAAAAAAGGGTTAGATACATTCCTGGAACAAAAATAACATTAATGCTTATGCAGAATTATAAAATTACATGCCTTCCCCTTATCCGCTTACACCCTATCCTACAATTCCCTGGTTGAACTTGATGGACGTATGTCTTTTTTCAACCATACTAACTATGTAACTATGTAACAGTTAAAACCAATAAACAAGTAACTACAAAAATAATCCTAAATCGATCCTGTCATTTAGACCTCCTAGTTCTTGTGCACCAGTTTTTAAAATTCATCGCGCTTCAATCTCACGGAGGATTTTCTCACTATCTTTACCTTGGGTACAAATTAACCTTTTGATATCAATAAATTTCAAAGTACTTGCATCTCCATTGTGTGCCATATTAATATGTTCTATTAATCTCGGGGAACCTTTTCCTGATTTTATTGACCAAATGTGTTCTCGAAAATGTGTATTTAATGCACAGGTAGTACTCCCTATGTAAAACTATGCAAACTAATGCATACACTGCAAAGGAGGTTTTACAACAAATGAATTCGGTTATATTTTTTGTTTGGCCACCCATGGGGATGCATTTTCCTGGTTTGAAATATGCACACCAATTGCACCGTCCACACTTGTAATTCCCTACTACTGCGTTTTTTTCTAACCGTGTTTTGTTGCTTTCTTTTTCTTTGTACTTGCTGCATACCAATTCATCTTTTAAGTTTTTCGTACGTTTAAAAGCAACTATCGGTTAATTTTTTATAACATTACCTATAAGTGGATCCCTTTCAATCAGGTGCCAGTTGGAAAATATAGCATTTTTTATTATCTCTGTTACTGGGCTGTATTTAAAGGAGAAACAAAATCTTTCATTTTCGGGGTTTTTTATTTTTCATTTATCTGTTTTTTTATGGAGTAAGGTTTTCCTATCTAGTTTTCTGGCTCTAGCTAGCGCCTCTGTTAATACGACTTGTGGGTATCCTCTCAGCGTAAGACGCTTTGTTAAAATTTGGGCTTGCTGCTCAAAAGTTTCTTCAGTACTATTTATCCTTTTTAACCGTAAATACTGGCTATATGGAATTGCGTTCCTTGTATGGACGGGATGGTAGCTCTGGTAATGTAAGTATGAGTTAGATCCTGTATTTTTTCTATAGCCTTCTGTAACCAAAATGCCATCCTTTGCCATCACTCGTACATCCAGGAACTCCAATTCTTCTTTACTCCATTTACACGAAAAGAACATATTCATGTCATTGTTATTTAGTAAGGACATGAACCCCTCGAAATGGGTGAAGAATCAGATATTCTAGATAAAGAAGAGACTGACACCATAGAGATTGCAGAATTTAGAGGTGGCAATAAGTCAAGATTATCACCCCAACTAACTCCCGGAGGGAGTATTGACATCTTCCAACAAAAAGTACTGGCTGATGTACGAGCTCTGATTTATCCCCGTGCCCCCCCCCCCCCCCCCCCCCCGAATCTCGCCAAAGAAGAATTAGATGCCTTGAAATGGCAAAAAAATCATGAAGAAATAATTATAAAAAAGGCGGATAAGGGGGGTAACACGGTGATATTATCAAGAGATTACTATTTGAAAGAGGCATTGCGCCAATTAAACGATTCAGTCACTTACACAAAACTAGAAAAAAAAAACATGAGCATTTTAAAATCTAAATTGCAGTCTTTTCTAAGAAAACTTTTCTAAGGAATTCTTTCTGAGAAGTTAGCAAAACGTCTGTTTCCCGAAGTGCCAAAAGAGGCTAATTGGTACTTTCTACCAAAAATACATAAAATGTTGGAGACCCCACCCCGGAGACCGATAGTCTCCGGGGTGGGGTCTCTAACGGAATCCTTATCAAAATATATGGACTGGCTGCTCAGACCATTATTAAAGAGTGTCCCCTCTCTCATAAAAGATACCAATGATTTCCTCACAGCTCTGGACGGCATCCCCTGGCAGGACGACCTTTTATTAACATCTATAGATGTGGAAAGTCTTTACACCAGGATCCCCCAGGGGTTAGCCGTCCGGTGCATTGAGGAAATCTTTGTAAAAGCAGGAAAAAGCGATGCTTGAGTTAAATTTGCTGGAGAATCCCTTTAATTTATTTTGGGTAGTATTGTATTTAAGTTTGGTAGCCAGTGGTACAGTTAAAACTGGGGTACTGCGATGGGGACCACTGTAGCATGTACCCTGGCTAACCTCTTTCTTGCTTGTTTTGAGGAAAAATATGGATTTTAAAAACTGGTGCACAAGAACTAGGAGGTCTAAAGGACAGGATCGATTTAGGATTATTTTTGTAGTTACTTGTTTATTGGTTTTAACTGTGTGTTTTTGTATTTGCACTTTTTTAACCTATTGTGCTTGTAATCCCCGCCCCGTGGATCCTTCATCCAGAGTGACGTGTTATAAGGAGTGAAGGAGCACGGGAAAGGGAGGGTCTGTTAAAGCTCGGTTGGAGCGAAACAATTGTAACCTGCAGCACGCACACTGGTGTCCGCACCCGGCTTGGTGAAATGCCTTTTAATGCATCTGCACTTTATGAAGAATAAAAGATAAAGAATTTACAGTAAGCGGTGAGTGCCATTCCTTCCTTCTTTGGATTTAATTGGAAGCGCTAGTATATATTTTATATCTTTTTAACCTGATGAACTGTGAGTAAGGAATGTTATTTTTTTATGTAAAATTATGAGAACTATGATAGTTTAACAATGCATTTTTTTGCTATTGTTTTTCTGTAACCAGTAGTCCTTAATTTGAGTTAATCAATATTGAGGGTAATATCCAAGAAATTCAGAGACCTCCCTCCATATTCATGTGTAAATCACATATTGATATCATTATTGTTTAAGTATCTGATGAAATCTTCAAAAATAAATTTTGTACCATCCCAAATTATTAAAACGTCATCCACATATCTCAGGAACCACTTCACATAACGGATGAAGGGGTTCCTGAGAGTGTGGACATATGTTAACTCAAATATAGCAAGATAGATATTAGCTAAGGTACATGATACCAGTGACTTCATTGGGGTTCCGTGTATTTGTTTGTACCAAGTATTCTCATAAGTGAAAGTGTTATAACTGAGAACAAATAATAATGCCTCTGCAGCAAAATCTATGAATTCCTTTGATTTACCTGAAAAGGAAAGAAAATGTGTCATGGCTCGCACACCCGCATCCCAAGGGATGCGGGTGTATAATGCCTCGACATCCAAAGACACATCTACATAGGAATCTTGCCAAATAAAATCATCCAAATTACTTAAGAGATCACTTGTATCTCTAACAAATGACGGGATACCAGGGAGAAGAGGGGAAATAAGCCATTCTAAGAAGCTAGACAAAGCTTCGGTCGCTGACCCTGGGCAAGATACCGAATGTGTCTGAATATGTTGTATACATGGACATCTCTTCAATAAAGTCCGAACATTTTTAAATTTTATATGGTGAGTGCAGGCAGGCTTTTTTCCTTTCTGGATATTTTGTGGAATTGATGGTTCTACTAGTGTCTGGCACCCCATTTAAAGTTATCTGCTCACCAGGTGTATTATTACTGTGATGCTTCAAGGCTGCTATACATGTGTGTTGTGCCCATCCCCCGCTCTCTTTGCACTTTATTAAATTGCTATAAGCCCAATGTTGCACAAAGTCCCTTGTATTCCACTTAATATAAATTGTGTATCACATATTGCACAACATATTGCACTTTTTCCTTATTAGTATGCAGGCTTATTCACATTGCATAGCTATATGAGCTTTTTTATCCATGCATTCAGACACTTAGCTTTTCTTGTCTTGAGTGGGCATCCGTATTGTGTGCAATCTTAGGACGTATTCCACATTTGAAGCATCGATCCACATCCGTTTATGTGCAGTCTTTGGATGCCATTCCCATGTAATGAGTAGATCCTACGCATTTCATCCATTATGATTGTCAGGGATCTCGGTTAGCATATTTTCTTTGACTTCAAATGATTTGTGTGCAGCTCTGATGCCGGCAGTACCACTATTGATTGATCGCGCCAACTTTTATATCCGTAACTCCTCCTATTCTTCCCACACATGACCTGAGAATCTAATCAGCTCCTTGCACGTCAGTCACAACCTCCGCTTCTCATGCTTGATTTTCTCTTTATACAACAGGTACAGTATGTGTGGGTGGGTTTACATTGTTCTATGCTCAGGTATGCGTACCTCGCCTCGTTCTGAATATCATTTCAGGTAGATACAGCTTTTGCTTGCGTTCCAGCAGGGATCGTTCCATTGATGATTGGATACGTACATATCACCACGGCACTCCTTTGGTTTGTATGCCGCATCAATTCCTTCATTCCCCTACTGATTCGGTATACTAAGCAATTCACAGTTTGGTTATTTCAATAGATACAACAATCTAACATTATTGTTATATTAGTTTATGGTGGCAGATCCATCCCCATTCAATTAGCATAGTTGTTACAGGTAATTAAAATAAGTTTTTCTCTCTTTGTTTTCTTCTTTGGTTGTGTTTTATTATTTCTTTGGTTGTGTTCTGATGTTTCCAAACTTGGAAAGCACAGAGTGACATTATTCTATGAAGCTGACATATGACACAAAGTCGTTTAAACCTTGGGGTTTCACAGATTGTAACTTATAAGTCCAGATTGCTTCTCTTTCAGAAGCATCTTGTCCCAATCTCCTCCTCTTTTTGGAGGGGGTATCACTTGAATAATTCAAGCTCTCAACCCCTGGGCATTGCTCTCTCGTGACAGGCTGCAAAGTGTATGACTACTGGGGTTTCCCTAGCATTTATAATGTCTCCTATGTGCTCCTGCAGACATTTTTTGAAAGGTCTGAATGTCTTGCCTATGTAGTTGTTCGGATATGGGAAGGTTAGCAAGTAGACCACCCCTTTTGTTTTTCGCAATTTGCGAATTTATGTATGGTATTTTTGTCTCCTGTTGTTGCACTCCGAAATATGTTACTTCTTTCTATATACTGGCACATAGTGCACTTACTGCATGGAAAGGTCCCCTTAGTTTTGTGATTAAGCCATTTTACTGTTTGTTTTGGTTCAAAATTACTTTTTGCTAATCTGTCTTGTAAATAATTCCCCCTTTTGAATGTAATTTGGGGAATGTCTGTGATTATTTCTGTCAATTTTAAAATACCTCAGTGTCTTTGAAGAATATCCTTAACTTCCTTTGCTTTGTCAGAATTAGAGATGAGCAAATCGAAGCTGACGAACCCAAATTCGTTACGACTTTCATGAAATATTCGATTTGCGCGATTAGCTTCATTAAACTCCATTTCCTGCGGATCCACATGTTAGTACATGGGGCAAAGAACGCTGGGAAGGCGGGAAGGGAAGTAGACGGGATGACCCTGAATCACATGCAGGATGCAGCCTATCAGCATCCAGTTACCCCTGTGATGTCACAGCCCTATATAATCGGCAGCCATTTTTCGGCTCGCCATATCATTCATTACACTGCATACAGATAGGATGGACATCGCTGTGTGTGTGTTACACCGAAAAGCTAATTCAAAGAGCATTTCACATCCTAGTCACATCAGTGTTCTGGTGCACTGTGGAGAGCAGTGTTTTTTTCACTGAAAATGATTTTTACTGCAGCCATTAACCTCTCAGTTACTTTCTTCAGCATTGAATTGCAGAGAGGGGCAGAGAGCTGTGTGTTGCCTCATACATTTCAACAAGCTGACTCAACTTCATAAACCTTAGCAGAGGAGGCAGGAAGAATTTTTCGGTGCAATTCTGTGTCTTTGTTACACAACAACTCATCTGCTGGTAATACTAGTCTGTAGATGGTATAATACCCAGCAGTCCATTCCTAATAGTCTTTGACAGAGTGAAACTTTGTGTTTAGTAAACAGCTTTTTTGTGCTGCAGCACTGTTGCGTTCTGCTGGTGTTGTGCAAAAATACATTTTTTTTAAGTGTACTGTACCGCATTTTTCTGCCCTCATAAGTGCATATCACATACCTACATCTAAGTGGTGTACTATTTTGTGTCTATTAATCTGTCAAGGGCCTACATACTGTGAAAGGGCAACCAAAAGTAATCACCGGCTGCTGTAGTACTCCAATACGTTTATTAAGCGCACAGTAGCGCATTTTTCTGCCCTCATAAGTGCATACCACATACCTACATCTAAGTAGTGTACTATTGTGTACCTGTTAATCTGTCAAGGGCCTAGATACTGTGAAAGTCCAGGCCAAAGTAATCACCAGCTGGTGTTTTACTAAAATAAGTTTTTTAAGTGTACTGTACCGCATTTTTCTGCCCTCATAAGTGCATATCACATACCTACTTCTAAGTAGTGTACTATTTTGTACCTGTTAATCTGTCAAGGGCCTAGGTACTGTGAAAGTCCAGGCAAAACTACTCATCGGCTTGTGTTTTAACTCAGATACTTTTTTAAGTGTACTTTAGCTCATTTTTCTGCACTCATAAGTGCATACCACATACATATATCTAAGTAGTGTACTATTTTGTACTTGTTAATCTGTCAAGGGCACACCTGCTGCTGTTCTAGACAAATACTGTTTGAAGCGTATTGTACTCCCCTCATATACGCACCAAGTAAGTCAGGCAGAGAAGTGCCAGGATGTGCACAGAGGAGTGGCGGAGGTCTAAATTCATCAGGCAGAGGTTGCAGCAGACTAGGGGTGAGTGGCAGCAGGAGTCGCAGCGAGAGGCCTGAGCACCCGGTATGAGCTAGCGATCAGTCTCGACCAGCAATCCATCTGCCATCATTGATTGGTTAACACAGTCATCCATTTCATCAGTGACATCTGATACCCCCAGTCAACAGTTGGTGGGTAGAGATGTCGCGAATTGTTTGCCGGCGAACAGTTCCCGGCGAATTTAGCATGTTCGCGTTCGCATCGCCGGGCGAACATATGTGAAGTTCGATCCGCCCCCTATACTTTAACATTGCAGTAAACTTTGACCCTGTGAGTCAGAGTCAGCAGACACATTACAGCCAATCAGCAGCAGTCCCTCCCTTCCAGACCCTCCTACCTCTTGCACGGACGCCATTTTAGCCTCATTCAGCATGCTGCAGGCTTAGGAAGTGGAGGGTCAGAGAAGCTGCTCCTGCTTTTTAGGGAAAGCGATAGCTAGGTTGCTGCTAGGTGGTGTATTCAGGGTCCAGTTTAGTTCTAAAGCACTAGTGTAACATCTGATTTAAGGACAGCACCCAAAAAAGCCCTTTTTAGGGCTGAAAGATATCAGTCCTGGTTGGGAGGGAACCGCTGGTTAAAAGGGGTACTCCAGAATCAAACTTAAGTTCCTTCAAGCAACTATCTACTACAGTATTCAAAGGGCTGAAAGATATCAGTCCGTGTGTCTTGCAAGTTGCAACAGCTGGAGGCACCCTGGTTGGGAGGGAACCGCTGGTTAAAAGGGGTACTCCAGTATAAAACTTAAGTTCCTTCAAGCAACTAACTACTACAGTATTCAAAGGGCTGAAATAAATCAGTCCGTGTGTTTTGCAACAGCTGGAGGCACCCTGGTTGGGGACCACTGCTTAAAAGGGGAACTCCGCTGGCAAGCTTTTTTGCTCATTGTCACACTAGTGCAAATCACATTAGGTGTGACAGTTGTGCAAATTAAAAAAAGAATACCTTTTTTGGCTGTTAAATAAAATCGGTCGTCACTGTAAGTTCACGTCACAGTTGCCATTTTTTTTGCCTGCAGGGCAAATTGTGTCACCCTAGTGCAAATCACATTAGGTGTGACAGTTGTGCAAATTAAAAAAAAAACCTTTTTTAGCTGTTAAATAAAATCAGTCGCACCAACTGGAGATCGGCAAGGTGGTTTGTGACAACGGAACAAATTTGTTGGCGGCATTGAGGTTGGGCAAGTTGACACATGTGCCGTGCATGGCACATGTGTGTAATCTGATTGTACAACGCTTTGTGCTCAAGTACCCAGGCTTACAGGATGTCCTGAAGCAGTCCAGGAAGGTGTGTGGCCATTTCAGGCGTTCCTACACGGCCATGGCGCACTTTTGAAAAGGATTTCTTTGTGTTTTTCACCGTCCTGCATTATAGAGTCTTCTGGACTTTATGATAATTTAAACTTGAATTTTCAAGAGTACTTACCATTACACAAAGGAACGCTTGTTGCGTGTGATTTTTTAACTTAAATTTTCTAAAATAAAATACAGAGAGGGATGAACTCTGTTTCTTTATTTGATGAAAAATTTTATTTAGAAAATAATTTCTTTGTCTGTTTCTCCATCCTGCATTATAGAGTCTTCTGGACTCTTGGATATGCGCTTGTTCTTATATTTCAGCCATGTGTACATGCCCAATTTTTCTGGCCTCTGGTGCTGCACTTTTTATGCTGCCACAATTTTTCTGGGCACTGCTACAGCTGCGGCTGCAACAATACCAACAAACCAAATTTTTGAGCCATGTGTACATGCCTAATTTTTCTGGTACTCTCTGCTGACATCTCTGTCCATTTTAGCAACCGTGCATATTAGATGTATGGTAAGGGTAGCATGGTGGCTCAGAGGTTAGCACTGCTGACTTGCAGCACTGAGGCCTTGGGTTCAAATCCCACTATGTGCTGCCTAATATGGGGGAATCTATGTGCTGCCTAAAGGGGGGCTCTAACTATGTGCTGCCTAACATGGGGGAATCTATGTTCTGCCTAAAGGGGGATCTAACTATGTGATGCCTAAAGGGGGGATCTAACTCTGTGCTGCCTAATATGGGGGAATCTATGTGCTGTCTAACGGGGGAATCTAACTATATGATGCCTAAAGGGGGCTAAAGCATGTTATTCCAAACCATTTAGGAATGTTAGGTGATTTGTGCCCTTTATGGATTAAATCCAGACTTTGCATCAACTATGTAATTTTCCATGGGAGTTTTGCCATGGATCCCCCTCCAGCACGCCACAGTCCAGGTATTAGTCCCCTTGAAACAACTTTTAAATCACTATTGTGGCCAGAAATAACCCCTGTGGGTTTTAAAATTCGCCTGCCCATTGTTTGTTATGGTTATGGTAATCTTCAATTTATATTTCAGAATTCATATTTTAATCTTAGGGATTGCGAAGCCCTAGTGTCTACTCATGCTGCTGCCACCTCCAGGCTGTGCCATTCAGTCACTTTATGGTCTCCTCATGCTTCAGCCAACTCCAGGCTGTGTCATTCAGCCAACATATGGTCTCCTCATGCTGCCATCATCTCCACGCTGTGTCATTTAGCCACTATGTGGTCTCCTCATGCTGCCAACACCTCCACGCTGTGTGATTAAGCCACTATATTGTCTCCTCATTTTTCAGCAACATCCAAGCTGTCATTCAGCCACTATATGGTCTCCTCATGTTGCCAACACCTCCACGCTGTGTCATTCAGGCACTATATGGTCTCCGTATACTGATGCCACCTCCAGGTTTTGTCATTGTGCAGCTTTGCGGCAGTGATTCTAAAAGATGCCTGCAATCTGCATGTCATACTGAATAACAGTATTATTGTACACTCCATATGCGTGTTAGAACAAAGTAAAGTGTTATACACTCCTAGTGAGGCTTTCTGTAGCTCAGAAATAGCAGTTTTTAATATAGATTTGCCACGAATAAATTTGAATCAAAACAAATTTTTTTTAAAAATTCTGCAAATCAGCCGAATCTAAATTTTTAAGAGTTTGCTTATCTCTAGTCATCATACACTCCTATCATTCTGGATGTGCCTCCTTCTTGTTCTCTTCTTTTGGGGGTAAACAGTTGGGTCCTTTTGCAACTCAGTGCCCTATGATATGCTCTCTTCAATGTTTTGTTGGGGTAGCACCTATTTCACCTATTATAAGTCTTATTCACTATTCTGCGGTTTTATTTTGAATTTCTTCTATAGACGAACAGTTCCTGCGTATGTGCAGATATTGACCTGTCGGTATTCCCTGCTTCAGCGGGCGCGGGTGGCAGCTACTCCACTGAAGCAGGCAATTAGTGGCCGTCTGTTTGCCATGCACCATAGTCTGAACCATACCTTCATTTGTGATCCATATTTTTAGATCAAGGAACTCCAGCTGTTCCATGCTATTGGTGCTCGTGAACCTCAATCCTAACTGGTTACTATTCAATGCCTGTACAAAAGAATTGAACTCTGCCTGTGTAGATGACCAAATAATGAAGACATCATCTATGAATCTTAGCCACATTTGAATGTGGCAAGTCTATGATGACAGGGCTTCCCCAAATACCACTTGATCCTCCCAAGTGTATTGTAAGTGTATTATATTCTTCATATATACAATCAATATTCCTTTTATTTCATTGTCATTATTCCATTAAATAATTTTTTTCCTGTTTTTAATACATATATTTACACTATTATATACATATCCATTTTAGATATAATTTCATATTGCTCATATTCTCTCTTTTCCCCTCACCCCCTTTTTTATGTGACAGACTTTACATTGTCAGCTCGAGCCTGCAGTTACTGTTATAAACCCCCTCATCACATCCACCCCCTCCCCTTCTGAGGAGATACATACAGCTGCTTATCAGCTGTCCCCCCACTTGCAAATCACCTTAGACTCTGCCTTACTGCCTGTCAGCTGACTCTTATCTAGCTTCACCCCATAGCTTCAGACATCCTGCAGCTCATTCCCAGCACAGAGAACTTCTCTGCTTGCCTCCAACAATGTCTCCTGTCTCCTGCTTGACAGCTCCGTAACTTCATTTCAGTATATGTATATATACAGCATACAGTAATATATATACATATATATATATATATATATATATATATATATATATATATATATATATATCAACAACAAAAAACGTGGTCTCAAATGGCTGGAGGTGCTCAACCCCAAATGCAGTTGTACAAGGGTGCATTTATGCTGGGGAAGCAGATCCTGCTGTTGTAGTCCATTGCTAGGGGCAATCCCCAGCATAAAATGCATGCAATGGGGGATTCCTGCAGCAGACTACAAGTGCCACAATAGAATCCTACACCAGATAGACGGTGGGGATGTGTAACAATTAGGATAATACAGGAATTTGGTTGCACTATGTGGTAGATGTAAACAATTGCATTTTAGAATTGAAACTTTCAAGGCAGCATTAAGGTGCACATGTGAGGCCAGCAACTGCATGAGCCAACTTAGGTGGGGCTTATAGTCTGCCTCCCTCCTCCCATTGTATGTGTGCTCAGCCACACTGGAGGGTATCTGGGGGAGGCTGTGAGTCGGCCTAATTCTGCCATAATTGCCCACTGGCCCCTGTTTTGCTTATCACGCACAGTTAGCGTTAGGTCGCATGCCACTTGAGAAACCTTAGCGTTGGTGTGCGGTTCAGGTATGTCCTTCATACAAGGATATACTGGCTAATGTCTCAATTTTAACATCAGTGTTGAGGGTTAGCCAATGTCATTGTTTACATCTACCACATAGTGCACCCAAATTCCTGTAGTATATATATATATATATATATATATATATATATATATATATATCCCTATTGCTTCCAATTCATCCCTATTGTCTATAACTACTGTGATATTGTTATATAGGAATTCTGAATGTTTCATTAATGTATTAAATTAATTAATAGTGTAATGAATTAATAAATTATTAATATATTAAATAGGTTTGTTAATTTCAATTTCATATATATATATATATATATATATATATATATATATACACACACACATTGATAGAAATTCATTGATAATGATTATTTTATATAAATTATTAATTATCATTATATTAATATATTCATTTATTTAAATTCAAATAGAGAAAACAGACATGGTCGCACATCCACAATTTGTATTTTGATCTACTTGCTACATTTAGATCAAACTACTAGCCCACTCGCCACATCAAGGCCCCCTATTTAGAGTGGGTCCCTAACGTCCCTAGCATAAAATGGCTTAGCACTGGGCGGCGACCACCACCGCCGCAACACCAGGATTAGACAAACCATGTCACTTGCAGAAATAGATGTTTCTATTTTGGGTGCACATTCTACTAGAAGTGCCATGTCCACCAAAGTCATCCAAGCAGGAGAATCATTGGCTGATATACTTAAAAGGGTACTCAGCTGCTCAGTGTTTGGAAAAACTATTCCGAACGCTGGAGCCAGCGCCAGGAGATTGTGAAGTCATAACCATGCCCCCTCATGATGGCGCGCCCCGCCCCCTCAAAGCAAGTCTATGGAAGGTGGCGTGATGGCTATTTGTTCCAAACGCTGAGCAGTGGAGTACCCCTATAAGGACGCAAATTGGTCTTCCGAGTTCACATTTAAGACTTTTGATTTCAGACCAGGTTCACATGTGACTATGACTTTAGTCTAATAGATTTAGTTATTTTAATTAGTAATTATTATTGTTATGCCTTTACTTCTTTTTCTGTATAAGCTTTAAACATGCATAATGTGAAGCCTCCAGTCTTGTAATTTTCCTACCTTTAGTGACAAAAATATAGATTTTATTAAAGACAGGAGATGAACATTATCCCACCCATGTGAACCCATCGCTCTCACTTGTTTTCTCTTTTATTTCAGTCTAATCTGTTGTTGGATTTCTCCTGTGGAATCTCATCTCATCACACCATCGTTTCCTGTTAGACATCTGAGTTTATTTCCAGACTTTTCAGTTTTCATCTACATCAGAGGATAGTTTATGCAGTCTTCAGTTGATCTTCAATCAATTGCTGATAGTTATTAGTTCCAGTTATGGTTTCTACCATTTATATTCAATACCAGCAAAGAAAGAGGAATGGTTTTGCCTGATTGACTGTGATATCTACTTGGACCGTACCATTATAGATTTGATGCACCTAATTTACATATCAAAACTTTTTTCTTGTTATTAACTCTTTGTTTACTGCTATAAATGTAACCCCTTAACGACCATGGACATAAATGTACGTCCTGGCTTGGCGGTACTTCGTGCACCAGGACGTACTTTTACGTCCTGTGTATGACCGCGAGCAAAAGAGCGGTGCTCACGTCATACACGGCAAGGTCTGGTATTGGGGACCCGCCGTAATGGGTGACATCCGCGATTGCACGGATGTCCGCCATTAACCCCTCAGATGCCGTGATCAGTACAGATCACGGCATCTGTGGCAATGCGCGTATTAAAATAGATGATCGGATCGCCCTCACCTACCTCTGTCCGTTTCCCAGCATCTTCTGCTCTGGTCTGAGATCAGACGCCGTCCGCTCAGGAGACGCGTGTGAGCAGCCGGCTAACAGTTCGGCTCCCCGCCACTGCGGGTAACACACGTCCCTGGAGCTTTCTATTCGCAATTAGGACGCCGCAACCGTGAGTGTTGTTCCTTTTGTTTACAGGCATGTGCACCGTGATTTAGGAGTTAGCCAGAACAAATGGCATTTTCTTTCCTTTTCCTTCACAGGTGTCGTACTATGCCTCTGATAGAACCGTGAGTGCATGCATATATTTGTTACAGGCACCATACAGTCCGGACATGGTATACTGAACGGTATTTCTTTTTATGTGTTTATTTGCAGGTGGACCCGGTCTATTGGGTTAAGGAAGAACTCCATCTTCTGAGCCCAAATATTTATGGGCTCAGATACTTTTATTGTCTACTATTATGAGATATGTACCACTTGTTTAGCCCCTGAGGAGGTCACATGTTACAGTGTGCTGAAACGCGTAGGGCATTGTGGTTTTTCCAAAACATAGAGAGCCTATTACGGGCATCTATGTACTGTTGTGTACATTATCCTAATATTTTGGGAGCCCTCTCCCCATCTGTTATATTTTAGCAGATTATATCAGGCGTCTATTCGGTTTGTGCACTTCTCATCTGAGTGCTACAAACAACAATACTGCATCACATGCATTATATTTCTTAATTACCATTATTAAAAGCTAAGTTTTATATGCACCTCCCCCCCCCTCTTTACTATATTTAGTTTGGGAGATTACATATACGGGTTAGTAGATACCCCTATAAATCTATTACTAATCTCATTTGATTTGATATTGGCTATGGCTAGCCTGGTTACCAGTACACCCAATTTGGATGATTGGATCAGTGAGGCGCGTGATGTTTTCTCGGATAAAACTTTAGTACAATCCAAATATACCCCCTCTCTCAAAGCTGCGTTTCGTGAATTGACACAGTGTCATAAATCTTATATTATCAGTTTTTGGGAGGTTCAGAGTTTCGAATCTTATATTCAAAACAAAATTGTACCCCGCGGGTTGCGTATACCCATTTTGCCCTCCATTAGACTACGTACACCAGAGGTCTTAAAGAAGTGGGAGGAGGAGGCAACTACCTGCTCAGTTAGGTTTTTACAAATACTACTTGAGGAGGAGAAAAGAATCTTGGAGATCTCTGGCAAAAAATTGAAAGAGCAACAAGAGATAGCTGCCAAATTTAAAGGAGAACCTGATTTTGTGACAAAGGAGACCCAGTTACAGAACACCATAGAAAGGTTCTGCTATCACCTAAAAGAGCGTAAACATACTCAGTTTGTCAGAGATCTCCAGGATTTTAGGGACAACAGGGCCTACCAGGTCCTGGAAAAGACACATCCCCATAGAGACAGTGAAATAGAACCCTCCTCCTCGGAAACAGATACCTCAGATAGGGAGAAGGGCAAAAGTGATAGGGGGAGAGGTAGGGGTAGAGGCAGACCCCATAATCGAGGCAAGAACCGCCATAGAGCCACAATACGTAATCAACAATATAATCAGGCATGTGGCCCCTCCTCGGCGCCCTTCTCTTCCTCTCCTCAGTCACATTTTTTAGAGGGGGAGAATCCTTACCTCTTGCGCCCTACCACGGGACGGGGAAGATCACAGAACTGAAAGGTTCCAAAGGCCCTCAAATAATTAATCTATCAGACCATGTCCTCAATGAGTTCCAGGTGGCCGTACTCAATAAGGGTTTGTCCTTTGTCCCTACGGTGGAATTTGATGCATTTACATGGACAAAGGACATTAGTCTATTTACACGTAAACTTAACTGGCAAAAATTTCATAAAGACCTTGAGAGAAAAAAGAGTGCGGTCATGGGGATCTCAGTTGAGGACCTAGCAACAGTTAATGAACTTGCGGACCTATTTGAGTCTGGTGAGAGAGATAGGGGTTTGGGACCATTTACGGACCTTAAACCAAAGAGTAAAGCACAGCCACCGGTAGGTGAAACCTCTTGCATTGAGATATTCAAGGAACTAGTCTTGCGTGATCTTAAATATCTAACTTCCGAAAAAAGTAATGTCAGAAATAATTTCTCCAAAAAAGAAAAAATGGCTATGAGGGATCTCACAGACAATATGGAGATTGTGATCAAACCCTCCGATAAAGGGGGGAATATAGTCATCATGAATAGAAACCTGTATAAAGAGATGTGTTACAAAATCTTAAAAGATAGGGATTCCTACTAGATACTGCAAGAGGATCCAACATCTAAATATAGGCAGGAATTGATGACTATTTTGGATGAAGCCAAGACAGACGGCCTTATTAGCGATGGGGAATATAGATATTTGACACCTGATGCTCCCGTTACTCCCACGTTCTATGCACTGCCAAAAATTCACAAGGGCACTTCCCCACTGAAAGGGCGTCCAATCGTCTCGGGGATTGGTGGCATTTCGCAGAACGTTGGAGTCTAAGTGGACAAGGTTCTTAGAGATTTCGTCACTGCCCTTCCTTCATTTACACGAGATACGATGGACCTTATGTCCAAATTAGAAGGCATTGTAGTGGATAAGGATGTGTTGTTGGGAGGAATAGATGTCGAGGCATTATATTCCTCCATCCCACACGAACAGGGGATGAAGGCCGTGACGTATTATCTCTCCACTAGGGGAATTTACCTACACAATCATAACAATCTTATCATCAGATTGATGGAGTTCATACTATTACACAATTACTTTCTCTTCGACGGACGCTTCTACCACCAGCTTAAAGGGACTGCCATGGGCAGTCCCTGTGCACCAACTTATGCTAACATCTTCTTAGGCTGGTGGGAGACCACTGTCGCGTTCGTGGAAGAGAAAGAAAGGTACCTGGAGTATGTCCCTTTCTGGACACGATATATAGACGACGTGTTCGTCCTATGGACAGGTACAGAACAAGACTTCAAACAATTTATGCACTCCATCAATAATAATGAGGTAGGTCTCAAATTTACTTACACCTTGAGCCCCTCACACTTAGACTTTCTGGATGTTACTATCCGAAAGGATGATTCAGGTGATTTGACTACTAATGTGTTCCGTAAAGCCACTGCAACGAACAACCTCCTGAGGTGGGAGAGTTGCCATCCGGGCCCCCTTAAAAAGGGGATCCCTAAAGGGCAATACCTCCGCCTCAGGAGGAACTGTTCGGAGATATGTACCACTTGTTTAGCCCCTGAGGAGGTCACATGTTACAGTGTGCTGAAACGCGTAGGGCATTGTGGTTTTTCCAAAACATAGAGAGCCTATTACGGGCATCTATGTACTGTTGTGTACATTATCCTAATATTGTGGGAGCCCTCTCCCCATCTGTTATATTTTAGCAGATTATATCAGGCGTCTATTTGGTTTGTGCACTTCTCATCTGAGTGCTACAAACAACAATACTGCATCACATGCATTATATTTCTTAATTACCATTATTAAAAGCTAAGTTTTATATGCACCTCCCCCCCCTCTTTACTGGTCTGAGATCGAGCAGACCAGAGCAGAAGATGACAGATAATACTGTTTGCTATAGATAGTCCCCTATCGAGACATAAAAAGTGTTAAAAAAAAACTTGAAAAAAAAAAAAGGTGAAAAAAAAATAAAAATGAAAATTGTCAGTTTTTCCCATTTTACCCCCAAAAAGCTTAATTTTTTAAAATTAACATATTTGGTATCAACGCGTGCGTAATTGTCCGAACTATCAAAATATAAGGTTAATGATCCCGTATATACTATCAAAAACATGAATACAAAGTGATCAAACAGTTCAATCAAAACAAAAATGGTACCAATAAAAACTTCAGATCACGGTGCAAAATGTGAGCCCTCACCTTCTTTTGGTGCTTTTCTTGTCAAACTTGAAGGACTGTAATAATCAGCATTGTTCATTGGTTGGCTCATCTATGGTATATTTGAAATGTAGTAACTGATGTATCTGTCCTAGTGTTATACAAAGGAGACATCTCGGCTTGAGGATGTTAATTGCCCCTGTCTATTTCCAATCTCAAAGTGTCATACATAGTAATAGTCAATGTATCAAAAGGTGCTGAAGGTGGGGGTAATTTGTCTTCTGTGTCTGACAATTGGACTACTCTTGCAATATATCTGAGAAAGATTTTTATAATTTTTTTTATTTGGGGGGGGGGGGGGGGGGTAGAGCTAATGTAGAAAATTACTGTGCTTCCTGTCTTACAAACAGGTAGTGCAGCTGACACTGATGACAACCATACTTACCTGATCCTGTTCCGTGCTCAGATTCTCCGGCTATCTTCTTCTGTATCTTCTCCTCTGCGGCCAACTTGGAGCTTGGGTGGAGCTTCGTGGCGTCACTGCTCCTGCTTCTCTGCTGGGTCCTGCTGCTAGCAAACAGCAGCGATGATGTCACAAAGCTTTGCCCATGCTCCAAGTTGGCTCCAGAATGGAAGATACCAAATAAGAGAACCAAATTTCCACTACTGCAGCGCTCCTAAATAGAGTCGGGGTTCTGTTCCAGAGAGCACGGGGGATCCCAGTGGTCTGACCTCCCCGCAATCAGCTACTTATACCCTTTCCTGTGGAAGAGATATATTTCACTGTACAACCCCTTTAAGGATCCCATAACCTTTAATTGTGAGGGGTGCAAGTTACTCTAGTTACATGCCTTATAGTGTAAAATATATACAATTATTTGCTCCTATATGGTAACTCACATTACTTTTCAATCATTCTATTCAATAGCATTTTTTGTGCTGCATCCTGTATTCTACATTACTTCCACACTATCACACTTGTTTACAGTAACCATGGATAATTAGCAATGTTGCAATCTGTTAAATCACACAGAGAGACTCTTACAAACAACCAAAAATAACAACCCAGATTCTTTCATCTTGGCTGCATATTGCATTTTTGCTATTTGTATTTCTCAAATACATCTATAAAATAAGAAAATGTGTATCATTCAAAACCAATGCCATTACATTTTATTTACCCCCTTCCCTCCACTTAGATGTTTCATTCCATTTTAGAATGATTTGCTAGATAAAAAATCCTTATCATGGCAAAGAGAGTTTATAAAATATTCAGAAATATAGAAGGAAAATGTAGTTCAGAAATTATTCACCTATACCTGATTTTAGCATAACTATATAACAATCTGTATAGAGTTATAGAGTTGTGGACACAGACAGTAGAGGGTCCCTGGGCTCTCCTCTAACCCATTATAAGGTACTTCCCTTAAGTCACTCTTAACAATCTGTATGTGGTCAGTAGGGATGTGCGAATCGAATCTGACAAATCCGAATTTGTTACGAATTTCAGGAAAAATTTGATTTGTAACGATTGAGAATAGCGCCGCGATTCGATCACGCAAATCGCTTCATTAAACTCCATTTAGTGTGGTCTAGGCTCCAGGGGCCGGGCATCTAAAATGGCGGATCCACATGTGAGGACATGGACCAAGAAATTCTGGGAAGGCAGGAAGGTGGGTAGGCAGGATGACCCTGAATCACATGCAGTCTATCAGCAGCCAGGCACCCCTGTGATGTCACAGCCAGGGCTCAAGTCCTGCAGGAAAGAGTGGGAACAGAGTTCCTTTACTTTTTCCACAGCAGGAACACTGGTCCCATTAGCAGGAGTACAGCAGGACCAGCCCTTGAGTGGAAACATTGGGTGAGTTCCCACACTTTTTTTTCTAGGACTTGACTCCTGGTCACAGCCCTATATAATCGGCAGCCATCTGGCGGCCAGTCACATCAGTGTTCTATTACAGAGAGAGAGGGACAGACAGCAGTGTGTATTGCACAGAAAAGCATTTTTACAGCAGTGATTCACCTCCCAGTCCCATAAGCATTGTATTGCTGATGAGGACATGGTGCAAGGAATCCTGGGAAGGCGGGAAGGGAAGGCGGTTGGCGGGATGACCCTGAATCACATGCAGCATCCAGCCTATCAGCAGCCAGCCACCCCTGTGATGTCACAGCCCTATATAATCAGCAGCCATATTGCGGCCAGTCACATCAGCGTTCTATTACAGAGAGAGAGAGGGACAGACAGCAGTGTGTGTTGCACAGAAAAGATTTTTTATAGTAGCGATTCACCCCTCAAGCCCAAATCCAGCCTAAAATCACTGAAGGGGAGTGAGATTAACAGAAAGAGTGCAATTTTGGGTGTAGTACACAATAACTGTGTGCTGCAGCACTGGTGTGTACAACAACTGAAAAGCTAATAGTAGCCAGCCAGTTAGGGTGAACAGAGCACTAAAAGTGTATTGTCCTCTATTAAGTGTAACCTGTGCGTACATCTAAGTGATGTACCATTTTATTACTGTTAAAGTCTTAACCCTTTAAGGACCCGTGGTTTTTCCGTTTTTGCATTTTCGTTTTTTCCACCTTACATTTAAAAAATCATTACTCTTTAAATTTTGCACCTAAAAATCCATATGATGGCTTACTTTTTGTGTCACCAATTCTACTTTGTAATTGCGTCAGTCATTTTACCCAAAAATCTACGGCGAAATGGAAAAAATAAATCATTGTGGGACAAAATTTAAAAAAAAAAACACATTCTGTAACTTTTGGGGGCTTCCATTTCTTCAAAGACCTTCTGTAGGTCCATACGGTTAAAATGATACCCTACTTATATAGGTTGGATATTGTTGTACTTCTGGAAAAAATCATAACTACATGCAGTAAAATTTATACGTTTAAAATTGTCATCTTCTGACCCCTATAACTTTTTTATTTTTCAGTATATGGGTCAGTATGAGGGCTCATTTTTTTGCGTCATGATCTGACATTTCTAGCGGTACCATTTCTGTATTGATCGGACTTATTTATTGCTATTTATTCATTTTTCATGATATAAAAAGTGACAGAAAGTACAATATTTTGGAATTTGGAATTTGTTTGCATGTACGCCATTGACTGTGCGGTTTAATTAATTATATATTTTTATAATTCGGACATTTCCACACGCAGCGATACCACATATGTTTATTATTATTTACACTGTTTTTTTTTTAAATGGGAAAAGGGGGGTGATTCAAACTTTTATTAGGGAAGGGGTTAAATGATCTTTATTCACTTTTCTTTTTCCCTTTTTTTTTTTTTTTGCAATGTTATAGCTCCCATATGGGGCTATAACACTGCACACACTGATCTTTTACATTGATCAATGGTTTCTCATAGGAAACCATTGATAAATGATTCTGCCGCTTGACTGCTCATGCCTGGATCTCAGGCACTGAGCAGTCATTCGGCGATCGGACACCAGGAGGCAAGGTAGGGGACCATCCTGTGTGCCAGCTGTTCGGGATGCCGCGATTTCGCCGCGGACATCCCGAACAGCCCCCTGAGCTAATGATTTACTTGCCACAGCAGCGTGCACCCGTGTATTGGGTTTAGGTGCTGGCTACATTTTTGTTTTATTTTGTTTTTGCTGTGCAATGTGGGGGGAGTGGCTCCCTCTGTAGCCGTGCATCCCCTCCCCCTTTTTCACAGGAAGTGGTTTTAGGTTGTTGGTGGATCCAGCATGTCGCCCAGCCTGAGGTGAGTGAATGTTAGGGTCCCATCCTATATGAGGCCACCTCCACGTGGTGGATGGGGGGGACACGTTTTGATCAAAAAGTGCGCTAAGAGCCTCCATTTTCTTGACCAAGTGTGCTGCTGCCATTTTCTTTTTTAACATTTCTTGTACTTGCCACAGCGGCGTGCACCCGTGTATTGGGTTTAGGTGCTGGCTACATTTTTGTTTTATTTTGTTTTTGCTGTGCAATGTGGGGGAGTGGCTCCCTCTGTAGCCATGCATCCTCTCCCCCTTTTTCACAGGAGGTGGTTTTAGGTTGTTAGTGGATCCAGCATGTCGCCCAGCCTGAGGTGAGTGAATGTTAGGGTCCCATCCTATATGAGGCCACCTCCACGTGGTGGATGGGGGGACACGTTTTGATCAAAAAGTGCGCTAAGAGCCTCCATTTTGTTGACCAAGTGTGTTGCTGCCATTTTCTTTTTTAACAGGATTTGTAAATGACTTCTATTAAAAAATCTTAATCCTTCCAGTACTTATTAGCTGCTGAATACTACAGAGGAAATACTTTTCTTTTTGAACACAGTGCTCTTTGCTGACATCTCTGTCCATTTTAGGAACTGTCCAGAGCAGCAAATGGTTGCTATGGGGATTTTCTCCAACTCTGAACAGTTCTTAAAATGGACTGATATGTCAGCAGAGAGCACTGTGCTTGTGAATCAGCAGAGAGCTCTGTGTTCCAAAAAGAAAAGAATATCCTCTGTAGTATTCAGCAGCTAATAAGTGCTGGAAGGATTAAGATTTTTTAATAGAATCAATTTACAAATCTGTTAACTTTCTGGCACCAATTGATTTAAAAAAAAAAAAAGGTTTTCATTGGAGCCCCATTAAGGGCCTAGATACTGTGAAAGGCCAGCCAAAGGTACACACCTGCTGGTGTTGTAGACAAATACTGTTTTAAGCGTACTGAAGCACATTGTCCTCCCCTCAGTGCATACCACATACATACATCTAAGTGGTTTACCATTTTGTTCCTGTTAAAGTCTTAAAGGGGTACTCCGCCCCTAGCATCTTATCAGATGTCAGATCGCAGATCTGCAAAGATTGCTACTTTACAATTCAACCCCTCTACAAGGTCATTAATGAATATATTAAATAGGACAGGACCCAAGACTGACCCCTGTGGTACCCCACTAGTAACAGTCACCCAATCAGAATAAGTACCATTAATAACCACCCTCTGCTTCCTATCACTGAGCCAGTTACTTACCCACTTACACACATTCTCCCCTAGCCCCATCCTTCTCATTTTATGTACCAACCGTTTATGTGGCATTGTATCAAATGCTTTGGAAAAATACAGATATACGACATCCAGCGATTCCACCTGGTCCAGTCTGGAGCTCACCTCCTCATAAAAGCTGATCAGGTTAGTTTGACAAGACCGATCCCTCATAAATCCAAGCTGATATGGGGTCATACATTTTTTTTTATCAAGATACTCCAAAATAGCATCCCTTAGGAAACCCTCAAACAATTTACATACAACCAAGGTTAAACTAAGAGGCCTATAATTTCCAGGCTCAACTTTTGACCCCTTTTTAAATATTGGCACTACATTTGCCATGCGCAAGTCCTGGGGAACAGTCCCTGTCACTATAGAGTCCCTGAATATTAAAAAATAGGGGTCTGTCTATTACATTACTTAATTAATACTTAATTACATTACTTAATTAATACTTAATTTTTGTAGGCGGCACTGTACTTCTTCCTAGACAGGTGACCTGTACAGGGGAGTTTACCTTATCTCGCTGTATTTCACCTGCCATTTAATTTTCCTCGGTGAATACAGTGGAGAAGAATTCAGCCCCTATATGATCTCCTCATGCTGCTGCAACCTCCAAGCTGTGTCATTCAGGCACTATATGGTCTTCTTATGCTGCCGCCACCTCCACGCTGTGTCATTCAGCCACTATATGGTCTCCTCATACTGATGCCACCTGCAGGCTCTGTCATTGTGCCACTCTGTGACAGTGATTATAATAGCGATACCTCTAATCTGCATGCCATATTGCATAGCAATATTATTTCACTAACCCAGCACACACCCTATGCATGTTACAGCAAGGCAAAGTGTTCTACACCCCTATTGAGGCTCTCTGTAGGTCAGAAATAGCCATTTTTAATACCGATTCGCCGCAAATAAATTCGGACTGAACCAATTTTTTTCAAAAACTTTGGCAAATCAGCCGAATCAAATTTTTCAAAAAATTTACATCGGCACTGACGACAGTGGGGGAGTGGTCTGAAGAAGTGGACCTGTTGCACGAAATAGCCATCACGCTCCTGGCGTTCCTCCTCCCTATGCTGTAGTCTGCCGGTCACCGAATAAAGCCTTACCGTTACCTCTGATGTGGTGAGTGCCATCGTCGTTCTTTTCTTCATCCATTCTGCACTGAATTCCGGATTGAGCACCCTGCCAGAGGGTATACGGGCTAGGTGTCCATGGGCATAATTTATTAGGTCCCTTGTAGCTGTGCTGAGCGCTTCATCTTTTACAGCCTGTTCTACACCCCTATTGAGGCTCTCTGTAGGCCAGAAATAGCCATTTTAATACCGATTCCCCGCAAATAAATTCGGACTGAACCAAATTTTTTCAAAAAATTTGGCGAATCAGCCGAATCAAATTTTTCAAAAATTCTCTCATCTCTAGTGGTGATCTGAACACTGCCATTATAGAATTGTGAACGCAGTCGGAAGATGATCCTTGTGCTCTCCAATAGCTTATCATAAGGTACTTCCTTTATGTCACTCTTAAAGGACATCTGCAGCCTAAATACACTTATCCCCTATACACAGGATAGGGGATAAGTGTTTGATCGCAGGGGGTTCGAACACTGGGACCCCCCGCGATCTCCTGCACAGGGCCCCAGCTCTGCTGTGGCTCTCCCATACAGGAGGCGTGCTGGCTTCAGCATGATGCTGTGGCTGACATGCCTCCTCCATGTTGTTCTATGGGAGAGTCGCAGATGCAGCTTTCATGCCCCCCCACTTCTTGCATGGAGCTGTATGGGGAGGGGGAGTGGAGGGGGTGTACGCACATTAGCCACAGCAATGCCAGGGCCCAATTTGGGAGATCGCTGGTCCCAGCATTCAGACCCCCCCCCCACGATCAAACACTTATCCCCTATCCTGTGGATAGAGGATAAGTGTATTTAGGCTGAAGATGTCCTTTAACTCTCGCTCATCATTAATTATAATAAAACAGTTTCCACACAAGGAAAGTGTCAGCATATTGAAAATAATTATTTATTACATAACTCACCCCTACAGCCCTCGTCAACCCTTTTATTAACGGGGTTATCCAACATAAGGTGACTTTACAAATTTCTTGTCAGCCAGTAATTTACATGCTTACTATGGATCCGTGCTTGTGTTGAGGATAAATGGATGTGAACTGGCTACTTCCTGTTTCTGTGGCCTTCTTCAGACTACAATCCCAATGATTCTTTGTTTCTAGGTGGTAGAGGATTTATCTCCTTCCCAAACAGCCACCCCACTCATTGGAGTACAGCTAGGCTCCCTCCATGAGTGCTGTGCTTAAAACTACAATTCTCTGCAGCCCTGTGGAGAATAATCTCCCTCCCACCCAGCGTTCAATCCTCCCATTGAAGCAGAGACACGCTCCCTTTCAGCACATGACTAGTGATGCATTGTCTCAGGTTGCATACATAACAATTGTGGACCAGCCTTAAAACCACAGTTACAGACATTATATTATGAACTACACTTACTTTACAGCCTCTGTAGCGTCCCCCCCAAAAAAAATCCCAGAATACCCCCTTTAAAAAAAAATTTAAAAAAAGACGCTGGTTATCGATGTAGTCCACCGAATCCGATGTAGTTTACTGCAAACATGTACCTGAAATGAGAAGAAAAGGAAATAAAAAATTAGTTAGTACATTTTTGGCGCTCTTCCTTGGGGGGCGCCGCTTTGCTAAACTACAACCCATATAATTTCCAGACAGCTTTTGGCTGATGTTATAGCTTACAATAGCTGAAGTCTCCCTGTTTGGGAAGACATTGCCAGAAGGGTCTGTTCAAATTTTACAAAACGTACAATGTAAACAGAGCCTTACCACTTATCAACTGCTGGCTACCGGGTTGTAGCTCTGCCTCTAATGAAGTCATCACTAGAGTCAGGGCTACACCAGAGCAGGAGCCAGGACTTAGTAAGTTGATGTCGGCTTTTGTATACTAGTATATCTCTGATCTCAAGATTGCTGGATATACTGTTTAACCCCCAAAGGGTATACAGACTGCTCGTTCACTGTACATTTTTGCTGGACAGGAGATACACGATGTATAGCGGCTGTATAGCCTTGAATACATCTCATCCCCCCTGACAGCAGAGAGGGCCAGTGGACATTAGTATTGATGCTATGCATCACCCCTTACATTCCCTGGCAAGGCGCTTTGCATCTTACCCATGGAGTGGTACCCTGACAATTTTCAGGCATTTTTCCTGGTGTAAAAAACAAGTAGAAACTTAGCAAAGTTTCTTGCGCTGAACTTTGCTTTAAGAATTGTGCTACTGTTTGCTACTGTAGGTCAAATCATCTATTTGCAGGAATACATCATTATGAAATAACATGCGTTTCTTATAGCTGTGGCTTTTTATTTTAACCTTTGATAATCCAACATTTCTGTAATATAAACTCAACATTTCTTTGGTCTTTCCATTTCCTTCCTTTAGGACTCTTAAGATTAGAGGTAAGCGAACTTTTGAAAAATTTGATTTGGCCAATTCACCGATTTTTCCGAAAAAATTTGCTTTGGGTCGAATATATTTGTAACGAATCTATATTAAAAACGGCTTTTTCTGGCCTACAGAAAACATCAATAGGGGTGTAGAACACTTTGTTTTGTTCTAACACGCATATGGAGTGTGAAATAATACTGTTATTCAGTATGACATGCAGATTACAGGCAGCACTATTAGAATCACTGCTGCAGAGCGGCACAAGGACAGAGCCTTGAGGTGATATCAGTATGAGGAGACCATAAATTGGCTGAGTGACACAGCTTGGATGTGGCGGAAGCATGAGGAGAACATATAGTGACTAAATGACACAGTGTGGAGGTGTTGGCAGCATGAGGAGACCATATAGTGGCTGAATGACACAGCGTGGAGGTGTTGGCAGCATGAGGAGACCATATAGTGGCTAAATGACACAGTGTAGAGGTGTTGGCAGCATGAGGAGACCATATAGTGGCTGAATAACACAGTGTTGGGGTCTTGGCAGCATGAGGAGACCATATCGTGGCTGAATGACACAGCTTGGTTGTGGCTGAAACATGAGGAGACCATATAGTGGCTGAATGACACAGCCTGGAGGTGGCTGAAGCATGAGGAGACCATATAGTGGCTGAATGACACAGCGTGGAGTTGTTGGCAGCATAAGGAGACCATATAGTGGCTGAATGACACAGTGTGGAGGTGTTGGTAGCATGAGGAGACCATATAGTGGCTGAATGACACAGCTTGGATGTGGCTGAAGCATGAGGAGGCCATATAGTGGCTAAATGACACAGCGTGGAGGTGTTGGCAGCATGAGGAGACCATTTGTGGCTGAATGACACAGCGTGGTTGTGGCTGAAACATGAGGAGACCATAAAGTGGCTGAATGACACAGCCTGGAGGTGGCTGAAGCATAAGGAGACCATATAGTGGCTGAATGACACAGCGTGGAGGTGTTGGCAGCATGAGGAGACCATATAGTGGCTGAATGACACAGTGTGGAGGTGTTGGTAGCATGGGGAGACCATATAGTGGCTGAATGACACAGCTTGGATGTGGCAGAAGCATGAGGAGACCATATAGTGGCTAATTGACACAGTGTGGAGGTGTTGGCAGCATGAGGAGACCATTTAGTGGCTGAATGACACAATGTGGAGGTCTTGGCAGCATGATGAGACCATATAGTGGTTGAATGACACAGCTTGGAAGTGGCTGAAGCATGAGGAGACCATATAGTGGCTAAATGACACAGCGTGGATGTGTTGGCAGTATGAGGAGACCATTTGTGGCTGAATGACACAGCGTGGTTGTGGCTGAAACATGAGGAGACCATATAGTGGCTGAATGACACAGCCTGGAGGTGGCTGAAGCATGAGGATACCATATAGTGGCTGAATGACACAGCGTGGAGGTGTTGGCAGCATGAGGAGATCATATAGTGGCTGAATGACACAGTGTGGAGGTGTTGGTAGCATGGGGAGACCATATAGTGGCTGAATGACACAGCTTGGATGTGGCTGAAGCATGAGGAGACCATATAGTGGCTAATTGACACAGTGTGGAGGTGTTGGCAGCATGAGGAGACCATTTAGTGGCTGAATGACACAATGTGGAGGTCTTGGCAGCATGATGAGACCATATAGTGGTTGAATGACACAGCTTGGAAGTGGCTGAAGCATGAGGAGACCATATAGTGGCTGAATGACACAGCCTGGAGGTGGCTGAAGCATGAGGAGACCATATGGTGGATGAATGACACAGCGTGGAGGTATTGGCAGCATGAGGAGACCAAATAGTGGTTAAATGACACAGCGTGGAGGAGTTGGCAGCATGAGGAGACCATATAGTTGCCAAATGACACAGCCTGGAGCTGGTAGCAGCATGAGTAGACACTAGAGCTTCACAATCCCTAAGATTAAAAGATGAATTTTAAAATTCAAATTGAAGATTTATGGTAGGTAGTGCTACCATAAAAACTTTTAGGCCCAGGCCCAGCAGCATTAGTAAACCATATATTGGCTGAATGGCACAGCCTGAAGTTGGCTGAAGCATAAGGAGATCATATAGTGTCTGAATGGCACAGCCTGGAGTTGGCTGAAGCATGAAGAGACCATATAGTAGCTGAATGGCACAGCCTGGAGTTGGCTGAAACACGATAAGAGACCATGTAGTGGCTTGAATTGCACAGCCTGGAGGTGGCTGAAGCATGAGGAGACCATAGAGTTGCTGAATGGCACAGCCTGGATGTGGCTGAAGCATAAGGAGACAATATAGTGTTTGAATGGCACAGCCTGGATTTGGCTGAAGCATGAGGAGACCATATGGTGGCTGAATGACACAGCCTGGCGGTGGCTGAAGCATGAGGAGACCATATAGTGTTTGAATGGCACAGCCTGGAGTTGGCTGAAGCATAAGGAGACCATATAGTGTTTCAATGGAACAGCCTGGATTTGGCTGAAGCATGAGGAGACCATATAGTGTCTGAATGGCGCATCCTGGAGTTTGTGGAAGCATGAAGAGACCATATAGTGGCTGAATGGCACAGCCTGACATTGGCTGAAGCATAAGGAGACCATATAGAGTTTAAATGGCATAGCTTGGAGTTGGCTGAAGCATGAGGAGACCATATAGTGTCTTAATGGCACAGCCTGGAGTTTGTGGCAACATGAAGAGACCATAGTGCTTCATTACACAGCCTAGAGGTGGCTGAAGCATGAGGAGACCATATAGTGGCTGAATGGCACAGCCTGGAGTTTGTGGCAGCATTAAGAGACCATGTGAATCCGGGTAGAAAAAAAAGACATGGCCGCACATCCACACTCCCCCCCACCCCCCCCCCACAAACACGGCGCCGCATCAGCAACGGACACCGCACAGCACCACACCAGTGTGAACAAGTTGTAAAAGCTCACTTACCATGTGCTCCCAGCCAAACTGGGAGGCTGCTAGAAAGTGAAAGGACCCTGCGTGTTATGCCTAGCGCTCCGGGTCCCCGCTCCTCCCCGAAGCGCTTACGGCGTCTCTCTCTCCGCAGCGCCCCGGACGGTCCCGCTGACCGGGAGCGCTGCACTGTCATGGCCGTCGGGGATGCGATTCGCACAGCGGGACGCGCCCGCTCGCGAATCGCATCCCAGGTCACTTACCCGTTCCCATCCCCTGCTGTCATGTGCTGGCGCGCGCGGCTCCGCTCTCTAGGGCGCGCGCGCGCCAGCTCCCTGAGACTTAAAGGGCCAGTGCACCAATGATTGGTGCCTGGCCCAATTAGCTTAATTGGCTTCCACCTGCTCCCAGACTATATCTGATCTCTGCCCCTGCACTCCCCTGCCGGATCTTGTTGCCTTAGAGCCTAGTGAAAGCGTTACTGTGTTTGTCCATACTGTGTACTTGACCTCCTGCTATTACCTTATTGACTACGATCCTTGCTGCCTGCCCCGACCTTCTGCTACGTCCGACCTTGCTTCTGTCTACTCCCTTGTACCGTGCCTATCTTCAGCAGTCAGAGAGGTTGAGCCGTTGCTAGTGGATACGACCTGGTCACTACCGCCGCTGCAAGACCATCCCGCTTTGCGGCGGGCTCTGGTGAATACCAGTAGTGACTTAGAACCGGTCCACTAGCACGGTCCACGCCAATCCCTCTCTGGCACAGAGGATCCACCTCCTGCCAGCCGGCATCGTGACAGTAGATCCGGCCATGGATCCCGCTGAGGTTCCCCTGCCTTATATCTCTGATCTCACCACGGTGGTCGCCCAGCAATCCCGACAGATCGCCCATCTAACCCACCAGCTGTCGGAAGTGTCCACCATGGTGCAGCAACTTCAGTCGCAACTTCTGCCTCTGCTACAGCAGCCACCATCTCCTCCGCCAGCTCCTGCACCCCTTCCGCAGCGAGTGGCCACTCCTAGCCTCCGCTTGTCCTTGCCGGACAAATTTGATGGGGACTCTAAGTTTTGCCGTGGCTTTCTTTCGCAATGTTCCCTGCACTTGGAGATGATGTCGGACCAGTTTCCTACTGAAAGGTCTAAGGTGGCTTTCGTAGTCAGCCTTCTGTCTGGAAAAGCTCTGTCATGGGCCACACCGCTCTGGGACCGCAATGACCCCGTCACTGCCTCTGTACACTCCTTCTTCTCGGAAATTCGAAGTGTCTTTGAGGAACCCGCCCGAGCCTCTTCTGCTGAGACTGCCCTGCTGAACCTGGTCCAGGGTAATTCTTCCGTTGGCGAGTACGCCATACAATTCCGTACTCTTGCTTCTGAACTATCCTGGAATAATGAGGCCCTCTGCGCGACCTTTAAAAAAGGCCTATCCAGCAACATTAAAGATGTTCTGGCCGCACGAGAAACTCCTGCTAACCTGCATGAACTCATTCATCTAGCCACTCGCATTGACATGCGTTTTTCTGAGAGGCATCAAGAGCTTCGCCAGGAAAAAGACTTAGATCTCTGGACACCTCTCCCACAGTCTCCATTGCAATCTGCGCCTAGGCCTCCCGCCGAGGAGGCCATGCAAGTGGATCGGTCTCGCCTGACCCAGGAAGAGAGGAATCGCCGTAGGGAAGAGAATCTTTGTCTGTACTGTGCCAGTACCGAACATTTTTTGGTGGATTGCCCTATCCGTCCTCCACGTCTGGGAAACGCACGCTCGCACCCAGCTCTCGTGGGTGTGGCGTCTCTTGATGCTAAGTCGGCTTCTCCACGTCTCACGGTGCCTGTACGGATTTCTCCTTCAGCCAACTCTTCCCTCTCAGCCGTGGCCTGCCTGGACTCTGGTGCCTCTGGGAATTTTATTCGGGAGTCCTTGGTGAATAAATTCCGCATCCCGGTGACCCGTCTCGTCAAGCCACTCTACATTTCCGCGGTCAACGAAGTCAGGTTGGATTGCACCGTGCGTTACCGCACGGAGCCCCTCCTAATGTGCATCGGACCTCATCACGAAAAAATTGAGTTTTTGGTCCTCTCCAATTGCACTTCCGAAATTCTCCTTGGACTACCCTGGCTTCAACACCATTCCCCAACCCTGGATTGGTCCACAGGGGAGATCAAGAGCTGGGGTACCTCTTGTTTCAAGGACTGCCTTAGACCGGTTCCCAGTACTTCCTGCCGTGACCCTGTGTGTTCCCCTGTATCCGGTCTCCCTAAAGTCTTTATGGACTCTGCCTGCCATAAGAAGCGCCTCTCCCCCCCTCCCAGTCCAGTCAGGCAAGCCTCGGTGCCTCCTCATGGCCCCCGTCCTGGTGTCACACTGCCCCGTGCCAGGCCTCGCCCTCTGCCCTCCCTCCCCATTCCCACTCCTGCTGTACTGCCTGCCGTTGAGGAATCCCTCCATTCTTTCCCGGTGTCCTCATCCCAGGGGAGGCAGTTACCGGACAAAGAGAAGGGGAGACCTAAGGGGGGGGGTACTGTTACGCCTAGTGCTCCGGGTCCCCGCTCCTCCCCGGAGCGCTTACGGCGTCTCTCTCTCCGCAGCGCCCCGGACGGTCCCGCTGACCGGGAGCGCTGCACTGTCATGGCCGTCGGGGATGCGATTCGCACAGCGGGACGCGCCCGCTCGCGAATCGCATCCCAGGTCACTTACCCGTTCCCATCCCCTGCTGTCATGTGCTGGCGCGCGCGGCTCCGCTCTCTAGGGCGCGCGCGCCAGCTCCCTGAGACTTAAAGGGCCAGTGCACCAATGATTGGTGCCTGGCCCAATTAGCTTAATTGGCTTCCACCTGCTCCCAGACTATATCTGATCTCTGCCCCTGCACTCCCCTGCCGGATCTTGTTGCCCTTAGAGCCTAGTGAAAGCGTTACTGTGTTTGTCCATACTGTGTACTTGACCTCCTGCTATTACCTTATTGACTACGATCCTTGCTGCCTGCCCCAACCTTCTGCTACGTCCGACCTTGCTTCTGTCTACTCCCTTGTACCGTGCCTATCTTCAGCAGTCAGAGAGGTTGAGCCGTTGCTAGTGGATACGACCTGGTCACTACCGCCGCTGCAAGACCATCCCGCTTTGCGGCGGGCTCTGGTGAATACCAGTAGTGACTTAGAACCGGTCCACTAGCACGGTCCACGCCAATCCCTCTCTGGCACAGAGAATCCACCTCCTGCCAGCCGGCATCGTGACACTGCGTAGCTACATGCTACTTATATAGGGTTGGGCTGAGGGGGTGGGGAGGAGTGCAGGCCAAGTGGAAAAAACTAAAAAAGGAGGGGATAGAATACACAATGTGAATCCGGGTAGAAAAAACAGACATGGCCGCACATCCACAATTTTGTATTTTGATCTAATTGCTTCTCAGCATAATTTCAAAAACTAATAGGTTGTTAGTATACATTTTGATCAAAAGGTACAAGCCCACTTGCCACGTCAAGGCCACCTATTAAGAGTGGGTCCCTAACGTCCCTAGCATAAAATGGCGTAGCACTGGGGGGCGTCCACCACCGCCACGACACCAGTGCCCACTGGGGGAACAACCCACTGGCAGAGCGGCCCCAAAGCCACTCAAACCAGTCTCTGGGCCGCACCCCCCCCCCGAACAGACAGGGCGAAGCGGCAGCAACAGACGCTGCACCTGGAGTCTGCACTCTACCCCACCCCTTCAGCCCAACCCTATATAAGTAGCAGATAGCTACACAAGGGCCTTTTCTTTCTTAGCAGCCTCCCAGTCTAACTGGGAGCACATGGTAAGTGAGCTTTTACACCCTGTTCACACTGGTGTGGTGCTGTGCGGTGTCCGTTGCTGACGTGGCACCGTGTCTGTGGGGAGGTGCGACCCATGGACTGGTTTGAGTGGCATTGGGGCCGCTCTGCCAGTGGGTGGTTCCCCTGTTGGCACTGGTGTCACGGCGGTGGTGGTCGCCGCCCAGTGCTACGCCATTTTATGCTAGGGACGTTAGGGACCCACTCTAATTAGGTGGCCTTGACATGGCGAGTGGGCTTGTACCGTTTGATCAAAATGTATACTAACAACCTGTTAGTTTTTTAATTTATGCTGAGAAGAAATTAGATCAAAATAGAAAATGTAGATGTTCGACCGTCCGTTTTTTTCTACTTGAATTCACATTAAGAGACCATACAGTGGCTGAATGGCACAGCCTGGAGGTGACTGAAGCATGAGGAGACCATATAATGGCTAAATGGCACAGCCTGAAGTTTTTGTCAGCATGAAGAGACCATATAGTGGCTTAGAGCAACAGCCTGGAGGTGGCTGAAGCATGAGGAGACAATATAGTGTTTGAATGACACAGCCTGGATTTGGCTGAAGCCAAAGGAGACCATATAGTGTCTGAATGGCACAGCCTGCAGTTTGTGGCAGCATAAAGAGACTATATAGTGGCTGCATGGCACAGCCTGGAGGTGGCTGGAGCATGAAGAGACCATATAGTAGCTGAATGGCACAGCCTGGAGTTGTCTGAAACATAAGAGACAATATAGTGGCTGAATGGCACAGCCTGGAGGTGGCTGAACCATGAGGAGACCATATAGTGACTGAGTGGCACAGCCTGGAGGTGGCTGAAGCATGAATAGACATTTAGTTGCTGAATGGCACAGCCTGGAGGTGGCTGAAGCATGAGGATACCATATAGTGGCTGAATGGAACAGCCTGAAGTTGGCTGAAGCATAAGGAGATCATATAGTGTTTGAATGGCACAGCCTGGATTTGGCTGAAGCATGAGGAGACCATATAGTGTCTGAATGGCACCGTCTGCAGTTTGTGGCAGCATGAAGAGACTATATAGTGGCTGAATGGCACAGCCTGGAGGTGGCTGAAGCATGAAGAGACCATATAGTAGCCGTATGGCACAGCCTGGAGGTGGCTGAAGCATGAGGAGACCATATAGTTGCTGAATGGCACAGCCTGGGGGTGGCTGAAGCATGAGGATACCATATAGTGGCTGAATGGCACAGCCCGGATTTGGCTGAAGCATGAGGAGACCATATAGTAGCTGAATGACACAGCCTGGAGTTTGCTGAAACATGATAAGAGACCATATAGTGGCTGAATGACACAGCCTGGAGGTGACTGAAGCATGAGGAGACCATATGGTTGCTGAATGGCACAGCCTGCAATTGGCTGAAGCATGAGGAGACCATATAGTGTTTGAGCAGCATTGCCTGGAGTTGGCTGAAGCATGAGGAGACCATATAGTGTCTGAATGGCACAGCCTGGAGTTTGTGGCAGCATGAAGAGACCATACAGTGGCTGAATTACACAGCCTGGAGGTGGCTGAAGCATGAGAAGACCATATAGTGGCTGAATGGCACAGCCTGAAGGTGGCTGAAGCATGAAGAGACCATATAGCGGCTGAATGGCACAGCCTGGAGTGTGTGGCAGCATGAAGATACCATATAGTGGCTGAATTACACAGCCTGGAGGTGGCTGAAGCATGAGAAGACCATATAGTGGCTGAATGGCACAGCCTGAAGTTTGTGGCAGCATGAAGAGACCATATAGTGGCTGAATGGCACAGCCTGAAGGTGGCTGAAACATGAGGAGACCATAGAGCCGCTGAATGGCACAGCCTGGAGTTTGTGGCAGCATGAAGAGACCATACAGTGGCTGAATGGCACAGCCTGGAGTTTCCTGAAGCATGAGGATACCATATAATGGCTGAATGAAACAGCTTGGAGGTGGCAGCAGCATCAGGAGTCCTGTAAGTGACCCGGTGACAGAGTGGTGAGGGGGGTGGCAATCCCAGTACCCGGTGACAAAGGTGGGTGAAAAAAGGTCTCATATAGAGGAATGTTTGTAAGTGGGGAGCAGCGCCTTAAATCTTTTTGGCACTATCCATATTTGTGAAATGTTGGTGTGGCACCATTGTCAATCTACTCTGATGCATCAGGCATTGGTGAGTGGTAATCTTGGCTGATCCATGCATGATTCATGTTCACAAAGGTCAGTCTCTTGGACAGACGAGTTCTCCTTAGGGTGACTATGGTCCCTGCCGCACTAAACACCCACTCTGATGGCACACACTAGTTGCAGCCACAAATCAAGTTTGGCTGCCCAGAAGTCCAGTGGATCTTCAAGGTGTGTTGGCATGGGCATATGATGGTATGCCACCACCTGCTGGTTCAGGTCCTGCTCCAGGTCTACCTGCTGCTGAGGAGTTGCTTCACTATGGGGGTGAAGAAAGATACTCATCAGCGACTGTAGACTCAGGCTGCTGCTGATTGAACTGGTACTGCTCATGCCACCCCATCCCTCTCCAGCAGCCATGGCAGTGGAAGGTGAGCGCAGGGGGCCCCCCGAATCAGACCTGCGAGAAGATAGACGATGGTGCCGATAGGCATCGGTCAACTGACTGCATAGGATGCCTCTGTAGCAGGTCACTTTGTCCTCCCTCTCAGTGGGTGTAAAAAAGGCCCCTATTTTGTGGCGGTAGTGAGGGTCCAATAAGGTGGAGATCCAGAAGTCATCCCGCTGCCGAATGGTGACAATTCGGCTGTTACTACGCAAGTAAGTATGCATTGTGCCATTTGTGCAAGTGACGCGGAGGGACTCCCTGCCCCCATCTCCACTGTATACTGCCACGGTGTGTCTGGGTCCTCTGTCTCACCTTCCTCATAATCCTCTAGCTTCTCTGACTGCTCCTGCTCCTCCTGTTAGATTACTAGAAAAACCGCCCATTTTTTGAAACCTAAACTGTGCTCCACTGTGCCCCTCCTCCTCCTCCTCCATTTGAGCACCCACAGGGCTCCTGTGGCCGTAAGATGTAGGCGCAACGTCTCCAGTGCCCTGGCCAAACATCGCTTCCAACACGTGTTGTAGGAAATTAAGCAATGGAGTGACGTTGTTCATTCCATAATCCTGGCGATTTATTAATAATGTGGCTTCCTCAAAGGGCTTGAGCAAACGGCTGGTGTCACGTATGGTTCACATTGAAGTTACACAGGGGAGTTTCTCTGTTCGTACAGTCGGTCCAACATGTGGAGGGAGGAATTCCAACATGTGGCAATGTCACAAATAAGACTATGTTGGGGGATACCGTTCTGACGTTGCAGTTCAAGGAGTGTATGCTTTGCGGTGTACAAGTGGCTAAAGTGCATGCAAAGTTTCCTTCTCATTGTTAGGATGTCTTGCAAATGTGGGGAACACTTCAGGAACTGCTTCACAATTAGAGTGAACGCGTGTGCCATGCAGGGCGCATGGCTTAGCCTTCCCAGTCGCAGCACATGCAATATGTTCTTGCTGTTGTCTGTCACCATGGTTCCCATTTCCAGTTTTCATGGAGTAAGCCATGCTCCGATTTTTCTACGAATGACTTTTAGCAGTTTCTCCTCTGTGTGACTCCGTTCGCCAAGGCAAACCATGAGAAGAACCATGTGACACTGCCGTGCCCTGCACACATGGTGTGCTAAAGGTCTGGGCAGTGGAGGCTGAGGACATGGTGGAGGATGAGGAGGCGGAGTTGCACATTGCCACAGGACCAATGGTCCTGAGAGCGTGGAGGAGGAAGCAGCATGACCTGTCCAAGTTGGTGTTGTGGCTGTGCAGTAACTACATTGACCCTAAAGGACATGTATTGTCCCTGACCGTAGTTACAGCTGCAGACGTCGGTGCTGCCGTGCACTTTGGTACACACCGACAGGCTCAAGGACTGGCCAACCTTCTCTTCCAAAAAATTGTGCAGGGCTGGTACTGCCTTCTTCGCAAAGAAATGACCACTTGGCACTCTCCACCTCGGCTCGGCACAAGCCATCAATTCTCTGAAAGGTGCAGAGTCAACCACTTAAAAAGGGAGGGACTGCAGCACCAGCAACTTGGACAGGAGCACATTCAGCTTCTGCGCGGTTGTATGAGTGGGGCATACTGTTGTCTCTCGGACATGGCTTTGCCGTTGGATTGTTGGCGGAATGGCTGACTAAAAGTAGGAGGAGCAGGAGTATCTGGAGCGACAGAAGGAGGGTATGACACACAGCTCGCTTCGGCTGAGGTGGCGGAGCCTTGGCTGGCTGAAAGAGGGAGCAGTGTGCCACTGGGTGATGCAGCAGGCTGGACCACTACATCAGAACCATGGTTCTCCCAGGTCGCTTTATGGTGGCGAAACATATGTTGACGCAGGGCCGTGGTGCCAACATTGGGACCCTGGCCCCGCTTCACCTTCTGCTGACATATCTTGCATGTAACTATGTGAACTGCCACACCGCCGAGTAGCTGATTTTCCCACCAACAGTCAGCACTAATTGACTGCTACTGCCGCCTTCTCCAGGAAACACTGTTCCACTACCTCTCGGGAAGGTAGGCTGCTGCGAAGCATGTGGTCTCCCCCGGGCACGTTTGGCTCCAGAATTTCCACTTCTGACACTATGCTGATTGTCAACCATGCTACCACCTTGCAACTCTCTTCTCCTGATGATGATGAAGTCCCTTCTGCACCAGGCTCCCAATTGAGATCGGCTTCATCATCAACAAGTGTCTGCACGTCACTGATGTCCTCCTCAGGTTCCTCAACAGTGTCTGCTTCAGGACCCTGAACCCTGGCAACACCGCCTCCCACTTCACTCTCCTCATCACTATTTGCCCACCTAGCTGGGGAATCGGCAGATGTCTCCTCCACTTCTTGGCTGGGCAGTAGCTGCTCACTGTCCTCATCCCTTACTGAATAGTGGAGCTGAACCCGCACCATAAGATACTTCTTTAGGGGAGGGAACAGCATAGGACAGAGGCAATGGAAGGACAGGGACTGCTCCTGGGCCATGCCAACTGAGGGTTGTGTCTGAGGAACCCACCGACTGTTGTCTGGGGGTATCAGATGTCACTTGTGATGAAGTTTATGATCGTGCTAACCAATCGATGAGGGCAGATGGGTTGCTGGTCGAGACACGACCGCTAGCTGATACCGGGAGCTCAGGACTCTCGCTGCGACTCCTGCTGCCACTCGCCCCTAGTCTGCTTAGACCTCTGCCTAATGAATTTGGGCCTCTGCCACTCCTCTGTGTGTGTCCTGGCACGTCTCTGCCTGACATACTAGTGCGTATATGAGGGGAGTACAATACGCTTCACTACGCTTAAAACAGTATTTGTCTAGCACAGCAGCAGGTGAGTACTTTTGCCTGGACTTTCACAGTATCTAGGTGTCAACAGGTACAAAATAGTACACTACTTAGATGTAGGTATGTGGTATGCACTTATGAGGGCAGAAAAATGTGCTACAGTACACTTAAAAAAAAGTATCTGAGTACAACACCAGCCAGTGAGCATTTTGTACAGTATCTAGGCCCTGGTCAGATTAACCGGTACAAAATAGTACACTACTTAGAGGTAGCTATGTGGTATGCACTTATGAGGGCTGAAAAATGTGCTACAGTACATTTAAAAAAGTATCTGAGTAAAAGACCAGCCCGTGAGTACTTTTGCCTGGACTTTCACAGTATCTAGGACCTTGACAAAATAACAGGTACAAAATAGTATACTACTTAGATGTAGGTATGTGGTATGCTCTTATGAGGGCAGAAAAATGCACTACAGTACACTTAAAAAAGTGTCTGAGTACAACACAAGCCAGTGAGTACTTTTGCCTGGACTTTCACAGTATCTAGGGCCTTGATAGATTAACAGGTACACAATAGTACACTACTTAGATGTTCGTACATGGTTTGCACTTATGAGGGCAGAAAAATGCAAAACAGTACGCTTAAAAAAAAGTATTTTAGTAAAACACCAGCCGGTGATTTTGCCTGTACTACAAAATAGTACACTACTTAGATCTACGTATGTGGTATGCACTTATGAGAGCAGAAAAATGCGCTACTGTACGCTTCAAAAATTATTTGAGTAAAACACCAGGTGAAGGTGATTACTTTTGACTGTCCTTTCACAGTATGTAGGCCCTTGACAGATTAACAGGTACAAAATAGTGCACCACTCACATGTAGGTATATGGTATGCACTTATAAAGGTAGAAAAATACGCTACAGTACGCTAAAAAAAATTGACCACAACACCAGCAGTACACAACAGCGCTGCAGACACAGTCACTGTGTACTAAACCCAAAATTGTAAAAATTCTCTCTCTAAAATACTATAAGAAATGGACTGCTGGGTATGGATTATACCGTCTACAGACTAGAATAACCAACAGACCAGTTGTTGTGGAACAAAGACACAGATTTGCCCTAAAAAATAATTTCTCCCTTCTGTGAAAACGTTTCTGCAGCTGAGGCAACACATAGCTGTTTACAGTGACTGAGGGGTTAATAGCTGCAGTAAGAATTCATTTCTGTGCAAAAACGCTGTGCTCTGTGTCCTACAGAAGGCTGAGGTGACTAGGAGGTGAAACACTGCTGCAAAAAGCTTTTCTGTGTAACACACACACTGAGATGTCGGTCCTATCTCTCTGAAGTGTAATGAATGAAATGACGAGCCGCAAAATGGCCTAATATATAGGACTGTGACATCAAAGGGGTGACTGGCTGCTGATAGGCTGCATCCTGCATGTGATTCAGGGTCATCCCGCCTACTTCCCTTCCCGCCTTGCCTCCCCAAAGTTCCTTGCCCCATGTACTGACATGTGGATCTGCCATTTTAGATGCCCTGGAGCCTGGAACGCTGTAAATGGAGTTTAATAAAGCGATTTGCACAATAGAATGACGGTGATATTCGCTTTCATTGCGAATAGAATTTTTCATGAAATTTGTAACGAATTCGGGTTCGTCAGCTTCGATTCGCTTTTGTCCAATTAAGATGTGTGCAGTAGCACTTGGTTTATTAAATAAGCTGAGATGGTAAATTTTTGCTTAGATATTATATTACCTTTACACTTAGTTGAGAGAACAGCACTTTCCCCCAGTAGGAAGCAAGAAGGTTCACACTTTGACAAGATGTTTCTGTATTTAAATTACTCTGTTTCTGAGTTCCTGCTGTTTCTTTGTACCACTTATTACTTTCCTCTCACAGGCTCTTTATCAGTATGGTCCAATTGACTTTTTCCTCCTTTCTATTAGCCATACTGCTTTAAATTTTCCACTTACAGACCCATATGAATGCTTGTTTTGTGCACCACCAGTTGCACTTGGTAATTACATTACTCATTTTACCATAAAAAGTATGGAGAAATGAAAAAATATATATTTGTGGGGAGAAATTGAAAAAAAAAAGAAGAAATTTAGCAACTTCTGGGGGCTTCCGTTTCTAGGCTGTGCACTTTTCTGTAAAAATGACGTTTTTATTCTCTAGGTCCATACGATTACAAGGATGCCCTGGGTAAACAGACAATGATGTAAGCCTGGGAACCTTCATGAGCGATCCTTAAACCCAGAGAAGAGGATCGCAGGGGCTGCTGCTGCAGGTAAGCAGCACACTTCACATGCCACAGTCATAATTTTACCACGTGTGGCATGTAAAGGGTTAAACTACCCACAGCAGATTTTTCTCTGCTCCTAGTAATTACAGCGGGAACCTGGCTATCACATTGATGGCTGATCTCCCAAGATCCCTACATGGGTACTGTGGATTTCACCCCTATACATACAACAAAAATCAATCATAAAGCCACAACATACGAGGAGCTGTGGCTGCAAATTGTCAGGTAAAATTTGCAGCAGTTCTGACACATGTAGATTTAATCAAAGGGGGGATTGATTTTATTTTCTCCAGGCCACAGCATGGTGGCAGCAGCTACATCAAAACTATTTTTTATTTTATTTTTTACTCCCCTCGAGAAAGCACTTACTCCCCTGAGAAAGCACTGAATCGTACAAAATGGCTGTAGTCTCCTACCTACTGTACACTCCTACTGTTTGCCTTCCCTCTGTCAAATAAAGAACATTGTACCATGGATGGTGAGTGCTGCTTTTTCAATTCTTTTGGGACATTGCAAAGTTCCATTAATCCCCACCCTCTGTTTACTATTACTGAGCCAGTGACTAACCTATTTACATATATCCTCCCCTGGTCCCAGCATCCTCATTTTATGTACTAACCTTTTGTGCGGCACAGTATCAAATGCCTTACAAAAGTCCAGATATCCAACTGTGGCCCCGCACAAATCTTATCAACAACAGATGTTGAACTTACAGGCCCATAAGGGGAGATTTATCAAAACCTGTGCAGAGGAATAGTTGACCTGTTGCCCATAGCAACCAATCAGATCACTTCTTTCGTTTCTGAAAAGGCCTCTTAAAAATTAAAGAAGTAATCTGATTGTTGCTATGGGCAACTTTTCCTCTGCATAGGTTTTGATAAATCTCCCCCATAGTTGCCAGGATGCCTTTTTGACCCCTTTTTGAATATTGGTACCACAATTGCTGAGTGACAGTCCTGTGGAACATTCCCTGTCATTGTAGAATAACTAAATTATAGCAGTTAGAGTCTAAAATCACTTTGTCACCATTCTGAAGGGTCCATCTAACACAACTATGAAAGTGTTTTAATTATCTTAAACATACAGGTAGACTTTAAATTTCTTCTATCCTTATCTGTTAAATTATCACTAACCATAATTATTTCCCCTTCTTTCCATCTTTCCTACTACTTTTCTCTGTTATCTTCCTTTCTGTAGTGGTTATTTTCTTTCCTTTAATATTTAGCTTTATACATATAGCTGTTTACTAAACCTATAAAAAAATATTCATGTTGAAATAAATAACTGATCAGCTTAAATCGTTATTTGAAACATTATAATTTAATTTTAATACGTTTATCTGTAATTTGGTTCAGCAGAGCACAGGTTCCAGACGCTCACATTTTTTGTTAATACCTGTTATTAGATGTCTAGTGCCAAAAGTTGTTTTATTCTTCCCTACTAATTGCTGCTTTTAACACCAGAAGACATTTTACCTCTGCAAGATTTATCTAAGGGAAAAATACACAAGGAACATAAATCCCTCCTTTGCGCATTTGGGTTAATTGGCCTCCCCTTCTCCCTTCCTGTTATCATTGATACTGTTTTCCTGGTATGAATTATAGAGGAAAGGATTATTTAAATGCATTGTGCACACAGCCCTGCACAGAACTGCTGTGGTTCCAGTGCTATTACTCAATTGGGTAAATAAGTCCTCAATACAGAAAAATCCTTCATAGAATCCAGCTTGTGATTACAGAATTTCATTGCTTTCTCCTTACGACTCTTTGTAATATTTAAAGTGAGTAAAATGAATATTTAGGTTCTTACTTACCCTTAGCATTTCCTGCATTTATTAGAGGCTAGAAAAATCATGATGTTAAAAAGATACCAGAATTAAAGGGGTTATCCACTTTAAGGTTATTTTAGTACATACCTGCCTGACAGTAATGGACATGCTTAGTAAGGATCTGCGCTTTTCTTGGAGCTAAATGGCTATGCTGTGAGATTACCATAACCCTGTGGCTATCTTTTTGTGAAATGGCTACTTCCTGTTGAAGTTTCCATCTCAGAATCCGCTACAATCCAGGGGAAGTGTGTGTGTGTGTGGGGTGAGGGCAAAAGTGGCTGGACAGGTAACTGCAAGGAAGCGGGTTAGATAAGTACCATTTATTTATTATTCATTTAAATGGACGCCCTGGTGCAGAGGTACTTTGCGCACCAGGACTTACATTTACATTCTATACATGACAGTGAGCTTCGGAGCAATGCTCGTGTCTTGCACTGCAGGCCAGGGACTCGGTAATGGCGGACATCAGTGATCTCGCTTATGTCCGCCATTAACCCCCCTCAGATGATGGGATCAATACAGATCATGGCATCTGCAGCAATGTGCATGTTTAAATGGATGATCGGAACACCAGCGGCGCTGCTGCAGGGATTCGATTATATAAAATGGTGGACGGAGGTCCCCTCACCTGCCTCCGTCCGTCTCCAGGAGTCTTGTTCACTGGTCTGAGATAGAGCAGACCAGAGCAGAAGATCACTGATAACACTGATCAGTGCTATGCCCTAGGGATAGCATTGAACAGTATTTGCAATCTAATGATTGCTATAAATAGTCTCCTATGGGGACTATTGAAGTGTGAATAAAATGTGAAAAATCCTCTCCTCCAATAAAAATGTAAATTGTCCCTTTTTCCTATTTTACCCCCAATAAGCGTAAAAAATAAATAAATTAATAAACATATTTGTTATCACCGCGTGCGTTAATGTTCGAACTATCAAAATATAGTGTTAATGATCCTGTACGGTGAACAGTGTAAAAGGCCAAAATTGCTGCTTTTTTTGTCACAACATATATAAAAAAATGAATAAAAAATTTGTTAAAAGTTTTATACATACAAATGTGGTATAAATAAAAAGTACAGATCACAGTGCATAAGCCCTCATACCACCGCTTATATGGAAAAACAAAAAAGTTATAGGTCATCAAAATAGAGGGATTTTAAACATACTAATATGGTTAAAAAGTTTGAGATTTTTTAAAGCGGTACAATAAAAGAAAAGTAGGTAATCATGGGTATAATTTTAATGATATTTACCCACACAATAAAGAAAGCGTAATTTTTACGTTAAAATGTAGTGTGAAAACGAAAGCCTCCAAAATTTGCTAAATTATTGTTTTATTTTAAATTTCCTCACTAAAAAAAAAAAGAATTTTTTGGGTTCGCCGCACATTTTATGGTAAAATGGGAGGTGTCATTACAAAGTACAATTGGTCAAAAATAAAATTGGTCTGGTCCATAAAGGAGTACTCCGCCCCTAGACATCTTATCCCCTATCCAAAGGATAAGATGTCTGATCATGGGGGTCCCGCCGCTGGGGACCCCCGCATTCTCTCCTGCAGCACCCCTGTTTCTCAGCTGCAAGGAGCAAGGATCGCTCCGTAGCTGATGATGTGTGATACAGGGGATCGGGTATTGTGATGTCACCCCTTGTGATGTCATGCCCCCTCCCCTCCTTTCAAATCTATGGGAGGGGGCGTGATGACCACCACGCCCCCTCCCATTGACTTGGATTGAGGAGGCAGAGCCGTGACATCACGTGTGGGCAGAGCCATGACATGATGATACTCCATCCCCTGTATCAGCAGTCATCAGCCACGGAGCGATCCTTGCTCCATGCAGCTGAGAAATAGGGGTGCTGCTAAGGACCTCCACAATCAGACATCTTATCCCCTATCCTTTGGTTAGGGGATAAGATGTCTAGGGGCAGATTACCCACTTTAAGGTCAAAATGGGCTTGGTCCTTAAGGGGTTAAAGCCTGGAATATGCAGTAAAAGGTGGACATTCAGTTTATTAAAAATGTCTTCTATTTCCTGACAAAGATAATAAATGAAATGGGAGGATTACAGGACTAAGACAGGTTATCAAGCTTGGGGTTATTTAGTTTAGAGAAGACGTTTTAGGGGCGATTTGATCACAATGTACAAATATATAAATAGACAGTACAGAGATCTTTCTAGTGATCTTTTTATACCTAGGACGATAACCATGACAAGGGGGAATCCTCTAAGTCTAGAGCAGGGGTCTCAAACTGGTGGCCCTCCAGATGTTGCAAAACTTCATCTCCCAGCATGCCTGGACAGCCATTTGCTGCAGCTAACGTCTGTCGGGAATGCTGGGAGTTGAAGTTTTGCTAAATCTGGAGGGCCACCAGTTTGAGACCCCTGGTCTAGAGGAAAGAAGGTTTTACCATCATCGCAGTGAGACTATGAAACTCTCTGCCCCATGATGTTGTGATGTCTGACTCAATAATCATGCTCAAAGGGGGCTGGATGTTTTTCTAGAGTTCTAACATTAGAGGTTATGGATACTAGATTTATGGGGATAGAACGTTGATCCAGGGATTTATTCTGATCACCATATTGGAGTCAGAAAGGAATTTTTCCTCTGTCATGGGACAATTAGGATCAGCCTAATGTTTTTTTTTTTTTTTTTCCGTCCTCTGGATCAACAAAGTAGAGTTTTAGGTTGAACTTGATGGACTCTTGTCTTTTTTCAACCTTACAAACTACCGTGTTTCTCCGAAAATAGGACCGGGTCTTATATTAATTTTAGCCACAAAATTTTAGCCACAAAAAAGACACTAGGGCTTATTTTCAGGGTAGGGCTTATTTATTTACGGTACGGTATGCACATTGAACAACATGGCGGTTCCACAGTATTTACGCCCCCCCATTATCATCATGTGATATGCGCAGCTCTGCCCCCCAACTCTGGTACGCTGTAAGCGCAGGTCAGCCTGCTCTTGCTGCGTACCAGAGGCATAACATATCACAGTGTGATGTATTCCTTTTCGCTTATGCAGTGGCAGAGCCAAGGGAATTTCAAACAGGTAGCTGGGCTGAGCTGGCTGTGTGCAGAGCTTCCACTGGGCACAGCTGAGGTATTCATCCAGGGGATAGGGCTCATCAGAATGCAGCACTGGGTCATCATGCAGGAAACAACTGAGTAATTGGTGCTAATTGTGAATCACAGGTGTCAGGTGTACATCATTCTCGCATTATTGCTTGGTTTTTTGTTTCCCTGTTTGCAATTCTGGGGTCACAGGCTCTCGGTTTGTCACAAGAAGTTTTTAGATTATATTGGTAGTCACAGCTCAGCTCCAGCAGACGATGACCTCCATGCTGTCTCCTATGGCAGGATTTCAGAGCAGATTTGAATCTCTGGAAAGGGATAGGTCTGCCCCTCATACCGTGCCTGGAAAAATAAAATCTGTGGTTTCTGGGCCAGCAGTCCAGGAGGTTGTGAGTCCACCCTGTGTGCCTATAGCTTCCACTTCAAGTGATCCAATCATAGGTATGGTTGCAGAGGATTTGAGCGTTGCATCTGCATTCTTGTGCCTTCTAGTATACGGAAGGATATCACAGAAGGCAAGGATGTCAATTTGGCATCATTGTTGATAGCATCTCATGACATTATGGATACGAAAACTGTTAGCACAAGTTCCATTACACGCATTTTTCTAGAGAGCAGTTAATGATTGTTCCATAGTGTCTTCATGCATGCGTGACTGGCATGTATTCCAGGCATACTTTACTGTAGTATCTATACTAGGGCTGTACGGTTGGGGAAATGTGTGATTGCAATATAAAATGTGTTGCCATGCAAAAAATCCATAAAAAATTCATAAAATAAAATATATATATATATATATATATATATATATATATATATATACACACACACATACAATTGGTGTGTTGTTGCTATGTACAAAGTCCATAAAAAAATTATAAAATATAAAAAATAAAAAAAATTGTACATATATATATATAGGGGAATATGCAAAGCAGCTCATTACACCACCTTATTCAGGTAATGTTCCCTGGTATCAGCTTAGCTCCTGTTAAGGAATATGAAAAGCTAATCGGGATTTTATGCCAAGCCAGACTACTTCCCAAAAGGAAAGTTTCTACCCATCCCATTCCTTTTGGGAAGTAGTCTGGCTTGGCATCAAATCCCGATTAGCTTTCCAAATTCCTTAACAGGAGCTAAGCTGATACCAGGGAACACTACCTGAATAAGGTGGTGTAATGATCTGCTTTGCATATTCCCCTACCCAGAATGCCCGCGGAGTGCAAAATGGCCTTATGAAGCTCCGTCATACTAGGAGTGGTAATCTCTCCCTGAGATAAATACTCATCCATTTTATATATATATACAGTAACCCCCCGACCTACGATGGCCCCGACATATGATAAAATCGACATACGATGGCCTCTCAGAGGCCATCGCATGTCGATGTCAGCATCGACATACGATGCTTTTATATATGTCGGGGCCATCGCATTAACTGCTATCCGACAGCGCAAAATGCTTAAGCTGCTGTCGGATAGCAGTGTAATGTGCCCCAGCAGGTTCACTTACCTATTCCCGATGCTCCGGGTCCACTTCGCGATCCTCCGGTGTCTTGCGCATCTTCTCCAAGGTCCAGGCCTTGCTTTCTGGCATCGTTATTACGTCACTACGCACGCCGCGCCGGCGCAGCAGCGTAATAACGTCACCAGAAAGTGAGGCCCTGACCTTGCAGAAGATGCGCAAGACACCGGAGCAGCGGGACAGCATCGGGAGCCCCTGGAACAGCAGCGGGAGCCGTGAGGACCTGGTGCGGAGCGGCGGGGACAGGTAAGTACAGCTTTCTATACTTTACATTGCACGGATCCCTCAACATATGATGGATTCGACAAACGATGGGTCGTTTGGAACGAATTACCATCGTATGTTGAGGGACCACTGTATATATATATATATATATATATATATATATATATATACAGTACAGACCAAAAGTTTGGACACACCTTCTCATTCAAAGAGTTTTCTTTATTTTCATGACTATGAAAATTGTTGATTCACACTGAAGGCATCAAAACTATGAATTAACACATGTTGAATTATAGACATAACAAAAAAGTGTGAAACAACAATATGTCATATTCTAGGTGGAAAGTGTCCCCAAGTGCAGTCACAAAAACCATAAAGAGCTACAAAGAAACTGGCTCACATGCGGACCGCCCCAGGAAAGGAAGACCAAGAGTCACCTCTGCTGCGGAGGATAAGTTCATCCGAGTCACCAGCCTCAGAAATCACAGGTTAACAGCAGTTCAGATTAGAGACCAGCTCAATGCCACACAGAGTTCTAGTAGCAGACACATCTCTGGAACAACTGTTAAGAGGAGACTGTGTGAATCAGGCCTTCATGGTAGAATATCTGCTAGGAAACCACTGCTAAGGACAGGCAACAAGCAGAAGAGACTTGTTTGGGCTAAAGAACACAAGGAATGTACATTAGACCAGTGGAAATCTGTGCTTTGGTCTGATGAGTCCAAATGTGAGATCTTTGGTTCCAACCACTGTGTCTTTGTGTGACGCAGAAAATGTTAACGGATGGACTCTACAAGCCTGGTTCCCACCGTGCAGCACGTTGGAGGAGGTGTGATGGTGTGAGGGTGCTTTGTCTGTGACACTGTTGGGGATCTATTCAAAATGGAAGGCATACTGAACCAGCATGGCTACCACAGCATCTTGCAGTGGCATGCTATTCCATATAGTTTGCATTTAGTTGGACCATCATTTATTTTTCAACAGGTCAATGACCCCAAACACACCTCCAGGCTGTGTAAAGGCAATTTGACCAAGAAGGAGAGTGATGGGGTGCTGCGCCGAATGACCTGGCCTCCACAGTCACCAGACCTGAACCCAATGAAGGCAAAAGGGCCAACAAGTGCTAAGCATCTCTGGGAACTCCTTCAAGACTGTTGGAAGACCATTTCAGGTGACTACCTCTTGAAGCTCATGAAGAGAATGCCAAGAGTGTGCAAAGCAGTAATCAAAGCAAAAGGTCGGGGGTAGCGACCTGGGTGTCGCCTGCCGCAGCAAGCCCATCCTGCCTTGCGGCGGGCGCTGGTGAAGACCAGAGGCCCCTTGGACTCCGCTCCCTTATACGGTCCGAATCATCAGCCACACAGGTAGAGGATCCATATCCTGTTCGTGACTGCATACATCCTGGTACGTCACTACTAGAGGCATGATGGTTATGCAATGTCCTGTCATGACTACAGGCACGATGGTTACGCAATTTCTTGTCATGACTATGGGCATGATGGTTTCACAATGTCCTGTCACAACTACAGGCACGATGAAAACGGTAGACCTGTCATGACTACAGGCATGATGATAACACAATGTCCTGTCACAACTACGGGCATGATGGTCATGCTATGTCCTGTCACGACTACAGGCATGATGGTTGCATAAGACTTGTCGCATTTGTGGGCACAATGGTTTTACAACTTATGTCGGGTCTACGGCTGCCATTGGTCATGTTAGCATAGTTAAGTATACAGGTATTCAGGCTAGATGGCTTCACAGGGTTTGAGTTTTGCTACTATCAAGTAGTGTAAGAATTCTTTCCTCGAGGATACACTCAACTAATTCATCCCATTGTATCTGTTTCATTCAGTCACTCTTATCATTTAGGGTATGTCAGGATGGCACCAGGTGTTCATGGAAGCCTTTATGTTACCTACCTACTCAATTGTATTTTGCCACTTAGATTTCAGACTATTGAGATGAAGCAGTCATCTACTTCTAGAGAAGGTATTCGGATCATCTTGGTTCAACACTATGTCATAAGGAATGTAAGGACCAGGTATCGGTAAGTAAGTAGCTTGTTGTTTATGTAGGTTTTGTGCATGTGCTCTTTGTACACAGAGTAAACCATGGTCACCCCTTTCTAGGTCCTCAGACAGGTTATTGCAGTTACACATTGTACTATGTCTGTCTAATCACAATAGTCTACAGATCATATGGTTACACAAACGCTGTCACATCTACAGGCACGATAATTACACAAAGTCCTGTCACATCTACAGGTCATTAGATTCCTTCTGTAGTCATGTTGCTACTAGGGACAAGCTGCAATTTTCTGATTTTCGTATTACGTAATGTGTTCAGAATGCACGGGTGATGTAATATTTTCGGCTCCCGCTGCATTTTGGTTCACATGGGAGCATGTCAGTATCACTTAAGAACTTCTCATAGGTAGATAAGGGTTCATGGTCCAGGTTCTAATCTTTCTTTTTACAATGCTTTTCTAAGTACCAGTAATTTTGTAAAACACATACGTATCTTAGCTAAAACATTGGGTTATAATCCTACTTCTCTTTCGGGGCATTCCTTCTGATTTGGTGCTGTCTCAGCAGCCTCACAGCACAAGGTTCCAGAGCATATAATCAAATAAATGGGTAGATGGAATTTGTCTTTATATGCGAGATATGTTCCGAATCCTCGGCTTTGTTGCAGGTGCTTAAGTTTTGGCAATGTAATTGTGGTATATCAAATAAATGTTTATTATATATTACTTGTCTTGCTTTTTGCCCTCTATAGGCGTGCCCTCGTTCACGGTTATGGCACACTTCATCTGCTTATTATGTATATGGTATTTTTGTGTTATTGTAAGGTGGTTACAGGTAAGTAATACAAATCTTTAAATGGTATCTTTGTAATGTCTGTAGCTCAGAGTATTTGATCTTATGTGTCATAGAGAGTCTAATATCAGTGATTTGTAAGTAGCACAAAAAAGTTATTGCATCTTTACAATCTTTTCTTTTTACAATTGCTTTTCCTTTATATTGTTAGAAACCTGAAAGACTAACAGGCACAAGCGTTAATTTCTTACATTTCAACATCTTATGCATATACATTATTCGTTGGCAATATTTTTTGCAGCTGTGCCGTGTACAGATTGCACTTTACATCAGCTTTGATACAGAGCTCCAAATCCCCTGCATAACTATCGAAAAATTTTAACATTTTTGGCTGCCTGCAGGTGCCACCAGAGGGAGCTTACTGCATTCTATTTAATTATTGAGCTCAAGGTATATACAATACTGGATGCAGCAACCATGCAGCAATCATATTCCTTCTACACAGCCAGGACTATTGCAGGATATTATAAAAAAAAAAATATGCAAAACTGTGCATGCGCACAGTGACTTGCAGGCCCCTGTGGAGTGACGGATTGCCGGTGCGAGCAGGCCATGGGGCAGGGGGCGAGGCAGGGCAGGGCAGGCGGTGGTAACAGCTGGAGGCATACTATGGGTCGGGTCACCAGAGGATCCGCATTGTAAAATATGCAGCGGATCCATTATGTGTGACTCTACCATTAAGGGGAAAAAACATATAAAAATAAACTAAAGTAGTTGCAGTTTTGTTCTATGTACCTATAGATGCACTTACAGTAAATATTCTCTTGAAATAATAAAATGGTGCAAAATATTGAATAAAAATGGAACGGTTAAAAAGATCACTTTAATTGCCACTATGTGGTCTCCTCAGGCTGCCAACACCTCCACGCTGTGTCATTCAGCCACTATATGGTCTCCTCATGCTGCCAACACCTCCATGCTGTGTCATTTAGCCACTATATTGTCTCCCCATGCTGCAAACACCTCCACACTGTGCAATTCAGCCACTATAAGGTCTCCTCATGTTGCCAACACCTCCACCTTGTGTTATTAAGCCACTTTATGGTCTCCTCATGCTGCCAACACCTCCAGGCTGTGTCATTCAGCCACTATATGGTCTTCTCATGCTTCAGCCTCACCCCAGCTGCGTCATTCAGACATTATATGGTCTCCTCTTGCTGCCAACACTCTATGCTGTGTCTCTCAGCCACTATATGGTCTTCTCATGCTGCCAGCACCTCCATGCTGTGTCATTCAGCCACTATATGGTCTCCTCATGCTGCCAACACCTCCACGCTGTGTCATTCAGCCACTATATTGTCTCCTCAGGCTGCCAACACCTCCACGCTGTGTCATTCAGCCACTATATGGTCTCCTCATGCTGCCAACACCTCCATGCTGTGTCATTCAGCCACTATATGGTCTCCTCATGCTGCCAACACCTCCATGCTGTGTCATTCAGCCACTATATGGTCTCCTCATGCTGCCAACACCTCCATGCTGTGTCATTCAGCCACTATATGGCCTCCTCATGCTGCCAACACCTCCATGCTGTGTCATTCAGCCACTATATGGTCTCCTCATGCTTCAGCCTCATCCAAGCTGTGTCATTCAGCCACTATATGGTCTCCTCATGCTGTCAACACCTCCATGCTGTGTCATTCAGCCACTATATTGTCTCCTCATGCTGCCAACACCTCTACGCTGTGTCATTCAGCCACTATATGGTCTCCTCATGCTTCAGCCTCATCCAAGCTGTGTCATTCAGCCCCTATATGGTCTCCTCATGCTGCCAACACCTCCATGCTGTGTCATTCAGCCGCTATATGATCTCCTCATGCTTCAGCCTCATCCAAGCTGTGTCATTCAGCCACTACATGGTCTCCTCATGCTGCCAATACCTTCACACTGTGTCATTCAGCCACTTCATGGTTTCCTCATGCTGCCAACACCTCCATGCTATGTCATTCAGCCACTATATGGTCTCCTCATGCTTCAGCCTCATGCAAACTGTGTCATTCAGCCACTATATGGTCTCCTCATGCTTTAGCCTCATCCAAGCTGTGTCATTAAGCCACTATATGGTCTCCTCATGCTGCCATCACCTCCATGCTGTGTCATTCAGCCACTATATTGTTTCCTCATGCTGCCAACACCTCCAGGCTGTGTCATTCATCCACTATATGGTCTCCTCATGCTGCCAACACCTCCACGCTGTGTCATTCAGCCACTATGTGGTCTCTTCATGCTTCAGCCTCATCCAAGCTCTGTCATTCAGCCACTATATGGTCTCCTCATGCTTTAGCCTCATCCAAGCTGTGTCATTAAGCCACTATATGGTCTCCTCATGCTGCCATCACCTCCATGCCGTGACATTCAGCCACTATATTGTCTCCTCATGCTGCCAACACCTCCAGGCTGTGTCATTCATCCACTATATGGTCTCCTCATGCTGCCAACACCTCCACGCTGTGTCATTCAGCCACTATGTGGTCTCATCATGCTGCCAAAACATCCATGCTTTGTCATTCAGCCACTATATGGTCTCCTCATACTGCCAACACCTCCACACTGTGTCATTCAGCCACTATATAGTCTCCTCACGCTGCCAACACCTCCACGCTGTGTCATTCAGCCACTATATGGTCTCCTCATGCTTCAGCCTCATCCAAGCTGTGTCATTCAGCCACTATATGGTCTCCTCATGCTTTAGCCTCATCCAAACTGTGTCATTAAGCCCTATATTGTCTCCTCATGCTGCCATCACCTCCACGCTGTGTCATTCAGCCACTATACTGTCTCCTCATGCTGCCAACACCTCCACACTGTGTCATTCAGTCACTATATGGTCTACTCATGCTGCCAAAACATCCAAGCTGTGTCATTCAGCCACTATATGGTCTCCTCATACTGATGCCACCTCCAGGCTCTGTCATTGTGCCGCTCTGCGGCAGTGATTCTAAAAGCGATGCCGGTAATCTGCATGTTATTCGGAATAACAGTATTATTTCAATACCATCACACTCTATATGCTAGTTAGAATACAGCAAAGTGTTCTTAACCCCATTGAGGCTCTCTGTAAGCCAGAAATAGCTGTTTTTAACCCCTTAAGGACTCAGCCCATTTTGGCCTTAAGGACTCAGACAATTTAATTTTTACGTTTTCATTTTTTCCTCCTCGCCTTCTAAAAATCATAACTCTTTTATATTTTCATCCACAGACTAGTATGAGGGCTTGTTTTTTGCACGACCAGTTGTCCTTTGTAATGACATAACTCATTATATCATAAAATGTATGGCGCAACCAAAAAACACTATTTTTGTGGGGAAATTAAAACGAAAAACGCAATTTTGCTAATTTTGGAAGGTTTCGTTTTCATGCCGTACAATTTATGGTAAAAATGATGTGTGTTCGTTATTCTGAGGGTCAATACAATTAAAATGATACCCATTATTACATACTTTTCTATTATTGTTGCGCTTAAAAAAAATCACAAACTTTTTAACCAAATTAGTACGTTTATAATCCCTTTATTTTGATGACCTCTAACTTTTTTATTTTTCCGTATAAGCGGCGGTATGGGGGCTCATTTTTTGCGCCATGATCTGTACTTTTTTTTTATACCATATTTGCATATAAAAAACTTTAAATACATTCTTTATGAATTTTTTTTAACAAAATGTATTAAAAAAGTAGCAATTTTGTACTTTTTTTTTTTTTTTTCGTTCACGCCGTTCACTGTACGGGATCATTAACATTTTATGTTAATAGTTCGGACATTTACACACGCGGCGATACCAAATATGTCTATAAAATTTATTTTTTACGCTTTTTGGGGGTAAAATAGGAAAAAACGGACGTTTTACTTTTTTATTGGGGGAGGGGATTTTTCACTTTTTTTTTTTACTTTTACTTTTACATTTTTTTAAATTTTTTTATACACTTGAATAGTCCCCATAGGGGACTATTCATAGCAATACCATGATTGCTAATACTGATCTGTTCTATGTATAGGACATAGAACAGATCAGTGTTATCGGCGATCTTCTGCTCTGGTCTGCTCGATCTCAGACCAGAGCAGGAGACGCCGGGAGCCGGAGGAAGGAAGGAGAGGGGACCTCCGTGCGGCGTTCTGAATAATCGGATCCCCGCAGCAGCGCTGCGGGCAATCCGATCATTCATTCAAATCGCGCACTGCCGCAGATGCCGGGATCTGTATTGATCCCGGCACCTGAGGGGTTAATAGCGGACGCCCGCGAGATCGCGGGCGTCGGCCATTGCCGGCGGGTCCCTGGCTGCGATCAGCAGCCGGGATCAGCCGCGCATGACACGGGCATCGCTCCGATGCCCGCGGTTATGCACAGGACGTAAATGTATGTCCTGGTGCGTTAAGTACCACCACACCAGGACGTACATTTACGTCCTGCGTCCTTAAGGGGTTAATACAGATTCGGTGCGAATAAAATCGGATCAAAACAAATTTATTGAAAAATATTTTTTTTGCTATTTATTTAACACACAGAGATAAAGGTAAATAAAAGGTAAATAAAAAGGTACAGAAGGAAAGATACTGATGGTAAATTCAGATGTAAATCTAGACTGAGTTTAACAAGCATTGTTGCAGATATATTATGCCCAGAAACCAAAAAGCTGAGTAGCAGCTGAACAAGCCTTAGTCACTGCAGCTCTGCTCTATTTACTGTGATTATTGTTACTAGACTGACAGTGAGTGGCACACACCCACAATGACACATACTCTGAGTAAACATGTTACCCTAACCTCAGCCACAGTAAATATTCTGGGCGCGAGGCAGATTTTTTTTGGGAAAGACAATTATTAGAAGAATTCAAGGGTCACACATAAGCTGGCGGAGAGAGAAGGAATGTATGGAATATATTACACACAGAGTTTAATATATGTTATTAAAATGTATAAACCCAGTGCTACAATAGTTGGCACATGATGTGACTTTGACACTGCTTAAACAAACTTTGGAATTCTAATAAAAAGAGACTATCATTTTGTTCTTCCCCTCCCCCCCACTATTTTATTCACACTTACTGTACATTTTATTGATTAAATTTTGCATGTTTATATGGATTAGTATAGTGTGTATGGTAGTCATCATCTATGGTAAATGAAAGTTCCATGTGCACACTTAAAAGCCAAAGCATTCAAAAAGATCCTCAAGATACTTAATCAAATTCTAGAGGCAACCTAAAGAATTATAACTTTAAAAGAATTGTAAGCTTTGGACATTCTTTTTTTTTTTTTTTTTTTAAACTAGAAAGGTCCCTAAGTGACAGGGTGTCCTGATGCTGGGACCCCAAACATGCATTAGTAATTTGTGAGAGATCCTGAGAGCAAATTTTTTGTTCTCCTGCAGCGCCACCTCAGGAGGACTAAAGCATTGCAAAGTTCCCATAGTAATCAATTAGTTGCCTGGCTAGTGCATTGATACAACTAGATTTGTTCATTACTTTTGCTGATGGGTTGAATTAACTTTTTAAAACTTTTTCCAAGCGCTTTAACAATTATTCCTTATTAGCAGTTGAAACATGATTGATGTCACAACATAGTAAAGAATAAATAGATTTTGTATGAAAAACCAAACAAAATATACCTTTTTTGAGGATCATGAGTGTATGTGTAGGCCTGGCTAATAGCAGTAATAGCAGTAAGGGTGATAGTGGACTGGTGGGAGTTGTAGAAGCCAGTGGGCAGGACAGCAGGCAGCGGGAGACTGCTGGGCAACACTGGAAGGTGGACAAGACAAAACACCCATGGCAAACTGGGCAAGTTCTGGCCAAAGGTCTAATCTGGTCCATGGTGTCTGGGCTCATTGTGTCTGTCTGTCTCATTCTGTCAGAGAAGGGGCCCAGCTTGGGTATGCATCAACCTGGTTGCTCAGGTGGTGGTGTACATGTTTGGTGATGATTCACGTCAGGGTGAAATACCAGATGTAAAAACTTTGCCATCATGTACTCCAACGTGAAGATCCTGCTGCTCCTGCCTCTTGCAGGGGTAGTGCTGGCAGAGGGAGTGGTGCATGAAGCAGAGCCTGAAAACCCATTTGACAGGTGTTTTGTTTCTGGAATGCTTTGGCAAACTGGCTGTGTATCTTCTCCCTATAAAACACCAATTTATCCTCTTTCTCAGAAGGTGAAAAAAATTCTAGCACTCTGGTTTAATACCGAGGGTCTAAGAGTGTTTTCTCTTATCTCTTTCTTTCAAGTGTGCACTATGTCTGTCAATGCGCAAGCAAGACAACACACAGCTCGCCATCCTTGCCAGCTTTTCCGAGGGCCTGACTTGTTCCACCTTGTCCCATACTGCCAAGGTTGGTCATCATAGTCCTGGTTGTCATCATCAATACTGTCACCTTGTGTAGGTTCCTCATTTCCTTCGACAGATTCCTTTTCCAAATCCACCATGTGTACATAATATAAGGATAATTGGCAAGCCACTATTTGCAAACAGTTAAACTTACTTTATGATGGCCACACAAACCATGATGCTATTTTTGGATTGTACAATTTGCTGAAAAATTACTGGGCAATAATATATTTTAGTGTAATACCAATCATAAGCCCTTGAAGGCAGGGCCCTCTCTCCCTCTATACTAATCTGGCATTTACTGTTCCATGCATAGTGTACTGTTATTTGCGTAACAATATGTATTTTAACCCCTTACAATGTGGACAGCGCTCAGGGCTAACAATGACAGATATGACCCTCTTTCCTCTCTCTAAGTGGGTGCCTACATCACTACCAAAGTTTGAGTTAAAGTCCAAAATGATGTATGGAGTATAGGAATAGTTCTGATATTGTTAAAGTATTACATCACAGTACAGACTGCATACCCAGTATACTGAATATAGTTATACCATGGCACAGGAATAATGTAATAGTGTAAGGATAATAGGGCAGATTTACTATTTCAAATGGACCAGATTTGTGGTGTGATTTGTACCACATGGATTGTGTCACATTCAAAAATGGGCCAGGCTTATAAAAAGGGACATGGTTTTGTGTGAACTGTAGACTAAACAGTCTACAGATGCACTAGCTATATTATTCAAATTGCTAACAAGAAATATGGAGTCATTTTAGGAAAATGCAAAAATATTTATTGGTGAATATACATAAAAAAACATATAGGATAAAAAAGAGGACCTCCACCCAAATGGGGAGAAAAAAAAAACAGAACCAAGGTGGCCCCTCAGGTCCATAAGGGAGCTCACATGACATGAATATGTTTGATCATCACAATCAATCCAAATGGGTATACATAGAAATACTATAAAATGCCCTAAAAAAGGGGGCTACAGACATTAAAATATGAACAGTACCAACATACTTAGTCTGAGAAATGTTCCAGGACACCGAGGGGACACCACCCCAACGCAGCATTTTGGGATCAAAGCTTTTGACGAGGGGTGTGTCCTCACAGCAGGAAGTAGCATATATATGAAGTAATGACCAATGAACACACAGCTATCATTTACAATATAATAAATATCACCTGCATGCTCCCTGGCCTCTCATTGGTGCATGTAGCCCAGCTCTGCTGCGTCCTCCCCACTTCCTGGTTCTAGGGCGCGGAACCAGGAAGTGGGGAGGATGCGGCAGAGCTGGGCTACATGTGCCGATGAGAGGCCAGGGAGCATGCAGGTGATATTTATTATATTGTAAATGATAGCTGTGTGTTCATTGGTCATTACTTCATATATATGCTACTTCCTGCTGTAAGGACACCACCCCTCGATAAAGGCTTTGATCCCAAAACGCTGCGTTGGGGTGGTGTCCCCTCGGTGTCCTTGAGCATTTCTCAGACTTACTAAGTATGTTTCTCAGACTTAGTTGGTACTGTTCATATTGTAATGTCTGTAGCCCCCTTTTGGGGGGCATTTTATAGTATTTCTATGTATACCCATTTGGATTTATTGTGATGTCCAAACATATTCATGTCATGTTAGCTCCCTTATGGACCTAAGGGGCCACTTAGTTCTGTTTTTCTTCCCCCACCCCCCCCCCCCCCCCCCATTTTTTTTATCCTATATGTTTTTTTACGTATATTCACCAATAAAGATTTTTTGCATTTTTCTAAAATGACTTCATATTTCTTGTTGGCAATTTGTGTATTGGGAGTTCATGTTGACATCACCTTTACTTGCATATAGGAGTATTTGCTTAGAGGGATTTATTTAATCCTGGGTGATGTTAGACTATGCTTTTTTGTGTCCTATATTTATAATTGTCTGTAGGTTTCAATTATTTAGCTATATTAGTCAGTTTAAGCCACTGTAATAAACTGGTGCATTTCAAGACCCTATACATTTGCACTGTCTTAGGCCTTGGGGGGATGCATTGTCATTAATAGCTGAGATATACTACTCTATGGCTATATAGTAGTGTATGTCAGGGTATATGTTGAAGGGATAAGAAACACTCTTGACAAATGCCTCTGAAGTCTAGAATAAACAATGTGAACATAACCTGAAAAGCATACACAGTGATGTCATTACACATAAATAATGCATGAAAATATGTAACTGTGTCAATGTCATTGTGCAGCCACAGGTCACATAATGGCGACTGAGGTCATAGCACATGGATAATAGACACGGTAATATCACAGCACAGGCACAATGTACACAGTGATGTCACTGCCAAGAAAAAGAAAAGCACAAGGTTATGTCTCAGCACAAAAATATTTAATCTTTGATGTTACATCAGAGGAAAAATAGAAACACAAATGTCACAGTAAGTGGTAATGTACAAAGTGATGTCTCAGTACAGAGGTTATGCACATTCTTAGTAACGGCAGTCAGAAAATGACAGTAGGCATTCTGCTTTGACGTGATTATACATTCGTTTTGACTGCAAAATAGAAGAGAGTCACCTTGTAAACCTCATACCTGCCTGTAAATACATGGATTGTATCTGATTTAACCACAAATATGTATGGAAATTGCTTGATGCTACGTATCAAAACAACTATTTGCCATTTAATGTAACATCAAATGACCATTGTTTTACTATTCTGAAACTGTCGGATGCATTGAATATTTATGTGCGGTTATATAATAATGAATAATATAGCTATTGGAATAAAGTTTATATCTTATAAATGGCTCCATATCAGACCCTAAGTCTTTTCTCAGAATTAAATATTGTTGCCCTTGGATACAGGTTTACACTCTCTAGAGATCTATTCATCTAATATGCAGCGGTATTAAGATATGGTGTTGGGGTTATTACAGGCATTCAGCTATGCCGGAAGATGCTACGGTTGTTGTAAAGAAATATGGACTTACTTACTTTTTGGCATGTATTGAATCTAATAGATGAAATACAGAGATTCCTATGCGGAATAAAGGAAATTGGGAGTTTACTGTATTTACAGTATGTGCAAAGAATGCATTACAGACCAGGTGAGATATCTGTAGAGTACAAGAGTCCACCAACAATATATTCAAGATTTAAAGGGGCTGTGTTATCAAGTAAACATCATATTCGGTTTGCAAACAGTACAAAAGGAAATCTATCAGCTGAAATTCAATTTTAAACTGCTAACCCTGTTAGATAGCTGTTAGGGCAAGAGGAGGCATAAATAACCTTTCATGTATCTGTTTGTGCTTCCATAACATAGAAAAAGGGTTTTATTCTCTGGTTCCATGTGTTAAAGAGGCATTCCCAAACCCCAGAAGTGCTAAGGACTGGAACACCTCCTTACTCCTCCCCTCCATCCCTCGCCTTAGTTGATTGACAGTCAGCTGGAAGCCAAGCCCTGTTTCGCTATCTAACATGTGGCCACAATTTATATGCAAAGCAAAGGAACGTGATTTGGAAACAGGGCTGGAAGCTGTGACTTGACTGTCAATCAGATACATCGTAGAAGAAAAGAGACACTCTATGGGCACTAAAGAAGAACTCCTAGGAGACTCCAATCTTGAAATCTTGAATGGTGCACATCAAATTTATTGACATTACAAAAACATAAACATAATAATAAAACAATAATGCGTTTTTGGAATCTAATCTGATTGCAAGAAAACTGTCAATGTGTCCCTTCTTGGCTGTCACTCAAGGATGTGTTCAAACCCTCAGCACTTCAGAGGCTTAGAGAAGTTGGCATCAGAGAAGAAGAGCATTTTCTATGGAAACACAGACAGATACATCCACTATACATGTGTACATGTATAGTGTGTCTCCTTGTCCTAACAGCTATATGAAACTGTGAATTGCAACATGAATTGCAGGTGACAGAACCTTAAGGCGGTACTCCCATGGAAATTCTGAGCAGAATTAAGTTAAACAGATTTGCAAATTACTTAGATTTAAACATCTTAATCCTTCCAGTACTTATTAGCTGCTGTCTGCTCCTGAGGAAGTTCTTTTCTTTCTGCATTTCTTTTCTGTCTGACCATAGTGCTCTCTGCTGACACCTCTGTCTATGTCAGGAACTGTCCAGAGCAGGATAGGTTTGCTATGGGGATTTACTCCTGCTCTGGACAGTTCCTGACATGGACAGAGGTGTCAGCAGAGAGCATTGTGGTCAGACAGAATTTTTTTTTAAAAAGAAAAGAACTTCCTCTGCAGTATACAGCAGCTGATAAGTACTGGAAGGACTAAGATTTTAAATAGGAGTAATTTACAAATCTATTTAACTTTCTGGCACCAGTTGATATAAAAAATGTTTTCCACTGGAGTACCCTTTTAAGGAATTATGTTTACCATATTTTTTGGTCAGAGACATATATTGAAACATGTTTTTTTCTATTCTGTGTCTATTTTCTACATTTTGTTTCTTTTAATTTTTAGTACATTATTATGGGGAGAAAAAAATCCTTAGCTGCTTCTAATAGCATTTGGGGATATGGTTTACAGTGAACCCCAATGACATAGACACAATAGACTGGAAAGAACCCAATTCACTTCTCTTGATTTTTCTAGGCATTCTCTGTGACCTATGTAGAGGTTAATATGCCAGGAGAGGAATATGGTGCGCTCTGAGCATTACCTATATTGAATGGCCTGATCTCATCTTATTTACGTATTGGCATCACCTTTCACCATAATCCTGTCTGTATGCAACACAACAAAGAAAAAGGCAATCCTCCACTCACTGCTTAGGTACAAAAAGTCTGGCTCCTCTCACGGATCCTCCATCTGACTGGCAGACATGCTTGGCGTGGGGCGCTCAGAGGTGACTTCCTGCGGTTTTCTTCCGGCCTCGTTAATGTTTTCGTGCTGTGCAAAGGATATAGTGCAAAGCAGTGATCATGTGATCAAGAGACGTGTGTCACAGAAGCAGGTAAGGAAAAAATTATAAAACAACCATTATCATGAAAATAATACCTAAATGTTTTTCTTATATTCACTTTCCTATTGTGTTTTTCCTATTATTCATGGCGGAAATAATCGAGCAAAAACTAGCCAAAAAAATTGAAAAATTATAGGAATGGAGACATATCCAACCTGTCATTAAGACCTAATGGGCCCAACGGGCTTCAGCTTGAAGTAGTAAACAGCTCCTGTTGTGACAGTTAGGGATGCGTTCCAATCCTCCAAATCTCAGTTGATCGTAGTTACCGTATATACTCGAGTATAAGCCGACCCGAGTATAAGCCGAGGCCCCTAATTTCAACCCAAAATCCCAGGAAAAGTTATTGACTCGAGTATAAACCTAGGGTGGGAAATACATCATCCCCCCCCTGTCATCATCCAGACCCCCGTCATTAACATCCTCATCATCATCACCGCCTGTCATCATCCAGACCCTCATCATCATCACCTGTCATCATCCCCTTGTCATCATCCCACACACCCCCTTCATCATCCCCTTGTCATCATTCCCACCCCCCTTCATCATCCCCTTGTCATCATCCCACCCCCCCCCCCCTTCATCATCCCCTTGTCATCATCCCCACCCCCCTTCATCATCCCCTTGTAATCATCCCACACCCCCCCCCCTTCATCATCCCCTTGTCATCATCCTCACCCCCCTTCATCATCCCACACACCCCCCCTTCATCATCCTCTTGTCATCATCCGCCCTCAGTGGTCTTCAACCTGCGGACCTCCAGAGGTTTCAAAACTACAACTCCCAGCAAGCCCGGGCAGCCATCGGCTGTCCGGGCTTGCTGGGAGTTGTAGTTTTGAAACCTCCGGAGGTCCGCAGGTTGGAGACCACTGCGGCCTTCGACATCATCCAGCCCCCTCTCACCCCCTTTAGTTCTGAACAGTACTCGCCTCCGCTCGGCGCTGGTCCGGTGCTGCAGGACTGTCCGGTGAGGAGGTCGTCCGGTGGGATAGTGGTTCCGGGGGCGCCTCTTCTCCGCGCTTCGGGCCCAGAATAGAGGCGTTGCCTTGACGATGACGCAGAAGTACGTTGGTAATGAACGTACCTCTGCGTCGTCGTCAAGGCAACGTGACTATTCTGGGGCCGGGCCCGAACCGCTTAGAAGAGGCCTCCCCGGTGAAGATAGCAGCCCGGAACCACTATCCCACCGGACCACCTCCTCTCCGGACAGTCCTGCAGCACCGGACCAGCGCCGAGCGGAGGCGAGTACTGTACAGAACTAAAGGGGGTGAGAGGGGGCTGGATGATGTCGAAGGCCGCAGTGGTCTCCAACCTGCGGACCTCCGGAGGTTTCAAAACTACAACTCCCAGCAAGCCCGGACAGCCGATGGCTGCCCGGGCTTGCTGGGAGTTGTAGTTTTGAAACCTCTGGAGGTCCGCAGGTTGAAGACCACTGCGGGTGGAGAGTTCACTCGAGTATAAGCCGAGGGGGGTGTTTTCAGCACGAAAAATCGTGCTGAAAAACTCGGCTTATACTCGAGTATATACGGTACCTTTGTGGATTTCCTGCATATGTGGTACGAATCTCGGAGAACCCCCTCCTTTCCTTATGGAGTATATGTGCTCTCGTATCCTAGTACGGAGTTGCCTCTCGGTTTTGCCTATATAAAATCTATGGCAACTACATATCGTGAAATACACTACAAAGGTACTTTTACATGTTATCAACTCGTTCACAGCATAATCCCTGCCACCTAAGTTACCACTATTGGAATTGCTGTTATACTTGCAAAAATTACAGGTACCACATCTTCTATTCCCTTTAGGGAAATTTGTGGTTTTTTGGATCCATTGTGATTTTTCATTTTCTTCAAAAAATCTTGAATAGTATTGTTCCTCTTGAACGTCACTATAGGTCTATTAGTGGCAGTTTCCGCAATGTCTACATCTGACTGCGATGGGCAGTCCAACATCGTGTTCATATGCAAATTAAATTTTGTCAGCATTTGAGAAACAATGGCCCTCATTTACAATTGCAAACCCGACATGTTTTGTGGTGCCACTCTGGCTTTCTTATATTGTGCTATAATCCTGTATGTAATGATAAAGAGGACACTGCTGAAAAGTATTTTAGGAATTCCCTGTGGCAGATGAAATTGTGCATCCTAGCTATAGACTGAGGGTCACCTTTCATTGTAGTTCTGCCTTTAATAGTCATAGTGAGGAGACAGTTGAAGAGGTCTTTTTAGAACAGGAAGTGTAAGTTTATTATTAGTCCTAGTGGTCAGAATGAATACTGCAATATTTTAGGATTATAAAAAAAAAATATATATATATATATATATATATATATATATATATATAGTAAAATGAAACATTATTATAAAAAAAGTTACAAAATAAATCTTAAATATATGTTTAACATAGAAACTTAAGTAATAGGTGCATACAGGTATGCCCTGATGTCCTGGTACTTAAGGACACAGGGAGTACCTGTACGTCCTTGGGAATTTCGGTCCCTGTCGCTCCGGGCAGGGACCTGACCGGGATGCCTGCTTATATCATTCAGCAAGCACCCTGTGCAAACCCCAGGGGTACAATAGGAGGTGAGGACTGTTCACCTCCTGCTTTTGCTTAGCAATAACTCTCAACATGCACAGCCAAAGGGCATGCTGGGGGTTGTAGTTATTCAACAGCTGGAGGCACATTTTTTCTATGAAAAAGTGTGCATCCAGCTGTTACATAACTACAACTCCCAGCATGCACAGACAGCCGAAGGACATGCTGGGAGTTGTAGCATTGTGCCTCCAGCGGTTGCAAAACTACAACTCTCAGCATGCCCTTCGATTGTCAATGCATTGCGATTTTTGTTTTGCAACAGCTGGAGACACAATGGTTGTGAAACAGAGTTTGTGTCCTAACTCAGTGTTTCGCAACCAGTGTGGCTCCAGCTGTTGCAAAAATACAACTCTATGCATGCATTGAGAGACTGTACATGCTGGGAGTTCTAGTTTTGCAACAGCTGGAGGCACACTGGTTGCAAAACACTGAGTAAAGTAACAAACTCTCAGTGTTTCGCAACAAATGTGCCTCCAGCTGTTGCATGACTACAACTCCCAGCATGTATGGCCTGTCAGGTTTGCCCCCCCCCCCCCCCCCACATCTCAATGTACAGAGTACCCTTACCCTTACACAGGCCCCCGCCCCCCCCCCCCCATACAAAAAAAAAAGTCTTGTACAGAACTGTTTCCAAAACGGAGCCTCCAGCTGTTGAAAAACAACAAAGACTGTCAAGGCATGCTGGGAGTTTTGCAACAGCTGGAGACACCCTGTTTTGGAAACACTGCCGTAGGTTATTTTTGTGGCGGATGCAAATCCCCAACTTAGGCCTCAAATGTGCATGGCGCTCTCTCGCTTTGGAGCCCTGTCGCATTTCAAGGCTACAGTTTAGGGCCACATATGGGGTATTTCCATACAAATTTTGGGATCTTTTTCTCCTTTTACCCCTTATGAAAAGTTAAGTTGGGGTCTACACCAGCATGTTAGTGTAAAAAAATATATATTTTTTACACTAACATGCTGGTGTTGCCCCATACTTTTAATTTTCACAAGCGGTAAAAGGAAAAAAGACCCCCCAAATTTGTAATGCAATTTCTCCTGAGTACAGAACTACCCCATATGTGGGCAGAAAGTGATCTGCGGGCGCACAACAAGGCTCAGGAGTGAGTGTGCACGAACATTTGAGGTCTAAATTGGTGATTTGCACAGGGGTTGCTGATTTTACAGCGGTTCAGACATAAACGCAAAACAATAAATACCCACATGTGACCCCATTTTGGAAACTACACCACTCATGGAATGAAACAAGGGGTATAGTGAGCCTTAACAACTCACAGGTGTTTGCCAAAATTTTGTTAAAGTTGGATCTGAAAATGAAAAAAAAAATTCACTAAAATGCTGGTGTTACCCTACATTTTTCATTTTCACAAGAGAGAATAGGAAAAAAGCCCCCCAAAATTTGTAGCCCTATTTCTTTTGAGTAAGAATATACCCCATATGTGTAAAGTGCTCTGCGGGCGAACTACAATGCTCAGAAGAGAAGGAGTGTCATTGGGCTTTTGGAGAGAGAATGTGTCTGAAATTGAAGGCCATGTGTGTTTACAAAGCCCCCATAGTGCCAGAACAGTTTACCCCCCCCCACATGTGACCACATTTTGGAAACTACACCCAGCTATCACGCCCCCTCCCGTAGGCTTGCATTGAGGGGCGAAGCGTGACATCACACAGGGGCGAGGGCGTGACGTCACACGCCGCCCGCCCTGTAGTCGCCGGTAATCAGTCCCGGAGCGAACACTGATTACAAATGGGGTGCCGCGTGCATGATCCTGGGGGTCCCCAGCGGTGGGACTTCCGCGATCAGGCATCTTATCCCCTATCCTTTAGATAGGGGATAAGATGTCTAAGCACCGGAGTACCCCTTTAAGGCTAACTGTACCCCTTGTTACATTCCTACTTGTTACATTTACATTCCAAAATAGTATGCCATGTGTTTTTTTCTTTGCTATTCTGGCACCACAGGAGCTTCCTAAATGCGACATTCCCCCAAAATCCATTTCAGCAAAATTTTCTTTCCAAAAGCCAAATGTGACTCTTCTGAGCATTGTAGTGCGCCCGCAGTGCACTTGATGTCCACACATGGTGTATTTCCATATTCAGAAGAGATGGGGTTACAAATTTGGGGGGGGGGTTCTCCTATTAACCCTCGTAAAAATGTAAAATTTTGGGGAAAACCAAAATTTTTGTGATAAAAAAATTCATTTACACATCCGAATTTAACAAAAAATCGTTGAAAACACCTGTGGGGTGTTAAGGCTCACTGGGCCCCTTGTAACGTTCCTTGAGGGGTGTAGTTTCCAAAATAGTATGTCATGTTTTTTTTTTTTTTTGCTGTTCTGGCATCATAGGGGCTTTCTAAATGTGTCATGCCCCCCCCCCCCCCCCCCCAAAAAAAAAAAAAAAACATTTAAAAAAAATCCGAAAATCCGATTGTCGCTCCTTCCCTTCTGAGCCTTGAAGTGCACACGCAAAGCACTTGACATCCACATATGAGGTATTTCCTTACTTGTGTTACAAATTTTGGGGGGCTTTTTCTCCTTTTACCCCTTGTAAGATTTCAAAAACTGGGTCTACAAGAACATGAGAGTGTAAAAAAATGAATTTTCTCCTTCACTTTGCTGCTATTCCTGTGAAACATCTAAAGGGTTTACATACTTTCTGAATGTCATTTTGAATACTTTGGGGGAGGGGGGGGGAGGGTGCAGTTTTTATAATGGTGTCATTTATGGGGTATCTCTAATATGAAGACCTCTCAAATCCACTTCAAACTGAACTGTTCCCTGAAAAATTCTGATTTAAAATTTTTTATGATAAATTGGAAAATTGCTTCTGAACTTTGAAGCCCTCTGATGTAAAACATGTAAAAACATGTCAACTTTATGATGCAAATATAAAGTAGACATATTATATATGTGAATCAATATATAATTTATTTGGTATGTCTAATTTCCATATAAGCAGAGAGTTTCAAATAAAAAAAAATGCAACATTTTAAATTTTTTTCATAAAATCTCGGGATTTTTCACCAAGAAAGAATGCATGTAATGCAGAAAATTTACCACTATGTTAAAGTAGAATATGTCACGAAAAAACACTCTCGGAATCAGAATGAAAAGTAAAAGCATCCCAAAGTTATTAATGCTTAAAGTGACAGTGGTCAGATTTGCAAAAAGACGCTCTGGTCCTTAAAGGGGTATTACGGGATTTTTTTTTATTTGACTATGCTACAGGAGCTGTAAAGTTAGTGTAGTTCATAATATTGTGTCTGTACCTGTGTGTGTCGGTTTTCTCACAATTCTTATGTGATTTTCACCCCAATATTTCATTTTAACAGCATACAAAATAACTGTTGTCTCGGATTTTTCCCAGCTTGCAATGCGGCCGAGACCTGACTCACTAGTCAGCTGATGACAGGGAGCCTGTCTGCTTTAATGGGTAGAGGGATCAATCTGCAACTAATGCAACAGCTGTAGGCATCCTGATTGAAGACCACAGGTCTGCAGCTCATTTAGTTTCAATGGGTGGGGTAGCTGATGTGTGGGAAGGAGGAAAATGGTATCATGGGATTTGTAGGCAAACAAGAAAACTGAAAACAGGAAATACAAGTTCACAGAAAGCTAGCCCCAGTGTTATGGTAATCTCACAGCACAGCCATTTAGCACAAGACAAGTGCAGATCCTTCCTAAGCATGCCCATTACTGTCTGCCAGGTGCGTACTAAAATCACCTTATACTGGATAACCCCTTTAAGGTGAAAATGGGCTTGGTCCTTAAAGGGGTACTCTGCCCCTAGACATCTTATCCCCTATTCAAAGTATAGGGGATCAGATGTCAGATCGCCAGGGGTCCTGCTGCTGGGGACCCCCGGGATCTCTGCTGCGGCACCCCACTATCATTACTGCACAGAACGAGTTCGCTCTGTGCGTAATGACGGGCGATACAGGGGACTGAGCAGCGTGACATCATGGCTCCGCCCCTCGTGACATAACGGCCAGCCCCTTTAATGCAAGTCTATGGCAGGGGGGCCCCCTCCCCTAGACTTGTATTGAGGTGGCGGGCTGATAAGGGGCGGATCCGTGATGTCACGATGCTCCCACCCCTGTATTGTCAGTCATTACGCGCAGAGCGAACTCGCTCTGTGCAGTAATGATAGCGGGGTGCTACAGCGGAGATCCCGGGGGTCCCCAGCAATGGGAACCCGGCAATCTGACATCTTATCCCCTATCCTTTGGGTAGGGGGATAAGATGTCTAGGGGCGGAGTACCCCTTTAAGGAGTTAAAGAAAAACTGAGAGCTGGTTCACCAGCACTAAACCCAATTCACCGGATTATAGTGTGGATGAACCAGATTTAAATGAGGTATAACTTACCCAGATTCGTCATCCGGTTGCGAAGATAAACCTGTTATTAGTTGGCGTTTCTAATATGTTAATCACCAGATTTGTGGAATGGAGGTTGGACTCAGCATGGAGGCAGGGAAGCTGGCTATGCTGGGTCCTACTTCCATTGTGCAAAGCCCGACAAATTACATATTAGCAATGCTGGCTAATAATGGGTCTGTCTCCAGAACCGGACCACAAATTCGGGTGAGTAATTTTAATCCAGTTCACCTGCACTATAAGAATCAGCATGACCTAGTGAGTAAAACATCTAAGCATTAATTTTTCTCTGCCATTTTGCTGTACAACCAAAATTCTCCTTACAAATTTGCTGGTAACGCAGACAGCATGGTTCATTCAATATTTAAAGTTGGTATAATGCTCTCACTGTAGAATGCTGAACTTGCTTTATGTCACATATAATTGAGTTGAATTGTTCCGAGGATTGTTACATTTGACTCATTTGTTTGTAGAAGGTAATGCCAAACAGATAAATCATCCAGATACATGTATATATATTTTTAAATGTGCATGATGCTGTGATAGCCTCAGATGGCCAAACATGTATACTGTATTGGTAGTGGAGATCGAAAATACAGCTGTTTGACTGAGATATTTTGCACATATGGCTGGCTTTTGCCTTAGCTGACATTGGAGATTCAACAGGACTGGTTTCAATTAAGCCTGTCTGTGTTCACTTATGTGAATCTACTGTAATGATTAATTAAATGTGATGATATGGTTGACCAGGTAACTAAGGGGGCAGTTACTTTTAACATGGGTGATATGAACACTTGATAACACATTTCCATAATTATTCAAATACTGTGTAATCTGTTTACTCAAGTGCCCCTTTTATAACATTAGATTTTCTTTAAAAATTAGAAAGCATCTAGTGTGACAAATCCACATTAATGGGGGACATCTGGAAGGGGGAAATACTTCACAGCACTGTGGGTCTACAGAGTGGCCTTATGTTAAATGCTTACAGTTCACCCTGATACAGGGCACTGGCCTATGAAGTCATGAAGGCTTCTGAGATAAATGTAACAGATTTTAGAACAGAAAGCACCATAAAGCCTTCAAACGGAATCTGTCAGCTCTATATCATGCTCAGAGCTGCAGACATATATACGCAACTGATAGGGAGATAAAACAAATGATACCTGTCTCTAAGCTTTTAGTTGATTGCAGAGTTATAAAATCATGTTCTACATCAAAGCTTAAAGGGGTACTCTGGTGGAAAACTATTTTGTTAAAATCAACTGGTACCAGAATATTAAACAGATTTGTAAATTACTTCTATTTAAAAATCTTAATCCTTCCCATACTTATCAGTTACTGCATGCTCCAGAGGAAGTTCTTTTCTTTTTTCATTTCTTTTCTGTCTAACCACAGTGCTCTCTGCTGACATATCTGTCCATGTCAGGAACTGTCCAGAGCAGGAGCAAATCCCCAGTGCAAACCTTTCCTGCTCTTGACAGTTCCTGACATGGACAGAGGTGTCAGCAGAGAGCACTGTAGTCAGACAGAAAATAAATTTGAAAAGAACTTCCTCTGTAGCATACAGGAGCTGTTAAGTACTGGAAGGATTACAATTTTCAAATAGAAGTAATTTACAAATTTGTTTAACTTTCTGGCACCAGTTGATAAAAAAAAAAAAAAAAAATTCCACCAGAGTACCCCTTTAACCTCTTCACCGTTAAAGGGGTCGGTCCAGGCTGCTATTCATAGCCGGGACCCTGGGTTAACAGTGCGTGGCACCGATTGTTGTGCCGCGTGCTACTAACCCTTCAGACGCGGCGATCAAAGTTGACCGCCGCGTCTGAAAGTGAAAGTAAACGCTTCCCGGCAGCTCAGTAAAATCGTGATCTCCCGATCAGCTAGGACGTGAGCGGAGGTCCCCTTACCTGTCTCCGCCATGTCCGATCTGGGTTTGATTGCTCCAAGCCTGAGCTACAGGTTTGAGCAATCGAGCCCCTATCTCGCCGATCCATGAAAAGCTATGGCTTTGCAGGGATCAGCATAGGAGATCGGTGTGTTCTAGGTCCCTATGGGAGCGATAGCACTGCAAAAAAAAAGTGAAAAAAAAAAGTTACCAAAGGTCATTTAACCCCTTGCCTAATAAAAATTAGAATCACCCCACTTTTCCCATAAAAAAAAACCTGTGTAAATAAAAATAAACATATGTGGTATCGCCGCGTGCGGGAAATATCTGAACTATAAAAGTATATCATTACTTAAATCGCACGGTCAATGGCGTACACGCAAAAAAATTCCAAAGTCCAAAATAGCGTATTTTTGGTCACTTTTTATATCAAGAAAAAATGAATAAAAAGCGATCAAAATCCAATCCAATCCAATCAATACAAAAATGGTACTGATAAAAACTTCAGAACACAGCGAAAAAAATGAGGCCTCATATCGGCCCGTATGCAGCAAAATAAAAAAGTTTTAGAGGTTAGAAGATGAGAATTTTTAACATATAAATTTTCCTGCATGTAGTTATGATTTTTTTCCGAAGTACGACAATATCCAACCTATATAAGTAGGGTATCATTTTAACCGTATAGACCTACAGAATAAAGATAAGGTGTTATTTTTACCGAAAAATGCACTGCGTAGAAATGGAAGCCCCCAAAAGTTACAAAATTAAATTTTTTCTTCAATTTTGTCGCACATGATTTTTTTTTCTGTTTCGTCGTGGATTTTTGGGTAAAATGACTAATGTCACTGCAAAATAGAATTGATGACGCAAAAAATAAACCATAATATGGAATTTTATGTGCAAAATTGAAAGCGTTATGATTTTTAGAAGGTGATGAGGAAAAAATGAAAATGCAAAAAACGGAAAAACCCTGCGTCCTTAAAGGGGTACTCCGCCCCTAGACATCTTATTCCCTATCCAAAGGATAGGGGATAAGATGTCAGATCGCCGTGGTCCCGCTGCTGGCGACCCACGGGATCGCCGCTGCGGCACCCCGCTGTCATTACTGCACAGAGCGAGTTCGCTCTGCACGTAATGACGGGCAATACAGGAGCCGGAGCATCGTTATGTCACAGCTCCGCCCCTTGTGACATCACGGCCCGCCTCCTCAATACAAGTCTATGGGAGGGGGCGTGGCGGTCGTTACGCCCCTGCCATAGACTTGCATTAAAGGGGTACTCCACCCCTAGACATCTTATCCCCTATCCAAAGAATAGGAGATAAGATGTCAGATCACCGCGGCCCCGCTGCAGAACCCCACTATCATTACAGCACAGAGCGAGTTCACTCTGTGCGTAATGACGGGCGATACAGGGGACGGAGCAGCGTGACGTCATGGCTCCGCCCCTCATGACATCACGGCCCGTCCCCTTAATGCAAGTCTATGGGAGGGGGCGTGACGACCGCCATGCCCCCTCCCATTGCCTTGTATTGAAAGGGGCGGGCCGTGACATCATGAGGGGCGGAGCCGTGACGTAACGATGCTCTGTCCCCTGTATTGCCCATCATTACGTGCAGAGTGAACTCGCTCTGTGCTGTAATGATACCGCGGTGCCAAAAAAGAAATGCTTTTTCTCTGATGTTATGACCACAGTGCTCTCTGCTGACCTCTGTTGTCCATTTTAGGAACTGTCCAGAGCAGCATATGTTTGTTTTTTTCTGCTCTGGACAGTTCCTAAAATGCACAGCAGAGGTCAGCAGAGAGCACTGTGGTCATGACATCAGAGGAAATGCATTTATTTTTTGGATTTCTCTTTAGTATACAGCCTCTAAAAAGTACTGGAAGGATTAAGATTTTTTAATAGACGTGATTTACAAATCTGTTTAACTTTCTGGCACCAGTTCATTTAAAAATAAAAAATAAAGGTTTTCCACGGGAGTACCCCTTTAAGAGTAAGAAGTTGTGCAGAGCTCCCACCATCTCCATTCCCTACCTCTCCCAGTCCTACATGATTGATGAACAAGGCTCAGTACTAGAAGCCAATCCCTGTTAATCAATCATCCATGGCTGGGTGGAGTGGGGGAGAGCAAAGTCATGCATGCTCCATCTCTGCACAGGTAATTTGGTAACTTGTTTTATGTCCTTATCTGCTATCTACCCTTGTCTGCAGCTCTGAGCATAATATTGAGCTGACAGATTCCCTTTAAAAAGGTAAAGAGGGTTCACACATCATTTGGCCTTTGCATTTTGCTGTAGTTTTTGAGCCACAGACAGAAGTTGATCTGGCAGGATCGAGAAGTACACAACATGCCTGCTGTCTTCTGAAAACAGCACCACACCTGGTTACATCTGGGTTTTATAGTTGAGCCCAAAAGCAGTTTTAATAAATGTTCACATAAATGTACAGTAAAAAACAAAAGAAGAGAAAAAAAGTCGATAAAGACAGGCAGCTAGTATCATATGTGATCATACAGATGGAATCTCGTCTTGCATAAAGAAAAAACTATTTGCGGGAAGATTCATCCAAAAGAGATCATCCAAATATGACAAATACAGCCTGTAAGAAACAATACTACACAATAACAGTTGCAATACAAAACCAATAAAACAGGAAGCTATTATAGTAAAGCTTCAAATCTTAGAACTTCAACAACAAAGCAACACAAGACAAAGGGAAAAATAAGAAGGGAAGTAAGTAGGAGAGGGTGAATATGTCATATGGATAAAGCTGAGTACTCTGACTGATACAGAATGGATGGTTTCAATAAACATTCCTCAAAAGTGCTAATAGATTCCACTTATAAAATCACTCACATAGCCCTGAAGAGTCCAAAGGTACCTAGAGGGAAATAGAATATAACTTCCATAAGTGTACTGCTTATGTGTACCTGAAAGGAAAAGGGTGCAAGACGCACCAGCAGATGTACTCACTGTTAGGATGTACTCGCTTCCGGCAAATAAGGTCTCAGTGCTGCGCTCCTACCCGCAGTGGCGGGGAGCCGTCTAGTAATCACGGCTGCTGAGCGCACACTGAGACCATGCCGGCGTCTGACATAATATACGCTGCCAACCGGAAGCCGCGTCTTAGCGCCCAGCCCTCTAGACGCGAACAGAGGGCGGCGCTGGATGTGACAAAACAGCGTCCTTAGTAACCGCAGCGATATAATAGTAATCTGACAATATGCCTGATAGACAGAGGGAACCCCAATGTGTCACTATATATGTATATACTCGGAGCGAGGTAAGTTAGTTCCTACCAGAGGACAAAACTTTAAAGACCAAAGCGTATAAGAATTATGTCACAGACAAAATTAGGGGGGGGGGGGGTTGGGGTTTGTGTGCCTAGCTAGGAGAGGAAAGGGAGATCTGCAACGCATCCATGACCTTTAAAAGGATGCAAGGTCCCGCGAGCTAACTACGCAGAAAAAAACCATGAATCATGACTCTCTTCACAAAGAAACCCCTATTTAGGTGGAAGGAATTAATGGACTATGATCTGGAGCACCCAAGTGCCTCTATACTATTCTAGAGTATATGTATATATAAATATAGATGAATACAGACCCCCACACACATATAACATATCATGCGTATAAAATGATAATCGCTAGTGTGAATAAGTACAATAGGGGATGAAGACTCTTGGTTCATACTCTAGAAAAATACTCGGTCATAGTAATACCAGATGGAATGGTGGTTATTTATATAGTGAATGATTAGAAAATAATGATGGGTTCATGGTTTTTTTTCTGCGTAGTTAGCTCGCGGGACCTTGCATCCTTTTAAAGGTCATGGATGCGTTGCAGATCTCCCTTTCCTCTCCTAGCTAGGCACACAAACCCCAAACCCCCCCCCTAATTTTGTCTGTGACATAATTCTTATACGCTTTGGTCTTTAAAGTTTTGTCCTCTGGTAGGAACTAACTTACCTCGCTCCGAGTATATACATATATAGTGACACATTGGGGTTCCCTCTGTCTATCAGGCATATTGTCAGATTACTATTATATAGCTGCGGTTACTAAGGACGCTGTTTTGTCACATCCAGCGCCGCCCTCTGTTCGCGTCTAGAGGGCTGGGCGCTAAGACGCGGCTTCCGGTTGGCAGCGGATATTACGTCAGACGCCGGCATGGTCTCAGTGTGCGCTCAGCAGCCGTGATTACTAGACGGCTCCCCGCCACTGCGGGTAGGAGCGCAGCACTGAGACCTTATTTGCCGGAAGCGAGTACATCCTAACAGTGAGTACATCTGCTGGTGCGTCTTGCACCCTTTTCCTTTCAGGTACACATAAGCAGTACACATATGGAAGTTATATTCTATTTCCCTCTAGGTACCTTTGGACTCTTCAGGGCTATGTGAGTGATTTTATAAGTGGAATCTATTAGCACTTTTGAGGAATGTTTATTGAAACCATCCATTCTGTGTACGTTCTCTTTACAGATCTACTGATGACAACTAACCCTGTTGCTTAGGAGTCCGTGTCCTGAAAGTTTGCATGGGGCACACTATGTATCGGGTGTACCCCTTCCATGAGTAATCGTGGTTCTCAGTTCCTAAACATTTTTCTAATTGTATTACTTCTAGTGCATGGTAGGCTTAGAACAAATAGCCTCATACCAGTATCTTCTTTAGTCCCCTGATGACACCACACAAATGTGGTAGAAACGCGTTGGGTCTACACTACGAGCATTAGATTGGGATCATTCTTGATAAATCCACATTGACATGTGGTAATCCTTTCATTTATTATTTGGTGTTGGATATAGTTTTGAGCACTCCTTTCTGATTACTCTGTTGGCTTTTAACTATAAACATTAAAAGCTAGATTTTATGGAGTTCCCCTCCGATCAGCACAAGAAATATTACTACTTTTTGTTGATTTTTTTTTTTGATTCTAATTATCCGGGAATATATTGGTCATATGCAGACCGTACTATTATCATAGGCATACTTTTTCTTATTAAGCTGTTATGGCAAGTCTGGTCACAGAGGTACCCAATTTGGCTGAGTGGCTCACAGAGGCCAAAGAAGTATTCTCTGAGCGAACATTTACACAACCTAAGTACACTCCATCATTGAAAATAGCCCTGAGAGATCTGGTTGTATGCTATAAACAGTATGCCCTCTCTTTCTGGGAGATTCAAGCATTTGAGAACTATCTGAGACATAAAATTGTCCCTAGAGGCCTCCGTATTCCAGTATTACCAGCAGCTAGGCTGAGGACCCCATTGGTCCTAAAGAAGTGGGAATCGGAGGCTACGTCCACCTCTCTGAGATTTATTGAAATCCTCCTGGAGGAAGAGAAGGCCAACTTAACTTTAGCTGAATCTAAATTGAAAGAACAGAGAGAGATCGTCCTGAAATTTAAGGACGACCCTGATTTCAGCACAAAAGAGACACATACTAAGACTGTCTTAGAGAGATTCCAATATCAACTTAAAGAGCATAAACACACCCAGTTCATTAGGGATTTGCAGGAATTCCGTGAAAATAAGGCTTACACTGTACTATCTAGGAGCTCTAATTATCGGGACACAGATACAGAAATATCATCATCAGACACTGAACCCGGGGATGGTGATAAAACAGGGTCTCGAGGCAAACGTGGACGAGGCAACTACTACCCAAGACGAGGTAGAGGTTCAGGTAGAGGTAGAGGAGAGAATAATAATAGAAAGCCCTATCCAGGTACAGAATGGTCTGGCGAAAATCCCTCTGGGCCCTCTCCCTCGGGCTCATCCTTTATTCCACCTTTTTTAGGGGGGATTCTCGGGAAACCTCCAGGGACCCCTACCCTCAGCGAGTCAGGGAACCCCGAACATAAACTACATTGATGAGGGTTCATTACAAGTGATTAACCTATCTAAATTCACTCTTACTCCTGCACAGATGGGGGTCCTTGGCCGTGGTCTGTGTCACGATTCGGCTTACGGGTTGTGGATCCGCTGTGTCAGCGAGGGATAGGCGTGGACCGTGCTAGTGGACCGGTTCTAAGAGGCTACTGGTTTTCACCAGAGCCCGCCGCAAAGCGGGATGGTCTTGCTGCGGCAGTAGCAACCAGGTCGTATCCACTAGCAACGGCTCAACCTCGCTGACTGCTGAGAAGGCGTGGGACAGAAGGACTAGGCAGAGGCAAGGTCAGACGTAGCAGAAGGTCAGGGGCAGGCGGCAAGGTTTGTAGTCAAGATGGATAGCAGAAGTTCAGGTACACAGGCTTTGGACACACTAAACGCTTTCACTGGCACAAGGCAACAAGATCCGGCAAGGGAGTGCAAGGGAGGAGATCAGATATAGCCAGGGAGCAGGTGGAAGCCAATTAAGTTAATTGGGCCAGGCACCAATCATTGGTGCACTGGCCCTTTAAGTCTCAGAGAGCTGGCGCGCGCGCGCCCTAGAGAGCGGAGCCGCGCGCGCCAGCACAAGACAGCAGGGGACCGGGACGGGTAAGTGACCTGGGATGCGATTCGCGAGCGGGCGCGTCCCGCTGTGCGAATCGCATCCCCGACGGCCATGACAGTGCAGCGCTCCCGGTCAGCGGGACTGACCGGGGCGCTGCAGGGAGAAAGGCGCCGTGAGCGCTCCGGGGAGGAGCGGGGACCCGGAGCGCTAGGCGTAACAGTACCCCCCCCCTTAGGTCTCCCCTTTTTTTTGTCCGGTAACTGCCTCCCCTGGGATGAGGACACCGGGAAAGAATGGAGGGTTTCCTCAACGGCAGGCAGTACAGCAGGAGTTGGAATGGGGAGGGAGGGCAGAGGGTGAAGCTTGGCACGGGGCAGGGTGACACAAGGACGGGGGCCATGAGGGGGCACTGAGGTTTGCCTGACGGGACTGGGAGGGGGGGAGAGGCACTTCCTATGGCAGGCAGAGTCCCAGTTCTTGATCTCCCCGGTGGTCCAATCAAGGGTGGGGGAATGAAGCCGGAGCCATGGCAGACCGAGGAGGACCTCAGAGGTACAGTTGGGTAGGACGAAGAGCTCAATCACTTCGTGATGGGGTCCGATACACATCAGGAGGGGTTCTGTGCGGAAACGCACAGTGCAATCCAGTCTGGCTCCATTGACCGCGGAAATGTAGAGCGGCTTGACGAGACGGGTCACCGGGATGCGGAATTTATTCACAAAAGACTCCAAAATAAAATTCCCGGAGGCACCAGAGTCCAAGCAGGCCAGGGCTGAGAGGGAGGAGTTGGCTGAAGGAGAAATCCGCACGGGCACCGTGAGACGTGGAGAAGCAGACTTAGAACCAAGAGACGCCACACCCACGTGAGCTGGGTGCGTGCGTGCGTTTCCCAGACGTGGAGGACGGATAGGGCAATCCACCAAGAAGTGCTCGGTACTGGCACAGTACAGACAGAGATTTTCTTCCCTACGGCGATTCCTCTCTTCCTGGGTCAGGCGAGACCGATCCACTTGCATGGCCTCCTCGGCGGGAGGCCCAGGCGTAGACTGCAAAGGATGCTGTGGGAGAGGTGCCCAGAGATCTAAGTCTTTTTCCTGGCGGAGCTCTTGGTGTCGCTCAGAAAAACGCATGTCAATGCGGGTAGCCAAATGGATGAGTTCTTGGAGGTTGGCAGGAATCTCTCGTGCGGCCAGCACATCCTTGATGCGACTGGATAGGCCTTTTTTAAAGGTCGCGCAGAGAGCCTCGTTATTCCATGATAACTCGGAAGCAAGAGTACGAAATTGGATGGCGTACTCGCCCACTGAAGAATTACCCTGGACCAGGTTCAACAGGGCAGTCTCGGCAGAAGAAGCTCGGGCTGGCTCCTCGAAGACACTCCGGACTTCAGCGAAGAAGGCCTGGACTGTGGCTGTGGCAGGATCATTGCGGTCCCAGAGCGGTGTGGCCCAAGACAAGGCCTTTCCTGAAAGAAGGCTTACTACGAACGCCACCTTAGACCGTTCTGTAGGAAACAAGTCCAACAACATCTCCATATGCAGGGAACACTGAGAAAAAAATCCACGGCAGAGTTTAGAGTCCCCATCAAATTTGTCCGGCAGGGACAAGCGGAGGCTAGGAGCGGCCACTCGCTGCGGAGGAGGAGCAGGAGCTGGCGGAGGAGATGGTTGCTGCTGTAGCAGAGGCAGAAGTTGCTGTAACGTGGCGGTCAACTGCGACAGCTGCTGTCCTTGTTGGGCAATTTGCTGCGATTGCTGAGCGACCACCGTGGTAAGGTCAGCGAGACTTGGCAGCGGCACCTCAGCGGGATCCATGGCCGGATCTACTGTCACGTTTCGGCTTACGGGTTGTGGATCCGCTGTGTCAGCGAGGGATAGGCGTGGACCGTGCTAGTGGACCGGTTCTAAGAGGCTACTGGTTTTCACCAGAGCCCGCCGCAAAGCGGGATGGTCTTGCTGCGGCAGTAGCAACCAGGTCGTATCCACTAGCAACGGCTCAACCTCGCTGACTGCTGAGAAGGCGTGGGACAGAAGGACTAGGCAGAGGCAAGGTCAGACGTAGCAGAAGGTCGGGGGCAGGCGGCAAGGTTCGTAGTCAGGATGGATAGCAGAAGTTCAGGTACACAGGCTTTGGACACACTAAACGCTTTCACTGGCACAAGGCAACAAGATCCGGCAAGGGAGTGCAAGGGAGGAGATCAGATATAGCCAGGGAGCAGGTGGAAGACAATTAAGTTAATTGGGCCAGGCACCAATCATTGGTGCACTGGCCCTTTAAGTCTCAGAGAGCTGGCGCGCGCGCGCCCTAGAGAGCGGAGCCGCGCGCCAGCACAAGACAGCAGGGGACCGGGACGGGTAAGTGACCTGGGATGCGATTCGCGAGCGGGCGCGTCCCGCTGTGCGAATCGCATCCCCGACGGCCATGACAGTGCAGCGCTCCCGGTCAGCGGGACTGACCGGGGCGCTGCAGGGAGAAAGGCGCCGTGAGCGCTCCGGGGAGGAGCGGGGACCCGGAGCGCTAGGCGTAACAGTCTGTCATTTGTCCCAACTGTGGGATTTGACCGCTTTACGTGGACCAAGGACCTCCATCTGTTCATTCATGAAATGGCATAAATTCCATAAAATTCGAGAGAGAAAGGAATGCCAAGAATTAGGAATCGGTATTCAAGAACTCCCAGTGGTACGTGACCTAGCATCTCTGCTTGACGATAACCCCAACATTCGAGGTGAGGGACCATTCACTACTTGCAAACTATCTAACAAGGCCTTCCCCCCGATTGGAGAGACTTCTTGTATAGATGTATTTCTAGAACTTGTCTGTAAAGATATGGAGATGATGGAGGTACCCACCCTATCTGCATCTAGGATGAATTTTTCTCGTGTAGAAAAACAAGCCATCCAGCAATTACAAAAAAATGAACATCTGATAATAAATCGTTATCAGATCATTTCCAGTACGTTAATATGTGTAATAGATTATTGAACGATAGATCTACTTATGAGATAATGACTTTAGATCCTACGAATATTTATAAACAGGAATTAAAGATTATTGTGACACAAGCTAGATCCAGGAGACTGATTAGTGACCAGGAATTCGATTTTTTACTAACAAAAAATCCCACCATTCCGACCTTCTATGCCCTGCCAAAAGTCCACAAGGGTGTTACGCCCCTTAAAGGACGACCTATAGTGGCAGGGATAGGAGGTCTCACACAGAATGCTGGGATTTACATTGACCGGATACTAAGAGATTTTGTAGAAGCTCTTCCTTCCTACACTCGAGATACAACCGACCTCCTCAAAAAACTAGAGGGGATATTTGTAGATAGGAACACTATCTTAACCAGTATCGATGTGGAAGCGTTGTACTCTTCGATACCCCATGAAATAGGAATGAAGGCTGTAGCCTACTTCTTAGCATTTCGAGGTAACCAGTATAAGGCACATAATGACTTCATTCTCGAACTGCTGCAGTTCACACTTACCCACAATTATTTTTTATTTAATGGTAAAGTCTTCCACCAGCTCAGAGGGACCGCTATGGGGAGCCCTTGTGCCCCCAGTTATGCGAATCTCACTCTGGGCTGGTGGGAGGCTACCCAAGTTTTTTATGATTTCAGAGAACAGTTTACTGAGCGTGCCCTATTGTGGGCACGCTATATTGACGATATTTTTATTCTCTGGCAGGGGAACACGCAGCAGTTTGAGCAATTTTTGGAGTCACTAAATGTGAACAATATTGGTTTAACTTTTACTTATGAATATCATGAACAGTCCCTCTCTTTCCTGGATATAGCCATACATAAGAATTTTGACGGTAGCATCCGTACCACAGTACATCGTAAAGCCACTGCTACCAATTCTCTCCTGAGGTGGGAGAGCTGTCACCCGGTCCCCCTAAAAAGGGGGATACCGCGGGGACAGTACCTCCGCCTCAGGAGGAATTGCTCTGACAAACACGATTTCATTCGAGAAGCGCATGACCTGAGGAAGAGATTTACCAATAGAGGTTATCCTCAATACACCTTACGATCAGCATATCAACATGCCTTGAGGACCCCCAGAGACACACTTCTAGTACCTAAGAAAAGCCCAGATACTATTCCATCTATGCGTGTCATCGCCACCTTTGATCAAGGTGCCACCCATATGCGGGATGTCCTGAAAAAATATTGGGGCATCCTACAGATGGATGTTGACATCAAGGACGTAATTTCTGATTACCCCCAGGTTACATATAGAAGAGGTCGTAACCTGGGGGATATGATCACTAATAGCCATCTTTCCCCAGTGACATCGGATCGGATGACTTGGCTGGGTAGAACCCATAAACCAATGGGTAACTACCCTTGTGGTCATTGCAAAGCATGCCCTCATATTCTCAGGAATAAATCCTTTCGAAGTGCAAGCACAGGTAGAGAGTTCAGGATCCGTAATTTTATTAACTGTACCACACGAGGCATCATTTACATGGCCATTTGTCCCTGCCTTAAAAAGTACATAGGAAAAACCTTTAGAGAATTTAAGAAACGGATCCTTGAACACCTTGGAGATGTGAGGCATGACCGAGATACTCCCTTAGCTAGACATATGAACTGTTTTCACAGGAATGACTCCAACAATTTAAAGTTCTTTGGGATTGAAAAAGTGGAACCTTCACCCAGAGGGGGAAATTTCGATCAACGGTTATTACAGAAAGAGTGTCGCTGGATCTATGAACTAGGTACTAGTGGCCCGGAGGGGCTAAATGAACAACTTAATTATGCGTGCTTTCTGTGACCTGCTCTCACCTCTATGGTGATTCCTAGGCAGTTAGTGGAGACCCTAGTGGGCCTACCAGTTAGTATCACCATATAGACAGGGCTCTATGAGGCCAAGTAGGAGGTACGCGAGCGGGGCCGCCCTTATTAGGGCATCCACCCTGCCTAGGTATTAGGGCATTCTAGCTAGATCAGGGATAGATTAGGCACCCTAGGCCCCTGTCTATTCCCTGTCACTTTCCCCTAGTTTTTGCCCTGGTGTATGTTGCAGGTCACAAAAGGCCCCCGCATGTTATCCCCCCTTGGGATTTTTCAAGCTGGTCCAGCTTTTGAGCTTCTAACCATCTGGTTTTTGAATTTCCTAATTTACCTATTTAGGATATATAATTAGGGTCCACATAGTTGGACTATTCTCCATATTTACTATTTACCCTGACCTCTTATCCCTCATTTATTGGTTGGGTTGATCCTTGCAGGTTATGCGCTTTCTCTAGTCATCATCATTTTCTAATCATTCACTATATAAATAACCACCATTCCATCTGGTATTACTATGACCGAGTATTTTTCTAGAGTATGAACCAAGAGTCTTCATCCCCTATTGTACTTATTCACACTAGCGATTATCATTTTATACGCATGATATGTTATATGTGTGTGGGGGTCTGTATTCATCTATATTTATATATACATATACTCTAGAATAGTATAGAGGCACTTGGGTGCTCCAGATCATAGTCCATTAATTCCTTCCACCTAAATAGGGGTTTCTTTGTGAAGAGAGTCATAATTCATGGGTTTTTTCTGTGTAGTTAGCTCGCGGGACCTTGCATCCTTTTAAAGGTCATGGATGCGTTGCAGATCTCCCTTTCCTCTCCTAGCTAGGCACACAAACCCCAACCCCCCCCCCCTAATTTTGTCTGTGACATAATTCTTATACGCTTTGGTCTTTAAAGTTTTGTCCTCTGGTAGGAACTAACTTACCTCGCTCCGAGTATATACATATATAGTGACACATTGGGGTTCCCTCTGTCTATCAGGCATATTGTCAGATTACTATTATATCGCTGCGGTTACTAAGGACGCTGTTTTGTCACGTCCAGCGCCGCCCTCTGTTCGCGTCTAGAGGGCTGGGCGCTAAGACGCGGCTTCCGGTTGGCAGCGTATATTATGTCAGACGCCGGCATGGTCTCAGTGTGCGCTCAGCAGCCGTGATTACTAGACGGCTCCCCGCCACTGCGGGTAGGAGCGCAGCACTGAGACCTTATTTGCCGGAAGCGAGTACATCCTAACAGTGAGTACATCTGCTGGTGCGTCTTGCACCCTTTTCCTTTCAGGTACACATAAGCAGTACACTTAAGTTATATTCTATTTCCCTCTAGGTACCTTTGGACTCTTCAGGGCTATGTAAGTGATTTTATAAGTGGAATCTATTAGCACTTTTGAGGAATGTTTATTGAAACCATCCATTCTGTGTACGTTCTCTTTACAGATCCACTGATGACAACTAACCCTGTTGCTTAGGAGTCCGTGTCCTGAAAGTTTGCATGGGGCACACTATGTATCGGGTGTACCCCTTTCATGAGTAATCGTGGTTCTCAGTTCCTAAACATTTTTCTAATTGTATTACTTCTAGTGCATGGTAGGCTTAGAACAAATAGCATCATACCAGTATCTTCTTTAGTCCCCTGATGACACCACACAAATGTGGTAGAAATGCGTTGGGTCTACACTACGAGCATTAGATTGGGATCATTCTTGATAAATCCACATTGACATGTGGTAATCCTTTGATTTATTATTTGGTGTTGGATATAGTTTTGAGCACTCCTTTCTGATTACTCTGGTGGCTTTTAACTATAAACATTAAAAGCTAGATTTTATGGAGTTCCCCTCCGATCAGCACAAGAAATATTACTACTTTTTGTTGATTTTTTTTTTATTCTAATTATCCGGGAATATATTGGTCATATGCAGACCGTACTATTATCATAGGCATAGTTTTTCTTACTCTGACTGATAGAAAGCTTCCAGCTTATTGTTTAAAGAAGATGCAAGCAGGGGCATAACTAGATAAGGCTGGGCCTCATAGAAAACATTTGAATAAGACCCCCCCCCCCCCCCCAGGTCTTACTACCTACATGACTGTGGCGCCTAGGGTTAAAGCATCAGCTTAAATTAGCACTCTCATTAAGAAAAAATTTGCTATTGCACTCCTTATGGTAAAAAAAATAAAAAATAAAAACATTTATCATGTAATTTGTTAAAAAAAACTAAGTTTTCTATGTTTTATTTGTGTTTAAAAAAGCTGCCACTTGGTGTCTCCCTACTTATCCAGAGCACATCCCCCCCCCATCTCTTGCACAGACTTTGGACTCCTGCTGGCCTTGCAGTCCAAAATCAGAAATTGCAGTCTGGAGTGTTGAGGCCAGTGTGCAGCCTTATCCAATCATAGCTCATCTCACACTGAACTGGGCTGGGCTGTGTGTAGCGGAGTGAGGGAGGCAGTTCTCCCTGTATGGCTTCAGATGATGTCACACCTGCTGGGTAACGCCCTTTCCCAGTCTGTGAAATTGACTGAGACTGAGCAGAAAATACAGAGCAATATCAAGGTAGAAAACTAACAAATAAAATAAAGATAGGGGGTGGTTTATCATGATGGGGGCAGTGAAGTGGGAGGATTATAACATTTAACAAGATCATGAGTGGTATTCTTTAATGTCATAGATATGTAACATACTGTTATGTATGCATGATGCAAAGCCTGTGGAAGGGTTCCCACACATTATATCACATGTATATCATTGTGTGTGAACTAACAAGTGGAACTATACATGTATGATCACCCTTCCACATGCACTGTGTCCTGAGGAAATAGTGAACTATAGCTAGCTATTGGATAGGCCACAGGCTATACGTATGGGCCTGAAATGCTGAAATATTGTGTTAATAACAAAGTCACATACTCCATCACTAGACATATATAAAACCGCTATACACAGACAAATATTCCCGACATACTCTGACCATTTATTGGTAAATACACAGGTACTACAGCCCATATAAGTGATTACAGTGCAGTTATATCCAGTTACAGGCGACGTCTTCCCAGATTCATTAGCTTTCTCTTTTCTCCTCCATCCCATTCAGACTTCCATGATGATTTCTCCAAGCCATGTCTAATCTCTGCAGGATCTGTCTTACAAACATCTTAGGATACAAAGTTTTCCAGCATCTTTCCCACCAACACAAACTTACCAAACAATTACACTGTCCCCCTTAATGTACTGCACTGTAATAGTCTCTACTTTTTGTGTTTCACACAGTAGGAGTGGGTAGGTAGGCAAGTTAGATGGGGAAGTAAATACCCCAAGTAGATTTGTTCTCCTAAGGTAGGTCCCCCAGCAGGAAGTCCCCTTAGGTAGGTAGCTCTGCAGTAGGTAGTCCATTTAGTAAATAAATAGTTCTTGCCATTAGGTAGGCAGGTATGCCAGAAGGTGGGTAGGCAAGTCTCCCCAGAAAATATGGCCACCTGGTAGGGAGGCAGGTTGGACCCCTGGTAATTACTATTATTAGGGTGGTTCCCCCAGTAGGTAGGCAGTTAGGGCACCTTGTATGTAGGTCACCTAGTCACTAGGTAGCCCCCTGCAGTAAGTAGGCAGGGTTTTAATATTTGTAGCAACATCAAAAACACATATTTACCTTCTCTCTCCTCCCGTACAGAAAAGCAGAGCTCTCTCCTCCTTCTGTGCCACCTCTGCTCTCACAGAGGCGCATGGGATGATGACATCACCAGGACACAAAGGTCCAAAGTCGAAGCATCCAGTACACTGCACAAAGCAGCCTTCAACCTACATGGCTTTCACCGAGCATCAAAGTTGCTGCAATGTGATTGTCTTCCAGCAATGTTATAGCTAATACCTTTTTTTGTTGTTGTTTGTCTTGTGATTTGATGCCCAGAATCAAAATTCAATTAAAAAGAAATGTTTATTGATATATTTGTTGAGATAGTTTGCAGTAATTAGTCATTCCTTATTGTGCAGACATTTTCTTGGTCTTTTTTCTATATTACACATCTATTGTTAGCGAAGGGACTGAACATTCTTTATTGCCTTTAAGTATTTCCTCATGTTTCCCCTGTAGCTACAGGGTATGACATTTTGTTACCATCTGCTTGAAAAGAATTTAGTAATCTGCATAGCCCCTGACTCCATTCTGCTTAGTAGAAACAGCTTCAAGCTAGGCTTCCTGGGTCCACCAGAGAAATTGATTCTGAGGGCCTACCCTCCATCCATACAGAACATATGCACATCCATTTTTTTTTCATCCTAACATTTGTTGTTTTAGTTGTATACACAGTGAATAAGTTATTTATGAGTAATCTCATAGTGGCTCCAAAGTCAGCTCTAAATGGGTTTGTCTTATGCTTGACCTTTGGGACCCATTATGTGCAGGTACTCTTGTGGGACTGTTTTATGTTAGTAGAAAAGAGATGACTTCAGAAGATAAAGACAGTGTTCATTTTTCAATGTCTATTAAGTGGTCAGGAATATTTTGATGATCTTGCAAAAAATCTTCAGAGAAATGCAAAATGAGCAAATGCTGTCAAAATGTCAAATGTGGAGACATATTGTTTAACCCAAAAGACTAAACTATGGTCCCTTAAACTGTGAATACATAGGGAGGAGTTAAAATTATGCCATATTTAAAAGTGGCATAATATAAATTTTTTTAATAATTCTGCCTTGTTTGCACCATGTGCGCCAATTTTTATTTAAAGGGGTGGGGTCTCTGGAAAAGGCCAGGCAATAGGGCAGGGCCTAGATTACACCAAATGTTTAAAAGTCTATGCCAAAAAAAGAAAGAAAGAAAAAAAATCATCCTTAAAGTATAGGGGATAAGATGTCTGATCGCGGGGGCTCAATCATACAGAGCAGAGCGAATGCTGTGTGAAGCCAATCACTGCAGGTCTGCTCTCATCCCCCCTCCTCTCTGCGATGCAAGTGCAGAGAGAAGCGTAGAGAGAACAGCCTGTGGCATTTGTCTCTCTCTTCTATGCTGCGCTAGTGCGAACGCAGCATAGAAGAGTGAGGGCGGATGTTCTCCCAGCCTCCGGAGCGCACTAATTGTGAGCAGACACCAGGGAGAAAATAAAGGTAAAAAATAAAATAAAAATTAAGGCGGGGTGGGTGTTGTTTAGCAGGTTGGGGGGGAATGAATGGGGACATGGGGGGGGGGACACCGCTTAATGACAAGTACTCTTTAAACAGTCACTGTTAAAAATTTTGACTGAGAAGTTTTGAATATGTCCCCCAATGGGTTTAAAATGGTTTGACCTAGCAGATACTGCTCTACTCTTCCTAAAAATATGCAGATTGGTGTCAGGGTCCGGCCTAGTGGCTGGAGGTGGATCCTCTGTGTCAGAGAGGCGATGATGCGGGTCGTACTGGGGAATCAGTTCTAAGCAGTTACTGGTGTTCACCAGAGCCCGCCGCAAAGCGGGATGGACTTGCTGCGGCAGTAACTACCAGGTCGTGCTCCCCAGTAGCGACTCGACCTCTCAGGCAGCTGAGACTGGCATGGGACACAAGGACCAGACAGAGGCAAGGTCAGATATAGCAGAAGGTCAGGGCAGGCAACGAGGTTTGTAGTCCGGGGCAACAGCAGAAGGTCTGGGTACACAGGCTTGGGAACACACTATAACGCTTTCTCGGGGCACAAGGCAACAAGATCCGGCAAGGAAGGGAAGGGGAAGTGTATATTTATGTGTAGGGAGGTGATTGAACTAATTGGGCCAGGCACCAATTAGCGGTACGCTGGCCCTTTAAATCTTAGAACATCGGAGTGCGAGCGCACCCTAGGGAGCGAGACAGCCACAGGAGGAGGAGGGTGAGTAGAACGGGCGCGATCCGTGAACGGGTCTGACCTGCCACGCGGATCGCGTCCCCGCCGGCATAAACACAGCAGCGTTAGCGGTCAGAGACAGAGACCGGAGCGCTGCTGTTAGTATAACTCCGCGAGCGCTCCGGGGAAGCCGCGAGACCCGGAGCGCTCGGCGTTACAATTGGCTTGAAAGAATGTGATGCATAGGGTCTTAATTTACATGCAAATGCATCTGTGAATTTTGACTCAACTTTGTTGGAAAGTGTCACGGACACACACCAAAGAATTAAATGGACTCCTTGAACATTATCAATCTGTGACTTTTCCCAGACAGTATTACTGGAGTAACAATTAAAAAGGCTATCACGAAATAGCAAAATAGAGCTAATGTCTTCCCAAAACAGCACAACACCTATCCTTAAATTGTATGTCCATTCACTACAAAGGAACTAAGCTGCAATTCTAAACTCAACCTGAGGACAGGGGTGGTGCTATTTCTGAAAGCAATTAGCCCTGTTTTTCTAATAATGGATAACCCCTTTAACCTAGAAAAATGTGTGCATTAGCTGCACCGCATAGTAATACATTTTAGAGCTAAGTCATATTGGAGGCAGTTTATTATTGGATAACTGATGGTTTGGGTTTGGTTTGTGCATCGAAATTTCGGAGCATGTTCTTTGCACCTAAAGTTTTCTCATAGTGCACCAAAATTAATTTGTAAACCGGACAAACCTTTCCATTTGCATTCTCAAACCCAAAAGGTGGCCATATCAACATATCAAATGTATTAACTAAATGCCCACTTTTTGGCTGAATTATGTAAGACTCAAAATATGATCATTACATAAGTGGTCAAAACATTCCAGTTTTTTAGATGTTGGGATTAATTTGTTATTTGTTCAAAATATGGTGATAGGTTACCTTCTGATTTATGTCTGTGTTTTATTAATTAAATACCTATAAAAATAATTTTGCAATAAATTTGTGAACTTTTTGTATTTTGTTTATGCAAAATTAATAGTAAGCTATGCTTTGTAGATTGCAAAACATATTTGTTTGTGTTTTTTTCTTTATCATTTGCAGGGGAAATGTTGCTAAAAATCAAAACTATGTACAGGGGTCCTGGCTAATATCAGAAACTATCAGAAACCATGTACTGGGGACATGGTTAATTTGGGAAGCTACCTACAAGGGGGAACAGGCTAATAGGGAAAACTAGATAAAGTTTGACTTCTGCTTATCAGTTTGGGGAAATAGTTTTTCAAAACCTTGTCAAAAAGACTTGAAATTGATTATTTCATGTTCCTAACAGAATTTTGAGACCTCAGTCATGTCTCCATATCTTTCCTCTTATAACTTCTCCATCTAGAGAGAAAATTGAAAAGTTAGCTGACACCATATAATTTCAGCACAATGCACTACTTTTTCATACAACACAGCACAATTCTACTCACATAAGCACCAGATTAACAAATGGAAAAAGAAAACCACATACAACAACATAACAAACAACCACTAAGTCAAAAACCTACATTATTACTACATTTCCCACAATGTATGCATAACAGTTAAACAGGAAGTCAGCCTTTTACATCTGCATTTGGTCTTGGGACCACCTGCCATAGGTCTAGCTTCAGAAGAGACTGCTGACCATACTGGCCCCCATAGCAAACTTTTTAATTGGGCCCCCGACCCCTTAATGATCACACTAGCACTTATACTCTGTTACGGGTTCTCATCATCAAAAAAAAAACATTAACTGGTGTTTTTGGATACCAGAGGCACACAGGGGTACAAAAAAAATTTATATATTTTATTTTCTTGGCAGCTAATTTGGTTATTGCTAGGAGCTGAAAGACCCAATCTATTCTATTAAAGTTGCTTAAAAATAGGCTCAATTGGATTATAGTCAATGATTAACCAGTTTTCTTAAGGATTTTCAGGCACAGTTTGACACAACATCTGGAGGTTCCTTCTTGAATAGTAACTTCCCATACATTTGCCTCTAATGTATGCAGGATTTTTTATTCCGTTACCCTTTCCCCCTGATTTCTCTCCCTATGTTAGTCTTGTCTGTCTTTTCCTGTTGTTCCTGTCTTTCCCTATGATTTTGTCTGGAGTATTGCCCTGGTGTACTGTTCCTCTTCATGACCTTTTTAGCCGGAATTGATCTGTTGCTCACACTGACATTTTAGATTTTTGCTAATCTTTCTACCAATATCCATTCGACACATCTGATGTTAAAGAAACAGAAAAATAACACAACTACCTAATACACGGGTGCACACTACTGTGGCAAATACAAAGTATACAAAATATGGTTGCAGCAGCACTCTTGGTCAAAAATGGAGGCTACAATTTTTTATCAAAACTTGTCCCCCATCCACCGCGCTCACTTTGGATGGGACCCTAACATGCCCATTCCACTCACCTCTGCTGGGCATATAGCCTCTGACTGGGTGACATGCAAGATCCACTTTTAGTTTAAAAAACCTCCTGTGAACAGGGAGGGGTGCACGGCTACAAAGACCACTCCCCTAACTTGCATTGCAAAAAAAAACTGGCAAGCACAACTACCAAATACAGAAGTGCATGCTGCTGTGGAGAATCCCAAAGTATACAAAGAGAAGTTTACCTCTCCCAGTTCACAGGAGGCTTTTTAAATTGATAGTGGATCCTGCAGGTCATCCAGTCAGAGGTGACCGAACACAGGCTCTGCAGACAACATAAATGATTACAGTACAATTACATTCAGTGACATCTTCTATGATTTGAGTTGTTAAAGGGGTTATCCACCATAAGGTGAATTTAGTACTTACCTGCCAGACACGGCTGCTTTCTTTTTGTGAAATTTCCTGTTGGAGTTCTTTCCTTACAACTACAAGTCCCAGAATTATTTGTTTGTAAGTGTGAGGTCACTTTTCTCCCTCCCACACATCAGCCACCCTACTCTTTGCAGCATACCTAAGCTACAAATCCCTGCAACGCTGTGGAGAATCATCTCCACCCTCACCCAGCGGTTGCTCTACCTATTGAACTACCCAGGCACCTTTCAACACCTGTCTAGTGAAATAATGTCTCGGGCAGCACTACAACTTGGGAAAACCTGAGACATCGCTCATTTTTTATGCTGTTAAAGATAAACATGGGGGGTAAAGATCACATAAGAATTGCAAGACCACTATCAAACACAGGTACAGACACTATTTTACTAACTAGACTAATTGTACAGCCTCTGTAGCACAGTTAAATAAAAAATCCTGGAATACCCCTTTAAAGACAGTAAAAGTAATGATAAACAGTTTTGTTCCCCCCCCCCCAAGCCCCACACCCCACACAGTTACTGCCCATTTTAATGCCCCCTTCCCCAATATAGTAATAATTCTGATCACCAGTGTGCTCCCACTGTCTCCTAGGCCACAGGTGTAAACCAGCCTATGGCCTATTATAGTACACAGCAGGGCAGGGAGCCAATAATCCTCTGCTGTGCTGTAGATTCAACTGTATCTGCATCCAGAGGATGCTATTACTGCTAAGGTGGTAGTTACGCCTCTGACTGTAGTATGTAGTATTACATGCAGTGCTGATCTTTGTTATATGGAAGCCCATAATAAGTAGTTTGAGCAGGGACCACTCCAGAAGAGACCTATCTTAACAAGGAACACAGACAGAGGTTAATGAGTTAAAAAGTGGTGGTAAAAAAAGTCAAAATGATGTCTGCTCTATCTGTAAAAGATTTCCTGAAAATTGTGAAGGCATTGAAATAAGTTTTACCAACATAGTTTGTGAAACTCATTGTTACGCCGAGCGCTCCGGGTCCCCGCTCCTCCCCGGAGCGCTCGCTACACTTCCCTCACTGCAGCGCCCCGGTCGGTTCCACGGACCCGGGGCGCTGCGTTACCACCTCCGGCCGGGATGCGATTCGCGATGCGGGTAGCGCCCGCTCGCGATGCGCACCCCGGCTCCCGTACCTTACTCGCTCCCCGTCAGTTCTGTCCCGGCGCGCGCGGCCCCGCTCCCTAGGGCGCGCGCGCGCCGGGTCTTTGCGATTTAAAGGGCCACTGCACCGCTGATTGGTGCAGTGGTTCCAATTAGTGTTTACACCTGTGCACTTCCCTATATCACCTCACTTCCCCTTCACTCCCTCGCCGGATCTTGTTGCCCTAGTGCCAGTGAAAGCGTTCCTTGTGTGTTCCTTGCCTGTGATTCCAGACCTTCTGCCGTTGCCCCTGACTACGATCCTTGCTGCCTGCCCCGACCTTCTGCTACGTCCGACCTTGCTTCTGTCTACTCCCTTGTACCGCGCCTATCTTCAGCAGCCAGAGAGGTTGAGCCGTTGCTAGGGGATACGACCTGGTCACTACCGCCGCAGCAAGACCATCCCGCTTTGCGGCGGGCTCTGGTGAAAACCAGTAGTGACTTAGAACCGATCCTCTAGCACGGTCCACGCCAATCCCTCTCTGGCACAGAGGATCCACTACCTGCCAGCCGGCATCGTGACAGTAGATCCGGCCATGGATCCCGCTGAAGTTCCTCTGCCAGTTGTCGCTGACCTCACCACGGTGGTCGCCCAGCAGTCACAACAGATTGCGCAACAAGGCCAACAGCTGTCTCAACTGACTGTTATGCTACAACAGTTACTACCACAGCTCCAGCAATCATCTCCTCCGCCAGCTCCTGTACCTCCTCCGCAGCGAGTGGCCGCTTCTGGAATACGACTATCCTTGCCGGATAAATTTGATGGGGACTCTAAGTTTTGCCGTGGCTTTCTTTCCCAATGTTCATTACACTTGGAGATGATGTCGGACCAGTTCCCCACTGAAAGGTCTAAGGTGGCTTTCGTAGTCAGCCTGCTGTCTGGAAAAGCCCTGGCTTGGGCCACACCGCTCTGGGACCGCAATGACCCCGTCACTGCCTCTGTACACTCCTTCTTCTCGGAAATTCGAAGTGTCTTTGAGGAACCTGCCCGAGCCTCTTCTGCTGAGACTGCCCTGTTGAACCTGGTCCAGGGTAATTCTTCCGTTGGCGAGTATGCCGTACAGTTCCGTACCCTTGCTTCAGAATTATCCTGGAATAATGAGGCACTCTGCGCGACCTTTAAAAAAGGCCTATCCAGCAACATTAAAGATGTTCTGGCCGCACGAGAAATCCCTGCTAACCTACATGAACTCATCCATCTTGCCACTCGCATTGACATGCGTTTTTCCGAACGGCGTCAGGAGCTCCGCCAGGATATGGACTCTGTTCGCACGAGGCGTTTCTTCTCCCCGGCTCCTCTCTCCTCTGGTCCCCTGCAATCTGTTCCTGTGCCTCCCGCCGTGGAGGCTATGCAGGTCGACCGGTCTCGCCTGACACCCCAAGAGAGGACACGACGCCGCATGGAGAATCTCTGCCTGTACTGTGCTAGTACCGAACACTTCCTGAAGGATTGTCCTATCCGTCCTCCCCGCCTGGAAAGACGTCCGCTGACTCCGCACAAAGGTGAGACAGTCCTTGATGTCTACTCTGCTTCTCCACGTCTTACTGTGCCTGTGCGGATGTCTGCCTCTGCCTTCTCCTTCTCTGCTGTGGCCTTCTTGGACTCTGGATCTGCAGGAAATTTCATCTTAGCCTCTCTCGTCAACAGGTTCAACATCCCGGTGACCAGTCTCGCCAGACCCCTCTACATCAATTGTGTAAACAATGAAAGATTGGACTGTACTATACGTTTCCGCACGGAGCCCCTTCTAATGTGCATCGGATCTCATCACGAGAGGATTGAACTGTTGGTCCTCCCCAATTGCACTTCTGAAATCCTTCTTGGACTTCCCTGGCTTCAACTCCATTCCCCAATCCTGGATTGGTCCACTGGGGAGATCAAGAGTTGGGGGCCCTCTTGTTCCAAGGACTGCTTAAAACCGGTTCCCAGTAAACCTTGCCGTGTCCCTGTGCTTCCTCATGTAACCGGTCTCCCTAAGGCCTATATGGACTTTGCGGACGTTTTTTGCAAAAAACAAGCTGAGACTCTACCTCCTCACAGGCCTTATGACTGTCCCATTGACCTCCTCCCGGGCACTACTCCACCCCGGGGCAGAATCTATCCTCTGTCCGTCCCAGAGACTCTTGCCATGTCTGAATACGTCCAAGAAAATTTAAAAAAGGGCTTTATCCGTAAATCCTCCTCTCCTGCCGGAGCCGGATTTTTCTTTGTGTCCAAAAAAGATGGCTCTCTACGTCCTTGCATTGACTACCGCGGTCTTAATAAAATCACGGTTAAGAACCGCTACCCCCTACCCCTCATCTCTGAACTCTTTGATCGTCTCCAAGGTGCCCATATTTTTACCAAACTGGACTTAAGAGGTGCTTATAATCTCATCCGCATCAGAGAGGGGGATGAATGGAAAACGGCATTTAACACCAGAGATGGACACTTTGAGTATCTGGTCATGCCCTTTGGTCTATGCAACGCCCCTGCCGTCTTCCAAGACTTTGTTAATGAAATTTTTCGTGATCTACTATACTCCTGTGTTGTTGTATATCTGGACGATATCCTGATTTTTTCTGCCAATCTTGAAGAACACCGCCAGCATGTCCGTATGGTTCTTCAGAGACTTCGTGATAATCAACTCTATGCCAAAATAGAGAAATGTCTGTTTGAATGCCAATCTCTTCCTTTTCTAGGATACTTGGTCTCTGGCCAGGGACTACAAATGGACCCAGATAAACTCTCTGCCGTCTTAGATTGGCCACGCCCCTCCGGACTCCGTGCCATCCAACGTTTTTTGGGGTTCGCCAATTATTACAGGCAATTTATTCCACATTTTTCTACCATTGTGGCTCCTATTGTGGCTTTAACAAAAAAAAATGCCGATCCCAAGTCTTGGCCTCCTCAAGCGGAAGACGCCTTTAAACGACTCAAGTCTGCCTTTTCTTCGGCTCCCGTGCTCTCCAGACCTGACCCATCTAAACCCTTCCTATTGGAGGTTGATGCCTCCTCAGTGGGAGCTGGAGCTGTCCTTCTACAAAAAAACTCTTCCGGGCATGCTGTTACTTGTGGTTTTTTTTCCAGGACCTTCTCTCCGGCGGAGAGGAACTACTCCATCGGGGATCGAGAGCTTCTAGCCATTAAATTAGCACTTGAGGAATGGAGGCATCTGCTGGAGGGATCAAGATTTCCAGTTATTATTTACACCGATCACAAGAACCTCTCCTACCTCCAGTCTGCCCAACGGCTGAATCCTCGTCAGGCCAGGTGGTCTCTGTTCTTTGCCCGATTTAATTTTGAAATTCACTTTCGGCCTGCTGATAAAAACATTAGGGCCGATGCTCTCTCTCGTTCCTCAGATGCCTCTGAAATTGAACTCTCCCCTCAACACATCATTCCTCCTGACTGCCTGATTTCCACTTCTCCAGCCTCCATCAGGCAAACTCCTCCAGGAAAGACCTTTGTTTCTCCACGCCAACGCCTTGGGATCCTCAAATGGGGTCACTCCTCCCATCTCGCAGGTCATGCGGGCATCAAGAAATCTGTGCAACTCATCTCTCGCTTCTATTGGTGGCCGACTCTAGAGACTGATGTGGTGGACTTTGTGCGAGCCTGCACTATCTGTGCCCGGGATAAGACTCCTCGCCAGAAGCCCGCTGGTTTTCTTCATCCTCTACCTGTCCCCGAACAACCTTGGTCTCTGATTGGTATGGATTTTATTACTGACTTACCCCCATCCCATGGCAACACTGTTATTTGGGTGGTCGTTGATCGATTCTCCAAAATGGCACATTTCATCCCTCTTCCTGGTCTTCCTTCAGCGCCTCAGTTGGCTAAACAATTTTTTGTACACATTTTTCGTCTTCACGGGTTGCCTACACAGATCGTCTCGGATAGAGGCGTCCAATTTGTGTCTAAATTCTGGAGGGCTCTCTGTAAACAACTCAAGATTAAATTAAATTTTTCTTCTGCATACCATCCTCAATCCAATGGACAAGTAGAGAGAATTAACCAGATCTTGGGTGACTATTTACGACATTTTGTTTCCTCCCGCCAGGATGACTGGGCAGATCTTCTACCTTGGGCCGAATTCTCGTATAATTTCAGAATCTCTGAATCTTCCTCCAAATCTCCGTTTTTCGTGGTGTACGGCCGTCACCCTCTTCCCCCCCTCCCTACCCCCTTGCCCTCTGGTCTGCCCGCTGTGGATGAAATTTCTCGTGATCTTTCCACCATATGGAAAGAGACCCAAAATTCTCTCTTACAGGCTTCTTCTCGCATGAAGAGATTCGCAGATAAGAAAAGAAGAGCTCCTCCCATTTTTTCCCCTGGAGACAAGGTATGGCTCTCCGCTAAATATGTCCGTTTCCGTGTCCCGAGCTATAAGTTGGGACCACGCTATCTTGGTCCTTTTAAAGTTTTGTGTCAAATTAATCCTGTCTCTTACAAACTTCTTCTTCCTCCTTCTCTTCGTATCCCTAATGCCTTTCACGTCTCTCTTCTTAAACCTCTCATCCTCAACCGTTTTTCTCCTAAATCTGTTCCTCCCACTCCTGTTTCCGGCTCCTCGGACATCTTCTCTGTCAAAGAGATTTTGGCCTCTAAAAAGGTCAGGGGAAGAACTTTTTTTTTAGTGGATTGGGAGGGTTGTGGTCCAGAAGAGAGGTCCTGGGAACCTGAGGACAATATCCTGGACAAAAGTCTGATCCTCAGGTTCTCAGGCCCCAAGAAGAGGGGGAGACCCAAGGGGGGGGGTACTGTTACGCCGAGCGCTCCGGGTCCCCGCTCCTCCCCGGAGCGCTCGCTACACTTCCCTCACTGCAGCGCCCCGGTCGGTTCCACGGACCCGGGGCGCTGCGTTACCACCTCCGGCCGGGATGCGATTCGCGATGCGGGTAGCGCCCGCTCGCGATGCGCACCCCGGCTCCCGTACCTTACTCGCTCCCCGTCAGTTCTGTCCCGGCGCGCGCGGCCCCGCTCCCTAGGGCGCGCGCGCGCCGGGTCTTTGCGATTTAAAGGGCCACTGCACCGCTGATTGGTGCAGTGGTTCCAATTAGTGTTTACACCTGTGCACTTCCCTATATCACCTCACTTCCCCTTCACTCCCTCGCCGGATCTTGTTGCCCTAGTGCCAGTGAAAGCGTTCCTTGTGTGTTCCTTGCCTGTGATTCCAGACCTTCTGCCGTTGCCCCTGACTACGATCCTTGCTGCCTGCCCCGACCTTCTGCTACGTCCGACCTTGCTTCTGTCTACTCCCTTGTACCGCGCCTATCTTCAGCAGCCAGAGAGGTTGAGCCGTTGCTAGGGGATACGACCTGGTCACTACCGCCGCAGCAAGACCATCCCGCTTTGCGGCGGGCTCTGGTGAAAACCAGTAGTGACTTAGAACCGATCCTCTAGCACGGTCCACGCCAATCCCTCTCTGGCACAGAGGATCCACTACCTGCCAGCCGGCATCGTGACACTCATATCACAATCTCTAATATATTTTCGTCTATTTGCAGAAAAATAAATAACAAAATGAAACCATCTTGCAGTTGTTCTCACAATTACGAAAATGTAATTCAAACATGAGCCAGAAGTCTTTTACTCTCTTTCTTTTCCAGCGCTCAATTTATTCACATTTCCTAGCATATATTATCCACATTAAAAACTTACTCCATGGTTACCGGTATTCGTTTTGTAAATGTCAGTGACATTTACCATAAAAAAATGATTCTGCCTGTTATTCCTGCCTTCAGCAAAAAGATTGTCCATTTGCAAATCCCGAAAATTGCTCTTTATTTCGTGAACAACCATGACGTGAACAAGAATACCTTCCTGATTAAGTAGAACTAACCTATGTGTTACAAAAAGAAACGTATCAAGGATGGAGCGGGCACAACATTCAGAATGTTACGGATTAGTAGAGAATCTATATCAAAGCAAAAATTTGAACGCATTGATTTGTCACCGTACTGAAGTCACTTCTGCTATATACTGAAGCATGAAGGAGTTAATAGTTCTGTCATTAAAGGCGGTGTAAACAGCAAATAAAACACTGTGAAATTTCTGGGTACAATTTCTGCCGGAGATCGAGCCGGCGGCACTAGGACAGCGCGGTCTACATTGCCGTCCCATAGATGGCAATGCATTTCTGAGCAGATCTCCCAAAAGATCCACCCAGAAATGCATTGCAGTCTATGGGGCAGGAATGCAGTCTGCTCGGTCCTAGCACCGCCGGCTCGATCTCCGGCAGAAATTTTGCCCAGAAATTCCGTAGTGTGAACCTAGCCTTAGTGCACATTTTGATGGATCCTAAGGGTCTATTCACATGACACATAGAGATGGAAATTTTAAAGCAAATTTTCCATTCACAAAATCTGTTTGAATTGGTGGACCGAAAACCCATTAACTACCATGTACATTTAAGTAAGCAGGATTTCTGTCTGCAATTCAAGGTGGAAATTCAGGCAGAAATTCCGTAGTGTGAACCTAGCCTAACACTAACCAGACTCACCTTTCTTTTTCCAAACCCTTTAGAATTTATTCAGGACAAGATGAAAAATAGCACACCACAAGGGGCATAAGTTTGTATAGCTTCTTTTAAGGGGTACTCCGCTCCCTTGCTTTTGGATCTCCACTCCCCAGCGTCCGAAAGTTATTGTTCTGAACGATGTGTGTGCGGGCATCTGTGTTCAGGGCCGCCCCTCGTGACGTCACGCCCGCCCCCTCAACGAAAGTCTATGGGAAGACTTTTGTTGAGGGGGCAGGCGTGACATCACGAGGGGGCGGGTGTGACGTCACGAGGGGCGGCCCTGAACACGGAAGCCCGCACACACATCGTTCGGAACAATAACTTCTGGACGCTGGGGAGCGGAGCTCCGAAAGCAAGGGAACAGAGTACCCCTTTGAGTTTTGTGTTTTTTATTTGTTTGTTTTTATAAATTACTGTAATTTAAGCAAAATTACAGTTTAATTGTAGTCAACCCCAGTATCATATGAGTGACCTCTTTCTTCTAGATGTATGAAAAGCTAGTAGCAATAGGTGATTTTTGCTTTCCTGGGTCCAAACTTCTTCTTACTAACCCTGCAGAACAAGTTGTGCTGATCTTTTGTTGTTGTTGAAATAATCAGTAACCTCTATGATTCTATGACCTATGCAGGGACAGGAACAGTTAAAATAGCTATTCAATACCACGATCCATATCTCAGCTTTTAAGCCTTATCTTGGTGGGAGTGGGTTGGGCAATTCAATAATACTACAATATTGTTTTTCAGCACCTAAACCCTCTAGTAAACTAACAAAAGATTTCCATAGAGTCCTATAGTTATCTAAGTTTATACACAGAAAAGTCCAGCAAAATTGTAGAGTCCAATTAAAGATAATTTTATTGAAGTAAACACATAATAAAATCCACAACAATTTTCTGAGACAACTGGCAATTTTCAAACTTACATTCTTAATCAATTATCCCTGTATGGACCCTGCTACTGTGTTGGACTTTTATTTATTTATTATTTTATTTTAATTTTTTTAACATGAAGTGTAAGGACGCCAGGTAAGACAGTGCATCAATAAAGAGGGGGATAATCTGATGCAGGTGGCCATTTTAGTTTAGCATTTTAGTTTTTTTCCTTCTCGCCTTCTTAAAATCAAAGCTCTTTTATATTTCCATCCACAGACCCATATGAGGGCTTGTTTTTTTGCAGGAACAATTTTCCTTTGTAATGACATCACTAATTTTACTGTAAAATGTATGGCGCAAACAAAAAATATTATTTGTGTGGGGAAATTGAAAAGAAAATGTAAAAAAAATTTGGAAGGTTTCGCTTTCACGTTGTAAACTTTCCCGTAAAAATGATATGTTCTACTTATTCTGTGGGCCAATACGATTAAAATGATACCCATATTTAAAGTTTTCTATTATAATACTGCTTTAAAAAAAACCTCAAACTTTTTTACAAAATTAGTATGTTTAAAATGACTCTATTATGACCACTTATTATTCTGTATGGAGGGCTTATTTTTTTGCACCATGATCTGTTATTATCAGTACTACGATTGCATATATGTGACTTTTTAATCACTTTTTTTTTTAAGTTTCTTTGGAATATGATGTTACAAAAAAGCTGCAATTTACTCCGTTCAGCTTATGGGATCATTAACATTATATTTTGATAATTCAGACATTTACGCACGTGGCAATACCAAATATGTTTATTCAGGGTTTTTTTTTAAGTTTTTTGGGGTTAAATGGGAAAAAGGGGCCATTTACATTTTTATTGGGAGAGGGGCTTTTTCATATTTATTTTTACTTTTTTTTAAACTATTTTTTTATACTTTTTATGTCCCCTTAGGAGACTATCTATAGCAATCCTTAGATAGATACTGAACAGTGCTATGCAAATTCATAGCACTGATTAGCATTATGGGTGATCTACTTCTCTGGTCTATTCAATGTTAGACCAGAGAAGAAGACACTGGGCGAGCGTTGGAGGCTGGTGAGGGGACCTTCAATCGCTATTTTGGTTGATCAGATCCCCGTGGCCATGCTGCTGGCGATCTGATGATTCATTCAAACGCTCGCAATGCCGCAGATACCGTGATCTGTATTGACCACAGCATCTGAGGGGTTAATAGCGGACATCAGTGCAATCGCGTGATCTCCTGTACGTTGCTCTCTCTACAGGAGATACAGGAGTACAGCGCTCATGCAGGTGAACACTGGGGTTCCCGGCTGTCTAACCCCCGGATAGGGGGTAAATTGTCCTACACTGCAGTATCCCTTTAATTTGGTCAATAAAATGCAAATGACATTACAGTTATGTGTAATAGGGTGACTGCACTCACACACAATTTTTAAGTTGTAAGAGTAGATAAAACCATGTAGTTAGCGATTGTAATTGCACATTAGAAATAAATGTAGCCAAAAGGTATTTACTCTTAAAATACTCTAGAGAATTTCATAGCTCGGCTCTTTTGTTTCAGAAGACGACCTTCTCTCATTTTAAAAATAACATTCCGGCCCACTAATCAATTACATACTAAGCCTAATTGATTTTTCACATGCTTACAAGTTTTATCTTAGAAAGCTGCAGTCATACTCTAGTGCAGTGTTTGGCAACCAAGGTGCCTCCAGCTGTTGCAAAACTACAACTCCCAGCATGCCCGGACAGCCTACGGCTGTCCGGGCATGCTGGGAGTTGTAGTTTTGCAACAGCTGAAGGCGCCTTGGTTGAGAAACACTGCTCTAGTGACTCACTGCAAAATAAAAAAATATCCAGTAAAAACCTCTCCAGAAGACAATCCTTTTATCCAGACCAGATTTCCTGTAATAGATTTTCTGTTTCCTATACATTATCCAGTATCTTTAGAAAGACTTCCTCCTTAGAAGACCCCCTTTCAACACATTTTTGGGTGGTATTATCAATGTTTATAAGCTTTATTCTGGCCATATGGATCGGATAGCTGATGGTCAAATGTTCTTTCGCCTCATAGCCATCGCTTCCTATCTCCCCAAATATATGTGTGTAGATTAGCCAAAACGATCAGGCATATAGAAATCCAACTGCCTGATCCTTTTCTCCCTCACTTGCAAACAAACAAGTATTTCAGCAGCACTCTGCAAACTGTGGGGGATATTTATCAAAACCTGTCCAGAGGAAAGGTTGCTGAGTTGCCCATAGCAACCAATCAGCTCGCTACTTTCATTTTTGAAAAGGCCTCTGAAAAATGAAAGAAGCGATCTGATTGGTTGCTATGGGCAACACAGCAACTTTTCCTCCGGACAGGTTTTGATAAATCTCCCCCTGTGTTAACAATGAATTTATGGAATATTTTAAAATATGTTACTGCTATATTCAAATGCATATATGTACAGTGGTGCCTCAACATACGATGGTAATTCATTCCAAATGAACCATTGTTAGTTGAAATCATCGTATGTTGAGGGATCCGTGCAATGTAAAGTATAGGAAATTATACTCACCTGTCCCCGCCGCTCCGGACCGTTACCGCTGCCCTGGATGTCGCCCTCCATCACTGTCGCCACGTCCCCGTGGTGTCCCTGCCGCTCTGGACCATCTCTGCTGCCCGGGATCATTGCTCTTCATTGCCGTCATCACGTCGCTGCGCACGCCGCTCCTATTAGATGACGGGACGGCGTGTGCGGCTATCCAGCGACAGCTGAAGCAGTCTGCGCTGCCGGATAGCAGTTTATGCTATGGCCCCGACATACAAAAGCATTGTATGTTGATGCTGCCTTCAACATGCGATGGCCTCTGAGAGGCCATCGTATGTTGAAATTATGGGCCATCGTAGGTCAGGGGGTCACTGCACATGAAAATTTGAGGCTCTTTGATCAAATTGTGTTACCCATCCACAACAAAAAGTTGACCCCGTGTCAGGTGTATTCCTGAAAATAAACAGACTCCTCCCTCTTAGGGTAAGCTCCCACGATGGAATTTCCTTGCCGAACTCTGCATTAACCTCTTAAGGACATATCGTTTTTCCGTTTTTGCACTTTCATTTTTTCCTCCTTACCTTTTAAAAATCATAACCCTTTCAATTTTGCACCTAAAAATCCATATAATGGCTTATTTATTGTGCCACCAATTCTACTTTGTAATGACATCAGTCATTTTACCCAAAAATCTATAGCGAAACAAAAAGAAAAATCATTGTGCGACAAAATTGAAGAAAAAAACCCAATTTTGTAAATTTTGGGGGCTTCCGTTTCTACGTAGTACATTTTTCGGTAAATATGACAACTTATCTTTATTCTGTAGGTCCATACGATTAAAATGATACCCTACTTATATAGGTTTTATTTTGTCTTACTTCTGGAAAAAATCATAACTACATGTATGAAAATTTATATATTTAAAATTGTCTTCTGACCCCTACAACGTTTTAATTTTTCCGCGGTGGTATGGGCCAGTATGAGGGCTCATTCTTTGCACCATGATATGAAGTTTTTATTGGTATCATTTTTGTATTGATCAGACTTTTTAATCGCTTTTTATTCTTTTTTCATGATATCAAAAAAGTGACCAAAAATACGCTATTTAGGACTTTGGAATATTTTTGCGCGTACAACATTGAGCGTGCGGTTTAATTAATAATATATTTTTATAGTTCAGAATAGTTCAGACATTTACATACGCGGTGCTTCACACAGTTTAGTTTTTTTTTATGGGAAAGGGGGGGGGGTGATTCAAACTTTTATTTATTAACTTTTTTTTACACTTTTTTTTTGCTAAGTTACAGCCCCCATAGGGGACTATAACATGCATTACATTGATCTCTCATACTGTTCAATGCTATGCCATAGCATAGCATTGATCAGTGTTTCTGCCGTTTGACTGCTCCTGGCTGGATCTCAGGCACGGAGCAGTCATACCGTGATCGGACAGCTCCTCGCATCCTGCAAGCTGTTCATGACACCACGATTTCACAGCGGCGGTCCTGAACAGCACCACTGAGCTAACTAGCAATGTTTACTTTCGTTTTAGATGCGTCGATCAAGTTTGATCGCCGTGTATACAGGGTTAATGCCAGACATCAGCCCGATTGGCTATGTCTGGCATTAGCCATTGGTCCTGGTTTGCGGCAGGGGGTTAAAATTCCGCACAGATATTCCGCAGCAGCACACAGAAATCACAATTCTGTAGTCCACAGAAAGAATAGACATTTCGTCGGAGTCCGCACGGAATTGCATTGCCATCTTTGAGACAGCGCATATCCGAGTTGTCCTAGCATCAACATATTCTGCCGGGGGAATGTCATTCCGGGACAATTGTCAGGGCAATGTCAGCATGGAAATTTTTCGTCTGGACATTGGTTGTGTGAACATAGCTTTAGGCCTTCACAATTTACTCTTGGTGTTTGTAGGAACCAACCCAGAGAAGATGGGACAAAAGTGGGCACTTTTGATTTACTACTCATTAAATATTTTTTTTTTCCTCTCCTGATCTGTATTACATCACTGTTCAGTATACCACACACCATAGATATGTAAAGTTCTAGGCTACACAGATCACACAAAAATTAAGGGTACAGTCCCACGTAGCGTATACGCAGTGTATTTTACGCTGCGCAGTGGGAAATATGCTGCGTATGATAACATGAGTAGACACACAGGGCTAACCGGCGGCAGCCCTGTATGTGCAGTGAGGCTTGGAGGCACACCTGCGCGTCACCGTCTCGCCTCCAAACCGCGATGCACACACAGGGCGGCCGCTGGGTAGCCCTGTGTGTCTACTCATATGAAAATATGCAGCATATTTCCCGCTGCGCAGTGGAAAAGGCTGCATATAAGCTATGTGGGAACCTAGCCTTAAAGAAGACAGTTCTCCTGACATATCTGTTTAGCCGATTCTAGTATTACCCATGAAATAAAAATAAAATGGGATTCTACTGCACTGTGCACATGGTGGAATTTCCACGACAGATGTTTCTGCCACACAAATCTCAATTCCGGCATCCATAAACATGACTATTCTTTCTGCGGATTCCGCTTGGTAATGCATTGAGGTCTATGAGACAGCATATTTCCGAGCGGTCCATAGTGCCCGCTGGAATTTTCAAATGTGTGGAATGTCCACTCGTATTTTCTGGATGGACATTTTGCATATAAATAATTGTGTGAACATAGTCTTACTCAAATTTAGCTAATCTCTGACATTTTAAGTGTCAAACATGGTGAAAAAACGTTCTAGAAGGATCACTGTTTGTTTGCCAGAATGATCTATTTTTTTTCTTTTTCTTTTGTTATTCTTGAGTTAGTGCCCCTTTAAAAGTTACAGATATTCTCCCTAAGGACAATGAAGACTATAAGATACTTCAAACATGTTGAAGTTTTAGAAATTCTTTCTTCATCTTCATGGACTTCGAGACTTTGATTATTTTATCAAAGAAGCCTCTGGGAGTACAGATGGGTTCAGCAATTCCACGTTCTACAGAGATATAGTAAAAATCATCTAATCAGTGGTAATCTGAATAAAATGGAATGTACAATTATCTTCAGTGTTATCTGTGAAAAGCCATTATTATACTTGCATTATCTCCATACACGCTACAACAGAAAAGTTTAATATTGTGTTTACAGTTTCATATCGGCAGACTGGAAACTAACCAAGGTCACAAGCTGTCCGTGTTAATGCTTATGAGGGCATATTATTTTATAGGCACAGGCAATAATGTAAAGGAAACTAATTACAATATCAAATATTAAGTAAATGTTAAAGGAGATCTCCAGTGAAAATAAACTTATCCCCTATCCACAGGATAGGGGATTGCTGGGGATCCGACCACTGGGGTCCCCAGCAATCACCGGGACGAACCCCAGCACTAAGTGAGGAGCATGTTCTGCAGCTGTCACAAGCTCCACTCATTCCTATGGGAGCACCGAAAAGACCCGAATACAGCTCATGGGCAGCATCGGCACGCCCACAGAGATGAATGGAGTGCGTGCTGTCTACCGGTAGATGACACACACTCCTCCAGCGGTCAGACCCCCCCCCCCCCTACAATCAGCTACTCATAAGTAAATTTTTGTCGGAGTACTCCTTTAATGCCAAAAATAAGTACAGTAAAACCTCTCCAATAGATCACCTCTTTGAGAAGATTACCCTTTACCAGATCAGATTTTATTTTAAGTTTCAGTCAACCAAACATTGTGTATTGTAGCTATTTTCTTTGAGAAGACAACCCCTACCAATTTTTGATACAATTTGAGCGGTTTTCTCAAAGAGGTCATTTTTGTCATGTATTAACCCCTTCTCGACCCATGACGTACATGTACGTCATGACCGGGAAGGTTTTCCCAAACTATGACGTACATGTACGTCATGCAGATAATGGCCGCTACTCGCGGCATCCCACTGTGCCCGGTAAGATGGTGGCTATCACTAATAGCCACCCATCTTGCCTCGGGACCTAGGGGGTTTCGTTGCCCCGTCCCCCTCACTGCGATCGCTACTATCATCTAGTCAAATCTGACTAGCCGATGGCAGCTTTTCGCAATGAAAATCCTGAGCAGAGGGATCGGGGGACACACACTGCTCTGCTAGGTGTCCCCAGTGTCCCTTACATGTCCCCCTTCCCCGGTGTCCCTTATGCGTCCCAAGCTCCTGATGCTGTGCCCTCCTGCATGCTTCACTTCTGAGTGAAGCACAGTGCAGTGATTTTTTCCATTTAAAAATGAGCTGTTTAGTTGTACACCAGCTCCCCCTAGTGTCCTAAACCTGGTACTGCATCTTGTGCTTGGCAGGGCAGACAATAGGGGGAGCTGGTGTACAGAAGTAAAAAAAAAAAATAATAAAATAATAATAATAAAATATATAAAATAATAATAATAATAATACAAAAAATAATAATATATATATATACGTACACAGTCAATATGAAGAAGGGGTGTATAACCCTTAAATGCTTAATTATTGCTGTACATCAATAAAGCTGCTATTTACTTTACCTCTGCGACTTGGTCGTGTCATCTCTACTGGATACCTGAACGCCTGCTGCCAAAGTCTTTTCTCTATTCCTCATCTCATCTATGGGGATGGCAATGTTTGCACAGTCCAACTGACTTAGTACGCACTCAGAATCTCCAGTTGGAATTTTACCGGCTGAAATTTCCTCATTGTGAACCTAGCCTAAAAGGTTAAAGAGTTATTCTACAGGATATGCTGTTAAAAGTCTGACAGGTGAAACAGGCTGCAACCTTTGGGAATGCTACTAATCCGGAAAATTGGGAGTTTTCTGACACCAGTTCTACCAGGTAAGGTGGCTGGCAGTGCCCACATCCAGCTGCAGCAACATAAAGAGGTGGCAACACACATTTTCTTAACTCAAGTCTAGAGAAATAAAGAAAAAGGGTAAATTCTGAAACCAGTGCTATAAGAGTAATGGGCTTAAAGGGAATGTGCAATCAGAAAATGATCTCATGTTTTAAAATCACATTTTCATGTCTAACATATTTTTTAAAGGGAAAGGATCAGATGTCTGATCGCAGTGTGGCCTGGCACCCCGGCATTCTGAACTTTATGTTCAGGACGCCAGTCTTGGGCTGCCATGGTAATGATGTCACGTCCCCTCCATTCATGTCTATGGGAGGGGGAGTAACAGCTGCGGTCGAGCAATTATGCAACTGAGCGAGTCTTGTGAAGGATCAGTAAACTATTGGTGCTTTTTATTGGGAGCCCTTCTGCCCATTTAACAGGGCCTTTTTTGATGTGCTGTGGTTTGCTGGGGCTGGTCTTATGCGCTTCGTACCACCCCTATTAACTGCAGCTAACTAATGGCCTAATTTTATTTAGTCTATGAGTAACTAAGTAGAAGACTTTGGGGAGGTGTAGAATAAAACTGTCTGTGCAGTATTAAGATGTCTGACATCAGTTGTTGGCTGGAGTCTGAAACAGCCTGTTTCCTCAATAAATGTCCTAAATATTCCATTTATTTATTTGAAAGTATGTTACTGCTGCTGCTTGTTCGCTGTCAGCGTCACATAAGGTGAAGATGTAACAAGTATAATTTTAGAGAAGATTTATAACTTTAAATAATTTTTCAGGGTTTTATGGATGTACTTTGTTCCTTACAAGTCCTTCTCCATGAACACACTGCCTTCTGACTTGCCATTCATTTTCAGTCCCTGTTTGTTTCCACTCCGAGGGTCACTCTCTAATACATCAGCATTAAAATAAAAATATGTGGAAGCAGATTACTAATCATTTTAGAAGGCTGGAATCACTTTTTTTGGCTTTCCCAGCTCGTTTTGCAACCCGCAATCCGTCTGCTCTTGTGAGACTCTCAGGTCGGCTCCCACATTGATCTGTTTCAGTCTTATTTCACAGTCTGTCTGGTTTTCATCATAGCAACACTCTGAGGCTTAAGCTCTGTCCTATGGATAAATGTTAATGCTTTTCTATAAATGTGCCATTATTGGGGCCAAGGTTTTTAAATCTCGTAACATCTCTACTATTATTGCAGTATAATAAGGAGAACATTTGTGAACAATGATCTTGTTATCAAATTAAAAGTTTCTATTTTTTCACTATTAGAAAACATGTATATTATGTGAACTAACAATGCTTACATTTTAAATAATGCAAAATATCATGGATCGATATAATCAGGGTCTTCATTTATATTTGTGTTTCCTTTTTTATCAAACTCAGGCCTGTATGATAACAAATGTCATTGTTAAAAAAAAAAATCTGAATTATATAAAAATGAGGAAAAAAATGGAATTTCAAGCCCCAATGCTGCATTAGTTGAGAAAGGGTAAAAATGATCACCTTATATTCCCTAATAGTAGCTTACTATTTCAACAGAATAAATAATGGGGGATTTATCAAAACATGTGCAGTGGAAAAAAAGTTTTTTTTTTTTTTATTATCTATTGTAACGGCAGTGGTGAAGTGGATCCGCTGAACCTGTGATGATGATGGCGTGGGCTGTACATCAGAGCGTAGTCTAAGGTGCCGCTGGTTTTCACCAGAGCCTGACGCAAAGCGGGATGGACTTGCAGTGGCAGGTGGCACCCAGGTCAATGCCCCTGATATGACTCGTCAACACAGGCAGCCGAGTTGTAACGTGGCACAGGAAGGATGAGGCAATTATGAAGTCAGGACAGGCAGAAGGTCAGGGCAAGCGGCACAGGTGCAAGGTCAAGAACGTAGCTAAGAGGTCTGGTACACAGTAAGACAATACACAATCAGGAACGCTTTCTTTTATGCTAGTGAGTACAAAGTTCTGGCAGCGAACAGGAGAAAGTGCGGGGTTAAACAGTTCCTGACAAGCACCAATCAATGGTGCACTGGCCCTTCAAATATCTGAGAACCGGCATCTGCGCGCCCTAGGAGGCGGGTGTGCGCACGCCAGCTAGCAGAGAGAACGGAGGAAGCAGGAAGACGGAGGGGCAGGTGAGAAGCAGCAGACCACGTGCTATCGCATCATGCAAAGCGCAGTACAGGGTAGGGCAGGGAGAGCGCCCACGGCCAGCGGCGCTACTCGGAACATCTATGAAAAATTTAAGAAGCAATCTGATCGGTTCATATAGGCAAATGTTCAACTTTTCCTCTACACAGAATTTAATAAATCTCCCCCAATGTGCCCTGTCATACTGCAAAAACTGTTTATGAATGGTTTGAGGAACATGACAAAGATTGATGGTGTTGGCTTGGCCTCCAAACTCCACAGATCTTAATCCAATTGAGCATCTGTGTAATGGGCTGGAAAAAGTCTAAATCCATGGAGGCTGAAACTCACAATGTACAGTATAAAGGATATACTTCTAATGTCTTTATGTCAGATACTACACAACACCCTTAAAGGTCTTGAAGTCCATAATATTCGGTTAGCGGCTTAAAAGATATGGCTGATCCCTGTAAACATATTGTGGCATTTTCCCTGCTGAACAGGCATTTGTATGCCATTAAAGTAAAGAATGTAAACAACCAGGGAGGTGCAATAGAGAAGTAGGCATTTATCTAACCTACCTTGGGTTTAAAATCCCAAAAAGGACCTAGGGGTTAGGGTCATACTACAGAATCTCTGCCCGGAGATATTACAGGCAAAGATTGCGTCTGCTGCAGGCGCCGCTTGAATCAGCTTGCTCGGACATGTGCCATCTCCATCAACACTTTTTGCATCCCCGAACAGATTCCTTGAAAAGAATGAACATGTCGGTGGATCTGGAGTAAGAGTCAAGTTTGAATGGTGCAGCAAAATCCCATTGGAAACTGCCGCTGCATTGTAATTTCTGAGTGGAGTTTCTCAGCGGAATTCCTCTCAGAAATGTTATAGTGGGAATGCAGCCTAAGACTCGATTCAGAATCTGGAATTTTCAAGTGTAATTATGTTCGGAAATTCCGGTGCAGCAGAATCCCGTTGTTGTCAAAGTAATTCTGCTTTACAGCCCACATTTAGTAATTTCGGTGGAGCTTGTGTTACAGAATTTCCACCACCAAAAGAATGATTTAGCTCTGATTAATTCAGTCAACACTGAGCACCCTCAGATTCTCAGGCTGGAATTTTCTCTAAGAGTTGGCGAAAACAAGGGAGGCTCCAACCTCATCCACTTCCCTTCTGCTTTGAGGCTTAGTAGACACCTAGGGGAGCTCTTTAAGAGATTGCTGAGACTCAAAGGCAATGCTCAAAACCTGAGAAAGAGACAGTAGTGTCCAGCCTGTGGGAGGTATTCATAATATAATGCCAAAAGTTGCAAAAAGAAGCAAAAGTGGTGGTTATGGTGCTGAGTTCTGGGCTCAGAGCCTGACAGTGAGAAAGGGATTGTATACGTATTAGAAAATAAAATTCTCATTGGCTAGTTTCTAACCTTTCCCATTGTGTTGGATTGCAAATCCTTGATGTGCCAAACATCTTTTCTCAGGAAATAGAAACCCCTTATGAGAAAAATATACTGTAAGTTTACATAACATATAGAATTATTTATCAGGAAAATCCAGGGGGAATTTTTTTTTTAATTACTTACTACAGGGGTTATCTGATTTTTTTAAATTATTGGTGCATGATCCGGATAGGGCATCAATATCATATTTATCAGCTGTTTGCAGAGGCTTTGTGGTTGTTTATCAGCGCTTATCCTTGCAATGTATAAAATATATGGAAAATCTAGAAACAGTTTATAGATAGGACTAAATTTAGGAAGGTGAGGGGGAGCGAATCACTAGTGCAGCCAGTTTGGTTGTTCCTGGCTAGGGACAGCCTGACCAGTCTGCCGATAGGTTTAAGCGCCTTAGCCACGGCCGCCACTTGAAGAGCACAACAGTAGCTTGCAGATGTGCCACATGCTCGGCACTTCTGATGGAACACTGCCCAGTGCCCACCAGAAAGCAGTGGAGTAGAGTAGTGAGCCCCTATTGGCTGCTGCTCTTGAAAAGGGTTAATAATATTTGCTGTATAGTATACTTTATGGGCTGACTGCGTCTAAAAGACACCACTATATCCAAAGGCAAATCATTGGTATAGAATGACTTTGATGATTAGTCAGATCAAGACTTACACAAAATACAAAAATACACATTGATTGATGTCTTGTCATTCAGATAATAGTATAGAGCATCCTTGGGCAAAAGGGTCTATTTAATTATGTAATATTACTGCCTGAGAGCAGTCGTACAAGAGCCAATAATGTTACAGCACTCAATTTCTTTGAGGAGAAAACCAATAAACTGCTTTAGTATTTGACTGAAGAATCAAATATTGCACATTGGAAAACTGGAAACATTTAGCCTGATCTGCTAGTTTCTGCTTCCCACTGCTGGAGACAATGTCAGTCCAGTCATTCTTCTTCAGAGTTGTCTGCACTATGGTCAAGTTGGCATGAACTACATAACTACATACTCCTTTATTGTGAATTATCTGTTATTTTAACATTAAAATTATTAGGGTAGAAAGTATGACAGTATATTTATAGCCTAACGCCAGGCAAAATGTTTCAATTCTGCTAAGAATACAATTTTACCCAGAATCTTATCCCCATGTTACACTCGCTAGGGGCCAGAAAGCTGATATATACATTGACAGGATACTCACACCATAAAGCTGGTCTCTATATAATCCAATAGAAAAAAGATGGCAGCACTCACCGGTACAGTGGAACGATTTCTTTTTTAATAAACTGCAAAAAACGTACAATCTGTGCAGCCTGACAAGGACGCCAACAAATTCAGCAGAATGGGTGACAGCTGTTGCGCGTGCAACAGCTGTCACCAATTCTGCTGATTCACTGTATCGGTGAGTGCTGCCATCTTCTTTCTATTGGATATGCCTTATGGACTCTTGTTCTTTTTTGGTTCAGCACCCGATTTGAGCAGTGTGTTAAAAACCAGATAGTTCACGGAAACTGAGTGTATATTACATACTTGATTGCTGCTGTGAAGTGAACTGCTTTAAAATAATAGGCTTGGTGCCGACCACTGTGACTGCTTTTTATTACATGGTCTCTATACAATGTTGACTTTTGCTTCACTATATCAAATACTGGCTCTGCAAGGTCAGTAGAGAATTGCAAGTTAAGACATCCTATTGGTAAATTGCTTATTTTTGGTCATGCCAAGGGGGCTCTATTGTATAACTCCTTAGCCATTGTGACATTGACTATGTTAATTTTTTGGATTATGAACACTAAAAACTCCAGGGCCGTAGACTAAATAAAAAATAACCCTATTAAATTCCCTCCCATAAAATGTAATTTTCATTGAGTCATCAAATTAATTTTTATTGAGTCATAAAATGAATTTAGCTCCTCCAAAAAGATTAAAATATGATACTGTTAAATGTCTACCCTTAAAGTTGAAGAGGATACTTTAAGAAATGGGGTATAACACGTTCACTATCACAACTGTGTGTCGGAGTCTGAAGACCTCCGCAATATACACCTCACTAAAATTTGTATGGATATTTTTTGACATGTACCACCAACCTACATATCGTAGAGCAAGTATACCCCTTTATACAATTTATGTTTCCTAAAGACAGTGAACTCTTTCAGCACAATAATGCGCCACTGCCATAAAAACATCTTAAAAATGGTTTGGGGAACATGACAAAGAGTTCAAGGTTTTGGATTAGCCTCGCTAATTCCCCAAATCCTAATCCGTTAAAGAATCTGCAGTATGTTCTGGAAAGACAAGACCAAGCCATGGAGGTCCCACTTCACACCTGCTAACTTCTTGGTGATAAGTACCACAAGACAACTTGAGATATCTTATGTTGTTCATGGCTCAAAGAGACAAAGATTTTAATGGTACAAGGGGACCTACTCAGCATCAGGTAGGTGGTGGTTAGGGAAAACAATCTTTTTATTTTGAAAATACCCTTACACCATTCTAAAACAATTGATATCCCTTTAATGGCATTTTATAATAAATATTGATACTTATTTATGCTTATTCCCAAGAGGACTTTCAATGTACATGTTGCTGTGTCCTGGTACTTAGCGTCTTCCAACATGGTGATTGGAACAAGCTCATGGATAATGACTGACATTGGTGAGTATGCTGATGCCTGTTATAAACCCTTCAGATACCGTGATTAATACTGATCAAGGCATCTAAAGTATCTGCAATTATGGGGGTCTGCTGAATCAACATGTGGTCTCCTTACCTCCTCCCTTCCGCTCTTCTGGGATCTATCTGTATGGTCTGCCTTCTCGCAGACTATACAAATGGGTGGCAGATAATACTGATCAATAAAAAATTTAATCACTCCTTTTTTTCGTTTTACTAATTGTCGGGGTTAATAACTCATTTATGAATTATGAATTATTAATTATGGTCAACAAAAATATTAAAAATATTATGACCGTTATGAATTGCCGAAAATATACAAACAATGCCATTCACCATATCTGGGCCCGACTATGTTCCCAGATATGAGATCTTTGAAGTAGGGGTAGAAGTAACTTTTGCAATATAATAAACTAACGCAGTTATTATAAAAATGATATGTACATTTATTGATTACAATTAATCAACATTAAAGAGAGTAATAAAAACAGACCATAATATCAATGAAATTATATAAAGAATATCAATGACGTCATGTTAGATATAAACCAAAGATATATTAGTCAGTTATTTATTAATATTATACTTAGTCACAGAAGTAGGTTAGTTTAGATATCAGTATATTACTTTGTGTAGAGATCACATTACATGATATCTAATAGGCATTTTGTATGTATAAAATTGGAGTAAATCCCGCCCATTTCTAACCACAACTATCTCTGGTAAGATGCAGTACTAAATATATAATTTATAGTACGCTATTAATTAGGAAGACTTAAATTAATTTTCCTTGTGGAAATTATTATGTCATGTGTTGGAGCAGAGGAAGATCCCAACAGACTATGCTAATATGCAATATGATCATTGCATTGATCCCCATAAGATGTGCCCCGTTCATCTGCAGTAGAAAGGGGTGAGGCTTATAAACTACTACTATTACATCTCATAATTTAGGTAATATATAAGTCAGGTCTGTTCCTAAACATAATAACATAATTCTGTCCACATTAAAAATGAGGTAACTTAACCCCTTAAGGACCGGGGGGTTTTCCGTTTTTGCATTTTCGTTTTTTGCTCCTTGCCTTTAAAAAATCGTAACTCTTTCAATTTTGCACCTAAAAATCCATATTATGGCTTATTTTTTGCGCCACCAATTCTACTTTGTAATGACATCAGTCATTTTGCCCAAAAATCTAAGGTGAAAGGAAAAAAAATTCATTGTGCGACAAAATTGGAAAAAAAAACGCAGTTTTGTAACTTTTGGGGGCTTCCGTTTCTACGTAGTACATTTTTCGGTAAAAATGACACCTTATGTTTATTCTGTAGGTCCATACGATTAAAATGATACCCTACTTATATAGGTTTGATTTTGTCGGACTTCTGGAAAAAATCATAACTACATGCAGGAAAATGTATACGTTTAAAATTGTCAACTTCTGACCCCTATAACTTTTTTATTTTTCCGTGTATGGGGCGGTATGAGGGCTCATTTTTTGTGCCGTGATCTGAAGTTTTTAACGGTACCATTTTTGCATTGATAGGACTTATTGATCTTATCATTTTTAAATGATATAAAAAGTGACCAAAAATGCACTATTTCGGACTTTGGAATTTTTTTGCGCGCACGCCATTGACCGAGCAGTTTAATTAATGATATATTTTTATAATTCGGACATTTCCGCACGCGGTGATACCATATATGTTTATTTTTATTTTTATTTACACTGTGTTTTTTTTTTTTATTGGAAAAGGGGGGTGATTCAAACTTTTAATAGGGGAGGAGTTAAATGATATTCATTCACTTTTTTTTGCAGTGTTATAGGTCCCATAGGGACCTATAACACTGCACACACTGATCTTCATCATTGATCACTGGTTTCTCATAAGAAACCAGTGATCAACGATTCTGCCGCATGACTGCTCATGCCTGGATCTCAGGCACTGAGCAGTCATTCGGCGATCGGACAGCGAGGAGGCAGGTAGGGGCCCTCCCGCTGTCCTGTCAGCTGTTCGGGATGCCGCGATTAGCCGCGGCTATCCCGAACAGCCCGACTGAGCTAGCCGGCAACTTTCACTTTCACTCTTAGCCGCGCGGCTCAGCTCTGAGCGCGCGGCTAAAGGGTCAATAGCGCGCGGCACCGCGATCGGCGCTGCGCGCTATTAGAGGCGGGTCCCGGATTCACTATGACGCCGGCCCGCCGTAATATGACGCGAGGTTACTGTGTAACCCTGCGTTATATCAGAAGAGCAGGACCAAGGACGTACCGGTACGTCCTTGGTCCTTAAGGCGTTAAAGGGGTTATCCACCATAAGGTGATTTTAGTACGTATCTGGCAGGCAGTAGTGGGCATGCTTAGGAAGGATCTGCGCTTGTCTTGGGGCTAAATGGCTATGTTGTAAGATTACCAAAATACTGTGGCTAGCTTTTTGTGAACTGGTATTTCCTGTTTCAATTTTCTTTTTTTTAATACAAATCCCATAATTCCATTTTCCTCCCTCCCACAAATCATCCACCCCACCCATTGAAACAAATGAGCTGCATCCATTCAAAAGATCTGTGGTTTTAAATCAGGGTGCCTACAGCTGTTGCATTAGTTGCAGATTGATCTCTCTCCCACCAAGCGATCCCTCCACCCATTGAAGCAGACAGGCTCCCTGTCATCAGCTGACTAGTGAGTCAGGTCTCGGCCGCATTGCAACCTGGGAACAATCTGAGACAACAGTAATTTTGTATGCTGTTAAAAATAAATATTGGGGTGAAAATCACAGAAGAATTGTGAGAAAACCGTCACACACAGGTACAGACACTATATTATGAACTACACTAACTTTACAGCCCCTGTAGCAAAGTCAAATAAAAAAAGATCCTGGAATACCCCTTTAATCAAATAAGAAACCCGTGTATCTTACCACTGAGAGTACTTCTGGATGAAAGAAAGATGGCTGCCCAGGGTCCATGGGAACGCCTGTAGTCATAATCTTTTAGCAGAGAAGAAATGACTTATTGGATCAAGTTTTCTCCCTGACTCTTCATGGCTCTGCCCCTTCAAGTAGCCTCTAGGAACTTCTGTGATGCTTCTGTGATGAGGATGGGGTCCCTCTTTCTGAGTGTTGTAGTTTCTTGTTTCAGTTCCCCTGATTCCTCTCTCACCCAAGTTTTAACCTCTTTTCTATACTAAGGGTCCACCCAAACAAATATAATGTCATCCAATGATGACCGGTGGGTGTTAACTATGTAGGTTCAGAGTCTAGTTAAATAACATCACAGCTAAACATTAATTTACTATAATTTTGTTAAAGATGAAAAAGATTATTGTGGCCACCTTATCACCTGTATACACATAATCCAAGACAAGACAATGCCATTCATACTTCTCAGGCATTTCAAATAGATGGCCAGAGACATAGACAAATAGAATGCAAATATAACCCATTGTTAAACACACACACACACACACCTGTATCCATGGACCCCCCATTGGAGTCAAAAATGAAAGACAATGGCCCTTATTTACTAAGAGTGTTGTGTAGGTTTCTTTGTGGGTTTTAATTCCCTACAATTTATTTTCCACTGTATTTACTAAGGTTTCCCTACATTTTCCACTTTCCCTACACTTTGCTTTTTTTTGCACCTGCTGTGATCTGTAGGGTTTTCCTCAGCTCAAATACACCACATTTTATGTGGAAACCTTAGTAAATATGTTGTTTATTTTTTTTTTATGTCGGTAACACCCCCCTTTTTGGAGACCATGCCCCTTTTCCCAGCGGCCACCCCACTTTTTCGGGTTTTCTAGCCTTTGGATAGGGGATAAGATTTCTAGGGACCGAATACCCCTTTAACTGGTAGAGTTGTGACTGGCATTTAACAGAAGTGTTTTGTTCCGAAGCATTGCTTTTGCATACTTCTATTTTGTGATCATCCAATGATTATAAGTTGATTGCAAATGATGATATAAAAAGTGTTTTCACACAGGGACTTTTTGACGGAATAGACAATTTATTTGCAACATTGATCAGAGTCTGAAGTTGGAGGGCCACTTGTTCCTATGAAAAGAGCTGAACAAAAGTCTAATTTGTAGACAGTTCCACAATACAGGTCTTCTGATAACACAAATTTTAACATATGGTGATGGAAATTATTGTCAGTTGTATACAATCATTCATAGGCTCTGCAGTGTTCAGGAGATTGTATGGCAGCTCTTGGAGACTGTAGTGTGATACTGTACAGCCTATGATGCTCTGTGCTGTGCCATATGTTGAAAATATTCCAGCTCTGTAAAATAGGATCAGTGGTTTAACTACAGATGGGATCAATGGTTTAAAGGGGTTCTCCGGTGCTTAGACATCATATCCCCTATCCAGAGGATAGGGGATAAGATGCCTGATCGCGGGAGTCCCGCCACTGGGGACCCCCGGGATCTTGCACGTGGCACCCCGTTTGTAATCATTCCCCTCCCGTAGGCTTGCATTGAGGGGTGGAGCATGACATCACACGGGGGCAAAAGCATGACGTCACGCGCCGCCGGCCTTGTGGTTGTCCGTAATCAGACCCGGAGCAAACACGCTCCGGGGACTGATTACAAACTGGGTGCCGTGTGCAAGATCCCAGGGGTCCACAGCGGCGGGACTCCCGCGATCAGGCATCTTATCCCCTATCCTTTGGATAGGGGATAAGATGTCTAAGCACCGGAGAACCCCTTTAACTATAGGCCAAACATTTAGGATGCCAGAAATTGCAGTGTTTGGTCAGAGAGAGATAAAGAAGTGCCGTAGGAAATCATGGCAGGCAGCTGCAGACCCTTTGGCTATGTTCACACGTCTGGAATGTCCAGAGATTTTCCGTGCGGACATTCTACAGACTGCGGGCACCAGCTTAAAATGCCGGTGCTAGGACCACATGGGAATGCGCCGTCTCATAGACAGCAATTAATTGCATGCGGATTCCGCATAAAGAATGAACAGTTTCATTCTTTCTGCGGACACAGAAATTGGAATGTGCACAACGCAGAAGAATCCCATTGATTTCAACAGGACTCTGCTGCTGTAGAATTTTCGGCCAATGTGGAATTCCACTCGGAAATTCCAGACGTGTGAACATGTCCTTAGAGTATCTGTGTGCAGACTGCACAAAAGGCATATTATTTCTTTTGGGGCACAAAGGGGGCATTGCTACTTTATGGGGGCAGAATGGGGAGATTTTTTCTGTGAAAGAGCAAAAGTGCAATAGCTATCACTTTGTTTAGTTACAAGTTGCTATTATTGCTGTGTGGGGGAGGGGGGGAAGAAATATTCATTCTATCTGCGGACACGGAATTCAGAATTTCCGTGCCGGAAACATCTGGCATAGAAATTCCTCCATGTGCACAGTATAGCAGAATCCCATTGAATTCAATGGGACTCTGCTGCAGTGGAATCTCCGTGCCAAATTCCAATGCGTAATCCGGCATGGAAATTCTGACGCATGATCATGGCCTAATGGTCATCAAAAGTTTATGGATGGGGCTTGGGGAAATTGCCCTTTTCACTTTCTCTAATTTTACTCTGGCCCGAATTTGACAGAGCTAAAAGGAAACTGGGCAGCAAGATTTTTTTTTAATTTTTTTTGTATATATATATATATATATATATATATATATATATTCTAAAGTGTAGAAAATGTTGTCCATTCCTCGATCCACATTTATTAACTTTCCTCTCTTTGTTGTCTCTATACAAACAAGGCACAATAGTATAGTGCTGCTATTATAGTCCATAATATTGGTTGTGCTCTTTAATAAATCAATTTATTTCTTACACTTTGATTCATAAGAAAAAGGTTAGAAGGCTAAGCCTGTTTCTAATAGTAGATTCTGTGGAATTGCAAAGCAATCAAATGCCATTAATTTATTTAGCTATTGTAAAATCAAGTAATGTTTTAAACACTCTGACGCAGGAGTATTATTACAGTGTACTTCTGTGCGTCTGAGTGCTTGGCTATCTAATTAAAGTGCTCTGATAATTGTACACTAGCTTAAACGACATGACATGGAAGAATGGCTCACATTCACAAAATTATAAATGACTGTATTGGGGCTGCCCGTGATTTAAAGCAACTGCATGGGCTTATGGGACTTTGGTGTAAGTACTAAATATTGATTCACACCCACCATAGATCATCCATTGAGGTATAGAGAACAATGCACATCCCAAAACTATTTGTATAGCAGGTGTAAGGCCTACTGAACATGTGCAATAAATGAGGCATATTTCTGCAACAATCTTAGCCACATTTACCATTAGAAACTGGCAAGGATTATATGAGGGAAAAAGAAATAGAAAAAATAAAAATATGGGACCGACTACGACTTGACATCTACCTATAAATTTCAGAAAGACAAAGACGTTGGCACTGACACCTCTACTGCTGCACTCTATGGATGTCCGTCATCAGCCGCAGTACGGGAGTCCAATCCTGAACTCCATGATGCTCTGTCCCAAAAAGACCGTAAAGTCTGTCAATCAACAACATAAAGAAATAACGTGAAGCACTCACGTTACAGTAGTCAGGTTATTGGCTTCTTTACTATTTCAGGTGCACAGTATCCAGCGGGGCAAAAGACTAGGTGAGTGTGAAAATCCATCACACTCACCTAGTCCGGCACCCCGCTGGATGCTGTTGTCAATGCACCTGAAATAATAAAGAAGCCGAGAACCTGATTACTGTAATGTGAGTGCCCCCCCGTTATTCCTTTATGTGTTACTTATAAATATCATCAGCACCAAATTCTATTATCGTCTCCAGCTTTTTTTCTGCTCTATATTTTATGCCATGGAAAGGATAATTGTAGCTGCATTTCCTTTACAATGTTCAAAAATCTTACCGCTAATTCAAAGAGATCTGCAAGTTTGTACAAAGAATAACAATAAATGAGCGAATATATTAACATTTGCATTAAAACTTCAGTTTTTTGTTCTGTTTTTTGTTCTGTCCCTCACTCTAGGATACCCTTGTGATCAAAGGGTCTAGGTGTTGTACATGTAATATGGCCAATAAAATGTGGTCTACTTAACTGTTTTATAGGGTCTCCATCAAACTAAATTTTTACTAAAGTATGTTTACTATGGCAGGCTATCCCTTACATAACCCTTGTGCAAAGGTTTAACTTCAAAATCAACAGGTGCCAGAAAGTTAAACAGATTTGTAAATGACTTCTATTTAAAAATCTTAAATTTGCTCAAAAACTTTTTATATGTACATCTTGGCAAAGCATTAAAGGGGTACTCAGATGGAAAAACTTTTTTAAAAATCAACCGGTGCCAGAAAGTTAAACAGATTTGTAAATTACTTCTATTAAAAAATCTTAATCCTTTCAGTTCTTATTGGCTGCTGAATACTACAGAGGAAATTCTTTTCTTTTTGGAACACAGAGCTCTCTGCTGAATCACAAGCACAGTGCTCTCTGCTGACACCTCTGTCCATTTTAGGAACTGACCAGAGCAGCATATGTTTGCTATGGAGATTTTCTCCTACTCTCGACAGTTCTTAAAATGGACAGAGATGTCAGCAGAGAGCTCTGTGTTCCAAAAAGAAAATAATTTCCTCTGTAGTATTCAGCAGCTAATAAGTGCTGGAAGGATTAAGATTTTTTAATGGAAGTAATTTACAAATCTGTTTAACTTTCTGGCACCAGTTGTTTTTAAAAAAAAGTTTTCCACCTGAGTACCCCTTTAACCTTTCTAATCTAATTCATAAGAAAATGTTATTTTCATTTTATAGAAATCATGGCTTTGTCCAAGCTGAAGCACAGGCATGAACAAAGTCAAGTAAGTGAGGGTAATGCTAGCACTCCTTTGTGCTCTCTCCTGTCTGATAGCACTCCTCTGTGCTCTCTCCTGTCTGATAGGACTCCTCTTTGCTCTCTCCTGTCTGATAGCACTACTCTGTGCTCGCTCCCGTCTGATAGTACTCTTCTGTGCTCTCTCCCGTCTAATAAGATTTCTCTATGCTCTCTCCTGTGTGATAGTACTCCTCAATGCTCTCTCCTGTCTAATAGGACTCCTCTGTGCTCTCTCCTGTCTGATAACACTCCTCTGTGCTTTCTCCTGTCCGATAGTACTCCTCTGTGCTCTCTCCTGTCTTATAGTACTCCTCTGTGCTCTCTCCTGTCTGATAGCACTCCTCTGTTCTCTCACCGGTCTGATAGGACTCTTCCGTGCTCTCTCCTGTCTGATAGCACTCCTCTGTGCTGTCTGATAGGACAGAAGAGTGCTATCAGACAGGAGAGAGCACAAATGAGTACTATCAGACAAGAGAGAGCACAGAGGAGTACTTTCAGACAGGAGAGAGCACAGAGGAGTGGTATCAGACAGGAGAGAGCACAGAGGAGTATTATCCGACAGGAGAGAGCACAGAGGAGTATTAGCAGACAGGAGAGAGCACAGAGGCATACTATCAGACAGGAGAGGGCACAGAGGAGTATTATCAGACAGGTGAGAGCACAGAGGCATACTATCAGACAGGAGAGAGCACAGAGGAGTGCTATCAGACAGGAGAGCATAGAGGAGTATTATCAGACAGAAGAGAGCACAGAGGAGTGCTATCAGACAGAAGAGAGCACAGAGGAGTGCTATCAGACAGGAGAGAGTACAGAAGAGTGCTGTCAGACAGGAGAGAGCACGGAAGAGTACTATCAGACAGGAGAGAGCACAGAGGAGTACTATCAGACAGGATAGAGTACAGAGAAGTACTATCAGACAGGAGAGAGCACAGAGGAGTGCTATCAGACAGGAGAGAGCACAGAGGAGTATTATCAGACAGGAGAGAGCACAGAAGAGTACTATCAGATAGTGATGAGCGGCATTGGACATATTCAAATTTGCGATATTTCGCAAATATATAGACGAATATTCGTCCTATATTTGCGAATTTCGCGTATTCGTAATATTCGCATATGCAAATATTCACATATGCGAATATTCACATATGTGAACATTTGCATATTTGCGTATTTGAGGAAGAAAACAGTGAGGGGGGATGGCAACTTTACTATTGGTTGCTAGGGATGTTGTTGATAACCTCTGACAAGTGTATTTGCATCATTCTAATTGGCCCACAAGTGAAAAGAAGGAATATGCGAATATTCATATATGCAAATATATGCATATGCGAATTTACGCATATGCGAATAGTCACATATGCGAATATTCAAATATGCAAATTTGCGCATTTGCAAATATGTGCACATGCGGAAAAACGAATATTCGCAATTTTGTATATATAGCAAATATATTTGCGAATTTGCGATATTCACAATAAAAATTTGAAATGTGAATATTTGTGCCCAACACTACTATCAGACAGAAGAGAGCACAGAGGAGTGCTATCAGACAGGAGAGAGTACAGAGGAGTGCTATCAGACAGGCGAGAGCACAGAGGAGTGCTATCAGACAAGAGGGAGTACAGAGGAGTGTTTTCAGATAGGAGAGAGCACAGAGGAGTGCTAGCAGACAGGAGAGAGCACAGAGGAGTGCTAGCAGACAGGAGAGAGCACAGAGGAGTGCTATCAGACAGTATAGAGCACAGAGGAGTGCTATCAGACAGGAGAGAACACAGAGGAGTGTTATCAGATAGGAGAGAGCACAGAAGAGTACTATCAGACAGGAGAGAGTACAGAGGAGTACTATCAGACAGGATAAATCACAGAGGAGTGCTATCAGACAGGAGAGAGTACAGAGGAGTACTATCAGACAGGAGAGAGCACAGAGGAGTACTATCAGACAGGAGAGAGCACAGAGGAGTGCTATCAGACAGGAGAGAGCACAGAGGAGCGCTATCAGACAGGAGAGAGCACAGAGGAGTACTATCAGACAGGAGAGAGCACAGAGGAGTACTATCAGACAGGAGAGAGCACAGAGGAGTACTATCAGACAGGAGAGAGCACAGAGGAGTGCTATCAGACAGGAGAGAGCACAGAGGAGCGCTATCAGACAGGAGAGAGCACAGAGGAGTACTATCAGACAGGAGAGAGCACAGAGGAGTACTATCAGACAGGAGAGAGCACAGAGGAGTACTATCAGACAGGAAAGAGCACAGAGGAGTACTATCAGACAGGAGAGAGGACTATCAAACACAGAGGACTACTAGCCCACTCTCACTTACTGGTGATTTTATAAGCCATAATTTCTATAAAATGAATATAACATTTTCTTATAAACTATAGTAGAAAGATTAGTGTTTTGCCAAGATACAACATATAAAAAGTTTTTATATCTGACAGTGCCCAGTGCCCATTTAAGCCTTCCAGTACTTATCAGCTGCTGTATGCTCCAGAGGAAGTTGTGAATTTCTTTCCAGTCTGACCACGGTGCTCTCTGCTGACACCTCTCTCTGTGTCAGGAACTGTCCAGAGTAAGAGCAAATCCCTGTATCAAACCTCTCCTGCTCTGGACAGTTCCTGACATGGACACAGGCGGCAGCAGAGAGCACTGTGGTCAGACTGGAAAGAACTACACAACTTCCTCTGGAGCATACAGCAGCTGATAAGTAAAGGAGGAATAAGATTAGTAAACAGAAGGAGTTATAAGTCTGTATAACTTTCTGGCACCAGACGATTTAAAAGGTTTTTTCACACCAGCACCCTTACAGTACATAGGTCTAGTTGAATATGTAAGTAAATGGAGATGTATAAATGCATGTGTACACATATACCACAAATCCTGCACAGTTTCTTGAACCTTTGGTTCAACAACTGTATAACTTGACACCCCATATCTTGGAGCGCCATTAAACTCTCAGTATCATTTTTAAAGCATTTATAAAGTCATTGGGCAACAAAGTTAGGCTAACAGCCATCAGCTAGAATAGACACTGAAATAACTAACTCATACAGCTTTCACTCACAACTCCATTTAAAAGTTTTCTCTCTTTTCTTTATTTCTTCAAAATTTATTAGATATAGATTTGGATCCTTTATTGGAATTAGCACATACTGTAAAGCAGAGCAGTAATCCACCAGTGCTCCAAAACCTGGGCACCATGGCGTTTTGGTGGAGGACCCCCTTAATCATGCATAACCATTGTAGGAGGTGTGAGGTTTAAATACTGCTGATGTGATCAGTGTAAGTATAACTAAAACACATGAATATAGTATTAATTTCCATAAGGACTATGGTGTCTAATTCAATTATCCAAAAAGTCTCTTTTTGCATCAAACTTTTTTTTATTTATTTAAGTCCTCACTAGCTTTGATCATTGCAATTTCAATTCTGTTGCAGATTGTCCCCCCCCCCCCCCCCCCCCACTGGACTTCCATTGTTTCCCCCTACCTTGATCTATCTGCATTCTGTTCTGCTTGTAAGCAGAGCTGTAGCCAACAACTTTGTACCTGAGGCAAGAAAAGTAAATTGCACCGTTCCCCTGTAAATGTAAAAGAGTGGCATCGCCGGTCACCATGGGTGCAGGCAGGATATACTCAAGGGTTGTGGTTTAAAATATATATCATTATACTGTTTTGAAATAACAGACCAATAAAGCCAATAACACCACTATGCAAAGGGAAAAAAATTCTGCCACACTATGACCACTACTATTAACACACCATGACCCTTAGGCTGGGTTCTCACTGTGGAATTTCTGGGCAGAATTTCTGCCGGAGATCAAGCCGGCGGCACTAGGACCACGCGGACTACATTGCCGTCCCCATAGATGGCAATGCATTTCTGAGCAGATCTCCCAAAAAGATCCACCCAGAAATGCATTGCAGTCTATGGGGGCAGCAATACAGTCTGCTTGGTCCTAGCGCCGCCGGCTCGATCTCTGGCAGAAATTCTGCCCAGAAATTCTGCAGTGTGAACCCAGCCTTAGTGTCTTCTTGGAGTTGTTCCCTTTTATTTTCTTCTCTATCTGGCTTAGACCGCCATGAAAACTACTTTAAACAATGTCGTCTCCGCAGAATCTGCCAGAAAAACATATTAGGCTCTACGCATTTCCATCACAATTTCCACCTTTTCCCTATCCATAATTAACCAAATAATGCCTCCCTTGGTGCCCTGCATAGAATGTATGAGAAGGTAAGTGTGTTGGGGAAAGGGTGGGTGGATTGGGTGGTGATGGTGGTGGTCAGGTAATCCCCCCTCCCACTACGTAGAAGCCCCCATTAGGTAGGCTTTTTCCCATCCCAATTAAGATGGCCCCAGTAAGTAGATAATCCCCCCCTATTAGGTAGATGGCCTTAGTAGGTAGATAATCCCCACCCCCTCACAGCTTCATCTTAGGCCAGAGCCTCACTCACCAGTCTAGCTACTAGATGTTTGGCTTGTATAGCCTTAAAGGGGTACTCCGGTGCTTAGACATCTTATCCCCTATCCAAAGCATAGGGTATCCAAAGCATAGGGGATAAGATGCCTGTTCGCGGGAGTCCCGCCGCTGGGGACCCCCGTGATCTTGCACGCGGCACCCCGTTTGTAATCAGTGATAGCTGTCACGCCCCCTCCCGTAGGCTTGCATTGAGGGGCGTGATGTCACACTGGGGCGGAGGCGTGACGTCACACGCCGCCGGCCCTGTGGTCGCCGGTAATCAGACCCGGAGCGAACACGCTCCAGGGACTGATTACAAACGGGGTGCCGCGTGCAAGATCACGGGAGTCCCCAGTGGCAGGACTCCCGCGATCAGGCATCTTATCCCTTATCCTTTGGATAGGGGATAAGATGTCTAAGCACTGGAGTACCCCTTTAAATTCCCTAGCACACAATGCCGCTTACTGTATTTCATTTAATATCAGAGCAGGAAAAAAAGTGCGCTTTTTTTTTTTTTACATACAATTCCGCATGATCAATAGAAAATTGTTTTGGATAAATATTTAATCTCCTTTATTTAGACTGTGCAGAGTATACTAGAGGATGCATTTGTCAGCAGTACCACATGTCCCTGTGTGAACCTGATCTTACACGGGCTGCTGTGCGAGTGCTATTGTGTTGACCTACTATAAACTCAGGTATTACTGCCTCTATGACTGCTGTCCTTGCAGAGAATTGCCTTTTACATTTATTACTGCCAGTTCATGGAGACGAAGGCCATTTGCTGCCAGCAGGCAGAGTGTTTCTCAGGAAGTAAAGTAAACACATGTTAGGCTGCCCCAGGCACTGGGCTAGTATGTCTCTGCATGAGGAGGCGGGGGAGGATGATATAGATGTGAGGCTCTGAACGCTGGAAATAAAGCATGAAGAGTTAGACATGGCTAATGTAAATATTAGTAGATCCACAGAGAAGGATAATATTAGTACAGTGCTCCCTCAAGTTACAATATTAATTGGTTCTGGGACGACCATTGTATGTTGAAACCATTGTATGTTGAGACCAGAACTCTATGGAAACCTGATAATTGGTTCTAAAGCCCCAAAATGTCATCCAAAAATAGGAAAAAGTGAGGATTAAAGAAAAATAAGTAGATAATTAATATAGATAAAGCAAATCCTTACATATAAAAGTAAGAAAGATCTTCTGGGGGCTGTAATCACTGTCTATGTCAGTGCCAAGCAGGGAGCCTCCAGCTGTTGCAAAACTACAACTCCCAGCATGCCCGGACAGCCAAAGGCTGTCCGGGCATGCTGGGAATTGCAGTTTTGCAACAGCTGGGGGCACCCTGCTTGGGAAACACTGGTCTATGCAGAGGACAGGAGCTTCTTCGGGTCCTGTACAGTACAGGCAGTGTCCTAAAAAAAAGTAACATGGAGCCCTGACCTGGTGTCCAAAGGAGCAGGTAACCCTGGTACAGGTAAAGTGTACAGAACATGTAATACCTCCCTGTACTGTAGGGGGCGCTACCAGACATTAGTCAGTGCATTCACTTCAGTAATACAGGTGATTTACCAGTAAATTGCCCATTCTGATTGGTCGGTTCTTCTGGCCATTGACATGTTTCACAGATCTGGACTGTCCGTACATTGTATGTTGAGTCTGGTTTCAACCTACAATGGTCCAGAAAAGACCATTGTATGTTGAAACTATTGTATGTTGAGGCCATTGTAAGTTGAGGGATCACTGTATTATGATTTGATATCCACATTATTTCCTATTACTAAGCTTTTGACTGCCAGGTATATTATTGAGGTATTAGCAATAGTGACAGATAAGAATGAATTTTCATCAAGGGGACCACCATTCCTGGCTGCTGTATTCCGCATTTTTTACTGCAGAGGTGGACATGCTTGCTTGCTCGACTCTCTCAGTAAAGCCTTGTCCACACGGCAGAAAAATTTAGCTTGGAAATTCCGTTGCAGCAGTTTCCCATAGTTTGCAGAGTTTCGAAAATGCCAAAATACGGTATCCTTTTCAAAATGCATTGTTGTTTATAAAGACGACGCATTTCTGAGCAGTTCTAGTACTGGTATGGGCTAGGCACTTCACTCTTCTCTCTGCATATGTCGCGCTCCATAGACTTTCTGTAGGATATGTCTCCTATGATCCGTGGGGGTCTAAACACACAGATCCCGAACAATCAACTTTTGACATGTCTTTACAACACGAGATTTTTATTTACATTTTTAAGTGACTGACATTTTAAACTATGCTAGTGGTTGAATATAGAATATTTAAAGTAAACCTGTCAGCAGGAAAACAGGCATTTAAAAAAAGCACATGGCTAGTAGTGTTGAGCTGCATAGGTCATATACGAATTCGCGAATATATGGACGAATATTCATCATATATTCGCTAAATTCGCATATTCGCAATATTCTCGTTTTATTTTCGCATATACGAAAATTTGCGTATGTGAAAATTAACATATGCGAAAATTAGCACATAAAAAAATTAGCATAAGCAAAATTTCGCATATGCGAAAATTCGCTCGCCAGTCTCACACAGTAGTATTAGAGCCTTCTTTACACCACACAAGCTGGAAGCAAAGAGGGGTGATCACTATGATGTGTACTGTGAAAAAAACAAATATTCGTAATTACGAATATATAGTGCTATATTCACGAATATTCGTGAATTCGCGAATATGCGATATTCGCGAATAAAATTCGCATTTTGAATATTCGCGAGCAACACTAATGGCTAGATTGGACGTCTCATCAAGATTCCGGGCATACCTTTATTATCTCCATAGTCCTTCCCGTTGACACGATATAAGACATTTTTGTTTATAAGTAAATGAGGCTCAAGTGCCCAGGGGGTGTTCCCCAGTACAGAAAGTGCCCAGATAAGTCCAGACCATGTTCTACTTGCATCTGCCAGCCCAGTTTGACTGGTAGCCACTAGATAAAGAGGACATTGGTTGGACTTCCTTGGGCTCTTGCCATGCTGGAAAGGACTTTGGACACTATGCCGGAATCATGATGACAAGCCCAATCTAGCCATGATCTTATCTACACCTGGGTTCCTGCTGACAGGTCTGCTGCAATAAAAACACCTACAAGAAGAGAATAGCAGTGATTTCTTATTCTTGGCGGACCTGTTCTCTAATATACAGGTATTTACAGGATCTGATCCATTACAATATACAATAGTACTGGAGGTTCTGAATGAGTGACATCACTGGACTTTGTAAATGTGGCAATCCAATGTGTCACTCACGGGCTGACACTGCTGGTGCTCAGTAATGGCCAAAACAGTACTATTACATTTTTTAACGTGGCAGAACATAATTTCTTAACACTTATTTCAGCTAAAGTTTTCTCACTACAAGTAAGCGTGATCTGCAGAATAAAAGATTCCAACAAATACGGCAAAATGTGAGGAGACTTTCATTGATCATTTTGTTTCAAATTTTGATTCTGAAAGTGTCCCGATAACCCTATGATTGCCCATCGAGCTGCTTACCTCCGGGCTCCTCGGTGTACAGGAGCAGGATCGAAACAAATCTGAAATGAATGACAAAAATTTCGGCATCTAACAAATCAAAATTTATTGTGCAATTTGAACTAATCACTTCTCCTAGCTTATATAGGCAGGGGACCAAGGATACACCTTCCTAATAGATAGCAGAGCTGAGAACCACACCCAGACAACACGGGTAAGCTTCAAGCAGCTCCAGACCAACTTCAGTAATTTAACTATTTGTGTACGGCCAGAGCCAGATGTTACACAAATCTTTCTTTTCTGCTGCTCACTCATTCTGACACCCTCTGCTCAGAAAGGGGACATGTCTGAGGCAAGCACTTAGCCCGCCCTCACTCACTGCCCTCCTGAGTATGCTGTGCTGGGTCTCTTCATCCAATCACTGCAAGCTTCTCTGTTTTCAGACAGGAGTCTAATAGACAGGACAGGAGTGAGCACAGAGGAGTGCTGGTCCTGCCCTCACTTCCTGAACTTTGTCCCTGCCTGTGCTTTAACTGGAACAAAGATGATGCTGCAGCCGGACGGGATTATGTTTTGAATGGTATGGGGGCCCCTAGTGGTCATTTTTATAAGCCATTATTTCTATAAAAAGTTAACAACACATGTTTATGAAGTATATTAGATAGGTTAATGTTATGTCAAGATGTACAACATATAAAAAGTTTTTCATTCTGACAGTGCCCATTTAAGGACTTTTGGAAAAGTAGCAACAATTTGGGAGCTGCTTTACTTCGTCTTTACCCCAGTTTTGATACAGCACGCCTGTAGTATTTTACACAGTGTGAGCACATCATACTTTCTTCAGTAAACATTATTTATACAATCCTCAGTGTTTAATGATGATAGGGCACATATGGCGTTATATACATGCTGTATCCTACTGAGAGAGGGGACACAGCACATACACCACTAAAGAAAGACAGAGACAGAAAGACCAGCGGCGTTGCGACCCGGGTGCGGGGGGTGCGGCCCGCACCGGGTGACACCAACCTAATGGGGTGACACCAAGACGCTCCGCAGCACCCCCCCCCCCCATCTGTGCCCGACCGGCCTCCCATCCGTCAGCACCCCCCCCCCCCCCCTGCGCTGTGTGAGCGGTGCGCCCGTCCGTCATCACCCCCCCCCCCCCCTTTCACCTTCACTCTGCGCCCGTCCGTCATCACCCCCCCCCCCCCCCCCCCCCCCCGCACCTTCACCAGCACTGTGCCCGTCCTCCGCTCCCACGTCTGCGCCGGCCTGACGTCACACCGCATGGCCGCGCAGGAGGACGTGAGTTACGTCACTCGCACGGCGCCCGGTGAGAAGGATCGCTGCGATGGATGGGTGAGTGTGTATGTCTGTCTCTCTGTCTGTCTGTCTCTATCTATGCTTGTGTGTGACTGTGTGTGTGACTCTGTGTGTGTGACTGTGTGTGTATGTGACTGTGTGTGTTTGTGTGACTCTCTGAGTGTGTGTGTGACTCTGTGTGTGTGTCTGTCTGTGAGTGTGTCTCTCTGACTGTGTGTGTGTGTGTTTGTCTCTCTGTGTTGTATGTGTTTTTTGTGTGTGTGTGTGTGTGTGTGTGGGGGGGGGGGGGGGGGGGGGGGGGGGGGAATAACCAGCGATCTATTGTGGGGAGACTTTGACCCATTATGGGGAACCTGCAAGGGAACCTGCGGCCTAATGTGGGGAAACTACTACCAAATGTGCAGAGTCTATGCTACCTAATGTGGGGAATCTGTGCTACCAAATGTGGGAAGTCTATGCTACCTTATGTGGGGAATCTGTGCTACCTAATGTGGAGAAATTGCTACCTAATGTGGGGAAATTGCTACCTAATGTGGGATAACTGGTACCTACCTAATGTGGGGGAACTGGTACCAAATGTGGGGAATCTATGCTGCCTAATGTGGGGGAATAGATGCTACCTAATGTGGGGAAACTGCGACCTACCTAATGTGGGGGCACTGGTACCAAATGTGGGGAATCTATGCTGCCTAATGTGGGGAATAGATGCTACCTAATGTGGGGAAACTGCGACCTACCTAATGTGGGGGAACTGCTGCCTACCTAATGCTCCCCCCCCTGGCAGTAGCACCCTCATCATCCACCAGCAACACCCCCCCAGCAGCACCTCCATCAACATATCCTGATGGTGGATGATGGAGGTGCTCCTGCCAGGAGGATGATCCTGCCGATGGATGATGGGGGTGATACTGCCAGGGGGGATGGCCAGTAGCACCCTCATCATCCTCCAGCAACACCCCCCCCAGTAGTAGCACCCCTATCATCCACTAGCAACACCACCAATACCCCCCTCCCGTGGTAATAGCATCAGCTAACGGATGTTGAGGGGTGTTACTTTGGTTGTGGTATTATATTCAGAGGGGGCAGTGTATGGCAACGTTATATTCAGAGGGCGCAGTTTGTGGTAGTATTATATTCAGAGGGCGCAGTTTGTGGTAGTATTATTAGAGATGAGCGAACTCACAGTAAATTCGATTCGTCACTAACTTCTCGGCTCGGCAGTTGATGACTTATCCTGCGTAAATTAGTTCAGCCTTCGGGTACTCCGGTGGGCTGAAAAAGGTGGATACAGTCCTAGGAAAGAGTCTCCTAGGTCTGTATCCACCTTTTTCAGCCCACCGGAGCACCTGAGAGCTGAACTAATTTATGCAGGATAAGTCATCAACTGCCGAGCAGAGAAGTTTGTGACGAGTTGAATTTACTGTAGTTTGCTCATCTCTAAGTATTATATTCAGAGGGTGCAGTGGGTGGTAGTATTATATTCCGAGGGTACAGTATGTGGCGGTATTATATTCAGAGTATGTGGCAGATTTATATTCAGAGGGTACAGTATGTGGCAGATTTATTTTCAGAGGGCGCAGTTTGTGGTAGTATTATATTCAGAGGGCGCAGTTTGTGGTAGTATTATATTCAGAGGGTATAGTGTGTGGCGGTATTATATTCAGGGGTACAGTATGTGGCAGATTTATATTCAGAGGGTACAGTATGTGTTGGTATTATATTCAGAATGTACAGTGTGTGGTAGTATTATATTCAGTGGGTACAGTGTGTGGCGGTATATTCAGGGGTACAGTATGTGGCAGATTTATATTCAGAGTGTACAGTATGTGTTGGTATTATATTCAGAGTGTACAGTGTGTGGTAGTATTATATTCAGTGGGTACGGTGTATGGAAGGTTTATAATGAAAGAGTATAGTGTATAGTAGTATTATATTTAGAGGATACAGTGTCTGGCAGGTTTATAATAATTATTGTTTTCATATAGAGGATGAGAATGCGCTGACATAGTGAGGAGACGTCTGGGCGTCACATTCTGCAGAGAGAAGATTTAGCTGGACCAGGCGGTATGTACCATCTGAATTAGATAAGGGAAGACTATAGAGAAGACGTCACCTGTAGTCACTGATATCATTGTGTATTCTCCTCTCTGTGTCCTATCAGAGCTGTAGTCACTTGTCAGTTCTACAGTTAGGTCAGTGAAACTACAACTCCCAGCATAACCTCACCACTGCTCAAAGGGGTACTCTACTGGAAAAAAATTTTTTTAATCAGCTGGTGCTACAAAGTTAAACAGATTTGTAAATTACTTCTATTTAAAAATCTTAATCCTTCCAGTACGTATTAGCAGCTGTATAAGCGATTCACAGGAAGTTATTTTCTTTTTTAATTTATTTTCTGTCTGACCACAGTGCTCTGTGCTGACACCTCTGTCCATGTCAAGAACTGTCCATAGTAGGAGCAAATCCCCATAGCAAACCTATCCTGCTCTGGACAGTTCCTGACATGGACAGAGGTGTCAGCAAATAGCACTGTGGTCAGACTGGAAAGAACTACACAACTTCCTGTGGAGCATACACCAGCTTATAAGTACTGTAAGTATTAAGATTTTAAATAGAAGTAATTTAAAAATCTGTTTAACTTTCTGGCACCAGTTGATATAAAAGTAAATGTTTTCCAGTGGAGTACCCCTTTAAGTAATTCTGGGAGCTGTATATTTCAATGGTGAAAACTTCTTTAACACTTTCCTATTCTGTGGCAACTGGTATATCTGATTATTATACTGGAATTTCTCACAATGCGCTACAACAGTGGTGTCTGTCACAACAGGCTAAAAACTTACTGGGGGGAGGGGGGAGGTATGGGGGTGACACCATTTTCTACCGCACCGGGTGACACCAACCCTAGCAACGCCACTGAGAAAGACATCCCCGACTGATCTGATATTTATTTAGTACTGAGAAATTTGTTCCCCCTAAATATTTACAATAATGACATTTTGTTACGGCTGGAAAGATTCTTCTGTGGAATTCCCGATGACTTGAGGATCAGTCGTGTTACAATTCCCCGCATCGGTTCCTTTTTAGTGACAGACTACACACTGCCCCACTTCACTGTTGTTTAGAAGTTTGTATTCTGTTGCTAAGGAGTCGCTGACTACATATTCTTGTTTTGTAGGGCTAAGCTCTGTGAGACTGATCCTACGGTTTATAGGCTATGATCATATTGGTATGAGAACAGCATCTGCCACTGGGGAGATCACATTAAAGGGAACCTGTCACTTTCATGCTGCCTGAACTACAAGTCATTGGATGGTCCCTAGTAGTTTTTGTCTGCCCTGCTGGCCTTAAGGCTAGGTTCACACTGCAGAATTTCTGAGCAGAATTTCTGCCGGAGATTGAGCCAGCGGCGCTAAGACCAAGCTGCCCCCATGGACTGCAATGCATTTCTGGGTGGATCTTTTGGGAGGTCTGCTCAGAACTGCATTGCCATCTATGGGGACTGCAATGTAGTCCGCGCGGTCCTAAAGTCGCCGGCTCGATCTCTGGAAGAAATTCTGACCAGAAATTCCACAGTGTGAACCTAGCCTAATTGATAGATTTTGTCCTCTACCCCAGTGTTTCCCAACCAGGACACCTCCATATGTAAAACTACAACTCCCAGCATGCCAAAGGCTGTCCAGGCATGCAGGTAGTTGTAGTTTTGCAACAGCTGGAGGTGACCTGGTTGGGAAACACTGCTCTACCTAAACAGGGAGAAATCTTTTAATGAAGGTTGGGGGGGAGTAGCTGCCAGGGACCACTCTAATGACTTGTGGTTAAAGGGGTTATCCAGGAAAAAACTTTTTTTAATATATATCAACTAGCGCCAGAAAGTTAAACAGATTTGTAAATTACTTCTATTAAAAAATCTTAATCCTTTCAGTACTTATGAGCTTCTGAAGTTAAGGTTGTTCTTTTCTGTCTAAGTGCTCTCTGATGACACATGTCTCGGGAACTACCCAGTTTAGAAGAAAATCCCCATAGCAAACCTCTTCTAAACTGGGCGGTTCCCGAGACACGTGTCATCAGAGAGCACTTAGACAGAAAAGAACAACCTTAACTTCAGAAGCTCATAAGTACTGAAAGGATTAAGATTTTTTAATAGAAGTAATTTACAAATCTGTTTGACTTTCTGGAGACAGTTGAGATATATATATATATATATATATATATATATATATATATATATATACACGTTTTTTTCCTGGATAACCCCTTTAATGTAGAATGGAAGTGATGACTATATAGAACAGTGGTCTTCAACCTGCGGACCTCCAGATGTTGCAAAACTACAACTCCCAGCATCCCCGGACAGCCAACGGCTGTCCGGGCATGCTGGGAGTTGCAGTTTTGCAACATCTGGAGGTCCGCAGGTTGAAGACCACTGATATAGAAGATGGTAAATTTGAACCTCAAAAGGGGCAATTGTGAAGCAACATGTCTATGGGTAGTTATATGAGCTTTCTGGGGGAGTGTGATCGGACAAGAAAGTTCCGACTTAACCATTTAGCCTGGAGTGGCTTGGAGGGAGGGTTCCTCTTTTTTTTAGGGTAATTTATAGATGCTCAAAATCAGCTTTCCCAACGTGTGACTCTCTAGCTACTGCACAACTACAACTCCCATCATGTCCTGACAGCCTTCAGCATGTGATGGGACATGAGGTTCCTGGCTTTACCATTTAGCCTGGGGTTGGTTTGTTGGGAGGGTTCTTCTTTTTTATGGTAAATAAATAGATGCTCTAAATCGGCATTCCCCAACATGCGACTCTCTAGCTACTGCACAACTGCAACTCCCATCATGCCCTGACAGCCTTAGCATGTGATAGAACATGAGGGTCCTGGCTCTACCATTTAGCCTGGAGTCATCTCAAAGGAGAGTGCCTCTTTATTAATAACCTTTGACTCTCAAATCTAAAACACCTAAATATAAAATGCCCTGATAGCCTTCAGGGGATGATTGAGTGTTTCTCAATCAGGGGTCCTCCAGCTGTTGTAAAACTACAACTCCCAGCAGTTCCTTAGAAAATCTTGAGCGTGTGATCGGACATGAGATTTCTGGCTCTACCATTTAGCCTGGGACGGTTTGGAGTAGGGGCTCCTCTTTACTAGAATATTTTATAGATGCTCTAGGTTAGTGTCCCCCAACCTGTGGTTTTCCAGTTGTTGCAAAACTACAACTCCCAACATGCCCTTACAGCCCTCAGCATGTGATCAGGCATGAGGCTTCCCACTCATTACGCAAGGGATGATTTGGAGGAAGGTTTCCTATTTATTATGAAAATGTATAAATGTATAATTCCCCAACCTGTGGCTCCTGTAAAACTACAACTCCCATCATTCCCCAACAGCTTCAGCGGGTGATAAGACATAAGGCTCTCGCTTCATTTAGTAAAGGAAGATTTGGAGGTAGGTTTCCTATTTATTATAAATTATAGATGCTCTAAAAATGTATTTCCCCTAAGCTTTAGCTTTCTGGCTCTTGTAAAACTACAACTCCCATCGTGCCCTGACAGTCTTTAGTATGTGATCAGACACGTGGGACCTGAACATTTAGCCTGGGGTGTTTTGGATGAAGGGCTCTTTATAGCTAGGGCAAAATGTCAACTTCCATCATGCATTGACAGCAGCTGTTAGGGCATGATAGGAGTTGTAGTTTTGCAACAGCTGGAGAATCACAGGTTTGGAACATTGCTCTAAAACAGTGGTCTCCACATGTGGCCCTCCAGATGTTGCAATGCCCGGACGGCCAATGTCTGTCCAGGCATGCTGGGAGTAGTAGTTTTGCAACAGCTGTCACGGCATGCTGGAAGTTCTAGTTCTATAACAGCTGTCCGGGCATGCTGGGGGTTGTAGTTTCACAACATCTAAAAGGGTTTGGAGACCACTGGTGTCGAGCAGATGTGACGCACCAGACACAGGTATAGTAACATAACACCACATAACGTGTCTATATACATCCCTTTCCGTCCAGTAAGAGGTTAATAAGCCCCCTGTCTCTGTGCACACTGTTCACACAGGACGCATCGTGCACGCACACACAAGCGAACGCGCCGGGGACTCGCTGTCTTCACCGTTTTGCAGCGGAGGGAAACAAAGGGGGCGGAGTTTCAGTCACCGGGAGAAAGGAGAAGGGGGCGGGGACTGGGCCAACGAGAGTGGGCGTGGCAAAAAAAAAAAAAAAAACTCCGGAAACTCCGCGCTGCCTTCACAGCGGCCTCGGACCCCCACGCCCTCAGCTCCTCCCACCGCCCCGCCCACTCCCGACTCGCGTAGCGCCACCTGCAGGCCTCAGGAGCGCGCTACAAGCCAGCTCCCCGTTCCCTCCTCCCCCTCCTCCTCCTTCTTCTTTCTTCCGACTCTCAATGTTCGGCAGCCGGCCGGAGCCTGCTCGTTTTCCCCCCCCCGGGCTCGGTGTCTCCAGGATTCCCCCCCCCTTTCCCGGCACGACATCCAGCGGGCGTGAGAGCAGGGAAGGGCAGAGCTGCTGAGGTAAACGAGAAGCGGGGGAGGGATCCGGGGCAGAGCCGGAGCTTTGTTCTTGTTTTCAGCCCCGGAGAAAGCGACAAGAGAGGGGGGGGGGGGAGCTGCAACTGACTTCACGCATCACTTGGTACATATACCGTGGAGTGTCTCCTATCACAACACACCGGCTGTACCTGCTCAACCCCCCCCCCCCCCCCGCCAGTCATAATGGTCCCCCCCACCTCTGTCCTCCAGTGGCCCCCACCCTTTACTGTCCACACTGAGGGGGGGAATCCCTGGTGGTCAAGATGTCGCTTGTGCTCCTACTCATCCCCCCCTCCAGGCCAGATGCTTTTTGGGCTTCCAGCTTATGTCAATAACCCTATTACCTCTGTTTAGCCCAGCCACTGAGGGGTTAAATCCTCATACATTCCCATGAATGGCTGAGTGTAAATATTGACACTATTTACCCTAAATATTTACACTACATGTCAAGTTTTATTTTTTATTTTTTTTACATTTTGCATTAGGAAAGCTCCTTATTTTTATTTTTTTCTCAAACACATGTGACTGTGTTTATAGTTTTATTTTTTTTTTGTTTTGGTTTCCCAACCAGGGTGTCTCCAGCTGTTTCAAAACTACAACTCCCAGCATGCCCGGACAGCCGAAGGCTGTCCGGGCATGCTGGGAGTTGTAGTTTTGCAACAACTGGTTTGGAAACACTTCTGTATACCATCGCTGGTACCAAATAAGTCACGTGACATCGCCTTTCTTCGTCACCAAATATTAGGGTTAACCATAAATGCTTAAATTATTAGTTGACATGGTTTATTTATTTATTTATTTATTTTTTTTTTTTCGAGATCGGCGTCTCCATGATGCTTTCTGTCTCGGAAAGTTAAGATAGAAACTTCTGAAAAACAGTGACCTATAGAATTCCCAAATGTTCTCTCTGTTTGTGTTTTTAAATTAACTGTCTTTGTTTTTTTTTTTTGTTTTTTTTTGTGTAAGTTTTTTTTATCTCAAATCCCCTTTTTGTCCCAACTTTTAGGTTTTCCATAAGGAGTAAGGAAAGCGACCCAAGATGTCCAGCGATCGGCAAAGGTCAGACGATGAGAGTCCTAGTACCAGCAGTGGGAGTTCAGACGCTGATCAGAGGGACCCCCCGGCCCCTGAACCCGAGGAACAAGAGGAAAGGAAACCGTCGGCGGTCCAACAGAAGAAAAATACCAAATTATCCAGTAAAACCACTGCGAAGCTATCGACTAGCGCAAAAAGGTAATCCTGCGTAGTAAAAGAAGAACCCGCGGCCAAATTAGGGGGTGGATAAGGATTTCCTGATTACTAAAGTGACCCCTTTCCATCTGGGCCTATGTTAATGGAATCTGACGTGTTTGCTAACTTTGAGATAACTGAATAGGCTTTATCTGTTTCTAGGAGGAAACAATTTACCACTTTATAGCAGTGTTTTCCAACCAGGGTGCCTCCAGCTGTTGCAAAACTACAACTTCCAGCAAGCCCGGACAGCCTTTGGCTGTCCGGGCATGCTGGAAGTTGTAGTTTTGCAACAGCTGGAGGCACCCTGGTTGGAAAACACTACCTTATAGGATAGCTGGGTGACACTAGACTGTAGTATAGGTCCTAAACAGGTTATCACCCAACTTTCCCAGACTCCTTAATGGCTTATTATTTTGTCAGCGATTTTAGGGCAAGTGGTATTACCACATCCAGGTAGATGCCACTCAGCAGCAAAAGAAAGCTGGGCGACAGCTTTTGCGAATAATATAATGGTGACCAGATACATTTTAAGGGTCTGTTCACATATACAATATCCTGTTCATATTTGATGCGCAGAATTCAATGTAAACGAAATGGGTGAACACAGCTTCAAATGTGCGCAGGATACTGTACGTGTGAATAGACTTTTAAAAAGTTATGCCCATCTCAGCTTGTTATGCCATATTTACAAGACAGGTGGGGGTCTGACCACTGGGACCCAGACAGATGTGTAGAACAGAGGTGAAATATAGGAAAAACAGAGAAGGTGGGATCCAGCTCAAATGCAAATAAAATCTGTTTATTGTGGACAAAATAGGAACAAGAAGGTAGTCACGCGTTTCAAGCGTCAATCGCTCTAAGTCATACAGTGAAATATACCTGACAATTAGAGATGAGCGAACTTACAGTAAATTCGATTCGTCACAAACTTCTTGGCTCAGCGGTTGCTGACTTTTCCTGCATAAATTAGTTCAGCTTTCCGGTGGGCTGGAAAAGGTGGATACAGTCCTAGGAAATAGTCTCCTAGGACTGTATCCACCTTTTCCAGCCCACGGGAGCACCTGAAAGCTGAACTAATTTATGCAGGAAAAGTCATCAACTGCCGAGCCGAGAAGTTTGTGACGAATCGAATTTACTGTAAGTTCGCTCATCTCTACTGACAATGAATGAATGGAGGGCAGTGTGCATGTGCGGCCCTTGCTCCAGTCGTTGTCTATGGAGCTTCTGAACATTGCCAAGCTCGGTGTTCATCATGTGCAGAAGCCCCACGAACGGTGCGCTACATTCATTCTCAGGGACACATCACCTTGGTTTTACTGATCAATGGGGACCCCCAACCGATCAGCATGTTGTCTAATAACATATTAAGATGGGAATACCCCTTTAACCAAGAGTCATCTGACGGAACTCTTCAGGGTTTAAAACTACTAGATAACATATCTAAGGATTATGTTTAGGTGTTTAGACCTGACCCCAGTGCCCCACTTCTCTAGCTCTGTTCCCCCATATAGGAGATTTTTAAACATTTATTAGAATAAGCAATATATGGCAAATTCTGCTTATATTAATCTATTGGACCCCTAATCCAATTTTACATTTTGTGTTACTTATAGAACTTTAGCTGGGTTCCCATTACGTTTCCCCCCATACGGGAGTGCATACAGCAGGGGAGAGCTAAAACCTTGCGCTCCCGTATGCCTTTCTATGCGCTCCCGTATGTAATTCATTTCAATGAGTCGACCGCAGTGAAACGTTCGGTCGGCTCATTTTTGCCCCGTATGCGCTTTTTCCCTGCACCTAAAACCGTGGTCGACCACGGTTTTAGGTCCGGTTGTAAAAGTGCATATGGGGCAAAAATGAGCCGACCGGACCGAACGTTTCGCTGCGGCCGGCTCATTGAAATGAATTACATACGGGAGCGCATAGAAAGGCATACGGGAGCGCAAGGTTTTAGCTCTCCCCTGCTGTATGCACTCCCGTATGGGGGAAAACGTAATGGGAACCCAGCCTAAGGAAAAGTCTTGTCTAGAGATAAATAGTGGCGGTCTTTTCAGTGACCGATACTGTAGCTCCAGTAAATGGGGATAAGCTGGGATACCAGGCACAGCCAGTGGACAGGAGAGGCGCTGTTTTTCCAAATACAGCAGATCCTTTTTCCTAATGCTGGACATCCTTCTTTAACTCCTCACCCCCACAATAATTGTAGCTGTATCATGAATTAGGTTTACCAGATGAGTAACTTCCATGCGTGAATCAGTGACTGTTCCGCAAAGTCGATTTATTGCTGGCAAAACAGGTTCTTACGGCTTTTCCCTATAATGTATAAGATAATTGATGATGGCTTCTAATATTTCTGCCGATCCATAACCTTTCCCGGACACGTGTGATTTTTATCTTCTCCCCACAAGTCTACACTCGAAGAAAGTCTTATTTATGAGTTTCTCCGTGTAGTTTTTTTAGTCTCTAGAAACCCTTCCGTTTCCTATTGATCAGTCTGGGGTTATTGATTGTGATAAGTAAGCAATGCTTCATTAAGGGGCTCTTGTTTGCACACTGCCTTATTGGCAAGCTATGAGGTAGATGACCCATGGGGGAAAAGTTAGGAGATCCCCCCCTACCTCTTTGTTAGACTGTACTCGGATCCTCATACATGTCATGTATGTTTTGCTGTTTCTAAAATTATTTGATCTCCTAACCTGTGGCTTTCCAGCTGTGGCAAAACTACAACTCCTATCGTGCCCTGACAGTCGAAGACTGTCAGGGCAGGATGGGAGTTAAAGTTTTGCAACAGCTCAAGAGCCTAAGGTTGGGGGATCACTATATAATTGGCAGTAATGATGATTGATTGGCCATTTAAGTCCTGCTTTTTATTTATTTATTTATTTCTTTTATCCTGTGACACTTGACTGTAGTTTGAGTTAACCATTGGAGTGCTGGCATCAAACATAAGTGCTGTATTTTTTTTTCTCTTCTATACACATAAGGGTTGATTCTGAAACTACTATTACTTGTATGGCCAGAAGCATCCCATGTAAAAAACAATATTCAGTCACTGAGAGAGAAAAAATGCCCCAAAAAGAACATGAAGTTGTGAAAAAGATAAATTTCCAAAATTAATATTCATTAAAGAGGAACTCCGATAAATAGGTACTTATCCCCTTTCCACAGCATCCCGTGGATGGAGGATGAGTACTTATGTACCGGAGTTCCCTTTTAACATCGCTTTTGCTGCTTGGTATAAACACAGCACAGTTCTAAAACGCAGGGACGAACGGCATACTTGGACCCGGACAAGGTCAGCGATTTTAGTTTATTAGTATCTGAGGAAGGACATGTCCAATATTTTGTGAAACTTGTGACGGCGGATAATATTTCTTTAGCACTTTGTGTAGTTTGTTCTTGGCTTCTTCTGCTAGTGTTTTCTCATCACTGTTTAGCCTTCTTATTATATTTTATTCATTTATTATGATTTAGGTTTTACTTTATATATTTTTTTTATAATGATTTCAGGTTTGTACATGGCCTGCACTATGTTATGTTCATCATATGCCTTTCATTGAAATATCATGGTTTAGTCCCAATTTCCTTCACATTTTGAGATGTAGAAAAGACATGAGATGCATTTTTCACGGTTTTCTAGCTTGGTCAGGAAGATGTCATTTGAGGTTAGGAGGCACGGCTTCAGTGAATCTTTTCTTACATGATGTTTGTGCGGCTTTGAACGGAATTCATTAGGGTCTGCACATCAATGGGAACGCATTTGTTGGAGAATGTACCTGTGAATTAGGAACGTGTCTTTGGTTATGATCATGAACAATTTTGTGTTTTAACGGGTTTATGCAGTTTAGAAACTCACTTTCTTACTCCCTTTTAAGGAATTTTGGGGAGCAGTTACAAAGAGCATCCCTTGCTCTGGAGGATCTGTCCGGTCCTGCGTTACACAGACAACCCATTGGTAGTGTGTAATTCCTGATTTCTCCTGTGGGGGCACTGCAGGGAAACTGAACAGTTTGTGCCAGATTTGTCCAAAAATTCCAGCTGATTGCCAAAGGGTTACTTCTAAGGCTAGGTTCACACCACGGAATCTCCGGGCAGAAAATTTCCGCTCAGAGATTCTGAGTGCGGCCAGCGCTGACTGAATCAGTCGGTGCTAGGACCACGCGGACCCTGCAGTCTCCAATAGACTGCAATGTGTTCCGCGAGTATTTCCGCCTGAAGAAAGAGCAACGCCATTCTTCAGGCGGAAATTTCCAAGCAGATTTTCCGTTGACAAATTACGCTTCACAAATTCCAAAGTGTGAATTTGTGAACGGAATACCATTCACTACACTAAGCATTTTAGTAAGCGGAATTTCTGCCTGTAATTTCAAAGCGGAATTGCAGGCGGAAATTCCGTAGTGTGAACCTAGCCTAAAAAGTAAAACCGTTTTAACTCCTTTATAGAATACGCTATAAAAAGTAGGCATTGTATAAAGCAGAGAACCCCTTTAGCTTCAGACCCTCTTGCATTTTTAAAGGGGCACTCCGTTGCTCAGCGTTTGGAACAAACTGTTCCGAACGCTGGAGCCGGCGCCAGGAGCACGTGATGTCATAGCCCCGCCCCCTCATGAAGTCACGCCACACCCCCTCCCATAGACTTGCATTGAGGGGGTGGGGTGTGAAATCATGAGGGGGTGGGGCTATGACATCACGAGCTCCCGGTTTCAGCATTTGGAACAGTTTGTTCCAAAGGCTGAGCAGCAGAGTACCCCTTTATACTTTGACTGATTGTTCCCATGTTACACCCAAGAGGGTTAATAGAGCTAAGATGTAGGGGGCTGTTTGCAAAGGTCCTTATACAGTACATTGCAGCTCAGATAATTGTGAAATTTATATTTAACCCTACAACAATGTTTTCCTAACAGTGTATCTCCAGCCATTGCAAAACTACAACTCCCAACATGCCCGGACAGCCAAAGGCTGTCCGGGCATGCTGGGAGTTGTAGTTTTGCAACATCTAAAGAAAGACACACTGTTTGGAAAATACTGCCCTACAGAATTATCTAGAAGCCTCCTAGTGTATTGATCCTGTCGAACAGATCCCCATATTATCTATGACCCCCGCAGTGACTTGGATTTTGGGGGAAAAACAGCTTTTGACTAAATGGTTTTTACAACTTGTAGTGCTGTAATGTTTTATATCAGCAACATTTACAAGGGTGTTTATGCACCTTTCATGTCCATATAGAGACTGTTCATATTTGCATGCACTAGTCCGCACTTATGTTCCGTCATAAAAGCAGAAAATGTAAAATGACAGGGACATAAATCTGGCACTTGAATACACCAGCAGCATCCGAGGGATCCTTGTGTGTGCCATTTTACTGGAATATAGAGAGCTGCATGCTGCACTGTTTACAAAGTCTCTAATACTGCACAGTATATAAACACACACACACACACACACACACACACACATATATATTAGATTTTTTTTTTTATTGGATATATGTTATGTATAAAATGTGTGTGTGTGTGTGTGTGTGTGTATATGTATGTATGTATGTATGTGTATATATATGTATATATATACTCTATATCTCAGTCTACATGAACTTGCTTCCCAGCTATGTCGGCTGTAGTGATTGGAGACTTTTATTTACCCTACATATATTGTTTCCTTTCTGCCTTATAAATATTTGTTGTAGAATACTATTTGTTTACAAACAGATTAACTTCTGCAACTATATCTTAAGTTATTTTGCTTCTTTTGAGTACTATTAATCCCTGTTTTCCAGCCATAGTATCGGTCACTTTAAATAGTTGTGGAAGTTTTTAAGCAGATTTGTAAGTGCCGATATTATCCTGGTGCTGCAGAGTGGTCAGTGCTGGAAGATTTGCTTGTTATTGACGTTTATGGCCGAATGCTGTATAAAATGATTATTCACTTCAACCTGTGTTACAGTGTTAATTGTGGCTCGGTCAGAGCACTGGTTTAAAGTCATTGTCGAAATGCTGGAGTTCACCCCCCCCCCCCCCCCTCTCCTCCTTTCCCTTTCTGCCTCATTTGCATATTAGCTAGAAAAGGAATTCTCCCTGGTAAAAAGTGTCTGGCATGAAATCATTTTCACTTTTCCAAGGACGTGGAGGGGTCTTCTTGCCCCCTCCGGGGTTTGCATATTGTATTTCTGTTCTGACGCCCCTGGAATGGAGCTGCTAAGTTCCTGCGTTCTAGGATTTGGGTTATGCCTCTGAGAACAAAGAGGAAGCAGCCATGTTAGCGTTACTGAAGGCAAAGCCAATGTTGCATTTAACAACATGATGGTAGAGGGCAGTGTAATTCCCTGCTTCATTCTGCAGAGTGTCTGAAACGCTTCTCATTTCACTTACAGAATTCAGAAGGAGTTAGCAGAAATAACCCTCGATCCTCCTCCAAACTGCAGGTATGTAACCATTTTAAGTTTTTTTCGTAATTACTTTGTTTCCACAAGAAATTAGCAATCTAATGGGCTCTTAGCTTAGCAGTAAAGAAGATGTTTGGGGGCTTTAAAACCACTTTGATGTGCAGGGGAATCATTTAAAAAGAAAAAAAAAAGTACGATGTTGAATCACACAGAGTATGCTTTATCTTCTCACTCGGTTCAAGTTGGTTATTTTTTCCTTTTATTTTTTATCTCGTGAATTTAAGGGTAATGAGATTTATTTTAATTTTACTACGTGCAGTTAATTTCTATATAATGCTTGCTTCACTGTCCTCATGGTGCCGCACTTGCTTGTTTGGTGTTTTTAGTAGACAGTTTGCAAGATCGAGTTCGAGAATATTAATTGCTTAAAAAAAATAGTGTAAAGTCTTCATTGCTCAGATGCTAATATGGGGAAGTTTGGTTTTATTAATAGTTGTTTCCTGTGTTTGTTTGTTTTTTAACCTTGTTCATATGTTTGCAGAAGTTCTGTGTAATATAAAGTGATATGTAAGCAATGTGATACTCTATTCCTGTGTTTGTAATAGTTAAATACTGTCTAGGGTAGTGGTCTCTAAACTACAAAACTACAACTCCCAGCATGCTGGAAGTTGTAGTTCTGCAACAGCAGGAGGTCCCCAGTTTGCAGATTATTGGTCTTGAGTTGCTTTTCTCCAGATGCTGTGTATGTGATAGTTAACTACTGGACCTCCAGTTGTTGCAAAAACTACATCTCCCAGCATGCTGGGAGTTGTAGTTTTGCAACAGCAGGAGGACCACTGGTCTAGGATTGTTTTTCACCAGATATGATTTATATTATTATTTTTTTTTAATTGCCTAGAATTTATTTTCCTTTTTAAATTCCAGTATAATATAAATTTAATTAAGGACCAATTAACAAATTGACAACACTGAAATTGGATTAAAAAAATGCTAATTTTTAGCATGAACCCGAAAAAAAAAAAGTTAGTACCAGCTGCTTGTTCTTTAGAAACTTCCCACCGAACTAATAACAATATAGCGCACAAAGATTCCGCAGCGCTGTACACTCAAATTGGCCCCTGACCCCATTGGGGTTCACAATCTTAATTCACCTATTAGTATTGTTTTTGGAGCTGTGGATCGCCAGCTGTTGCAAATCTAAAATTCCTACCATGACTGAACAGTGTTCAGCTGTCCGGGCATGCTGGGAGTTGTAGTTGTGCAAATGCTCTAGCTTCGTGAACACTGATATACCGTCTGTGGGTCTTTGCTATTTTCTATTTTCATTAAAGTTCTTTGCTACCCAGTGGCCAATCTTTTAAAAAGAAGAAAAAAATAATTATACAAATATTTTTAAACAAACAAACAAAAACAATACATAGTACACTTTTGACACAAAGTTTTGCAGCTAGAAAGTGAGCCTTATTTTGAATGAGTGTTGAACTAATTCTTCAGCTGTTGTGAAATTACTGTTCCCAGCGTGAAGGCATGCTGAGAGTTGTTGTTCAACAACAGCTGGAGAGCAACCAGTTGGGCATTTCTAGCTTGTTGCAAGTCACTGTCTTTTTTTTGTTTATTTTTACCATTATCTCAATGAATTTGAACGTGAATTGTGTTTATTTGTAAACTTTTTTTTTTAATGGTAATTGGTTTCTGTCTACCAGTTGTTAATCTTTAATAAGATGTTGTTGGAGTGCGTTGTCTTGTGTTTGATGTGTGCGTATATTGTGCTGCCGTAACACTTGATTTATTACACAGTAGCGTAATGCTAAGTGATTGATTTAAGATATAAGGTAGCACTGGGCAAAGTTGCGGAATATTAAACTTTACTATAATTTTCCGTTTTGACATGCTCTAGATTATATGGCTTATGTGGTTTACATAGCTCATGGAACTTTTTTTTTAATTCTATTTCATAAAATCCTACCTTTTTAAAGTAAGCATATTGGAATATAATATATACTACCGTGAGTTTACACTATGTACTTCTGAACTCATGCTCTTTATTAATGTGTGGTTGTGTGTTTTACCGTACTGGTTGTACGGTGTATTAAGGGCATTTCTTTAAAACATTCTGGACTAGGCTAGACAGATTTAGTAAAGTGATTCATTCAGCATCGTGGGCAGCGTTAGCACTTTTTGGAAGCTTCTGCTTTAGTCTCACAATTCTGCTGCTTGGATGGTTTTACAAAGTATATTTTTGTGTAGATTTTTTTTTTTTTTTTTTAGCTTTTTAAAGGCCAAAAATACATGTGGTGATAGCACAATATGTGACTGTGTAGAAATTCCATCCTTTGAGTGTTTACAGAGGGGTTAAGCATTGCATGCATTACATGTTGTCCGTGGCAGTCACATGTCCGTGTAATGCAGTGTTTCCCAAACAGGGTGCCTCCAGGTGTTGCAAAACTACAACTCCCAGCATGCCTGGACAGCCTTTGGCTGTCCAGGCATGCTGGGAGTTGTAGTTTTGCACAATTTGGAGGCACCCTGGTTGGGAAACATTGGTGTAATGCATCAATGACCTGTCTGGGCTAACAGGGTCCTTTAAAGACTCTTCGTAGCTGCCCGATGGGATTTAGATATGTAAACTTGATACAAAGTAGCAATTAAAGAAGTAAATCTTCCCACCCTGTGGCTCTCCCGTCTTTTGTAAAACTACAAATCCCAGCATGGATAGTGTTTTTTTTTTTTTTTTTTTTTTTTTTTTGGGCTTCCAGATCATTTATCTGTTCTGCTTTAAGAATTAAGATATCATCACTTCTCCTGAAACCACTTGGATCATAATTTCTGCTTCAATTCTACGTGCATTACAATGCTGGTATTTACTGTTTTAAGGTACTGGTAGGTCCCCGGTCTAGTGTAAATGTTGCTGCTGGTCTGTTTGTGGTCTGCAATTTAATAAGGTGACCAAAGAGGGGGAAAAAGTGGCTAGCACTCCTCTGTGCTCTCTCCTGTCTGGATAGCGCTCCTCTGTGCTCTCTCCTGTCTGGATAGCGCTCCTCTGTGCTCTCTCCTGTCTGGATAGCGCTCCTCTGTGCTCTCTCCTGTCTGGATAGTGCTCCTCTGTGCTCTCTCCTGTCTGGATAGTGCTCCTCTGTGCTCTCTCCTGTCTGGATAGCGCTCCTCTGTGCTCTCTCCTGTCTGGATAGCGCTCCTCTGTGCTCTCTCCTGTCTGGATAGCGCTCCTCTGTGCTCTCTCCTGTCTGGATAGTGCTCCTCTGTGCTCTCTCCTGTCTGGATAGTGCTCCTCTGTGCTCTCTCCTGTCTGGATAGCGCTCCTCTGTGCTCTCTCCTGTCTGGATAGCGCTCCTCTGTGCTCTCTCCTGTCTGGATAGCGCTCCTCTGTGCTCTCTCCTGTCTGGATAGCGCTCCTCTGTGCTCTCTCCTGTCTGGATAGCGCTCCTCTGTGCTCTCTCCTGTCTGGATAGCGCTCCTCTGTGCTCTCTCCTGTCTGATAGCGCTCCTCTGTGCTCTCTCCTGTCTGGATAGCGCTCCTCTGTGCTCTCTCCTGTCTGGATAGCGCTCCTCTGTGCTCTCTCCTGTCTGGATAGCGCTCCTCTGTGCTCTCTCCTGTCTGGATAGCGCTCCTCTGTGCTCTCTCCTGTCTGGATAGCGCTCCTCTGTGCTCTCTCCTGTCTGGATAGCGCTCCTCTGTGCTCTCTCCTGTCTGGATAGCGCTCCTCTGTGCTCTCTCCTGTCTGGATAGCGCTCCTCTGTGCTCTCTCCTGTCTGGATAGCGCTCCTCTGTGGTCTCTCCTGTCTGGATAGCGCTCCTCTGTGGTCTCTCCTGTCTGGATAGCGCTCCTCTGTGGTCTCTCCTGTCTGGATAGCGCTCCTCTGTGCTCTCTCCTTTCTGATAGGACTGCTGTTGGCTGTCTGGGCATGCTGGGAGTTGAAGTTTTGCAACATCTGGAGGGACACAGTTTGAGACCACTGCTGTATAGCTTCCTGAATCAAGTAGTATTTACATACATTTATTCTGCCGTTCTTATCAGTAGAGCTTTTCTGATAAGGAGAGGTTTTTTTTTTCTTTCTTCTTCTTCCCTCCTTCCGGCACAAGTTATTGTTGTAGTGAACACACACGTCTACTGTTTACTCTGACAGTAATAATAGACGTGGGACATAGTGCAAATACTTGTACTGTGTGTTTGGGAATGTATCAACCAGAGAAGAGATACAATTATACTCACTAGTTATCCATCATGTATTCCTCTCCAGCTGTCTGGATACTGAATATTATGGTCACTTTCCTCATATTATCATCATAATCAGTCATGGTTCATCTTGTATTGTACAATGTTTACTTGAAAAGACTCTCTAAATGTCATCTGTTCATAGTTTTTATTGTTTTGCATAGATCTTTAGAACAAGTGGTGTCTGATTTCATCAAAATAACAAGACATGTAAGGGCTCATACGTGCTGGCTTGTAGCCTATGCGGCTCCTTTAGTCTTGGATTCCGAGTATATGGAGAAGATGCTAGTGGAGAAAACATAGTATAAAAAGTCATAGAGCATATTCCTTTTTTTTTTTTTCTACTGGAATTTAATCAGTCCTTAACCTCTTATTCAGGTGTGAAGTCTGGTGTTCAGGGGCTTTCAGGGATGTTGAAGCTTTATGATCCATTAGGTTGACATATGATATGTAATGATTATTGGTCCATCAATATTAATTGGTTCCAGAACGGGACGACCATTGTATGTTGTACCATGGCCGACATTTATCATTGTCTTTGCACCTACAAAAGGCGCAAAAAAGGTGAAGCAGCGTTTATTTGCACCTTTTTTTTTTTTTTTGCTCCTTTTTGGGTTACACATTTCTGCTGATCTTGAGTTGCAATCCACTGATTTTGGTAATACACATGCTATGGAAGGGTCTTATGAACTGTGCCTTTTTGTGAAAAGGTGCAAAGCCACTGAAAAGTCTCTAAAACTACACTAGGCCAGACTTAGCTTAGCTTTATGGTATGTAAGAGAGAAATTTCAGAAAATGTAACCTGCACAAAATTTATCAAATGCTATTAACCATTTAATAAATTTGGTGCTCCTACACATTAGCGGCACACATAAAAAAAAAAGTGTAGAAAAAAGCTTCACTTACACCTGCTATGATAAATGCCGGCCATAACTCTATGGAAACCTGGTAATTGGTTCTGAAGCCACCAAAATGTCATTCAAAAATAGTAAAAAGTGAGAATGAAAGAAAAGTAAGTAGATAACTAATATAGATAAAGCAAATCCTTACATATAAAAGGAAGAAAGATCTGCTGGGAGCTGTAATCACTGTCTATGTAGAGGATAAGAGCTTCTTCAGGATCCTGCAGTAATGTAACAGGGGGATTGTGCAGCTCAACTAGGTAGGAAATTAGATAACCGAGGTTAACTGTATAGCACCTAATACCCAAGGTGCTTGGCTAAAAACATGAAGTGTGAAAAAATAAGGTAACAGTCCTCAAGTGATCTAGTGAGGGGGGGGGGGGGAGTGAGAGGAGGAGGGGAAATAGGAAGAGGAAGGAATCTGATAATAGAGGTGAACGAAAAGAGAGGTTAGACCGTAGAATTAAAAATATATGAGTTTAATTAAGAAATTAGATAAAATACAAAAAAGGGTAGATGTGAGCTGGAGGGGGTAACGCAGGGCCCTTGCGATTTCCCCTCAAAAAATGAAAATTAAGATATAATAATAAATAGGATAAATTCAATATAAATAAAATAAAATGTGCAAAAAATATGGAGAAATAAAAAATAAAACGTCAATTCTGAATCCCAGATGGTGCATATAATGTCCTATAGATCAAAGTTCATGGATATGCATAGACTTTCAGGTGTAAAAACTGTCAGCACAGATATATACGGTGTAATATGTGGCTGCACTGGTCCTGTAAGAAATACTGTTCCAAAACGTACGATAAAGAAGTGCAGAAGGTATGTATCCTGTAAAAGAAAGGCACAGCAATATGGTGTATCGATATGTACAGTCCTGTAGGTAAAAAGATATTCAGCAGGTTCCTGTTATGCAGCTATGTTCCTGTGGAGAAATAGCGGTGGGACTATGTCCCTCTCACCCGGTCCAGCTGGGCAACAAGCTAGTGCGACTTCTTTGCTCGCACTGCTGCTGGCACTTCCAGCTGTGCGGGGCGGCCGCTTGTCAGGCAGACAGTCTCACCTAGCGAGCGCACAGGAGCAGGAGTGTGTTGGCAGCGGTGAGTGGGTTCGGCGTCCTCGTTGGTCCTGCTCCGATCCTGTGTGAGGCAGAGTGATGCTGAGCGCGCTCAGGAGAAAGAAAAAAGCGCTAAGTTTGAATGCTGGCCAGTGATGTCAGTCTCTGTGTTGATAGATTAGAGACTGATACGGACTATGAACACAGAGACTGACATCACTGGCCAGCATTCAAACTTAGCGCTTTTTTCTTTCTCCTGAGCGCGCTCAGCATCACTCTGCCTCACACAGGATCGGAGCCGGACCAACGAGGACGCCGAACCCACTCACTGCTGCGAACACACTCCTGCTCCTGTGCGCTCGCTAGGTGAGACTGTCTGCCTGACAAGCAGCCGTCCCGCACAGCTGGAAGTGCCGGCAGCAGTGCGAGCAAAGAAGTCGCACCAGGCTGTTGCCCAGCTGGACCGGGTGAGAGGGACATAGTCCCACCGCTATTTCTCCACAGGAACCTATGGACATAACTGCATAACAGGAACCTGCAGAATATCTTTTTACCTACAGAACTGTACATATCAATATACCATATTGCTGTGCCTGCATCTTACAGGATGCATACCTTCTGCACTTATTTATTGTACGTACATGTAACGTATGTTTTGGAACTGTATTTTTTACCAGACCAGTGCAGCCACATAATACTGTGCTTCATATTACACTGTATATCTGTGCTGACAGTTTTTGCACCTGAAAGTCTATGCATATCCATGAACTTTGATCTATAGAACATTCTATTGACCATCTGGGGATTCAGAATTGACTTTTTTTATTTCTGCATATTTTTTGCACTATTTATTTATTTTATTTATATTGAATTTATCCTATTTATTATCTTATTTTTATCTTTTGGAGGGGAATCGCAAGGGCCCTGCATTACCCCCTCCAGCTCACATCTACCCTTTTTTGTAGTTTATCAAATTTCTTCATTAAATTCATATATTTTTTACTCTATGATCTAATCTCTCTTTTGTTCATCTATTATCTGATTCCTTCCTATTTCCCCTCTCCTTTCCCTCCTCCTCTCACCCCCTTCACTAGATCACTTGAGGACCGTTGCCTTATTTTTTCTTTAGGGTCCCGTACAGTACACACAATGTCCGAAAAAAGTAACATGAAGCCGTCCTTACTTGGTGTCCAAAAGAGCATCTAACTGTGGCACAGGTAAAGAGTACAGAACATGTAATACCTCCCTGTACTGTAGGGAGCACTACCAGTGCATACACTTCAGTAATACAGGTGTTTTACCAGTGAATGCCTATTCTGATTGGTCAGATCTTCCAGGTATTGACAAGTTTCACAGATCTGAACTGTCCATAGCGTTGTATGTTGTCTGGTTTCAAGTTACAATGGTCCAGAAAAGACCATTGTATTTTTAGACTATTGTAAGTTGAGGGATCACTGTATATATCAATGTCTGGTTGGCTTTTTGTAACTATATATAACATTGGAAAGTAAGAATAAAAAATAGTGCTCTACTGTTCCTGTAAATTTATAAGCCTGAATTCACATTGCTGTGTTCATTTGTCATGTGCACTGGGAATGCATCAGGCGCATACATCATATGTCTCCATAGGGCCCTGTTCACCCTGCAAAGGCCAAACTAATATCCTTTTTTTCCTCTGCTCACTATTTGTACAGAGGCATCCCTTGAATTATACTGTGCTGATGATGATACTACTGGTGCTTTTTTTGTGCCTATATTATGGCTGCAAATTGTAGCCTGACCTCAAGTCAAAACTGAAAGTACCATAGGGATCATTAGGTCCTTAGATCCGCAATCTAGCTGGGACTTATGCCATACTATGTAACAAAAAATGCAACTGTGTCATTCTCATGGCCGGCCCGTATTGGTATTGGTTAAACAAAGGTGCCTATAGGCAATATACACTTGTACAAGCCACTTTATTAGATACACCTTGCTAGTTCCGGGTTAGACTCCCTTTTGCCTTAATTTTTTTATGGCATTTTTTTTACAAGATGCTAAAAACATTGCTTAGAGATTTTGGTCCCTATGGACATGATGACTTCACACAGTTGCACATCCATGATGAGAATCTCCTGTTCCACCACATAACAAAGGTGATCTGGTGACTGTGGAGGCCACTACAGCGAACTCATTGTCATGTGATGTGACAGGGTGCATTATTCTGCTTTAAATAGCCATCAGAAGATATGTACACTGTGGTCATAAAGGGATGGACATAGCCTACCCAAGTATTGTTGCTGACCATCACGTGTAAACAATGCTCAGTTGGTACTAAGGGCCCCTATGTGTGCAAAGAAAATGTCCCTTCATTTGTTTCGAAGTGTCGTACTTTCAGAGATGGTATTCTGCATACCTTGGTTATTTGAGTGACTGTTGCCTTTCTGTCACCATGAACCAGTCTGCCCGTTTTTCTCTGCTCTTAACAAGCCAATTTCTTCCACACAACTGCTGCTCACTGGATATTTTCTGTATTTCAGACCATTCTCTGTAAACTCAAAAGATGGTTTTGCGTAAAAATCCCAGTGGATCAATAGTTTCTGTAATATTTAGACCAGCCTATCCCCTTTCTTTAGAAAAGGAAGAAAAGAAAAAAGACCGAAAAGCGGCACCTAGCGTATTACCCTTTATAGTGGGGGGAAAACCACAGGTCTTATAGGTGGATGCTCGCCAAATGAAATAAATATTTGCGCATATCACCCCAAAAGTGGGGTACTCACTGATGTCTTGGGAACTACCAAGCCGGAGGGTCGCAGGAACACATTGGATGCTGGTCCTGTAGTTGTCATCAAGAAGGGAGGAGAAAAAGACCGGAATTCCAGGCGCTGCTTACAGGGTTATCAGATGGAGAGAGGCCAAATGTACCTTAGATTACCTTTCTTCTCCATCCTGTTGTTCAAACTTCAACAAGTTATCTTGACCATATCTACATGTCTAAATACATTACAGGGGTAGTCCACTGTTCAGCGTTTGGAACAAACTTTTCCGAACGGTGGTGACGGCGCCATGAGCTTGTGATGTCATAGCCCTGCCCCCTCATGACATCACGCCCCACCCCCACACCGAAAGTCTATGGGAGGGGGCGTGACGGCTGTCACGGCCCCTCCCATAGACTTGCATTGAGGGGGTGGGACGTGATGTAATGAGTGGGCGGGACTACGAAGTCAGGAGCTCCCAGCGCCAGCGTTCGGAACAGTTTGTTCCAAACGCTGAGCATCGGAGTACCTCCTTTTAAGTTTCTGCCATGTGTTTAGCTGATTACTATATAGAGTAAATTTCCTTTTTTGCTTGTTTTGAGAAAAAAAAGTATCTCTTATATAAGGTATTTACTCACTGAACTGACATTTTCTCCTCAATGTCTTTTAACAAACCATAATCCTTTATGTTGTGCCCTGCTATTTCATTCACTTTTGAGTTGTGTTGTATCAAAGGGGAGATTGGAAGGGTCACAATCCAAGGCAAGTAGGAACAATAAAAAAAAAAGGGGGTTGTTTTTCCCCAATTTTTATCTTTTATGTATTTTTTTTTTTTTTTTACATTTTTTTTTTTATACTTGCTCCTTATTAAGGCTCTTCTGCTATTGTATATGTGTGTAAATTATCTGCTAATCCCTGATCTCACTGGGGACTTGATTTCCTGGAAGTTCTATTTTTGGAATTTCTCTCCACATGCATTGGCTTCCTGGCGAACCTGTGCTGAGCTTGTCCTTGTACACAGCGACCACAAGGCTGCAGTGTAAAGCAGGGGGAAGGGGAAGGCCAGAGACCTGCACTACCGATACAGGACTGTTTTAGTCTAGCTCAAACTACCATGCTGCTAGACCACAGTCACTTACTAAAGCTGTGCTTCAATGGAGGGTTTCTGCCTCTGGAGAAATATGCTGAAGTAAAGCTATAGGACAGGACTAGCTCTAAATATACCTTTTTATGACAATTGTTCTTGTATATTTTTATTTTCATAACCTATTCATTACCTATATGAATAGAAGGATGCCTCTTTTAACACATTTTGTTGTTTAAGTGCTGTTCCGAAGTATTATCAAGTGATTAGTGATTAATTACTTTTATGCCTCCTTTTTTTTTATTTTATTTTTTTTAATTTTTTTTTGCTGAATTCATTATGAACAATGCAGAGGCTTTTAAGAGACAACACTTTGCATTTAAAAGCCAGAATCCCAGATGTATGTTTGTTTCCATCATTATGATTTGGCAGGTCCAGGTTTAGGTGAAATCATTCTGAAGCTTCTGATTCTTTTGGTGTTGTATTTGAGTTTTCATTAAACAAGTTAAGCGTCAAACACCATGTAATGGGGATCGAGGTTAATATCATAAAGCCGTCATATTTAATTCTCTACAAACTTAAGTCTCTACTTGGTATTTTATGTGTAACAAGAGACATAGTGGAAAGCTAAAGCACCAGTGGATTGATTTCCAAAGATTCTGCATATTGGTACACAATAGGGCTGCATGATTTGGGGGAAATTTGCGATTGCAAATAGACAGGTAAATATTGCACTTGCGATATAAACAAATGGTGAAATCCCCCAATTTAATGTCCATTCTCCCCCATTTCATGTTCAATTCCCCCCACCCTAATTTCACGTTTCTTTACAATTCACATCTACCCTCCCTCATTTCATGCCCATTTCCCATTTTTCTCTCTCTCTCTCATATTTCAAGTCTATCCTTCCCTCATTTCAAATCCACACCCCTATTTTACATCTATCCCCACCATTTCATGTCCATGTCCCCCCATTTCATGTAAAAAAAAAAAAAAAAAACCTGATGCTTACCTAGCCCTGGTCCCCCGTAGGTCTGCCGCAGATCCCATTTTCTTCCATGCAGTGCAGTGTCTTATGGGATTTACAGGACCATCCTTTTAAGCCATGTGGCCTGAAACATGACAGCGCTGCAGCCACTGATAGGCTGAGCGGGAAAGGTCCTGAAAGCAGCTTGGTGCCAGGAGCTGCCAGGACTACAACTCCCATCATGCCTGGACAGCCAAAGGCAGAATTTTGGCAACACTAATTGAGGGATGTGACATGAGGGTGTGGACATAAAATGAGGGGGGGGGGGGCATGTGACATTGTGGGAGATACCAAGATTCCCTAGAGTGAGTTAAGGGCCAATCCTGATTATGAACAACAACAAGCCTATTAAGCCTAGCTTTTATTAAACTATATAAGTATATAGTAAATGCCAATGTTAAAAACACAGTCAGTGTGTGTGATATTGATCACACACTTATTGTCACTGGGTATATTCCCTAGATGTGTAAATATATATCCAATTATCCAGTAGCCTGCACAGCCCACTGGATATAAATACACACCATGCGGCTGGTTAAAAACAAAACCACTATGCCCCCTCTACATGGAGGGCAAATGGGCTTCATGGTTTGTTGTTCATATTTGGGGAGGGGTGGGGGGAATGTGACATTGGGGGATTAACACAAAATGGGGGGGGGGTGAAATGGGGTCATGAACATGAAATATGGAGGGACAGAAATGAGGGGGGTAATGTGACATAAGCGGGGAGGGGGGGGTGACATTGAGGGAGAAGTGACATGAGGGGACTGACCAGAAATGGATGGTGTTGACATGAAATTGGGGGAGGGGGGTGGTATGTGAATTTGGATGATGGAAGTGAAATGGGGGAGATTGGACATAAAATTGGGGGACTTCATTTGTTTATTATATTGCAATCGAATATCGACGTCACAATATTTACCTCCATAATCGCAATTGCGCATTTTCCCCAAATCGTGCTGCCCTACTGGGCATCATAATATAAGCAAGTAGCGCTGGGGTTTAAAATGATCTGTGGATCTTGCCACCATTTTTTGTCTCCTGTATGAGATAGGAAACAGGAACCAGCTTGTTGCAGGATGACTTCTCCATTCCTCTGATTGTCATTGGCTGTGAAAGCATTTGGTAACCTCCTCGTATTTGGACAGATTTATAAAGAAATCAATCCTTTGTTCATTGTAGGGAAGTTCTGTCTTTGCAGCAGACATATCCAGGATAAATGTACACAGCTTGTATATATTCAGCTCACACACTCTGTACATCGTTTCTCAATACACTGGCTGGCTCCTAGACGTTGGCTTCTAACTTTTGGAGGCATTTGTCTCAGACTGATTATTAGGTAAAATTACATTTCTCCTGCTAATAGTTGGAGCAGACAATAAGCTTCCTGCTTGGCAAGAAGTTAAGGAACTAATGACAGGCCGGCGGTAACCCAGCAAATTGAACGTTAACCTCGGAGACGCTCTCACCTAGTCCTTTCATCCTTTTGTCATTGTCACTGATAATGGATATTACTGAGCTGTCTTCTCTCTAACAATGACTGACTGTCGATTAACTCTAAATAAATCACTGAATTGGCATAAAATGTGCCTTAATCTCAATTGTAAGCCTGGTCCAGATATATTTAGCATATTATATTTCGTATTTAATAGTTTAAAATACAGGCCATTATTAAATATTACACTGCTGAAAAAAATAACGGAACACTTAAACAACACAATGTAACTCCAAGTCAATCACACTTCTGTGAAATCCCACTGTCCACTCAGGAAGCAACACTGATTGACAATCAATTTCACATGCTGTTGTACAAATGGAACAGACAACAGCTGGAAATTATAGGCAATTAGCAAGACACCCCCAATAAAGGAGTGGTGACCACAGACCACTTGTCAGTTCCTATGCTTCCTGGCTGATGATTTGGTCACTTTTGAATGCTGGCGGTGCTTTCACTCTAGTGGTAACATGAAATGGAGTCTACAACCCACACAAGTGGCTCAGGTAGTGCAGGTCATCCAGGATGGCACATCAATGTGAGCTGTGGCAAGAAGGTTTGCTGTCTGTCAGCGTAGTGTCCAGAGCATGGAGGTACCAGGAGACAGGCCAGTACATCAGGCGACGTGGAGGAGGCCGTAGAAGGGCAACAACCCAGCAGAAGGACCGCTACCTCTGCCTTTGTGCAAGGAGGAGCAGGAGGAGCACTGCCAGAGCCCTGCAAAATGACCTCTAGCAAGCCACAAATGTGCATGCGTCTACTTAAACGGTCAGAAACAGACTCTGAGGGTGGTAGGAGGGTCCGATGTCCACATGGTGCGTACAGCCAAACACCATGCTGGATGTTTGGCATTTGCCAGAGAAGTATAATAAAGCACAACAACTATATAGGTCCTGTACACGACCGCCATTCACAATGATCCTCAAGGCATAGAAAGTAAAAAGTACCACCTGTTAGACAAAAACAATAACCAGTGCTTGAGGTGCCTAAAACATAGCTTTTAATATTCTTACGTAAAATTTATAATCCAAGATAGTGTTTTCATGTGCTCATATAATTATTTATGTCCTACAAATCATAGAGCTGTTAAAAAAAACATTAAATCAAGGGTGCTCATTTCTTCAACATCAGCACAACCTTAATCACTTTAGCCTCTTTATTGATGAAAAAAGATGGCTAACTCCCCTCACCTGGCGCGTTTGTCGCCTATTTGGTGACGTCCTCAGGGGTGATGACAAGATATTAGGGGTATGTGAAAAAATGACATATATAGTATAGTAAAACTAACAATGTCCTATATGCACTTAAAGAAAATATATAATTTAGACCATATGGGTCCCGTGAAGCCTGCTGTCAGTGGTAGTTCATCCATCATTCCACTGCCATACGGTTTAGAAGCTTCTGGGAAAGTATAACAGCAGCGAGCACTCCCGCAGTGACGAAGAGGCCGGCTGACTTCCAGCCCAGCGCGCCGAACAGCCCTCCATGTGCTTGCCCCAGGTAGCCCAACTGCCATTAGGTAAGCATGTGAAACCATATGCTGGTGCGGTTTGCCCTGGGTTCCTCCTAATGCAAGACAATGGTAGACCTCATGTGGCTGGATTTTTTCAGGAGTTCCTGCAAGAGGAAGGCATTGATGCTATAAGCTGGCCCGCCCGTTCCCCAGACCCATTCCATTGATAATTTTTGGGATTTTGTTGTCAACACATTCAACTATGTAAAGATGAAAATATTTCATACCATTAGTTCATTCAAATCTAGGATGTGTTATCTTAGTGTTCCCTTTATTTTGTTTTTTTTTTGAGCAATGTATTTGTGTATAGTCTTATGAAAAACTATTATGAAAATTGTCACTAAATCCATTTTATGGGACACATGGAGCTTTTTATGTCCATTTAGAGAGTGGATGTGTTTTTTTTTTTTTTTTTTTTTTTTTTTTTTTTTTATGATCAAAAATAGAATATTATTTACCGCCCAAAAATATTGTTTGATACAGAGGTCTGCTTATTTTCATAGTGTGGATTTAAGGGTCAGAGAAGAATTCTTCCATGTTGTTCTTCAAAATAACTGGGTGAATCCGTTTTCATAGACTTTATTTAAACAGGTCAGTATGTTGCCCTAGCTAGTTAATACTTTACAATTCTTCATATGTTAATGGGGAAGATCTGTTAAACGTAGATTATAGGTATATAGTATGGATGTGTTTAAACTCTACAGTAAATTATAAAAAAAAAAAAAACCTGACTTACTAATTTGCCCAAGTCCCTTGAGCTGCCTACTTAGACAATCCCTGAATGCACTGGTGTGACCTGTCTCAGGCAGCGACAGACTGAGTGGGCATTTACTGCAGTGTTGGCTCTTTAGAGGAAGTGGGGACTAGACCCTGCCGGTAACAGCTACAGGGACTTGGGGCAGGTGAGTATGCTTACTTTTAAATCACTCCCCCCCCCCCCCCCCCCCTCTCCATTGTAAAAAAAATAAAATAAATAAATAAAAAATAAAAAATTGAATAACTTATTAAAGGGGTATTCCCATCTGCAAAAGGAGATAACAAGTGGAACTGTGGAGGTCCGACCTGATCTCTCTTCTCAATCACCCCCCCCCCCCTCCTGAGAATGGGGACAAAATTACCCCAGGAATGATTCAAAGCCAGCGATCCATTTGTTTTACACAAACATTGCTGAGTGCTGACCTTGGCGATTTTGTTCCTTTTTTTTAGGATTGGTTGGGTCCCAGCGGTTGGTGGCCTGCCATTGGTATAGCTTGTAAAACAAACTTTTTCAGATAGAAATACATCTTTATGGTCTATTCACACATACAGGATTCTGCGCAGATTTCATGCGCAGGATTTCAAGCTGTGTTTAGTCATTCTGTTTACATTGAAATCTGCAGCAGAACATCCTGGGCATCAAATCTGTGCAGAATACTATACGTGTGAATAGACCATTAAAGCTCTTCTGACAGCAGTCATTAATCATGAGGCTTGTTGCCTAGCAGGAGACGCTGTTACGCTTTCATCCATATTTTTGTGGAAAGGAGTATAGTCTTCTGCCATTTTGTTTTCCAACCAGGAATTCATTGATTGTGGTTTCCCTCAGAATACTGTGACATTAATGGTTACAGAAGGCATAAAGTAGATAGGGGGTATATCATTAGGGGTTTTTAGGGTTGCATTTGCTGCAGAAGCTTTGTTAGCACCTTTGCACTCAGAATCCTGGAGAGATGACAGCGGGATTTGTAAATATGTATGTGCACCCAGAAGTCCAATTCCTTAAACCTCCTTCAAGAAGACCTGTCCATATTTTCTTTCAAAACTTTTCATGTTGCAATGTTGAGATCCCCCCCCCCCCTATAAAAGCCAAAACAAGCTGCTCTGTACAATCTGCTACTATTCTGGTGGACTTGCACAGTTGTGGCTTGCTGTGGGATTCAACGCAACAACAGCTGTTTGCCATGGGTATTTGAATTGGGGCCCCAATGGACAAATTTTAAAAGGACTTGTCCATGATTAACTTGTGTCCTGCTTATAGGAGATTGAATTGTATTTTGGAATTTTAAAACTTTCATTTATGCAAAATAAAAAATTCTGTAATCTATAGAAATCTACAGTTCATCAAGATTGGTTTATATTCAGGAAAACCCTAAGCCAAGGAGATTACAATGGATAGACTGGACTTAGCATAGATGTCCCAGCGTAATCAGCTGCTCAGCTTCTCCCATATTTTTGGAAGAATGCAAACATGTTCTTCTAATCCTGGACAACCTCTGTCGTGTGTTTTGGCCAAGTTTTGTATGGATGTTATATGGACATCTGCCATTTAAACAGTAGCCTGAAGCATCTTTGAGCCAAGCTATGTAAAATCTAAACCTGGAAATTGCCGGCACACAGCTCTGTTCTCTTTGGTTTGCCGCTTTGCATACCTTGTACAAGTAGCCATTTATTTGTAGCCGTGTATTAATGAATGAGTGAGAATGGGCTAATGGCTTATTTGAAAGTGTTACATGGAAAGCCCATTGTTATGATCGAGCGGCAGCTCCTTACAGACTGAATTCCATTAGGAATTGCATCATTTACTCAGCATGTAAACAATACTAATTCCATTTATAGTCTGGACGTCTCTGAGAACACATTTTCCGCGTGTACTTCATGCCATAGTTTATAAATCTACTGTGCATACAGATCTGGTTTTAATTTTTCAATAATGTGAAGAAAAACATCAACATCTGGAAAAAATGTGAATTTTGCTTTGTGACATAACTTGAAGTTTTGACTTGTCCTGACACAGGAAAACCGATTGCTAGAAGACTGTGTGTGTGTGTGTGTGTGTGTGTGTGTAAAAAGGGTGAGTGCGCCCGGAAACACATTGTTTCCCTTTTATTTAGTAGTCAAGCAAATTAACAAGTTCGCTCTGGATTTGAACATTACTCCAGACTTGGTATCCATTTTCATTGGGATAAGCTGACCTCAGAAGGGTTTTCTTTCTTCACCTCTGTACCACGTTCTACAGGACAGGTTGCCCCTCTCCTGTGACTCATGGGCTGAGCAGCTTTTCCTCAGCATTTGGTACCCCACTGATAGGGGTGATGGGTGCATTTTCATGTACAATGTGAGCAGCCATCCTACAAAGGCTTCTCTCTAAGGTTCAGTCAGATTGGTGTATATAGACTTCTGATCTGATGACATTTTGTTATTTTGAGTTATTAATGATCGATTTGAGGAAAACCAAAATAATAAAAAAGTTAGAAAAGAGTTGCTTGTGTTGTGTACAAAGTAGACATCTGTAACAACTTGCTAAAACTATAGTTTGTTGACATGGTATCTGTGGAGGGGAGTTATGTAAGTTTTTTTTTTTATTGACTTCAGTCTAAGTATTTGAAAATTTTTGACTTCCATTGTGTATGTGTGACCCTGAAAGATTCTTTAAAGGTTTTTGGCAAGAGAGGGACTGCCAAACCTAATTTAGTCGTAGCCGGTTTATTTATGTTGTATTTATCATTCGAGCGTCTAATTAACTTGGAACTTACACCAAAAATCCTTCCTCTTTACACAAGGCATTTATTTTCTGGGAGCTGAAAATAAGTGATTCTATTAAGCAGCAGACACAGCTCTCCCATTTTTCATAGTAAGCCTCTTATGGTCAGGGCCACATTGGATAGTTCTTGCTTGCATTGTTTGCCCGAGGCAGGTACGGCACAATCAATATCATTATTCATGTTTCTACTCTGCTATTTTAGAGGAGACCTTATTCACTGAAAGAAACTTTTGATCATGTATATACTTGTTTACTTCTGTTTTCCCCAACCTTACTAATTTCACTTTATTTTCTTTACTATAAAATATTTTTCTTACTGTTTAAGTATTACTTACATTTTTCTCATTATTATTATTAGTCATATCCTCTAAAATATTAAAGCCCTCAATGTGGGTTTTTACTCGGGATGTCCCGATACCATTTTTTTTTTTTTTTAAAGGAAGTAAGGTGTTGTCCAGCTCCCAGGGGAAGATAGTGGTTAAAACTTAACCTTTAATAGGTCCATTAAAAATGAATGCAAAAAAAAAGACAAAAATATGTGACATGTCACATTAAAATTGTGAAAGAACGCTGACTCGTTTCGAGACTTAGCTCTTAGTCGTGGCATGCCATGACTAAGAGCTAAGTCTCGAAACGCGTTTTTAATGGACCTATTAAAAGTTACGTTTTAACCACTATTTTCACCTGGGAGCTGGACTACACCTTACTTCCTTTCCATTGCTGCTACGGGGAAGAACGGCTTCCCTGGATCCGTGCTCCCGGACTCATACGCACTCTGTCGGCACAACAACATGTGGTGAGCTGATTCCTACCCTTTTTTTTTTAAATTTTTTATTTTTTAAGGGGTTGTGCGCTGCCCTGCATTTCGGAGCTCCGCACGGAACTCCTGTGTGCGGGCTTCCATGTTCGCGGCCGCCGGGCATGACGTCACACCCAGCCCCCTCGTGAAGTCACGCCCGCCCCCTCTACCAAAGTCTATGGGAAGACTTTCGTTGAGAGGGCGGGCGTGACGTCACCAGGGGGCGTGGCGTGACGTCATGCCCGGCAGCCGCGAACACGGAAGCCCGCACATAGCGTTTGGAGTAATGAACTTCTGGACGCTGCGTGCGGAGCTCCGAAATGCAGGGCAGCGCACAACCCCTTTAAGACAGACTACGAGTACCGATACTTTAATTCTAGTACTCGCTGATAAACATTATGAGTACTTTTATTTTAAAGGGAATCTGACACCAGGGTGACAGTCTCTTCTCCTTTGGACAGAACAGGGAATTTGCATTGGCAGCGAGACCGATGTCTCCGGAGCATTTCCGCTGATGTTCACATGGTGAGCAAAGGTAGAAACCGGGCCACCCCCACCAACAGTGCACAATGGACGCTACAATCTATAATGTTTTGTTCGATTTCCATCATGGTATCCATCCCATTTTTACCAGTGTTTTTTTTTTTTTTTTTTTTTTTTTTTTTTTTTTTATAACTTAAACCTGATAGAACCTTCTCCTTGTTCAATCAACCCTCTACTCTCATAGACATCTTTGGAGTCTTTTCGGCAGCACATTTCCCCCAAAGTGCATGGCCTACCCTTTAAAATCCGACAAAAAAATAAAACCGTATATGCTCAGAAATGGACTGAACGTGGGAACCTAGCATGTGTACACAGTTGTATTGTATATCCAAAAGACTTTTCAGTAACTTGTAGACTTTAGTAGATTGTGGACATTCTATGTAATTGCATTATAGAGAATGCTCAGACACTTGTGAGTGACATAGATTTCTCCCTGTTGACTCATGGAGAAAAAGTGAGCAACAGTCTGACTCAGGCTTTGGTAACTATGTAACAAACTCAATGTGGTGCATTAAATATCTGTTGCTTTTAAGAAACAAAAGTGACTGAGACTGATAGAATGCATGGTAAATATGTAATTCTATTTTATGAATTGGTGGCTTGGCAGTTTGTCCATTACAGCCCTGGGCCATAAAATAGATTTTGACAATATTTTTATGGCCTTCTTAAAGGTGACCTTCGGTGAAAATAATTTTTTCCAATTAACTGGTGTCAGAATGTTAAAGGAGTGCTCTAGTGCTGACTATTCCTCCTCCATTGTGCCTTAGCTGAAAAAAAAAAAATGAAAATAAACTTTCACTCATCATACTGCGCTCAGCCTATTACCGGCCACAGCGATGTCGCGCCTCGGCTGGTGATAAGCTGAGCGCCGTGTGACGATCCGTGCACATGTAGAAGGCAGAATACGGGACCAGAGGACCGATCAGCTGTAGCAGCGCTCCGGGGGAACGCATGAAGGTGAAAAGTTTTATTTTTATTTTTTTCAGCCAGGGCATAACGGAGGAGGAATAGACGGCACTAGAGTACTCCTTTTTTTTAAACAGATTTGAAAACGTCTATTTTCCACTTGTTTCCACCAGAGTTTAATAAAGACAATGTAGGAATACAGACCTAGAGGTCTGTATTCCTACATTGCCTTTATTGTATTTGTTTTGGCACGAAGGGTACGTGCAACACAGCACCTTGAGATAGAGAGCTATCTCGATCTCTATCCTCTATCAATCCAACAACAACGCAGCACTCCAAGTCTCCTCCCACTCCAGTCTCCTCCCTTTCTCAGCATGCCAGCGAGCATTTCCACACCCCCTCAGAATTAGCGTCCACATGGCCAGGAACACACCGTCCAGCAAGCAGCAAGTCTGGGATGGAAGGTTCTGAATACACAGAGTGGAATAACCTCTGAGCAGTCTATTGAGCACCGGGTGATTATGTTCTGTATATCTCTTTGCTATTTTGTACATGGATAAATTTGGAGATAAAGAACTTTTTAAGTGCAATTCCCAGTCTATGTCTGTTTCTACATACATCAGTACAAGCAACATTTCTGCTCCTATGGAGCCATTTTCAAGCTTGAAAATGGCTCCATAGGAGCAGAAATGTTGCTTGTACTGACGTGACAGGAATAAAGCGACACTTTTTTCACCGTTTTTTGGAGTGCTGCGTTATTGGATCTTATCTAAACTAAGGACTTGGGTCAAGAAGTTTTTGGACGCTGGCACCCACACATTGAGGCTGAGTAGTGCTGCAATATTTTTTGGTTTATATATATATATATATATATATATATATATATATATATATACACACCTATTTATACATTTTATATAGTGCGAGCCCCCCTAATTCTTGTTTTTCCACCAGAGTTTCCCTTTAAGACTTCAAAGCAAGCTCCAAAAACTGCTTGACTAAGCTGGCCCATATGTATTTTTGTGGGCATACATGGGTGATACGGGGTATGCGATTTTAAAGGGGTACTTTGGCCCTAATACATCTTATCCAAAGGATAGGAGATCAGATGTCTGATCATGGGGGACCTGCCGCTGGGGACCCCCACAATCATTTTTTCAGCACCTACCTTTGCAAGCTCTCAGCAGTGCTGGAGACTCAGAGTGTGCAGCATGACAACCATGGGGCAGGAGTATCTTGACGTCACAACTCCGCCCCTGTGGAATTTCACACCCTTCCCCCTCAATGCAAGTCTATGGGTGGGTGCTGAATGACAGATTGGGGGGGGTCCCCATCGGTGGGACCCCCGCAATCAGACATCTTATCCCCTATACTTTGGATAGGGTATAAGATGTACTAGGGCCGGAGTACCCCTTTTAATGCATACCCTACAAAAACATGAGTCTTATGTGCATTGTTTGTACATCTATATTACAACATTACTGTAAAGATTCTAAATGATGGTAAATGACTTGCCTTGGAGAGGTGGCAGGGCAGCCCCTATAGTGTTTAGCTTTTTATTACAGTAAAAGTGTCTCCTGGTCCTATTCCTATACACCTATATGGTGAAAACCTTATGTTTTACTTATTGCGTAAAAGCTGAGAAATAAAAAGCCCCAACATCTGTCAAGTATTTTGATAAGTAACTTGTCATTATAATTTGACAGCTTTTAATCTTTTGCCTTTTGTATGTTAAAGGCTATAGCTTATTAGATTTTAGAACAGATTTTATGTATGCCAGGTTCTCTTTAAATTAACATCACTCCATTATCAGGTTCAGACTTGGCTGCCAAAATAGCGGTGTATACTGTCTAGCAGTGTGACATCGGAGGGCTGTCTCTGTGCCTGGCTCTTCACCAGCTCTTTAATTGTTTTCTGCCTGTCACTCAAGCAGAGAAAAGCGCTGGAACAGTTTACAGAAGTGAATTAAAGTATACCACCGTTCTGATGAGGTTAGGTGTGAATAATGAATACACTACAGTATTACTAGTCCTCCTTCCTTTTAATATATATCCCAGTAGGCGATTACATTTCTCTACACGGGGGATCCAGCAACAAAAGCATATCACCCTGTATGCGTCTTTGGTGACATGCAACTGGTTGCCATATAATTGCATGCTGTGGGGCTTTGCATTATATGACCGACACATTGCACAGCAGAAGATAGTTTATAGTTAAAAACCATTTTACATTTTAGAAGTAAAATGTTTCTGCTTAAAGGGGTACTCGGGTACCACTGTTTTATGGTTACCTAGCTTGTTTGTAGCGAGTTTAGCACTTTCGTAAGTCACGTTATACATCTGTCCACAACATATGTGTTTTTTACGGACCTCTTTTCTGTGACGGAAGTTCAGTAGTTTTTCTGGTTGCTTTTGACTGTTGTCCACACCTGCGGCCATGTTTGTTCACTGTTGTGGACCAGACATCAGAGCTGCAGGCGTTTCTGTTTTTACTTCTCCTGCAATGGTTTTGCCCCTTTTCGAAATCCCTCTAATGAATAGTCATTGAATTGTTGGGGAGGATGGATGTCTCTTCCCGCTGTCAGCCAGCCCTGCGCTTGGCTCACATTGTACGTAACCCCTTCCCTGCCATGAGGACTGTGCGCCCACGGGGGGAATCAGGGGTATCAACTATCATGATTCCCAACCAACCCCCCCCCCCCCCCCCCCCCTCCTGCTGGTCAGCTTCTCACCTGCAGTCCCCACATCAGGGAATGAATTGTCAGCCGCAGCGCGCTGTCCCCACATTAGGGTACTAATGATGTGTGACCCGCGGGCACTGCTCTTTATCTCCCCCCCCCCCCCCCCCCCCGAATCGAATGAATTGTCTGCCGCAGCGCTGTCCCCACATTAGGGAACTAAGCATATGTGACCCACGGGTGCTGCTCTGCTGTGCACTGGCCTTAAATTTAAATGTGTGATATCAAGAATAAAACTTCTGTCTAATAGGATTTGATCAATGGGGGTTTGACCACAGGGGCCCCCAGTAATCATGTGAAGGAGGCAGCAGCATGCATGATGGGAAATGGTTGAGACAGGATTTCTATAAAAAAAAAAAAAAAAAAAACATTTTCTTTTGAAGTATTTTAGAAAGGTTAATGTTTTGCCAACCCCGGTTTCGGGCGGCTGTGGTCGTGACGTCGCGCTCTCTCCGTTTATGTCTATGGGAGGGGGTGTGACCTATAAAAGGTGACGTATAAAAAAAAATGTGTACCAAGTTTTATCAAAACATTTTCATCCTTTTTTTAAGTTATGCTGGAACATTTATACATACATATGTTCAGTTTTACATGAATGAATGAATGAACAAAACCTTTTTGCACCCTATCCCTTTGTTGCTGCACTTTGAACGTTATTGATATATTGTACTTTGCAGGATGGTGCTCTCTCTTCGGCCCAGCATAGAGGTTCAGATTTACAGGTGTTTCTGTTGACAAGTTTGTTGAATACTTCTAATAACATTTAAGAGAATCATGAATGCCAATCTGGACTGTTAGGCTGCAACTCGGGATCAGTACATGATAAACTATGTAACCTTACTGAACTTTTGTATTGTCGATTCAACATCTAAAGATGTAATTGCTGTTTATGGGTGGATATACATGTTGCAGTGCACAATGAAGGACAAATGCTGTATAATGAATGGAAACATTAAAGAGAAACATTTTCAGCTTTTGTCATTTTGACATTGGACCGCCATCCCCATTTTGTATTCACATAGTAATGCTGTTGTTGTATGCGTATGTACTGTAGTTATGTTGTCTAAAACAGAGCTGTCAGTCATACTTTATATCTGTATTTTCCAAACAGTGTGCCACCAACTATTGCAAAACTACAACTCTCAGCATGCCCGGACAGCCTTCGGCTGTACGGGCATGCTGGGAGTTGTAGTTTTGCAACAGCTGGAGACACGCTGCTTGAAAATCACTGCTTTTTTACTCGAAGAAGCATAACCACATGTAGAAAAAACATTGTATCACCCCCTAGTAGAAATAAATGCTAATGTCTTTCTATTGCTTTGTAAGTTAGAGGCCTTTCAGTTTGGGCAGTGATCGCCCAAGTGATCATGTGTGGGAAATGTTTGTTCTCTATCATTGCACAGTGTAACTATGCCCAGCGATCAAACAATAAAACGCTCCATGAAAAAAAAAATATGGAGCTGAAACGCGTCACCTGTGTCTACCCTGCCTTCGTACCTGGTGTATATGCTTGATTAAAGATTTGGATTTTAAACCGGAATGTGCGCTGGACAACTATTCTTTACCTTGCCATTGCCAGTACAGGGTACCGTCCGTACCAGTCCGTGCGCAGTAGGACGTAGGAGGTCGAGCTGAACACGGATTGCACAGCTTCTATAAAAAAAAATATATAGATATAGATATAGATATAGATAGATAGATAGATAGATATATATATATATAGGTATATAGATATATATATATAGGTATATATATATATATATATATATATATATATATATATATATATATATATATATCTCTATCTCTGTGTCTATACACGTTTTTAACTTTTTTTTTCCATCCAGTGTGCACTGCGCATGTGCAAACTCAAAAACTGTATTGTGCAAACCGGATGGAACCGTACACGCATACAGTTCTCTACAGTTCTCATTGACTCCCATGTTAAAGGAACCGTATATGGTTTCAGTACGGTTTTTCACCCGGACAAAAAACCGCGGTAGGCTACAGTTTGGGGGAAAATAACCGACAAAACTGTACAAGACGCAAGAAGTACACAACCGGATGCATCTTTTGGCATACGGTTTTCAACACTGTTCCGTACGGTTTTCAAATTGAAAACATATCCTGGAACTGTATTGCAAAAACGTGGTGTGAATGCAGCCTTAAGCCCACTTCCGCTAGTTTTTTGACTAAGGCCATGTTCACACTACGGAATTCTCGCAGAACTCCGCGAGCGGAATTCCGCGGTGTGAACTTAACATTAGTGTGAATGGGTCTCTGCAAGACCCGTTCACACTGCGGAATTTCCGCAGCGGACAATTCCGCCGCTGAAATTGTTCTGCGCAAAGAAAGAACATGTTCACTCTTTGCGCGGATTCCGCAAGCACTGCATAGCCGTCAATGGTGACGGCTCAGTGCCCCGCGGCCCTAGCGCCGAAGAACCTCCGGCGGCCGCCAGGCGGAAACTCCGCTTGTTGCATTTAGCGAGCGGAGAACGAACTCTTATTGCCTGCTCCCGTAAGGTGTGTTCCGCTCTCACTCATTTCTGCAATGATGGTATCCAATCCTGCCGGCTCCTGCAGACATTTTGTAACAGCTTTTCGAGAGAACCCTCCGTGCCATTTCATTAACCCCCTGTGGCACTTTAGAGATTTGCGGGACCCACTGTATATTATGTGACTGCCTGCTTCCACCGACAACAACCTCATTACTGCCGTGCCCACACGTTTTTTTTTGTTTTTTTCTTGGATCTCAATCCTGATGTAGGGCTCTAGTCCACACCTTTTATACAAAGCAGTAGAGCCCTGTTCAGATCTGTCTGTAATGCCCAGCATCCATTTTTTATTCCATTGAGATGCAGTGGGCAAACAAGACATAACCAGGTCTGTATAACTGGACAAGTAAATGAGCCGCCATTAGTGAAAGGCATTATTATGGCCGCCTAATAAAACGTGTACATTACATCAAAAGCGCAGATCATTCAAACCAACTGCCTGGTTAATTTTAATTAGAGGATTTCTCAAGATAGAAGCTTTGTCATAATAATGGGGATTAACTTTGAGTGTTTTAGATACGAAGGCTATAAAACTCTTAGTGAATAGCAGGGGAATGATTGATATATTTTATTTTTGGAGAAATTGCTTAAAGTAGGCAGTGAAGCATTAACATCGCTAATCCTTTGTGATTTTTAGTGTAATAGTGTTTCGTCTTGCTTTAAATAACTCAAAAGGAAAACTTGTTTTATCTGGAATGGTTTGTGGATTATTCCATCGCAGGAATGAGCCCATATTTTACATGGTAATAGGCAGCTCAGTAATATCCATAATGTCTGTATCATTCATCTTAATGAGTTACTTAATCACTTCACAGAAGCACTATGTCAAGGTCATTAGGAATCCCGTTTTCTCGATGGCGGTATTATCTCCAATTATTTTTAACCAGAATACGAATAGTAAAATGGAAATGCGCTACAGAAATTGATGATTTTTTTTTTCCATAAACTAACTACACTTTTAATCCTCCAAGTGGTTTGATGCCCCAAGAGTCTTTTTTTATTTTTAAGAGAAACCCTGCTGTGATATGGCAACTTTCCCTGTATTTGGGAAATCAAATAATAGAGGATATAATTTGGTGTAATTAGGGAAGCGGCGCTCTCCAACAAAACGCACATAGAACATTCAAGAAGCTCAGTTTTAATGGAGCGAGTAAATTTTATAAGTGTGATATTATAAGAGTTGCTACTTTTAATTTCCAATTTTAACATTTTTATTGGATAATAATGTGAATTAGACCACTAGAATGTAACTGCAGATTTGTAAACGCTGTGCTATTAGTATGTTACTAAAGAAAACTTACCAGTAGCTATTTAGAGTTTTTATCTAAGGCTGCCAATAGACTTTTATCGAGCAGTAGTGCAGCTACAGAAGAAAGAAATGATATGGAATAAAGCTTTTGTCATTAATTCTAATTATCTGTTACATCATATGAACAGAGAAACAAAAATAACACAGTACGTGGCAAACAGAACTGGCACCTGACAGACCCCGTTTACTCATAAGGGGGACTGTCGGGCTCGATCATTGATTCTGTCATTTTAATGGGAAGAATAGTGCTCCATTCTGCAGGATCCTTACCATCAAGCATGATAATGTGACTGAGGCTCCAGTGCAGATAGAATGAAGCCCGATTGGTAAAAGAAATCAAACACAGTGGTTCAGACTAGGGATCGACCGATTATCGGGATGGCCGATAATCACGATTTTGGGCATTATCGGTATCGGCAATTACCTTGCCAATAAGCCGATAATGGCCTGCACCGCGCCCGCCGCCGCACCGCGACCAGCCCCTCCCCCCCCCCCCCCCCCCCCACCACCACACCACGTCACACCCCCCACCGTAGTGCTGGGCGGTATACCGGTATGGATTTTTGCCCATACCGCTATACTGGTCGGGCCCCTCCCTCACCCTCCGAGTCAATAAAAAAAATGAAACTTACCCGTAATGGGGGTGGTCCGTGCCATCCATCGTTCCTGTAGTGTCCGGGTGAAGGGTGAACCGGTCCGGGCTGTCCTTCTTCTCCGGCGGTCATCTTCTCCACTCCGGGCAGGCTCCGATCTAGTAGCTGCATAGACGCCGTGACGTCAGGTGCGTCGCTGCGCACAGGCGTCACTGCGCAGCGGCGTCTATGCAGCGTACTAGGCCAGAGCCTGCCCAGAGTGGAGAAGATGACCGCCGGAGAAGGACAGCCCGGACTGGTTCACCCGGAACGCCCCCGGACACTACAGGAAGGATGGATGGCCTGGGCCACCCTGACAGATAGGGGGAGAGAAGCGGGTTGTGGCGGCGGCGGCCTATGGCACCGCAAAAGCCACTGCAGTGCATTGATTTAAAGCGCCCGCTTTAAATCAATGCACTGCAGCGGTGTCGAGGGGGGATAAATAGCCGATAACTTTATACCGGAATATCGGTATAAGTTATCTGCTATCGGCCCTAACCTCCACCGATTATCGGTATCGGCCCTAAAAAAACGATATCGGTCGATCCCTAGTTCAGACTTTCCACAGATTCCTTGTTAAAAAAAGAAAAGAAAAAAGTTATAAATTTGAGATTCTATGTTAATTGTTCAGTTTCTTTCTGTGGAAACAGGTTATTGTCCAAAATTGTGTAATTCGGCCATTTAAGACTTTTATATCTTATGACTTTGGTAGGCTTTTGGTAAAGGGTTATCCAAAAACTTACTTTAAGCTGATGACCCATCTTTATCATATTGGGAGTGTCGGGTGTTGGTCCACTGCCAATGATCAGCTGTTTGAACAGTTGATCGTCTAGGGTGCTAGTTGTCAGACCCCTGCCAGTCTGACCTATCCAGAGGATATGCTTCCATTAAAAAAATTCAGATGACCCCTTTTATAGAATTTTTAATTTGTCCTGATCCAGACATTCAAAATCTGATACTATGTAGGTTTGATAGTTGGTTTACTACTCCCTGGATAAACTAACCAATTTTGCATTGTATCAGTGACTTCTATGCACATTACAATCTAGATTATTCTATGCACACCACCTCAGGTCAGGTTGGTGAGTACTGTTTCTCTTGGTGGACATGTGCATGTCCATCTGGCTTGAAGGAGTCAACAATAGTTAACTGAGGATGAGCAATATAAAGCTGCCTTGAGGATTTTTGTTGAGCCAAAGAGCTAACTACATTACCTAACTTTTCGGTGAGAAAAAAATGCCAAATATCCCACTGGTTATTTCCTCAACTGAAAACATTTGTATCACAAGCGGATTTCTTGGATTGCTTTTTTTAAACAGTAAAATGCATCATGCAAAAAAAAAAAAATGCAGAACACTAGAACATGTTGTTTTTGCATTGTATAAATATTACACTAATATTGTATTTGTTTTAATTTGTTATAGTTCTCCCATTTGTGGCAATCTTACCCAGTGATTGTCTTTAGGTGTGTATATAACCAGGTTCTCACACCAGGTTTCTTCACCTAGCTATAGCCACGACTGTTTGATGCCAGCTATGTACATTACTGAATCCTTTTTGAGACAACAGCACAACATTGCACAAAAAAAAGTGGTGGTCATGAGGGTTCATTTCAGAGAAAATGGCCAGTTTTTATGTTAAATAGTGGAACTGAAAATCTGCCAAAGGAAATCTGTTCTTGATTGGGGATGATCTTGGTGTCGTGTCGTTCTACTACATTTACATTAAACTGGAAATTCGTTCTTAATTGACTTGAATGGTATGGGACACCCAAATAATTGTGGTGCCAAATGTAGGAACTGGTGGAAAAAAGTGTCATTATCTTTGACAGGGCAGACACTTACAAATATTTGCCAAGACCACCATTCTGGTGGTCTTGGCAAATATTTGTAAGTGTCTGCCCTGTTCATGTTGTATTCTGGTTTATCTGTTGGTCATGACCAATGTAGACCATACAACACGTTCACCTGAGCCCTCATAGCTGAAGTTTCCTGTTCTCCTGAATGCGATATGATGTGGTTTTCGTTACGTTTGTGGTGAGGTGGGAATAAATACCAGACCACGTTTAACCTTTTAAGCTCATCTGCTCTGGAAATTCATGCCTTTTTAATGTTTGATCCCTCGTTGGAAAATGTTACTTTGCGGATGGAACAATTCTGTATTATATTGTTGTAATAAACTGATACGGTTGGTGAACGTGAATTTAGTTTTGGATTATTACCACATTTTGTATCATTGTGTTTGCCAGAGCATGTTACTTGCTTGAAAGTGGTTTTACAACATACTTATTAGAACAATAAAATAAGTATAATGGGGATTTATAGTTTGTGGAAGAAGAATTTCCCGAGCCTGGATGTCTTACAAATTGGACACCTTAACAGATACATACATCACACCCTAATTTCTAAGCGTGTAAGTAGGTATTTATAAGCTAAAGGCCAGAGGGGAGATCTTGTCTGCCATAATTCACTGCTAGCACCCCTCTATTTTACCGACTCACAAGTAGTGTAATAAACAGTTCTCGGGACTCTATTACCTTACCAGCAGTATAATAGTCACACACAGCAACATTACAGTGTAGAGGTTACAGTACAGTGTTTCAGTCCTCATCTGTAGTGACCTTGCAGTCAGCGAGACTTTTTAAAAAAAAAATTATAAAAAAAAATTTTAATGTTTTTTTTTTTTGTTTCCCCAAAAGCGCCCTCTTTCTTACTCAAATAATTCCTCTTGAATATTCCGCTCCAAATTAATGCACATCTTCTCTGCCCATTGACTTTAAAGGGGTTCTCCGGTGTTTAGACATCTTATCCCCTATCCAAAGGATAGGGGATAAGATGCCTAATCGCGGGAGTCCCGCCGCTGGGGACCCCCGTGATCTTGCATGCGGCACCCGTTTGTAATCAGTCTCCGGAGCGTGTTCGCTCCGGGTCTGATTACCTCCGACCACACGGCAGGCGGCGTGTGACGTAACGCCTCCGCCCCCATGTGACGTCACGCTCCGCCCATCAATGCAAGCCTATGGGAGGGGGCGTAATAGCTGTCACGCCCCCTCCCGTAGGCTTGCATTGAGGGGCGGAGCGTGATGTCACGCCGCCGGCCGTGTGGTCGCCGGTAATCAGACCCGGAGCGAACACGCTCCGGGGACTGATTACAAACTGGGTGCTGCGTGCAAGATCACGGGGTCCCCAGCGGCGGGACTCCCGCGATCAGGCATCTTATCCCCTAGCCTTTGGATAGGGGATAAGATATCTAAGCACCGGAGTACCCCTTTAATGTTTTTTCTGCTGTCCTGTTCAAACGTCAGAAATTCTGCTAGCAGAATTCCGACGTTGAATTCCTTTCCGCTTGAGGAAAGAATGTGGATAAGGGACAAGTGTCAGATTGCGGGTGTCTCCTGCACGGCCCTCCGGCTCTCCTCCTGCACAGAGCTGAACGCGGTCAGCACCCTCCGTTCATCTCTATGGGAGAGTCAAAGTTCTGTACTCGTGTATCTCTGGCTCTCCCATAAGATACATGGAGTTGACCACCGCTTCGTGCAGTGGTCGAAACTGATCCGTGCATCTCCACCAGGCAGGAGATGGCAGGGGGTCCCATCGTTGGACCCCCGCGCTAGATGACACTTATTCCCTCTTCTTTGGAGAGAAGATAAATTTTACTAAACTGAAATACTCCATTACTACTGTGCTGGATATGTAATTGTTTTCCTGGGTTACGTCTTTGTGGTTTGCACCAGGGAATATAGTAATGCTGAAGCAACTATGATAGTATTTAGTTTTTTTCTCCTAATTTGTTATTGATGCTGTAGTAAGTAATAAAACTAGAGGTTATGCTACTACTGTGTGTATGAAGTCACTATTATAACTCGCACCTTTTATAATCGCCATGCTTTGAACGTCGCAGGTTTTTTTCCCCCCTCCTGCGCAGCGATAAGACACGTTTCCTTTCACACTGAAGCTGTTTGTTCCTTAAAGAATATGTCAATAATGAAGTCAGCTGTCTAGATCTACGTGGAGAACGTATAAGGATTTCCGCACGTCTTCTGATACGCCAGAAGATTTAATTAGTGTTTGTGGCATTACCGGGACCCCTACTGATGGCCTTCACAAGAGTCCTGGCTAGAGGAGGAAAAACCTGCTGACCATACACATGAGATAAACATTGCCAACCATTGTTTGGAAATTGTATGAGAATAATCACGCTTCATCAACCAAGTGTATAGCATGATGAGCTGATCATTGGTCACTTTGCATAAGCTCACTGCCAGTTCTAAATCCAACATTCCTAATGTTTTGGGACTCCCCATCCCTTTTAAGCTTAGGATTTCGTTTGGATACTATTAGTAATCTAACCGGCAACATGCGAGCTGAAATGAAGGATGATTGAAAATGTTACCGTCATTTAAAAAAAAAAAAAAAAAAAAAAAAAAAAAAAAAAAGGTTTTTGATGGTGGTGGGGAGGGAGGGTTTGGTTGCTGAGATACTCACTATTCACTAGAACGTATGAGAAGAAGCACTCCGCTGAGTACCACTTCTCCACACCACCTCCTCCCTGGTTAGACCAATGTTTCTCAACCAGGGTGCCTCCAGCTGTTTTTGAAACTACAATGCTGGGAATTGTAGTTTTGAAACAGCTGCAAGCACCCTGTTTGGGAAACCCTGACATAGATTCTATAGAAAGTCTATCTCCTGCAGTGAGAAGTGGCACTTGTTCTCATATGTTCCAGCAATTGGTGGGTGTGATAGCACCCAAACCCCCGATCAAAACTTTTGACATGTCTCTCTGAACTTTTTATTTTTCTCTTTATTATTAAATGAAATGAAAGCAACTCTTAAAGAGGCACTGTCATTGTTAAAAACTTTTCATATATTGCAGGACTCATTATAATATGACATTTCACAATATACACCTGTTAATTATTTTTTACATTTTCACCTGAAATTCAAGCTCAAAATAGCTGCCACTAGGGGTCGCCTGTCTTTTAGCCAGACAGACTAGTCTAGATTTTACAGCATACGGATACCGGCCGTAAAGCATACTGGTATCCAGTTTAGGAGATTTGTATTGTGTATGCAAAACTACAGATAAAGGATGTGTGGACATGCTGGGAGCTGTAGTTTTAAAACAGCTTGAGGCAACACTGCTCTAACACAGTTATTTACAAACATTGCAGCTTCAGTTGTTACTAAACTACAACTCCCAGCATGCTGAAATAGTGAAAGCTTTCTCGGACTCCTGAATGACAAGTTGATCAGACATTCAGGAGTCTGTGTAAGATGAATGACACACATAGTGACAGCTGTGCTGATTAGCATCCAGCTTTACTAGGAGAAGATAAAACAGATCATATTGTTAGGACAACAGAACATGTTGTCAGGCCCAAGGCCTGATAATTAAAATCCTATATGTGTATAATAAATTATATCTGTGTATAAACTAAGACCAGGGGGTGAGAGGTCATTCAGACTGTGGGTTTGTGTATTGCATTTTATTGGGGGGGTCTGGCTGTTTGTTTACATCTCCTTTTTGAAGTCATGCACTCTGGTCCCATCATATAATCAAACAGATAAGGGGCCAGGAAGGGAGAAGACCCCCCTGGTGGGATCAGTGGGGAGGGGGGAATGGAGTCTCCCTTCCAAAAAGGCAGATATATAATATTTAACAATGCTAGACTCAGTGTGTTCAATGTTGTGCAAAAAGCTGACAAGACCATCCTAAGAACATCTGGACTCTCACTCTCATGGACTGATACCATCATGCTGTAAGAACTTCATCTTTTGTTTTCTAAACTTGTCTTGCAAAACTCTTTTTTTTTTTATAGATTTTTATACATGTATGTCATTTGTTTCTGTATTTTTATATAGTCAGCACTGTGATACATTTTATCAGATTAAATGTTTAATTAATCAGCTCTGGTCTTTGATCTCTAAATATAGACGCTCACCTTTCTGAAGGCAGCTCTGGTGGAAACACGTTTATCTAAGGGTTAATTTGGTCACTTGCTGGGACTAGTAGTTGATACCCAGAGGTCTGGCGGCTTTAACCGTTGCACCATCACACTCTCTCTAGCGTCTTGGCTGGACCGATAGGGTGTGATCGTGACACATGTATTCATAAAAATGCTGTACTTTTATCTAAAAAATCCTTGCACTAATTTTATAAAGATCTATTCTTATATTTATACATTTTATCCTGTTATGAATTCACCATAATGTCTTCTGATTACTGCAGGCAAACTCCAAGTATCTTCCTCTGACACATGACACAGCATAAAACCAGAGAGGAAAGGGTTACAGAGTAGAGTACTGATTGGCTGACTGCCCAGGCTTGCTCCTGTGAGGGAGACAGACTGACACGCCCCCTCCAGCTTGCACAATGAAAAAGTAACTCACCAGCAGATAAATGCTTATATCTCTGGATATATATAGGTCTGAGACACATAAAAATGATATGCACATGATCAGGATTGGGTCCTGAGTAACAGATCACTTTTTTTTTTTTTTTTTGCACTATGACAGGTACGCTTTAAATTCCTAGTGATCCTTCGGTTTAGCTCGCATGTTGCTGGTTGGATCACTCGGCGCTTCCAAACAAAATCCTATGTGTATGGCCTTTTTTTTTTTGCCCCCCAAATAAATGTTTATTGTATTTTCACTCAAATAAACATAAGACAAAACTTTGCAATGAGAATGCAGTATGACATATGAGTGGCAATCTAATGATACAGGTAACAAGTGTCGGATCGGCATGTATTGAAACACATTACCATTGGCGTTAACAATCCAAGCTGTCGAGAATCCACTCTCATGGATATGGTGAGGGAAGCTGGGGGGAGTGGGGAAACATAGGTAGGAAGGAGAGGGGAGAGAAAGGAAAAGAAAGGAGGAAAAGAAAGGAAGAGAAAGGAAAGAAGATAAGTAAAGCAGGGAGAGGGAGGGAGTGAGGGAGAAAAGAAGTGAAGAGAGGGGGGGGGGGGGGAGGGGGAGAAGGAACAGAGACTGAAATACAAGAAGAAAAGAAGTATCCACAGCACAAGCACAAATGAAATCAAGAAAACAACTTACCATCCAACGGCGGTCCCGGCCCCGAGCCCATCCAGCTCCGCACTTAGGCCAGGCGTCCAGTGTATCGCCCTTTTTATAGAAATGGAGAGTCCCAAAACATTGTTGAATTTTAACATGCCTGACTCTTGGCCCTGGACAGAGATAACCTTGTGCCCTCATAGAACTCGTGCATAGTTGGCCAAGCCAAACGTGGATGTGAATAGAAGATCTAGATCAGTGTTTCCCAACCAGAGTGCCTCCAGCTGTTGCAAAACTACAACTCCCAGCATGCCCAGACAGCCATTGGCTGTCCGGGAATGCTGGGAGTTGTAGTTTTGCAACAACTGGAGGCACCCCGGTTGGGAAACGCTGATCTAGAGGATTAGCTATGGACCACACAAGTGTATGGCCACCAATTGCTGTCTGAGATGCTTGGTCCTTTTAACCAGGCTTATGACAACATTGAATGCAGGAGTTTTGCGTGGGAGATTGTTTGTTTGTATTGGAAGTCTATGATCAGATCTGAAGGTATACAGCCATTTATCTCATTCCTCAGATGCCTCATTCACACATGGCATTTTATTGTCATTTTGACTTATTTTTTTACAAAGCCTAATTTCGCTGTGCAAAAAATGTTTGCAGTATTGTAAAAGTGAATTATATATGAAAAAGTCTCTGTAAGTGGTCTGTAGCTGAATAGTGGATATTTATCTGCAGATCATGGCTGTGAGTCTAAGGGCCCTATTACACGGTGCATTGGGGCCAGCGATCAGCTGACGAATGAGCATATGCTGATCATTTCACGTTGACCAGCTTGAAAATCCTCTCCCCATGTAATTTGGGATGTGTGGTCAACAATGAATTGCAGGAAAGGCCGCAAGGAGGATCTTGCATTTGTTTAGGCTACATACTGAGAACAGATAAACCCTTGTAAAGTATACAGTTCCTGGTGATGTCACATTCATCTGCCATATTGCATTGTCTGGTGACATCATCTTACAATCTCCAGCTAGATGCTGTTAGATGTTCTAAAGCATGCAGAACCAAAAGGTTTTGCAATTACTTTCATTAGAAAATTTTCAGTATTTCATATTAAAAAAGCCAGTCAAACAACTGCCCCTCCACCTGCTTGGACACATACTAGTCCTGCTGTGTCCATGCGTCATGGACACACTTCCTTGATTGACAGCTGTGAGTGCAGGGCTCAGAGCTGGAGGAAAAATCCTCCCACTGTCAGCTTGTGTCCCACTACTGTCAGTGAGGACAAGCTGGGAGTTGTAGTTTAGCTAATGCTAGGGGAGATGTGAGCAGACAGCATACTGAGGGAGGGGGCGGAGACCTGCACAGTGAGGCCACACCCCCTCCCTTTGAGAGGAATTCAGACTAGTGAGCTAAATTAAAAGTAATAAAAAATAAATAAAGGTGCTAGACACATAAAAATTAGATGTACATTGTCAGGATTAGGTACTGAGTGATATATCAACGTACGCTTTAACATAAAATAAAAAAAAGTCTTTGATTCTTTGTATAGTAGCTGTGCTACTGGGTGAACGCTGCATTGCATCTTCAAACGCTCAGTTCTTGGTTTGCCAACTACTGTCTGGGTCTGTGTGTATCCAGTGTAATATAGTTTGGCTGGGAAAGGAGAAAAAGAAAAGCAGCATGTGGGGAATATGAGCAGAACGTTAACTCTTTGATGCACGGCTTCTGTAATATTGGCGGTGAATATTTTGCCTTTGTCCCAGAGAATAGTTTGGGTGGTGTAGTTCTGTCAGGGGATTTGATCAGGGGTTTTGATTTGGACAACAGATCAGTCGAACAGTAACGTCTGTATGTGATCTCTGGTAATTACTGACATACGACCGTAGTGTAGATATGATAGCGGCATTATAAATGATTTCCAATCTGAGCGTTATATAAACGGCTCACACATGACATTAATCTGTCTGTAAGCTTGGGTAAATGTCACCAGTTCAGCGTGCACTAGAAGCCCTTAGTGTGATTTATGAGACATAATGCACCTCCAGCCGTAAAAATAAACACATTACAGGAAATAATATCTCGCATATGATATGTGGTTTTTCAGAGCAGGTCTTCTTAAATTGAGGGAGACAGTAAATAAATAGCGCTACATCATTGACCAGTGCACTAATCTGGGCTTTCATGGAATGTGTCGTTCTCAGATTTTTCCTTTTTTGTTGATTTTGTTTTTGTTTTTTGTTTTGTTGTTGTTTGCTAGTATCCAATTTATTTATTCATTTGAAGTTTTTTTATTTATTTTATGTTGCATTTAATTTATCCCTACATTATATTTAATGTGATACCTTATAGTTCTGTTTACTTCTGCTAGTATATTTGTAGTTACTAATCTCCCCTTTTAATGGAGAGTTATGGTCAAGATACTAATTCTCTGCTGCTCATTTGCAATTTTGCTGCCTTATCCATAATTAGAAAAAACATAGCAATTTTCTTCCAAAAAAAGTGCCACTCTTGCCCTTAGTTTGTGTGTGATAAGCTAGCACAGTTCCATTATAGGGGTTATCGGTAAAAGACAGTTCATCCTGTATCCACACTGGGACCCTCTGCAGAGAGTGTGTTGTAAACGGTACATGCTTTATTCATTTTTACGAGAGCGCCAAAGATTCCTTAGTGCTGTACTGGGTTATCTTCGGTGCTCCCATTGAAATAAATGGAATGCACGTTGTCTGTAGAACGTGCTCTCTCTGAGACTGGGCCCGCTCTGCAGATCGTGGGGTCCCAGCACTCCGATATTTTGTGATCAGACACTTATACAAGTAATGCTACCATATAACCTGAAGGCAGGTATGGCATGGTCTTTAGAAGAATGCATCTGAGAATAATTTTTTCTTCATGTATACTTCATTCAAGTATACTGAACCTACTAATGCTGACAGATCAGACCACCTGTTAATGACAGGTTCCTTTTAGATCAGTATGCAGGAAGCTTTCCCTAGTGGCAGGCAGAATTGTATAATCTATTTATATGGGTAAACAGAATTTGGAGATTTGTATTAGAAGAAATGAATTGTGACCAAATTGACATAGAATTTTGAAACTTCTTGGATTAATTGACAGGTGTTAAATGGGCACTATCAGATCCAAAATCTTTTTATAAGTTTTTTTTAAATATTTTTTAAAAGAAAATGTCTCCTGGAAATCCCACCACTAGGAGTCCCCATACATACTGGGACACTAACCAGACCAGCAGCAGCATAAGGTTTGTCCATGAGTCATGGACAAGAGATGGAGAAGGCTGCATGAGCAGACACACCAATCACCACCCACCACCACAAAGGACGGACACGCCCCCTTCCCCTTAGATGTTTTTTCACACTGTGAGCTAACGAAAAGAGGTATTTTTTATAATATAGATGATAGAGACATAACAATTAGATGTACATGGTAAGAATTAGGAACGGAGTAAAACATATATACAATTTTATTTTTTTTTATTTTTTTTTGTATCTGACAGGTACGCTTTAACTAAAAAAGTATAACAAGATTCCTAAGTCCCTTACACACGGTGGTATCAGCCGCAATATTTGTGTGCCATCCTGCGTTACAGACAAAAAAGTGGCAAGTCCAGGTGCCGTCCCGATAAGAGGGAAATCACAAGCGCTTGTGGATGCAGATAGCTCACGATTCACAGATCATTACAGGAGTTACCTGTATTTGTCACTGTTTAAAGTGTCAAGACCAGGTGCCACCTGCGATTAAGGAAACATGCAGCAGCTGCGGTTCAGAGTGCCCTAAAACAGTTTTAAATCCTAGAGGTAGGTTAAAATCTTTCTGTTGCAGCAACAGGTTCCAGCAAAAAAGAGTTTTCTCCTTTAGCAACAGACATATTTAAAGCGCAATGTTCTCGCGAGTATAGGACCTGTGATACCTAAGAACCGCAACTTAGAAGTATCTTTTACGTTCTTAATGGATTCTCAAGTTGTTGTGAGCAATGGAGTCTTTGTTTATATGTACATGACAGAGCACATTAGGGTGTCCTCTAGTCCGGAGACATAAATTTAGCTTGGTAGTAATGAGGTCATTGGGATGGTAAGGCTTTGTTTATATAAAGCCAACATACACTGCTCAAAAGAATGAAGGGAACATTTAAACAATACAATGTAACTCCATGTCAATCACACTTCTGTGAAATCACACTGTCCACTCCGGAAGCAACACTGATTGACAATCAATTTCAAATGCTGTTGTGCAAATGGAACAGACAACAGTCGGAAATTATAGGCAATTAGCAAGACCCCCTCCCCCCCTCCCCAATAAAGGAGTGGTTCTGCAGGAGGTGACCACTTCTCAGTTCCTTTGCTTCCTGGCTGATTTTTTTGGTCACTTTTGAATGCTGGCAGTGCTTTCACTCTAGTGGTAGCATGAGACTGCAATCCACACAAGTGGCTCACGTAGTGAAGCTCATCCAGGATGGCACATTAATGTGAGCTTTGGCAAAAAGGTTTGCTTTGTCAGTCGGCGTAGTTTCCAGAGCATTGAGGCACTGCCAGGAGACAGGCCAGTACATCCGGAAACATGGAGGAGGCCGTAGGAGGGCAATAACCCAGCAGCAGGACCGCTACCTCTGCCTTTGTGCAAGGAGGAGCACTGCCAGAGCCCTGCAAAATGACCTCCAACAGGCCACAAATGTGCATGTGTCAACTCAAACGGTCAGACACAGACTCCATGAGGGTGGTATGAGGGCCTGACATCCACAGATGGGGGTTGTGCTTACAGCCCAACACCGTGCAGGATGTTTGCCATTCACCAGAGAACACCAAGATTGGCAAATTCGCCACTAGCGCCCTGTGCTCTTCACAGATGAAAGCAGGTTCACACTGAGCACATGTGACAGACGTGACAGAGTATGGAGATTCCGTGGAGAATGTTCTGCTGCCTGCACCATCCTCCAGCATGATCGGATTGGCGACTGGTCAGTAACGGTGTGGGGTGGCATTTCTTTTGGGGGGCCACACAACCGTCCATGTGCTTGCCAGAGGTAGCCTGACTGCCATTAGGTACTGAGATGAGATCCTCAGACCCCTTGTGAGACCATATGCTGGTGCGGTTGCACCACAGACTGTCCAGGATTTGGCGGATGCTTTAGTCATGGTCTGGGAGGACATCCCTCAGCAGACCATCCAACACCTCATCAGGAGCATGCACAGGCATTGTAGGGAGGTTGTACAGGCACTTGGAGGCCACACATACTACTGAGCCTCATTTTGACTTGTTTTAAGTACATTGCATCAAAGTTGGATCAGCCTCTAGTGTGGTTTTCCACTTTGATTTTGAGTGATTTTGAGTGACTCCAAATCCAGATTAGGATCGACCGATATTGATTTTTTTTTTTACGGACAATACCGATAATCTGTAAACTTTGAGGCTGATAGCCGATAATTTATACCGGAATATCGGTATAAATTATCGGTTATTTCTCTCCCCCCTGGCCCCGCAGAAGCAGCTGCAGATTAATGATTTAAATCGGGCGCTTTAAATCAATGAACTGCAGCGGCTTTTGTGGGGCCAAAGACCACCGTCGCTGCAAGCTTCTCTCCCCCTGCCTGTCCTGAGTCCAACCACCACCGCTGCTGCCCCATTGCCTCAGCCATTCCCGGTTTTATAATTACCTGTTCCCAGGGTCCGCGCTACTTCTGGCTCCGGCGGCGTCCTGAGCTTTCACTGTGCGCACTGACGGTGATGTCGCGTTGAGGACGTCACTCATCATTGTGCAGGACACCTCAGGAGTCAGAAGTATTGCGGACCCCGGGAACAGGTAATTATAAAACCGGGGATGGGGGAGGCAATGGGCCAGCGGCAGTCTCTGGCCGCGGGGGGCGGGGCATTATCGGCATATCGGCAAGGTAATTGCAGATACCGATAATATCGAAAATCTCTAATATCTGTCAAACCGATAATCGGTCGATCCTTAAGCACTATAATGGCACAAGATCACTTTAAATCAACTTCCCATAAAACATAGCTTCATGTGTGATACTATGTGCCGATATGAGGTATTTCAGCCTGAAATATTACTTACTGCCGAGCTGGCGTACCTCAGCTGAATATGTGATACTGGCTGCTGAGCTGGGGTATCTCATCCTGATGATGTGATACCTTCTGTTGAGTTAGTTACATTCATCATCTCTCATCTGTGATTTCTCACGTCACATCTGAGCAGACTACATTATTTATTATCTCTCATATCTGACATCTCCAGACCATTATCATCTCTCGCGGGTCAGTACGGCCATGTCGCCTGGCTTCCATTGTGCCCCTGCGGCCTCCTTCCCTGCGAACTACTATGCAGGATTGTGAGCTGGCATTATGACAGGTTTCACTTCTTTTTTTGTTTAACAATGAATCATTGACTGCAATTTCCATTATTTAATATTGTCGATAACATTGATTCATCGTTGCAGCCTGTTTTATTATTATTTTAATTATTAATTATGAAAATATAGGAGCTTGAAAACGGCAACGAGAGGTCGCGGAAACTTTACTTCTGTATAAACTGGAGTGATGCAATACATTTTCACCAGTTTTGCACTAAGTTCTGGTATCTTTTTATTTTTGTGTGTGTGTGTGTGTGTGTGTGTGTGTGTGTTATATATATAATCTCCAAATGGTCAATTATCTTAGAAGTGAAATATATAATAATAATATTTTTGGTAGTGGTTGAAAAAATGTGTAAAATGGGATTAATACACAAGCAGTACAGTGTGGTGTGGCTGATCACAAACTGCCTTTCCCAGTCTCTGCTCCTAGTACAGTGTCAGTACAACAATGAGCTGAATAGTGAAGTTCCTGCGGTTGTTAGGCCATGTAGTCCTATCAGTCAGTGTCAGTCATTTCAATGGGTTTCCCAGGCAGTGCATTCCTAATATTAAAAATGATAACATGGTGTCTGGTTATTAGAAGAAGAAAATAACTTTGGCAGCAGTTTAATCCAAAACTGACAACAATCACATCCTTAGAATTTACATATTGTTCTGGATGGACTTTTTTTTTTTTAGTCTTCATTTTTACATATTGCTATTTTAGTCATAAATTCACCAGATTAAGACGGTCAGGCTAGTTTTAACCATTACATAGTTGGTAAACTTTATCCAGGCTCCACTGAAGCCACATTATTTGATTTGTTTTGCTTCCTAAGGCAGTGTTTTCCAAACAGTGTGCCTCCAGCTGTTGCAAAACTGTAACTCCCAACATGCCCGGTGCAGTGCCGTAGATTGCAATCTACGGCACTGCACCGGACAGCCGAAGGCTTGTTTGGGCATGCTGGGAGTTGTAATTTTGCAGCAGCTGGAGGCACACTGTTTGGAAAACACTGTCCTTACAAAGTTGCAGTAAGGTTTATTTACATAAATACCCTGGAAACCAGATGATTCAGAGCTTTAAAGGGGTATTCCTGGAAAAAAATTATATCAACTGGGTCTAGAAAGTTAAACAGATTTGTAAATTACTACTTTTAAAAATCTTAATCTTTCCAGTGCTTGTCAGCTGCTGAAGTTGAGTTATTTTCTAACAGTGCTCTCTGCTGACACCTCTGTCTGTCTCGGGAACTGAACAGAGTAGAAGAGGTTTGCTATGGGGATTTTCTTCTACTCTGGACAGTTCCCGAGACACGTGTCATCAGAGAGCACTTAGACAGAAAAGAACAACTCAACTTCAGCAGCTCATAAGTACTGAAAGGATTAAGATTTTTTATAGAAGTAAATTACAAATCTTTTTAACTTTCTGGAGCCAGTTGATATACAAAAAAAAATTTTTTCTTTTCATTACCCCTTTTAAGTATTTTTTTTTTTTTTGGGTCTTCCTTTTTATGTTCTGCCTGTAATTCTCAGTTTGGGAATTCTATGGCAGTCTTACTATGGTATGAAAGGGTCTTTCATCATTTTTAGATGTGATTCAATAGGTCTCGGATATGATACAGATGGTGTATCTGCTAATAAAGAATGAAATTCTTTCTACCCGACCAATCTCCTTGTAGAGTGTAAGCCTTTACAGGAAGGGCCCTCTTCCCCCTCTATGTTGGTCTGCAATTTAATCTGTGTCTCGTTCATTGTGCCTGTTTGTGTATTATGTGTTTTTAAACCTTATGAAATGTAAAGCTCCCTGGAACCAAGGGTGCTATATGTACAAAAACAATTATTAATAATAATAAAAATAATTTTATGATTATGCTTATTTGTAATAGTAATTATACAGTCATGGCTGTAAATGTTGGCACCCCTGAAATTTTTCTAGATAATTGTTTTTCTCAAAGAAAAGGATTGCACTAACACCTGTTTTGCTATACACATGTTTATCTCCTTTTGTGTGTATTGGAACTAAACCAAAAAAAAAGGAAAAAAAACAAATTGGACATAGTGTCACACCAAACTCCAAAAATGGGCTGGACAAAATTATTGGCACCCTTTCAAAATTGTGGAAAAATAAGATTGTTTCCAGCATGTGATGCTCCTTTAAACTCACCTGGGGCAAAGAACAGGGGTGGGCAATATAAAAATCACACCTGAAAGCAGATAAAGAGGAGAGACGTTCACTTAGGCCCAGATTTATCAAACTTTGTAAGAGGAAAAACTGGAGTGATTTTCCCACAGCGACCAATCACAGCTCAGCTTTCACTTTACCAGAGCTCGTTAGCTGAGCTGTGATTGGTTGTTGTGGGAAAATCACTCCACTTTTTAACTCACAAAGTTTGATAAATCTGGGCCTTAGTCTTAGCATTGTGGGTCTGTGTGCCACACTAAGCATGGACAACAGATATAGGAGAAAAGAACTGTCTGAGGACTTGAAAAAACAAAATTGTGGGAAAATATCAACAATCTAAAGTCCATCTCCAGAGATCTAGATTTGCTCACATTGCGCAACATTATCAAAAACTTTGCATCCCATGGCACTGTGGCTAATCTCCCTGGGCGTGGATGGAAGAGAAATATTGATGAAAGGTGTGAATGCAGGATAGTCCGGATGGTGCAGGCTCAGGGAGCATCAGTGTCAGTGCAAACTATCCGTCGACATTTAAATGAAATGAAACGCTATGGCAGGAGACCCAGGAGGACCCTACTGCTGACACAGAGACATAAAATAGCAAGACTACATTATGCCAAAATTAACTTGAGTAAGCCAAAATCCTTCTGGGAAAAGGTCTTGTGGACAGATGAGACCAAGTTAGAGCTTTTTGGTAAAGCACATCATTCTACGGTTTACTTAAAATGAAATGAGGCCTACAAAGAAAAGACTCAGTACCTACAGTGAAATATGGTGGAGGTTCAATTATGTTTTTGGGTTGTTTTACTGCTTTGGGCACTGGGTGCCTTGAATGTGTGCAAGGCATCATGAAATCTGAGGATTACCAACGAATTTTGAATCGCACTGTACAGCCCAGTGTCTAAAACTGGGTTTGTGTCCGAGATCTTGGGTCTTCCAGCAGGACAATGACCCCAAACATAGGTAAAAAATCACCCTGAAATAGATTGCGACAAAGCGCTGGAGAGTTCTGAAGTGGCCAGCAAGAGTCCAGATCGAAATCCCATTCAACACCTGTGGAGAGATCTTAAAATTGCTGTTGGGGGGGGAAAAGGTGCCCTTCCAATAAGAGAGACCTGGAGCAGTTTGCAAAGGAAGAGTGGTCCAACATTCCGGCTGAGAGGTGTAAGAAGCTTATTTATGGTTATAGGAAGCCACTGATTTCAGGTATTTTTCCAAAGGGTGTGGAACCAAATATTAAGGTAAAGGGGTACTCTGCCCCTAGACATCTTATCCCCTATCCAAAGGATAGGGGCTAAGATGTCTGATCGCGAGGGTCCCACCGCTGGGGACCCCCAAGATCTCGGCTGCAGCACCCCGCTGTCATTACTGCAAAGAGCAAACTCTCTCTGTGCGTAATGACGGGCAATACTCCTCGTGACATCACTGCCCGTCCCCTCAATACAAGTCTATGGGAGACTTGCATTAAGGTGTGGTCCGTGACGTCACAATGCTCTGGCCCCTGTATTGCCCATCATTACGCTCAGGGCGAGTTTGCTCTGTGCAGTAATGACAGCGGGGTGCCGCAGCCGAGATCCCGGGGGTCCCCAGCAGCGGGACCCCCGCGATCAGACATCTTATCCCCTATCCAAAGGATAAGATGTCTAGGGGCGGAGTACCCCTTTAAGGGTGACAATAATTTTGTCCAGCCCATTTTTGGAGTATGGTGTGACATTTGCAATTTGCTTTTTTTCCTCCCTTTTTTGGTTTAGTTCCAATACACACAAAGGGAATAAACATGTGTATATCAAAACTTGTTACTGCAATCTGATTTGAGAATGGCCGTACAGAATGGTTCATCACAAGGGCTAAAATTCATATATTCACAGGTCGTTTTTTTTTTTTGTTTTTGCAATTTTCCCAAAATTGGGGCAAAACTGCCACATCTTTCTTGCTGCAGCTTTTTAAAATTAGTGTCAATAAGAAAATAAGCACTTACAGCAGAGCTTTAGGCTTCCTTCAAAGTCTCTTCTTTCATAGTGCTGGGTTAAAAAGCTTTCAAGGGGTATTCCCACATTTCCAGAACAAGTAAAAATATTTTCATTTGCAGAAATCAAGTGTGGTCTGCTGCACTTAATCTTATAAAATTAAAGTACATGAAAAGGTTGGTATGCTCTTGTTTATTTTTACTAGAGTTATCCAAGATTAGAAAAAGTTTGTCTACGAGTTGTCTGTTTATTTATTTTCTAATCTTAGACAATTCCTGTTAAAGGGTTTATCCAGTCTGTAAAAATTGATGACCCATCCTTTGAAGAGGCCATAAATATTAGATCAGTGGCACCGCCACTTTAAAATTTACCCGCATTTGGGAGAAATCCGCCATTTATTTTTTAATCCTGAATAACCCTTCTAATTTTCTATTTCCCCTGGTACTGGTACAGCACAGGAACTGATCTCTTGTCACTTGGCTCCTCTGTAAATTACTGTTGAGCTCCCAGCTGTTGGATACCTTCTGACCAGCTATTTATCGTGGACCCCTGTAGCAAGAATAGAGAGGACAGGGTACCCCAAGGCTTAGTTTTCTCCCCCCCCCCCCCCCCTCCCCCCCTTTGCAAAAAATGCAGCTAAAATAACGCCAGAAATACATTTTTGTTGAAACATAGCTTACAGGTGTTGTCAGTTTTTTACAATCTGTTTGTACACATGATCTTCATGACTACAGTGCTTTTGCTGAACATTTGTAACCATATCGGGAAATATAATGTTTTGTGGTTGGACAGATGAAAACTAATACAAATTTTAAAATGAATTATTTGGTTATGTTTAAACAACACAGAGGTAGATCTTTTTGTTTTTGTGTTAAACTGTATACCTTTTTTTATTTGTTTGTAGTGCTGGCCCAAAGGGAGACAACATATACGAATGGAGGTCGACTATTCTGGGACCCCCAGGATCGGTATATGAAGGAGGAGTATTTTTTTTGGATATCACTTTTTCATCTGATTATCCATTCAAGCCACCAAAGGTAAATACTGAGCTTAAAATGCAGACAATTTCATTCTGAAATATTTAATGTAAGAAGGAGCTCCTCTGGTTTTTGGGATCTCTAGAGCCGGGCTGTCTCTGGGTACTTCTTCTCTGCTCTGACACAGTTTTGGATCTCACTTCATGTAATTGTTCTGCATGAAGGCTATGTTTCGCTGCATTGCCTTTATCTGAGATCTTCATATAACTGACTTGGCTGTTGTCAGTGAGAACTGGCCATAGGTTTCAGAGTAGAGCTGACTTCTGCACATCCCACCGGGTCGGTAATGTAGAGGCGCGAGACTGTAATGTGACAGCAATACTAAATCTGGCGAGAAGACGAATATAAAATTGTAAGACAGGAGCAGACGCTTCAGATCTAGTACAGCCAGAACTAAAATTTCATTTACTCGATTTCTCTGTTAAAGAAGACATTTATCACTTCTATATATGGTATTTTGAAGCAAGATCAACCCTATTTTATTAAATTGTGCTTTCTTTTGGACTGCTCATGAGAAGTAAAAGGCAAATTTGATATTAGATTGTGATGATATTGCATGCCTTAAAAGTAAAATAAAATGTATTCTTATCCATCAGATATTATGACAGCAACCTATTTCTTATAAATGTCTGATCACATAAATGTCCCAACTTTAAAATAAAAAAATATAAAATTCTATAAATATAGCCAAAAAAGGCCCCCAAAAAATCTTAAAGGGCCCAAAAGCAAATAGAAGGCTGATGTAAACGTTTTGAGATGGTTCTTAGCTTTGAGTACTGCAGTCATAGACACTTATCTCCTATCCGCAAATAAGTGTCTAGGGCTGCAGATCTCCTCCTTTTAAAGAACTTTTTTTTTTCTTTAAAATGAGCCTCAAAAACCAGTACAGAAACCCTAATACTTTATGTACTGGACTTGAGAAGGCTCGAATGGCACAGCTGATCCACCTTCACTAACCAGTGAGCAGGTAAAGCAGGTCGCCTTGGGTCTCCAGGTATCAAGAATAATCCTCAGTGGTGCTAGGAACAAAGTAAGGCTGGGTTCACATTTAGGCCATATGGGACCGCATACGGTTGTGGGGGAGCTGAATGAGCCGACCGGAGTCAGCGTTTCACGCCGGTCGGCTCATTGAAATGAATTACATGTGGGCGGCATACGGCAGGGATACAGGAGCATCCGGTTTTAGCTAGCATTTCATTTCACTGAACTTTTCTACTTTTACATATTTAAAGGCTATTGACACCTTTTCAAAACAAGAATAATGGTTCATTAACTTTATTATGAGAGACAAAAATATTTGTAATTGGTAATTAGTTAGAAATTAAAAATGCAGTTAGACAAGTTTTTCCTGGGTTCCAGAGGCACCTTGCCTGAACGTGCATAGGGGACTTGGCTGCATTTATATGACACCATAGTCCTAGTGGGGGGAGCTGTCATGTCTGCATGGTCGCAGCACACACATACTCTCTATGCAATGTACATACAGAAAAGGAAGTCTCTGATAGGTTTTGTGTCAGAAAGAGTCTGTACAGATAAAAAGCTGGGGGATCTTAGTCCCAATTACAAATAATTCTCTCCCTATAATAAAGCTAATAAACAATGCTTTGCCTCCAACAGTTTACAGTATTTGCTTGTTTGTTATATTTCATCACATGCAAACTAAAATGGTTCTCAATTATGCAAATACTCATAAAGATGATGTATGGTGTTATAGAAGGGAAAATATATCCTTCTATGCCAAATGCACTCAGTGTTTTATAAATCTAACCAGCACTTTATGTATTTAATGCACTTTGATTTTACTTGGATTTTAGGTCACATTCAGAACCAGAATCTATCACTGTAATATCAACAGCCAAGGAGTAATCTGCTTGGATATTCTGAAAGATAACTGGAGTCCAGCACTGACTATATCAAAAGTTTTGCTATCTATTTGTTCCCTCTTGACAGACTGTAACCCTGGTAAGTAATCATGTGAGGGGCGAGTGAGCACATTATGGAACTGGTTTAATAATACTTTCAAGGCTAGATACATTATAGACGCAAAGTTTTGTCCACTGTAGCAGTACATTTACAGTAAGGTTGTTTTCACACTATAGGATTGTAAAGGATCAGCAAATGAGTGAAGATCAGCACCTGCCGGCTTGTCCATAAAAGGCCCTTACTTACTGTTAGGCTACTTTCTCACTATAGAATTCTCCGTTTTAAAGATCCGTTATAATGACCTGTTAACAAAAACATTAAAAACGTCCATTAAACGGCCGATACATAATCCCATTATAGTCTATGGGATTTTTACATCACCCGTTTTAACCAGTTACAGCCCGTTATTAATAATGGACATAATTTTGTAACGGGAGAAATAGTGCATGGACCATTTCTCCCGTTACCTCTCCCGTCACAAAATAACGTCCATTATTAATAACGGGTAATGTAAACTGCCATTTTAATGGTTTTGTTAACAGATCTTTAAAATGGAAAATGTTATAGTGTGAAAGCAGCCTAACAGTAAGTAAGGGCGTTTTATAGACAAGCCGGCAGGCGCTGATCTTCGTAATCGGCACTCGTTTGCTGATCCTTTACAAGGCTTGATTAAAGGGGTACTCCGGTGAAAAACTTTTTTTTTTATTTTTTATTTTTTTTTATATCAACTGGTGCCAGAAAGTTAAACAGATTTGTAAATTACTTCTATTAAAAAATCTTAATCCTTCCTGTACTTATTAGCTGCTGAATACAACAGTGGAAATTCTTTTCCATTTGGAACACAGAGCTGTCTGCTGAATCATGAGCACAGTGCTCTCTGCTGACATCTCTGTCCATTTTTAGGAACTGTCCAGGGTAAAAGGAAATCCCCATAGCAAACATATGCTGTTCTGGACAGTTCATAAAATGGACAGAGATGTCAGCAGAGAGCACTGTGCTCGTGATGTCAGCAGGCAGTTCTGTGTTTCAAAAAGAAAAGAATTTCTGCTGTAGTATTCAGCAGCTAATAAGTACAGGAAGGATTAAGATTTTTGAATAGATGTAACTTTCTGGCACAAGTTGATTTAAAAAAAAAAATAATTTCACTGGAGTACCCCTTTAATCATGTGGCCTAGAAATGCTTATCCACCCTATAAACATCCCATATAAAAAGCCCGAAGTGTGATTGGCCAGCTGTGTCAAAGTTTTACTTCAGTGTTTCCCAACCAGGGTGCCTCCAGCTTTGTATTCAGTAATAAAAACATATATATAATATGTATAATATAAATTAGGGCTGCACGATATGGGGAAAATGTGCAATTGCGATTTTGGGCCTAAATATTGCAATTGCAATATGCGTTGCGATATAATAATAAAAAAATGGTGAAATGCCTCGATTTCACATCTATCCACCCATTTTATGCCCACCGCCTATTTCACATCTCCCCCTTGTCACCTTGTCATATTCTCCTCCCTTGTCACATTCTATTCTTGTCACATCCCCCTCCTGTCACATTCCCCCCCTTCTGTCACATTCCCCCCCCCCCCTCCTGTCACTTTCTTGTATTCTTGTACTGCAGCAATCCACTGGGTTTCCCAGGCGAATTTCAAATCTTCCGCGGGACCCGGGAAACCTAGTGTGTTGCTGCAGTACAAGACCTTTCCCCATCAGCCAATCACTGGCTTGACACGTGATACCACTGCTGCCAGTGATTGGCTGAAAAGGGAAAGGTCCTACAGTACTAAGAGAGGACACCTCGGAGCTCACAGAGACAAATCTGCACGGTCCAGGACTAGTTGAGCAGAAGGTTTTTATAATTTTTCTCCCTGCGCCCTTAGCTCAGTGTTTTTTCTAGCAGGGTGCATCCAGCAGTTGTGAAACCACTACTCCCAGCATGCCCGGACAGCCTTTGCCGGTCCAGGCATGCTAAGAGTTGTAGTTTTGCAACAACTGGAGGCATCCTGGTTGGGAAACACTGACTTTTAGTATTTAAATTAGTTTTTACCTGCTCTGGCCGGCCCCCGCCACGGGAGCCAGCCCAAGCATATAATTGGAGATATATAAAAAAAGAAAGAAAAAAAAAAATACACACACATATACATATATATATATATATATATATATATATATATATATATGTGTGTGTGTATGTATATATATATATATATATATATATATATATATATATATATGTGTGTGTATGTATATATATATGTGTGTGTGTGTATTTTTTTTATATTTTTTTTTCTTTTTTTTCTTTACAAATGCATTGTGGTATAATTACAATAGTCACAACTATTTTGTATGTGCTTTAGAACAGTGTTTCCTAACCAGTGTGCCTCCAGCTGTTGCAAAATTACAACTCCCAGCATGCCTGGGAGTTGTAATTTTGCAGCAGCTGTAGGCACACTGGTTGGCAAACACTACTTTAAAAGATAATGCCTTTAGCCATCTGTTTCAACATGTTGAATGTTTTTGCTTTGAAATAACTTTTTTTTTTTTCTCTCCCCTCTTCCTCTTTGCAGCTGATCCCCTGGTTGGAAGCATAGCCACCCAGTATTTGACCAACAGAGCAGAGCATGACAGGATAGCCAGGCAGTGGACCAAGAGATACGCTACATAAATTGGACAGCGTGAAGAAGCACAAGGCATCTGTACAATGTGCAAGGAATCTTTATAGCCTATACAATACGGACTTCTGTGTATATGTTAAACTGATTCTACTCTCTGCTTTTATCCTATATGGTTATACTGCCCCAAAAGGTAAATGCTATCAAGAGTAGAACTTTGTAGCTGTAGATTAGTAACGTTAAAATGCCTACTTGCAAGTCTTGCTTCTTTGGGATATCAAAATGTATTTTGTGATGTACTAAGGATACCGTTTCAAACCAAATATTATAGTGCATTTTAGCCTAATTCATTATCTGTATGACGACATTATTAAAGTTTAGCTGTAGATTATTAGAAAATGTCATTTGTATTAAACCCAGAAATATTTCCGATTTATGTGGTACACGCTGTTGTGAATACTGTTTTACCTTTGTCAGTTTGTACTGAAAGGATTTCCTTTATCCCTTTGTAGCTCAGAGAGCACCCAATGTATTACCCCAAACACAATAAACATGTTCCCTAAGGTGTAGTTTCTTTGCTTCCACATGCTTAAATCAATGGACTATTGAGTGACACAGTGCCGCGGTATTTTAAGATTCCACCCATTGATCGGTTTAATACACCATTTTATAATCTCTCATTTCCATTTGCAATGTATTTGATGGTTGAGTTTATAGAAAGGTTTCTTATTTTTTGCTTCTTATTGTTAAAAGAACAAAAAAAAAAAACGAAATATTGTATATATTTACATGTTATGTAGCAGAGGGGAGTGTTTACTGTCATAAAGATTAAAGTGTTATGGTGCATTAAATGGCTTTCAAGTGAAGGTGACTGTATTCTGACACCTATGGAGACATGGAAGACAAAAAGGGTGTGATTATAAAGAGCTTTTCGTTCTCGCTCTGAACATCTGTCCTGTAGATCAGTGATGCCTGTTGCGAATTATCATTGTGAGTTGGAAACTGTAAGGGGGAGGGGGGGAGGAATTACTGCCTGAGCTTCATGCTGGTTAGCTCGCATCAGACTTTCTTTTACTATACTTTACTAGATGGTAATAACAAAAACATTTATTTTTATATATATATAATATATATATATATATATATATATATATATATATATATATATATATATATATATATAATATAGTGTGTGTGTGTGTGTGTGTGTTTTAGCCACACTGGTGGTAGCAGGAAAGAAGTATACAATATGAAATGGGGGTATTTTGTAAAAATATTGGATATATCTATATCCAATATTTTTACAAAATACCCCCATTTCATATTGCATATCTCTTTCCTGCTACCACCATTGTGGCTAGAACGCATAAGCAGGGTCTCCTTTGCATGAGTCCTTGCAGAGGTTTGCATGATGCTAAATATTCACTACAGCCTTAGGGCCATGTTCTCACTATACACGGATAGGGGGCCAATCTTATTGACCGGCACTTATAATCAAAGCTTTTACATAGCTAGAACGTAGAGACCCATTGCTGCAATAATCTGACAGGTCTACATTTACTATTACACGGAGAAATGTGCAGTTGATGGCCAAAGGGTGTTTGTTTTGACCCATCAAGAAAAATAAAAATCTGTTTGCTTCGATCATTGAGCCTAATACACAGAACAATATCGGCCTGTTCAGCCAATAATCTCCTGTGTAATAGAGCTTTGTCTTTACCAAATCTGTTGATATTTCACACCATGTGGAGGTGAATAAGTTGGTTCATATCCTATTAACATGCAATGGAACAAAATCTGCGTGGAATAATGACTTTGTATGCTGTGCGTATTCCACATGGATTAGCTCCATTGAATGATAATGGGTCTTTTGTGTGGATCGAGCAGCAGATCTGCGGCAGCAATGAAGCTTTCAGCTTTGGATATCTGCTGCCTTGAAGAGGATATCCTGGAATTGAAAAACTGAGCTGTTTGTTTTTATTTTCCAAAAACAGTGCCACACCAGGTTGTGTGTGGTATTAAAAGTTAGCTCCAGGCATTTTAATGGAACTGAACTGCAATACCACAGACGACCTGAGGAAAGGAGGGGTGCTGTTTTTGATAGAAAGCAGCTCTGTTATTCTAAACCATGGTGACCCCTTAAAAAAAAAAAACACTTCAGATTGACCTATAGAAAATCTTAAATTGTAACTCTCATTAAAACAAATTTTTTGCTATTGCACTCCTTATGGCAAAGGGAGCTATGATTGGATGAGATTGGACACCCGTCACCCCCCCCCCCCCCCCCTCAGCACTCCCAGGCTGCACTTCCTGTGTTTGGACTTCGGTCCAAAGTCTGTGTATGAGATGGGGGAAAATGTGCGCTTGAGCTTTTTTAAGCACAAATAAAAAACATAGAAACAAAGTATATTAGAGAGATTTTTTATTTACCATAAAGAGTGCAATAGCAAAAATTAGTTTTAATGACTTACCCTTTAAACGTGTGAACGCACCCAAGGGCAGAAGCAGGAAAAACTACTTTGACAATCTAAGGATAGGAAGTGTAAAATATGTGTAGCTCACTTAGGATAAAAGAAATAATGTGCTTGAGGTTAAAGGTGTTGCCTTCACCCAAAAGGCCTAATGTAATATGTAGAAATTATAAATAAAAAATATTTATGTGAACCAGTCCTCAAAAGCACAGGGGAGAGAAAAAGGAAAAGACTAGTGGAGATGGGATCCAAGAAATGGTCTTTATTATATAAAAAGGATATATATGACCAATCGCCTAGCAGGGCCCTTGCTAAAGGCGAATGGAATATACTGGGTAAAAAATAGATATAATAAAAAATACAGAATATAGTAGGATTAAAATGAGATGAATATGATGGGTAAGTAGCACCAAAGAAAATTCATTAATTAAATATCTGCTGCATATATCAGGAGAAAACGTTCTCAGTCCATATAATTCATAGGGATATTTCAATGAAAAATCCACAAGAAATGTCCAGAATGAAAAGTCACAATTAGTTTGGGTGTGTCCGGAGTAACGATATATGGTAGTGAGTGTAGCCACAATAGCTACAATAGGAAATTCATGGACAGGTAATGCAGACAATGTGGCAAACACTGTCAGCGATGAAGATGTCAAGTCTCGGTGCACAGCACCACTCACCCTCCTTTGGAGTCCTCAGGTCCGGGCTGGCACTGCTGAGTCCGGCACTCTGGATATCAATGCCCGCCTGGGTGGTATGCTGGGTGAATGGCTGAATCTCCGGGGGTCCGAGTGTCCTGGGCTGGCACGGGAGGCGTCCGGCCTTGGGGAGGATGATGTCCAGGAGTAACTCTGCCGACCGGGGCTGTGAGAGGATGCAGGTAACAGGTGGTGCAGATTGCACGTATGAATAAGGTGCTAACAGCGCGCATGCAGCAGTGGTCCCGGAATCGCGGGCATCCAGCTGTTGCAATTGGAATATGGCAGATACAGTCTATTTGAAGTGATATACACTTATGGATAAGGTGCAGATAATGGGCTATAATCTAAGGATAGGCCATGAATGTTTCATCCTGGAAAACCTTTTCAATGTGTGTTTGGGAAGAGGGGGCTGGAACCCCCAGTAATCAGTACATCAAAGGGGCTGCAGCATCAATATGTTGCTTATGTTCAGGCACAGTCTTTGGCCAGTATATTTGGCAATGCCTAATTTAGCAGCAAAGGACCCTGCTACACATAGGTCCCCGCACTTTTTGCCCCTTTTGTTCTAACAATTGGCCGGGGTGTAAACACTTAAAGGGGTACTCACTTTTTTTTTTTACATTTTTTTATCAACTGGTGCCAGAAAGTTTAAACAGATTTATAAATTACTTCTATTAAAATTTTTTAATTCTTCCAGACCTTATCAGCTGCTGTATGATCCACAAGAAGTTTGTTTCTATTTGAATTTCCTTTCTGCCTGACCACAGTTTTCTCTGCAGACACCTCTGTCCAGAGTAGGAGCAAATCCCCATAGAAAACCTATCCTGCTCTGTAGAGTACCTGACATGGCTCATATTGTACTTTAATACTGTGAAAAAAACATTTAAGCAAAAGTTATATTGTTTGGGATTGGTACCAATGTGTGTGAAATGTTCATGCTGTGTGGATAATGCACTGTTTACAGGCTATACTTTGTTTCCACTAGAACACAAAACATGATGGCAGAGTCAAACCTGTGAACTGCCCAATGGACCCCAATGATGCATGTCCCAAAAGCAACATGTGAATTGCCATTATCACGTTAAAAAAGCTTCTCTTAGGACACTTCAGAGAAATGGCCATAACATTGGTTCTATAACCAAATCAATGTAATGCCAAGCTCTTAGTGCAGCTGGAATGTAGACTAGAGGAATCTGGCTACTGTACATTATGTCCTGCCCACCCCCACACCTACATGGACAGAGGTGTCAGCAGAAAGCATTGTGGTCAGGCAGAAAGGAAATTCAAAAAGAAAAGAACTTCCTGTGGATCATACATCAACTGATAAGTACTGGAAGGATAAAGCTTTTTTAATAGAAGTAATTTACAAATCTAACATTTGAGAGAGCATGGAAAATAAGCGGCACTCACCACAGACAGCTAGCGACAACTTCTTTATTTCTTAGGCGTGCAGTAAAACATGCACCTGCATGTTTTACTGCACGCCTAAGAAATAAAGAAGTTGTCGCTAGCTGTCTGTGGTGAGTGCCGCTTATTTTCCATGCTCTCTCAAATGTTTGATTCATGACTCTGTCCTGGCTGAGCACCCCACAAGCAGCAACATACATACACACCTGTTCCATCAAGAGCGAATATCAGGCTGCACGGTTGGCTGTGCCGAACGCTGTTTCTTACTACAAGCATTAATTTACAAATCTGTTTAACTTTCTGCCACCAGTTGAAAAAAAAAAAGTTTTCCAGTGGAGTACCCCTTTTAAACACTCAGACCCCGATCACCGATCAAAACTTTTTACATGTCTCTAGGACATGTCAAAAGTTTTCCAAAAAAAAACAGATACACTTTAATGTATGAAACAAGTGACGTCACATTGCTCCGGCCCCTGTATAGCCTGTCATTACGAACAGAGCAAGTTTGCTCTGTGCAGTAATGACAGAGGGGTGCTGCAGCAGAGATCTCGGGGGTCGCCAGCAGCGGGACCCCCGCGATCAGACATCTTATCCCCTATCTTTTGGATAGGGGATAAGATGTCTAGGGGTGGAGTACCCCTTTAACAGAATGTATGCTGCCCATGAAGGGACTCTGCAACATTACTTTCCTTTCTGATGTTTGATGGGTATGGAGAGGCGCATTGCCACACTGAGAGGTCAGGTTGTTGAGGCAATCTGAAGGTTGTGAGGGGAGATTAACCCTTTAAGGACATACGCTGTAAAGGTGTGGCACTGCATATCGTTACTTCGCGTACATCGCTGTACATTTAAAGTGTGGCTGTAGTGCGAGCATAGGAACCGCCGGTAATGGCGGACATCAGCGATCACGTTGATATTTGCCATTAACCCCTCAGATGCTGTGAACAATACAGATCATGGCATCTCTGGCAGTGTGGCACTTAAAATGGCTGATCTAATCACCCGTGGCACTGCCGCGGGATCAGATCAGCTAAGATGGCAGACGGAGGTTCCCTCACCTGCCTCTGTCCGCCTCCCTGGGTCTTCTGCAATGATCTGCCATTCAGCAGACCAGAGCAGAAGATTTCCGATAATACTGATCTAATGATAACTATAAATAGTTCTTTATGGGGACTAAAAAAGTTTAAAATAAAATGTAAAGTGAAAAAGTAAATAAAAAAAAAAAAAGGGAAATCGTCCCTTTTCCCCATATTAATACAAAAAAGCATAAAGGATAAACAAATTTGGTATCGTGCGTAAATGTCCGAGCTCTAAAAATATAATGTTAATGATCCCCTTATGGCTAACGGCATAAACGAAAAAAAAAAAGTGGTCAAAATAGGGCAATTTTAAACGTACTGATTTTGTAAAAGAAAAAAAAAAAAGTACAATAATAGAAAAGTATGTAACCGTGGGTATCATTTTAATCGTATTGACCCAAAGAATAAAGAAAACATGATTTTCTTACCGTAAAGTGTACAGCGTGAAAACGACCCCCTCCCCCCAAATTAGCGAAGTTATGATTTTCGTTTAACCCCTTAACGACCACGGACGTAAATATATGTCTTGGTTTGGCGGTACTTTTGCGCACCAGGACGTACATTTACGTCCTGTGTATGACCGCGAGCATCGGAGAGGTGCTCGTGTCATACACGGTAGGTTCCGGCTGCTATCAGCAGCCGGGGATCCGCCGGTAATGGCAGACATCTGCGATCGCGCGGATGTCCGCCATTAACCCCTCAGATGCTGTGATCAGTATAGATCACAGCATCTGCGGCAATGCGCATGTTAAAATAGATTATCGGATCACTCACAGCGCTGCCGTGGCAATCCGTTAATCTGTAATGGCAGACGGAAGTCCACTCACCTGCCCCTGTCTGTCTCCCGGCATCTTTTGCTCTGGTCTGAGATCGAGCAGACCAGAGCAGAAGATCACCGAAAATACTGATCAGTGCTATGTCCTATGCATGGCACTGAACAGGATTAGCAATCAAATGATTGCTATAGATAGTCCCCTATGGGGACATAAAAAGTGTAATTATTTTTTTTTTAAATGTTGAAAAATCCCCTCCCCCCAATAAAAATGAAAATTGTTTAGTTTTTCCCATTTTAAAGGGGTTGTGCGCTGCCCTGCCTTTCGGAGCTCCGCTCGCAGTGTCCTGAAGTTCATTACTCCGAACGCTGTGTGGGGCTTGGACAACTGGTCGCGCAAAAAACAAGCCCTCATACTACTCATACTATTACCGAATGAATGTAATGTTGAGCTGTTAGTGTACCTGGAATGATTGACTAAAGGGGTCTGACTACTGTACATTTTGCCTCCCACACCATAATCTCAGGAGTATGACTGGAGTGAAATTTACTTGCGAAGGCCTTTTCATGTGGTCTCCAGACCAATCTCTGGCTATCATTGCAGTTGAGACAAATGTCTAACTCATTATTGAAGAGGCTAGACCTCCGTTTCAGCCTCCATTTCCATCTTGCGTTACCACATAACATTCTGTTGCTGGCTTTCTGTCTTGTAGAACAATGTCTTGTAAGCAATTTCTGATGGTTTGTGTAGACACCGTTCAACACCCTAGGCTTGGTATTTGACTTTCAATCTCACTCGAGATATATCAGTTCTAACATTGGCCTATGCTTGTAGAGATGTCCAGGGATGTCTCAGTTTGAGGATCCTGTCCTTACCTGAGTAAAATGTTTTTGATCTGGCTTTTATATCGTTGAAGCCTTTTCCATGCGCCAAAGATTGGAACAAGGTGCTTGGAAAATGTGATCATTTGGAGATCTTAGTGACACCTGCTGCTTGCTTTAATTTAATTACCGTATGGCTTGTCCTTCTTGGTGTTCAAATTTCAATGTTGAAAAGTTTATATATGGGACAAAAAAAAAGGCCAACTACATATCACACATTTTTATTTCATTAATAAGGGACACATTATACAGCTTGAATATGTCATGAATTAAATTTTAAGTGCAAATAAAATGTATATCAGTTCTTTGACAGAAGCAGGCGTTTGGCATTTACTCCTACCCTTGTTCTCTAAAACACCCCTCATAGTCTCAGTATTATTAAAATTCAAGTCTGTTAACAGGGCGGCAAGGGTATTTGCTTAACTTAATTCACACTTCACGAGATCAAATGCACCAAGCAGTGTGGATTGGAACATTGTTATCCTGGAAGATAGCATCACTATCTGGAAACAAAGTCTGGACCATAGAATTGAGTTGGTCACTTACAATATCCAGACACTTCTGGGCTGTTACTTTACCTTTGGACAACAGTCAGACCCAAAGAGTGCGATGATATAGCACTGCAGACAATACAGGAATGCCAGTTATTCATTACAGTGTGTTAATAGCAGTCAACATTGTAGGCTTCATCTGGTGATTTCCAGACATACACACAAGTGGGTAGAACTGTGAAACCTGAATCATCAGACCATATCACGTTTCCATCCTGCAGTGTCTGTATTTTGTGTTTTTGCACAGTTAAATATGCTGTTTGACTTTTGTGGCGTCAGCTAAGGTTTAGCTACTGCAGATCAGCAATAAATATCATCTTTGTGTAGTGTGCTCCTTAAAGGGGTACTCTGGCCCTAAGACATCTTATCCCCTATCCAAAGGAAAGGGATAAGATGTCTGATTGCGGGGGTCCCACCTGTGTGCTCCACACAGTGCTGGAGGCTCCGAGTCTGAAGCCTCACGACCACGGGGCCGGAGTATCGTGACCCCGCCCCCATGTGACATCACTCCCGCCCCCTTAAATGCAAGTCTATGGGAGGGGGTGTGCACACTAAAAATCCACACCAAGCAAATGAAGGTGTAAAAATCCACTATAGCATTGTGGAGAGTTTCTCAGGTGAATTTGATTTGCTACAAATTTACATAGTGAGACTTTGTCGCACTTAAGCCGAAAACAAAAATAACCCCCTTTAACCACTTAGGGACCCAGGGCGTACAGGTACGCCCCAACACCCTGGTACTTAAGGGCCCAGGGCGTACCTGTACCGGATCGGGATGACTGCTGATATCTATCAGCTGGCACCCCGTTCAAACCCCTGGAGGGGGTCCTGAGACCGCGATTCAGACTGGCGATTCCAGGTCAATCGTGTCTCTGGTGACCCGGTGACCCAGAAAAAAAGAGTGAAAGGGGCTGTCTGAGACAGTCCCATTCACCCTTACCCAGCAGGAGTAAGGTGGCATGGGTGCCACCTCACGATCATGTGATCGATCGGAACGACCGACCAATAACTGCCCTGCTGGGCAGTGATCGGGGCGGCGATCGGGGCCGGCGGGGGTCTCATACCTCTCCCTGGTCCGGCGGGGGTCCCCTCAGAAGCAGCGGCGGTGGTCCTGGCGGCAGGAGTGGTGGCAGCAGCGGCAGCCATCCCGGCGGCAGGATACAGCAGGAGGTGAGGCCTGTTCACCTCCTGCTGTTGCTTAGCAACAACTCTCAGCATGCACAGCCAAAGGGCATGCTGGGAGTTGTAGTTTTGCAACAGTTGGAGTTCCAACTACAACTCCCAGCAGGCCCTTTGGTAGTCTGTGCATGCTGGGGGTTGTAGCTATGCAACAGCTGGAGGCAAATTTTTTCTACGAGAAAGTGTGCATCCAGCTGTTGCATAACTACAATTCTCAGCATGCCCTTCGTCTGTCAATGCATGCTGAGTATTGCAGTTTTGCAACAGCTGGAGACACATTGATTGTGAAACAGAGTTTGTGTCATAACTCAGTGTTTCACAACCAGTGTGCCTCCAGCTGTTGTAAAACTACAACTCCCAGCATGCACTGAGAGACTGTACATGCTGGGACTTCTAGTTTTGCAACAGCTGGAGGCACACTGGTTGCGAAACACTGAGTTAAGTAACAAACTCTGTGTTGCGCAACCAATTTGCCTCCAGCTGTTGCATAACTACAACTCCCAGCATCTATGGTCTGTCTTCTGTCAGTGCATGCTGGGATTTGTAGTTTTGCAACAGCTGGAGGTCTGCCCCCCCCCCCCCCCCCCCCATGTGAATGTACAGGGTACATTCACACGGGCTGGTTTACAGCAAGTTTTCTGCGGCAAGTTGAGATGCGGCAAATTTTCCGCCGCAGCTCAAACTCCCTGTGAGAAACTCACTGTATACCCCTGCCCGTGTGAATGTACCCTAAAAACACTACACATACCCCTTACAGAGTCCCCCCCCCCCCCACTTAGTAAAAGAAAAAAAAACATATTGTACGGAACTGTTTCGAAAACAGAGCCAGTTTTGCAGCAGCTGGAGGCACCCTGTTTGGCAAACACTGCTGTAGGGTATTTTGGTGGTGGATGCAAATCCCCAAAATAAGCCTCAAATGCGCATGGCGCTCTCTCGCTTTGGAGCCCTGTCGTATTTCAAGGAAACAGTTTAGTGCCACATATGGGGTATTTCCGTACTCGGGAGAAATTGTGTTACAAATTTTGGAGGGCTTTTTCTCCTTTTACCCCTAATGAAAAAGTAAAGTTGGGGTCTACACCAGCATGTTAGTGGTGTAATTTTATTTTATTTTTTTACTCTAACATGCTGGTGTTGCCCCATACCTTTAATTTTCACAAGCGGTAAAAGTAAAAAAAGACCCCCAAAATTTGTAATGCAATTTCTCCTGAGTACAGAACTACCCCATATGTGGACGTAAAATGCTCTGCAGACGCACAACAAGGCTCAGGAGTGAGAGCGCAGTATGTACATTTGAGGTCTAAATTGGTGATTTGCACAGGGTTGGCTGATTTTACAGCGATTCTGACAAACACAAAACAATAAATACCCACATGTGACCCCATTTTGGAAACTACACCCCTCACGGAATGTAACAAGGGGTATAGTGAGCCTTAACACCCCACAGGTGTTTGACAAATTTTCGTTAAAGTTGGATGTGAAAATGAAGAAAAAAAATTTTTTCCACAAAAATGCTGGTGCTATCCTACATTTTTCATTTTCACAAGGGAGAATAGGAAAAAAAGCTCCCAAAAATTTGTAGCCCTATTTCTTCTGAGTAAGAACATACCCCATATGTGGATGTAAAGTGCTCTGCGAGCGAACTACAATGCTCAAGAGAAGAGAAGGAGCGCCATTGGGCTTTTGGAGAGAGAATGTGTCCGAAATTGAAGGCCACGTGTGTTTACAAAGCCCCCATAGTGTTAGAACAGTGGAACCCCCCACATGTGACCCCATTTTGGAACCTACACCCTCAAATAATTTAACAAGGGTTGCAATGAGCATTTACACCCCACAGGTGTCTGACAGATTTTTGGAACAGTGGTCCGTGAAAATGAAAAATTAAATTTTTCATTTGCACAGCCCACTGTTCCAAAGAACTGTCAAACTCCAGTGGGGTGTAAATGCTCGCTGCACCCCTTATTAAATTCTGTGAGGGGTATAGTTTCCAAAATGGGGTCACATGTGGGGGTCCACTGTTCTGGCACCACAGGGAGCTTTGTAAATGCACATGGCCCCCGACTTTAATTGTAAAAAATGAAGATTTAGAATTTTCTACTTCACTTTGCTGCCATTCCAGGAAAACACCTAAAGGGTTAACACACTTTCTGAATGTAATTTTGAATACTTTGAGGGGTGCAGTTTTTTTTATAATGGGGTCATTTATGGGGTATTTCTAATATGAAGGCCCTTCAAATCCACTTCAGAACTGAACTGGTCCCTGAAAAATTCCGATTTTGAAAATTTTGTGGAAAATTGCTGCTGAACTTTGAAGCCCTCTGCTGTCTTCCAAAAGTAAAAACATATCAACTTTATGATGAAAATATAAAGTAGACATATTGTATATGTGAACCAATATATCATTTATTTGGGATGTCTATTTTCCTTATAAGCAGAGAGTTTCAAAGCAAAAAAAATGCTACATTTTCAAAGAAATTATGCAGGTATTGACAAATATTTACCACTGACATAAAGTAGAATATGTCACAAAAAAACAATCTCGGAATCAGAATGAAAAGTTGTAGCATCCCAGAGTTATTAATGCTTAAAGTGACAGTGGTCAGATGTGCAAAAAATGCCTTAAAGGCGAACTCCAGACCATATAAATTGTCCCCCATAGTGCCGGCAGTAAAAAAATAAAGATGTACATACCTTACTCCGCTCCCCCTGGGCCTCCGGTAACCAGCTCCGGTCTCCGCCGCAATCCACTTCCTGGTTGCCGGTGGTCGGATGAATCAGCCAATCACTAGCCGCAGCGCAGTCCGACTCGGCCGGCGATAGGCTGAGCGGCAGTGTGACATTTTCGGCCCCGGCCGCAGGTGCCGATGTAGTGAAACATTTTGTGTCCTGAAGTGTTTTCACTTCCGCTCAGCCTATCGCCGGCCGAATCTGACTGCGCTGCGGCTGGTGATTGGCTGATTCATCTGACCACCGGCAACCAGGAAGTGGATTGCGGCGGAGACCGGAACCGGTTACCGGAGGCCCCGGGGGAGCGGAGAAAGGTATGTACATCTTTATGTTTTTAACTGCCGGCACTATGGGGGCCAATTTTTATGGTCTGGAGGTCTCCTTTAAGTCCTTGAGGTGAAAATGGGCTGGGTCCTTAACCCCTTAAGGACACATGACGTACTGGAACGTCATGTGTCCACTCCCGATCTATAACGCGGGGCCACGGCGTGGCCCCGCGTCATAGCGGGTCGGGCCCGGCCTCTAACAACGGCCGGGACCCGTGGCTAATAGCGCGCGGCATTGATCGCTGTGCCGCGCGCTATTAACCCTTTAGACGCGGCGTTCAAAGTTGAACGCCGCGTCTAAAGTGAAACCGAAAGCATGCCGGCTAGCTCAGTGGGCTGTTCGGGATAGCCGCGGTGAAATCGCGGCATCCCGAACAGCTGACAGGACAGCGGGAGGGCCCCTACCTGCCTCCTCGCTGTCCGATCGCCGAATGACTGCTCAGTGCCTGAGATCCAGGCATGAGCAGTCATGCGGCAGAATCATCGATCACTGGTTTCTTATGAGAAACCAGTGATCAATGTAAAAGATCAGTGTGTGCAGTGTTATAGGTCCCTATGGGACCTATAACACTGCAAAAAAAAAGTGCAAAAAAAAAGTGAATAAACATCATTTAACCCCTTCCCTATTAAAAGTTTGAATCACCCCCCTTTTCCCATAAAAGAAAAAACACAGTGTAAATAAAAATAAAAATAAACATAAATGGTATCGCCGCGTGCGGAAATGTCCGAATTATAAAAATATATCGTTAATTAAACCGCACGGTCAATGGCGTGCGCGCAAAAAAATTCCAAAGTCCAAAATAGTGCATTTTTGGTCACTTTTTATATCATGAAAAAATGAATAAAAAGCGATCAATAAGTCCTATCAATGCAAAAATGGTACCGTTAAAAACTTCAGATCACGGCACAAAAAATGAGCCCTCATACCGCCCCATACACGGAAAAATAAAAAAGTTATAGGGGTCAGAAGATGACAATTTTAAACGTATTAATTTTCCTGCATGTAGTTATGATTTTTTCCAGAAGTCCGACAAAATCAAACCTATATAAGTAGGGTATCATTTTAATCATATGGACCTACAGAATACATATCAGGTGTCATTTTTACCGAAAAATGTACTACGTAGAAACGGAAGCCCCCAAAAGTTACAAAACAGCGTTTTTTTTTAAATTTTGTCGCACAATGATTTTTTTTCCCGCTTCACCATAGATTTTTGGGCAAAATGACTGACGTCATTACAAAGTAGAATTGGTGGCGCAAAAAATAAGCCATCATATGGATTTTTAGGTGTAAATTTGAAAGAGTTATGATTTTTTAAAGGCAAGGAGCAAAAAACGAAAATGCAAAAACGGAAAAACCTCCGGTCCTTAAGGGGTTAAGGGGTTAAAAAAAATCACTTACATATAGAAGCAATAATAAACCCCCTCCCCTAGGTTTTAATATTTGAAAGGGGGGAAAAAAAAAGTACCTAAGTGTGATAGATATTGTTGGTTCCAGAAAAGGTCAACAGCTTATTCTTATATCTCAAACATTGTTCTGTGTAAAGAAAACGTGCAGCTTATTCTTCTTTCATCGGATGTTTTACCTTCACTTTGTAAAACCCCTCAAGAATTGCGCAGGTTTTTTGTCTTACATTCAGCATTTTCTCTGTGTAACGCTACATTGTGTTTGCTAGAAGTGTAGCTATTCCTCTTGATCTAGGTTGGAATGTTTTTCTGGTTTACATCCGGCAGATTTCTTGCAAATGTCCCTTTAGTCAGGTCTTAACATGACTTTTCCTGGTCAATAATCATTAAAGTAATTCCAAAACACAGATGTCATGATATCACTTCCAGACGTCTGTGGAGAAACATTCCACATTGCAAATTGGCTTGTGTGTTTACATTGGGTTAAAAAGTGATGTATGCCAGGAGCATGTCAGAAGGATTGACAGAGGGGAGACATGCTGGAGGGCTGATAAAGGGGGAGATTTATCAAGACCTGTCCAGAGGAAAAGTTGCTGAGTTGCCCATAGCAACCAATCAGATCGCTGCTTTCATTTTTAACAAGGCCTCTGCAAAATGAAAGAAGGGATCTGATTGGTTGCTATGGGCAACTGGGCAAATTTTCCTCTGGACAGGTCTTGATAAATCTCCCCCATATAACATACAGTGGTCCCTCAAGTTACAATATTAATTGGTTCCAGGACGACCATTGTATGTTGAGACCATTGCATGTTGAGACCATAACTCTATAGAAACCTGGTAATTGGTTCTGAAGCCCCAAAATGTCATCCAAAAATAGGAAAAGGTGAAGAATAAAGAAAAATAAGTAGATAACTAATAGAGATAAAGCAAATCCTTACATATAAAAGTAAGAAAGATCTGCTGGGAGCTGTAATCTCTGTCTATGTCAGTGTTTCCCAACCAGGGTGCCTCCTCCAGCTGTTGCAAAACTACAACTTCCAGCATGCCCGGACAGCCGTTGGCTGTCCGGGCATGCTGGGAGTTGTAGTTTTGCAACAGCTGGAGGCACCCTGGTTGGGAAAAAAATGGTTTATGTAGAGGACAGGAGCTACTTCAGGGTCATAGGCGTGCGCACGGGGTGTGCCGGGTGTGCACAGGCACACCCTAATCGCCGCTGCTGCAGGACTTTTTTTTTTTTTTCTCTCCTCACTACTAAACCCCAGCCCCACCGGACATCCCCGACATCACCAGCCGGAGGACGGGGGATAGATTGGCCGGAGCCGCAAATTTAAAAAAAAATGCATTTTTAAACATCCGGTGTGCCCTGAAAGACTTTCAGGGCACACCGGATGTTTAAAAATGCATTTTTTTTAAATTTGCGGCTCAGGCCGCTCTATCCCCCGTCCTCCGGCCGCTCTATCCCCCCTTCCTCTGGGCCGCTCTTTCCCCTTCCTCCGGGCCGCTCTATCCCCCGTCCTCCGGCCGCTCTATCCCCCCTTCCTCTGGGCCGCTCTTTCCCCTTCCTCCGGGCCGCTCTATCCCCCGTCCTCCGGCCGCTCTATCCCCCCTTCCTCTGGGCCGCTCTATCCCCTTCCTCCGGGCCGCTCTATCCCCCGTCCTCCGGCCGCTCTATCCCCCCTTCCTCTGGGCCGCTCTATCCCCTCCTCCGGGCCGCTCTATCCCCCGTCCTCCGGCCGCTCTATCCCCCCTTCCTCTGGGCCACTCTTTTCCCCTTCCTCCGGGCCGCTCCTCCCCCTTCCCCGGCCGCGCACACTGCTGCGCTAACTGCAGACGCAGGGGCTGCCCCGCAGCTGCGCACGTCTGCTTCCACCTCCTGGGATGATCCTGGCCGCAACTCCTGACACCGAGTGTCCATTCCTTGACGTGAGGAAGAAGTGGGCGATGGTGCAAAGTGTGCAGCAGATGGGAGTGGACGTGCCCGGCCTCTGACCCCAACATGGCTGCCGCAGGTAAGAAAAGTGCACAGAGCGAGGACGGGAGGGGGGTGGTGTGTGTGTAATATGTATGTATGGTGTGTATTATGTATGTATGATGTATTTATGTTTGATGTGTGTGTATATATAATGGATTTGTGTATGTATTATGTATGGTATGCATATGTATGTATTATGTATGTATTATATATGTATGATGTTTGTATTTATGCATTATGTATGTATAATATATATATATATATATATATATATAATGCATAAATACAAACATCATACATATATAATACATACATAATACATACATATGCATACCATACATAATACATACACAAATCCATTATATATACACACACATCATACATAAATACATCATACATACACACATCATACATACAGAACATACAGTACATACATACCATATATATGTTATGTATGTACTGTATGTTATGTATGTATGATGTATTTATGTATGATGTGTGTAATATGTATGTATGGTGTGTGTATGATGTGTGTGTATATATAATGGATTTGTGTATGTATTATGTATGGTGTGCATATGTATGTATGATGTATGCATGTATTATATATGTATGATGTTTGTATGCATATAGTATGAATTTATGTGTGTGTGTATATATATATATATATATATATATATATATATATATATAATATATATATGTGTGTGGGTTATGCATGTATGATGTGTGTATGTATGTATGACGTATGTATATATGTATTATGAATCAGAATAAAAGAAAAAATAAAGTTTCCTCCAGCTCTTCCAAGGATAACGGTGCTTGTAGTATTAAACCATCAAACCTTTAATCTGTATACATTATAAATAGAAAAAGGTGACATCATAAAAGAGAAGTGAGACTCCAGTGCGTTTTGGGCTACATATAGCCATTATTAAGAGCGACATTTTGCTCAAAACGTGTTGGCGTTTCATTTCTCTTTAATGATTGATGTCACCTTTTTCTATTTTTAATGTATACAGATTAAAGGTTTGATGTTTTAATACTACAAGCACCTTGAAAGAGGCAACTTTCTTTTTTCCTTTGTTCTGATACACGGGACACGGCCTGTTCTCTGCAGTCCGTGCTCTTCTAACCAGCAAAAATACTAAAAACTACTACAGCACCGACCCGGTAGCTGAAATAAACATTTTTAATTTTTTTTTATGTATTATGTATGTATTTTATATTATGTATATATTATGTACGCAATCCCCCACACAGCACCCATAGCACCCCTCAAACACACAGCACCCCTCAAACACACACACACAGCACCCCCCCCACACTCACACACAGCACCCCCTCCACACACACACACAGCACCCCCCCACACTCACACACAGCACCCCCTCCACACACACACACAGCACCCCCCCCCCCCCACACTCACACACAGCACCTCCTCCACACACACAGCACCCCCCCACACTCACACACAGCACCCCCTCCACACACACACAGCACCCCCCCCCCACACTCACACACAGCACCCCCCCCCCCCCCCCACACTCACACACAGCACTTCACACACACACACACACACACACACACAGCACCCCCAGTGCAACATAATGGGAGTTGTAGTTTTGGTCACCATATATTGTATCAGGGCATGCTGGGAATTGTAGTTGGTAACTGCAAATCCCAGCATTGCATTCCTTGAAGGAATGCAATGCTGGGAGGTGCAGTTACCAACTACAATTCCCAGCATGCCCTGATACAATCTATGATGACCAAAACTACAACTCCACACATCTATATAGGAGTACAATTTAGATTATGGTGCAACATGCTGGGAGTCCTAGTTTTGGGTCAGCTGCAGACCCAAAACTACAACGTGCACACTGCTCCAAGCTTGCTGGGTGCCGCATCACTTTTTCAACCAATCTGGTGCAAAAAAAAAATTCTATTTGGAATATCCCCCCCCCCCTCTGTGCCCCCTCTTATAGTAAAAGCGTTCTTCTGTTTGCCAAGTAAAGAAAAACATGAGTTTTACCATTCAACTTACTATTTTTTTTTTCAAATCCACATCAAATGCATCCCCATAAACACCAGCAAACATACACACAAGTGGGAGGTCTAGTCAGGGCTGGTGCATGGATTTTTGACACTCTAGGCAAAACCTAATTTTGACAACCCTTTGGCTCCGCCCATTGAACCCCTTGGCAAATATAAGATCAGGGGTAGAATTAGTCCCGTAAGCCTCATGGTAAATTCTAGACTTGCCCTCCTCCCTACAATTATAACTGTATTGCACCTAATGTGGGGGAACTGTACTGCACCTAATGTGGGGGAACTGTACTGCACCTAATGTGGGGGAACTATATTGCACCTAATGTGGGGGAACTGTACTGCACCTAATGTGGGGGAACTGTATTGCACCTAATGTGGGGGAACTGTACTGCACCTAATGTGGGGGAACTGTACTGCACCTAATGTGGGGGAACTGTATTGCACCTAATGTGGGGGAACTATACTGCACCTAATGTGGGGGAACTATACTGCACCTAATGTGGGGGAACTATACTGCACCTAATGTGGGGGGAACTATATTGCACCTAATGTGGGGGAACTGTATTGCACCTAATGTGGGGGAACTGTACTGCACCTAATGTGGGGGACTATACTGCACCTAATGTGGGGGAACTGTACTGCACCTAATGTGGGAAACTATACTGCACCTAATGTGGGGGAACAATACTACACCTAATGTGGGGGAACTGTACTGCACCTAATGTGGGGGAACTATATTGCACCTGTGGGGGAACTGTACTGCACCTAATGTGGAGGAACTGTACTACTAACCTAATGTGGGGGAACTATACTGCCAACCTAATGTGGGGGAACTATACTGCCAACCTAATGTGGGGTAACTGTACTACTAACCTAATGTGGGGGAACTATACTGCCAACCTAATGTGGGGGAACTGTACTACTAACCTAATGTGGGGGAACTATACTGCCAACCTAATGTGGGGGAAATATATTTCCATCCTAATGTGGGAGATTTATACTGCCAGCCTAATGTGGGGGAACTATACTGCCAACCTAATGTGGGGGAACTATACAAAAATATAAAATTGTACTATTTTGATCCCTATAGCACTTTTATTTTTCTGTATATGGGGATGTGAGGGTCATTTTTAGCGCTGTGATTTATAGTTTTATCGGTACCATTTTTTTTTTTTTGCTTTTTAGATATTTTTTATGGTATTTGAAGTGACTAATAGTGCTAATCTGATTAGTGCACTATTACGACTTTTGGGACCCCACTTCTGATTTTGCCCATGGCCATGTTAAGCCTAAAACCGGCCCTGGATACAATCCTCCTACACTATGCAAGCAAGAGTGTGTGTGTGTATATGTATGTGTGTGTGTGTATATATATATATATATATATATATATATATATATATATATATATATCTTTTTTCTTGTATGTACCATTCAGGGGGTAATGGCACCCTGTTTAGCTGTGCACCCCTCCCCCTTTCTCACAGGTGGAGTTTTAAATGGATCCAGCATGTCACCCAGTCAGAGGCTATATGCCCAGCAGAGGTGAGTGGATAGTTGAGTGTTAGGCTCAGAATTTGTGCTAGGTTCCCATCCTAAATGAGGCCACCTCCCCGTGGTGGATGGGGGACACGTTTTGATCAAAAAGTGCGCTAAGAGCCTCAATTTTTTTGACCAATGTGTGCTGCTGCAATCCTCTTTTTTTGTATATATATATATATATATATATATATATATATATATATACTCTCTCCAAAAGGAAACAGCAGCAATCGCCAGGTCCAGTATAGTAGCAAACTGATATTTATTGCATCAATAACAGCAACGTTTCGGCTAAAAGTGAGCCTTTCTCAAGCATGAGAAAGGCTCACTTTTAGCCGAAACGTTGCTGTTATTGATGCAATAAATATCAGTTTGCTACTATGCTGGACCTGGCGATTGCTGCTGTTTCCTTTTGGAGAGAGTGTGAAGTGTACCCGTCTTTGGCATTCGGGTGGATTACGGGCACATCCCCAGTGGTCATCCAGTGCTGGCTCCCTTTGTGTTTCTATATATATATATATATATATATATATATATACACACATACATAAACACACACACACACGCATGCGCGGAGTGAGTTTGTGCTTTAGGGTGCACACCCTAATGCAATAGGCTGCGCACGCCTATGTTCAGGGTCCTATACAGTACACACAGTGTCCCAAATGGAGCCGCCCTTACTTGGTGTCCAAAGGAGCTGCTAACCCTGGCACAGGTAAGGAGTAGTACAGAACTTGTAGTTCCTCCCTGTACTGTAGGGGCGCTACCAGCCACTGCATACACTTCAGTAAAACAGGTGATTTACCAGTAAAATGCCCATTCTGATTGGCCAGTTCCTCCAGTTGTGACATGTCTCACGGATCTGGACTGTCCCCATCATTGTATGTTGAGTCTGGTTTCAAGTTACAATGGTCCAGAAAAAAACATTGTATGTTGAAACTATTGTATGTTGAGGCCATTGTAAGTTGAGGTAACACTGTATATTAAGAAGAAAGAAAGCAGGAGCCAGCGCACGGTCTTCAGATTTATTCAAGAGGTGTAAGCAGGTAACAGGATAATACACATACCGGCACTCCAGACAGGATGTGACACGTTTCGGGTCACGTGACCCTTTGTCAAACCTCGCCATGACTAAGGGTCTTGTTACCCAAAATGCGTAGGCTTACGCTCTGTTCTGTTCATGTATCTGCTTTTATGCCAATAAACCATATTGCAACGGACATTAAGTGCTGGACGTTCTACCTTGTTTGCTGTATTGGGTGGTTGCGCTTCCGCCAGTCCGCGCACACCTGTGTCCAGTGGGAGGTGAGAGCTGTCTACTTGCCGGCTAAGAAAATGAAAGAGGGTTAGAAGTTGTCAAAGTAATAAAAAATATATATATTTTATTTGAAAACTAAAAAGGGTGATTTTCTTATGTACATGCAGCGCAATATACACATCCCCTATCTACAGGATAGGGGATAAGTGTTTGATCGCGGGGGTCCGACCGCTGGGACCCCCCTCGATCTCCCTAACGGGGCGCCGCCATTAGCGCTCATGGTGACGTAGCGTCGACCTAGAGGTCGACGGTGACGCCCCGTCTCCTCCCCGTCCCCATACAGTTCTATGGGGGAGACGGGGAGGCACGAACGCTGCCTCCCCGCCTCTCCCATAGAGATGTATGGAGGAGGCGTGCCGGCCACAATGTCATGCTGCGGCTGGCACGCCCCCTGCACGGGACAGCCGCGGCCCTGTACAGGAGATCACAGGCGGTCCCAGCGGTCGGACCCCCTGCGATCAAACACTTATCCCCTATCCTGTGGATAGGGGATAAGTGTTAATCACGCTGCAGATGTCCTTTAAGTCCACATAAGGGGCTTTTACATGCAATCATTAGATTCCTAACACTGAATAATACTAGACAATCTGCTGATAGACTCCGCTGAGTCAGGCTCTATCAGCAGATTAGACCCGGGACCTGTATGGAGCAGGTGAGAGGACCTCCAGCGTGCATTTAAACCCATTGGACCCCCACATAAATGTTGCGGGGGTACCAATCGGTTAGGGGGACATTCGTTGCAAAGCTTAAAGGGGTTGTGCGCTGCCCTGACTTTCGGAGCTCCGCTCACAGCGTCCGGAAGTTCATTACTCCGAACGCTGTGTGCGGGCTTCCGTGTTCGCGGCCGCCAGGCATGATGTCACGCCCGGCCCCTCGTAACGTCTCGCCCTCCCCCTCGTGACGTCACGCCCGCCCCCTCTACCAAAGTCTATGGGAAGAGGGCGTGACAGCGGTCGTGCCCCCTTCCCATAGACTTTCGTTGAGGGGGCGGGCGTGACGTCACACCCGGCGGCCGTGAACACGGAAGCCCGCACACAGCGTTCGGAGTAATGAACTTCCGGACACTGTGAGCGGAGCTCCGAAAGTCAGGGCAGCGCACAACCCCTTTAAGTGCCGTGATCACTACTGATTGATGATGTTCTCCATGATTGACTGTAAGTGCCTGGCTGCAGACAGCAGCCATCACTTACAGTCTATTAAGTGATCGCTGTTCCTTGCCCTCAGGATCTTAACCCCTTAACAACCACGGACGTAAATGTACGTCCTGGTTCCCGCACCAGGACATAAATTTACGTCCTGTGTATGACGGCGAGCATCGAAAGGGTGCTCGCGTCATACACGGCAGGTTCCGGCTGCTAGTACCAGCCAGGGACCCGCCGGTAATGGCCGACATCCGCGATCGCGCGGATGTCCGCCATTAACCCCTCAGATGCCGTAATCAATACAGATCATGGCATCCGATCATCCAGCATGGCGGCCGGAGGTCCCCTCACCTTCCTCCGGCCATCTCCCGGGGTCTTCTGCTCTGGTCTGAGATCAAGCAGACCAGAGCAGAAGATCACCGATAATACTGATCTGTGCTATGTCCTATACTTAGCACTGAACAGTATTAGCAATCAAAGGATTGCTATAGATAGTCCCCTATGGGGACATAAAAAGTGTAAAAAAAAAAGTTTAAAAATGTAAAAATAAAAAGTAAAAATTTTTTTTAAAAACCCCTCCCCCAATAAAAATGAAAATTGTCCGTTTTTCCTACTTTACCCCCAAAAAGCGTAATTTTTTTAATAAACATATTTGGTATCGACGCATGCGTAAATGTCCAAACTATCAAAATATAATGTTAATCATCCCGTACAATGAACGGCATAAATGTAAAAAATTAAAAAAGTCCCAAAATGCTGCTTTTTTGTCACATTTTATTTAAAAAAATTAATAAAAAATGATCTAAAAGTTTTATATATGCAAATGTGGAATCGATAAAAAATACAGATGACGGCCCCAAAAATTATCTCTCATACCGCCCTATATACGGAAAAATGAAAAAGTTATTTCAGACGATTTTAGATTACTGATTTTGTAGAAAAAGTTTTAGATTTGTTTTAAGCGGTACAAGAATATAAAAGTATCTAGCCATGGTTATCATTTTAATTGTATTGACCCACAGAATAAAGAACACATATAATTTTTACCGTAAAGTGTATAGTGTGAAAACAAAACCCTCCAAAGTGTGCAAAATTTGGGTTTTCATTTAAATTTCCTCCCTAAACATTTCTTTTTTGGGTTTGCCGTACATTTTATGGTAAAATGAGAGGTTTCATTACAAAGTACAATTGGTCACGCAAAAAACAAGCCCTTATATGGGTCTGTAGATGCAAATATAAAGGAGTTATGGATTTGAGAAGGCGAGGAGGAAAAAACAAAAATGCTAAAATAAAATTGGCATGGTCCTTAAGGTGAAAATGGGCTTGGTCCTTAAGGGGTTAATGTACGTCCTGGTACGTTAAGAACCAGGGCACCACAATGTACATTTACGTCCATTGTCTTTAACCCTTTAAGGACTGGGCGTTTTTCGGTTTTTGCTCTTTCGTTTTTTCCTCCTTACCTTTAAAAAATCATAACTCTTTAAATTTTGCACCTAAAAATCTGTATTATGGCTTTTTTGCACCACCAATTGTACATTGTAATGATATCAGTCATTTTACCCAAAAATCTACGGCAAAACGGGGGGGAAAAATCATTGTGCGACAAAATTGAAAAAATACAGCCATTTTGTAACTTTTGGGGGCTTCCGTTTCTACGTAGTAAATTTTTCGGTAAAAATGACACCTTATCTTTATTCTCTAGGTCCATACGGTTAAAATGATACCCTACTTGTATAGGTTTAATTTTGTATTACTTCAGAAAAAAATAATAACTACATGCAGGAAAATTTATACGTTTTAAAATTGTCATATTCTGACCCCTATAACTTTTTTATTTTTCCGTGTTCAGGGCTCTATGAGGGTTCATTTTTTGCGCAGTGATCTGAAGTTTTTGTCGGTACCATTTTTGCATTGATCTGACTTTTTGATCGCTTTTTATTCATCTTTTCATGATATAAAAAGTGACCAAAAATACGCTATTTTGGACTTTGGAATATTTTTGCGCGTATGCCATTGACCGTGCGGTTTAATTAGTGGTATATTTTTTTAATTCGGACATTTCCGCACGCAGCGATACCACATATGTTTTTGTTTTTATTTACACAGTTTTTTTTTTTTTTTATTATTGTAAATGCCGGGTGATTCAAACTTTTATTAGGGGAAGGAATAATTCAAAGGGTTAATGATTTTTTTACACTTTTCTTTTGCAATATTATAGCCCCCATAGGGGGCTATAACATTGCATTTACTGATCTTTAACAGTGTTCAATGCATCTCCATAGGGATGCATTGATCAGGGTTTTCGGCGATTGACTGCTCAAGCCTGGATCTCAGGCTTGAAGCATTCAATCGGCAATCATCGGACTGCAGGAAGGAAGGTAAGAGACCTTCCTCCTGTAGTACAGCTGTTCAGGATGCCGCAATTTCACCGCGGCGATCCCGAACAGCTCCCTGAGCTAACCGGCACTTTTTACTTTCACTATTAGCCACGTGGCTCAGCTTTGAGCGCGCGGCTAAAGGGTTAATAGCGCACGGCACAGCGATCAGTGCCGCACACTAGTAGCGGCAGGTCCCGGCTTCACTATGACGCCAGGCCCGCCGCGATATGATGTGGGGTCACCGTGGGACCCCGCGTTATATCATGGGAGCGGGACCAAGGACGTACTCATACGTCCTTGGTCCTTAAGGGGTTAAGGGGATAAGATATGAAAGCTGAGTTGTGATTGGTTGCTATGGGAAAATCACTCCCGTTTAGTCTCTGACAGACTGATAAATCTGGGACCATATGTCAATGTTTTGCATAGAGCACACAGCAGCTATTTACAACAACTAATCCATCTGCCCTGTTATTGTATATAGAAGTAGGTATTATGTTCATAAACCGAGATAAAGCTCTATATTCATTTCAATGATATGTTATGTCAGCAGAATATATTAGAGGAAAATAAATAAACCATAACCCTGAGCTTATGCCAAGTATGTTCTTTTGATATGCATGGATCCTGCACAAAAAGGTTAACTACAAAGAAGCCAGTGTGCAATGTATAGTCATATGGTTGTATATTTCTATGTATTCAGCAGTATTCTATAAGTGTAAAAGAATGAATACATTTTTACATGGTGATTTCCATCTGTACAGAATGCTGCATCATTTTTTAGCCCTATGAATAGTTTAAAGGAATTCTCCTAGTAAATCTCATACACTGTTATGCATAGTGGTGGGACTTAGAGGAAGGTGTATAACGCAATAGTCAAAGATCAACAAAAAGAAATTCCCTGTCCTGCAACATGCTTAAATCAATCTCTACCCATTATATTTTAGCCCAAAATCTCCCTTTCGGGCTGGGTTCACACTCGACTCAGAACGTCCGTTGCAGCAGAATAGGATTCCACTGCACAGTGCACACAACGGAATTTCATTGACAGAGCTTTCTGCTGCTGAAATTCATCCGTCAAAATAATGAATTTGTAGTGGAATTACACTGGTGGAATGGACGTCTGCCCAAAAAATGAACATGTGGGTGGAATTCTGCCAGACCGCATTGCTAACTATAAGACAGTGCATGTCCGGGCGTCTTACTGCCAATGATCTCGGCGGCACCTACTGCAAGCAGACATACAGTCAGTGGAAATCCACCGGCTGAATGTCTGCAGTGTGAACGAGCCCTTAGTGTCTGTTCACAATTCTGCCATGGAATTTTCTAGTCAAAATATTGTGTGAACATCTTCTTGAAATAACTTAGTTTCTATTATGCTGTAGAAGTTAATGAAATTTTTTTTTTTTAATTATGAATTCCCTAATGACAAAATTATCCTATTGTTTAAAAGTCATATCTGCCAAAACATATTTAACTCATTGTCACTGTAATTCATTTTTATATTGCCTACACATCATCATCTGACATGATTGAAGTTGGTTAAAAAAATTTTGCACATTCTTTGCTTTTACAATTACACTAATTCTTTCTGCCAAAAGTGTTCCCTGCAAAAGTGCTGACGGCAGTAAAAAAAAAATGAAGGATTTACTTTTAGTGTAAACAAACAGTTTATGTGTCAGATGCATTTGTTATATAATCCGAACTGCAGAGGAGATACATATCTAGCATTGTCTTTATAGCATTAGGGTAAAATAAGTCTGAACACAAAACAATAAACTGTAGGCCGTAAAAAACCATCTGGGTGAGGTGAGTTAAAGACTCATCGCAAGGTTATTTGTGTCTGCTGCTGGAAATAATAAGACCAGTTTTAAGACACTATCAATTTGGTTTTATGACTCAAGAATGCTCGGAATCCATTAAAACACTGGGTTAAAATCTTATGAAACCAAAAATTTATTTTGGTTGTGAAACACTTGGGAAATTGAGAGAGTATGTGAGAGTGGTATAAAAGATCATCTTCAAATCATGATGTTTTAAAAGAAAAACTAAAAAAGGGACCTACTTTTTACTAGACATAACTGGAGGCCATTATGTAACCCCTTGAGAAAGAGAACAAGCCGGTAGGGTCAAGATAACTCTACAGACCTGGTCATTTGACTTTCCTCAACATTAAAATTGAAACATCAACAAGGACAACGAGCTGTAAGGTTATCCAAATCGATCAAGTGTCAGGTATCACCAAGATCTGCAAATTATCAAATTTTCAAACAACTTGCTCCAATCTGCGCTGTGTTGTAGAAGCTTCAATGGTATAAAATTCAGATCGAAAGTACATTTTTTCAGCAATCGGATCAAGTCTATAGAGTATGACGATGTGCAATGGCTCCTGTGTGTCAACGTGCCAGCTATCGCCACTTGTGAGAAACTGAGAGACCTAGGCTTATTTCTCTGACAGGTCACCATGGGCATGGGCCAAGATGGCAGCACTGTTCAGCTTTGTGTGTCCCAGTGTTTGGGAGACCAACAACCAACTACAATGCTAGCAAGAGGTGCACAGAGGTGAATCTCTGCTCAGACGGATTATCAGATTAGAAGAATAGCAAAAACTGATCAGTTCTATACCGAGTTAAAGGGGTACTCCGATGGAAAACTTTTTTTTTTTTTAAATCAACTGGTGCCAGAAAGTTAGACAGATTTGTAAATTAATTCTATTAAAAAAACATAATCCTTCCAGTACTTATCAGCTGATTTATACTACAAAGGAAGTTATTTTCTTTTTGAGTTTCATTTCTGCCTGACCACAATGCTCTCTGCTGACACCTCTGTCCATGTAGGTGTGGGGTGGGCAGGACATAATGTACAGTAGCCAGATCCCTCTAGTCTACATTCCAAGTGCACTAAGAGCTTGGCATTACATTGATTTGGTTGTAGAACCAGTGTTATGGCCATTTCTCTGAAGTGTCCTAAGAGAAGATTTTTTAACGTGATAATGGCAATTCACATGTGGCTTTTGGGACATGCATCATTGGGGTCCATTGGGCAGTTCACAGGTTTGACTCTGCCATCATGTTTTGTGTTCTAGTGGAAACAAAGTATAGCCTGTAAACATAGTGCATTATCCACACAGCATGAACATTTCACACACATTGGTACCAATCCCAAACAATATAACTTTTGATTAAATGTTTTTTCACAGTATTAACCCCTTAAGGACGCAGCCCTTTTTCACCTTAAGGACTGAGCCCTTTTTCGCAATTATGACCACCGTCACTTTACGAATTAATAAAGCGAAAACGCTTTTACCGAATATTCTGATTCTGAGATTGTTTTTTCGTGACATATTCTACTTTATTTTGGTGGTAAATTTTTGGCGTTAATTGCATCCTTTTTTGGTGAAAAATCCCAAAATGTCATGAAAATTTAGAAAATTTTGCATTTTTCTAACTTTGAAGCTCTCTGCTTGTAAGGAAAATGGATATTCCAAATAAATTTTATTTTTCTTCACAAATACAATATGTCCACTTTATGTTGGCATCATAAAATGGACATACTTTTGCTTTTTGAAAAAATTAGAGGGCTTCAAAGTAGAGCAGCAATTTTCAAAAATGACATGAAAATTGCTAAATCTGAAGGGACAGGTGTTACAGAACTACAACTCCCAGCATGCCTGGGCAGTCTAGGCATGCTGAGAGTTGTAGTTTGGCAACATCTGGAGGGCTACTGTTTGGGCATCACTGTAACAGTGGTCTCCAAACTGTGACCCTCCAGATGTTGTAAAACTACAACTCCCAGCATGCCCAGACAGCCTTTGGCTGTCTGGGCATGCTGGGAGTTGCAGTTTGGCCCCCCTAGTGGTTGCCACAGTAAAGATCGATTTACTTTCACTTTCAATTCCCCCCCCCCCCCCCCCCACTGTCGATTCCCTACCTGAGCAAAGATCCAGCAGGCTCCAGCGAAGATCCCAGGTCCCCAGGCATCTTCTCCTGCAGGTACGGCCTCCATCTTCTTCCCAGAGCCCCTTGACATCCAGGGGCGGGCAGAACGGGGGGTTGCCATGGCAACCTTCTGTCCTGCGCTGCCATTGGTCAGAACTCCGTTCTGAGTAATGGCAGGGGATAGGAGGAGATCGCAGCTTTGCGACCTCATTCCTATCATTTAGGCTGATCGGGGCTGTTGCTGACAGCTCTGATCAGCCCTATTTTCCGGGTGATCGGGTCACCAGAGACCCGATCAACCCGGAATTGGAGAAAATCGCATGTCTGAATTGACATGCGATTTTCTCCGATCGCCGACATGGGGGGGGTCTCAGGACCCCCCTGGGCGATGTGCCAGGGTGCCTGCTGAATGATTTCAGCAGGCATCCAGCTCCGGTCCCCAACCGGCTAGCGATGGGAACCGGATTTCCCACGGGCGTATGGATACGCCCTCGGTCCTTAAGGACTCAGAATGCAGGGCATATCCATACGCACTGTGTCCTGAAGAGGTTAAAGTACAATATGAGCCATCTACTAATCCCCAGGGGCTCTGATATAAGCCTTCCCACTACCTTACACAGTGGTTAGATCACAGTGCATAAAGTTGAAGCCAGATTTGTGGTGACTTCATTTGAAGTGAAGAAACAACCCTTCTATGTGCTCATATAATGATGCTTTTCGACTATAAATGGTATAAGTAAAAAGAAAACAACTCCCGTTCCATCAAAAAAACTTGGTTTTGTAATTGTCAGCTTTATTCCTGTGCTTTTTTATCTAATTGGGAGTTACCTCCCCTTTTTTGTTGTCATCTCCATTTTGGTCATGAGTTTATAATGTATACCCCTATATATACCGGCATCTTGATGTAAGCTACATGCCTGATGAAAGGACAATCCCGGTCCTGAAACACGTTGCATTTTTAATAACGTTTGGAAAGGATTATATCTCTTACCTTCATTTATCTTGTTGGGAGATTCAGCAGAGCAGGAACAACTCCCAATTAATCCAGTGTGTGTGTTCCAGTTTCCTTGATACGCCAGCCCAGCGTGGGATACCTGCAGCAGCCCGCCAGCACTGCAATAGTGTGATCTCCATTCCACGCGCTTGAGTGTTGTGGCTCTGTTTGCACAACCATAAAAGGTTAGCATAATACTCACCTATTGTGAAATTCCTCTTTGTCTGATGATCCTACACATGGAAGCGCTCCTGTTCCTTTATGTTTTCCAATCCAAAAAACTTGGCAGATTTGCCCTTTTTCAGTCTTTTAACATTCATTAATAAAGGATCTAGCAGGTTGGGATAATTGTATTCAGTTGACAAGTACAGCATCTGTTTCCTTAGACTTTTATTACCCTATTACTTCACCTTGCGGGCGCATGTTCATTTTACCAAGATTTTCAATGTAAATCAAAGCTCTACAAGTACAAGCGCGATGCTACAAATTCCAGCATCACGACCTGCACATGCTTTATGCTTATGTTTATGCAGGTCACAGATGTAATGAACTCTTACAACATTAGTGTTTAGCAGTTCAAGCTTACACTTTCTAACCACATTTAAAGGGCTATTCCAATCTTAAAAACGTGCAACTTTTTAACCCCTTAAGGACCGGGTTTTTTTCCGTTTTTGCATTTTCGTTTTTTGCTCCTTGTCTTTAAAAAATCATAACTCTTTCAATTTTGCACCTAAAAATCCATATGATGGCTTATTTTTTGCGCCACCAATTCTACTTTGTAATGACGTCAGTCATTTTGCCCAAAAATCTATGGTGAAACGGGAAAAAAAATTATTGTGCGACAAAATTGAAAAAAAAAAACGCTGTTTTGTAACTTTTGGGGGCTTCCGTTTCTACGTAATACATTTTTCGGTAAAAATGACACCTGATATTTATTCTGTAGGTCCATACGATTAAAATGATACCCTACTTATATCGGTTTGATTTTGTCGGACTTCTGGAAAAAATCATAACTACATGCAGGAAAATGAATATGTTTAAAATTGTCATCTTCTGACCCCTATAACTTTTTTATTTTTCCGTGTATGGGGCGGTATGAGGGCTCATTTTTTGCGCCATGATCTGAAGTTTTTAACGGTACTATTTTTGCATTGATAGGACTTATTGATCGCTTTTTATTAATTTTTAAATGATATAAAAAGTGACCAAAAATGCACTATTTTGAACTTTGGAATTTTTTTGCGCGCACGCCATTGACCGAGCGGTTTAATTAACAATATATTTTTATAATTCAGACATTTCCGCACGCGGTGATACCATATATGTTTATTTTTATTTTTATTTACACTGTGTTTTTTTTATTTATTGGAAAAGGGGGGTGATTCAAACTTTTAATAGGGGAGGAGTTAAATGATCTTTATTCACTTTTTTTCACTTTTTTTTTGCAGTGTTATAGGTCCCATAGAGACTAATATCACACTGCACACACTGATCTCCTATGCTGATCACTGGTTTCTCATAAGAAACCAGTGATCAACGATTCTGCCGCATGACTGCTCATGCCTGGATCTCAGGCACTGAGCAGTCATTCGGCGATCGGACAGCGAGGAGGCAGGAAGGGGCCCTCCCGCTGTCCTGTCAGCTGTTCGGGATGCCGCGATTAGCCGAGGCTATCCCGAACAGCCCGACTGAGCTAGCCGGGAACTTTCACTAATAGCTGCGCGCTATTAGAGGCGGGTCCCGGCTTCACTATGACGCCGGGCCCGCCGTGATATGACGCGGGGTTACTGTGTAACCCCGCGTTATATCAGAAGAGCAGGACCAAGGACGTACCGGTACGTCCTTGGTCCTTAAGGGGTTAATAATGCTGTCTACAGGCAGTTTGTAAGCCAAGCCAGGTCTGATGTAGATTTTCGCCCCAGTTAGTGCAGCTGCTTCAAACAATGCGACAAACTAAGAAGTTGCACATGATAAATTTCTGACCACTGCACAATAGCAACTAAAAGCTCAACTTTTATGTATGTTCTTCAAAAAAAAAAAAAAAAAAAAGTATTCTAAAGCGAAAGTCTCAAGGAAAAGTCTCTAAACAGCATCCAAGACAAACTGTGCGACAAATTTACCTCACAAAACCATGGTTAAACTATGATAACTACCCCAACGCGCCTTTCAACTGTATACACTGATTTAATGTGACTCAATAGTACAGCAGACCATGTTACTGAGTTCAGACCATGTTAATGAGCAAATACCAGGGGTAAGCATCCGAATGTGGGGCCAAATGCAGTATACCACAATACACATCTGTATCCCTGTCTTGGCCTCCCGGTTGTGCAAGAAACTTCTGTTGGGAGTTTGCCAAACCCTTTTAATAAATGACCATGCAGTCAGAAAAAGCATGAGACAAAATAAAATAAAACCTACAAAAAAAGTATGCACCCCTCCACTTGCTCTACAGTAATGTCACACAGAGGGGTGACTTAGTTTCTGTTGTTTTGGATGCCTCTTCCCTGCTGCTTATTTTTTTTGGAAAGGGTCAGCGAAAGAGTGGTGCAGTTGCCCATAGCAACCAATCAGATCGCTTCTTTCATTTTAAAAAGGGCCTCTGAAACATAAAATAATCAATTTGATATGGACATCTGCACCATTCTTTCTCTACACCAGTTTTTTCCAAACAGGGTGCATTTAGCTGTTGCAATTACAACTCCCAGCGTCTCCTCTTTATTTGGCCCTGTTGCCCTTGGTTATGACCATCTTAGGGCATTCACTGAGATGGTCAAGCATCATTGACTCATTAGAATCCACTGTGCATGCTAACATGGGGGATTGTGGGAAAGTGTGTGCTCTGTTGCATGGAAACAGCACAGTCACAGTTCAGAGAGGAAACAGTAAGAACAGTACATGGTGCCAAAACAAAACAGCACATATGTCCTTATGCGTAGAAGTACACGTTTGATTTTACTAACTTTGCTTTGTTGGAAAAACCCATTAAGGGTGCATTTACACCACGATGGTTCAATATGGTGATCGGATCCAGTTGGGAGATGTGAAAACCGGGCGCTTCCATATCCCCACCTGACCCGGCCCGCATCTCATTCATTTGAATGAGCCAACCGGAGTCAGATAGTGACTAAAATGAATGAGATGCAGGCCGGGTCTGGCTGCGATATGGGAGCGCCTGGTTTTCACATCTCCCAGCATCCGATCCCTGTATTGAACAATCGTGGTGTGAATGCGCCCAAACCCCTAGAGGACACACGACATACATGTATGTCACTGTGCCCTGGTACTTAGCGCATAGGCACTTACATGTATGTCGCAGTGATCAGCAGCTGGGACCTCATGGATAATGGCGGACATCAGTGTTAATACAGCTGTTTGCCATTAACCCTTTAGATGCAGTGATCAATACTGATCTAAAGTATGAGGGGGGGTGGTCCCATGAGTTAAGATGGTGGCCGGAGTCAACTGCAGTTTTTGTTAGAGTTTCTGAACTTAAGCCTTTCCTTTTAAATCCTTATCTGGCTGTGGCTCAGAAAACTGGACAAAACCCCTGATCCATGGTCCCATTCCCGTTATTTCGGCAGCAGGCTTGATGCTTCCCCAATCCTGCTCACAGCCAGACCCAGTGAAGAAGTGTGCTCCTGCCATGCACCAAGCCTGCCACCGGAATAAGGAAGATAACAGAGAAATGGGACCATGGACTGGGGGTAGGTAAGTATTGTTCTAATCAGTGTCACCCACACTACACACCTGTACACAACAGGTTGGTGCGGGTGACACGGATGACAGATTCCCTCTTAGACATGGAAGGGATGCAAGTTTTTAGTTTTTTTTTAAATAGCGGTGGATCTACATTATGTCATTGATGTGTTTTTCCTCATCTAGTATTTTCGGTCATTCCGTTTTAATAACGTTCTTTATGAATAGCAGTCATACTGTACCATGGATTATACATAATTATATAAACAAAATATCATACAAGAAGAGAGCGAAACAGATATAAAGGCATTTTTCACTCTTCCTTTCTCAAACATTTTTCAAATTCCAATTCTCCAGCTATGAAAACAATTTCTGTGGCACATAAAAGATGATTTAGAAAACCAGCTAAACTGTTTTCATTTACTTTAACAGATCAAAAGTCTTTAAATGTGAATATGTGTGAATATGTAGTCTAAGTGTAATTATCTGTCTGTATGCTCTTTCTTTACTTGGAAGCTGTAAAGTCCGTCCTCTCATAATTCTCTTGCATTCACACTAAGTTCTAGGGCTATATTTAAATTCATATCATGATAGTTATATCCAGCCTCTAAATAAAGGCCACATGATTCTATAAAACAAGTATGACATAATGCATACAGTTTACATACATTATTTAAAAGATAGAACAACATACAGTACTCTTTCATATGATCACCACAGAGCTTAGCATTATTTGTATAGCGGTTTTATGACAGTTTAATTTGGATGTACTATAGTATTGTAAGAGAATTGCCTCATCTATGGAGCTGTAGTCATTGTATGGTAGAAATATTTACATTATGTGACCCTACTACTAAGATGCTGTACAGTAAATGATTTAGTAGCACCATATAGCACTGGTACTTACGCAGTTGTATAAAATGTTATTTGGCCAACATATGACACTAATACACACCTCCACATTGAAATGGCAACAGGAAGAAGGACAAGTCGTAAGATTAGGCAAATCAAGGAACTATTAGGTGTCGCAAAGATCTGCAAAAGATTAAAATAATAAGCACCTAGTTCCAATCTGTGGCATGTGGCTTTTTGCATGGTATAAAAGCCAGATCAAAAGCAAAACTTTTCAGCTACATGAAACCTCAAAATTGGATCAAGTCTGTACAGTATGATTGTGTTATGCCTCCTGTTTATTGATGTGACGGTTACCACCAATTAGGCTCAGATACGGTTATAAAACTTAACTTTTACTAAAAAAAAAATATTAAAATGACAAACATTGAGTCATACAAAGTGAAAAATACAAAATATTATATAAACACCAAAATCCACAGCAAGATTCAGCAAAACCAAGTGTCTCAATAAATGCTTAGAGAACTTAATGTATACATACAAGAAACAGGTAGGGGAAGGAATAAGGATACAGGCGACAACCCTCACGTATAGCTCGCCCTAACTGATCTACCCCTTGCCCTCACTTACAATAAGTGTGGACAAGGAGTGGGATACAATGCAAGGTTCCACAACAATCAATACCAAAGTGGAATCCACATGTACACAATGGCCCTCATTTACCAAGAGTGTAGTGTAAGTTTATGTGTGGGTTTTAATTCCCTACAATTTATTTTCCTTGGTATTTACTAAGGTTTCCCTACATTTTCCACTTTCCCTACACTTTGCTTTTTTTTACACATGCTCTGATCTGTCTGGTTTTCCTCACCTGAAATCCACCACATTTTCTGTGGAAACCTTAGTAAATATGTTGGGTTTTTGTGAAAATGTCGGGAACACGCCCCTTTTTGGAGACCACGCCTCTTTTTGATTTTCTTAGCAAAATGGAGAGTTAGTCGGGTTTTTTTCAATTCTGTTGCAAATTCTGTCGCAGACAGAATTTCTGGCGCAATGCGACAGAATCTGGCGCACAACCCGACAAAACATGTCGGGTTTGCAATAGTAAATGAGGGCCAATATCTCATACCCCTTTCTCCAATACGTTTCTCCCATATATATTTCAAAGTGGGTTTATCAGGGATGGATAAGAGATTATAACATGTAAAGGATAGTACATATTAAATCAAATACAGTTGATTGAGTCAAAACAGTACACAAAAAGTGGTGATATAAAACTAGATGTGGGGTCAGTCACATATGGTGAGGTTTTTGACAGGATATGCAGTATATTTTCTTCAAAGGCAGTCCTTGTAGATAGCAAGATGGCAGGATGACCTGAAGGACATATTATGATGTCAAAGTTTATAAAGAAGCAATCCTTAGATTCCTCAGCACAAATGTTATAGCGGAGTGACCCCCAGAGATTCACACAAGCCCCCAGACACTAATGATGCAGAAAAGTAATATTCTCCATGGGACAATAATGCCCTAAACCAGGGATAACAATATATTACAGCCGATACCCCTGATCAATAAGGTAGAGGAAAAGGTGTGCATGATATTAACCTCTTAAGGACGCAGGGCGTACCTGTACGCCTTGCACCTGGTCCCGGTGTTTAAAACGGGGTCACACCGTGACCCCGCCTCACACCGGCTGCTATTGATAGATCGTTGTACCGCTATTAACCCTTCAGACGCGGCGATCAAAGTTGATCACCGCGTCAAAAACGAAAGTAAAAGCTTCCCGGCAGCTCAGTCGGGCTGATCGGAACTATCGCGATAAAATTGCGATGTCCCGATCAGCTAGGACGCGAGCGGGGGCCCCCTTACCTTGCTCCGTCACGTCTGATCGGCGTTTGATTGCTCCAAGCCTGAGCTACAGGCTTGAGCAATCAACCCCCTATTACGCTGATCCATCCAAAGCTATGGCTTTGCAGGGATCAGGGTAAAAGATCAGTGTGTGCAGTGTTATAGCTCCCATAGGGGGCTAATAGTTCCGATCAGGTCGACTGAGCTGCCAGGAAGCTTTTACTTTCGTTTTCGACGCGGTGATCAATTTAACCGTCTGAAGGGTTAATAGCGCGCGGTACAACGATCTATCAATAGCAGCCGGGACCGACCCGGTGTGAGGCGGGGTCACGGTGTGACCCCGTTTTAAACACTGGGACCAGGCGCAAGGCGTACAGGTATGCCCTGCGTCCTTAAGAGGTTAATATCATGCACACACTGAAAAAAAGGTAATAAAGGTAATTTAACCCCTTCCCTAATAAAATTTTGAATCACCCCCCTTTTACTATAAAAAAAAACTGTGTAAATAAAAATGAACATATGTGGTATCGCCGGGGGAGTAAATCTCCGAACTATAAAAATATATAATTAATTAAACCGCCCGGTCAATGGTGTACGCGCAAAAAAATTCCAAAGTCCAAAATAGCGTATTTTTGGTGACTTTTTATATAATAAAAAAAAATAATAAAAAGTGATCAAAAAGTCCGATCAATGCAAAAATGGTACCGATAAAAACTTCAGAACACGGCGCGGAAAAATAAAAAAGTTATAGGGGTCAGCAGATAACAATTTTAAACGTATACATTTTCCTGAATGTAGTTATGATTTTTTTCAGAAGTACGACAAAATCAAACCTATATAAGTAGGGTATCATTTTAACCGTATGGACCTACAGAATAAAGATAAGGTGTCATTTTTACCGAAAAATGCACTGTGTAGAAATGGAAGCCCCCAAAATTTACAAAATGAAAGTTTTTTCTTCAATTTTGTTTTCTGTCAATTTTTTTTCCGTTTCGCCATGGATTTTTGGTAAAATGACTAATGTCACTGCAAAGTAGAATTGGTGGCACAAAAAATAAGCCATCATATAAAATTTTATGTGCAAAATTGAAAGCATTATGATTTTTAGAAGGTGATGAGGAAAAATGAAAATGCAAAAACGGAGTCCTTAAGTGGTTAAAGATCAAATAGTGCCAGATGACGACACCAGGTTGTCATCTCGATAAGCAGGGCTGCCATCAGAAATTTTGGGGCCCCTTGCGCAGCTTAAGGCCAGCCCCCCCCTCCCATGTCTTGCTCCCGAGTCCGCCCCCAGGGCCACCCCTCAACCCAGTTTTTTTCCTAATGATATATTTCTAATTACTTTATAGAAGATTATAGTGAAGTAATACATTGTGCTGCAAAGTAATTTCACTGCGCCACACTCTGCTATAATCTAATATACCCTTTTCTGAATACTATGAAACCTCCTAAAAATGTGAAATTTCCACATATGGGGGCGGGGGGAGATTTATAAAAACCTGTGCAGAGGAAAAATGGAGCAGTTGTCCATAGCAGCAAATCAGATTGCTTCTTTAATTTTTTAAGAAAGCCTCTGAAACATGAAAGAAGCGATCTGATTGGTTGCTATGGGCAACTGCACCACTTTTCCTCTGAGCAGGATTATATAAATCTCCCCCACTGACTACACAGAGATACCAGAAATCACTCTGCAGACAGTATAAATGGTTACAATCACATTTAGATACTCACAGGGGACTTCTTTTCTGATCGGAATCGTTCACGTTTCCTTTTTTTCTTTTTCCACTATCCGGTCCGGGGCATCATGAAGACTTCTCCTGCCCAAGGCCCATCCCATCTCCACAGGACCTGTCAGACCAACCAGACAAACATTTAAGGATCCTTTCTCCAGCACAATGTCCACCTCTGTATAGTTGTAGACCCCCTCTCTGCCCCCATATATAGTTGTACACCCATCTTTGCCCCCATATACAGTTATAGGCCCATTATGTGCCCCATATATAATTGTAGGTCCCACGTGCCTCGAATATATATAGTTGTAGACCCCTTTGTGCCCCTATGTATAATGATAGGCCCCCTTTGAGTCTCCACAGTTAGCTATAGGCCCCCTTTCAGCCCACACAGTTAGATATAGGCCCCTCCTTTCAGCCCCCACAGTTAGTTATAGGCCCTCCCTTTCAGCCCCCACAGTTAGTTATAGGCCCCCCCTATCAGCCCCCACAGTTAGATATAGGCCCCCTTTCAGACCCAACAGTTAGATATAGGCCCTCCCTTACAGCCCCCACAGTTAGTTATAGGCCCCTCCTTTCAGCCCCCACAGTTAGATATAGGCCCCCTTTGTGCCCCAACAAGTAGTTATAGGCCCCATGTACCCCCACAGACATACTGCCTCCAGCCATACACAGTATATGGCTGGAGGCAGTATGTCTGTGCTCGGACCACTGCTCCTTCGGTTCGGGGCCCACGGATCAGAGCAGTATGCACCTAGACTGGAGGAGCAGGGCTTGGAGCATTGAAGGCAGCCTTCTGTGGTTACCTTCCCGGCCCGCCAATTAGCCACGCGTCTTCCAGGCTGCTCCTCCACTCCGGTTCTTCTTCGGGGCGCCGCTCTACTCTGACTTCAGGTCAAGCTCTCCAGGTATGATGGGAGTTGCAGTCTTGCAACAGCTGGAAGGCCCCAGGTTGGGGAATCGTGCTATATATTAGCCCCTTAATGCTTGGACTACACTGTCCAAGCATTATGGGGCAAATTTTTTCAAGGAATCTATTTAACCCCTTAACCCCTTAAGGACTCAGGGTTTTTCCGTTTTTGCACTTTCGTTTTTTCCTCCTTACCTTTAAAAAATCATAACCCTTTCAATTTTCCACCTAAAAATCCATATTATGGCTTATTTTTTGCGTCGCCAATTCTACTTTGCAGTGACATTAGTCATTTTACCCAAAAATGCACGGCGAAACGGAAAAAAAAATCATTGTGCGACAAAATCGAAAAAAAAACGCCATTTTGTAACTTTTGGGGGCTTCCATTTCTACGCAGTGCATATTTCGGTAAAAATTACACCTTATCATTATTCTGTAGGTCCATACGGTTAAAATGATACCCTACTTATATAGGTTTGATTTTGTCGCACTTCTGGAAAAAATCATAACTACATGCAGGAAAATTTATACGTTTAAAAATGTCATATTCTGACCCCTATAACTTTTTTATTTTTCCACGTACGGGGCGGTATGAGGACTCATTTTTTGCGCCGTGATCTGAAGTTTTTATTGGTATGATTTTTGTTTTGATCTGACTTTTTGATCACTTTTTATTCATTTTTTAATGTTATAAAAAGTTACCAAAATACGCTTTTTTGGACTTTGGAATTTTTTTGCGCGTACGCCATTGACCGTACGGCTTAATTAATGATATATTTTTATAGTTCGGACATTTACGCACGCGGCGATACCACATATGTTTATTTATTTTTTTTTTTTTACACTGTTTTATTTTTCTTATGGGAAAAGGGGGGTGATTCAAACTTTTATTAGGGAAGGGGTTAAATGACCTTTATTAACACTTTTTTTAACTTTTTTTTTGCAGTGTTATAGGTCCCATAGGGACCTATAACACTGCACACACTGATCTCTCATCCTGATCACAGGCGTGTATTAACACGCCTGTGATCAGCATTATCGACGCTTGACTGCTCCTGCCTGGATCTCAGGCACGGAGCAGTCATTCGTCGATCGGACACCAGGGAGGCAGGTAAGAGCCCTCCCGGTGTCCGATCAGCTGTTCGGGACGCCGCGATTTCACCGCGGCGGTCCCGAACAGCCCGACTGAGCAGCCGGGATACTTTCAGTTTCACTTTAGAAGCGGCGGTCAGCTTTGACCGCCGCTTCTAAAGGGTTAATACCGCACATCGCCGCGATCGGCGATGTGTGGTATTAGCCGCGGGTCCCGGCCGTTGATTAGCGCCGGGACCCACGCGATATGATGCGGGATCGCGGCGCGATCCCGCTTCATATCGCGGGAGCCGGCGCAGGACATAAATATACGTCCTGCGTCGTTAAGGGGTTAAGGACTCAGGGTTAAAAATCCATATTATGGCTTATTTTTTGCGTCACCAATTCTACTTTGCAGTGATATTAGTCATTTTACCCCAAAATTCACGGCGAAATGGGAAAAAAAAATCATTGTGCGACAAAATTCAAGAAAAAACACAATTTTGTAACTTTTGGAGGCTTCCGTTTCTACGCAGTGCATATTTAGGTACAAATGACACCTTATCATTATTCTGTAGGTCCATACAGTTAAAATGATCCCCTACTTATATAGGTTTGATTTTGTCACACTTCTCAAAAAAATCATAACTACATGCAGGAAAATTTCTACGTTTAAAAATATCATCTTCTGATCCCTATAACTTTTTTATTTTTCCACGTACAGGATGGTATGAGGACTCATTTTTTGCGCCATGATCTGAAGTTTTTATCAATATGATTTTTGTTTTGATCGGACTTTTTGATCACTTTTTATTCATTTTTAATGGTATAAAAAGTGACCTAAAATACGCTTTTTTGGACTTAGGAATTTTTTTGCTCGTACGCCATTGACCGTGCAGTTTAATTAATTATATATTTTTATAGTTCGGTCATTTACGCATGTGGCGATACAACATATGTTTATTTTTATTTTTATTTACACTGTTTTATTTTTTTTTATGGGAAAAGGGGGGTGATTCAAACTTTTATTAGGGAAAGGGTTAAATGACCTTTATTAACACTTTTTTTCGACTTTTTTTTTTGCAGTGTTATAGGTCCCATAGGGACCTATAACACTGCACACACTGATCTCTCATCCTGATCACAGGCGTGTATTAACACGCCTGTGATCAGTGTTATCGGCGCTTGACTGCTCCTGCCTGGATCTCAGGCACGGAGCAGTCATTCGTCGATCGGACACCGAGGAGGCAGGTAAGGGCCCTCCCGGTGTCCTGTAAGCTGTTCGGGACGCCGCGATTTCACCGCGGCGGTCCCGAACAGCCCTACTGACTAGCTGGGATAGTTTCACTTTCGCTTTAGAAGCGGCGGTCAGCTTTGACCGCCGCTTCTAAAGGGTTAATACCGCACATTGCCACGATCGGCGATGTATGGTATTAGCCGCGGGTCCCGGCCGTTGATGAGCGCTGGGACCGACGCGATGTGATGCGGGGTCGCAGCGCGACCCTGCTTCATATCGCGGGAGCTGGCGCAGGACGTAAATTTAAGTGGTTAACCTGCGTCGTTAAGGGGTTAACCTGTTAAGGACCCATGACGTAACGTTACATCATGAGTCTGCTCCCGATCTATAATAGCGTCATAGGGGGTCGGGCCTGGCCTCTAACAATGGCCGGGACCTGTGGCTAATAGCGCATGGCACTGATCGCAGTGTGGCACGCTATTAACCCTTTAGACGCGGCGTTCAAAGTTGAACGCCGCGTCTAAAGTGAAAGTAAAACCATGCTGGTTAGCTCAGGGAGCTGTTCGGGATCGCCGCGGCGTAATCGCGGCATCCTGAACAGCTGCAGGACACGGGGAGGGTCTCCTACCTTGCCTCCCAGTGTCCGATCGCCGAATGACTGCTCAGTGCCTGAGATCCAGGCATGAGCAGTCAAGCGGCAGAATCATTGATCAATGCTTTCCTATGAGAAAGCATTGAACAATGTAAAAGATCGGTGTGTGCAGTGTTATAGGTCCCTATGGGAGCTATAACATTGCAAAAAAAAAGTGAAAAAAAAAAATAAAGATCATTTAACCCCTTCCCTATTAAAAGTTTGAATCACCCCCCTTTTCCCATTAAAAAAAAAAACAGTGTAAATAAAAATAAAAATAAACATATGTGGTATCCCCGCGTCCAGAAATGTCCAAACTTTAAAAATATATCGTTAATTAAACCGCACGGACAATGACGTATGCGCAAAAAAATTCCAAAGTCCAAAATAGTGTATTTTTGGTCACTTTTTATATCATGTAAAAATTAATAAAAGGCGATCAATAAGTCCGATCAATACAAAAATGGTACCGCAAAAAACTTCAGATCACAGCGCAAAAAATTAGCCCTGAAACCTCCCCATACACATAAAAATAAAAAAGTTATAGGGGTCAGAAGATGACAATTTTAAACATATACATTTTCCTGCATGTAGTTATGATTTTTTTTCTAGAAGTACGACAAAATCAAACCTATATAAGTAGGGACCCACAGAATAAAGAGAATGTGTCATTTTTACCGAAAAATGTACTGTGTAGAAACGGAAGCCCCCAAAAGTTACAAAATGGCGTTTTTTTCAATTTTGTCTCACATTGATTTTTTTTCCCATTTCGCTGTAGATTTTTGGGTAAAATGACTGACGTCATTACAAAATAGAATTGGTGGCGCAAAAAAAATAAGCCATCATATGGATTTTTAGGTGCAAAATTGAAAGAGTTATGATTTTTTAAAGGTAAGGAGCAAAAAACGAAAATGCAAAAACGGAAAAACCCCTGGTCCTTAAGGGGTTAATGCAACAAAAGGTAAAAGTCATGTTAAAACTGAACTTTTTGGTGAGGTTTGAACAAAGCCTTGAACCAAATTTTTGATAAGATTGCTTTTCTCAATTATTTTTTTAGCAATACATGTTAATTTACTAGACAGTTAAAAAAAGGTTTCATTTTCAAACAAGCCCTTTATGCCTAGAAGGCAATAGCTCTCTAGTGGATGGGAGACTACCCCCTTCACAACAAGAATGGAGAGACCTAGTGTTCGAAATACTTAGAACGGAATCAATTTACCAAAACTACTGCATTTTTTCCTTTTTTCATTTATATATATATATATATATATATATATATATACATACACACACACACACACATATATATATATATATATATATATATATATATATATCTATAGTATATATTTAAATAGCCACGTTTTCTTAAGATTATACATTGCAATCCATTAATACTTACACCACAAGTGGTAATCACAAAAGTACTTGAGAGAATCCATTTTCAGGTCTCCGTCATTGCAATAATATCAGACTGCCCCAGATGTTCTCATCCTCTAAGGAACAGAGACAGAAAATAAATGACCTCTTGCAATTCCTGTAATTTCAGAATCACTCTTAGGATGTTGGATTCCCTTGGAGAATTGTGAAACACTTTTTGACCTTTCTAATCCTCACCACTTTCCCCAGTCTCTTCGTAATGTTTCTTAAGAAGGTGAAGTCACTTTTATCTGCTGGATTGAAAAGGTGTGAGATTTTATTCTTAGAAATGTATTTAGGAATGTAATTATAGTTACAGAGAAATGTTCTTTACTTTATCAGACATCAGACAAGAAAATTAGAGAAAGCAGAAGAGCATATTTGTCATGCTGTTAAGGTCTTTTTTAAGAAGTAGGATATCATTTAACCTTGTTATATTTCTTAGCCAAGGCAAAGTTTAGAGAATATGCACCTGCCCAGGAATAATTCATTTTAGCTAATAATTCAGTGGTTTAAATCCTAGGGCTTGGTCTTTCTGTCCTGGATTAAAGCCCAGTTTCAGGGGACAAGTGGTTTGGTGGCTAAACATTTGATTTTCTATCATAAAAGAACCATCATAAGCTGCAGTATTTGAACAGAAAAACAGGTACACAGCACACCATAGGGTAATCTTTGAGAGGCACATATGGCCATCTCAAATGAGAATAGGTATCACAATTACCTTTCTTGGTTGTGCAAGATAGGTAGAAAACTAGGCTGGCCTTTTTTTATTCACCCCTTGGTGTTAAAATGGGCGGGATGGCCATTACAAGTAGGAGGAAATACATTAGTATAGATGATACACTACAGTATTCTTTTATTAGTAAGTATTTTTTCAGACAATGCATTTTGGACAAACTGTCCTCTATGGACCTAAAGAAGAGTACAGTCTGTCCTTGAAATGCATTGTCTAAATAAAGGAAGTAGTGATGTAGAGAGCCTGTTCAGGCGTTAAAACTTTATTTATTTTTATTTTTTTAAATCAACTGGTGCCAGAAAGTTAAACAGATTTGTAAATTACTTCTATTAAAAAATCTTAATCCTTCCAGTACTTATTAGCTGCTGAATAACAGAGGAAATGGTTTTCTTTTTGGAACACGGAGCTCTCTGCTGACATCATGACCACAGTGCTCTCTGCTGACATCTCTGTCTATTTTAAGAACTGTCCAGAGTAGGAGAAAATCCCCATAGCAAACATATGCTGCTCTGGTCAGTTCCTAAAATGGACAGAGATGTCAGCAGAGAGCACTGTGCTCGTGATGTCAGCAGAGAGCTCTGTGTTCCAAAAAGAAAACCATTTCCTCTGTAGTATATGTGGTGGCGGATGAGAGGATACTGTCTTGTGGGAGTGTAGGGTGTTTAGGGTGTCGTTGTGCAGGATAGTTAAGGGCGCTGTTAACCCTTGTCACTCGTGACGCCAGGGTGAGGGTTAAATGCTGTGTTCTTGATAGGCCTATTGCCACCCTTCCCAAGAGCAATAGGTGATGCAGAAATAAAGGATTGTCCACAACCGCTGTTAACTGAAAACTTGCAGGAACTTTTACTGAGGAGTTTCTGTGCATGTAGTAACAGTAACAGTCCAGATAACAAAGTCTTTTTACATAAAACTCGAGCAGCGATTGACAGTCGGTTGGGATCAGGTAAGCCCAATTTAGCTTCTGAAGGATTGTATAGCAGAGATCCGCTGGATTTAGCGGAGTAATTAGGTCCAGTGATCTTGCGATGAGTAGCGGGAATTGCTTAGTTAGTCTATCCGCTAGGTTAGAGACCGAGGCTGCAAGGCTTTGGCCTAGTAAATTGTATTGTAAGCTGCAGAGGTCCTACCTCTTCCAGAGTCAGCAACCCAAGAGAGAAGAGAAGAGGACGATCAAGATGGCGCAGGTCCCTTATATGGGCAGGGGCCGGCCATTTTGGATTGGTCCGTAACGACTGTCACGCATTGTGGGTGAACACATCACGGGAACCTCCAAAGGTCCTGTAGCAAAACCATAGAGTTTCAACCTGACCACGTGACCCGCAGGTCCTGCTACGCTCTGAACAGGTAGATAACTAAATATATACATATATATCCTTATACTTATATTAATATTGAATAGAACGACTATATAGTTATAGACTAAATGTGAGGTGACAAGGGGAGATCTACAACAGAGGGACCCCGATGTTCTAGGGACTCTGGCTATGGGGACCTCTATACAGGTTACGTATATAATACGGTACCGGGACACCACATATACAGACCCTAAAAAGTACTGGAAAGATTAAGATTTTTTAATAGAAGTAATTTACAAATCTGTTTAACTTTCTGGCACCAGTTGATTAAAAAATAAAATAAAAAGTTTTCCACAGTAGTACCCCTTTAACCTCCAGGAACTATAAGCTGTAATACACTTAGATGGCAGAGGTAGAACAAGCTCTATTAGGAGTTATGTAAACCCTGTAGGGGCTACAATGTTTGAACAAATCCCAATAAAGTCATTGGGAGTTACGCAAATTGTGTAACTTCCCTGGTTCAGCTGCTTTCAGCTTTTCTGATTGCCCCCGGCCACTGCAAACAGGCCAGAGGAGCCAGAAATAATGAGGTGGGACATCCCCTTTCTTTAACACACTCAACTAATGCTGTCCTTCCCTGGTGTACCAGACTATTGCTTGTTGCTGAAGAAAAATAGAAGTAGTGTGTAGCTCAACTTAGGCTGGAAGGCAGAAATCTATCTCTGAAGTGTACCATGTGGATTCCAACCAATATTCCACAACAAAATCCATGTAAAATTTGTGTGAAATCCACTTCCCACTGATTTATTGAAAATGAAGTGACAGGTCACTTCTCAAAGTGGATTCCATATAATCTTGGTGCCAGATACTACAGCACACTTTCAGAGGTCTTGTGGAGTTCTAACTTTGGCGCGTCAAAGCTGGTTTGATGGCACGAGAATAACTTATACAATATTAGGCAGGTGGTTTTTAATTTTTGGCTGATCTGTGCATATTTTTTTGTCTAGCTTTCTGCTATCGAAGACACAGGGCCTCAGGCACATTACTTGCACATGGGCATTTATGTCAGTGATATGTGAGTCTCCCTAATTTTTGGTGTATTGCGTCATTTATCAGACGTACTAAACGATTGACTGATTGGAATCATCTTCAATCACAAAAGATGTTTTCTTCCTCATTATAGGATTCCTGAAACATTTCTATATTTCTTTTTCCTCCCATCACACAAGATCTGGTATAAAACGCTCAAACTATTATTCTAATTGTTTGAGGTAAAAGCTCTTGTAGTGTTTTCCAAAGCATAAATAGATTTTGAAGATTAGGCTCCTTTAGATACAAAAGACATTTTTACATTTGTTGTAGACATTGATTAACATAGTTGTGGAAAAGTGCAGAGGCGGAACACATATCGAATATAAATTTTTCTCTTATAAACAAGGCACGGAGAGCTCGGAAGCCTTCATTACTGAGATCAGGCAGCATAGCTGAAATGATAAGATGCTGCAAATGTTTTCTAATAATCTGATTTGAGTAGTAGGAGAAATAAAACCCATGTTTACTGAGATGCTATATCTAATCATGATAATATATATTGCTGGATTTTTAGATAATATCATCAAAACAGAATAATTTTTTATTTGACTATGCTACATTGGCTGTGAAGTTAGTGTATTTCATAATATAGGCGAAGATTTATCAAAACCTTCTTTCATTTTTTTAGAGACCTTTTCAAAAATGAAAGAAGCCAATAGGAAATAGCCAGTTCACAAAAAGATAGCCACAGTGTTATGGTAGTCTCACAACACAGCCATATAGCCCCAAGGCAAGCACAGATCCTTCCTAAGCTTGTCTATCACTCTCTGGCCGGTACATGATAAAATCACCTTATGGTGGATAAGCTCTTTATTTACACCTAGTACATCTAGTAGTGATGTCAGGGGTCCAGCCTAACCATCACAAGAAAATGGACACAAACTAAAACAAAGGTGTCAATTAATATGATATATGCTAACCTGACTACTTGTGTTGGAATAGGCAGCTGCCACTTTACCAAGAACACGTTAAAGGGAATCAGTCACCCAGGACTTTGCTGGTAAACTACCGAGATGTGCATATAGCAATTAGAGCAATGGTGCCTGTATGTAACTTCTCAGTTGGTGTCATAGTGGAAAAAAAAGTCTCTTATTACTGACTCAACAAGTCAAAGAGGCATAGCCAGGCCACAACCCCTCTAAGTGCTCACTTTCCTCACCCTCACTGCCTTCCCTATCTTTTATGGGCAGCTAGGCTTTTCCTGACACTAGCAAAATCCCTGCGCATGTGCGGTGAACTTCACAAGTCCAGTGGTGGCTTCAAAGACTCACCATGCATGTGCTCCAAACCCCACAACAGGCATTGTGGCCCTGGGCACTATGGTGTCCCTCTTTGACTCCTCAGGCCAAAAATAAACAATGTTTTTTCCACTAGAGCACCAAAGGAGAGGCTTATTTTCATGACTATGAAAATTGTAGATTCACACTGAAGGCATCAAAACTATGAATTAACACATGTGAAATTATAGACATAATTATAGACATAACAAAAAAAGGGGAAACAACTGAAAATATGTCATATTCTAGGTGGAAAGTGCAGTCACAAAAAACATCAAGAGCTACAAAGAAACTGGCTCACATGCAGGCCACCCCAGGAAAGGAAGACCAAGAGTCACCTCTGCTGCGGAGGATAAGTTCATCCGAGTCACCAGCCTCAGAAATTGCAGGTTAACAGCAGCTCAGATTAGAGACCAGCTCAATGCCACACAGAGTTCTAGCAGCAGACACATCTCTAGAACAACTGTTAAGAGGAGTCTGTGTGAATCAGGCCTTCATGGTAGAATATCTGCTAGGAAACCACTGCTAAGAACAGGCAACAAGCAGAAGAGACTTGTTTGGGCAAAAGAACACAAGGAATGGACATTAGACCAGTGGAAATCTGTGCTTTGGTCTGATGAGTCCAAATTTGAGATCTTTGGTTCCAACCACCGTGTCTTTGTGCGACTCAGAAAAGGTGAACGGATGGACTCTACATGCCTGGGTCCCACCGTAAAGCATGGAGGAGGTGTGATGGTGTGGGGGTGTTTTGCTGCTGACACTGTTGGGGAGTTATTCAAAATTGAAGGCATACTGAACCAGCATGGCTACCACAGCATCTTGCAGCTATTACATCCTGTTTGCATTTAGTTGGACCATCATTTATTTTTTAACAGGACAATGACCCCAAACACACCTCCAGGCTGTGTAAGAGCTATTTGACCAAGAAGGAGAGTAATGGGGTGCTGCGCCAGATGACCTGGCCTCCACAGTCACCGGACCTGAACCCAATGAAGGCAAAAGGGCCAACAAGTGCTAAGCATCTCTGGGAACTCCTTCAAGACTGTTGGAAGACCATTTCAGGTGACTACCTCTTGAAGCTCATCAAGAGAATGCCAAGAATGTGCAAAGCAGTAATCAAAGCAAAAGGTGGCTACTTTGAAGAACCTAGAATATCACATATTTTCAGTTGTTTCACACTTTTTTGTTATGTCTATAATTCCCCATGTGTTAATTCATAGTTTTGATGCCTTCAGTGTGAATCTACAATTTTCATAGTCATGAAAATAAAGAAAAATCTTTAAATGAGAAGGTGTGTCCAAACCTTTGGTCTGTACTGTAGGTACCATTGCTCTATTTGCAAGTAATGCTAAATTTACATCTTAGCAATTTACCAGCCAATTGAAGTGTACCACATTCTAGATAACATCACCAATCATGTTCTGTTAACACTGTGAATCAGGGATGGATGCAAAAAAAGAATATAATGTTTCACGCCTTGTAGGTGCTTTGTCAGGCCCCTAACAGGCCTGTCGAAGCGCCTACAGGGTGTGAAACAATTGATGCTCAGATGGTTTTTCTCCCCCTGCTAACCTGACTATCCGGCACAAATATCCTCGGCTGCAATGTATTGTTGAGAGATAAATAAAGGCTACGTTCTCAAGACTTCCGTGGTGAGTGTTCCATATCTTCTTTTCAATTGATTCATTTTAAAATATATTGAGGGATATTTATCAAAACCTGTCCAGAGGAAGAGTTGCTGAGTTGCCCATAGCAACCAATCAGATCACTTCTTTCATTTTTGAAAAGGCTTCTGAAAAATTAAGCGATCTGATTGGTTGCTATGGGCAACTCAGCAACTTTTCCTCTTGACAGGTTTTGATAAATCTCCCCTATTATGTTTTCTTCCAAGAATATCGACGTCACCGTAAATCATAGACTTTTTAGTGTACTTAAACCAAATTCACCAAAAAAACACTAAAATATAACTTTTAATACATAGGTCACTTAAAAAGGATCCTATTGTGATCCACTGACCAAACTCAAAAAGAAAAATTATTGTATATATTAAATAGTTGCTGCAAAACAACCCTGATAAATGGTCTCAATGCAGTCTTACAGATGGTATATACAAAAGCACAAGGTGTATACCAGTCGGAGAAAAGTATATGTTTCCTACCTAAAGGTGGGGTTAAGGTAGGGGAAAAGGAGGGTAGGGACCTACAGGATAGATATAAGGCCAATTGGTGCGTATGGCCACTACCTGCGGCTCACCCCATAATAATAGCCCTAGACTACTCCTGCCGCTAGGCGGAGTTTACGCCCTTATAAGGGCGGCCCCGCTCCGGAACCTAGGCCTAAGTTGTCCTTAATAAATACTAGCCTAGGACAAGTAAGGAAAGGGGCTCCCTATCTCACTGGGGAACCCTAACTAACTATAGGATGGGGATGGACAGCCTAAGATAGTATTACAGCGAGAGACACCTAGACAATGGACCATGGATATAAGGTCACTTATCTAGATAGGTTGTTGTGATAGGTTGTTGTGACCAGAGTTGTTCCAGTGACGGGTAGCCCAGATTTTCTTCCAAGAATATCCTCTTATTTAAAAATGGGCTTGACGTAGGCAAAATAGCATGAAAGGGTGTTTGGCTTCTTTGATTCCTTCCTACCCTAACATTGCTACCTTAGTATAGTTTTCCATAGAGTTATGAGTTCTATATCTTACGTTCATAAATCCTAATAAGCCCAAATAAAATGTTTTTTTTTCCCGGCTATATGTTGGAAGTGAGTATTCTGTTTTTATGAAGACATTAGTTAATGTAATTTGCTTTCCCATAGTAATTCACAACTTATGTATTTGCATTTTACATTGAGTGAATGCAAGTGAATTATAATAAAGGTCTGCTGCCCGGACTTTGTAAAATACTAAAAATGTTAATGCTCTTAATTAACAATTAAATTAAAATTGTCCAGGAACACCTCACTTTAAAATCTAAGCCAAAGGATAGGGGATAAGATATCTGATCGCGGGGGTCTCAGCGGCGATCTCCCTGCAGAAGCCAGCGTTCATTTAGAATGCCGGCTTTGGCACTGGAGGCTTGTGACTTCGCTCCATGTCTGATGACTAGCGATGCAGCGCTGATGTCATGGTCATGCCCCCTCGTGATGTCACGCCACACCCCGCAATGCAAGTCTATGGGAGAAGGCGTGACGTCACAAGGGGGCTTGGCCATGATGTCAGCACTGCATTGCTTGTCATAAGGCACAGAGCGAAGTTTACTCCATGCACTGGATGACTACGGTGCAACAGCAGAGATTGTGGGGTCCCCGTGGCGGGAATCCCATGATCAGACATTTTATCCCCTATCCTTTGGATAGATGATAAGATGTCTAGGGGCGGAGTACCCCTTAAATAAATTCCCTCTCATCTCTCTACTTTAAAGGTGCAATTGTGATCAATATTATTCATTTGACATGTCATAGTTACATAGTTCATATGGTTAAAGAGTCCGTCAAGTTCAACCTAAAACCCTACTGTGTTGATCCAGAGGAAGCAAAACCCTCCAATGGGGGTGATGCCATTTGTACCATACTAGAGGTAACCTTTCTTGTAATAGCTTGTAATACATATTTTTCAGGAAAGGTATCCAGGCCCCTCCTGAGCTTGTTCAACTATCACAACCTCATGTGGCCAAAAGTTCAATGCTTTTACAGTAAGGAATTCCCAGTTAAATATTATAGTTGATGGCTGTACTTCTTTAAAGGTAACCCCCCCATCACTTTCATGCTGCCTGAACCACAAGTAATCAGGGTATCCTTCATCAGGATGGTTTCTGGTGGCAGCTGTCTGTCCTGCCACCGTGAGTTGATAGACCTCTTCCTATAAACAAACAGAGATCTATAAATCTAGGTTGGGGGTAAAGGGGGATGGGTGGGAGAAGGACCAGGCAGCCCCAATAGTTTGGGCTGCAGGAAAGTTATGACAGGTTCCCTTTATCTGTAGTCATGTCTACCTACTCCTTTCTAAATTCATCATCTTTTAGAGAATTGTTGTGGTATATATTCGAAACAGATTTGTTGCTGACATTTCTGCTATTGAAAATTAGGTCCATTCATCATAATGGAGTTGTTTTGGCAGAAAGCACATGGTTTTCTGTAAGCCCTATACAGGTAAAATTGCTGCAACAAATCTGCCCCATGTGAGTATGGTGGCCTCTACAGAGCCATCTGTTGTTTGTGATCCAGTCTTCCCCCAACCTGAATTTGTATTTTGTGGATAAGTAGGTTCAGCTCAACAGCTTGCTTTTCTCTACCCTTAAAAAAATCATTTAAAATCAAGATCAGCCATGGAAATGAAGCTTCTGTGAGTTAGTGGAAGTGTGCAAACAGAACTGTGCTCCATATGTCTATCACTCACTGAGAGATACTAATAATCTGTTTATCTGCACACCATTTCATGCCATGTGCCGAAAGGAACTAAGATGAGTACTGGTCTGAGCACATTTCCATGTCTTATTTTTTTATTTTCTTAGCATTTAATATTGGAGATTGTCAAGCTTGTCTCACAGCCAGTATTGCTATGTCCTACCATATATAAATTATAGTTATTGGTGTATATTAAGGCCTGTTTTCATTTTTAATGTATGTTACATAATGGTTACTGGATTTCCTCTTATTCTTCTTATTGTAGTTTTCCAATTTTCACTTTGGTGTTGTCTTATCAGCTCGTAGCTCCTTCCTTTCTCCCAAGATGACGCATCATCCTCTGCTGTCTCAGGCTGGATCTTGTCTCTAAGCTGAAGGCCCACCCCCTTAGTGATGTCACCAACTCTGACCAGCCCCAAGAGCCTTCATTATCTTCTTCCTGTCATATACACATATATTTATCTTTATTGGCACATATAGGGAAGAATGAGGTGTGTTTACAGCATGCTGCTTTGTGCTGAACAATACCACAGGCAGAGGAGCAGTCAGGAAACAAGTGCAGCAGGTGCTGCAACCTTACAGATGCAATAGTTTGCTGTGAAATGACAAGTTGGGAGGATTGTGATGAAGAGCTGAAAGGGAAAGCAATGCGTTCTGGCAAATGTAGTACAGCCAGAAAGTACAGGGCTAACAAATAGATTTTTGGTGGTTTCCGAACTAAGGCAGACAGGTAAGCAGTGCTATATAATAAGTATGGGGTGTAGTAGCTCAACTTAAAAGGGGTACTCCTGTGGAAAACTTTTTTTTTTAAATGAACTGGTGCCAGAAAATTTAACAAATTTGTAAATGACTTCTATTAAAAAATCTTAATCCTTTCAGTACTTTTTAGCAGCTGTATGCTACAGAGGAAAATCTTTATTTTTTAAATTTCTTTTTTATGTTGTCCACAGTGCTCTCTGCTGACACCTGATGCCCATATCAGGAACTGTGCAGAGCAGGAGAAAATCCCCATAGCAAACCTATGCTGCTCTGGACAGTTCCTGATACGGGCATCAGGTGTCAGCAGAGAGCACTGTGGACAACACAAAAAAGAAATTCAAAAAGTAAAGAATTTCCTCTGTAGCATATACCGTATATACTAGAGTATAAGCCGTCCCGAATATAAGCTGAGGCCCCTAATTTCACCCCAAAATCCCAGGAAAAGCTATTGACTCGAGTATAAGCCTAGGGTGGGAAATACATCATCCCCCCTGTCATCATCCAGACCCCCGTCATTAACACCCTCATCTTCATCACCGCCTGTCATCATCCCCTTGTCATCATCCCACACCCCCCTTCATCATCCCCTTGTCATCATCCCACACACCCCCCTTCATCATCCCCTTGTCATCATCCCACCCCCCCCTTCATCATCCCCTTGTCATCATCCCACACCCCCCTTCATCATCCCCTTGTCATCATCCCACACACCCCTTCATCATCCCCTTGTCATCATCCCACCCCCTTCATCATCCCCTTGTCATCATCCCACCCCCCCCCCTTCATCATCCCCTTGTCATCATCCCACCCCCCTTCATCATCCCCTTGTTATCATCCCACACCCCCTCTTCATCATCCCCTTGTCATCATCCCCTTGTCATCATCCCACAGCCCCCCCTTCATCATCCCCTTGTCATCATCCCCTCCCCCCTTCATTATCCCCTTGTCATCATCCCACACCCCCCCCATCATCATCCCCTTGTCATCATCCCACACCCCCCTTCATCATCCCCTTGTCATCATCCCACACCCCCCTTCATCATCCCCTTGTCATCATCCCACACCCCCCTTCATCATCCCCTTGTCATCATCCCACACCCCCCCTTCATCATCCCCTTGTCATCATCCCACACCCCCCTTCATCATCCCCTTGTCATAATCCCACCCACCTTCATCATCCCCTTGTCATCATCACCACATGTCATTAGCCCCCCCCCCCCACCTTCATCATCACCGCTTGTCAATGTCTGAACGGGCTTGCTGGGAGTTGAAGTTTTGAAACCTCTGGAGGTCCGCAGGTTGAAGACCACTGCGCCCTTCGACATCATCCAGCCCCCCTCTCACCCCCTTTAGTTTTATACTCACCTCGGCTCGGTGGGACTTTAGGGTGCGCTGGTCCGGGGCTGCAGGACTGTCCGGTGGGGAGGTCGTCCGGTGGGATAGTGGTTCCGGGCTGCCATCTTCACCGGGGGGCCTCTTCTCCACGCTTTGGGCCCGTAATAGAGGCGTTGCCTTGACGACCACGCAAAGGGACGTTGGTAATGAACGTACCTCTGCGTCGTCGTCAAGGCACCGTGACTATTCCGGGGCCGGGCCTGAAGCGCGGAGAAGAGGCCCCCCGGTGAAGATGGCAGCTTGGAACCACTATCCCACCGGACGACCTCCCCACCGGACAGTCCTGCAGCACCGGACCAGCGCACCCTAATGTCCCGCCGAGCGGAGGTGAGTACAAAACAAAAGGGGGTGATATTGGGGGGGTGGGGCTGGATGATGTCGAAGGCCGCAGTGGTCTTCAACCTGCGGACCTCCAGAGGTTTCAAAACTACAACTCCCAGCAAGCCCGGACAGCCGATGGCTGCCCGGGCATGCTGGGAGTTGTAGTTTTGAAACATCTGGAGGTCCGCAGGTTGAAGACTACTGAGGGCGGAGAGTTCACTCGAGTATAAGCCGAGGGGGGTGTTTTCAGAACGAAAAATCGTGCAGAAAAACTTGGCTTATACTCGAGTATATACGGTAGCTGCTAAAAAGTACTAAAAGGATTAAGATTTTTTAATAGAAGTAATTTACAAATCTGTTTAACTTTCTGGCACCAGTTAATTTAAAAAAAAACCTTTGCCACCGGAGTACCCCTTTAAGCTAAATAATGTTAGTACAGATTGGACGTATAAAAGGGTGTGGATCTGAGTTCCCACTACAGACCAAATAATAAACGCAAAAAGGGAACTTTACACCGCTCCTCTAGGCTGTACATACTATACTACTGTATATGTATTTTATTTTTTTCATATTTTAACTAACTCTAGTTTTGTATAGGACTGAAGATTTTGTATTTTATCTTTGATTTGTGTCCTCTATTTATTGTCTATTTTAAGTTCTTTCACTCCTATTTTGGCAAACAAGGTAGTTTTCCTAAATGTATTTTATGTATTTTATTTTATAAAAAATAAATGTCATGAATTCATCAAGTTAGTGTTATCCTTATAATGTATGCACAGCCTAGAAGGGCGGTAGAATTTTCCATTTAGGCAATTCCATATACTTCTGCGGTATTATTTCTTTCTTTTTACCTGACATTGGAGATGAGATACTCACCAAAAAAGCTAAACAAATCAATGTATTGACACAGCATAGTTATTCTTCAAATATGGTTTTACTGCAGCCTAAGAAAGATCCTTCTGATAGTGTAATACTGCTAAAATTCTACAATTCTTGGTGAATTCTAATGCAAATTCTACATCAAATTCTTCTGCTTTGTGTGGGAAAAATAGGTGTCAAGTAATGCAGATTATGCACAGATTCCACTGCATATACATAAAAATTATTTTAAAAAAAAACCTCACCACCTGTCGTACCATTTGTCAGCCGTAGCTATCTACCGATCAACAGCCACAGTCAGCTAAACAGTTGTTTGTGTCTATTTATATGGAGACACTTTTAACACTGTTCTGACATTCAAAGGGGCATATAAAACAAAAAGAGTGCAACAAAGAAATACAAAGTGCACAAGTCTATCTTTTTCCATTTTGAAAGACAGCACAAACTCCTAAGCACGCCACTCTGCAATTCGTCAACTCCGTTTAGATAGAGGTTGACTTCCACCGATCCTCTCTGAAGACACCAGGCCAGTTGCCTAAGAGTTCTCAATCCAGTTCTTTCCTATTCAGTTGTTTACATTTTCTTGTTATGTATGCATGCGACCCCCTCCTCCCCCGCCATACTATGCACAAATGGTTTGCAGATTTATTTTTAAAAATAATATAAAATGTTACCAACACATTAGCAAGTTATAACATTATAAAAGACACCTCTATGCATTTCATGGAGTATTTCTCTCTGCTAAATATATGAAATATATGTCATTCATGTTTGCTTTAAGTAAACAGGCTACTGTCCCTAATGCCTCTGTCCGGAAATTATGTACATATTCAGGAATGAGTCTCTACTATCAAAGGCATTCCCTTATTCTATCCCCCCACGAATTAAAAGGGTTATCCAGGAATAGAAAAACAGAGCTAATGTCTTTCAAAAACAGTTCCCCATCTGCAGGGGCGTACCTAGAGCATTTGGCACCCGGGGCGGACCCTTTGTTTGGCACCCCACCCCCACACACACACACGCACTCCCCCCCTTAATTACACCCCCTCCCTCCCCTCCCCCCAGGGGCGGACTGACAACACTCGGGGCCCCCGGACCAGAAAAAAAAGCCAGGGGCCCCTGCTAGACTCTGCAGCTCGTCAATCTTCTGCCACGCTCCTATTCCACCCAAATCCCACACACAATAAATTTAAGTTTATATACCGTATTTATCGGCGTATAACACGCACTGGCGTATAACATGCACCCTCATTTTAAAAGGGAAATTTAAGTAAAAAAAATAAAATGTCACATCATCCCCCCAACTTAGTTTTCTTCTGCACCTGTTTGGTCCCGTCCCCTCCAGTGCCACGTCATTCCTTCCCTTTTACCAGTCCCTGTGCCACATTTACCCTTCTCATCGCCACCCCCCATGTCTCATCATCCCCCCATGTCTCATCATTTCCCCCTTTTATAGACCACCACTAGCCATACAGACATTAAGCATTTAGTGCCTCCCCCACCATCATTTCCCCCTGTCTCATCACATCCCCCATCATTCCCCCCTCATCATCCCCCCACCCTGTCTCATCATCCCCCACCCTTTCTCATCATGTCCCCCATCATTCCCCCCTCATCATCCCCCACCCTGTCTCATCATCCCCCACCCTGTCTCATCATGTCCCTCATCATTCCCCCTCATCATCCCCCCACCCTGTCTCATCATGTCCCCCATCATTCCCCCTCATCATCCCCCCACCCTGTCTCATCATCCCCCCACCCTGTCTTATCATGTCATTCATCATTCCCGCTCATCATCCCCCACCATCATCCTCCACCGTCTCATCATCCCCCCACCCTGTCTCACCATGTCCCCTATCATTCCCCCTCATCATCCCCCCACCCTGTCTCATCATGCCCCCACCCTGTCTCATCATGTCCCTCATCATTCCCCCTCATCATCCCCCACCATCATCCCCCACCGTCTCATCATCCCCCACCCTGTCTCATCATGTCCCCCATCATTCCCCCTCATCAACCCCCCACCCTGTCTCATCATGTCCCTCATCATTCCCTCCTCATCATCCCCCCACCCTGTCTCATCATGTCCCTCATCATTCCCCCCTCATCATCCCCCCACCCTGCCTCATCATCCCCCCCTCATCACTTCCCCCTGTCTCATCCCCCCATCATCCCCCCCCTCATCATTTCCCCGTCTCATCATCCCCCCATCATGTTCCTCCTATGGCATCCAGTGGTCTTCAACCTGCGGACCTCCAGATGTTGCAAAACTACAACTCCCAGCATGCCCGGACAGCCAACTGCTGTCCAGGCATGCTGGGAGTTCTAGTTTTGAAACATCTGGAGGTCCGCAGGTTGAAGACCACTCTTCCCCTTTCCTTACTTGTCTGCGCTTTGGCTGTCTTGCGGGCTGCGGGGTCAGTGAAGCAGATGAGTTACGTCCTCTCCCGGCTTCTCTGTGCGGCATCAGGGATGTCACTTTTTGGTGGCGACTACAGGAAATGAAAAGTGACGTCAGTGATGCCGCACAGAGAAGCCGGCAGAGGACGTAACTCATCTGCTTCACTGACCCCGCAAGACCCTCCGCCTGACCTGACCTGCCGAAGCGCAGCCAGGTAAGGAAAATAAACAAAACTATAAAAAGCAGGAAAAGGGGGAATGATGAGGGAGGAGGGAGGTTCTCCCGCACTATACATAGGTACTGGTGGATAGTGCGGGAGACGCTGATTAAAAGGTAGGGCAGATCTGGACAAGGTAGGGCTCATTTTAATCAACGTCTCCCGCACTATCCACCACACCAGTACCTGTGGATAGTGAGGGAGAAAACAAGTGACAGTGCGGGGAGGAGACGCCGCTGGTCACTGATTTAAAGTGGCTGCGGCCGTGCTGTTAATACTTAACAAGCAGACGCTGCTGCGGCCACTTTAAATCAGTGACCAGAAGACTTATCGGCGTATAACACGCGGGCAGACTTTTTGCCTTAAATTAAAGTTTTAAAAGTGCGTGTTATATGCCGATAAATACGGTATGTAAGAAACACTTTAAAATAGGTAAATTTCAATGGCCAATAATACTGGTATACAAGGAGTAAATATATACCACCACACAATAACTGAATAATACTGCCATACTGTACTGAATAAAACCACTATACACAGACCAGTATACTATAAAGGATCTGTATAAGTGATTATATACAGGACCATATGGCGGTAGATATCAGCTGCATACAGGATGTGTATACCATATAAGCGATTACAGTTACATTTTGGGACTCACAATTACGTCTTTTCTGATCAGCGGCGTCCTCTTTCCTTTTCTTCTCCGTCCGGATAAGACTGCCATGTGGATCTCTTAACATCTGCAGGAAAAACATGTCAGACTCATAGGTATATGCAGAGTTACACCCCCCTCTCTTTCCCAAAGATATATGCAGAGCTACACTACACACCCCTCTTTCCCATAGGTATATGCAGAGTTACACCCCCCTCTTTCCCATAGGTATATTCAGAGCTACACCCCCCCTCTTCCCCATAGGTATATGCAGAGCTACACACCCCCTTCCCCATAGGTATATGCAGAGCTACACCCCCCATAGGTATATGGAGAGCTACACCCCCTTTCCCTCCCTTTCCCATAGGTATATGCAGCGCACCCCCCTCTCCCTCCCTTTCCCATAGGTATATACAGAGCACCCCCCTCTCCCTCCCTTTCCCATAGGTATATACAGAGCACCCCCTCTCTCCCCCCTTTCCCATAGCTATATGCAGAGCACCCCCCTCCCTTTTCCATAGGTATATACAGAGCACCCCCCTCCCTCCCTCCCTTTCTCATAGGTATATACAAAGCACCCCCCTCTCTCTCTCCCTTTCCCATAGGTATATACAGAGCACCCCCCCTCTCCCTCCCTTTCCCATAGGTATATGCAGAGCACCCCCCCTCTCCCTCCCTTTCCCATAGATATATACAGAGCACCCCCCTCTCCCTCCCTTTCCCATAGGTATATACAGAGCACCCCCTCTCCCTCCCTTTCCCATAGGTATACACAGAGCACCCCCTCTCCCTCCCTTTCCCATAGGTATATATAGAGCACCCCCCCCCTCTCCCTCCCTTTCCCATAGGTATATACAGAGAACCCCCCTCTCCCTCCCTTTCCCATAGGTATATACAGAGCACCCCCCTCTCCCTCCCTTTCCCATAGGTATATACAGAGCACCCTCCTCTCCCTCCCTTTCCCATAGATATATACAGAGCACCCCCCTCTCCCTCCCTTTCCCATAGGTATATACAGAGCACCCCCCACTCCCTCCCTTTCCCATAGGTATATATAGAGCACCCCCCCCTTTCCCTCCCTTTCCCATAGGTATATACAGAGAACCCCCCCTCTCTCCCTCCCTTTCTCATAGGTATATACAAAGCACCCCCCCTCTCCCTCCCTTTCCCATAGGTATATACAGAGAACCCCCTCTCCCTCCCTTTCCCATAGGTATATACAGAGCACCCCCCTCTCCCTCCCTTTCCCATAGGTATATACAGAGAACCCCCCTCTCCCTCCCTTTCCCATAGGTATATACAGAGCACCCCCCTCTCCCTCCCTTTCCCATAGGTATATACAGAGCACCCTCCTCTCCCTCCCTTTCCCATAGATATATACAGAGCACCCCCCTCTCCCTCCCTTTCCGATAGGTATATACAGAGCACCCCCCACTCCCTCCCTTTCCCATAGGTATATATAGAGCACCCCCCCTTTCCCTCCCTTTCCCATAGGTATATACAGAGAACCCCCCCTCTCTCCCTCCCTTTCTCATAGGTATATACAAAGCACCCCCCCTCTCCCTCCCTTTCCCATAGGTATATACAGAGAACCCCCTCTCCCTCCCTTTCCCATAGGTATATACAGAGCACCCCCCTCTCCCTCCCTTTCCCATAGGTATATACAGAGCACCCCCCCTCTCCCTCCCTTTCCCATAGGTATATACAGAGCACCCCCCCTCTCCCTCCCTTTCCCATAGGTATATACAGAGCACCCCCTCTCTCCCCCCTTTCCCATAGCTATATGCAGAGCACCCCCCTCCCTCCCTTTTCCATAGGTATATACAGAGCACCCCCCCTCTCTCCCTCCCTTTCTCATAGGTATATACAAAGCATCCCCCTCTCTCCCTCCCTTTCCCATAGGTATATACAGAGCACCCCCCCTCTCCCTCCCTTTCCCATAGATATATACAGAGCACCCCCCACTCCCTCCCTTTCCCATAGGTATATATAGAGCACCCCCCCTCTCCCTCCCTTTCCCATAGGTATATACAGAGCACTCCCCCCCACTCCCTCCCTTCCCCATAGGTATATACAGAGCACCCCCCCTCTCCCTCCCTTTCCCATAGGTATATACAGAGCACCCCCCTCCCTTCCCCATAGGTATATACAGAACACCCCCCTCCCTTCCCCATAGGTATATACAGAGCACCCCCCACTCCCTCCCTTCCCCATAGGTATATACAGAGCACCCCTCCTCCCTTCCCCATAGGTATATACATAGCACCCCCCTTCCCCATAGGTATATACAGAGCACCCCCCTCCCCCTTCCATAGGTAGGGTTAAAAAATAAATAAAAAGGATGCTCACTTGATGTCCCACGCAGCGATCTCCTCAGCAGCAGGGCCCGCGTCTTCTCCCCTCCACAGTACAGGCGCCGGATGAGTGACGTCACCAGCGCATGTACTGCGTGCTGCGTGGGGGCGTAGGTCACGTCTCCTCTGTGTGAGCTTCAGATGCGGCTCACACAGAGGGGACGCCTTCTCCTGTATGTGCGTGTATCGCGCATACAGGAGAAGGCAGCGCTGTATGCTGGGGATCTCCCCCCCCCCCAGATCCTCAGTAGTTTCGGCGGCAGGTCAGTCCGCCCCTGGCACCCCCCTTGAGAGTGGCACCACCCTTGAGAGTAGCACCCCCCGCCCCCCCCCCTTGGTACGCCACTGCCCATCTGTCTCCAGGTTGCGTGTGGTATTACAACTTGGCTCCATTTACTTTTCTGGAACTGAGCTGCAGAACCACACCCAACCTGGAGACAGATGGTGATGAGCGGCATAGGCCATATTCGAATTCGAGATATTTTGGGACTATATGGACAAATATTCATCCTATATTCGCGAAGTTTGCATATTCGCTATGTTTGTTCCCTTTTTTTTTGCATGCGAAAATTCGTTATTAAATTTGCATAGTGCACATGCACGATTATATCTTTCACCTAAAAGAAGGGAGGGATCAGTGTCCTTTGACTGGAAGTGCCGATATTCACAAATATTTGCATATTTGGGAGTATTTGCTTATCCGCATATATTCGCAAAAAAAAAACAAGGAATATTCGTCATTACGAATACATATCACTATATTCTAAATATTCACGAAATCGCACAGTGACGAAAAAATTGGCATTTCGAATATTCACGCTCAACACTAGAGACAGACAGGAGCAGTTCTTTAGAAATTAGCTCAGTTTTTCTGTTCCTAGATAACCCCTTTAAAATGATTCCCAATGTTTTGGATCTGATCTTTTCCAGGGCTTCATTCCCTTACTTGGATCCTCATGTTTCTGATATTCTTTACATAATTATAAATATATATATATATATATATATATATATATATATATATATATATGTCTCTCTTTATCATTTTTAGGGACTAGGGAATGGAATCAGACGAATCCGAATTTGTTAAGAATTGTGGAGCGCATACTCCTCTCATAAGTGTAAACTGTATGTACACCTACATGTGTCCTTTACATTTTTTCCTGTTAAACTAATTTGGGCCTAATTACTGTGAAAGGCCAGCCAAAGCTACACACTTGTTTCTGTGGTCTAATACAGTTTTAAGCGTAGTGGAGCACATAGTCCTCCTCTCATAAGTGTAAACTGTACGTACACCTACGGGGTGTCCTTTATATTTTTCCTGTTAAACTAATTTGGGCCAGCCAAAGCTACACAGTTGTTTTTTTAACCTTATACAGTTTGTAGCGGTGCATATAGTCCTCCTCTCATAGGTGTAAACTGTACATACACCGACGTGGTGTCCTTTATATTTTTCCTGTTAACCCCTTAAGGACCCGGGGTTTTTCCGTTTTTGCATTTTCGTTTTTTCCTCCTTACCTTTAAAAAATCATAACTCTTTCAATTTTGCACCTAAAAATCCATATGATGGCTTATTTTTTTGCGCCACCAATTCTTCTTTGTAATGACTTCAGTCTTTTTACCCAAAAATATACGGTGAAACTGAAAAAAGTTTTTGGGTAAAAATGACAGCTTCTCTTTATTCTGTAGGTCCATACAATTAAAATGATACCCTACTTATTGTCACGATTCGGCAGGCTGGAGGTGGATCCTCTGTGCCAGAGAGGCATTGGCCTGGACCGTGTCGGTGGACCGGTTCTAAGTTGCTACTGGTATTCACCAGAGCCCGCCGCAAAGCGGGATGGTCTTGCAGCGGCGGTAACAACCAGGTCGTATCCACTGGCAACGGCTCAACCTCTCTGACTGCTGAGATAAGCGCGGTACAAGGGAGTAGACAAGAGCAAGGTCAGACGTAGCAGAAGGTCGGGACAGGCGGCAAGATTCGTAATCAAAGGTGGGATAGCAGGAGGTCTGGAACACCGTATGGGTAACACAGTAAAGCTTTCTCAAGGCACAAGGCAACAAGATCCGGCAAGGGAGTGCAGGGGAAGTGAGGTATAAGTAGGGCATGGAACAGGTGCAAGGTAATCAGGGTGACTGGGCCAGGCACCATCATTGGTGCACTGGACCTTCAAATCTCAGAGAGCTGGCGCGCGCGCGCCCTAGAGAGCGGAGCCGCGCGCGCCAGAGCATGACAGTCGGGGACCAGGACAGGTAAGTGACTTGGGATGCGATTCGCGGGCGGGCGCGTCCCGCTATGCGAATCGCATCCCCGCCAGCAATGTCAGTGCAGCGCTCCCGGTCAGCGGGTCTGACCGGGGCGCTGCAGGGAGAGAAACGCCGCGAGCACTTCGGGGAGGAGCAGGGACCCGGAGCGCTCGGCGTAACACTTATGTAGGTTTGATTTTGTCATACTTCTGGAAAAAATCTTCTGACCCCTATAACTTTTTATTTTTCCACATGTGGGGCGGTATGAGGGCTCATTTTTTGCGCCACAGTCTGAAGTTTTTAGCAGTACCGTTTTTGTATTGATCAGACTTTTTCATCGCTTTTTATTCATTTTTTCATTATATAAAAAGTGACCAAAAATAAACTATTTTGGACTTTGGAATTTTTTTTGTGCGTACGCCATTGACTGTGCAGTTTAATTAATTATATATATGTAGAAAGTAGGGACGTCACTCACCGGGGTACTGTGCCGATAATTCTTTATTTCTTTAAGGTGCAAAGACAAACAAGGTGCACGGACGTTTCCAAGGACTCAGCTAATCAGAGTAAGACTGGGTGACAGCTGTTGCGCGTGCGCATTCACGCTTCTTCAGACCCTGTCTGTTCCGTGCTGCATCACCTTTTTGAAGCTACTCTCTGGTGACGTGCACAGAACAGGTGCAAACTACTTAATCAAAGACATATATGTTAAAACATTAAAAACATAAATCAACCGACTTTCTTTATCAAAAGGACACTCTGCAATAAATAGTACCAGAGGGTATATCATAAAAAGACACTGTAATCGACTCTTTCATTTAGCCCCAAGTTTCCAGCGGCATTCAATTTAATTAACCATTTAGCTTCCGCTTGAAGTAAAATTTTTCTTTTATCTGTGTTTTCTTTGCTGCGGATCACTTCTAGCCCCTGAAAGAGTAAATCTTTACAGTTCCCTCCATGTACAGAATTCATGTGTTCAATAAAGCGGGGAGCACCTTTTTTAGATCTAACTGAATACACATGTTCCCTAAAACGTGTGTTCAATGCACGTTTAGTGCTGCCGATGTAGAAGCGGCCACACGGGCAAACCATAGCATAAATAACCCATTGTGTTCTACAGGTAATAAGATTTTTGATATAGATTTCTTCACCGCCTATCACCGTAGACTTTCCAGTCTTAATATGGGGACACCAAATGCAAGTCCCACATTTGTGGTTGCCCGTGGGGCCGATTCTTGACAGCCAGTCTGAGGTGTTCGTTTTGGAATGAAAGTTGCTACTGGTTACAACATCTTTTAAGTTTTTACTCCGTTTGAAAGCTATCAAAGGTTTTTCATGAACCAGTTTTCCTAAGTCTGTATCGTTTTTAATCAGAGACCAATTGTTATGAATAGCTGTTCTTATAATTTTTTCTAAGGGGCTGAATTTAAATGAAAAAGAGAAACGGGGTAGAGTGGTGCTTTGCGATTTTAAATATGTTTTTTTCCATTTCTTACTCTTTGTGCTGTTATCTAATAGAGTTTTTCTATCTTGTGCAAATGCTCGATTTAATGCCTTCTCAAGGATCTTTTCTGGGTACCCTCGTGCCCCCAATCTCTCCTTCAGCTCACCAGCCTGTACCAAAAATTTCTCATCAGAACTATTTATTCGTCTTAGCCGCAAAAATTGGCCATAGGGCAAAGCAGTCTTTACATGTTCGGGATGGTAGCTGGTGTACTGAAGGAGAGAATTGGAGGCAGTGGGTTTTCTGTACCCTGACGTCTGTATATCACCTCCGTTAATTTCTACCAACACATCGAGGAACTCGATCTGCTTGGCATCGACTTTGTAAGTGAAGCGTAAATTCATTTTGTTTGTTTCATTCAGAAATTTTACAAAGTCCCCGAAGTCCGTCTCGGTGCCATCCCAGGCAATGAACACATCGTCCACAAACCTGAGGTAGCACCGGACGGACTTCAAAAAGGGATTGTTGGCTGTGAAGATATGCCTATACTCAAAAGCTGCAACATATAAATTGGCAAGGGTGCAGGCCACGGGGGTGCCCATGGCCACGCCTCCAATCTGTCTGTACCATATGTCATCGAACAAAAACGTATTATTTTCCAAAATAAACGCCAAGGACTCACATATAAACTGTATTACTTTCTCTTATTTACCTGCGTTGATTAATATCTCTTTTATGCAGTCCACTCCCTTCTCCTGTGGTATGCTTGTATACAGGCTTTCGATGTCACTTGAGGATTTTAAGGGAGGGATAAAATCCTCCTTTTGTCCCCAAGTGACTCCGGGTAGCAACCTTGACATTTTCCAGAATAATGTCTTACGTGAAGTGAAGTCACTAATATACAAAAAAGATCCTAGTAATCTCAAGCGAGGTGAGAAAAGGGCGCTAGATCGTCTTAAAAATATGGACGATATAGTACTTAAAAAATCAGATAAGGGCGGTAACGTCGTCATTATGACTAGTGAATATTATGCCAGCGAAGCCCTTCGTCAACTTAATAACCCACTCACCTATCAAAAACTAGCAAATAATCCTGTCCCTAAAATTAAAACCAAACTCCAAACTCTATTACGAAAGGCAGTAGAAAACAATGTTATTTCCAAAAGTAGAGCCGAGAAATTGATCCCTCCATTCCCTTCCAGTCCGCGATGGTACTTCCTGCCGAAGGTGCATAAGACCTTAGATGCCCCCCCCGGGAGACCCATCGTCTCGGGGCGGGGCTCCGTCACAGAGCCACTTTCCAAGTATTTGGAGTGGTTGCTGCGACCCCTTCTGCAGGAAGTACCATCGTTAGTAAAAGACACTAACCAATTTCTCACCTGCATTCAGGACCTAGCTTGGTCCGATAACATGATGTTGGCATCGATTGACATCGAAAGCCTGTATACAAGCATACCACAGGAGAAGGGAGTGGACTGCATAAAAGAGATATTAATCAACGCAGGTAAATCAGAGAAAGTAATACAGTTTATATGTGAGTCCTTGGCGTTTATTTTGGAAAATAATACGTTTTTGTTCGATGACATATGGTACAGACAGATTGGAGGCGTGGCCATGGGCACCCCCGTGGCCTGCACCCTTGCCAATTTATATGTTGCAGCTTTTGAGTATAGGCATATCTTCACAGCCAACAATCCCTTTTTGAAGTCCGTCCGGTGCTACCTCAGGTTTGTGGACGATGTGTTCATTGCCTGGGATGGCACCGAGACGGACTTCGGGGACTTTGTAAAATTTCTGAATGAAACAAACAAAATGAATTTACGCTTCACTTACAAAGTCGATGCCAAGCAGATCGAGTTCCTCGATGTGTTGGTAGAAATTAACGGAGGTGATATACAGACGTCAGGGTACAGAAAACCCACTGCCTCCAATTCTCTCCTTCAGTACACCAGCTACCATCCCGAACATGTAAAGACTGCTTTGCCCTATGGCCAATTTTTGCGGCTAAGACGAATAAATAGTTCTGATGAGAAATTTTTGGTACAGGCTGGTGAGCTGAAGGAGAGATTGGGGGCACGAGGGTACCCAGAAAAGATCCTTGAGAAGGCATTAAATCGAGCATTTGCACAAGATAGAAAAACTCTATTAGATAACAGCACAAAGAGTAAGAAATGGAAAAAAACATATTTAAAATCGCAAAGCACCACTCTACCCCGTTTCTCTTTTTCATTTAAATTCAGCCCCTTAGAAAAAATTATAAGAACAGCTATTCATAACAATTGGTCTCTGATTAAAAACGATACAGACTTAGGAAAACTGGTTCATGAAAAACCTTTGATAGCTTTCAAACGGAGTAAAAACTTAAAAGATGTTGTAACCAGTAGCAACTTTCATTCCAAAACGAACACCTCAGACTGGCTGTCAAGAATCGGCCCCACGGGCAACCACAAATGTGGGACTTGCATTTGGTGTCCCCATATTAAGACTGGAAAGTCTACGGTGATAGGCGGTGAAGAAATCTATATCAAAAATCTTATTACCTGTAGAACACAATGGGTTATTTATGCTATGGTTTGCCCGTGTGGCCGCTTCTACATCGGCAGCACTAAACGTGCATTGAACACACGTTTTAGGGAACATGTGTATTCAGTTAGATCTAAAAAAGGTGCTCCCCGCTTTATTGAACACATGAATTCTGTACATGGAGGGAACTGTAAAGATTTACTCTTTCAGGGGCTAGAAGTGATCCGCAGCAAAGAAAACACAGATAAAAGAAAAATTTTACTTCAAGCGGAAGCTAAATGGTTAATTAAATTGAATGCCGCTGGAAACTTGGGGCTAAATGAAAGAGTCGATTACAGTGTCTTTTTATGATATACCCTCTGGTACTATTTATTGCAGAGTGTCCTTTTGATAAAGAAAGTCGGTTGATTTATGTTTTTAATGTTTTAACATATATGTCTTTGATTAAGTAGTTTGCACCTGTTCTGTGCACGTCACCAGAGAGTAGCTTCAAAAAGGTGATGCAGCACGGAACAGACAGGGTCTGAAGAAGCGTGAATGCGCACGCGCAACAGCTGTCACCCAGTCTTACTCTGATTAGCTGAGTCCTTGGAAACGTCCGTGCACCTTGTTTGTCTTTGCACCTTAAAGAAATAAAGAATTATCGGCACAGTACCCCGGTGAGTGACGTCCCTACTTTCTACATATGTTTGATACGAAGATGTCTTGTCATTAGGGACTTGGAACCCGAAGGGTTACAGTGCCTGCCAGCACTGCTAAGGGAACTGTGGAGCCCGAGCTCAGGGCGTCTTTCATTTTCGCTGCACTAGCTGAGAGTGCGATCGTAGGAATTTAGGGGTAGTTATGCCGGCTGCTCGCTTCTGTGCACCGCTTGTTAATTAATTATATATTTTTATAATTTGGACATTTCTGCACACGGCAATACCACATATGTTTATTTTTATTTTTATTTACACAGTTTTTTTTTAAATGGGAAAAGATGGGTGATTCAAACTTATATTAGGGATGGTGTTAAATGATCTTTATTCACTTTTATTCACTTTATTCACCGGTACGTCATGGGTCCTTAAGAGGTTAAAATAATTTGAGCCTAGTTACTGTGAAAGGCCACACACTTGTTTCTGTGGTCTAATACAGTCTTAAGCGTAGTGGAGCGCATAGTCCTCCTCTAATAAGTGTAAACTGTATGTACACCTACGTGGTGTACGATTTTGTTCCGGTAAAGTCAAAAGGGCCTAGTTACTCTGAAAGGCCAGCCAAAACTACACACCTGCTTTTGTAGCCAAATACAGTTTTAAGCTTTGTGTAGTGTATTGTCCTCCTCTCATAAGTGTAACATATACGCATTCAGCTGGTGTATAAGTATGTCTGGCAGAGAAATGCCAAGACGTGCACAGAGGAGTGGCAGACTAGGGGCAAGTGGCAGCAGGAGGCCTGAACTCCCGGTATCAACTAGAGGTCGGGTCACGACCAGCAACCCATATGCCGTCATTGATTGGTTAACTCGGTCATCCACTTCATCACAAGTGACATCTGACAACCCCAGTGAACAGTCGGTGGGTTCCTCAGACACAACCCTCAGTTGGCACTTTCTGGGAGCAGTCCCTGTCCTCCCATTGCCTCTGTCCTATGCTGTTCCCTCCCCCCACAGAAGTATTGTATGCTGTGGGTTCAATTCCACTTTTTAGTGAGGACAGTCAGCAGCTACTGCTCAGCCAGCAAATGGAGACATCCGCCGCTTCCTCCACTAGGCGGGCAAGTAGTGATGAGGAGAGTGGCGTGGGGGGTGGTGTTGCGAGCGTTCAGGCTCCTGAAGCAGACACTGTTGAGTAACCTGAGGAGGACATCAGTGACGTGCAGACACAACTTGAAGATGATGAAGGCGATCGCAATTGGGAGCCAGGTGCAGAAGGGGCTTCATCATCATCATCAGGAGAAGAGGGTTGCAGGTTGCCCATGAGGCAGCAGTTGAGCCAGCAGGGTGGTAGCATGGTTGACAGTCAGCATGGTTGCAGAAGTGGAAAGTCTGGAGCCAAGCGTGCCCAGGGTAGACCACCTGCTTTGTGGCAGCCTACCTTCCCGGGAGGTTGTGAAACGTTTTCCTGGAGTCGGCGGCAGTAGCAGTCAATCATTTCGGACTGTTGGGGGGGGGGGGAAATCAGCTACTCGGCGGTGTGGCAGTTTTTCATCAAGCATCTGGAGGATGTTAACCTGGTCACATGCAAGATATGTTGGCAGAAGGTGAAGCGTGGCCAGGGTCCCAATGTTGGGACCACGGCCCTGCGTCAACATATGCATCGTCACCAGAAAACAACCTGGGAGAACCGTGGCTCCAATGCAGTGGTCCAGCCTGCTGCATCACTCAGTGGCACCCTGCTTCAGCCAGCCAAGGCTCCACCACCTCAGCCGAAGGGAGCTGTGTGTCATACCCATCTTCTGTCGGTCCAGATGTTCCTGCTCCTCCTACTTCGAGTCTGTCATTCCGCCAGCAATCCATCAGTGAAGCCATGTCCAAGAGACAACAGTATGCGCCCACTCATCCAACTGCAAAGAAGCCGAATGTGCTCCTGTCCAAGTTGCTGGTGCTGCAGCCCCTCCCTTATCAAGTGGTGAACTCTGCACCTTTCGAAGAACTGATGGCTTGTGCCGAGCCAAGGTGGAGAGTAACAAGCCGTCATTTCTTTGCAAAAAAGGCAGTACCAGCCCTGCACAATTTTGTGGAACAGAAGGTGGGCCAGTCCTTGAGCCTGTCGGTGTGTACCAAAGTGCACAGCAGCGCCTACTTGTGGAGCTGTAACTACGGTCAGGGACAATACATGAACTTTATGGCCCACTGGGTGAATGTGGTTCCTGCACAGCCACAACAGCAACTTGGACAGGTCACCCCGCTTCCGCCTCCATGCTCTCAGGCCGTTGGTCCTTTGACAGTGCGCGACTCCGCCTCCTCATCCTCCACTGTCTCCTCAGGCTTCACTGCTTGGAAAAGTCTCAGTGCCCCTTCAGCATACCATGTGTGCAGGGCATGGCAGTGTCTTGCTGTTCTTCACATGGTTTGCCCTGGCGAACGGAGTCACACAGGGGAGGAACTGCTAAAAGTCATTCATCAAGAAATCAAATAATGGCTTACTCCAAGAAAACTGGAAATGGAAACCATGGTGACCTACAACGGGAAGAGCATCTTTTCTGCGCTGCATCATGGAAGCCTGAGCCATGTGCCCTGTATGGCACACATGTTCAATCTGGTTGTCAAGTGGTTCCTGAAGTGTTCCCATCTGCAATACATCCTAACAATGGGAAGGAAACTTTGCATGCACTTCAGCCACTCGTAGACCGCAAAGCACATCTTCCTTGAGCTGCAGCGTCAGAACGGCATCCCACAACATAGTCTGATTTGCGACATTTCCACACATTGGAATTCCACCCTCCAAATGTTGGACCGACTATACAAACAGAGAAAAGTAATCACCGATTTCTTGATGATACAAGCAGATAGGAGGACTCCCCTGTGTAACTTCAATGTCAACCAGTGGCAGCTCATACTTAATCGCCAGGATTACAGGATGAACAACATCATTCCACTGCTTCATTTCAAGAACCTGTGTTGGAAATGATGGGAGGTTAGGGCACTGGAGATGTGGCGCATACATCTCACGGCCACATGAGCCCTGTGGGGGTTGAACTGGAAGAGGAGGAGGAAAGGGACAGTGAAACACAGTTTAGGTTCCGCGAAATGGGTGTCAGCTGACAGGAGAGGAGGAGCAGGAGCAGCCAGAGGAGCTACAGGGTGATGATGAAGATGAGACAGAGGACCCAAGCACACCGTGGCAGTATGCATTAGAGATGGAGACAGGTAGTCCCTCCGAGTCATTTCCCTCCGAGACACAAATGGCACGATGCATGTTCACTTGCTTGTGTAGTGACTGCCGGATTGTCACCTTTCAGCAGCGGAATGACTTCTGGCTTTCCACCTTATTAGACCCTTACTACTGGCACAAAATGGATGCCTTTTTTACACCCACTGACAGGGAGGACAAACTGACCTACTACAGAGACATTCTACGTAGTCAGTTGGCTGAAGCCTATCAGCGCCATCGTCTCTCTGTGCTCAACTTCCACTGCTATGGCTGCTGAGGAGGGGTCGGGTGGCAGGAGCATACCTAGCTCCATCAGCAGCAGCCTGAGTCTACAGTCACTGATGAGTAGCCTTCTTCACATAGTGAAGCAACTCATCAGCAGCAGATAGACCAGGAGCAGGACCTGAACCAGCAGGTGGTGGCATACCTTGACATGGCCCTGCCAACACACTTTGAAGATCTGCTGGACTTCTGGGCAGCCAAACTTGATATCTGTCCACAACTAGCAGAGTTTGCACTGGAAAAGCTTTCCTGCCAGTAGTATGCCATCAGAGCGGGTGTTTAGTGTGGCAGGGCCATAGTAAACCCAAGGAGAACTCGTCTGTCCACCAAAAATGTGGAGAAACTGACCTTTGTGAAGATGAATCAGGCATGGATCAGCCAGGATTTCCACCCACCAATGCCTGATGCATCAGAGTAGATTGACCATGGTGCCACACCAACACTTCACAAATATGGCTAGTGCAAAACATATTTCAGGTGCTGCTCCCCTCTTACAGAAAATCCTCCGCATCAGACCACAAGTAAGTATTGAGGATATGCATTCGCTAAAACTTAACTTTTCTTCGGATAAAATATATGGACCCAAATTTTTTTTTTTATATCTAAGAAAAGGAAAGGTGTGCAAAAAACACCATGTGCCACCTACACCACCAAGTATTCATGTGATGCAAAGACCTTTAAAAGGTGAAAGGGGACAACGTATGGTCCATTGTAACAGGTGGGGGAAAAAACTTCCCCTGTAAAGCCCTACTCTTGCACTATTAATTCCCTTCTTGGCAAGTGTTCCTTGCCCTAAAAAGGGTGGCCCCACACAGGAACCTCTCCCTATTTCCACTTAAAAACACTGCCATTTCCCAGGGTTTTTAGGTGGAAATAGGGAGAGATTCCTGTGTGGGGCCACCCTTTTTAGGGCGAGTAACACTTGCAAAGGGAATTAATAGTGTGAGAGTAGGGCCTTACAGGGGAAGTTTTTACCCCCACCGGTTACAATGGACCATACATTGGTCCCTTCCACCTTTTAGAGGTCTTTGCATCACATTAATACTTGGTGGTGTAGGTGGCACATTGTGGTGTAGGTGGCACATTTTTGCACACCTTTCCTTTTGTTGGATTAAAAAAATATATAAACATTTGGGTCCATATATTTTATGGTAAAAATAATATTAAAAGTTATGTTTTACATAATGCATATCCTCAATACTTACTTGTGCACACCAACACTTTGACAAAAGAGACCATTTTCTTTTGCCTACCTGCCTCAGCTACTATTCTGATCCTGCCACCCACCTGATGCCACACATCTGATGCCAAGTTCTCCTTCTTTCATCCACCTTCTTAACCAGGTACTGGTATTGCCACCCACCGACCCACTCTGTCACCAGGTCACTTGCAGGACTCTTGATGCTGCTGCTGCCACCTCCAAGCTCTGTCATTCCGCCACCATATTTTCTCCTCATGCTGATGCCACCTCCAGGCTGTCTCATTCTGCCACCATATGTTCTCCTGATGCTGATGCCACATCCAAGCTGTCTCATTCTGCCACCATATGTTCTCATGCTGATGCCACCTCCAGGTTGCCTCATTCTGCCACCATATGGTCTCCTCATGCTGCCACCACCTCCTTGCTGTGTCATTCAGACACTATAGTGTCTCCTCGTACTGTTGCCACCTCCAGGCTGTGTCATTCAGCCACTATATGGTCTCTTCCTGCTTCCACCCCCTCTATGCTGTTTCATTCAGCCACTATATGGTCTCCTCATGCTGCCGCCACCTCCACACTGTGCCATTCAGCCACTATATGGTCTCCTCATGCTGCTGCCACCTCCATGCTTTGTCATTCAGCCACTATATGGTCTCCTCATGCTGCCGCCACCTCCAGGCTGTGTCATTCTGCCACCGCATTGTAGAGAAAGGAAGACATGGCTAGGCTGTACTGTGGAGGAGATTGCTGCAAGGGACATTAGAAAACCATTTTTTTTATTCTGGCATCTGGGGGGATTGTGGCTATCTACTTAGGTACCTACATGGCTAGCTACCTGGCTACCTACCTACTTAGATACTTATCTGAATAGCAACCTTCCTGGATAGCAACTAACTTACATAGCTACCTACTAAGTACTTGCTTAATTACCTAGCTTGGCTACCTAATCTCTTACATACTTAACTAGCTAACTATCTACCTACGTAGCTACTTACCTAGCTACCTGGATAGTTACCTACCTGTATAGCTACCTACCTGGCTACCTGCCTAGATACTTACTACTTACCAACCTCCTTATTTACCTACCTATCTACCTGTTTATTTACCTACCTACCTCGTTATGTACCTAGCTACTTACCTGGCTATGTACATACATGGCTACCTACCCACCTACCTACCTATGTACTTAGCTGCCTACCTACATACCTACTCAGTTAGCTACATACCTACTTACCTGCAAAACTAGCTACCTTAGCTACCTAACTGGCAATCTACCTTTCTACCTACCTGGCTCACTACATACTTACATATTTACCTACTTGAACGGGGGTCAATCTACCTACCTAAGGGTGGACTACCTAGTTAGGGAACTAACATACTGTGGCACATGCCTACCTGCCTACTATATTGTACGGTATTGTGCGGCACACACTCGTAGTATTTGTACTGTGCACACGCTTGTAGCTCTTGTGTTGTACACACGCTCGTTGGATTTATACTGTACACACACTCATAAGATTCATACTGTACACACGCTTGTGGCATTTGTGCTGTACACACGCTTGTGGCGTTTGTGCTGGGCGTACTCTTGTGACGTTTGTGCTGTGCATACGCTTGTGGCGTTTGTGCTGTGCACATGCTTGTGGCATTTGCACTGTACACGCGCTCGTGACGTTTGTGCTGTACACACGCTCGTAGGATTTATACTGTACGCACGCTCGTAGGATTTATACTGTACGCACGCTCGTAGGATTTATACTGTACACATGCTCGTAGGATTCATACTCGACACACGCTTGTAACGCATACTGTGCACACGGTCGTAGTATTCATACTGCACACATGGTCGCAGCTTTTATAAAGTACACGTTCATAGCATTTTATACTGTATACATGTTTAAAAAAAAATAAATAAAAAATCATATAGTTCTGTGCACACGTGCCATAATTTATTCCACGCACAGTTATGGGGTTGTTCGGTGCACACGCTGCTATGATCCATTCCATGCATACAGTCATATAGTTGTTTTGTGCACACGTTCCCTTGATCCATTCCTCGCATACGGTTATGTAGTTGTTTTGTGCACACGTCCCCTTGTTTTATTCCTCGCATACGGTTATATAGTTGTTTTGTGCACACGTTCCTGTCATTTATTCTACACATACAGTCATATAGTTGTTTCGTGCACATGCTCCTAGGATTTATTCAAAGCTTCTGTCATATAGTCGTTCTGTGTACATGTTCCTATAAATTATTCTTAATCATATAGTTGTTCTGTGCACACGTTCCCATAATTGGTTATCGGATAGTTGTATGAGGCACACTCCTACATTCATTCTACGCACACATTCATGTAGTTATCCGGTGCAACGCTCTTATAATTTCACGCTTACGGTCATTTAGTCATGGTGTGCACACATTCCATAATTTGTTCTATGCACACGGTCACATTCTATGTGTTTATATGTGTATTTTCATATATATATATATATATATATATATATATATATATATATATGGTCTTTATTTTATTAGGTTACGACACCACTCTCCTGTTGATAGGAGGGGCATGTCATGTGTTTATCGTAGCGTGTGCACTTGTAGCCATTGTGCAGTAGCAGTGTTGCTGCATGGCGCGCTGGTGATATTGCACATGCAGCCATGATGTTCATACTGTGCATCCGCTCGTAACAATTATACTATTTTCATACGGGCGTAGCATTCATGCTGTGCGGTCACTGTGCGGTACGTACGCTCGTAGGGTTGTATTGCTCGAAGCGTCCATGCTGCATGTGTACTGGTAGCATTTATGCTGAGCATGTACTGGTGGTATTAGGATGAACATGTGCTCTTGGTGTTGTGCTGTTCACACGTACGTAGCATTATGCCGCACATGCTAGTCCAGCATGGTGAGTGTTATGTGCATGAGTACGTGGTCATAATTAGGTCATGCGTGCATATAGTTTGTACATGCAGACGCTTATATAGTTTGTTCTGGGCACATGCACATACACTTTGTTTTTCGCACGCGAGCAGATAGTCATCCTGAGTATAGGTTCATCAAGTTTGTTCGGTATAGTAGATCATAGTTCATCATACTCAGGAGCATGGTTTCGTAGTTGGCCATATGTGCATATAGTTTACTCTGGGCATTCGCTCAGATAGTTTGTTTCTTAGCATTATCTCACATAGTGTGTTTCAGATGTATCCACATTTAGTTTGTTCCGTGCATACAGTCACATAGTTCGTTGTGCATACTCACATACAGTTCACATACTCAGAGTATTTCAGCGCTTGCATTCATGGTTGTTCTGTATGTATGTGTGTATATGTATGTATATATATATGTATATATATGTATGTATATGTGTATATGTATGTATGTATATATATATATATATATATATATATATATATATATATATATATATATGTATATGTTCTTCCTCGTGGTTGGATGCAGATGCTCAGTTGTTAGACGCCATATAAGTTCAGTGCATACGCTCGTGACTTGTTTTGAGCATTCCCGCATATAGTTTCTCTGCATATAGTTCGTTCATGCGCACGTGCATGGTTCGTTCCGTTTTCATACTCTTTGATGCTCTGGACACATGCCTAGATAGTTCGTCCTTTGCATACACGCATGTGTTTTGTCCCGGGCCTACATTCACATAGTTATTAGGTGCATACGATCATATAGTTTCTTTACACATACGTCCATTATTTGATCTCGGCACATTCATAGTTCGTTTGCACTTACAGTTTATTCTGTGTATACGGCAATAGAGGTATCCCGTGCATTCATAGTTTGTTCTCGGAATACGCACACTTACTTAGTCCTAGGCACGAGCTCATATTTGGTCCTGATATACGCTCATATTGTTGTCAGATGTACATGCTCTTGTAGTCCTGTGTTAACAATCACTTTGTTGTTCCCGGGTTAAGCTCAGGCAATTGATTCTATGCTTGCAGTCATAAGTTGATATGGTTATATGCTCACAATTTGTTCCATGCGTATGTTAGTCAGTCTGTCCTGGATATACGTGCGGGTAGTTTGTTTGTGCTTTTAAACTGCTCAGGGCATATACTCATCTAAGTGGTATGCTTACCCTCACTGAGCCTGTTCTGCAGCCTTGCTTATATCTTGGTTCTATGTATACAGTGTTTAGTTTTGTTTTGACCACACGTGCATAGTTTTGCTGTGCGTCTGCTCATATAGTATGTCCGGACACACGCGCATATAAGTTGTTCAGGTCATACACTCTTTTAGTTTATTCAGGCTACACTATCATCATATTTATTCAGGCCACTCTGTCACAGTGTGTTCTGTGCATACGCCCATATAGTTTGTGCTGCACATAGTCACATACTTTGTTCAGGGTATACATTTACATAGTGTGTTTGGCAATTTGTTCAGATTGTGGGATCGGTGCATTCAGTCTTAGTTTCTCAGGGGCATACGTGTTGATAATCTCCCCTGACCACACGTTCTGTCAGCTTGGTTTGTAAAAAGTAGTGTTTCATAGACATGGTGCAACAGGGTAGACAGTGCTCGTAGGTATTCATGTATAGTGTTACGCATCAAGGCGTCATACAATCATACAGTTTGTACTGGGCATGTGCGTGATACTGGGTAGGTGTTCATATAGTTTGTTCAGTACATACGCTCGCTCATGCAGTTCATAATAGCCTCACGTCACACATGGTTTGTGCAGTACAAGTGCTCATATAGTTTGGTCTGTGTTCACGGTCATCGTGTCTGCTTTGGAGATGTAGTCTTAGTGTTCTTGAGGTACACAGGGTCTGGTTAGTTATGCCAAGCTCACGTTCATATTTTCATGTTCTGCTATGTGTCAAGGAGTTATGCTAGGCATGCTTATAGCATTCATACTCGGTAATGGCTGATATGTTCGTTCGGTACATTCGTTACTTTGGTTGAGGCTTACAGTTTCAGATTGACCAGTCACGTCTACAGGTCGGTCCGGATACAACCTGACACGGCTTCAGGTTGGTGACAACGTGATTACATACGATTGAGTTTAGTTAGTAGCTGGGTTAGGCTACAGATACATAGTTTTATTTCCCAAAATAGGTCACTTCATGGTTATGAATGGTCTCTGCTTCAAGTTGATAGTTATAATTTTAGTTACGTGTTTAGTGGAGTTTTCCATTTTCGGCTAGACCTGTCACGTCCACAGGTTGGTTCAGTCATTACCCGACACGACTTCAGGTTTACGACGATATCTTATACGTTTGTGCATGTTTATTTAGCATTTGGGACATGTATTCAGGGAAAGAGCTTGATTTCTGTTGACGTTTCGTCTATCTCGGCTTCTGGTTGTCGATGATATTGGTTGAGTTTCACGATCGTGCCTGTTGCATAAGTGGTTTCATTGCCTGTCACGTCCACAGGTCGGATTAATTACAACCTAACACGGCTTTAGGTTGATGACTAGGTAATCATCTGGGTTTTCATGTTTAGCACTTGGGATTGTGCATACAGGCCTGGTTGGTTCTGCTTAGATATCATGTTCATTCGTACTTGCATTGGTTGGGTTTTGGGCCACTATTTGCTGTATTTAGGTCATACTATCAAGGTATATCTGGCTTCCAGTACCATGTCACGTTATCTCGCCTGACAAGGCATCTTTGGATACATCTCATTCCAGCGGCGCTGCTCTGCAAAACATTAAAATGGAGGTTAGAGAACCCTCTAGCCATCATGCCTTGACGGCTGGCCTGGTTAGACGGTTAGCAGACGCCTCATAATTCTCGATGGGGATGTCAGGTCAGCTTAACGTTAAAAGCCGCTCTATTCTCAGGTGATGATGGCTTCTGGGGCCAGAGGAATTCACATACAGGTGCAAGGTCGAAATTACATCAGATTGTGGGGATACAGATAATAACGCGTCCAAATCGTATAGCTGCAAACGTCATTGCCCGGTCAGCTTGTTTTGCATGGTATTTTCCTACCCCCCCACTAGTGGTGCCCAGTTCAAGTGTTGCAAGCTTTCCTTTCGCACGTCTAGGAGCTAGTGGGGGTCGGCCACTGTTACTGGGGCCACACTCACTACTACGTCATTTGTTGATCATACATATTTGCATTAAATCCTTATGTAGTGGTTTGTTAATAAAGCGTTTTGTTTTAAATATTGAAGTTTTGCCCTCTATTTATTCAGGTATACCTACATGCGACAGTACATGGCACAACTCAGACTGTCTGTTAGCTAATATCATTATGTGGTTAGGTTTTAGGTAGGTACGCTACGCATTAGAGACCCCGAAAACAAGTGAGAAGGCTAACTTGTTTGCCTGTATTTGTGAGAGGGGGCGGGGTTATCACTATAAGAACCCGCGGCGTCCCTAGCACGATACGCCGTGGGTTCTTTACGTCCCACCCGACCCCCCCTTATTTAACTCATTTCATTTGCCAGAAGGTATGCCCTCTATTTATTCAGGTATACCTACACGCGACAGTACATGGCACAACTCAGACTGTCTGTTAGCTAGTATCATTATGTGGTTAGGTTTTAGGTAGGTACGCTATGCGTTAGAGACCCCGAAAACAAATACATGTGTGTATATATATATATATATATATATATATATATATGTATATTTTTTTAATTTCCATAAAAACAGCAGGACAGAAAGGGCATACCCTTCCCTTCATGTGTTGTATATTGATATTTAATTAAAGGATCATTATTTTATCCAAGGAGATGGTGAATGTTGCAATATTCTTTTCCTGCACTTCTGATTAAAGAGGACCTGTGGCCAACTCCCCAAAAATGAGATTGCATCATCAATAAACAGCTTATTGTGCCCTGATCACACACCTTTTTACAGTTTCTTGATACGCCCTCCTCTTCCTGAGATTTGTGGGGAATCAGTCAGATGGGTGTGAACTTAATTTAAATATTGGGAGTGATAAGATAAGGGGTGGGATTATACAGTAAGGGGGTGTAAATGTTATACATTGAGCAATGTGTATGCACCCACCCATAACCTGATGTTCACTCCTATTATTAAAATGAGGTTCACGCCCATCTGACTGATTTCTTGAATTGTCAGATAAAACTATAAACCCTCATATCTCAGGAATGGGAGGGTGTAAAAAATAAACTGTACAAATTTGTGTTATCAGGGCACCCTAAAATATTAAATTACAGTAAACTTTATTTGATTTGGCCACAGGTCCTCTTTCATGTACTACAAGGACTATCATGCTAAGCAGAGCACCGCCAGTAACTCCCATTAAGCTCCATACTAAATATTATTGCTGTTGATTTCCTTTTTTTTTATGTTATTGCTACCACACTTATAATAATTGTAACGCTCAAATATTGCAATGTCAACAAATACATGCAGATACATGTTGAATTGTCATTACCAACTGATATGTAAATTTTTATTGTATGATAGAATTATTATTTTTTTGCTTAGAGACTGGAGGCAAAATGTTGCATGTAAAATATAGAGATCAATATCTAAAGTTACTCGATGCTGTTACCTTGTTGTACAAGGTGATATTTCAATAGGCACACCAGCAGAGGGCAGTGTTCTCTGCAAATTTCACATTTCACTTGATGTTCTGTGTCAGAATTACTTAAATGTAGATTCAAAAAGATACAATTAAAAGTGATGTTCTCAATTTGTAACCAAATAAAATGTGCAATAAGTAAAACAGATGAAAATTTAAAACAGACAAATGCAAAAGCTTTGGTAGAGATTCACTCCTTTTTTGTGTACCAGCTACTCATACTGAATGCAATACAGTATTTAGCAGCGGTTTGGAGACATGACGGAGAAACCTTGCCTGTAAAGTCACCCAAAATAGATAACCTTGTTACAACTTCACGGCCAGAGGATAAAATGTCCCTGTATAGAGAAATCTCTATGAAAAGTCTGACCTGTACAAGCATAAGCCTCATTGTAGTAATAGCATTAATGATGATTTGTGTGAATGATATTATTTTGATGATTTTTTATTAATAGACAAATACTAATATGTTTATACTTTACACAGGTAAAACTATTAAACTATTATGTACCCAATGCTACTAAGTGTATGTGTAAGTATTCCTCATGTATTAATTGATATGTTTACTGTACAGTCAGATATTCTTTATTTAAAAAAATATTTTTTAAAGTTTTTTTTAATTTATTTATAAATAAATAAATATCTATTTTCCTTATTTTTTATTGCTGGCTTGCAGTGTAGTGGTACTGAAGCCATATCTGGTAAAATTGTCATCGCTGCCACAGTAAATAGTTACAGGAAACCTATTTTTTATCTGAATCTTTTTATTGGTGGGGTTTTCTAATCCTTTGCTTCCTCCAGTGCTTCCTCTACCAAAAGGTACACATTTGCTTATATTTTGTCCCATCATCCCATGTAACAAAATGACCCAGAGACAATTTTAGGCATGACCTTATGGCATGGTATACATGCACAAGCATTATACAGTAATGTGAAGCACCAGAGTCATGAATCTGATGCTGGATTTGCCTCCGAAACTAAGGGACAAGGAACATAAAGAGGTATTCCAGTCTCTGTTACCTCCATTCGCCGCTTTATACCATTTTCTAGGAAGTCGAGATAGGAGGTCAAAATAGGAGGACGGGGAAGGAGGTCAGGATAGGAGGTCAGGATATGGAGGTCTAGATATGAGGACGGGATATGAGGACGGGATAGGAGGTCGAGATAGGAGGGCGGGAAAGGAGGTTGGGATATGTGGTCGAGATAGGAGCTTAGGATAGGAGGTCAGGATAGGAGGTCAGGATAGGAGGTCGGGATAGGAGGTTGGGATAGGAGGTCGGGATAGGAGGTCGGGATAGGAGGTTGGAATAGAAGGTCGGGATAGGAGGTCGAGATAGAAGGTCGAGATAGAAGGTCGAAATAGGAGGATAGGAAAGGAGGACGGCATAGGAGGTCGGGATAGGAGGTCGGGATAGTAGGTCGAGATAGTAGGTCGAGATAGGAGGTCGAGATAGGAGGTCGAGATAGGAGGTCAACATAGGATGGCGGGAAAGGAGGTCAGGATAGGAGGTCGAGATAGAAGGAAGGGATAAGAGAACGGGATATGAGGACGGGATAGGAGGTCGGGATAGGCGGTCGGGATAGGAGGTCGAGATAGGACGTCGGGATAGGAGGTCGAGATAGGAGATTGAGATAGGAGGTCGAAATAGGAAGACAGGAAAGGAGGTCGGGATAGGAGGTCGAGATAGGAGGTCGAGATAGGAGGACGGGATAGGAGGACGGGATAGGAAGTTGAGATGGGAGGTCGAGATGGTAGGACTGGATAGGAGGACGGGATAGGAGGATGGGATAGGAGGACCAGATAGGAGGTCAGTATAGGAGGTCGGGATAGGAGGTCGAGATAGGATGGCCGGAAAGGAGGTCAGGATAGGAGGTCGAGATAGGAGGAAGGGATAGGAGAACGGGATATAAGGACGGGATAGGAGGTCGAAATAGGAGGTTGGGATAGGAGGTCGGGATAGGAGGTCGGGATAGGAGGTCGGGATAGGAGGTCAAAATAGGAAGACAGGAAAGGAGGTCGGGATAGGAGGTCGAGATAGGAGGTTGAGATAGGAGGATGGGATATGAGAACGGGATTTGAGGATGGGATAGGAGGTCGGTAGACGAGATCGAGATAGGAGGTTGAGATATGAGGTCGAGATAGGAGGACAGGATAGGAGGATGGGATAGGATGTCGAGATGGGAGGTCGAGATAGGAGGACAGGATAGGAGGATGGGATAGGAGGACGGGATAGGAGGTCGGTATAGGAGGTTGGGATAAGAGGTCGAGATAGGAGGACCTGATAGGAGGTTGGTATAGGAGGTCAGGATAGGTGGATGGGATAGGAGGACAGGATAGGAGGACAGGATAGGAGGTCGAAATATGAGGATGGGAGGACGGGATAGAAGGTAGAGATATAAGGTCGGGATATGGGGACAGGATATGGAGATGGAAAATGGGAACGGGATATGGGGTTGGGGTATGACAACAATATATGGGGATGGCATATGAAGTCAAAAGCTCCCTCCTTTGTTGATTTCCCTCCAAAACAAGGATGAGGAAGGAAAAACCGGGTACTCAGCTAGTTTAGTGTACAATACCAGTATTTCCCATAGACTTGTATGGGACTTTAAATAAGAACCCAGACCCTGGCAAATGGGTGTGAGTAAGGGTTAAATCACCTATCCTATGTTTGTTGTTGACATATAAGTAACGTGTGCCAAGTTTCATGTTAATATCTTTAGCCATTTGGACGTGATGCTGGATGCGCACAGCTCTTGATAAATTCTGTGCACAGACTTCGGATCTATGCTTTAGACTGCATTTAAACCTGCTCCAACATGGTCTGACATTTCGGCATACTTTCAGCCGATGCAACTTGTCACTGAAAAGTCACTTTTGATAAATTCAGCACCAATGCATTTTTCTGTCTAAAATAGACTAGAATGCATCATGTTCTAAAAATCCTCTAAAGCAAAAGTCGCAGAAAAGTCGCATATATTTAGACTGCGACTTTCTGTGCGACAAATTTAGACAGGAAAAAACTGTCTAAATCCTTTGGTAAATATCCCTTATTGAGTTTTATATATATATATATATATTATATTGTTGTCTCTGACCTTTCCCAGCATTCCATGTGGCCAGAGACAACATGTCATAAGTCACATAGTCACCAAGGGCATGCCTATCTGCAGTGGGTGGGTGAATGGCACGGTGGAAGGGATTTTCTGAAATAATGCTATCCATCCACTTACTGCAGCATAGCCACACACCCTGGAGACCATGTGACTCATTTCATATTGTTTCTGGCCCCATGAAATGCTAGGAAAGGTCAAAGACAACAGTAAATTAAAAAGGCTTGTACTACAGCACTTCTGGTTGTGGGTTCTGTGCATAAAAACAGGACAAAGTGATGTACGGAGGTAACAGAAACATACTGCACCGGATTATGACTTGATATCAGGACTCAAAGGCTGAAGAAAAACAATCATGTAATACCCCTTTAAACATTGATATTTATAATATGCCTATAAAAGGTAAAAGGGGTTATCAAGGAATAGAAAAACATAGCAAATTTTTTCCAAAAACAGCATCACCCCTGTCCTCAGGTTGTGTGTGGTATTACAACTTAGTTCCATTCACTTCAATAGGACTTAGCTGCAATACCGCAGCCAAACTGAGGACAGGTGTGGCACTGTTTAAAAAAAAAAAAAAAAGCCTGTGTTTTAAAAACCCTGGATCACCCCTTTACGGGTACTCTGGTAGAAAACATTTTTTTAACGACTTGGTGTCAGCAAGTGAACCAGATTTGTAAATTACTTTTATTTAAAAATCTCAACCCTTCCAGTACTTATCAGCTGCTATATACTACAGAGGAAGTTCTTTTCTTTTTTAATTTATTTTCTGTCTGACCACAGTGTTCTCTGCTGACACCTCTGTCTATCTCAGGAACTGTCCAGAGCAGGAGAGGTTTGCTATTGGGATTTGTTCCTGCTCTGGACAGTTCCTGACATGGACAGAGGTGTCAGCAGAGAGCATTGTGGTCAGACAGAAAAGAAATTCAAAAAGAAATGAACTTCCTCTGTAGTATATAGCAGCTAATAAGTACTGGAAGGGTTCATATTTTTAAATAGAAGTACCGTAATTTACAAATCTGTTTCTGGCACCAGTTGATTTAAAATAAAAAATAAAAAAGTTTTCCACCGGAGTACCCCTTTAAGCAAAACCGGTTAGGACAGCAACATATTTCTCTTCAGTTTCATAGTGAGATATACTAGGCAGCAAGTCAACCATTCTAGCAGTTGATAGATTAGAAGCAGAAAAGATGTGCAAGTGATTCTACTGTGGGGGCGCTGCAGGGGAATGAATCACCTGTTGTTAGGTTCAGTCGCACATTACAGCTGATCACTAGGAGGCCAAGCAGAAGGACGTACTGTGGGCAGATTATTTTCAGGGGACCTCTTAAACAGAAAGGGATAACCCTTTCAAACTGTATTAAAAACTGTTGCGCAGCATTGCACAGGAACATATTTTTGAAGGCATTTATATGTTCTATAATAACAGTAACACATGTCATAGGAAATGGATATTGTGTAAAACATCTGACAGAGAAATACATCAGGAACACAGGGAGCTCCATAAAACAAGGTCAAATAAACTCTAACAACAAATGTCAATAATTCATCTAATACTGTAAAGCAAAAAGAAAATGAAGAACAACAGCCCTCCGCTCGGCCCTGCTATTACTTTACACTTTATGACTCTCCATACTAAAGACGTAGGAAAATATTATATATCAAAGGGGAACCTGTAGGAATGGCTTTTATCCAGCTATCTTTAAAGAGAATTGAATCATTTATCTGCTTTATGCTTCCCTTGGCTCCCCTATAGGTAATTTCCTTATGTCAACATTTTTTTTCTTTTTTAGCTGTGATGTTTGTCAGATTTGACCTACATTTTATTTTATCTTATCGCTTTATTACTTTGCCCGTCTCCAATCTTGCTCACATTTGGCTTTTTTCCGGTGTATTTTTTTTATTCCCCTTGAACAAAATGTGCTCTAAATCATTGATTCATTTTTATCTTGTCAGCAATTCTCTGCTCAACCAGCCAAAGAAACACTATTGTACACATGAAGGAAAGAGATTTTATGCTTCTGCTATATACCATCCAGGGAAACAGTGATCGCTCTCTTTCTGTTCCTCTATTAAGGAGGACATATAATACAAATTCCATATATTTGTTGCTGTTTATGTTTATTTGATTAATGGGAAAACTATCTGTCTGGAAACTGAAATAAATTGTATATAATCTATTTATTTAGAGAGATGCAATTCTGCTATTGATATAACAGTCCGGAATTTGAAGACCCTAAAAGACTTTTTTAATCTCTAAGGATGTAGCCCATTTTGGCCTTAAAGGGGTACTCCCCTGAAAGTTAAATCGATTTGTAAATGACTTCTATTTAAAAATCTTAACCCTTCCAGTACTTAACAGCTGCGATATGCTCCACAGGAAGTTCTTTTCTTTTTGAATTTCCTTTCTGTCTGACCACAGTGCTCTCTGCTGACAACTCTGTCCATTTTAAGAACTGTCCAGAGCAGGATAGGTTTGCAATGGGGATTTTCTCCTACTCTGGACAGTTCCTAAAATTGACAGAGGTGTCAGCAGAGAGCACTGTGGTCAGACAGAAAGGAAATTCAAAACGAAAAGAACTTCCTCTGTAATATACAGCAGCTGATAAGTACTGGAACGGTTAATATTTTTGAATTGAAGTAATTTATTAATCTGTTTAACTTTCTGGCACCCGTTGATTTATAAAAATAATGTTTAAAGGGGTACTCCGCCCCCTAGATATCTTATCCCCTATCCAAAGGATAGGGGATAAGATGTCTGATTGCAGGGGTACTGCCGCTGGGAACCCCTGTGATCTCTGTGCAGCAACCGCCGTTCGTTTAGAACGCTGGCTGCGGGCAGAGGGGGTTGTGACATCATGTCACACCCCCTCAATTCAAGTCTATGGGAGGGGGCCATGCCCCCTCCAATACACTTCCATTGAGGGGCGTGGTGTAACATCATGAGGGGCATGGTCGTGATGTCACGACTTCCGCCACCTAGTCCAAGCATTCGGAGCAAAATTTTCCGAACGCTGGGACAGCGGAGTACCCTTTAAGGACAGAGCCAAATTTTGCAAATCTGACCTCTGTCACTTTATGTATTAATAATACATAAATTATGAATTTGACTCTGAGATAATTATTTTCATGATGTATTGTACTTTAAGATAGTGGTAACTTTTCATAGATACTTGCATGATTTCTTTGTGAAAAATTACAAAATTTCATGAAAAATGTGAAACATTAGCATTTTTTCTAAATTTGAAATGCTCTGCTTGTGAGGAAAATAGACATGCCAAATAAATTACACATTGATTCACATGTAAAATGTGTGTATTTTATGTTGGCATCATAAAGTTGACATGTTTTTACTTTTTGAAGACATTAGATGGCTTCAAAGTATAGCAGCAATTTTCCAATTCTATTTAAGATTTTTAAATAGAAGTAATTTACAAATCTGTTTAACTTTCTGGCACCAGCTGATTTAAAAAAAAAAAAGTTTTTCACTGGAGTACCCCTTCAATGCATCAGACTGCAAACCCCTGGGACCTGGAGGAGAATCACAGCGGAGGCCTGGGCAGCAATACCCTCAGCCCACGGAACATGTTCGCTCCGGGTCTGATGACTGCCAATCACGGGGCAGGAGTATTGTGATGTCATGGCTCCTCCCCCATTTGACATCACACTCCGCCCCTCAATGCAAGCCTATAGGAGGGGGGCATGACAGCAAACATGCTCCGGGGGCTGATGGTAACGGAGTGCTGCGTGAAAGATGACAGGGTCCCCAGGGGCAGGACCCCCGCAATCAGACATCTGGATAGGGGATAAGATGTCTTAGCACCGTAGTACCCCTTTAACTGGTTGTATGGCATGTGATAAATATGGTGCTAGTACACATATTTGAAATGACTTTTCAATGCACACCTTTGTATGGTTCGTCCTCTGCAACTTTTTAACCTGTTGCACAAAATTTTTTACAAATGCTGTCCACAGACAGTTTTTGCAGGTCTAGGCAGGTGTAGATCTGAGACAAATGGTGCAACAAAATTCATAACCAGTGCTATGGCATAGTTAAAGCATGTTGACCAGACTATGGCATAGTTAAAGCATGTAAAACAAATATTGCAATGAAAAGCCTCTAAACAGCAACTGAGACAAATCATGCAACAAATCAACATCATGAAAATAGGGTGAATCCAATGATAAATTCTAGACATTTTTTTAAAAACTAGAATCAGCGGATTCGCTGAATTTGCCCCCAAAATTTGGTTTGATCCGAATTTATTTGCGGCGAATTGCTATTAAAATCGACTATTTCCGGGCTATAGAGAGCTTCAATAGGGGTGTATAACACTTTGCCTTGTCGTAACACGCATAGGGAGTGTGCTGGGGTAGTGAAATAATACTGTTATTCAGTATGACATGCAGATCACAGGGGTCACTATTAGAATCACTGCCGCACAGCGGCACAATGACAGAGCCTGGTAATTGGAATGAGCAAACTTTAAATCCTTTTTTGAGGACCCATTGGAGGGCAAGTCCGGTTCCAGCAGCTGCGGTAATTCCAGCTCCAATAGAGTATAATTGCTGCAGTGAAAAAGCTTGTACTTCTATCTTAAAATTCAGCTGGCGGTCCGCCGTGAGGCCAGCTACCACCTGTCCCTGCCCCCCCCCCCTTTAACCCCCCATGCTCATGACTGAGTGTCCCGGGTGCCTGAAGCGTTTACTTTGAAAAAATACTGTCAAACTACAAGATCAATATAACAAGATCACATGGCGGCACAATGACAGAGCCTAGAGGTGGCAGCAGCATGAGGAGACCATATGGCAGCACTATGATAGAGCCTGGTTGTGGCAACAGTATGAGGAGACCATATGGTGGCACAATGACACAATCTGGAGGTGGCAGCATCCTATGTAGGCCGCAGAGTGGCACAATTTTAGAGTATTGTGTCAGTTTGTACTTCCTTTCCTTGGTGCAGGCCTGACCTGGGTGGGCTACTGGGTAGATCCTGCTGGTAGCAAATGCTTGTCGAAAATATCAAGCCATGCATGTGTAAGTAAGCACGGCTGGTACTGCGAAACTGCTTATGAAATTTTGAAGGTTTCATTAAATCAGTTATGGATGAATTTTCTTGCTCCAACCTGTTTCTTTGAATTCTTGCGGTAATTCCAGAGATAACATATGAGGACTAGCGATAATCGAATTTTATTAAAAATTTCATTTTCCCATTAGCAAAATTTTCTGAAAAAAATTTGGTCGCTATGAAATTATTTGGGTTGAAAACCTATAAAAAACTGACATGAGCCAGTTGAGACCATATAGTGGCAGAATGACAGCCTGGAAGTGGCAGCAGCCCGACGAGACCATAAGGCCTCATAATTGAAAAGATTAAAGATATATTTTAAAATTTAAATTGAATATTTTAAATAGATTAATATAAACATTTTTATTTAATGTGCCAGCAGCATGAGGAGACCACATGGTGTCACAATGACACAGCCTGGAGGTGGCACCAGCAGGAGGAGACCAAAATGTCTGTGGTCTCCTCATGCTATCTTGAAACGATCTCTCCATCAGGCTTAAATGAAGTCTGTAGTTATAAAACTTTTCTATAAGTCTTATATGTTTAATCTAGCATCTAATGAGGAATAACCGCATATTAAAAATATAAATATTTGAAAAAAAATCAAAAACATTTAAAAATAATTCCAATTAAAATAATTTTTCATACTAATAAAATAATTAAAAGAATTGTTATACACATGTAAAAATTATCTTTATCATTTTAAGAACATAAATCTTTGATTACCTGCACATGTGGGTTTTCCTCATTAGACTCTGGGAATCCAGGATCTAGTACGCATGAGTAAGGGGGCGTTCCCCCGAAATGTTGCGTCAGACCCTGATGGCTCCCAACTAGTGAACTAAGATCTCTTTAAATACAGTGAAAGAACAAAAGCTTGCACTCACCGCTCCTGTAGAATATTTCATATGGTCATTCCATCCCGGCAAGGAGACTTCATTGATGCGGAAGAGGCCGGAAGAAGCACACACCTATTGTGCAAAAATGGCTGTTTGCCTCTGAGCACCCCGCATCAATGAAGTCTCCCTGTCAGAACGGAATGACCGTATAAAATATTCTACAGGAGCGGTGAGTGCAAGCTTCTATTCTTTTACTGTATTTTGCATCTTGTCTAGCTATTTTGAGCTTAGCACCCCGCAGTAGTACTATATTTTAGTCTGGCTGCTGTCCTGTTCATTTCCATAAGCGTCTTTTCTATCCACACATATGGAACAGTGTGATTGTGCCCTCTGAATGTGTCTCTGCATTTGGTAAGATCTCTGCTAGCTTGGACGTTTTGCCTATGTACCATCTTCAAAAGCTGTGATAAACTGCAGAATGCTTGGAATAAATGAAAAGAAAATGGAACCATCTAATCGTGAGTGCCTGAAATTCTTTTTTGAAAAATAGAATATAGCCCACGTTTTTTTTATGAAGTGTGTCTAGTGGAGTGGGTGGATAGCCACACCTGGGCTTAATTGTTAGTCTACACAGAGACTTTCTTATCCTCTGAGACCAAAATGTGGCAGAATGACTAAGCCTGGAGGGGGCAGCAGCAAGAGGAGACTATATGGTGACAGAATGATACAGCCTGGAGGTGGCGGCAGCTTGACGAAACCACAAGACCAAATTGCATGTGGCCATGTTAACATCCTTCAGATACTTGAAAAACGTCCACACTGCGGCGTAGCTGATTTTCCCCCCAACAGTTCGCACTGACTGACTGCTACTGCTGCCTGTCTGACCACTGTGCTCTCTTCTGACACCTCTGTCCATTTTAGGAACTGTCCGGAGAAGGATATGGGGATTTTCTCCCACTCTGGAAAGTTCCTGAAAGGGACAGAGGTGTCAGGAAAGAGCACTGTGGTCAGACAGAAAGGAAATGCAAAAAAGAAAAGAACTTCCTCTGGAACATACAGCAGCTAATAAGTACTGGAAGGGTTAATATTTTTTAATAGAAATAATTTACAAATCTGTTTAACTTTCTGGCACCAGTTGATTTATAAAAAAAAAAAAAAAAATTTTTTCCAGTGGAGTACCCCTTTAACAGTGTGTGCTTCAGGAGCCTGAACGCTCCCAACACCACCTACCACACCACCCTCCTCATCACTACTTGCCCGCCTAGCAAAGGAAGCGGTGGATGTCTCCTCCACTTGTTGGCGGGGCAGTATGTGCTTACTGTACTCTAGTAAATTGTCCTGATTAAAAAGTGGAGCTGAACCCACAGCATAGGAGGCAATTGGAGGACAGAGACTGCTCCCCGGCCATGCCAACTGAGGGTTGTGTCTGAGGAACCCACCGACTGTTGACTGGGGATGCCAGATGTCACTTGTGATGAAGTGGATGACCGAGTTAACCAGTCAATGATGGCAGATGGGTTGCCGGTAGAGACACGACCGCTAGCTGATACCGGGAGCTCAGGCCTCTCGCTGCGATTCATGCTGCCACTCGCCCCTAGTCTGCTGCGACCTCTGCATGCGCCTGATGAATTTAGGCCTCTGCCATTCCTCTGTGCATGTCCTGGCACTCTGCCTGACATATTTAGTGCAAATTTGAGGGGAGGACAATACACTCCACTATGCTTAAAACAGTATTAGAACAGCAGCAGGTGTGTACTTTTGGCTGGCTTTTCACAGTAACTAGGCCCTTAGGACCATAACAGGAACAACATGGTAAACCACATAGATGTACGTACATGGTATGCACTTATGAAGGGAGTACAATACACTTCACTATACTTAAAACAGTATTTGTCTAGAACAGCAGCGGGTGTGTACTTTTGTCTGGCCTTTCACAGTAACTAGGCCCATAACCCGTACAGTACCTAGGGCGTATGTATACGCCTTCTGTACCTGGGTGTTAGGGACCCAGGGCGTACCTGTACCCCCGTGCGAATTTCGGTCCCTGCCGCGCGCCGGGCAGGGACCGGACCGGGGTTACTGCTGATATCGATCAGCAGGCAACCCGCGCAAATGCCCAGGGGGGTCATCAGACCCCCCCATGTTGGCGATCGGTGCAAATCACAAGTGAATTCACACTTGCGATTTGCGGGTCAGAAGGGTCTATGGTAGCCTGGTGACCCGGAATATAAGGGGGATCGCGGTTGTCCATGACACCCACGATCCCCCTGAAGGGATAGGAGGGAGGTGGTAGAGGTGCCACTCCTCCTATCCCTGCTATTGATCGTCAGACGTGACGACCAATAGCAGATAGGGGGCGGCGGGGTTAACTTTAGTTTACCCCGTCCTGCCCACCCACAATAGGCGGGGCAGAATGGGGAACCGAAGGGGACCGGGCGCCGAAGATCCACTTACCCGTCGGTGGAGGCTTCGGGATGCGATCGGCTGCGGTAATCGGCGCGGGCGACATGTCGTGCAGCAGAAGAGGACGGCGCCCTGGATCCGACGGAAGCCGGTAAGTTGCCTAACAACATCTGGGGGGCTACAGTCTGGGCCATTATACAGTGTTCTCTACAATGTAGACCTCCAGATGTTGCAAAACTATAACTCCCAGCTGTTTGGGCATGCTGGGATTTGCAGTTTTGCAACAGCTGGAGGTCTACAGTTTAAAGACCACTGCACAGTGATCTCTATACTGTAGCACTCTAGATCTTGCAAAACTACAACTCCTAGCATGCCCACACAGCAGTTTGCTGTCTGTGCATGCTGGGATTTTTAGTTTTGCAACATCTAGAGGTCCACAGTTTGGAGATCACAGTGCAGTGGTCTCTAACTGTAGCCCTCCAGATGTTGCAAAACTGCAAATCTCAGCATGCCCAAACAGCTGTCTCGGCATGCTGGGAGTTGTAGTTGCGTAGCTCCAGCTGTTGCATAACTACATCTCCCAGCAGCAGTACATGCTGGGAGTTGTAGTTTTACAACAGCTGGAGGCACACTGTTGGAAAATACTGAGTTAGGTAACAGAACCTAACTGAAGGTTTTCCAACCAGTGTGCCTCCAGCTGTTGCTAAACTACAACTCCCAGCATGCACAATCTGTCAGTACATGCTGGGAGTTGTAGTTTTGAAACAGCTGGAGTTTTGCCCCCCCCATGTGAACGTACAGGGTACATTGACACGGGCGGGTTTACAGTAAGTTTCCTGCTTCAAGTATGAGCTACGGCAAATTTTTCGCCACAGTGCAAATTTCTAGCGGGAAGCTCACTGTAATCCTCTGCCAGTGCGAATGTACCCTAAAAACACTACACTACACTAACACATAATAAAGGGTAAAACCACTACATATACCCCCCCCCCTTCACTGTCCCTCCCCCCCCCAATAAAAATGAAAAATGCATTGTATGGCAGTGTTTCCAAAACAGAACCTCCAGCTGTTGCAAAACAACTCCCAGCATTTCCGGACAGCCACTAACTGTCCAGGCATGTTGGGAGTTTAGCAACAGCTGGAGACACCCTGTTTGGGAATCACTGGCGTAGAGTACCCCTACGTCCACCCCAATGCAATCCATAATTTTGTCCTCAAATGCGTATGGCGCTCTTTAACTTCAGAGCCCTGTCGTATTTCAAGGAAACAGTTTAGGGCCACATATGGGGTATTTCCGTACTCAGGAGAAATTGCACTACAAAGTTTGGGGGGCTTTTTCTCCTTTTACCCCTTATGAAAAGGAAAAGTTGGGGGCTACACCAGCCTGTTAGTGTAAAGAAATAAAAAAAATTTACACTGACATACTGATGATGCCCCATAATTTTTATTTTCACAAGTGGTAAAAGGAAAAAAAGACCCCCAAAATTTGTAACGCAATTTTCTCCTGAGTACGGAAATACCCCAGATGTGGGTTTAAAATGCTCTGCGGGCGCACAACAAGGCTCAGGAGTGAGAGCGCACTAGGTACATTTGAAGCCTAAATTGGTGATTTGCACAGGGGTGGCTGATTTTACAGCGGTTCTGCCATAAACGCAAAAAAAGAAATACCCACATGTGACCCCATTTTGGAAACTACACCCATCACAGAATGTAACAAGGGGTATAGTGCGCCTGAGCACCCCACAGGTGTTTAATGAAAATTCTTCAAAGTTGGATGGAAAAATGAAAAATAAAATGCTGGTGTTACCCAAAAATTTTCATTTTCACAAGGAAAAATAGGAAAAAAGACCCCCAAAATTTGTAGCCCCATTTCTTCTGAGTATATAAATACCCCATATGTGCATGTAAAGTGCTCTGCTGGCGCACTACAAAGCTCAGAAGAAAAGGAGCACCATTGGGATTTTGAAGAGAAAATGTGTCTGGAATTTAAGGCCACGTGTGTTTACAAAGCCCCCATAGCGCCAGAACAATGGACTCCCCCAACATGTGACCCCATTTTGGAAACTAAACCCCTCATGTAATGTAATAAGGGGTACAGTGAGCATTTGCGCCCCACAGGTGTCTGACAGATTTTTGGAACTGTGGTCCGTGAAAATGAAAAATGTCATTTTTCATTTGCACAGCCCACTGTTCCAAAGATCTGTCAAACGCCAGTGGGGTGTAAATACTCAATCTACCCCTTATTAAATTCTGTGAGGGGTGTCGTTTCCAAAATGGGGTCACGTGTGTGTGTGTGTGTGTGTGTGTGTGGGGGGGTTCCACTGTTCTGGCACCACGGGGGGCTTTGTAAACGCACATGGTCCCCGACTTCTATTCCAACCAAATTCTGTCTCCAAAAGCTCAATGGCGCTCCTCCTCTTCTGAGCATTGTAGTGCGCCAGCAGAGCACTTGACATCCACACATTGGGTATTTCCATACTCAGAAGAAATGGGGTTACACATTTTGGGGGTCATTTTCTCCTATTACCCCTTGTAAAAAAGTAAAATTTGGGGGAAAACCAGCATTTTAGTGAAAAAATTTTTTTTCTTCATTTACACATCCGAATTTAACAAAAAGTCATCAAACACCTGTGAGGTGTTAAAGCTCACTGTGCCCCTTGTTGCGTTCCTTGAGGGGTGTAGTTTCCAAAATAGTATGCCAAGGTTTTTTTTTTTTTTTTGCTGTTCTGACAGCAGAGGGGCTTCCTAAATGCGACATGCCCCCAAAAAACTATTTCAGCAAAATTTGCTTTTCAAAAGCCAAATGTGACTCCTTCTCTTCTGAGCATTGTAGTGCGCCAGCAGAGCACTTGACATCCACACATGGGGTATTTCCATACTCAGAAAAGATGGGGTTACAAATTTTGGTGGGCATTTGTCCTATTATCACTTGTAAAAATTTAAAATTTGGGGGAAAACTAGCATTTTAGTGAAAAAAATAATAATAATTTACACATCCAACTTTAACGAAAAGTTGTGAAACACCTGTGGGGTGTTAAGGCTCACTGGACCCGTGTTACGTGCCTTGAGGGGTGCAGTTTTCCAAAATAGTATGCCATGTGTTTATTTTATTTTTTTGCTGTTCTGGCACCATAGGGGCTTCCTCAATGTGACATGCCCCACAAAAACCATTTCAGAAAAACTAACTCTGCAAAATCCCACTGTCGCTCCTTCCCTTCTGAGCCCTCTAGTGCACCTGCCGAACACTTGACATACACATATGAGTTATTTCCTTACTAGAGAGAAATTGGGTTACACATTTTAGGAAGATTTCTCTCCTTTTACCCCTTGAAAAAATTCAAAAACTGGGTCTACAAGAACATGCATAAAAAATGATGATTTTGAATTTTCTCCATCAATTTCCTGCTATTCCTGTGAAACACCTAAAGGGTTAACAAACCTTTTGAATGTCATTTTGAATACTTTGAGGGGTGCAGTTTTTATAATGGGGTCATTTGTGGGGTATTTCTAAGAAGGCCCTTCAAATCCACTTCAAAACAGAACTGGTCCCTGAAAATTTTCAATTTGGAAAATTTTGTGAAAAATTGGAAAATTGCTGCTGAACTTTGAAGCCTTCTGATGTCTTCCAAAAGTAAAAACATGTCAACTTTATTATGCAAACAAAAAGTAGACATATTGTATATGTGAATCAATAAATAATTTATTTGGAATATTCATTTTCCTTATAAGCATAGAGCTTAAAAGTTTAAAAAAAATGCAACATTTTCAATTTTTTCATCAAATTTTGGAATTTTCAACAAGAAATGATGCAAGTATCGACAAAATTTTACCACTAACATAAAATAGAATATGTCATGAAAAAACTATCTCGGAATCAGAATGAAAGGTAAAAGCATCCCAGAGTTATTAATGCTTAAAGTGAAAGTGGTCAGATGTTCAAAAAATGGCCGGGTCCTACAGTGAAAATTGGCTGGGTCCTTAAGGGGTTAGGACTTTAACAGGAACAAAAGTGTACACCACCTATGTACGCACAGGTTACACTTAATAGAGGACAATATGCTCCACTGCGCAACCTGTTAGGCAGGTTAGGCACTAATAGCAGGTGATTATGGCTTTTAATGCCCTGCTCACCCTAACTGGCTGGCTACTATTAGCTTTTCAGTTGTTGTACAAACCAGTGCTGCAGCACACAGTCGCTGTGTAGTACACCCAAAATTGCACTTTCTCTTGCAATCTCTCTTCCATCCTTATCAGTGTTTCTAGTCTGGATTTGGGCTTGAGGTGTATCGCTGCTGTGAAAATGCTTTTCTGTGCAACACACTGCTCTCTGTCCCTCTCTCTCTTTGCAATAAAACGCTGATGTGACTGGCCGCAAGATGGCGGCCGATTATATAAGGGGTGGCTGGCTGCTTCGTTGCAAAGTGAATTTTTCCTGAAATTCGTAATAAATTCCACCCATTATGTTTGTGGTGTGTGGGGAGAAACCTATGCAAACATAGGGAGAATATACAAATTTCATGCAGACATTGCCCTGGCTAAAATTGAACTCTGGGCCCCAGCACTTCAGAATGACAATGCTAACAATGCTAACCTCAAAGTCATTGCGCTATTTATGAACACTTCATTCGCAGGAGCTGTCAGGTTCTGTTCTACCTTTCTCTGAAAATCTCTTCTGGGAGTAGGATAAATAGCTCTGTAGCAATATTCTTAGCAATTATACTACAATATCAACATATTTCAATATACTGATCTGTAAATTATAGCTTTCTAAATACTGTATGTGGTAATTTTCCTACCTGAATTTACTATCTAGCATTTATCACTTTTGTGTTTGACTCTACATTTCATGCTTTAGTAAGCATGGCAAACTATTATTATTTTAATATAAAAAAAACATACTCGAGCAGAACAGCAGAAGCTAAAGGATTATGATCTCACTGTTGTAGTTCCTAAGTACTCATTTGGAATGTTAAAATGGGGTTAAAAGGGAAATGTAATTTGCACAAACCTTATATATAATGTAGGTAATTATATGTATTTTTATAACATACAAAAGGTAAAAAATGTGTATATGTTTCGGTGAAAAAAATGCTGTCTATTGCCTGTGTGTCTCTGTTTAGAGACAAACTAAAGGAAAAGTAGGGCTCTGTGCACTGAGGACAAGCAGGGCTCTGTGCACTGATGACAAGCAGGGCTCTGTGCACTGATGACAAGCAGGGCTCTGTGCACTGAGGACAAGCAGGGCTCTGTACACTGAGAACAAGCAGGGCTCTGTACACCGAGGACAAGTGGGGCTCTGTGCACTGAGGGCAAGCAGTGCTCTGTACACTGAGGACAAGCAGGGCTCTGTACACTGATGACAAGCAGGGCTCTGTGTATTAAGGAAAAGCAGGAGTTTGTGCATTGAGGACAAGCAGGGCTCTGTGCACTGAAGACAAGCAGGGCTTTGTGCACTGAGGACAAGCAGGGCTCTGTGCACTGAAAACAAGCAGGACTCTGTGCACTGAGGACAAGTAGGGCTCTGTACACTTAGGACAAGCAGGGCTCTGTGCACTGAGAACAAGCAGGGCTCTGTACAGGGAGGACAAGTGGGGCTAGGTGCACAGAGAACAAGCAGGGCTCTGCACAGAGGACAAGCAGCGTTTTGTGCATTGAGGACAAGCAGGGCTCTGTACACTGAGGGCAAGCAGGGCTCTGTGCAGGGAGGACAAGCTGGGCTCTGTGCAGTGATGGCAAGCAGTGCTCTGTGTACAGAGTACAAGCAGGGCTCTGTGCACTGAGGACAGGCAGGGCTTTATGCACTGAGACTCTGTAACAGGCCACTGCCTCACACAGTAGGCTGATAGTTGAGCCAGGATCCTGCACAGTACCCTGCTTGTCCTGCCCTCACTTTCTGTTTTTTTATTCTCTGCACAGAGACACAAAAGCAATAGTCAGCAATCCCCCCCCCTCAAAAAAATATGGAAAAAATAAGCACAGATATATTACAAATATACATATCATGTTATCATCTACATTATATAAAAAGTTTTTGCAAATGACCGGTACACTCTTCGCACTGTGCAAGCAGGGCTCTGTGCACTGAGGACAAGCAAGGCTGTGTCGAGTGAGGACAAAAAGGGCTCTTTGCACCGAGGGCAAGCAGGGCTCTGTGCAGTGAGGGAAAACGGGGCTCTGTGCACTGATGACAAGCAGGGCTCAGTGCACTGATGTCAAGCAGGCTCTGTGTATTAAGGATAAGCAGGGCTCTGTGCACTGAGGACAAACAGGGCTCTGTGCACTGATGTTAAGCAGGTCTCTGTGTATTAAGGATAAGCAGGGCTCTATGCACTGAGGACAAGCAGGGCTCTGTGCACTGAAGACAAGCAAGGCTCTGTGCAGTGAGAACCAGTAGGGCTCTGTGCACTGAGGGCAAGCAGGGCTCTGTGCAGGGAGGACAAATGGGGCTTTGTGCACTGAGGACAAGCAGGGCTCTGTGCACTGAATACAAGCAGGGCTCTGTGCAGTGAGGAAAATAAGGGCTCTGCACATTGAGGGCAAGCAGGGCTCTGTGCACTGAGGACAAGCAAGGCTCTGTGCACTGAAAACAAGCAAGGCTCTGTGCACTGAAGACAAGCAAGGCTCCGTGCAGGGAGGACAAATGGGGCTCTGTGCACTGATGATAAGCAGGGCTCTGTGCAGTGAGGAAAGAAGGGCTCTGTACATTGAGGGCATGCAGTGCTCTGTGCACTGAGGACAAGCAAGGCTCTGTGCAGTGAGGACACGCAGGGCTCTGTGAACTGAGCACAGGCAGGGCTCTGTGCAGGGAGGACAAACTGGCTCTGTGCACTGAGGACAAGCAGGGCTCTTTGCACAAGCAGGGCTCTGTACAGGGAGGACAAGTGGTGCTAGATGCACAGAGAACAAGCAGGGCTCTGTGCACTGAGGACAAGCAGGGTTTTGTGCACTGAGGACAAACAGGGCTCTGTACACTGAGGGCAAGCAGGGCTCTGTGCAGGGAGGACAAGCTGAGCTCTGTGCACTGATGGCAAGCAGGGATCCCCCAAAAATATATAAAAAAATATATATAAACACATGTCTATTACAAATATACAGATAATGTTATCATCTACATGATATAAAAAGCTCTGTGCAGGGAGGACAAGCTGGGCTCTGTGCACTGAGAACAAGCAGGGCTCTGTGTATGAAAGATAAGCAGGGCTCTGTGCACTGAGGACAAGCAGGGCTCTGTACAATGAGGGCAAGCAGGGCTCTGTACACTGAGGACAAGCATGGCTCTGTACATTGAGGGCAAGCAGGGCTCTGTGCACTTAGGACAAGCAGGGCTCTGTGCAGTGAGGACAAGCAGGGCTCTGTACATTGAGGGCAAGCAGGGCTCTGTGCACTGAGGAAAAGCAAGGCTCTGTGCAGTGAGGACAAGCAGGGCTCTGTGCACTGAGGGCAGGCAGGGCTCTCTGCAGGGAGGACAAACTGGCTCTGTGCACAAGCAGGGCTCTGTACAGGGAGGACAAGTGGGGCTAGGTGCACAGAGAACAAGCAGGGCTCTATGCACGGAGGACAAGCAGAGTTTTGTGCACTGAGGACAAGCAGGGTTCTGTGCAGGGAGGACAAGCTGAGCTCTGTGCACTGATGGCAATCAGTGCTCTGTGCACTGAGGACAAGTAGGGCTCTGTACAGGAAGGACAAGCGGGGCTCTGTGCACAGAGGACAAGCAGGGATCCCCCAAAAATATATTAAAAAATATACAAACACATGTCTATTACAAATATACAGATAATGTTATCATCTACATTATATAAAAAGCTCTGTGCAGGGAGGACAAGCTGGGCTCTGTGCACTGAGGACAAGCAGGGCCCTGTACACTGAGAACAAGCAGGGCTCTGTGTATGAAAGATAAGCAGGGCTCTGTGCACTGAGGACAAGCACGGCTCTGTACATTGAGGGCAAGCAGGGCTCTGTGCACTGAGGACAAGCAGGGCTCTGTACATTGAGGGCAAGCAGGGCTCTGTGCACTGAGGACAAGCAAAGCTCTGTGCAGTGATGACAAGCAGGGCTCTGTGCACTGAGGGCAGGCAGGGCTCTGTGCAGGGAGGACAAACTGGCTCTGTGTACTGAGGATAAGCAGGGCTCTTTGCACTGAGGACAAGCAGGGCTCCGTACAGGGAGGACAGGTGGGGCTAGGTGCACAGAGAACAAGCAGAGCTCTGTGCACAGAGGACAAGCAGGGTTTTGTGCACTGAGGACAAGCAGGGCTCTGTGCACTGATGGCAATCAGTGCTCTGTGCACTGAGGACAAGCAGGGCTCTGTACAGGAAGGACAAGCGGGGCTCTGTGCACAGAGGACAAGCAGGGTTTTGTGCACTGAGGACAAGCTGGGCTCTGTGCACTGATGGCAATCAGTGCTCTGTGCACTGAGGACAAGCAGGGCTCTGTACAGGAAAGACAAGCGGGGCTCTGTGCACAGAGGACAAGCAGGGATCCCCCAAAAATATATAAAAATATATATAAACACATGTCTATTACAAATATACATATAATGTTATCATTATATAAAAAGCTCTGTGCAGGGAGGACAAGCTGGGCTCTGTGCACTGAGGACAAGCAGGGCTTTGTGCACTGAGGCTTTGTGACAGGCCATCTGCTCACACAGCAGGCTGATAGATAAGCCAGGAGCCTGCATAGAACCCTGCTTATCCTGCCCTCACTTCCTGTTTTTTATTCTCTGCACAGAGACACAAAGGCAACAGACAGAAATTATTTCCCCAAAAATAGAAAAAAAATAAACATATGTATATTACAAATATACATATTATGTTATTATCTACATTTTATACAAAGTTTTTGCAAATTAAAAGTACACTTTAAGTGCAATGTCATATACCGGAAAAAAAACCTAATGAACAGTAAACTGCCTATAGCCGATTAATATTTCAGGAAGGGGCACTGACTCATTAGCTTTACTTCTAAGTTACTATATTAGAAATAATAGATTCTGTACATTGTGCAATCATTTCTTTCATCTTCTCACCATTTGCAAGATCTTTTCCTTCTGTAAGTGAATGGAGCATTATTGTTGGAAACTTATACATGAATTGGCACTGTAGTGAGATAGATACAAAAGAATATTTCATTGTTAAACAATTAAATGTTCTATAAATCTGGACAACCCCTTTAAAGGGTACTCCACCCTTAGACATTGTATCCCCTATCCAAAGGATAGGGGATAAGATGTCTGATCGCGTGGGTCCTGCCGCTTGCGATCTCGGCAGCTGCACCCCAGACATCCGATGCATGGAGTCAACTTCGACCCATGCCGGATGACTGGCGATGTGGCCAGTCACACCCCCTCCCATAGACTTGCATTGAGGGTGTGTGGCCGTGACATCACGAGTGGGGCGTGGCTGTGACATCAGGAGCCTCTGGCACTGCATCCGATGCTCTAAATGAATGCCAGGTGTAGCAGGGAGATCGTAGGGGTCCCCAGCAGTGGGATCCCCGCAATCAGACTTATCTTATCCCCTATCCTTTGGCTATAGAAGGGCACCTCCAATGGCTTTGACAGCCGCATCTCCTGCAAGTTTCACTCCTTAAAGGGTTACTCCACTGGAAATCATTTTTTTTTTTAATCAACTGGTGCCAGAAAATTGTCAGTTTTTTTTGAGACACACTTCATAAAAGAAACAGTAAATTTAATTTAAAAAAACCTTGGGCTAGAATAGCTCTTCATTCCATGCACTCAACATTTTCAGCAGGGGTGTTGGTTCTTATACATGAAAAAGTAAATATAGATATCCATTGCGCATATTGTGACTTTAGAGGGAGGTATGTCTTCCTCTATGCCAGATGGGAAGATGCTGAGGTAGAATTGGCATTTATATACATACCACCCCCCGTTTAATTTGGATGTCTTGGAAAGGTTAGTTAACTTTATCAAAGATAAGAACTATGAAGATTTGTATGTTGCAGGAGATTTTAACTGCGTGATGTATGTAGAAAGGGACCGGAGAAGTTTAATAGTTAAAAAAGGGATAACAAGGTTGGCTAGGTTTTGTGAGGAAGCAGGATTAAGGCATGCGTGGAGAAGGTTATATCCGGAGCAGGACAAATTCTCCTGCTTTAATAAAACATGTAATATAGTGTCCAGGATAGACTTAATGTTAGCCAATGACAGCACTTTACAAACTATTAAAGGGGTACTCTGCTGCTATGACTTTATCAATACATTTGCCCATTGTGTAAAGTTGTTTAACTCTCTAATATGCTTGCTGTGTCAATAATGCATATTATTTCCGTTATACTTACTGTTCCTATGTACAGGATGTAGTGTAGTTTTTGGTGCTTCGTGACTGCTGACAACGTTTGCGGCCATGTTGTTGTCAGCCCGCCCTGCAGTGTCGGCGTTGACGTCCGCATTTCCCTCCCCCCGTGTCCGTAGTCAAGCCGGCCCACTTCTTGAATATTCATTCTTTGAAATTGTGTGGGAATGACGTTTTTCACTTTCTTTGCCGCCCCCTTGTGTGAGCGTCCTAGCCTGGTCCAATCGTCCTTTGCGCCAGGCGCATGCGTCATGTATATTCTGAGAGTCGTCTTCGGCGCATAGTGCGCATGTCTGGTCATTTTGTGAATCGCGTTCTCAGCACTACGCTTACAGCATAGTGCTAACGTCGGCTACGTTAGTAGTGTAGCCCTGCGCATGCGGAGTAGTCATTACAGATAAGGGCTTACGTTAGTAGTGTAGCCCTGAGCTGTAACGACAACTGGGCATGCGCAGGGCTACGCTAGGAACGTAAGCCCTGAATAGTAATGAGCGGCATAGGCCATATTCAAATTCGCGATATTTCGTGAATATAAGGACGAATATTCGTCATATATTTGTTAAATTCGCATATATGTAATATTCACGTTTTATTTTCGCATTTACGAAACTTCGCATATGCGAAAAATTGTATATACGAAAATTAACATATAAAAAATTAGCATAAGCGAAAATTCGAAAATTCGAAAATTTTCATATGCAAATTTTCGCATATGCGAAAATGCGCGCACCAGTCTCACACAGTAGTATTAGAGCCTTCTTTACACCACACAAGCTGGAAGCAGAGAGGGGTGATCACTGTGATTTGTACTGGAAAAAAAATAATAATAAAAAAAATAAAAATAACGAATATTCGTAATTACGAATATATAGTGCTATATTCGCGAATATTCATGAATTCGCGAATATGCGATATTCGCGAATAAAATTTGCATTGCGAATATTCGCGAGCAACACTAGCCCTGAACTGGAAGGAGAACTGCGCATGCACATGGCTACGCTACTAACGTATGCTACGTTAGCACTACGCTGGCAGCGTAGGGATGCGCAGGCGCACATTTCTCTACGGAACAATGGAACATAATGGGCGTGGAAAGAAGAAACAAGGGGCGGAAGCTAGGACGCCTATGGGCGGAAATTAAAAAAAAAGGGGCATGCACATAGGCATGAACAAAAAAAAGGATGGGCGGAATAACAAGGAAAAATAGGTGGCACCTAAGTGCATAATCAGGCCGCAAAGTATTAGGGGTATGGTAGTTTTCACGGACCGAACAACAGGAAATAAGCGTCAACGTGAGTCAGACAGAACGCCAACTCAGGGAACGACAATGCTAATGGATAAGTCGCATACAGTACAGGGGTGTTATGTGAAGTCATCAAGTAAGAGGTAAAAAGTTGGTGAAATAAGCACTAGGAGGAGTACCCCTTTAACAAAAGGAGTTATAAGCCGAAATGTGTGTCGGATCATGCGATGATGGTTTGTGGAGTGTGGGAACTATGTTTCAGAAAGCAAGGAAAATGAACATCAACACTCACTGGCTAGAAATAGAGAAAGTTACTAATGGGATAGAGAAGAACTTATGGAATTCTGGGCTATTAATAAGGGATCAGCCCAATAGTTTGGGACTTGGAAGCATTTTTTTATGGGCTATTTATACAGAAATATAGGTAGATTTAAGAGACAGAAAAAAAGCGTGAGGAAGAGTTGATCAAGGACATTAAGGAGATAGAATTAGAGTATAGTAAATAAAACAATGATAGACAAATCAGGGAAAGGTTAGAAACAGCGCAGAAAAAAATTAAGGATTTTGTACTAGAGAAGACACAACACAGAATGTTATTTTGGGGTCAAAAGAAATTTAGTGAGGGGGGAATCCGAACAGATGGTTGGCAGGCATTGTTAAAAATCAGAGAGAAAGTACGGCCATTAAGGGAATACTCAATTTAAAGGATTACTCCGGTGCATTTTTTTTTTAATCCTATGTGCCTGGGCTGCCAAGCGAAACAAAACAAACTTTAACTTACCTTCCTACGTTCCCCCATTGTGCTGATATCGATGTCCCGTTCTCCGGTCCCTGACTTTTTCTGCTTTCTGTAAGTCGAAGAATCAAGTGATGCTCAGCGTATCACCGGACGCAGTGGGACCATGCTGCGGCCGGTGATACGCTGAGCGTCATGTGACTCTTCGACTTACAGGAAGCGGAAGAAGATGGGGACCGGAGAACGGGATATCGATATCAGCGCAATGGGGGAATGTAGGACAGTGAGTTAAAGTTTGTTTTGTTTTGCTTGGCAGCCCGAGCACAGAGGGTTAAAAAAAACGCACTTGAGTACTCCTTTAAAGGGTGAGATGATACAAGGCAACAAGGAAATAGGGGAGATTGGACAGAAAGTGTCGAGGAAATAGAGAAATATCTAAAGGAAACAACAATCCAAAGAGGGACGGAGGAAGGGAAAAGTGGGCTGAATGAGGAAATTAGTTCAAGGGAAATACAAGAAACTTTAAAGAGTACATCTGGTAATTCTGCACCAGGATCAGATGATTTGGTCTTCGAGGTTTACTGGAAATTTAGTGACCCCCTCTTGCCATTCCTTTTGGAGGTATATCATGAATCAGAATAGGGAGTTTGTCTCCCTCAATGCGAGATGTCATTATTATATTAATACCAAAAAAGGGAAGGCGAGTGGGAAGATGGATGCGTACAGACCAATTTCCCTCTTAGTAAATTATTCACCAAGATATGGGCTTGGCGATTGGCCAGAGTCTTTAACCCATTAATAGGGGAAGAGCAGAAGGGTTTTATTATGGGGAGGAATATGTATGGTAATGTAAAAAGATTATTTTGGAATATACAGATAGAACTTGACGCGAGTTAAGTGTTTGACAGGATGGAGTGGGGATTCCTCTTTAAAGTATTGAAAGCATTTAATTTGGGTGAAGAATTTATGCGTAGGTTCTAAACCATTTATAGTTCACCCACCACCAGGATAGATATTAACCCCTTAAGGACCCAGCCATTTTACACCTTAGGACCCGGCCATTTTTTGCAATTCTGACCACTGTCACTTTAAACATTAATAACTCTGGAATGCTTTTAGTTATCATTCTGATTCCGAGATTGTTTTTTTGTGACATATTTTACTTTTACATAGTCGTAAAAATTTGTGGTAATTTGCATCCTTTCTTGGTGAAAAATCCCAAAATTTGATGAAAAATTAGAAAATTTTGCATTTTTCTAACTTTGAAACTCCCTGCTTGTAAGGAAAATGTATATTCCAAATAATTATTTTTTTTACTCACATATACAATATGTCCACTTTATGTTTGCATCATAAAATTGACGTGTTTTTACTTTTGGAAGACACCAGAGGGCTTCAAAATTCAGCAGCAATTTTCCAATTTTTCACAAAATTTCCAAAATTACAATTTTTCAGGGACCAGTTCAGGTTTGAAGTGGATTTGAAGGGTCTTCATCTTAGAAATACCCCACAAATGAATATGAAAATGTATACTTATATTTGTAGCCCAATTTGTCTCGAGTAAGCACATACCTCATATCTCTATGTAAAGCGTTCGGCGGGCGCAGTAGAGGGCTCAGAAGCGAAGGAGTGACAAGGGGATTTTGGAGAGTACGTTTTTCTGAAATGGTTTTTGGGGGGCATGTTGCATTTAGGAAGCCCCCATGGTGCCAGAACAGCAAAAAAATAACCCACATGGCATACCATTTTGGAAACTAGACCCCTTGAGGAACGTAACAAGGAATAAAGTGAGCCTTAATACGCCACAGGTGTTTCACGACTTTTGCATATGTAAAAGAATAAAATAAAATTTCACTAAAATGTGTGTTTCACCCCAAATGTTACATTTTTGCAAGGGTTAATAGCAGAAAATACCCCCCAAAATTTGTAACCCCCATCTCTTCTGAGTATGGAGGTACCCCATAAGTTGACCTGAAGTGCACTACGGGTGAACTACAATGCTCAGAAGAGAAGGAGTCATATTTGGCTTTTTGAGAGCAAATTTTGCTCGGGGGGGGGCATGTCGCATTTAGGAAGCCCCTATGGTGCCAGGACAGCAAAAAATACCCACATGGCATGCCATTTTGGAAACTAGACTCCTTGAGGAATGTAACAAGGTATAAAGTGAGCCTTAATACCCCACAGGGGTTTCACGACTTTTGCATACGTAAAAAAAAAAATTCACTAAAATGTGTGTTTCCCCCCCATATTTCAAATTTTTGCAAGGGTTAATAGCAGAAAATACCCTCCAAAATTTGTAACCCCATCTATTCTGAGTATGGAGGTACCCCATAAGTTGACCTGAAGTGCACTACGGGCGAACTACAATGCTCAGAAGAGAAGGAGTCATATTTGGCTTTTTGAGAGCAAATTTTGCTCGGGGGGGCATGTCGCATTTAGGAAGCCCCTATGGTGCCAGGACAGCAAAATAACCCCCACATGGCATACCATTTTGGAAACTAGACCCCTTGAGGAACGTAACAAGGGGTACAGTGAGCATTTACCCCCCACTGGTGTCTGTCAGATCTTTGGAACAGTGGGCTGTACAAAATTTTTTATTTGCACAGCCCACTGTTCCAAAGATCTGTCAGACACCATTGGGGTGTAAATTCTCACTGCACCCCTCATTACATTCTGTGAGGGGTGTAGTCTCCGAAATGTCACATGCATTTTTTTTTGCGTTTGTCAAAACCGCTGTAACAATCAGCCCCCCCTGTGCAAATCACCTCAAATGTACATGGTGCACTCTCCCTTCTGGGCCTTGTTGTGCGCCCCCAGAGCACCCACATATGGGGTATCTCCGTAGTCGGGAGAAATTGCATTACAAATTTTGGGGGGCTTTTTTCCCTTTAACCTCTTGTCAAAATGAAAAGTATAGGGCAACACCACCATGTTAGTGTAAAAAATTTTTTTTTTTGACACTAACATGCTGGTGTAGACCCCAACTTCACCTTTTCATAAGGGGTGAAAGGAGAAAAAGCCCCCCAAAATTTGTTAGGAAATTTCTCCCGAGTACGGCGATACCCCATATGTGACCCTAAACTGTTGCCTTGAAATATGACAGTGCTCCAAAGTGAGAGCGCCATGCGCATTTGAGGCCTGAATTAGGAATTTGCATAGGGGTGGACATAGGAGTATTCTATGCCAGTGTTTCCCAAACAGGGTGCCTCCAGCTGTTGCAAAACTCCCAGCATGCTTGGACAGTCAACGGCTGTCCGGCAATACTGGAAGTTGTTTTGCAACAGCTGGAAGCTCCATTTTGGAAACAGTGGCGTACCAGACGTTTTTCATTTTTATTGGGGAGGGGGGCTGTGTAGGGATATGTGTATATGTAGTGTTTTTTACTTTTTATTTTGTGTTAGTGTAGTGTTTTCAGGGTACAGTCACACGGGCGGGGGATTACAGCGAGTTTCCCGCTGCGAGTTTGAGCTGCCACGCAAAATTTGCTGCATCGCAAACTTGCAGCCTGATACTCACTGTAAGCCCCCTGCCCATGTGAATGTACCCTGTACATTCCATGGGGGGGGGACCTCCAGCTGTTGCAAAACTACAACTCCCAGCATGCACAGTCTATCAGTGCATGCTGGTAGTTATAGTTTTGCAACAGCTGGAGGCACACGGGTTGGGAAACACTGAGTTAGGAAACAGACAATATTTCCCAACCCGTGTGCCTCCAGTTGTTTCAAAACCACTACTCCCAAACATTCTCAGGCATGCTGGAAGTAGTAGTTCGGCAACATCTTTAGAGCCAGATGTTGCCGAACTACAACTCCCAGCATGCTTGGAGTTGTAGTTTTGCAACATCTGGAGGACTACAGTTTGCAGACCACTAATATAGTGGTTCCCAATCTGTGCCCTTCCAGATGTTGCAAAACTACAACTCCCAGTATGCCAAAACTGTCCAGGCATGCTGGGAGTTGTAGTTCTGCAACATCTGAAGGGCCAGATGTTACAGAACTACAACTCACAGCATGCCTGGACAGTAAGGGCATGGTGAGGATGTGTAGTTATGCAACATCTGGAAGGGAACAGTGGTCTCCAAACTGTGGACCTCCAGCCAAGGGCTGTCTGGGCATGCTGGGAGTTGTAGTGTAAGGGGACCAGATCGAGCAGTCCAGATCGCTTTACGGTGTTCTGAACTGCTGCAAAGATCAACTCACCTGTCGCCACCGCAGTCGTCTCCGCCGCCGGGATCCGGGTCTTCAGGGACAAGGTAAGTGCCAGGGCCGGGCACCAGCACCCCCCCCCCCCCCCGCCCCCCGCCGCATCCTCCGGTCTTCCTTTCCTTCTCTCCGAACTTCCAGGGGCCGGGCAGGGCGGAAGGAAGTAACCGCCCCCCCCCCCCCCCTGCGATTGGTCGGTTAACTAACCGAGGAATCGCAGGGGATAGGAGCAGGCTTGCCACCTCGCTCCTATACTCCAGCATGGTCCTGGCTGTCTGTGGCAACCGGGATCATGTAAAATTACCGGGCGGTCATGTCCCAGAGACCCGATCAGCCCGGTATCGCCGCAGATCGCAGGGGCGATTTCCCTCGTGATTTGCGACGATCGCCGACATGGGGGGCCTACATGGCCCCCCTCTGCGTTTGCCCTGGATGCCTGCTGAAGCATTTCAGCAGGCATCCGCTTCCGATCTCTGCCTGGCGCGCGGCAGGGACCATAAACCGCCATGACGTACTCATACGTCATGGGTCCTTAAAGCCCAGGGTGCTGAGATGTATGCATACGTCATGGGTCCTTAAGGGGTTAATAGAGATTTGACAGAAAGTTTCCAATTGGAGAGGGGAACCAGACAAGGGTGTCCCTTGTCACCCATGCTGTTTGCTATTTTTGCTATTTTTTGGAGCCGTTGGCGGGGAGGATAAGGGACAACAAGCATTTTGTAGGTTTTGGATTGAAAAGGGAAGGGGAAAAATTCTCCTTTATGTGGACAATGTGGTATTGTTTATTAGAGATACGATTGAGAATGTCCCAAGTGTAATAGGGGAGGTGGAGGGGTTTGGTTGTTATTCAGGATTAAGTATAAATTGAGATGTCATGTCTACTTCCTCTGGACAATCGAATAGAAACCCCAATTGGAAAGGTAAAAATTCTGACCCGTCACATAGTTTTGAACACTTAGGGGTAGGGATGTCTAGAAATATAAAAGACTTTGGTAGATTAAATCTGATCCCTCTAGTGGAGAAAATAAGTAATAAATGTAAAATATGGAATGGATTGGAGTTGTACATGGCAGATAAATTGGCACTAGTTAAAATTATTATATTGCCAACAGTGTTGCACTATTTAAGAGTTGCATCGGCTTGGATTGGGGATACATTCTTTTGGGAACTAGAGAAAAAGATAAATAGATTGATTTGGGGTCGAAAACAGGTTCGACTTAAAAGTTATTATTTGAATCCTCCAATTGAGAAAGGGGGTCTGGGTCTTCCTAATTTGTACATTTGTTATATAGTTAGTCAGCTAGTTCACATTTTACACGAAAGGGGAAAAACACTCAAGTTCTTAAACAGGATGGGAGTGAAGGAGAAGGATATTTTTGAAGTTTTGGAAAGGGGTAAATTGGGTTGTAAGGACTGGGGGATGAGTCCTGATTTGCAAACACTAAATTGTATTTGGAAGAAAACCAGGGAAATAATTGAGGTGAAAGGGAGTTTGTTAATCTCAACTATTTGGGGTAACGAATACTTTAAAAAAACGAGGAAAATAACTAATTTCACGGATTGGGGAAGGAAAGGTATAAACTTGTTTCATCACCTTTTTGAAGAGGGAAGACTAAAGGAATGGGCACAGATAAAGCAGGAATTTGGGTTGGGGGAAAGAAATATATGTGGATATCTGCAAATAAGGGATGTATATTTAAGGGATAAAGAAAATGAGAGATGGAAAGTGGTGTCACACCCTGTGTTGGATTATGTTTTGGAGGCACGGAATTGGGGGAAGAAAAATCTATTGGGAATAGTATACAAAATGATAATAACATGTAAGGGGGAAACACAAATAATTAAAAGTAAGAATAAATGGAAGAGAGACCTGGGGGAAATCAGTGAGGAGGACTGGAAGAAAATTTTCCTTAATATTAAGTGCTGATTGGTGAATAAAAACCATCGTATCTCTTTTTTTTTTTAAAGCTGCACATTGGCTGCATCACTCCCAAAAACTTTTGAGGAAAATTGGATATAGACAGGATCCAGTATGTGATAAATGTAAGAGGGATGTTGCAGATTTAATGCACATGTATTGGGCTTGTCCAAAAATACAGTAATTCTGGGAGAAAGTATATGGGAAAATTGAGGAAATGTGTCAAGTTAAATTGCAGTACAATGGTAGAAGTGCAATACTGGGATTAAACTAAATTAAAGCGCAACTGTCATGGATATTATACCCCCCCCCCCCAGACTAATAACATGATAGAATAGATGATGACACTTGTAATGCAGCTGTACTTTTGGCTGCTCTTTATCACACTTTATCAGCAGGAAAATAGTTTTATCGTGCAGTCAGCAACAGTCGGATAGGCGGGGCTGGGGATCGTAATGCCCCACCTCTGCCACGCCTATCCCCTGTAAGTGAGCGCTGGGACCACTGTGTAATTGACACACAGATCCCCACCCCTGATATCCATGACAGTTGCGCTTTAAAAGGGATAAGAAGGTAGAAGAAAAAGTTAGAAAGATATGGGAATATTGTTAGGTATGAGTAATACTGTTATATATTATTATAATACCGTATGTTTCGGCGTATAACACGCACTTTCTAGGCTAAAATTTTTAGCCTAAAGTCTATGTGCGTGTTATACGCCGATAAGCCGCTGCAGTTTAATGATTTAAAGTGGGCACTTCTCTGCCCCTGCCTGCCCTGGGGTCTAGAGCTCTGCTGCCGGCCATTCTCTCCCCCTGGCTATAGGTGCCGCTGCCTGTTCTTTCCCCCTGACTATCGGTGTCGGCGCCCCATTGCCGGCGCCGATAGCCAGGGGGAGAGAAGCGGCGCCGGCAATGGGGCAGCGGCGCCGACAGACAGGGGGAGGGAAGGGGCAGCGGCACCCATTGCCGGCGCCGCTGCCCCGTTGCCTCCCCCCATCCCCGGTTGCATAATTACCTGTTGCCGGGGTCGGGTCTGCGCTGCTTCAGGCCTCCGGTGTGCGTCCCCTGCGTCGTTGCTATGCGCTGCATGACATCAGTGCGCCACGCCGTGCAGTGCATAGCAACGACGCAGGGGACACACACTGGAGGCCTGAAGCAGCGCGGACCCGACCCTGGCAACAGGTAATTATGCAACCGGGGATGGGGGGAGGCAACGGGGCAGCGGCGCCGGCAATGGGTGCCGCTGCCCCTTCTCTCCCCCTGGCTATCGGCGCCGGCAATGGGGCGCCGGCACCGATAGTCAGGGGGAGAGAACGGGCAGCGGCGCAGATAGCCAGCGGGAGAGAAGCGGCGGCAGCAGGGCTCTAGACCCCAGGAAAGGCAGGGGGAGAGAAGCGGGCAGCGACGGCCTCCCTCCCCCTGCCTTTCCTGGGGGTGTATCGGGGTATACACGCGCACACACACGCACCCTCATTTTACCATGGATATTTGGGTGAAAAACTTTTTTTACCCAAATATCCTTGATAAAATGAGGGTGCGTGTTATAGGCCGGTGCGTGGTATACCCCGATAAATACGGTATACAGTGGGGATCAAAAGTTTGGGCACTCCAGGTAAAAATTTGTATTAATGTGCATAAAGAAGCCAAGGAAAGATGGAAAAATCTCCAAAAGGCATCAAATTACAGATTAGACATTCGTATAATGTGTCAACAAAAGTTAGATTTTATTTCCATCATTTATACTTTCAAAATAACAGAAAACAAAAAAATGGCATCTGCAAAAGTTTGGCCACCCTGCAGAGTTAATATCTTGTACTGCCCCCTTTGGCAAGTATCACAGCTTGTAAACACTTTTTGTAGCCAGCCAAGAATCTTTCAATTCTTGTTTGAGGTATCTTTGCCCATTCTTCCTTACAAAAGTCTTCCAGTTCTTTGAGATTTCTAGGCTGTCTGTCACGCACTGCTCTTTTAAGGTCTATCCATAGATTTTCAATTATGTTGAGGTCAGGAGATTGTGAAGGCCATGGCAAAACCTTCAGTTTACACCTCAATGTAATCCCCCGTGGATATCGAGGTGAATATTTATTGAATCAAGTTTTCCTTCTACTCGTGAGATGTTTCCTGTGCCACTGGCTGCAATACAACCCCAAAGCATGATTGATCCACCCCCATGCTTAACAGTTGGACAGAGGTTCTTTTCATTAAATTCTGTTCCCCTTCTTCTCCAAATGTACCTTTGCTTATTCCGGCCAAAAAGTTAAATTTTAACCTCATCGGTCCACAGAACTTGTTTTCAAAATGCATCAAGCTTGTCTATATGTTCATTTGCAAAGCTCAAGCGCTGATTTTTGTGGTGAGGACGTAGAAGAGGTTTTCTTCTGATGACTCTTCCATGAAGACCATATTTGTACAAGTATCTCTTTATAGTGGAATAGTGTACCACAACTCCAGTGTCTGCCAGATTTTTCTGGAGGGATTGTGCAGTCAAACGTGGGTTTTGAATAGTTTTTCTCACAATCCTGCGAGCTGTTCTGTCTGATATTTTTCTTGGTCTTCCAGATCTTGCTTTAACTACCACAGTTCCTGATTACTGCCATTTGTTAGTTACATTCCAAAAAGAGGATATTGACATCTGAAAACGTTTTGCTATCTTCTTATAGCCTTCTCCAGCTTTGTCAGCGTCAACTATTTTCAGTTTCAGATGTCTAGACAACTGCTTAGAAGAACCCATGATGCTGATTGTTGGGGCAAGGTCAGTTGAGTCTGGGCATTTAAAACCTTTGAGATTGACATCACCTGGTCTTCCCAGATGATGATTGAGAACAATCCATGACACTGGCAGGTCTCAGCTTTGCAAAGGGGCAGTGCATGCTATAAATTCTGCAGGGTGCCCACACTTTTGCAGACACCATTTTTTTGTTTTCTGTTATTTTGAAAGTGTAAATGATGGAAATAAAATCTAACTTTTTTTGAAATATTATAAGAATGTCTAATCTGTAATTTGACGCCTTTTGGAGATTTTTCCATCTTTCCTTGGCTTCTTAATGCACATTAATACAAATTTTTACCTGGGGTGCCCAAACTTTTGATCCCCACTGTAACATTACAGAATTCGTAGTGCTAGACTGGGGGGAGGGGGAAGGGATGGGTGAGGGCAGGCCTGGATTAAGAGCATCATGGGCCTGGTGCTGAAAATTTTGGTGGGCGTAAAGTTGACACGACACAACAGCTGGGTTGCGGCTATTTGTGGGTTTTAGTGCAATGCCATTTAAATTATGTGCAAACAGCATGATACACAGAGTGTGATGCTGGTAGGTATTTAATTGGGTTGTTGGCTGGCTAGATAGGTAGCTGGGTCGGTTGTAAGCTTGCTGGGTAAGTAGTTAGGTAAGTAGCTAGCTAGGTAGCCATGTAGGTAGCTAGCCAGGTACATAGATAGGCAGGTAGGTAGCTAGCTATAATCCCTATCATCGCCGTTTTTACACATTGGTGGGCCCAGTGCAAGACTGTAGAGGAATAGTGGTGTAGTTGCCCATAACAACCAATCAGATCGCTTCTTGCCTTTTGAGAAAGGAAAGAAGTGATCTGATTGGTTGCTATGGGCAACTGCACCACTCTTCCCCTGCACAGGTAATCTGTATATAGACCTGTATGTTTATAATAGTTGATCTATTATAACCAGGGCCAGATTAAGGCTGCCTGGAAGACGGAGCACTTCATTATGTTGCTACAGTTCCCCACATTAGGTGCAGTATAGTTCCCCACATTAGGTGCAGTACAGTTGCCCCACATTAGGTGCAGTACAGTTCCCCCACATTAGGTGCAGTATAGTTCCCCCACATTAGGTGCAGTACAGCTCCCCACATTATGTGCAGTATAGTCCCCCCACATTAGGTGCAGTACAGTTCCCCCACATTAGGTGCAGTACAGTTCCACACTTTAGGTGCAGTATAGTTCCCCACATTAGGTGCGGTATAGTTCCCCACATTAGGTGCAGTACAGTTGCCCACATTAGGTGCAGTACAGTTCCCCCACATTAGGTGCAGTATAGTTCCTCCACGTTAGATGCAGTACAGTTCCCCACATCAGGTGCAGTATAGTTCCCCCACATTAGGTGCAGTACAGTTCCCCCACATTAGGTGCAGTACAGTTCCCCCACATTAGGTGCAGTATAGTTCCTCCACATTAGGTGCAGTACAGTTCCCCACATCAGGTGCAGTATAGTTTCCCCCACATTAGGTGCACATTAGGTGCAGTACAGTTCCCCACATTAGGTGCAATATAGTTCCCCCCACATTAGGTGCAGTATAGTTCCCCCACATTAGGTGCAGTATAGTTCCCCCACATTAGGTGCAATATAGTTCCCCCCACATTAGGAGCAATATAGTTCCCCCCACATTAGGTGCAGTATAGTTCCCCCACATTAGGTGCAGTATAGTTCCCCCACATTAGGTGCAGTACAGTTCCCCCACATTAGGTGCAGTACAGTTCCCCCACATTAGGTGCAGTACAGTTCCCCCACATTAGGTGCAGTACAGTTCCCCCACATTAGGTGCAGTACAGTTCCCCCACATTAGGTGAAGTATAGTTCCCCACATCAGGTGCAGTATAGTTCCCCCACATTAGGAGCAGTACAGTTCCCCACATTAGGTGCAGTACTGTTCCCCCACATTAGGTGAAGTATAGTTCCCCACATCAGGTGCAGTATAGTTCCCCCACATTAGGAGCAGTACAGTTCCCCACATTAGGTGCAGTGTAGTTCCCCCACATTAGGTGCAGTACAGTTCCCCCACATTAGGTGCAGTATAGTTTCCCCCACATTAGGTACCGTATAGTTCCCCATATTAGGTACAGTACAGTTCCTCCATATTAGGTGCAGTATAGTTCCCCACATTAGGTGCAGTATAGTTCCCTCACATATTAGGTGCAGTAGAGTTCCCCACATTAGGTGCAGTATAGTTCCCCCACATTAGGTGCAGTACAGTTCCCCACATTAGGTGAAGTATAGCTCCCCCACATTAGGTGCAGTACATTTCCCCCACATTAGGTGCAGTATAGTTCCCCCACATTAGGTGCAGTATAGTTTCCCCCACATTAGGTACAGTATAGTTCCCCACATCAGGTACAGTACAGTTCCCCACATTAGGTACAGTACAGTTCCCCCACATTAGGTGCAGTATAGTTCCCCACATTAGGTGCAGTATAGTTCCCCACATTAGGTGCAGTATAGCTCCCCCCCATTAGGTGCAGGATAGTTCCCCACATTAAGTACAGTACAGTTCCCTCACATTAGGTGCAGTATAGTTGCCCACATTAGGTGCAGTATAGTTCCCCCACAGACATACAGCCTCCAGCCATATACAGTGTATGCCTGGAGGCTGTATGCCTGTTTACTGCCCCAGTGTTTTCCGACCACTGCTCCTCCGGTCTGGGGACCCCGGTGACCAGGGTCGGAACACTGAAGATGACGTGCCGCTGGTGACTACCATGCGCTTCCTCCTCGATTCTCCGCTCCGCTTTTCTCCTATGGGCACACGCACGGGACGTCAGTGACTTCCCTGTGTGCGCTAACTTTAAAGTTAATGCAGGGGCCGCTGCAGAGAGGTAACCGCCGGGACATCCTTGTGTCCTGAAAAGATTTTTCGGGACATAGGGATGTCCCGAATGTGACGGGGGCCCCCTTGGGGCACAGGACATCACATGGCCGGCCCTCTTATTCTGTAAATATAGCTGTCTTTGGCCACCCGTGCTATTCGCTGGGCCTATTTTAACGTAGGGGCCTGGAGAGGCAGCTCCATCCGCCCCTATGTTAATCCGGCCCTGGGTGAGGGAAGGTTGGGAGGGTAATGTGCAGTGGGTTTAAATGTTATTTATTATTTTGTATTTGAAAAATAATTTTATTGTCTATTTTTTGCTTAAAATAAAATAATATAAATAATAATAATTAAAAAAAAAACTGTTGCCAGAAAGTTAAACAGATTTGCAAATTGCTTCTATTTAAATATCTTAATCCTTCCAGTACTTATCAGCTGCTGTATGTTCCAGAGGAAGTTCTTTTCTTTTTGAGTTTCCTTTCTGTCTGACCACAGTGCTCTCTGCTGACACCTCTGTCCACTTTAAGAACTGTCCAGAGTAGAAGCAAATCCCCATAGCAAACCTATTCTGCTTCAGACAGTTCCATTCAAAAGGAAAAGAACTTCCTGTGGAGCATATGGCAGCTGATAAGTACTGGAAGTATTAAGATTTTTAAATAGAAGCACTTTAAAAATCTGTTTAACTTTCTGGCACCAATTGATTAAAAAAATGTTTTTTCCCCTCTTCACCTTTTAAACGCCTTCAATTGTCTACCTACAAGGCCATTTGAGGGGCTTGTTTTTTGTGCCTATAACTGTATTTTGTAATGAAATTGCTCATTTTACCACATCAAAACCAATCTACATCAAAACCAATATATATATATATATATATATATATATATATATATATATATATATATTTGTGTGATAAAATTGGAAAAAAAAAGCCATTTTGTTAAATTTTTTTTTGTTTCTACGCACTTTTAAGTCAAAATTACATATTTATTATGTAGGTCAATAGGATTAAAATGATACCCAATTTAAATAGGTTTTGTTTAATTTTACTTCTTTAAAATGTTTTTTAAATACATTGGTATTTTTTACATTTACATAATTGACCGTGCAGTTTCATAAATTTTGTATTTTAATAGTTTGAACATTTAAGCATGCGGCGATATCAAACATATGTTTATGTATATTTTTGTTTATTTTATTAAAAAAACATGATTTTTTTTTTTTTTTTTTTTTAGAGAAGTGGCTTCCAGTATTTACATAGCTGGAGGAACACTGGCAGGGAAACACTGATGTAGATATTATCTAATTGAAAATGGGGAAACAAAATTAAGCTATTTATTCCTATAAAAACAAACTGTAGGTGGTCAGTTCTCTGATAAATACATTTATTGCATTTCATCCTTTGTCAGAATACATATTATCACGTCTTTTTTTTTTTGCGTACGTTTTAATTTATCATGCTAGTAAAATATTAAAACACAGTTATAACATTTTTATTTAGATTTAAGAGCATTTGAATCACATGGCTTCAAATACATTACTCTCAGTATAAACCATGAAGGCGCAGTGGCCACTAGATGGTGCTAGAGACATATTTTAGGAATATATTTGCACCGAACATCATTTATTGTGTCTGTTCGCTATGTCTCTATCTCGGCATCCTCTTAATTACTATGATCAGTTACTGATGTTCGCGGAACAAGATTTATAATTGTGTAAACCTTTTTAGAATGGATTTCTAAAATGTAAAAAGATTAGTTATTGCTGAAGACCTCAAATTTAACCAAGCAGAAGAAGGAAAGGGGTACGGATGGATGACGCGGAGGAGATTTATCAACCCTTGTGTAAAGAATCAGGGGAGCAGTTGCCCATAGCAACCAATCAGATTCCAGCTTTTATTTTTCAGAAATCTTTTTCAAAAATCTAAGAAGTGATCTGATTGGTTGCTTTGGGCAACTGTTCCAACTGTCTATCTGTTCCACCTTTACACAAGTTTTGATAAAACCCTCCTCTATATTTCTACATAAGCATTAAGTTATTTTGTTTTAAGAATGTTTCTAAGTCTGTTTTGAAGCCCACAACTGATCCTGCTGTGAGGTGTTCCTGAGATAGACTGTTCCATAAATTCACAGTTCTTATGGTAAAGAATCTTGTCACCCCTGGAGATTAAACCTTTTTTTTCTCCAGATAGAGGGAGTGCCCCCTTTTATGTTGAGGGGATTTTACCTGGAACAGTTTTTCCCTATATTTTTTGTATGGTCCATTTATATATTTTAATGCATTGATCATATCCATGTCTCTTCTCAAGACTCTGCAAGTGTAATTATTTAAACTCTTTCCTTATAACTAAGATGTTCCATGCCTCTTGTTAGCTTCAAACGGATGGTGCAGCACTGAGTTGGAGCTACGGAGCCCCAGATAGTCCAATTACTGACGGCGAACACTGACTCTAAGTCACAGAGCAATTACTGGTTAAAGGCTAGCCAATAGGTATAATACATAAAAAGATGAGAGGTCAGTATATAGCATGGATAACAGACATGTATCTAGGACATCAACCCTATGTAGGAACCAGCGATCTGCTCAAAATTCTCATATATATCAAAGGGGGAGAAAATGGTAAATCCCAGTTGATATATCAATACAGCGGTACATATCAAAAGAAAGGGGGAGTGGTCACTCCCACTTGACATTTCAACATATTTATTCAATATCATAGTCAATGTCAGAGTGTTTTGTTCATAGGCAGCCATTTTTCAGTATGAGGCTCTCCCCCAGTGAGTATACTCATCCTTGTTTAATCTTATGGACGGGTAAGCGCTATGATGATTTTCATACTGAAGTGTGTATTATGCCTTTATTTTTAGCTTACACCAGTACTAGTGACACAGAGCTTAGGGGGATCCACATTACTTACATAGCAGGAGTATATGTTTCATGATTTATTTATTTCCAGCACAAAGTTTCATTGGTTTACATGGTGACTTGATTCGCACGATTCACCGAATTTTCCCCCAAAATTTGTTTCAGTCCGAATTTATTTGCAGCAAATTGCTATTAAAAATGGCTATTTTTGGCCAACAGAGAGCCTCAATAGGGGTGTAGAACACTTTGTCTTGCTGTAACACGCATAGGGTGTGTGTTGGGTTAGTGAAATAATACTGATATTCAGTATGACATGCAGATCAGAGGCATCGCTATTAGAATCACTGATGTAGAGCGGCACAATGACAGAGCCTGGAGGTGGCATCAGTATGAGGAGACCATATAGTGGCGGAATGACACAGCGTGCTGGTGGCGGCAGCATGAGGAGACCATATAGTGGCTGAATGACACAGCATGGAGGTGGCGGCAGCATGAGGAGAACATATAGTGGCTGAATGACACAGCCTGGAGTTGGTGGCATTATATAGTGGCTGAATGACACAGCCTGCAGTTTGCGACGGCATGAGGAAAAAATATAGTGGCTGAATGAAACAGCATGGAGGTGGAGGAAGCATGAGGAGACCATATAGTGGCTGAATGACAGCGTGGAGGTGGCGGCAACATGAGGAGAACATATAGTGGCTGAAAGACACAGCCTGGAGTTGGTGGCGGCATATAGTGGCTGAATGACACAGCCTGGAGGTGGTGGCAGCATGAGGAGACCATATAGTGGCTGAATGACACAGTGTGGAGGTGGCAGCAGCATGAGGAGAACATATAGTGGCTGAATGACACAGCCTGGAGTTGGCGGCATTATGAGGAGACCACATAGTGGCTGAATGACACAGCCTGGAGTTGGCGGCAGCATATAGTGGCTGAATGACACAGCTTGGAGTTGGCGACAGCAAGAGGAGAACATATAGTGGCTGAATGACGCAGCCTGTAGGTGGCAGCATCATGAGGACAACATATGGTGGCAGTATGAGACAGCTTGGAGCTGGCATCAGCATGAGGAGAACATATAGTGGCTGAATGACACAGGCTGAAGTTGGCGGCAGCATATAGTGGCTGAATGACACAGCTTGAAGTTAGCGGCATCATGAGGAGACCATATGGTGGCTTAATGACACAGCGTGGAGGTGGCGGCAGCATGAGGAGACCACATAGGGGCTGAATGACACAGGCTGAAGTTGGCGGCAGCATATAGTGGCTGAATGACACAGCTTGAAGTTAGCGGCATCATGAGGAGACCATATGGTGGCTTAATGACACAGCATGGAGGTGGCAGCAGCATGAGGACAACATATGGTGGCAGTATGAGACAGCTTGGAGCATCCTGAAGGTGGCAGCAGCAGCATCAGTAGTCCTGAAAGTCACCCGGTGACAGACTGATGTGGTGGGTGGCAATACCAGTACCCAGTGACGAAGGTGAATGAAAAAAGGAGAACTTGGCATCAGATGTGTGGCATCAGGCGGGTGGCAGGATCAGAATAGTAGCTGAGGCAGGTAGGCAGAAGAAAACGGTTTCTTTTGTAAAAGTGTTAGTGTGCACAAGTAAGTATTGGGGATATGCATTACGTAAAACTTAACTTTTAATTATATGCTTAGGATAAAATATATTTTATGTTTTTTATCAAACAAAAGGAAAGGTGTGCAACAAACACCATGTGCCACTTACACCACCAAGTATTTATGTGATGCAAAGACCTCTAAAAGGTGGAAGGGAATAACATTAACATATGGTCCATTGTAACCAGTGGGGGTAAAAACTGTAAGGTCCTACTCTAGCATTAAAGAGGTATTCCAGGCAATACCTTTTTATATATATATCAACTGGCTCCGGAAAGTTAAACAGATTTGTAAATTACTTCTATTAAAAAATCTTAATCCTTCCAATAGTTATTAGCTTCTGAAGTTTTCTGTCTAACTGCTCAATGATGATGTCACGTCCCGGGAGCTGTGCATGATGGGAGAATATCCCCATAGGAACTGCACAGCTCCCGGGACGTGAGTCATCAGAGAGCAGTTAGACAGAAAACAATAACTCAACTTCAGAAGCTAATAACTATTGGAAGGATTAAGATTTTTTAATAGAAGTCATTTACAAATCTGTTTAACTTTCCGGAGCCAGTTGATGTATAAAAAAAAGTTTTGGCCTGGAATACCCCTTTAATAATTCCCTTCTTGGCAACTGTTACTCGCCCTAAAAAGGGTGGCCCCACACAGGAACCTCTCCCTCTTTCCCCCTACAAACACTGCGATTTTCCATGGTATTTAGGTGGAAATAGGATTGGTTCCTGTCTGGGGCCGCCCTTTTTAAGACGAGTAACACTTTCCTTGAAAAGGTGGAAGGGAACAACGTATTGTCCATTGTAGTAGATGGGGGTAAAAACTTCCCCTGTAAGGCCCTACTCTTGCCCTATCAATTTCCTTCTTGGCAAGTGTTACTCACCCTTAAAAGGGTGGCCTCACACAGGAAACTTTCTATTTCCACCTAAAAGCCCTGGGAAATGGCAGTGTTTGTAGGAAGAAATAGGGAGAGGTTTCTGTGTGGAGCCACCCTTTTTAGGGCGAGTAACACTTGCCAAGAAAGGAATTAATAATGCGAGAATAGGGCCTTACAGGGGAAGTTTTTACCCCCCACCGGTTACAATGGACCATACGTTGTTCCCTTCCACCTTTTAGAGGTCTTTACATCACGTCAATACTTGGTGGTGTAGGTGGCACATGGTGTTTTTTGCACACCTTTCCTTTTGTTCAATAAAAAAAAAAATTGGGAACATATATTTATTATTAAAAGTTAAGTTTTACGTAATGCATATAATCAATACTTACTCGTGGTCTGATGCAGAGGAATGTCTGTTACTGGGGAGCAGCACCTTAAATATGTTTAGCACTATCCATATTTGTGAAGTGTAGGTGTGGCATCATGGTCAATCTACTCTGATGCATCAGGTATTGGTGGATGGAAATCCTGGCTGATCCATGCCTTAATTAGCTTCACAAAGGTCAGTCTCTTCACATTTTTCGTACACAGACGAGTACTCCTTGGGGTTACTATGGCCCCCGCCGCACTAAACACCCGCACTGATCGCACACTACTGGCCGGGCAGGACAGCTTTTCCAGGGCAAACTCTGTGCTAGTTGTGGCCAAAATCAAGTTTTGCTGCCCAGAAGTACAGCGGATCTTGGTGTGTGTTGGGATGGTCATGTCAAGTTATGCCACCGCCTGCTGTTCAGGTCCTGCTCCAGGTCTACCTGCTGCCGATGAGTTGCTTCACAATGCGGGTGAAGAAAGCTACTCATCTGCGACTGTAGACTCAGACTGCTGCTGATGGAGCTGGTACTGCTCCTGCCACCAAACCCCTCCCCAGCAGCCATGGCAGCGGAAGGTGAGCGCAGAGGGCCCCCCGAGTCATACCTACGAGAGGATGGAAGATGGTGCAGATAGGCATCGGCCAACTGACTACGTAGGATGTCTCTGCAGTAGGTCAGTTTGTCCTCCCTCTCAGTGGGTGTAAAAAAGGCCCCAATTTGTGCCAGTAGAGAGGGTCCAATAAGGTGGAGAGCCAGAAGTCATCCCACAAGCAAGTGAGCATGCATCATGCCATTTGTGCAAGTGACTCGGAGGGACTCACTGCCTCCATCTCCACTGCATACTGCCACGGTGTGTCCGGGTCCTCAGTCTTGCCTTCCTCAAGTCATAATCCTCTAGCTGCTCCTGCTCCTCCTCTCCTGTCAGATGACTAGAAAAACCGCCCATCTCGCAAAACCTAAACTGTGCTCCACTGTGCCCCTCCTCCTCCTCCAGTTCAGCCCCCACAGGGCTCATGTGGCCATGAGATGTAGGCGCCATGTCTCCAGTGCCCTGACCAGCCATTGTTTCCAAACAAATGTTGTGGTAAATGAAGCAGTGTAATGACATCGTTCATGCCGTAATCCTGGCTACTGACTAATAATGAGGCTTCCTCAAAGGGCCTGAACAAACGGTAGGTGTCACATATGAGCTGCCACTGGTTGACAGTGAAATTACACAGAGGAGTCCCCCTATCCGCTTGGATCATCAAGAAATCAGTGATGGCTTTTCTCTGTTCGTATAGTTGGTCCAACATATGGAGGGAAGAATTCCAATGTGTGGAAACGTCGCAAATCAGACTATGTTGGGGGATGCCTTTCTGACGCTGCAGCTCAAGGAGGATGTGCTTTGCGGTGAACGAGTGGCTGAAGTGCATGCAAAGTTTCCTTCCCATTATTAGGATGTATTGCAGATGTGGGAACACTTCAGGAACCCTCTTGACAGCAAGATTGAACACGTGTGCCATGCAGGGTGCATGTCTCAGGCTTCCTTGTCGCAGCGCAGACAAGATGTTCTTCCCGTTGTCAGACACATGATTCCCATTTCCAGTTTTTGTGGAGTAAGCTGTGATTCGATTTCTTGATGAATGACTTTTAGCAGTTCCTCTCCTTTGTGACTCAGTTCGCCAAGGCAAACCATGTGAAGAACAGTGTGACACCGCCGTGCCCTGGAAACATGGTATGCTGGAGAGGCACTGAGACTTGTCTGTGCAGTGGAGGCTGAGGACACAGTGGAGGATGAGGATGCGGAGTCGCACACTGTCACAGGACCAACTGCCTGAGAGCGTGGAGGCGGAAGCGGTGTTACCTGTCCAAGTTGCTTTGGTGGCTGCGCAGGAACCACATTTATCCAGTGAGCCCTAAAGAACATGTATTGTCCCTGACCATAGTTACAGCTCCACACATCGATGCTGCCGGGCACTTTGGTACACACCAACAGGCTCAAGGACTGGCCCACCTTCTGTTCCATAAAATTGTGCAGGGCTGGTACTACCTTTTTCGCAACAAAATGGGGCTTTCTATCTCGGCTCGGCACAAGCCATCAGTTCTCTGAAAGGTGCAGAGTCCACCACTTGAATAGGGAGGGGCTGCAGCACCAGCAACTTGGACAGGAGCACATTCAGCTCATGTGCCGTTGGATGAGTGGGCGCATACTGTTGTCTCATGGACATGGCTTCGCGGATGGATTGATGGCAGAATGACTGACTCGAAGTAGGAGTATCAGGAGCATATGGAGCGACAGAAGATGGGTATGACACACAGTTCCCTTCGGCTGAGGTGGTAGCGCTTTGGCTGTCTGAAACAGGGAGTGGCGTGCCACTGGGTGATGCAGCAGGCTGGACCACCACATCGGAGCTACAGTTCTCCCAGGCTGCTTTATGGTGTTGCTGCATATGTTGACGCAGGGCCGTGGTGCCAACATTGGCACCCTGCCTTTGCTTCACCTTCTGCCGACACATATTGCATGTGGCCAGGTTAACATCCTCCAGATGCTTTATGAAAAATGGCCACACCGCCGAGTAGCTGAATTTCCCACCAACAGTCCACACTAATTGACTGCTACTGCCGCCGACTCCAGGAACCCCTGTTCCACTACCTCCTGGGAAGGTAGGCTGCTGCGAAGCAGGTGGTCAACCTGGGCACGTTTGGCAACAGACTTTCCACTTCTGCCACCATGCTGACTTCCAACCATGCTACCACCTTGCTGGCTCAGCTGCTGCCTGACAGGCAACCTGCAACCCTCTTCTCCAGATGATGATGAAGCCCCTTCTGCACCCAGCTCCCAAGTGCGATCGACTTCATCATCATCGAATTGTGTCCGTACGTCACTGATGTCCTCCTCAGGTTCCACAACAGTGTCTGCTTCAGGAGCCTGAATGCTCGCAACACCACCTCCCACGCCACTCTCCTCATCACTACTTGCCCACCTAGCGAAGGAAGCTGGGGATGTCTCCTCCACTTCTTGACTGTCCTCTATTAGATCGTCCTCACTAAATAGTGGAGCTGAACGCACAGCATAAGATACTTCTGTAGGGGAGGGATCAGCATAGGACAGAGGCAATGGGAGGACTGGGACTGCTTCTGGGCCATGCCAACTGAGGGTTGTGTCTGAGGAATCCACCGACTGTTGACTGGGGGTGTCAAATGTCACTTGTGATGAAGTGGATGACCGTGTTAACCAATCGATGATGGCAGATGGGTTGCTGGTCGAGACACAACCACTAGCTCAGGCCTCTCCCTGGGACTCCTGCAGCCACTCGCCCCTAGTCTGCTGCGACCTCTGCCTGATGAATTTAGGCCTCTGCCACTCCTCTGTGCACGTGCTGGCACATTCTCTGCCTGACATACTTAGTGCGTATCTGAGGGGAGTACAATACACTTCACTACGCTTAAAACAGTATTTGACTACATTACCAGCAGGTGTGTACCTTTGCCTGGCCTTTCACAGTATCTAGGCCCTTAAGACTTTAACAGGAACAAAAGAATTCACCACTTAGATGTGCGTATGTGGTATGCACTTATGAGGGGAGGACAATGTGCTCCACTACGCTTAAATCAGTATTTGTCTACAACACCAGCAGGTGTGTACTTTTGGCTGGCCTTTCACAGTATCTAGGCCCTTAAGACTTTAACAGGAACAAAATAGTACACCACTTAGATGTACATATGTGGTATGCACTTTTGAGGGGAGGACAATGTGCTCCACTACGCTTAAAAAAGTATTTGTCTACAACACCAGCAGTACACACCAGTGCTGCAGCACACAGTCGCTGTGTACTACACCCAAAATTGCACTTTCTCTCCCAATCTCACTCCCTTCCATATCAGTGCTTCTAGGCTGGATTTGGGCTTGAGGTGAATCACTGCTGTAAAAAAGCTTTTCTGTGCAACACACTGCTCTTTGTTCCTCTCTGCAATAGAACACTGATGTGACTGGGAGGTGAATCACTGCTGTAAAAATGCTTTTCTGTGCAACACACACTGCTGTCTGTCCCTCTCTCTCTCTCTTTCTGCAATAAAAGGCTGAAGTAACTGGCCACAAGATGGCTGCCGATTATATAGGGCTGTGACATCACAGGGGATGCTGGCTGCTGATAGGCTTCATGCTGCTTGTGATTCAGGGTCATCCCGCCTACCCACCTTCCCAGGATTCCTTGCCCCATGTCCTCACATGTGGATCTGCCATTTTAGATGTCCTGAAGCCTGAACCACACTAAATGGAGTTTAATGAAGCTATTTGTTTAATGAGGCGATATTCACATTCGTTGTGAATAAAATTTTTCCTGAAATTCGTTACGAATTCGGATTCATTCGATTCGCTCATCCCTAATTATAACCTATACTCGCTCAAGTGATTGTGGTTGCTGTGGGCAATCTGTATCTTGGTCATATTGTATTGTGGTCTGTGACACCCTATATAATTCTGAAAACACCTGATGACGTTCGGTTTGTTTGAGTACCAAAACCACAACAGAAACGCGTTGGGTGATACATAATGGATTTTCTATTGCATTTTTGCTATATAATATTTTGAGTGTTCCTTGATCAAGATATTTGTTACACTATATGATACCAATTGTATTTCTTTACCATCTATAAGAACGGGATGCATTGTTACCCTGTTCTACTTATTGGTGATTGTTTTTCGTTTGACCCTTTTTTTTTTTTTGCAAAATAATAGTTTTGGGTGGATTATACCCTGTAAACAGTAAAAGGTAAGTTTTAGGGCACCTTATTTTCTTTTTCAATGTAGATTTAAAAATCTCTGTATTTATCACCTGTATCAGTTTTTTGACAACAACTCTTCCTAGTTTTTGTACTGAAGTGAAGTATCTTCAGTCAAAAAACTTCCAAATATGCATTCTAAAGTCTAATACATAGAAATAGCTGATATTAAATTTTGTTTTTCATAACTAAAAACCTTTTTATGTTACAATTTGCTTTGCTCTGGTGCTGTTGCCTGGCTGGCTTAAGGCATTCCTTTTTGAGGATGACATCAAGGTCTTCTCTAGTTTCCCGCTTTTATTGACCTGTGACCAGATTGGGAGCACATATTAGCGTCCCTGGCCAATCAGCAGCCAGCACATCCCAGGCCAATCCTCGTGGCTGATAACCAACCTTGATGTGCAGAAGTTTGCATAGCAGGGAGCCAAGTCGGCCTATGTCAGTCATATCTGACCAGATGTGACTAGAGGACTATGTTAGGCAGCCAAATAAAAGGAAGAGAGACCTCTACTGGCTGTGTTTATAGGATTATTTTTTTATACTTGAAAAACAATTATTAATGAATGTATATTAATGAAAGAAAGACCTATTAGAAGAAAAAAATATGTTACTAATGACAGTAGCACTAAGCCAAAAGTAACTATATTTTGGTTGCATGGGGTTGGCCTGTTTCTGTTTCCTCTCCACGGGAAGTAGAATTAGCTTCTTAGAAACTGATAACATTTTGTCAGTATATTCTATTAGTGATAAAGCAACAGTTTTCCCATCGATTACTCTGAAGTTCATTTAGGGCAGTGTCCCACAGGGTGTATCTGCAGCGTTTTTATGCCTATAGTGGTGGATTTCCTGCTGTAGAAATCCGCTGCTAGGAACAGACACACAGAGATACCCTGCCATAGCAGGTAGCTCGCTTTGCATTCCCCCTAGTGACTGCCATCGGCACATTCGCAGCATGAAATAAGCTGTGACCCTGCCCTTAAAGAGAATGTATTAACTAGATTTTTGTTAATTACAACCAGTATTCCAAAGAATGGGAAAAATAGTAGCACTCCAAGTCCAGAAATAAGTGGTTTATTCATAGTGTTGCTCGCGAATATTCGCAATGCGAATTTTATTCGCGAATATCGCATATTCGCGAGTTTGCGAATATTCGCGAATATAGCACTATATATTCGTAATTACGAATATTCTTTTTTTTTTTAACTTAATTTTTTTTTTCACAGTACAAATCACAGTGATCATCCCTTTCTGCTTCCAGCTTGTGTTGTGTAAAGAAGGCTCTAATACTACTGTGTGAGACCGGTGTGCGCATTTTCGCATATGCGAAAATTTGCATATGCAAATGTTTGCTTATGTTAATTAAGGTATATGCTAATTTCCGCATATGTTAATTTTCGCATATGCGAAAATAAATCGAGACTATTACGAATATGCGAATATTCGCGAATATATGACGAATATTCGTCCATATATTCGCGAATATTCGCGAATTCGAATATGGCCTATGCCGCTCAACACTATTTCTTCACACATTTGTCAGTACATAGAGCAACGTTTCAACCTTCTCAATGAGGTCTTTTTCAAGCATAACAATCAGTGAGTCTTAACACACATTTATAGAGGTATCAATTAGTGAGAAACTCCCACAAGGGGAGGGAAATTGCCAGTGACATCACCACTCAAACAGATATAAACATGTCAATGTGTGATCATAAATATTACATGATCCAAGTGATCAACATCATAGTGCATACATCAGTGCATAATATTCAACATATTTCAGGGATATGCTTTACAGCAACCATATTGAACCTGTAAGCTGGCAACAGCTCATCAACTTTAAAGGGATACTCCGGTGCTTCAGCGTTCTGAACATTTTGTTGAGGACGCTCGGAGCCGGAGGCCGTGATCGTGACATCACACCATGCCCCCTCCATTCATGTCTATGGGAGGGGGCATGTCAGTTGACATGCCCCCTTCCATAGACATGAAGTGAGGGGTGTGGCGTGACGTCATGAGAGGGCATGGCCATGACATCACGACCATTGCCGTAGGAACCCGATGTTTGTTTAGAACGCCAGGTGCTGTGGGAGATGACGGGGAGCTCCAGCAGCGGAAACCCCTCAATCAGACATCTTAACCCCTATCCTTTTGATAGGGGATAAGATGTTTAGGAGTGGAGTACCCCTTTAAGGGAGAAAGTATGTTTTGAAAGTATAGTTATTGTTCGAGGTAGTAGAGAAGAGGTGTGGCCATTACCTGGTTTCAGTGGTAGAACCTGTCTTAACCTCTGTTTATATCATTCTTTATTCCACTGGAGATACATTGGAAACAGCATGGTTGTGGGGGATCGGTTGGGAGTAACACCCATATTCCCTTTTTTTACATTACATTGTGTGTGTTCCTTTTTGAAAGTTTGGTCCCATTTACATCCTGTTACATTGGCACTGTATAACATACTGTGGTACCTACAAGGAGGGTAGGTGTTGTGATCCAGGCTGAGAGCAGTGGTCCCTCTGGAAAGTCTTTGGTAGTGTAAAATGTAGAAAACAAAGACAGACGGGGAAAGCAAAAACATATAACTTTAAAAAGGCAAACTTCCCTGGGTTGAGGGCTGCACTACAGGACATAGACTGGGGGGAGGTGTTCTCAAATGCTGATGCAGAAGGTAAATGGGACATCTTTAAATCAACTCTAAATAACTATACAGCTAAATATATACCAAAGGGGAACAAATATAAACGATTAAAACTAAATCCTACATGGCTGACAAATGAGGTTAAAAGAGCAATAAACAACAAAAAAATAGCCTTCAAAAAATTCAAATCTGATGGGTCAGCTATAACATTTAAACAGTACAAGGAGCTTAATAAAATCTGTAAAAATGTAATAAAAACAGCAAAAATTCAAAATGAGAGACAGGTGGCCGAAGAAAGCAAAACTAATCCTAAATATTTTTTTAGATATATAAATACAAAAAAACCAAGGACAGAGCATGTAGGACCCCTTAATAATGATAATGGGGAGGTTGTCACAGGCGATCAAGAGAAGGCGGAGCTACTGAATGGGTTCTTTAGTTCTGTATATACTATGGAAGAAGGAGCTGACATTGGACAGGTCAGTGCTGGGAACACATCATGTAATGTACTGAACTGGCTTAATGTAGAGATGGTACAAGGTAAGTTAAGTAAAGTAAATGTAAGCAAATCTCCAGGGCCGGATGGACTACACCCAAGAGTTCTTAGAGAGGTAAGTTCAGTAATATCTGTACCCTTGTTCATGATATTTAGAGATTCTCTGGTGTCTGGTATTGTGCCAAGGGACTGGCGCAAGGCTAATGTGGTACCAATCTTCAAGAAAGGCTCTAGGTCTTCGCCAGGCAATTATAGACCGGTAAGTCTAACGTGCATTGTGGGTAAATTGTTTGAAGGACTTATAAGGGATTACATACAGGAATACATAGGGGATAATAGTATTATAAGTGATAGCCAGCATGGGTTTACTAAGGATAGAAGTTGTCAAACCAATCTAATTTGCTTTTATGAAGAGGTGAGTAGAAGCCTTGACAGAGGAATGGCTGTGGATATAGTGTTTCTGGATTTTGCCAAAGCGTTTGATACTGTCCCTCACAGACATCTGACAGGTAAGTTAAGGTCCTTGGGCTTGGAAACTTTAGTTTGTAACTGGATTGAACACTGGCTCATGGATCGTACCCAGAGAGTGGTGGTCAATGATTCGTACTCTGATTGGTCCCCGGTTATTACTGGTGTACCCCAAGGTTCAGTACTGGGCCCGCTGCTGTTTAATTTATTTATCAATGATATAGAGGATGGTATTAACAGCTCTATTTCTATCTTTGCAGATGACACCAAGCTTTGTAGCACGGTACAGTCTATAGAGGATGTGCATAAGTTACAAGATGACTTGGATAGACTAAGTGTCTGGGCATCCACTTGGCAAATGAGGTTCAATGTGGATAAATGTAAAGTTATGCATCTGGGTACTAATAACCTGCATGCATCGTATGTCTTAGGGGGGATTAAACTGTCAGAGTCACTGGTAGAGAAGGATCTGGGTGTACTTGTAGATCACAGACTACAGAATAGCATGCAATGTCAGGCTGCTGCTTCCAAAGCCGGCAGGATATTGTCATGTATAAAAAGAGGCATGGACTCGAGGGGCAGGGACATAATACTCCCCCTTTATAAAGCATTGGTACGGCCTCACCTGGAATATGCTGTTCAGTTTTGGTCACCTGTTCATAAAAGGGACACTGCGGAGTTGGAAAGGGTGCAGAGACGCGCGACTAAACTAATATGGGGCATGGAACATCTTAGCTATGAGGAGCGATTAAAGGAGTTACAATTGTTTAGTCTTGAGAAGAGACGTTTAAGGGGGGATATGATAAACGTATATAAGTATATAAATGGCCCATACAAAAAATATGGAGAAAAACTGTTCCAGGTTAAACCCCCCCAAAGGACGAGGGGGCACTCCCTCCGTCTGGAGAAGAAAAGGTTTAGTCTAAAGGGGCGGCACGCCTTCTTTACCGTGAGGACTGTGAATTTATGGAACGGTCTACCTCAGGAACTGGTCACAGCAGGAACAATTAACAGCTTTAAAGCAGGGTTAGATACATTCCTGGAACAAAATAACATTAATGCTTATGCAGAATTATAAAACTACATCCCTTTCCCTTATCCCCTTACACCCTTCACTTCAATCCCCTGGTTGGACTTGATGGACGTATGTCTTTTTTCAACCATACTAACTATGTAACTATGTAACTATGTAACATGTGGCAGGGTTTGCTCACTTGATGGATCCTCCTGTGAGCCTGTGCAATCTTTGTAGCAGGAAGTCATGCACTAGGTAGGGTGCCCTTGAACCCTGGGGTACAATTGGTATGGTGTCTGGGGTGTGTTTGTGGTGTTAGAGGGTCACTGTCTTTAGTAAACACTTTTGACATGTTGTCCACACATGTCAAAAGTTTTGATTGCATATCAATCCTGTTCCTACTGTTATTCTTTTTGTAAAAAAAAAAAAACAGTGCCTTATTTGAAAGTCTAAAGGGGTACTCTGGTAGAAAAAAATTTTTTTTATATCAACTGGCTCCAGAACATTATACAGATTTGTAAATTACTTCTATTAAAAAAAATCTTAATCCTTCCATTACTTATCAGCTGCTGTATACTACAGAGGAAGTTGTGTAGTTTTTTCCGGTCTGACCACAGTGCTCTCTGCTGACACCTCTGTCTGTATCAGGAATTGTCCAGTTTATTTATTTTTTGTCTAAAGTGGGCAGCGATGCCATCTCTAAAGCATACAAAGCCTGTCAGCTTATCTCACAAGGCCCCAGCCCAAGCTTCCAGGCAAAATGGGAAAATTATGTAGATATGCATATCCCCCCTGAGCCAAAATATATGCTATGCCCTCAAGTCTGTCTCATTGTGTTTCGCATTTGGAAACCTCTCGCAAACTTATGTACCGTTGGTGATGTACCCCAAGGTGGCTCTTCTAAATATAGGCTTGGAGGGACTTCCCTATAAGGATAGAATAATAAGTTTCCATTTATTATTCGTGGTGCGTACAGCAATAACAAAAAATTGGAAATCAACCTATTAACAGAAATCTTAAATTCCTTAAGCCATGTGTGTAAAATGGAAAGGCTAAGACTGGACAAGCTAGAGAGCTCAATCTCACATGACAGCAACTGCAACACATGAGATCACTGGATAAAGAAAATAGCAGACATAAGAGCGGTTTAGCGGAAAACTAATGGCCTAAATGGGTGCTTTTCCGTGCCAGTATTCATAAGTCATAGCTGGGAGAAAAGAGAGGATTGGATGGAGGAAGGGTATAAGAGTCGGGTGTGATTGTATGAATGATTGATCTGTTTGGGTCCGCAGGGTAATAACCTTTAGGATATAATTTTTTCTCTTTTTCCTCTCTTCGGAGGTTTGTGGACCACGCGCAATTTTTTGTCAATGTACTGTTAAAGGAACTGTCCAGAGTAGGAGCAAATCCCCATAGCAAACCTCTCCTACTCCGGACAGTTCCTGACATGAACAGAGGTGTCAGTAGAGAGCACTGTGGTCAGCCTGAAAAGAACAATTCAACTTCCTCTGTAGTATTCAGCAGCTCATATGTACTGGAAGAATTAAGATTTATTAATAGAAGTAATTTACAAATCTGGTTAACTTTCCCCACCATTTTTTTCCCCCACCGAGTACCCCTTTAACCCCGGACTCAGCCCATTTTGGCCTTAAGGACCAAGGTTTTTACGTTTTTGTTTTTTCCTCCTCGCCTTCAAAAAATCATAACTCTTATATTTTCATCCACAGACTAGTATGAGGGCTTGTTTTTTTGCATGACTAGTTGTCCTTTGTAAGGCATTCACTCACTTTACCATAAAATGTATGGCGCAACCAAAAAAATACTATTTGTGTGAGGAAATTAAAAAGCGTTTTCACGCTGAACAATTTACGGTAAAAATGACATGTGTTCTTTATTCTTTTGGTCAATATAATGAAAATGATACTCATGATTACTGTTACGCCGAGCGCTCCGGGTCCCCGCTCCTCCCCGGAGCGCTCGCTTCACTCCCTCCGCTGCAGCGCTCCGGTCACGTCCTCTGACCCGGGGCGCTGCGATCCTGCTGCCAGCCGGGATGCGATTCGCGATGCGGGTAGCGCCCGCTCGCGATGCGCACCCCGGCTCCCCTACCTGACTCGCTCCCCGTCTGTTCTGTCCCGGCGCGCGCGGCCCCGCTCCCTAGGGCGCGCGCGCGCCGGGTCTCTGCGATTTAAAGGGCCACTGCGCCGCTGATTGGCGCAGTGGTTCCAATTAGGGTTTTCACCTGTGCACTTCCCTATATTACCTCACTTCCCTTGCACTCCCTTGCCGGATCTTGTTGCCTTAGTGCCAGTGAAAGCGTTCCTTGTGTGTTCCTTGCCTGTGTTTCCAGACCTGCTGCCGTTGCCCCTGACTACGATCCTTGCTGCCTGCCCCGACCTTCTGCTACGTCCGACCTTGCTTCTGCCTACTCCCTTGTACCGCGCCTATCTTCAGCAGCCAGAGAGGTGAGCCGTTGCTAGTGGATACGACCTGGTCACTACCGCCGCAGCAAGACCATCCCGCTTTGCGGCGGGCTCTGGTGAAAACCAGTAGTGGCTTAGAACCGGTCCACTAGCACGGTCCACGCCAATCCCTCTCTGGCACAGAGGGTCCACTACCTGCCAGCCGGCATCGTGACAGTAGATCCGGCCATGGATCCCGCTGAAGTTCCTCTGCCAGTTGTCGCTGACCTCACCACGGTGGTCGCCCAGCAGTCACAACAGATAGCGCAACAAGGCCAACAGCTGTCTCAACTGACCGTTATGCTACAACAGTTGCTACCACAGCTTCAGCAGTCATCTCCTCCGCCAGCTCCTGCACCTCCTCCGCAGCGAGTGGCCGCTCCTGGGATACGCTTATCCTTGCCGGATAAATTTGATGGGGACTCTAAGTTTTGCCGTGGCTTTCTTTCCCAATGTTCCCTGCATCTGGAGATGATGTCGGACCTGTTTCCCACTGAAAGGTCTAAGGTGGCTTTCGTAGTCAGTCTTCTGTCCGGAAAAGCCCTGTCATGGGCCACACCGCTCTGGGACCGCAATGACCCCGTCACTGCCTCTGTACACTCCTTCTTCTCGGAAATCCGAAGTGTCTTTGAGGAACCTGCCCGAGCCTCTTCTGCTGAGACTGCCCTGTTGAACCTGGTCCAGGGTAATTCTTCCGTTGGCGAGTATGCCGTACAATTCCGTACACTTGCTTCAGAATTGTCCTGGAATAATGAGGCCCTCTGCGCGACCTTCAAAAAAGGCCTATCCAGCAACATTAAAGATGTTCTGGCCGCACGAGAAATTCCTGCTAATCTACATGAACTTATTCACCTAGCCACTCGCATTGACATGCGTTTTTCTGAAAGGCGTCAGGAACTCCGCCAAGATATGGACTCTGTTCGCACGAGGCGTTTCGTCTCCTCGGCTCCTCTCTCCTCTGGTCCCCTGCAATCTGTTCCTGTGCCTCCCGCCGTGGAGGCTATGCAGGTCGACCGGTCTCGCCTGACACCTCAAGAGAGGACACGACGCCGTATGGAGAACCTCTGCCTGTACTGTGCTAGTACCGAACACTTCCTGAGGGATTGTCCTATCCGTCCTCCCCGCCTGGAAAGACGTACGCTGACTCCGCACAAAGGTGAGACAGTCCTTGATGTCTACTCTGCTTCTCCACGTCTTACTGTGCCTGTGCGGATGTCTGCCTCTGCCTTCTCCTTCTCTACAGTGGCCTTCTTGGACTCTGGATCTGCAGGAAATTTTATTTTGGCCTCTCTCGTCAACAGGTTCAACATCCCAGTGACCAGTCTCGCCAGACCCCTCTACATCAATTGTGTAAATAATGAAAGATTGGACTGTACCATACGTTTCCGCACGGAGCCCCTTCTTATGAGCATCGGATCTCATCATGAGAGGATTGAACTTTTGGTCCTCCCCAATTGCACCTCGGAGATTCTCCTTGGACTTCCCTGGCTTCAACTTCATTCCCCAACCCTGGATTGGTCCACTGGGGAGATCAAGAGTTGGGGGTCCTCTTGTTCCAAGAACTGTCTAAAACCGGTTCCCAGTAACCCTTGCCGTAACTCTGTGGTTCCTCCAGTAACCGGTCTCCCTAAGGCCTATATGGACTTCGCGGATGTTTTCTGCAAAAAACAAGCTGAGACTCTACCTCCTCACAGGCCTTATGATTGCCCTATCGACCTCCTCCCGGGTACTACTCCACCCCGGGGCAGAATTTATCCTCTCTCTGCCCCAGAGACTCTTGCCATGTCCGAATACGTCCAGGAGAATCTAAAAAAGGGCTTTATCCGTAAATCCTCCTCTCCTGCCGGAGCCGGATTTTTCTTTGTGTCCAAAAAAGATGGCTCCCTACGTCCTTGCATTGACTACCGCGGTCTTAATAAAATCACGGTTAAGAACCGCTACCCCTTACCCCTCATCTCTGAACTCTTTGATCGCCTCCAAGGTGCCCACATCTTCACTAAATTGGACTTAAGAGGCGCCTATAACCTCATCCGCATCAGAGAGGGGGACGAGTGGAAAACGGCATTTAACACCAGAGATGGACACTTTGAGTATCTGGTCATGCCCTTTGGACTGTGCAATGACCCTGCCGTCTTCCAAGACTTTGTCAATGAAATTTTTCGTGATCTGTTATACTCCTGTGTTGTGGTATATCTGGACGATATCCTAATTTTTTCTGCCAATCTAGAAGAACACCGCCAGCATGTCCGTATGGTTCTTCAGAGACTTCGTGACAACCAACTCTATGCCAAAATTGAGAAATGTCTGTTTGAATGCCAATCTCTTCCTTTTCTAGGATATTTGGTCTCTGGCCAGGGACTACAGATGGATCCAGACAAACTCTCTGCCGTCTTAAATTGGCCACGCCCCTCCGGACTCCGTGCTATCCAACGCTTTTTGGGGTTCGCCAATTATTACAGGCAATTTATTCCACATTTTTCTACCATTGTGGCTCCTATCGTGGCTTTAACCAAGAAAAATGCTGATCCCAAGTCCTGGCCTCCTCAAGCAGAAGACTCCTTTAAACGACTCAAGTCTGCCTTTTCTTCGGCTCCCGTGCTCTCCAGACCTGACCCTTCCAAACCCTTCCTATTGGAGGTTGATGCCTCCTCAGTAGGAGCTGGAGCTGTTCTTCTACAAAAAAATCCTTCCGGGCATGCTGTCACTTGTGGTTTTTTCTCTAGGACCTTCTCTCCAGCGGAGAGGAACTACTCCATCGGGGATCGAGAGCTTCTAGCCATTAAATTAGCACTTGAGGAATGGAGGCATCTGCTGGAGGGATCAAGATTTCCTGTTATTATCTACACCGACCACAAGAACCTCTCCTACCTCCAGTCGGCCCAACGGCTGAATCCTCGCCAGGCCCGGTGGTCTCTGTTCTTTGCCCGATTTAATTTTGAGATTCACTTTCGTCCTGCCGATAAGAACATTAGGGCCGATGCTCTCTCTCGTTCCTCGGATGCCTCAGAAGTTGATCTCCCTCCGCAACACATCATTCCACCTGACTGCCTGATCTCCACTTCTCCTGCCTCCATCAGGCAGACTCCTCCAGGAAAGACCTTTGTTTCTCCACGCCAACGCCTCGGAATCCTCAAATGGGGTCACTCCTCCCATCTCGCAGGTCATGCGGGCATCAAGAAATCTGTGCAACTCATCTCCCGCTTCTATTGGTGGCCGACTCTGGAGACGGATGTTGGGGACTTTGTGCGAGCCTGCACTATCTGTGCCCGGGATAAGACTCCTCGCCAGAAGCCCGCTGGTTTTCTTCATCCTCTGCCTGTCCCCGAACAGCCTTGGTCTCTGATTGGTATGGATTTTATTACTGATTTACCCCCTTCCCGTGGCAACACCGTTATTTGGGTGGTCGTTGATCGATTCTCCAAAATGGCACATTTCATCCCTCTTCCTGGTCTTCCTTCTGCGCCTCAGTTGGCTAAACAATTTTTTGTACACATTTTTCGTCTTCACGGGTTGCCTACGCAGATTGTCTCGGATAGAGGGGTCCAATTCGTGTCTAAATTCTGGAGGGCTCTCTGTAAACAACTCAAGATTAAATTAAATTTTTCCTCTGCATATCATCCCCAGTCCAATGGACAAGTAGAAAGAATTAACCAGATCCTGGGTGATTATTTGCGACATTTTGTTTCCTCCCGCCAGGATGACTGGGCAGATCTCCTTCCATGGGCCGAATTTTCGTATAACTTCAGGGTCTCTGAATCTTCCTCCAAATCCCCATTTTTCGTGGTGTACGGCCGTCACCCTCTTCCCCCCCTCCCTACCCCCTTGCCCTCTGGTCTGCCCGCTGTGGATGAAATTTCTCGTGACCTTTCCATTATATGGAGAGAGACCCAAAATTCTCTCTTACAGGCTTCTTCACGCATGAAGAGGTTCGCGGATAAGAAAAGAAGAGCTCCCCCCGTTTTTTCCCCTGGAGACAAGGTATGGCTCTCCGCTAAATATGTCCGCTTCCGTGTCCCTAGCTACAAGTTGGGACCACGCTATCTTGGTCCTTTCAAAATTTTGTGTCAAATTAATCCTGTCTCTTATAAACTTCTTCTTCCTCCTTCTCTTCGTATCCCTAATGCCTTTCACGTCTCTCTTCTCAAACCACTCATCCTCAACCGTTTTTCTCCCAAATCTGTTCCTCCCACTCCTGTTTCCGGCTCCTCGGACGTCTTCTCGGTCAAGGAAATTTTGGCTGCCAAAAAGGTCAGAGGGAAAAATTTTTTTTTAGTAGACTGGGAGGGTTGTGGTCCTGAAGAGAGATCCTGGGAACCTGAGGATAACATCCTTGACAAAAGTCTGCTCCTCAGGTTCTCAGGCTCCAAGAAGAGGGGGAGACCCAAGGGGGGGGGTACTGTTACGCCGAGCGCTCCGGGTCCCCGCTCCTCCCCGGAGCGCTCGCTTCACTCCCTCCGCTGCAGCGCTCCGGTCACGTCCTCTGACCCGGGGCGCTGCGATCCTGCTGCCAGCCGGGATGCGATTCGCGATGCGGGTAGCGCCCGCTCGCGATGCGCACCCCGGCTCCCCTACCTGACTCGCTCCCCGTCTGTTCTGTCCCGGCGCGCGCGGCCCCGCTCCCTAGGGCGCTCGCGCGCCGGGTCTCTGCGATTTAAAGGGCCACTGCGCCGCTGATTGGCGCAGTGGTTCCAATTAGGGTTTTCACCTGTGCACTTCCCTATATTACCTCACTTCCCTTGCACTCCCTTGCCGGATCTTGTTGCCTTAGTGCCAGTGAAAGCGTTCCTTGTGTGTTCCTTGCCTGTGTTTCCAGACCTGCTGCCGTTGCCCCTGACTACGATCCTTGCTGCCTGCCCCGACCTTCTGCTACGTCCGACCTTGCTTCTGCCTACTCCCTTGTACCGCGCCTATCTTCAGCAGCCAGAGAGGTGAGCCGTTGCTAGTGGATACGACCTGGTCACTACCGCCGCAGCAAGACCATCCCGCTTTGCGGCGGGCTCTGGTGAAAACCAGTAGTGGCTTAGAACCGGTCCACTAGCACGGTCCACGCCAATCCCTCTCTGGCACAGAGGGTCCACTACCTGCCAGCCGGCATCGTGACAATTACATACTTTTCTATTACTATTGCGCTTAAGAATTTTTTTTAACCAAATTAGTACGTTTAAAATCCCCCTATTTTGAAGACCTATAACGTTTTCATTTTTCCGTATAAGCGGTGGTATGAGGGCTCATTTTTTGCGCCGTTAACTGTAGTTTTTATTAATACCATATTTGCATATATAAAACTTTTAATAAATTTGTTATCAATTTTTGGGGAATAAAGTGTTATGAAAAAGCAGCGATTTTTACACTTTTTGGGGGTGAAATGGGGAAAATGGAACATTTTACATTTTATTGGGGGAGGGGATTTTTCAAAAAAATGTTTTAATTTTTTTAACTTTTATTTTTACACTTTATTATTAACATTATTTTTTATTCACGCTTACAGAAAAAAATACAAGTTCTTACAAATACAATACAACAAATTACAAATACATATGCATTTATTTGGTCCTATTTTAAACCCACCCCACCCTCCACCCACAATGGCAGGGAAAAAAAATTTGGAAATATCTCGTCTTATCCTCACCTCTCTCTAGAGATTCCAGAATCATCTTAATTATCAGTATCCCATAGTCCCCACTTTTTCTTCCATATATCAAACATTTTTTCTGACTTTTTGCTTTTAACCTTTTCAAAACCTTTAACCCTTTGCAACTCTAGTTTCCATTCTAGACTACTCGGGTTTTTGTTAGAAATCCATTTCCTCATTATAATCAACCTCCCTGTACTCAATGCATTCAAGATCAACTTCTTTTTGGCCACAGGTAGGTTAGGGATTAGACCAAACAGGAAAACTCCTGGTTTCCACTCCAAACTAACACCTATTTTTCTTTTAATCTGTTCTTTAATTTCAATCCAAAAATCGTTTATATATGGGCACTCCCACAGCATATGAATCAGATTCGCTTCGGCCCTTCCACATTTTGGGCAGTCCGCATGGGCACAAATTTTCCATTTGCATAGATCTTTAGGGGTATAATATAGTCTATGCAATAGCATAAACTGAGAGGTTCAAAGTTTTTCATTTTCCGACATCTGGACCACACTCGCATAGGGGACTATTTATTGCAATCATTGATTGCTAATATTGTTCAGTGCTTTGCATAGGACATAGCACTGATCAGTGTTATCGGTCATCTTCTGCTCTGGTTTGCTCGATCTCAGACCAGAGCAGAAGACCCATGGAAGGCAGCGGAGGCAGGTGAGGGGACCTCCGTCTGCCGCTCTGGATGATCGGAGCACCGTGGCAGCGCTGTGGGCGATCCGATCATCCATTTTAGTGACCGCAGCGCTGCAGATGCTGTGATCTGTATTGATCACGGCATCTGAGGGATTAGAGGCGGACATCCACGCGATCGTGGACGTCTGCCATTACCGGCGGGTCTTTGGCTGCTATCAGCAGCTGGGACCTGCTGGCCATGACCCGAGCATCGCTCCGATGCTCGTGGTTATGTATAGGATGTAAATGTACGTCCTGGTGCGTTAAGTACCACCTCACCTCATGTTCTTAACCTTGTGTGCCCTTATAAAAAAATTTCCAACCATGTTGCTATGGATATCTTCCTTTAGGAGGTGGAATATGTAATGTCACAGTACAACTATTCCAATTACTATACTAAGAAAGTGGTTGTAAGGCTAAGATTAAAAGGTTTTGCATAATGCATAATTGTATATTAGGTACTGAGAAGTTAATGCAAATGTATCATAATAATTGCCTAAACTGAGGTATTTAAAAATGTAAAAGGTTAATATTCTTGTATTTACTGTACACAGAAGATTAATGCTTTGGTCACATGATCCTCCTAACTAATGGTTGTAGAGAAGGCCCTAGTCCAACCTCTCTATCCCAGGAGAAGGAGTGAACCTAAACCTGTTAAAACCAGTCTGCCTCTGGGCCTAGCCAGTACTCCATGTGTATTTGTACACCTAGGTACCATCTTGTCTACAACCAAATCACTGTTCCTGCTCCTATCCACACTGTGAGGATAAAAGTTTTACAAGTTTTTCCACCTACAAGAAGGAGAATGTCATCTACCTTAAGGGTATGTTCACACAGATTTTTTTCCATTCAGAATTAGCAGCGATTTCGCATGGAATTGGCGCAGAATTGGCACAGAATTCTGCACGGAATTCCACGCGGAAATGCAGGTTTCATGCGGAGGAGGAGTATCAAGTATCTCTATTCACAAAAAAAAATTTTCTTTAATGCGGAAATTCTGCACGAATTCCGCGCAAATTCCAATTCTGCGCAAATTCCGCACGGATTCCATGTGGAAAAGCTTCTGACTCAAAAAAAAAAATAACATTGATCTCTATGGGAGAACGATGCTGATTCCGCCTGAAAGAAAGAACATGTTCTTTCTTCAAGCGGAACAGACTTCCTCGTCAGAATTCTGCTTGAGGAAATTCCTCAGTGTGAACTGAGGGGCAGAAATTCTGCACAGCTCTATGGGGATTTTCACTGCTGAATGAATTGGAGAGGAAAAAGAGAGCAGAATTACTCCTGGAAATTCCTCTCCAATTCCTCAGTGTGAACATACCCCAAGAGAGGAGAATGCTTAACAAGGATCTTGCAATATAATATTTTTTTTCTGGCTAAAAAGCTGCATCATATCATTATATCAAAGCAAAACTGCATTTTATAAGAATTACACCAGACATTTGAGTAAAGTTTCACAGAATCCTAGTGTCCACGAGTCTCATTCCTGTACTTTGTATACAGGAACAGCTTCCTTGACAAAAGGTCAGTAGGGGTCACAAAGGAAAACTGGGTTAGCTACACCACCCTGCCATGTGACATACACAAAAGACTACAACTCCCAGCTCACCTGCATCCTGCAGACAATGACCAAGGCTTTTCATGTAGTGGCCCACCGTTTAAAAAAAATAAAAAAATAATATATATATATATATATATATATATATATATATATATGTTTTTCAGAGATGTGGGTGATGAATATTTAAACTAAATAAATTATTCCTTAGTCGGATAAAAATAAATGCACGTTCTCTTTATCTTATCTTTTTCTTACTTTATCTGGAATGGAAGGTTGATAAGACTTACAAGGCTAGATCATTGAGGAGGAGAAGTTTATAATTAAAGGTACACATTAAAGGGGTACTGTTTGGTTTTTTTAAATCACCTGGTGCCAGAAAGTTAAACAGATTTGTTAATTACTTCTATTAAAAAATCTTTATCCTTCCAGTACTTTTTAGCAGCGGTATGCTACAGAGGAAATTCTTTGATTTTTGAATTTCTTTTTTGTCTTGTCCACAGTGCTCTTTGCTGACATGAACTGTCCAGAGCAGGAGCAAACCTATGATACTCTGGACAGTTCCTGACATGGACAGAGGTGTCGGCAGAGAGCACTGTGGACAACACAAATAAGAAATTCCAAAAGAAAAGAATTTCCTCTGTAGCATACAGCTGCTAATAAGTACTGGAAGGATAAAGACACGTTCATGGTTGTAAAAGCTGCAGGATTCCTCCCTAACTTGCCAACTTAAGAGGGTATTACTTTATTTGATATATTGTTGCACAATGTATTATTGTTGCATTATCTTAGAACAGTGATTCATGGGAAACAGTAAACAAAAGGTACACTTCAACATGTGGCACTCTACGTCTCCAATTGACCAACCGGAATTTTCATGTGAAAACCAACATTTTCAATTATCAATCTGACTATTAGTGCTCCATTCATGTAGTGTTCTGTTTTCAGCATACAGGATGGTGAGATTTAATTACCTTACACTTATGTAAGAGAAGGATCAATGCATTTCATTTATTCAATTAGCTTTTAATGTATTCAAGATATGATTGTTCTGATTCATTGCACATCATTATTCTTTTCAAACTTGTGATGATAAAATAACATCAACAAGTTTCAATTATCTTTCAGCTCCTACAACATAGCAGCCAAGGATATAACAGCGACAGCAATTAAAAATGACTGTCATTTATTATAACAAAATGTGATCAGCATCATCTCAGCACTGTTCACGAAGCTGTTCCCATTGCTTCTGATTGACGTCACAGATGTGACTCCTTTCATCTTGTGAATTTTAGTTTTTCAGCCAACTGGGAAAATTTCTGGAGGCAGTGTGTAATGCCCCATGTCACCTGTGGTGGTGCTACAGGAAAATTGAACACTTGCTACTGTATTACCCTGACTACTAGGAGAGACCAGAAGCAGGACAATCTTTCCTTTAGGGTGCATTTACATGTACAGTATCATGCATATAAATGATGTGCAGGAATTGAAGCTGCAGATTTAATACTGCAAAGTTCAATTTAAACTAAATGATTGAACACAGCTTTAAGGGGGTACTCCAGTGGAAAACAATTTTTAGTCAACTGGTGCCAAAAAGTTAAACAAATTTGTAAATTAATATCACAGTGGCAAGAAACACTTAAAACATAACTTTTAATAGTATACTGATTAAAATAATTTAGAGAAATATAAGGAATAGTACCCAATTATGATACGAACAATTATAATAAGAACAATTATAATAAGAACAATTATATTAGTCCAATAACGACCTAAAGACAATTATGTAAGTCCACCAATACAACACAAGAACCCCAGAGAAACAACGTAGTTGTGGACCTCAAACGGTCAAGAGGAACCAGCAAAATAGTATCCTTGTCCCAACGCGTTTCACTCGTATTGTTTTATACAGGATTTTCAGGGGGAAAAAAATCCAAGGGTATCAATGAAACCAAAAGTGTCAGTAGATGGACTAGGTAAAAGATAATGAGACACTAGTAAATCAAGCTGATAAGGTAACCACTAAGATAAATATATGTGGCAGTATAACGTGTTAGTAAATGATTACTACATGTCAAAATGAATCATAACAGTAGTCACATTGGTCAAAAGAATTGGTCATAATACAAAGAGAAAGAATTGGACCATGGTGAGGCCTCTCACTGCGCCCCTTGATGATGTAGGTGCAGGCCAGATTTTTAAATTACTTCTATTTAAAAATCTTAATCCTTACAGTACTTATCAGCTGCTGTATACTCCAGAGGAAATTGTATAATTATTTTCTGCTTGACCACAGTATACTCTGTTGACACCTCTGTCCATGTCAGGACATCTCCCCCCCCCCAACTACAAAATTTTAGAAACTGATTGGGATTTTATGCCATCTGCAAATGGGTCCTCTTTCCTTCTGGAGAGGTTTCGGTCTTGGCAATAAATCCCATTCAGTTTCTAAAACTCCGCAGTTGGAGTGAAAAACTGATGTTTAGGGAATACTACCTGAAAAGGTGATGAGATTGAGCTGCTTTACATATTCCCTCTTCCCAGAATCCCCAGTGGAGAAGTTATGGCCTTTGAAGCTCCACACACAAGTAATAATAATACTAATAATCATAATACACTTTATTTCTATAACCCACACAGATTCCGCAGTGCTATACATTCAAATTGGTCCCTGTCACCATTTAGGCTCACAACCTAAATCCACCTATCAGTATGATTTAGAGTGGGGGGGGGGAAACAGAGTACCCCAAAGATGACCTGTTCATCAGGTCTGCAGATTTCAGGATGCATTTCATTTGGAAAACCTTATGGCGAGAAGACAGTTTCATAAAAAAGCTTGAGCTTTTGGGTTTTAGCTGTCAATTGGATTTAAAGGGGTACTCCGGCGCTTAGACATCTTATCCCCTATCCAAAGGATAGGGGATAAGATGCCTGATCGCAGGGGTCCCCCATAGGCTTGCATTGAGGGGCGGAGCGTGACGTAACACGGGGCGGAGCCGTGACGTCACAACGCTCCGGCCCTGTGATCGACAGTAATCAGACCCGGAGCGAACACGCTCCGGAGACTGATTTTAACGGGGTGCGGCATGCAAGATCACGGGGGGTCCCCAGTGGAGGGACCCCCGGGATCAGGCATCTTATCCCCTATCCTTTGGATAGGGGATAACATGTCTAAGCGCCGGAGTACCCCTTTAAACCCACAGTTTCAAAGGTAATTCTGTTTTAATTGCTGAAAAACTACTCTACCCCCATTGTAAAGTTCTCTTGTCCCCCTTTTCCACCATTCTTGTTCTTACAGATTAAAACACTGTTATTATGACATATATTAGATCTACCTTGTAAGATCATTGTGTAACCTGGGCTACATAGCATTACGCATGATTAATGATAAGTGGCAGAATAACAAATTCTCAATATAGATTCCATTTCAAGTTCATTCCTGAGCTGTAGGATCCTGTTCAGCATCACTAAGCTAATAAAGTAACACATATAATAACCATAGCGCAAATAAAATAGAAGCTCCACATTGTTTCCAGAGGATGAAGAGAACCATATGTGTCCCTGCACAATGTTGCTTCTTTAATAAAACCTGGGCCGGTAAACACAGTTCTGAAGGGTGGCTGCTAGCAAAGTGCTGCGTAATACTAAAAGAACCATCTGCCCTTTATGTTTTTTGCTCTCTGATCCGCTGCAATTGTATCATTTTGCTAGTGCGCAGACCTTATAATTATATAATGCAAATGTACTGGCTGAAATAGCAAAGCACAAAAGAAAATGATGCCAAGTGCAGTATTTTAGCATCTGTGGCACAATTCTCATTATGATGAATGGCGCTCTTTGTTTCATGAGACAACAATAAATACAAGTCCCAATTAGCTATTGCTTAAAGCACATGGAGTTTATACAATTTATATGTCTATCTATCTATTTATTTATCTGTCTGTCTATCTCAGGGACAGAATACCGCCTGTACAGCCAGTTTATGGAGGGGGCTCGCTCAGATGCAGCAAATGATGTACCGTATTTTTCGTCATATAAGACGCACCTAATTTTATAGGATAAAAATCTAGAAAATAAAGATTCTGAACCAAATACAATGTCAAGTATAGGACAGTGATCTTCAACCTGCAGACCTTCAGATGTTGCAAAACTACAACTCCAGGCATGCCCGGACAGCCGTTGGCTGTCCGGGCATGCTGGGAGTTGTAGTTTTGCAACATCTGGAGGTCCGCAGGTTGAAGACCACTGGTATAGGAGGTAGTACTCACGTGTCCCCGCCGCTCCGGACCCCTCACAGCTCATCACCGCTGCCCTGGATGTCGCCCTCCATCACGGTCGCCGCGTCCCTGGGGTGTCCCCGTCGCTCCGGAACATCTCTGCTGCCGGTTGTCCTCGCTCTCTGTCGCCGCCATCACGTCGCTACACACGCCGCACCTATTGGATGACGGGACGGCGTGCACGACGACGTGATGACGACGAAGGAGAGCGCTGGACATGCAGGGGATCCCGGCACGGAGCAGACACCGAGGAGGCAGGTAAGGTCCCTCCCGGTGTCCTGTAAGCTGTTCGGGATGCCGCGATTTCACCGCAGTGGTCGCGAACAGCCCGACTGAACAGCCGGGTTAGTGTAATTTTCGCTTCAGACGCGGTGGTCAGCTTTGATCGCCGCATCTGAAGGGTTAATACAGGGCATCACCGCGATCTGTGATGTCCTGTATTAGCAGCGGGTCCCGGCCGTTGATGGCCCCAGGGACCGCCGCGATAGGACAGGTATTTGCTGTATAAGACGCACCAACTTCCCCCCCCAGTTTTGGGGAAGAAAAAGTGCGTCTTATACGGCAAAAAATACGGTATGTGCTAAAATGTATGTACCTTTACACGTCTCCTCAATGCACTTGCGAGGGGTCCACACTATCTGCTGCCTTCATTACTAGTTTGTCCTACCATCTCCAAAAATTGTGGCCACACTGACTACCTGTCATGTTGTTGGCAGGCAGTGTGAATAGCATTTGTGATGGTTACAGACACAATGGATCTCCCACTAGATTCAAGATATAAGGCAGAACAGTTCCCAAGCAGGTAGTGGGTCGACCCTTGTGGTACACCCTAGAGACCACCAGTCAAGAGATTTAAATTGACCCTTCCATTGATGTTCAACAATTTTTTTTATTCTATGTCCAGAAAATTGAAATCATCATTTTTGCAATAATTGTTCAAGTGTGTACACCATTTCGGACTATTCAGCCTGTGTGCCTGGGCTATTCGGGTAGAGACACATAGGCAATAGCTGCCTGGACAAGACAGTGTTCTGGACAGAGGAGGGCCTCCTAGTGGCAAGAAGTATAAAGCATTTTTGTCACCCAAAAATATACACTTTTTTTTTATCACTGTATAGTACAAATATACATATAATGTTAGCTACATTATATAAAAAGTTTTTGCAAATCACAGTGCCAATTAATGTAGAGCCTTACACAGTAATACTGCTGCTTTAGGTCCCTTTGCCTTCTGCTATATAACTACTACACTGCCCACTAAGTATAGAGACGCTCTTCTGTCATCTCCCATCAGCCAACAGAGAGATCCTGCTTACTGGGCACCTCTGTCAATCTCTGCATAGCCCAGCTGTCCTATGGCATTGTGTGTGTGTGTGTGGGGGGGGGGGGGGGGGGCTGGGGGGCTTTGCACAAGGGTCCTCTGCACTCTGTGTCCACCTCAACCTTTTCTACATATGGTGTTAAGAGCTGTATTATTTTTAAAGAATAGTGTTTATTGTACTCATATATCCACCCCCACGCCATCTCACATATTAATAACAACCTACAAGCATTGTCTTCTAAATTACCGTATATACTCCAGTATAAGCCGAGTTTTTCAGCATGATTTTTCGTGCTGAAAACACCCCCCTCGGCTTATACTCGAGTGAACTCTCCACCCGCAGTGGTCTTCAACCTGCGGACCTCCAGAGGTTTCAAAACTACAACTCCCAGCAAGCCCGGGCAGCCATCGGCTGTCCGGGCTTGCTGGGAGTTGTAGTTTTGAAACCTCCGGAGGTCCGCAGGTTGAAGACCACTGCGGCCTTCGACATCATCCAGCTCCCTCTCACCCCCCTTTAGTTCTGTACAGTACTCACCTCCGCTCGGCGCTGGTCCGGTGCTGAAGGGCTGTCCGGAGAGGAGGTGGTCCGGTGGGATAGTGGTTCCGGGCTGCTATCTTCACCGGGGAGGCCTCTTCTAAGCGCTTCGGGCCCGGCCTCAGAATAGTCACGTTGCCTTGACAACGACGCAGAGGTGCATTCATTGCCAACGTACTTCTGCGTCATTGTCAAGGCAACGCCTCTATTCCGGGCCGGAAGCGCGGAGAAGAGGCGCCCCCGGTGAAGATAGCAGCCCGGAACCACTATCCCACCGGACCACCTCCTCTCCGGACAGTCCTGCAGCACCGGACCAGCGCCGAGCGGAGGCGAGTACTGTACAGAACTAAAGGGGGGTGAGAGGGGGCTGGATGATGTTGAAGGCCGCAGTGGTCTTCAACCTGCGGACCTCCGGAGGTTTCAAAACTACAACTCCCAGCAAGCCCGGACAGCCGATGGCTGCCCGGGCTTGCTGGGAGTTGTAGTTTTGAAACCTCTGGAGGTCCGCAGGTTGAAGACCACTGAGGGAGGATGATGAGAAGAGGATGATGAAGGGGGGGGGGTGTGGGATGATGACAAGAGGATGATGAAGGGGGGGGTGGAATGATGAAGGGGGGTGTGTGGGATGATGACAAGGGGATGATGAAGGGGGGTGGGGATGATGACAAGGGGATGATGAAGGGGGGATGTGTGGGATGATGACAAGGGGATGATGAAGGGGGGATGTGTGGGATGATGACAAGGGGATGATGACAGGTGATGATGATGAGGGTCTGGATGATGACAGGCGGTGATGATGATGAAGATGTTAATGACGGGTCTGGATGATGACAGGGGGGGATGATGTATTTCCCACCCTAGGCTTATACTCGAGTCAATAACTTTTCCTGGGATTTTGGGTTGAAATTAGGGGTCTCGGCTTATACTCGGGTCGGCTTATACTCGAGTATATACGGTATGTATTCAAACCAATGATCAACTCCATCACGTATGATACTTCATTTATAGCTTTACAGTGTTGCTAGATGTCATTGCATATAAATGAGAATCTACTGCACTCATCCTTTGCTAGATGTGATATAAATAAGTATTTCCACTAATGATTGCCTGTATTATATACCTGTAATTGGAGATGCCTGAAACACACGTTGTAGAATCCAGTAGATGCTTATTAAACTAAATTGTCAGTTAAGATAAAATCTTTCATTTTTCCCCAATTATTGTTTTCTGTATTTCACTATATTACGGATTTCTGCGTTTTCTAAATCTACAACCATTGGCCATGAATAGTTTACATACCCTTTGTTAAAGTCAGTATAGTTGATAGTTTTGAAATTGGCATCCAGGAAAGAGGATGCCACCATATTAACACAATCCATGTCCTTTCAATGAACAGGGTTATCTGTTTTGTTTCCAAGTATTTATTTTATTTTTAAGGCAAAGCTGATGGGCCTGCCTTTATAGGACATGTGTATGTTTATATACCATACAATTATTGACCACTTGATCAAATAACCAGCTAAACTCCTCATGTCAACTTTGAGTTTGGTGGACCTTTGCGGGGATCTACTGCTATATGGTCACTATTTGGAGTAATAGTAATCTGGGGAGGGGGACCAGACCAATGTAAGCGGTGGGGGTGTCATCAATTTGATTTTGCTATGGGCCTATACATTTTATGTACATGTCTGCCTGTACCCCACTGACCTCTGAGATCAAATATACCATAAGAAGCTTACTGTCGTTCCTCTACTCCTACCTCTATATGTCAAATACAAAGTGGGTGGTCCTGCAATACTGTACACCAGCCTGCCATTTACCACATTTCCCTCTAGCACAATGCAACTCCTTGGCTGTGGGATCATACAGTTCTTATGTGATTCAGAAAGGAGCAAAATCAGGAGATCACTGCGCAATGAGGATAGCAAAACCATACATGCACTGTCCCACTGCACAGTACAAGCTAGAAATCTGGCGATCCAGACTGTGCATACTTGTCCAGGCAAATCATAAACTACAGCAGGATGTGTCTCGTAACAGGTTAAAATAAAGAAATAGAAAGGGAGCATTAATTAAGTAAAACCTTAATTAAGTTTAAGTTCGGAAATGCGTTTCAAAGGCTCTGACTCTTCCTCAGGTTGTGGACCTGGTGAAGAGGGGGAGATTTCAAAACGCGCTGTCCAAATAAACTTTAGTAATATTTTTTGTAATCTCTATTTTGTCCATTAATGCTGGTTAGACATATTTTATCCCATGGCCAGGAGCGCTGTCCCTGGACATCCACCTTCTATTCTGGTTCTTGAGGATCTTACGGTCTCCTGAGGTTTCTCCGAGGATTGACTTATTTGACAAGAAAGACATTTTAATTGTCTTCTCTGTATGTGCTGAATTTTGTCTTGATATAATATTTTGTAATGTTTCCTGTTCTGCTTTTAAGATTTCACAAGATTTGTTAATCTGATTATAAATCAACATATATACATCACAGTATGTGAAGCAAAAGCAAGGTCACTGGAAAGTTTATTATGTAGATCAGTTTATCCAGATTAGAAACTGCATCCCCTGTAAATATCCTCCACGAGGTTGCATTTGGAAACCATATGTTCTATGCTGTGTGATACATTTCCCCTCCATTCAGTGGCCGATACTTGGAATGACTTGCTTCACACTTGTCATAATTTAATGTACAGTGGTCCCTCAAGTTAGAATAGTAATTGGTTCCAGGACGACCATTGTATGTTGAAACCATTGTACGTTGAGACCATAACTCTATGGAAACCTGGTAATTGGTTCTGAAGCCACCAAAATGTCATCCGAAAATAGAAAAAAGTGAAGATTAAAGAAAAATAAGTAGATAGCTAATATAGATAAAACAAATCCTTCCATATAAAAGTAATAAAGATCTGATGGGAGCTGTAATCAAAGTCTATGTCAGTGTTTCCCAACAAGAGTGCCTCCAGCTGTTGCAGAACTACAACTCCCAGCATGCCCGGACAGCCAAAGGCTGTCCGGGCATGCTGGGAGTTGTAGTTCTGCAACAGCTGGAGGCACCCTCGTTGGGTAACACTGGTCTATGTAGAGGACAGGAGCTTCTTCAGGGCCCTGTACAGAACACACAATGTCCTAAAAAAGTAAAATGGAGCCGCCCTCACCTGGTGTCCAAAGGAGCAGCTAACCCTGGTACAGGTAAAGAGTAACACAGAACATGTAGTACCTCCCTGTACTGTAGGAGGCGCTATCAGACAGCCAGTCAGTGCATACACTTTAGGAATACAGGGGTTTTACCAGTGAATGCCCATTCTGATTGGTCGGTTCTTCCGGCCATTGACACGTTTCGCAGATTCCATAGCATTGTATGTTGAGTCTGATTTCAAGTTACAATGGTCCAGAAAAGACCATTGTATGTTGAAACTATTGTATGTTGAGACCATTGTAAGTTGAGGGATGACTGTATATGATATTATTCAAGTGCCAAAGATGAATACATAACCTGATCGCTTCAAGGTTCACATAGTATAACTGATCACAATGCCAAGTAGGAGTTAGAAGCCCCTTTACAGGCAAACCTTCAAATTTGAAAATTTGCATTGCTTTATGTTTGAAGGTGAGCAACAAGTGCTGAAAGAGTGGAGCTGATCATCTTAAGTGCCCAGCATTTCTATCCCTTACATCACACATTGCAGAGACTGTACACCCAATATAGGAGAAGGAAAAGACAAGTAGTAAAAGGGCATGGAAATGCTGGCCACTTAAGGCGATCATCCCCACCATGTGGGCACTTACTGATCATTTGCATATATAAAGAAATCCAAATTGATAGCTAGGCTCATAAGTAACATTCACATATCTAAAGGTATGCTTGTGAAGAAGCTTCTATCCTCTTCCTGATACTATTATTAGTTAAGAAGTGTGAAACGACCTGACAGATTTCACTTAAACTTTTCTACATTTTCAGACTACAGTGTTAAATGAATATTTTCCACACTCTAGTACAAAGACAAGGTGATGGAGTCCCCTGACAGGAAGCCAGCACCCCTCATACAAAATGCAGGGTCATGCCCAGAGAGTAAGCGAGGTACACAAGGGATCAGGCTGAGGCAACATCAGGTAACAGGCTTAGGTAAGTGAAACAAGAACCCACACCTTCGCTATGGCAAAAAATTTAATTTTTCTTAGGCACAGGTGCACTAAGTTTAGGTAGACTGAAGCTTCAAAATATTTATTAGAGAGACCTTTATTAGAGTATTAGATTTGCTGATATAAGACGTCATGGTACAGCCATATGACCCTTTCTTTAATATTTTACATTATGTGCTGGTATATGTAACTGTAGTATTAACAATGACATGTTTTAGTTACTATATTTATATCACACATTATTATACATAGCATTACAAAATAAAAGCTACATTTTTGCTAGGAGAGGTTTGAGGGTAAGTTTGTGGCCAAGTTAATGGGCCTTTTGGCTAAGGGTACGGTCTCACCTAGCGGTAACACAGGGTATTTCACGCTGCGCAAATACGCTGCTTATTGTGCGATGAACATACATGTTCAGTGAGGTTTGGGGTTGGGGCAGCACGTCACAGGCTGCCACCGTCTATCCCTGTGTGTACACTCATTGCACAATACACAGAGTATTTCACACAGTGCAGCCCAATTTGTGCTGCATGAAATATGCTGCATTAGCACTACATGCATTAGCGCTCATGCATCCCCAATCTGAAGGTTTAGGGTTTAGTGACAGCGCGGAGGTGGAGCGGAGAATGCAGCTGGTGACGGTGAGTGCCTGGATACATTTAGGTGCCAATAGCTGGTGTTACAGTGAGGAAATGCATCTCTCTATTATTACAATCAGAGGCTAATGATTCCAACTAGAGATGAGCACATTTTTAAAAAAATTTATATGGCCAATTCGTCAAACTTTGGTTCATTCTGAATTTATTTGCGGCAAATTTACGGGCTACAGAGAGCCTCAATAGGGGTGTAGTACACTTTGTCTTGTCGTCACACGCATAGGGAGTGTGCTGGGGTAGTGAAATAATACTGTTATTCAGTATGACATGCAGATCACAGGTGTTACTATTAGAATCACTGCCGCCAGCTCGATTTTAAGATACAGAGAGAAAGTGCACCATAGTACGGTGTCCATATTAGGACATCATCAGGCATCAGCCAAATAGTCATCATTCCTCCTCCCTCATCCTCAAAATCCGTCCTCCATCAGAGTAATCTCGCCTCCTCCGTCATACATCATGTTAACCTCTCTCATCCCTCAGCCAAATCTCTCTCCTCCTTCAGACATAAACAAACTCCTCCCACATTCTTACATCCTCAGCTTAACCTCCCTTATCCCTCAAACCTCTGACAAACCTTGGTCATACCTCAGACAAACCTCTGTCATACCTCAGATAAACCTTCGTCACACCTCAGACAAACCTCCCTCAGTCCTCAGACGTCAGCCAAACAGCCGTTTAAGTTTTCCAGTCTCCCTACGCTAACTGCGTAGCAGAGGAAAGCAGCGCATGCACTCTGAGTGGTACGGACAACTGCGCATGTGCAGGGCTATGCTAGAACTACGCTCACAAGGCTGCCTACTTTAGCCATACGCTGTCAGCAGAGTGCTGCGCATGCGCTCTCAGTTTTCTACGAGTCGAGGAAAACTTTACATCAATGGCTGTTTGGCTGACGTCTGAGGCATGATGGAGGTTTGGCTGAGGGAGGTTTGTCTGAGGTGTGAGCTCCGGCTGCACTGTCCCCTCACCTGCAGCGTGTGAACCGCCGGGGACACCATTCTCTGCGGGACACCATTCTCTGCAGGACACCATTCTCTGCAGGCCGCGCGGGCTGCCTGTCAGTGCTAAGAATGCTCCGGTCTCAGCATTATTCAGTCTGCAGCCATTACACTGTGCAGGGGCTGGGAAGAGGTAAGCTCCTTCCCCTCTCACTCCTCTGTGTTTCCAGTAGGCCGGGCTCAGCTTACTGCCCTCTACCACAGGCCCGGACACCCACCCAATGCCTCCAGGACCCCCCCTGCCCACCCTAATGATGCCCTTCATGGTAAGTAACTTTGGGGGAGGAGGAGGAAGGGGGGGGGGGGGGGTCAGGCTAGGGAGACAGGTAAAGGGGAACTCTTATCAGTGTTTCCCAGCAGAGGCCTCTAACTATAGTAAAACTACAACTCCCAGCATGTATTTGGCTTTGTGGGCATACTGGGAGTTGTAGTTTTACAACAGCTGGAGGCACCCTGGTTGAGGAACACTGATCTATCTGTCTTTCTATCTCATATCTATCTATCTCATATCTATCTCATATCAATCTATCTATCATCTATCTATTTATCTCATATCTATCTATCTCATATCTATCTATCTATCTATCTCATATCTATCTATCTCATATCTATCTATCTCATATCTATCTATCTCATATCTATCTATTTATCTCATATCTATCTATCTATCTATCTATCTATCTCATATCTATCTATCTATCTATTTATCTCATATCTATCTATCTATCTATCTCATATCTATCTCCTATCAATCTATCTATCTATCTCATATCAATCTATCTCATATTTATCTATCTATCTCATATCTATCTATCTATCTCATATCAATCTATCTATCTATCTATCTCATATTTATCTATCCCATATCAATCTATCTCATATCTATCTATCTATCTCATATCTATCTATCTCATATCAATCTATCTATCTATCTCATATCAATCTATCTCATATCTATCTATCTCATATCTATCTATCTATCTATCTCATATCTATCTATCTCATATCTATCTCATATCTATCTATTTATCTCATATCTATCTATCGCATATCTATCTCATATCAATCTATCTCCTATTTATCTATCTATCTCATATTTATCTATCTATCTATCTATCTATCTATCATCTATCTATCTCATATCAATCTATCTATCTATCTCCTATCTATCTATCTCATATCAATCAATCTATCTATCTATCTATCTCATATCTATCTATCGCATATCTATCTATCCCATATCAATCTATCTCATATCTATCTATCTATCTATCTCATATCTATCTATCTCATATCAATCTATCTATCGCATATCAATCTATCTCATATCTATCTACCTCATATCTATCTATCTATCTATCTATCTCATATCTATCTATCTATCTATCTATCTCATATCTATCTATCTCATATCTATCTATTTATCTCATATCTATCTATCTCATATCTATCTATCTCATATCTATCTATCTCCTATCTATCTCATATCAATCTATCTCATATTTATCTATCTATCTCATATCTATCTATCTATCTCATATCTATCTATCTATCTATCATCTATCTATCTCATATCAATCTATCTATCTATCTATCTATCTCATATCTATCTATCTCATATCTATCTATCCCATATCAATCTATCTCCTATCTATCTATCTATCTATCTATCTATCTATCTCATATCTATCTATCTTTCTATCTATCTCCTATCTATCTATCTATCTATCTATCTCATATCTATCTATCTATCTCATATCTATCTATCCCATATCAATCTATCTCATATCTATCTATCTATCTATCTATCTATCTATCTATCTATCTCATATCTATCTATCTTTCTATCTATCTCCTATCTATCTATCTCATATCTATCTATCTATCTATCTATCTATCTCATATCTATCTATATATCTATATCATATCTATCCCACTGCTGCCAGCATCTATTTTTCATTTACTTACAGCCTATGTAGATGCCGAGACAGGGGATAAGTTATAGATTGTGGGGGATCCGAGCGCTAGGACCCCCTACAATCTCCCGAACAGGGCCCCTGCAGTCTGCTGGAAGGGGGTGCTGAACCCTGCACGGAGCTTCCTGCGGGGGACATTGGAATGGCCACTTCCGGCAGACTGACAGGGCCCCGTTATGTGCCCCTCACTTATAATGCCCCCCTGTCATGTGCCCCTCACTTATAATGCCCCCTGTCATGTGCCCCTCACTTATAATGCCCCCCTGTCATGTGCCCCTCACTTATAATGCCCCCCCCCCTGTCATGTGCCCCTCACTTTTAATGCCCCCCTGTCATGTGCCGCTAACAAATAATGTGCTCTGATTTATAATGCCCTCCTTTTATGTGCCCCTTACTTAAAATGCCCCCCTGCGGGTGCAGGACAGGGGGCATTATATGTGAGGGGAACATAACGGTGCATTATAAGTCGAAGCACATTGTATATAAGCGGCCCAAGACAGGGAGGTATTATAAGTGAGGGGCACATGACAGGGGGGAATTATAAGTGAGGGGCACATGACAGGGGGGCATTATAAGTGAGGGGCACATGACAGGGGGGAATTATAAGTGAGGGGAAAATTACAGAGGGCAATATAAGCTCCTCACGTATAATGCCCCCCTGTCATGTTCCCCTCCCTTTTAATGCCCCCTGTCATGTGCCCCTCACATTTAATGCCCCCTGTCATGTGCCCCTTACTTAAAATGCCCCCTGAGGGTACAGGACAGGGGGCATTATATGCGAGGGGGAACATAACGGGGCATTAAATGGGAGGGGCACATGAAGGGGGCATTATAAGTTAGGGGCACATAACAGGGGGCATTAAATGTGAGGGGCACATGATAGGGGCATTAAATGTAAAGGGGCACATGAAGGGGGCATTAAATGTGAGGGGCACATGACAGGGGGCATTAAATGTGAGGGGCACATGACAGAGGGGCATTATAAGTGAGGGGCACATAACAGGCCCTGACTTATAATGCCACCTGTCTTGGGTCCCTCATATATAATGCCCCCCTGTCTTGGGCCCCTCAATTATAATGCCCCCCTGTCTTGGACCCCTCACTTATAATGCCCCCCTGTCTTGGGGCGCTAACATATAATGTACTTCAACTTATAATGCCCCCTGTTATGTGCCCCTTACTTATAATGCACCCTGAAGGGGCCGGACATTATATGTGAGGGGAACATTACAGGGGCATTATATGTGAGGGGCACATGATAGGGGGGCATTATAAGTGAGGAACCCCCTGTCATGTGCCCCTCACATATAATGCCCCCCTGTCATGTGCCCCTAACATATAATGTGCCCTGTCTTATAATGCCCCCCTGTTATGTTCCCCTCACTTATAATGCCCCCTGAGGGAGAAGGATTGGGGGGCATTATATGTGAGGGGAACATTGCAGGGGCATTATATGTGAGGGGCACAGCACAGGGGGCATTATATGGTAGGGGCACAGGACATAGGGCATTATTATTATGAGGGAGAACAGGACAGGTCATAATTATATGTGGGGGCACAGGATGGGGCATTACTACTATATATGAGGGGCACAGAGTATAAGGCATTTCTGGGGTAGTACGGTTTTCATTAGCCACAATACATTACGGTATTGTATTCATAGGGATATTTAGAGCGTACAGTGTGTGGTAGTATTATATTCAGAGGGTACAGTGTGTGGCAGTATTATATTCTGAGGGTACAGTGTGTGGGCAGTATTATATTCAGGGGTACAGTGTGTGGCAGTATTATATTCTGAGGGTACAGTGTGTGGGCAGTATTATATTCAGGGGTACAGTGTGTGGCAGTATTATATTCTGGGGTATAGTGTGTGGTAGTATTATATTCTGAGGGTACAGTGTGTGGCATTATTATATTCTGAGGGTACAGTGTGTGGAAGTATTATATTCTGAGGTTACAGTGTGTGGCAGTATTATATTCATTTTGTACAGTGTGTGGCAGTATTATATTCAGTGGGTACACTGTGCGGCAGTATTATATTCATTGGGTACAGTGTGTGGCAGTATTATTCAGTGGGTACAGTGTGTGGCAGTATTATATTCATTGGGTACAGTGTGTGGGCAGTATTATATTAAGTGGGTACAGTGCGTGGTATTATATTCAGTTGGTATAGTGTGTGGCAGTATTATATTCAGAGGGTACAGTGTGCGGCAGCATTATATTCAGTGGGTACAATGTGTGGCAGTATTATATTCAGAGGGTACAGTGTGTGGCAGTATTGTATTCAAAAGGTAAAGTGAGTTGTAGTATATTTGGAGGGTACAGTGTGTCAGAATTATATTCAAAGGATATGGTGTTTGGCAGTATTATAATAATACTTTTTTCATATAGAGAATCCGCTGACACAGTGAAGAGCCGTCTGGGCGTCAAGTTATGCAGTGAGAATATTTAGCTGGACCCGGTGGTATGTATCATCTGAATTAGATAAGGAAAGACTATAGAGAAGACGTCACCTGTAGTCACTGATATCATTGTGTATTGTCCTGACTGTCCCATCAGAGCTGTAGTCACTTGTAAGTTTTGCAGTAATGATGGGTGAAACAACAACTCCCAGCATCTCCTCACCACTACTTAGGTCATACTGGGAGCTGAAGTTTTAAACTGTAAAAACTTCTTTAGCGCTTTCCCATTCTGTGGCAATTTGTGTATTTGATTATTATACTGATACATTTAAAAATATTGTAAGTTCTTTAAGAAACACCTTATTTTCTGTCCACCAACGCAAAATTCTCTAATAGTGCCCCTCCTGAGACTAGACACTGGATCCGCCCCTGGAAGGATGTTTGTCTGAGGCATGATGGAGGTTTGTCTGAGGTATGATGGAGGTTTGTCTGAGGTATGATGGAGGTTTGTCTGAGGTGTGATGGAGGTTTTTCTGAGGTGTGACGGAGGTTTGTCTGAGGTATGATGGAGGTTTTTCTGAGGTGTGATGGAGGTTTTTCTTAGGCATGACGGATATTTGGCATAGAGCTGAGGGCTGAGGGAGGTTTGTCTGAGGTGTGACGGAGGTTTGTCTGAGGTGTGACAGAGGTTTGTCTGAGGTGTGACGGAGGTTTGGCTGAGAGCTGAGGGCTAAGGGAGGTTTGTCTGAGGTGTGACGGAGGTTTGTCTGAGGTATGACGGAGGTTTGTCTGAGGTATGACGGAGGTTTGTCTGAGGTGTGACAGAGGTTTGTCTGAGGTGTGACGGAGGTTTGGCTGAGATCTGAGAGCTAAGGGAGGTTTGTCTGAGGTGTGACGGAGGTTTGTCTGAGGTGTGATGGAGTTTTGTCTGAGGCATGATGGAGGTTTGGCTGAGAGCTGAGGGCTGAGGCCAGCTGTATGGCCAGCTTTAGAGCAGTGGTTGAATCAAGCTGATGCACATGTAGAAGTTGAATAAACCAAATAGTAAGATATTTTTAATTAATGCTATTTGCTTAGGTGCCTCATTTTTATGATAATCTTGCCCCCACTTACTAATAGTCAATAATCTAACATATGCCTTAATTTTTTTGGCTTAGTTATTACTCATGTGTGTAAAACATAATGAACAATGGCTTATGTTATATTTATTTTAGTATAATAACACAGATCTATATGTCATTTTCAGAAATAACATAATGCACATTCTTTTCCTAAGAAGCACAAAATAGTAACTCCTTTCTCAGGTTCATACCTAATAACACTTTCATTTAGCACAAGGGATCATCTACCAAATTATCTGCAAGGCATTCAAAAGAGGTGAAAATTGTACGCAATAAAAAGACTTGTTTAAGGTGTAAATGAGATAAACTGCAATGTAACCTTTTTTTTTTTAAATGATGCTATTAACATAGACTTTAGTTCAACAGAAAAATCAACACTTGGTGGCTGTAAGAATTTGTGGAGGTGTGAAGATCTCCTTGTTCTGGAATGATGAGAACATGACCAAAAACCTGAAAAGGCTAGTATTGACAAAACGCTCCGTTGACTGGAATCTGATGATGACATGCTAAAGAAGAACAAACAGGCCTTTCCCATTAAACAAAGCTAGAACATTTCCATTTCAAGAAGAACACTTGATGCAGTCATCCTAGGCCATGTACTGTTTAATATTTTCCATCTTTTTTTTTTATTCAGACATTGGCTTGTTATTGTAACTATAAACAAAAAGTCTCCTTTGAAGCTGATTTATGCCAGTAAACAATGGGATATTAGGCTGTGCTCTCAGTATTTACATATCTTGCTATGTTGTTAAAAGTCGTACATACAGCTTCTAGGGGGCAATGTTGAATTATTGTCATTTGGTAAGTTATCAGATGCAATTGCAGAACACAATCTTAAATACTTAATATATCTGGAGGAGTAAGGTAAATGCTTCTTCCTACTTGTATCATGAGATATAATATTTGGTAACTGAATTGACTTGAAGATGGTTCTGGAGATGAGAATAAAACAGTGTCACGAACCGAGATGTGCGGGTGGTAGGATTATCTATAAAATCACTATTTGTCTGCACTAGACCGAAAATAATGATAAAAAATCCCTCTTACACCACCCAATTAAATGTATTGCTGCCACCACCTGTCAATTTCAAGCCGACAGGAAGCTATCAATCCATTCTGGATATGCTACAATTCCCAAATATAATCTACTATCCCCAGTAGTATATAAAAACAGGAAAAAGATTAATCCAAATCTATAATGTAGCCGAACCGGTAAGTAAATTTAAGACTATAACTTAGCTCTCTTCAAGGACAATGTATGTCCGTTTTACCAGACATAAGGCGGTACTTAATAAATGAATGAATTATTATGAAAGAAAAATATTCACAGTACATGTAAAAATAGATGTTAACAAGACAAAGTTTCCCCACACAGAAAATAAAATAAAAGGGAAAAAAAAAACATAGAGTCCTTACTTACAAAAGTTAGAGTTCTATCCCATGGGGTCTGGTAGGAAATGGCGTCTGGCATCCAAAATTAGATCTCGTCCCCCATACAAGCGCCCCTAGTCCCCCCAGGTCTGCAGTTTTATATCCTGCTATGGACAAGAGACACCTCTATGTTCAGCCCCTGGGCAGGACAAGGAGGAGAGGTAGATGTTGCCACTCCCTTATGATACCTTTATGCCCAAAGAATAGGAAATGTCTTCTATCTTCTATCATGGGCTAGGCACCCACATAATTTTCTTATATTTGGGTACTCCATCAAATCCTCTTTCTAGGGGTACCTGACATGACCCCCTTATTGTGTATGATTTACCCAGTGCATACAGTTCGGGCAGGAATCAATACACAAGGGTCATGTGAGGACTCATTTCAAAGGTAGTATGATGGAGAATCTAACCGTATAATATAGGGGCTGCGGACATACTTCCCTGACCCCCATATCTAATATTTGGAAGATATGGCATTTCTACAGGGAGCTACGTCCCAAACATTCCTTTGATCTATTGACATCAGGCTTTGGAGTGTGCTTGTCTGGGAAGGTGTCAACTTTACCATCCAGGCAAGCAGTGTCCATTGATTAGAACAGTCATGTTAATTGCCCCCAAATGGCCATAGCTTAGACGGTCGTCTCCTGGCAGCTAGATCACAACAGGCTAGATTCTTTGAAATGTTAAGTAATGCAGATAGGTGTGTAATGGAATTAAAAGCTATGCATCCCGACAGAAATTTTGCAGAACATTTTGTATCACAAATGACAAGCAATCACAATGCAACATGAATACATATTTTGCCATGGTATATGACACCTCCCCCCAATAAGAGATGCACTGGGAGAAGGCTCACACGCCTCTACCTTGCATCTTTTACCAAGTCTTCCACTTGACATGGCACCACAGATAGGGCTGTAATTCTCCCAAAGCCCAAACAATTGCAAGACACACCTTTTTCATTGTGGCACTCAATGACAGCATTCTCTGATCCATTTCATACATTTTTTCTCGAGTATCCCAGCCATACCACTGCTTCTGCAAGAACTGATCGGTATTCATACTCTCTGGCACCTCCCCCATTAGGGTCAGCATGTAGTCCCCAAACCTAAAAACAGACCCGAAACCAGACCTTCTAGGGGCGTACAACTTTCCAGTTTTCCACCTGTGACTCCACAAATGTCCTCCACATTTCTTTCAAGGTCCCCTTAAACTTTTCAATCAAACCATTCATCTGAGGTTGGTCAGGGATGGTGACCAGATGCTCCACCTGAATCCTTGAGCACAGACTCTTTATCAGATCAAAGTTCAGCTGGATCTCCCAGTCAGTTGGCTTCTCTTTGGGAAACCCCACATGCGGGATGCTCAACAGAGCATTGGTACCCTTGCCCCAGTATTCCCACTCTTATGAAGGACTGTGGGATCTGTCTGCTTGACCTGCAGGGGTTCTGGGCTCTGTATTCCAGAGTCACTACTTGGCTCTAGTTCAGAGTCAGGCTCCTGGCATATTAAGAAGGAAGGTAAGGGGGACTGAGGCTCCCCTGCAGACATCCTTTCTGGATCCGCAGGCTGAGTCAGTCCGGGTCCCCGTCCCTTACTCCTGACAGCATAATGACGGGTGACCATGGCGACATTCTGCCCACCCATCTCACTCACACTCTCTTCCTGCATACGTATTGGATCTTGAGGCTGGGCTGTTCCTGACACAGACAGACAATCACTCACTCTATGCCCTGCTTTACCGTCAGGTGGTCCTCCCACATTCTCACATGGCATCTCTGGCATCCCTGGTTCTGGCACAGACTCATTCTGCCCTATCTCCCAGTGGCACTGCCCCTTTCTGGCTTCAAACGGCACCACACACGCCTCTGGTTCTGGCGCAAACACGCTCTGCCCTACCTCCCAGTGACATGGTCCGTTCACACTCTCAGCTGGCACCTCATGCATCTCTGGTTCAGGCACAGACTCATATTCATTCTGTCCTCCCTCCCAGGGAAACAACCTTGGTGCATTCTCACAGGGCATCTTGTACATCCCTGCTACCACAATCTCACAGGGCTCTGGCACAGCCGGGTACACATGCTTATTCTGGCCTCCCTCACTTGGAGACAGACTAGGCATATTCTCACAGGGCAACTAATACATCCCTGCTACCACAATCTCCCCTGGCTTTGGCAAAGCCGGGTACACATGCTTATTCTGGCCTCCCCCACTTGGAGACATACTAGGCACATTCTCACAGGGCATCTTATACATCCCTGCTACTACACTCTCCCCTGGCTCTGGCACAGCCGGATACACATGCTTATTCTGGCCTCCCTCCCCACCGGGTAGGCCATGTACATTTTCACACTCTGCCCTTCCCATAGTAGGAATCCTATGTGGTGGGGGTTGGTCACAGGTATCATCTGGTACATACTGAGATAACAATATGCCTAAGTCAGTACCTAGTAATACATTTGTAGAAATGTTATCAGCCACCCCAACATCTCTGAGACCCTTCCCCGCTCCCCAGTCCAAATACACCCATGCCATTGGCACTGCAGGACGTACTCCTCCAATTCCTCTGACTGCTAAAGTCTGTCCCGGAATAAAATCCTTAGAACTCACCAGCTCTGGCCGCACAAGAGTCACCTGCACCAGTGTTTCGCAGTCCGACAGTTAACCGACCGTTTACTGTGACTGGTTGCATATTATTCAAATTGGCTCTGCCCTTGGCTCGGGAAACAAACAAAACAGAAGGCGGTAATCCTGAGGGAAGCCCCTCAACGGTAGATGGTGTAGGCCTCCTTTTCTCTGGGCACGTAGAACTAAGATGCCCCACTTTATTGCAAACATAACATCTGTGGTTATCCCCAGGTATAGCAGTGGTATCCGCTCCCGCTCTCCTTGTCGTAGAAGCCGGTGCATAAGAAGGCACAGTAGGCTGGGTGATGGGTGGTTGTGGTGCAGGGGTCCTCCATCCTTTGGTAAATCCTCTGACCCGGTCAGTGGATGCCCGGTTGGCCGTGTGGAAATCTGCCATCTCCCCAGCGTCCAATGCTGTTTTGGGTTCCCGGTCCAGCAGCCATTCCTGTACGTCTGCAGGACACAGCTGTAAAAACTGCTCCTTGATGATTAGATCCACCAGGCTTTCAAAGATGTTAATCTCCAGCCCTCTGGTCCACTGTCCAAATGCGGTGGTCAGGTTTCCCACAAGAGCGGTGTAACTTTCAGTGGATTTCTTCTGCAAAGTCCTGAATTTCTTTTGGTACTGTTACGCCGAGCGCTCCGGGTCCCCGCTCCTCCCCGGAGCGCTCGCAACATCCTCGCAATCGCAGCGCCCCGGTCAGACCTGCTGACCGGGTGCGCTGCGATACCTCTTCCAGCCGGGATGCGATTCGCGATGCGGGTGGCGCCCGCTCGCGATGCGCACCCCGGCTCCCGTACCTGACTCGCTCTCCGTCGGTCCTGTCCCGGCGCGCGCGGCCCCGCTCCTTAGGGCGCGCGCGCGCCGGGTCTCTACGATTTAAAGGGCCACTGCGCCGCTGATTGGCGCAGTTGGCTTAATTAGTGTATTCAGCTGTGCACTTCCCTATATAACCTCACTTCCCCTTCCCTTCCTTGCCGGATCTTGTTGCCATCGTGCCAGTGAAAGCGTTTCCCAGTGTGTTCCTAGCCTGTGTTCCAGACCTCCTGCCGTTGCCCCTGACTACGATCCTTGCTGCCTGCCCCGACCTTCTGCTACGTCCGACCTTGCTCTTGTCTTCTCCATTGTACCGCGCCTATCTTCAGCAGTCAGAGAGGTTGAGCCATTGCTAGTGGATACGACCTGGTTGCTACCGCCGCTGCAAGACCATCCCGCTTTGCGGCGGGCTCTGGTGAAAACCAGTAGCAGCTTAGAACCGGTCCACTAGCACGGTCCACGCCAATCCCTCTCTGGCACAGAGGATCCACCTCCTGCCAGCCGAATCGTGACAGTAGATCCGGCCATGGATCCCGCTGAAGTTCCACTGCCAGTTGTCGCCGACCTCACCACGGTGGTCGCCCAGCAGTCGCAACAGATAGCGCAACAAGGCCACCAGCTGTCTCAACTGACCGTGATGCTACAGCAGCTACTACCCCAGCTCCAGCAATCATCTCCTCCGCCAGCTCCTGCACCTCCTCCGCAGCGAGTGGCCGCTTCCGGCCTACGACTATCCTTGCCGGATAAATTTAATGGAGACATCTGCTGGAGGGATCAAAATTTCCAGTTATCATTTACACCGATCACAAGAATCTCTCCTATCTCCAGTCTGCCCAACGGCTGAACCCTAGCCAGGCCAGGTGGTCGTTGTTCTTTGCCCGTTTTAACTTTGAAATTCATTTTCGCCCTGCCGACAAGAACATTAGGGCCGATGCCCTCTCTCGTTCCTCGGATGCCTCGGAAGCAGAGGTCTCTCCGCAACACATCATTCCTCCTGACTGTCTGATCTCCACTTCTCCAGCCTCCATCAGGCAAACTCCTCCAGGGAAGACCTTCGTTTCTCCACGGCAACGTCTCGGGATTCTCAGATGGGGTCACTCCTCCCACCTCGCAGGCCATGGGGGCATCAAAAAGTCCCTGCAACTCATCTCTCGTTTCTATTGGTGGCCGACTCTGGAGACGGATGTTGTTGATTTTGTGCGGGCCTGTACTGTCTGTGCCCGGGATAAGACTCCTCGCCAGAAGCCTGCTGGTCTCCTTCATCCTCTGCCTGTCCCCGAACAGCCTTGGTCTCTGATTGGTATGGACTTTATTACAGACTTACCCCCATCCCGTGGCAACACTGTTGTTTGGGTGGTCGTTGATCGATTTTCCAAGATGGCACATTTTATTCCTCTTCCTGGTCTTCCTTCAGCGCCTCAGTTGGCAAAACAATTTTTTGTACACATTTTTCGTCTTCACGGTTTGCCCACGCAGATCGTCTCGAATAGAGGCGTCCAATTCGTGTCTAAATTCTGGAGGGCCCTCTGTAAACAGCTCAAGATTAAATTAAACTTCTCTTCTTCTTATCATCCCCAATCCAATGGGCAAGTAGAAAGAATTAACCAGGTCCTGGGTGACTATTTACGCCATTTTGTTTCCTCCCGCCAGGATGAATGGGCAGATCTTCTACCATGGGCCGAATTCTCATACAACTTCAGAGTCTCTGAATCTTCTGCTAAGTCCCCATTTTTCGTGGTGTACGGCCGTCACCCTCTTCCCCCCCTCCCTACTCCCTTGCCCTCTGGTTTGCCCGCTGTGGATGAAGTAACTCGTGATCTTTCCACCATATGGAAAGAGACCCAAAATTCTCTTTTACAGGCTTCATCCCGCATGAAAAGGTTTGCCGATAAGAAAAGAAGAACCCCCCCCATTTTTGCTCCCGGAGACAAGGTATGGCTCTCCGCTAAATATGTCCGCTTTCGTGTCCCCAGTTACAAACTGGGACCACGCTATCTTGGTCCTTTCAAAGTCTTGTGCCAGATTAATCCTGTCTCTTACAAACTCCTTCTTCCTCCTTCTCTTCGTATTCCCAATGCCTTCCATGTCTCTCTCCTTAAACCACTCATCATCAACCGTTTCTCTCCCAAACTTGTTTCTCCCACTCCTGTTTCCGGTTCTTCTGACATCTTCTCCGTAAAGGAGATACTGGCCTCCAAGACGGTCAGAGGAAAAAGATTTTTTTTGGTAGATTGGGAGGGCTGTGGCCCTGAAGAGAGATCCTGGGAACCTGAGGGCAACATCCTAGACAAAAGTCTGGTCCTCAGGTTCTCAGGCTCCAAGAAGAGGGGGAGACCCAAGGGGGGGGGTACTGTTACGCCGAGCGCTCCGGGTCCCCGCTCCTCCCCGGAGCGCTCGCAACATCCTCGCAATCGCAGCGCCCCGGTCAGACCTGCTGACCGGGTGCGCTGCGATACCTCTTCCAGCCGGGATGCGATTCGCGATGCGGGTGGCGCCCGCTCGCGATGCGCACCCCGGCTCCCGTACCTGACTCGCTCTCCGTCGGTCCTGTCCCGGCGCGCGCGGCCCCGCTCCTTAGGGCGCGCGCGCGCCGGGTCTCTACGATTTAAAGGGCCACTGCGCCGCTGATTGGCGCAGTTGGCTTAATTAGTGTATTCACCTGTGCACTTCCCTATATAACCTCACTTCCCCTTCCCTTCCTTGCCGGATCTTGTTGCCATCGTGCCAGTGAAAGCGTTTCCCAGTGTGTTCCTAGCCTGTGTTCCAGACCTCCTGCCGTTGCCCCTGACTACGATCCTTGCTGCCTGCCCCGACCTTCTGCTACGTCCGACCTTGCTCTTGTCTTCTCCATTGTACCGCGCCTATCTTCAGCAGTCAGAGAGGTTGAGCCGTTGCTAGTGGATACGACCTGGTTGCTACCGCCGCTGCAAGACCATCCCGCTTTGCGGCGGGCTCTGGTGAAAACCAGTAGCAGCTTAGAACCGGTCCACTAGCACGGTCCACGCCAATCCCTCTCTGGCACAGAGGATCCACCTCCTGCCAGCCGAATCGTGACAGGTACACCTCAGGGGTAAGGTTGTACCGTTTCTGCAGAGCAGCCTTAATGGCATCATAGTCCTGGTCAGATTCTGCTGGTAACTCTGCAAATGCTTCCAGTGCTGGACCTCTGAGACCAGGGGTGAGGTACTTTGCCCATTGGTTTCTCGGTAGCTGAAATTGGCGACAGACTTTTTCAAAACTGCGCAGAAAAATATCCAGATCCCCACCTTTGTCCAGGGTTGGAAAGTTCTCTGCCCAGGGTCTGGGTGCAGAAGAGTCTCTCGTGCCAACAGTGATAGGGGAGGCAGTCCCCCTTTCCAACTCTGCCAGTCTCAGTTCATGTTCTCTGGCCGCCTGCCGCTCCTCTCTTTCTCTCTCAGCCTGGCGTTCTGCGGCCTCTCTTTCTCTCTCAGCCTGGCGTTCTGCGGCTTGGCGTTCTGCAGCCTCTCTTTCTCTCTCCTCATATTGGCGGATTAGCTGCAGCCGTACGTTGATATCCGTTGAGTCCACATATTTTAAAACAGTTTGTAAATAACAATCCAAGGTATCTGTAGATGGTGGTGCATCACTGAGGACAGCTGCAGGTATCTCCTCAGTAATCCTGCATCCCGCAGAGGTATTGCAGGCCCTCTTTGAAGCTTGATGTGTATCATAGTCCTCCAATGCTTGTATAAGTTCCTCTTTTTTCCCCCAACAGGGAATCAGTCGTTCTCGGCAAAGCTGCTCCAGAGCACTCCTGGACTGTGCTTGGTATGCATCCATCTTGCAGTCCAGCCAAACAAAAGATAGGACAGAAAAACAAAGAGGGGGGGGGCTGTTGTGGTGAGTTCCGCCTTTGGAAATTGAGGACAATTTCTTTTAGTGCCTGGATTCGCAAATCTAGCACACTAAAATCTGGTAAAATATCCCACCGCTATGCCACCAGTCACGAACTGAGACGTGCGGGTGGTAGGATTATCTATGAAATCACTATTTGTCTGCACTAGACCGAAAATAATGATAAAAAATCCCTCTTACACCACCCAATTAAATGTATCGCTGCCACCACCTGTCAATTTCAAGCCAACAGGAAGCTATCAATCCAATCTGGATATGCTACAATTCCCAAATATAATCTACTATGCCCAGTAGTATATAAAAACAGGAAAAAGATTAATCCAAATCTATAATGTAGCCGAACCGGTAAGTAAATTTAAGACTATAACTTAGCTCTCTTCAAGGACAATGTATGTCCGTTTTACCAGACATAAGGCGGTACTTAATAAATGAATGATTTATTATGAAAGAAAAATATTCACAGTACATGTAAAAATAGATGTTAACAAGACAACGTTTCATCACACAGAAAATAAAATAAAAGGGAAAAAAACATAGAGTCCTTACTTACAAAAGTGTACAAAAATGTACAGCTGATGGGCCTGCCTTTATAGGACATGTGTATATTTATATACCATACAATCATAGACCGGTTGATCAATTAACCAGCTAAACTCCCTTCTTATTCTGTAGCCAGGCCAATGTATCACTATACACACAAGGAGAATGACTACAAAAAGTGTTAACTATGAGTCTGGTGGACCTGTACTGGAATCTACTGCTTTGTGGTTACGATATGGAGTAATATTAGTCTGTGGAGGGGGACCAGACCAATATTAGCAGTGGGGTCAATTAGATTTTTGCTCTGGGCCTATACATTTTATGTGCATGTCTGCCTGTACCACACTGACTCCTGGGATCTAATACTGTATGCAATAATAAGCTCACTGTTGTTCCTTCACTCTTTCCTCTATATGCAGAATATAAAGTGGATAGTCTTGTGACACTGTACACCTGACTGCTGTTTACTACATTTCCCTCTAGCACTTGCATTACCTCAAGCTGTGTGATCATACAGTTGTTATGTCATGGATTTATTCTGATCGACATATTTGGAGTCAAGAAGAATTTTTTTTCTCCCTGTTCTGAGGCAATTGGCATCAACACTTATAAGGTTTATTTGCCTTCCTCTGGATCAACACAGTAGGGTTATAGGTTGAACTTGATTGACTCTTGTCTTTATTTAATCTTAAAAAAGAAGTCTCATGCCCAACAGTCCTGTGGATAGGGGATAAGTTTTAGATTATGGCGGGTCCAAGCACTGTGGTCCCTGCAATCGTCTGTACGGAGCCTCGGCTCTCCCACAGAGTGGCGTGTTACATGTAATAGTGCCCTATGAGAATTAAATAAATAAACTAATAAATAATAAATGTGAAGAAGCCCCTTCTCTAATAAAAGTTTGAATCAACCCCCTTTTCCCATTTTTTCACCACTTAAGGACGCAGGGCGTACCTGTACGCCCCCGTTTTCGAGTCATTAAGGACTCAGGGCGTACAGGCATGCGCTGCGTTTCTCCAGTCCCCGCCGCTAGCCGGTCCGGGGCCGGACCGAGATGCCTGCTGAAATCGTTCAGCAGGCATCCTGGCATATCGCCGAGGGGGATCTTGTGGTTCCCCCATATCGGCGATCGCTGCAGATTGCCGGAAAATACAAGCCAGCGATCTGTGACCCGATGACCCGGATAAGGATAATGATCAGTGGTGTAATATACACCACCAATCATCATCCGTACTCTACTGGGAGGTGGGAGTGTGGCCACCCCCCCCCAGTACAGCTGTGATTGAGCTCTGCAGTGACCGCACAAATCACGGCAGTATGTGGAGGGGGAGGTGGGTGAAGGAGCATGTTGCTCCATTCTGCCTATCATTCTTCAGAGATCTGGTATGCAGGACGGAGCCCCGTGCTGCCATCTCCCCCCTCATAGTGAAAAAAGTTTCAGCCCTTTTAGCAATGAGGGACAGCTTTAGGTTAGGAAGGGACTGTTTTTGGGTGGTTAAAAAATAGAATACATTTTTTTTGGGAGGTGTACCGTCTGTAGGTGTCCGCGGGTCCTTAGCACCTTTAGCTGCATGACCCCGGCCCTACAGGGTCGCTGCTGTCTGCCCCCAGTATTTTTTCCCCAGTATACTATCTGTAGGTGTCCACAGGTCCGCAGCACCTTTAGCTGTGTGAGCCTGGCCCTACAGGGTCGATGTGGTCTGCCCCAGTGTTTTTTTTCTAAGCGTGTGGCCAGGCCCTTTTAGCTATAAAAGAGCAGTCCGCCACCGTTAGCTAAAGCCCACCCACCGCTGATCACTCCCGTAGTACTGATCAGTGTTTTTTTTGTGGTGAAGGCGCTTTTTTGGGGATTAAAGCATCCATTTTATTTTATTTTTTGCACCTACAGTACACGCGGTCCATGCCACCAGTAGCAGGCCTGTGCTGTGTGGACAGACCGTAACTGTGTGTGCGGCCTGCCCCACCGCTGTCAGCGTTTTTTTGGGGTTCAGGCGGGTGCTTTTTTTCGGGTTTTAATCTTTTTTTTTTATTTATTTTTTTCAGTTTTTTTGTGTGGGGGTCTGTGTACATGCCACCAGCCACTGTTCTGGGCTGAGTAGCCAGACCCCCCACTGACTTCTGTGCTCCCTGCCGCCACCAAGCGCTAATCAGTGTGCACACCACTGATTAGGTAAACGCTTTTTTGTGGCACAGGGTTTTTTGTGCTAGAAGTCTTATTTTTTTTTAAGTTTCCTTTTCTTTTTTTTTTTTTTTAGTTTAGTTTTATTTTATATTTCTATATTTTTGTTCTTAGGGCGGGTTAGTTAGTTAGTAAAGGACGAGAAAGACCCTGACCCTGTGCCCCATGCTAGTATGAGTCCACCTGGCACTCATACTAGTCAAGCCCCCCAGCCAAGTTTACTGGAGCCTTGTACCAGTGAACTTGTTTGGACTCAGTCAGTGGACCACGAGCCCATGATTCCTGAGTTTGTTGGCGACTCAGGAATCAAGATTGACATAGTCGGGTTCACTGAAATGGACTATTTCAGGTTTTTTTTCAGTGACGGCTTTGTCAATATGATGGTTGACCAGACAAACCTGTGCACCCAACAGTTCGTCGCTGCAAACCCGGGCTTATTTTTAGCTAGGCCTGCTGGCTTGTTCCCAGTCAGTGCAGCCGAAATGAGGACCTTTTGAAGTCTCGTGCTGCATATGGGCCTAGTTAAAAAAAACAGTGTAAGGCAGTGCTGGAGTGGGGACATCCTCTACCAGATCCCGCTCTACAGTATGGCCATGACACGTCCTAGGTTCGAGGCCATTCTGAAATGTTTGCATTATGCTGATAAAGCGGCATTTCGGGTGGTCTATTTCCCTGGGCGGGAGATCACTATTAATGACTCTCTTATCAGCTTTAAGGGGAGACTCAGCTTCTAGCAATACATCCCAACCAAGCGCGGTATGGCGTGAAGATATATAAACTTTGTGAGAGTACCTCAGGGTACACTTGCAAGTTTATGGTGTATAAGGGACAAGATTCCTGTATTGAACCCCCAGAATGTCCCCCCACTCTGGGTGTTAGTTGGAAAATAGTTTGGGGCCTTTTGCACCCATTGCTAGATATAGGTTACAACCTTTACATGGATAACTTTTATACTAATATCCCTCTCTTCACATCCCTCGCCACCAGATCCACGTTTGCTTGTGGGACAATCTGGAAGAATCAAAGAGCTCCTATCCTCTGGGGTGAGTCCCGTGCCTCTTCCAATGAAAACCTGTTGCTGGTCCGGTATAAGGACAAGAGGGATGTCCTTATGCTCACCACAATTCATGGGAACGGCAGCACCCCTGTCCATGTGCGAGGTACCGCAGGACTGGTCTTCAAGCCCGATTGTATTCGGGACTACAATCTGTAAATATGGGGGGAGTTGATTTCGCTGATCAAGCCCTCAAGCCATATGATGCCATGCGGAAAACATGGACATGGTACAAAAAAATGACGGTCTACATGGTACAAGTTGCCATGTATAACTCTTTTGTATTGTCCCAGTACGCTGGCAACACAGGGACATTCCTGGAGTTCCAAGAGGAAGTTCTAAAGGTCCTCATCTTTTGGTGACCTACAAAGAGCGGGTCAGAGCACTTCTGGAATTTCAGTTCCCCGGATCCCCAAAAAAATGAGCCCAGAGTGTGTCACAGGAGGGGGATTCGAAAGGACACCACCGCTCAATGTGACACTTGCCCAGATCATCCGGGCCTCTGCATTAAAAACTGCTCCAGGGAGTATCACACTTCCATGGAGCACTACATTTTTAATCCTCTTCCCTAATTTTAATTCCCCAGAATTATACTCCAATGGACCAGTCCAGAGTACATTGTCTTCCAATTTTTAAAACCAAACAATCCCCCGCCCCCCCAAAAAAAACCAAAACCTCTTTCCCAATACCCTGATAATATTCCCCCCCCCCCCCCCAAAAAAAATAAAAAAAATGGTTATGGGACACAGAGTCAAGAGCATTGGGGGGTTTGCAGTTGCCTCAAATGCGCAGCGCTCTCTACCCACCTGAGTGGGGTGCACATTTGAGGTAACAGGTTAGGGATGGCCAAATACATCACATTCCCAGAATGATGATTCATTGGGGCGGCCATCATTTTTACTTTTAGCTATGTGGTGTCCCGGTACTGTATTTCATACTGTACCTTGTGTGCTGGGTCCCCAAAGTCAGAGTTCCTTAGTACCGTTGGGGTCCGCTTGCTGAGATAACCCCTAGTCACCTCTTCGTTCCTTAATTTTATGTGTTACATGTATATAATTAGTGTAAATGTATTTATCTATATAGTGTCTGCAGGACCTCAGGTCACATGACTAATGTTTCTACTGTGATGGTATGCTAAAGGACCTTCCAGGTCACGTGGGTAGTCACATGTTCTACCATAATCCTTTGTGTAAAGGATTGACAGTTGGGATGAACCAATCAGCTCAAGGCCAGCCCCTGCCCATAAAAGGGAGCTGCCAGCCAATCCTCGCTCTCTTGTTCCTGATCATCTCTAGAGAAAGCATCACTCTGTACAATTCTGCAAGAGAACTTAGGCCTGAAGCCTAACAATTCTGCAACTTACTAACCGTGAGTTACTAAATCAAATCCCCGCTAAAGCTTGCGTGACTGCTGGACCTAAAACCAATCCCCTAAATCCAGCGGAACAGCAGAAATCAATCTCCAGAGCTTATACTCACAAGGTCCCAACCAACTGTCAGGATCCTCATAGACTGTTCATATTTAAAAACTGTTCCAGTTCTCTGAATCTCCGGTTGTGGACAATCATTTGTTCCTCCCTATCATTCTTGGGACGGGTGGCGATAGGTCAAGTATATATTGAGGATCTCTCACCCTGGTGTCACGACAGTTAAGGGTTAAACCAGCACCCTTTCATCACTGCACAGCTACACCCCATATACCCTATACCCCCACAAGCTTACCACAGCTATACTCTGGGTCATCATTCTGGGGGAAAATTGGCATATCAATAGTAAAATAGCTATTTTTATTTTCCCCTTCATCCATTCCTGGAAAATAAATTTAGGGAACACCCGTCTGTTCCAAATGTCCACTTCATCCCTATACACCATCCCTAGGGGGTGTACTGTTTGTAATAGGCTCACATGTGGGTGTTCCTTTCTTGCATTTTCCTCTGAATGTATGTAACTGTTAGGTCCGTAAGAAACATCGGCCTCAAATGCGAAGAGTTCTCGCTCATGAGCTCTGTCGTATTTCCAGGCGACAATTCGGAGTCACATGTTAGTTGTTCCCAGAAAGATGAAGCAGAGCATAGATTGAAAATTGCAATTTTCAAAAGCTACCCTTCTTCCATTCCTGGAAAATAAATTTAGGAAACACTTGTGCATTCAAAATGTCCTCTTTAGCCGTATACCCATTCCTTAGGTGTTGTACTTCCTGTAATGGTGTCACATGTGGGTGTTTCATTTTTGTATTTTCCTCTGAATGTATGTAACCGTCAGCTACTGATATGCCATAGGCCTCAAATGCAAATAGACCTCAACAACTTCTGAGCCTTGTTGTGCGCCTGCCCAGCACATTACCCCATATGTGGATGTATTTCCATAGTCAGGAAAAAAATCCCTCCAAAATTTGTAACCCAATTTCTCCCATTACCCCTTGTGAAAATGTAAAAAAATTGATAACCCCAGCATTTTAGTTAAAAAAAATCTAATTTTTCAATTTACAACCCACTGTTCAAAAAAAAAAATAATAAAACTGTGCAGTGTAAGTACTCACTGTACCCATTGTTACCTTCCTTGAGGGGTGTAGTTTCAAAATTGTGGTGTCTTGCCAGGGTTTTTATTTTAGATTTTATGTCAGAACTGAACCATTGCAATGCAAAGCACCACTTTAGGTCTCAAATCTCATTGGTGCTGTCTCACTCCTAAGCCCTGTTTTGCACCTGCATAGTGCTTTTCTGCCTTATATGGGGTATTTCCTTATTCTGAAGAAATTGGGCTACAAATTTTGCGGAGATTTTTTTCTTTTACTACTTGTGAAACAAAAATAATTTGGGTTAATACCAGCAATTCAGTTTTAAAAATCAATTCCTTCACTTTTTTACGGCCCACTGTTCAAAATACATGTGAGGTGTAAGTACTCACTGTAACCCTTGTTACGTTCCTTGATGGGTGCAGTTTCTATAATGGTGTCACATGTGTGGGGTTACTGCTATTCTTGCACAATGGGGGCTTAGTAAATGCACATGGCCCCCGCCTTCAATTCCAACAAACTTTTCACTCAAAAAGCCCAATGGCACTCCTTCTATTCTGAGCATTGCAGTGCGCCCGCAGAGCACTTTACATCCACATATGGGGTATTTTCTTTCTCAGGCGAAATTGCACTAGAAATTTTGGGGGCCTTTTGCCCTATTACCCCATGTGAAAAGGAAAGATTTGGGGTAACACTATCAATATAGTGCGAAAAATCCAAACTTTCACTTTTACGACCCACTGTTCAAAAAACCTGTGAGGTGTAAGTACTCACTGTAACCACATGTGGGGGGTTTCTTCTGTTCTGGCACCATGGGAGATTTGTAGATGCACATGGCTCCCGACTTCAATTTCAGCAAAATTCTCTCTCCAAAAGTCCAATGGTGCTCCTTCTGTTCTGAGACCTGCAGTGCGCCAGCAGAGCACTTAACATCCACATATGGCATTTTCTTAATCAGGAGAAATTGGGCCTCAAATGTTGGGGTCCATTTTCTCCTATGACCCCTTGTGAAAAAGAAAAATTTGGGGTAACACCATCATTTTAGTGTTAAAAATCTAATTTTTCATTTTCACGTCCAAGTTCAATGCAAAGTCATCAAACACCTGTGACGTGTTAAGGCTCACTATACCCCTTGTTACGTTCCTTGAGGGGTGTAGTTTCCAAAATAGTATGCCATGTGTTTTCTTTTTGCTGTTCTGGCACAATGGGGGCTTCCTAAATGCAACATGGCCTCCAAACACCTTGACAGCAAAATTCTCTTTTGAAAAGCCAAATTTTGTTCCTTGTACTCCAAGGATTGTAGTGCGCCAGCAGAGCAGTTAACGTCCACATATGGGGCATTTTCTTAATCGGGAGAAATTGGGCTTTAAATTTTGGGGTCCATTTTGGGGGTAACACCCCTTGTGTATAAGAGAAATTTGGGGTAACACCATCATTTTAGTGTTAAAAAATTTCCATTTTCATGTCCAACTTCAACGCAAAGTTGTCAAACACCTTTGAGGTGTTAAGGCTCACTATACCCCTTGTTAAGTTCCTTGATGAGTAAATTTTCCAAAATATTATTCCATGTGTTTTTTTTATTTTTTTTTTATTTTTTTTGCTGTTCTGGCTTCCTAAATGCAACATGGCCCCCAAAAACCATGACAAAAACCATGACAGCTAAATTTGTTTTAAAGATTCCCACTGTTGCTCTTTCCCTCTTGAGCAATGTTGTGAGCCCACAGAGCACTTTATGTCAACATATGAGGTTTTTCCATACTCAAGAGAAATTGGGCTACACATTTTTTTTATTTTTTTCTCGTTATACCACGTTAAAAAAATGAAAAAAATTGGTCTACAAGAACATGTTAGTGTAAAAAATGCAGATTTAGATTTTTCTCCTCCACTTTGTTGCTATTCTTTTGAAACACCTAAAGGGTTAACAAACTGAATGTCATTATGAATACATTAAGGGGTTTAGTTTCTATAATGGGGTAATTTATGGGGTATTTTTCACAAAAATGCCCCTCAAATCCATTTCAAACTTAATTGGTCCCTGAAAAATTCAGATTTTGAAATTTTTCGTGAAAATTTAGAAAATTGCTGCTATACTTTGAAGCCCCCGAATGTCTTAGAAAAAGTAAAAACATGCCAATTTTATGATGTCAACATAAAGTAGACATATTGTTTTTGTGAATCAATATATCATTTATTTGGAATATCCATTTTCCTTACAAGCAGAGAGTTTCAAAAATGCAAAATTTACCACTATGTTAAAGTAGATTATGTCATGAAAAAACTATCTCGGAATCAGAATGAAAGGTATAAGCAAGGTAAAAGCAGAGCAAACATCCCATAGTTATTAATGCATGAAGTGACAGTGGTCAGAATTGCAAAAAAGGGCTGAGTCCTTAAGGAGTTAAAATAATGTAAACAAAACAAAAATAAACAACAAATATATGTGGACATGTGTAAATGTCTGGACTATTAAAATATAGTGCTAATTAAAATAAATGGTAAATGGCTTAAAGGGGTATTCCAGGATTTTTATTTATTTATTTGACTAGGGAGCCTGTCTGCTTCAATGGGTGGAGGGATCGCTTGGTGGGGGAGAGATCAATCTGCAACTAATGCAACAGCTGTAGGCACCCTGATTGAAAACCACAGGTCTTTTGAATGGATGCAGCTCATTTATGTTTCAGCGGTGGGGTGGGATTTGTAGGCAAAAGAAGAAATGTCAAACAGGAAATACCAGTTCACAAATGCTAGCCACAGTGTTATGGTAACACTAGCCATTTAGCCCCAAGACAAGTGCAGATTCTTCCTAAGCATGTCCATTACTGTCTGCCAGGTACATACTAAAATCACCTTGTGGTGGATAACCCCTTTAAGTGTAAAAAATACCAAAGTCCAGAATTGCGTATTTTTTGGTCACTTCACATACCAAATAAAATTAAATAAAAATGTATCAAAAAGTCCCATCAAAACAAAAATTGTACCGATAAAAACAAAAGATCACAGCACAAAAAATAAGCCCTCATACAGCCCTGTATACAGAGAAAAAAGGGGTCACAATGGTAAGCATACTTATTTTCACACAAAAGTAATTATTTCTTAAAATTGGTAACATAATATAAAACATATGAATTTGTTATTGTTGAAATCCTATGAACCTACAAAATAAAGATAATAGGAAGATTTATAAAAAAAACTGTTGCTGAGTTGCCCATAGCAACCAATCAGATTGCTTCTTTCCTTTTTCGGAGGTCTTTTCTAAAATTAAAGAAGCGATCTGATTGGTTGCTATGGACAACTTAGCAACTTTTCCTCTGGACAGGTTTTCATAAATCTCCCCCTCTGTGTCATTTTATCGAAAGTGCACTGCGTAGAAATTGAAACCACTAAAAGTTACAAAATTGTGTATATCATTTTTTTTTGCATTGCCGTAGATTTGGTGGTAAAATTAATGATGTCATGACAAAGTACAATAGGTGGTGCAAATAAACAAGCCCTCATATGGGTCTGTATCCGAATATCGCCGCAATTCGTTCGATTATTGCTTCATTAAACTCCACATGTGAGGACATGGGGCAAGGAACTCTGGGAAGGCGGGTAGGCAGGATGACCCTGAGTCACATGCAGCATGCAGACTATCAGCAGCCAGCTAGCCCTGTGATGTCACAGCCCTATATATTCGGCAGCCATCTTGCGGCCAGCCATTCCAGCGTTTTATGTCAGAGAGAGCGTTTTATGAAGACACCATATAACCATATGATAGAGCAGTGTGTGTTGCACAGAAAAACTGCTTCACAGCAGCGATTCACCACAAGCCCAAATCACTGCAGAAAAGCACTGACAGGGAAAGGGAGAGAGAGAGAAATCACACTTTTGGGTGTACTACACAGCGACTCTGTGCTACTGCAGTGGGGTGTACAATAACTCTAAAGCTTATAGGGGCCAGTTAGGCTGAGCACTATAAGCCATTGTCACCTGCTATTAGTGCATAATAATACTGTACTGGGCTGTACTACACAGCTACTCTGTACTGCTGCAGTGGAGTGTACAACAACTCTAAAGCTAATAGGGGCCAGTTAGGCTGAGCACTAAAAACCATTGTCACCTGCTATTAGTGCATAAAAAAACTGTACTGGGCTGTACTACACAGCTACTCTGTGCTGCAACACTAGTGTATTCTCCAACTCTAAAGCTAACAGGGCCCAGTTAGGGTGAGCAGGAAAAGCCATAGTCACCTGATTTCAGTGCCTAATCCAGGTTGCATAGCGGAGCGTATTGTCCTCTCATAAGTGTAACCTGTGCGTACATAGGTGGTGTACATTTTTTTTCCTGTCAAACTAATTTGGGCCTACTTACCTTGAAAGGCCAGCCAAAACTACACACTTATTTCTGTAGTCTAATACTGTTTTAAGCATAGTGGAGTGCATAGTCCTCCTCTCATAAGTGTAAACTGTACATACACCAACGTGGTGTCCTTTATATATTTTCCTGTTAAACTAATTTGGGCCTAGTTACTGTGAAAGGCCAGCCAAAGCTACACACTTGTTTTTGTAGCCTTATACAATTTGTAGTGGAGCGCATAGTCCTCCTCTCATAAATGTAAACTGTACGTACACCTACGTGGTGTACGATTTTGTTCCTGTTAAATTCATAAGGGCCTAGTTGCCGTGAAAGGCCCTTTGGAGTGTCAGAAGCCTAAATTAATCAGGTGCAGGCTGAGGTCGCAGCAGAGTAGGGGTGTGTTGCAGCAGGAGTCGCAGTGAGAGGTCTGAGCTCCTGGTGTCAGCTAGAAGTCGTGTCTCGACCAGCAACCCAGCAGCTGTGATTGATTGGTTCACTCGGTCATCCACTTCATCCCAAGTGACATCCAATACCCCCAGTCGACAGTCGGTGGGTTCCTCAGACTCAACCCTCAGTTGGCATGGCCCTCATGCTGCTGCTGCCAACTCCAGGCTCTGTCATTGTGCCGCCATGTGGTCTCCTCATACTGAATCTGCCACCTCCAGGCTCTCTAATTGTGCTGCCATATGGTCTCCTCATACTGATGCTACCACCTCCAGGTTCTCTCATTGTGCTGCCATATGGTCTCTCCATGCTGATGCTGCCACCTCCAGGCTCGGTCATTGTGCCGCCATATGGTCTCCTCATGCTGATGCTGCCACCTCCAGGCTTTGTCATTGTGCCACCATTTGGTCTCCTAATGTCCACTCGATGACGTGGACATAGGTGTGTATTTAACCTGTGCTGACATTATGTAAGGGCGTGGTCTGACGAAGCGGGCTAGTCCCGTGAAACAGCTGTCACACCTGCAAATCATCCCCACGTCCTAGCTGACTGCTCTGCACCGTGGTGTTCCCCGTTTTACCCCATGCATGGAACAAAGAATATCTGCATGAAAAGGCTGGTGAGTGCGGTTCCTCTCCCCCTTTTATTATATATGAGCGTTTTTTGCCCTCCTTACCTACACCACCAGCCCTAGCAGCCTTGCGGCCCCACGCCAATCTGTTGGTCCATGCTCATATATGGGATCCACTAGTGTACCCTGCAGTGCCGGACTAAATAACTGTCTGCCTCTTCTACACGTGCTCCTCATGCTGATGCTGCCACCTCCAGGCTCTCTTATTGTGCTGCCATGGATACTGCCAAACATGATTAAGGTGCTGCTCCCCAGTTACAGAAATTAACATGGGGTAACATGGGAGCCACTCCGTATTTCCACCTAAAAACGCTGCCATTTCCCAGGGTTTTTAGGTGGAAATAGGGAGAGGTTCCTGTGTGGGGCCGCCATTTTTTGGGTAAATAACACTTGCCAAAAAGGGAATTAATAGGGCGAGAGTAGGACCTTACCGGGGAAGTTTTTACCCCCACCTGCTACAATGGACCATATGTTGTTCCCTTCTACCTTTTAGAGTTACTTGCATCACATCAATACTTGGTGGTGTAGGTGGCACTTGGTGTTTTTTGCACACCTTCCTTTTGTTAGATTTAAAAACATTTTTGCGTCCATATATTTTATCCTAAGAATAATATTAAAAGTTAAGTTTTACATAATGCATATCCTCATATCCTCAGTTAAGTTTTACATAATGCATATCCTCAATACTTACTTGTGCACACCAACACTTTGACAAAAGAGACCTTTTTCTTCTGCCTACCTGCCTCAGCTACTATTCTGATCCTGTCACCCGCCTGATGGCACACATCTGATGCCAAGTTCTCCTTTTTTCACCCACCTTCGTCACCAGATACTGGTATTAACACTCACCACCCCACTCTGTCACCGCGTCACTTTCAGGACTCCTGATGCTGCTGATGCCACCTCCAGGCTGTGTCATTGTGCCGCCATATGGTCTCCTCATACTGCTGCCACATCCAGGCTCTATGATATGGTCTTGTCATGCTGCTGCCACCACTAGGCGCTGTCATTGTGCGGCCATGTGATATCCTTGTTATATTGATCTTGTAGTCTGACAGTATTTTTTCAAAGTAAACGCTTTGGGCACCCGGGACACTCAGTCATAAGCATGGGGGGTCAAGGCAGGGGTTGAGTCAGGTGGTAGCTGGTCTCGCAGCAGACCGACAACTTGATTTTAAGATACAAAAAGGAGCTTTTTCACTGCTGCAACTTATAGCAGTATGCTATATCCAACGGCACAGAAGCTGAATGTGCTCCTGTCCAAGTGGTGGACTCTGCACCTTTCAGAGAACTGATGGCTTGTGCCAAGCCGAGATGGAGAGTCCAAAGATGTAATTTCTTTGCGAAAAAGGCAGAACCAGCCCTGCAAAATTTTGTGGAATAGAAGGTGGGCCAGTCCTTGAGCTTGTCGGTGTGTGCCAAAGTGCACGGCAGTGCCGACGTCTGGAGCTGTAACTATGGTCCTTTACATGTCCTTTACGGCCCACTGGGTGAATGTGGTTCCTGCACAGCCACAACAGCAACTTGGACAGGTCACGCCGCTTCCTCCTCCACAGTCTCAGGCCATTGGTCCTGCGACAGTTTGCGACACCGCCTCCTCCTCCTCCACCGTGTCCTGAGCCTCCACTGCACGGACAAGTCTCAGTGACCCTCCAGCATGCCATGTGTGCAGGGCACAGTGGTGTCACACTGTTGTTCACATGGTTTGCCTGGGTGATCGGAGTCACACAGGGGAGGAACTGCTAAAAGTGATTCATCAAGAAATCGAATCATGGCTTACCCCACAAACACTTTAAATGGGAACCATGGTGACCGTCAACAGGAAGAACATCTTGTCTGTGCTGCGTAATGGAAGCCTGAGTCATGCGCCCTGCATGGCACACGTTTTCAGTCTGGTTGTCAAGCGGTTCCTGAAGTGTCCCCCCATCTGCAAGACATTCTAACAATGGGAAGGAAACTTTGCATGCACTTCAGCCATTCGTAGACCGCAAAGCACACCTTCCTTGAGCTAGAGAACGGCATCCTCCAACATAGTCTGATTTGCGACGTTTCCACATGTTGGAATTCCACCGTCCATATGTTGGACCGACTATAGCAACAGAGAAAGCCATCACCGATTTCTTGATGATCCAAGCGGATAGGGGGACTCCCCTGTGTAACTTCAATGTCAACCAGTGGTAGCTCATACATGACACCTGCTGTTTGCTCAGGCCCTTTGAGGAAGCCACATTATTAGTCAGTCACCAGGATTACGGGATGAACAATGTAATTCCACTGCTTAATTTGTGTTGGAAACGATGGCTGGTCCGGGCACTGGAGACGTGGTGCCTGCATCTCACGGCCAATGAGCCCTGTAGGGGCTGAACTGGAAGAGGAGGAGGAGGGGGAAGGGGACAGTGGAGCACAGGCAAGGTTTTGCAAAATGGGTGGTTTTTATAGTCATCTGACAGGAGAGGAGGAGCAGGAGCCGGCTGTGGAGCTACAGGGAGATGAGGAAAACGAGACAGAGGACCCAGACACATCGTGGCCATTTGGTCTCCTCATGCGTGGAGGTGAGAGGTATCCAGACTAGGTGCATTATTCATTGTTCTTTGCTATTTATGCTATTTTGTACCTGTGCATTCTTATCATATCAGCCATGTATTGCTATGATTCCCCATTTGGCTAATTGTCTCTTATACCTGGCTACCATCAATATTTTACCATCTATAAGCTATGCTTGATCTGCACAGATCTCTTTGGATATCCAGCCCCTCTCGTCCACCCATCTTTTTTCCTGTACCACCATTTTGCCATCCTCTATAAGTGTTTTATGTGTTTTTATACATGATGTTGTTCTAATAAAGTTATATCTATTTGTTTAATTTATACTTTGGTCTCTAATATTTTGGTGTGTACAGGCAAGGTTTTGCAAAATGGGTGGTTTTTATAGTTATCTGACAGAGGAAGAGCAGGAGCAGGCTGTGGAGCTACAGGGGGATGAGGAAGACGAGACAGAGGACCCAGACACACAGTGGCCATTTGGTCTCCTCATGCTGGTGGCACATTATTAAAAAAATTTATATTACTCTATTTCAAATCATCAATTAAAATTTTAATTTTTTAAAAAATCTTTTCAATTGTGAGGCCCTATGGTCTTGTCAGGCTGCTGCCACCTCCCGGCTGGGTCATTCTGCCTTTATATGGTCTCCTAATGCTGTTGGCACATTAAATTAAAATTTTAATCTATTTAAAATCTTCAATTTAAATTAACAAAAATATCTTTATTATTTTCAATTGTGAGGCCATATGGTGTCGTCGGGCTGCTGCCACGTCTAGGCTCTGTCATTGTACCACCATGTGACTCCTTGTTGTATTGCGTTTTGTGGTCATACAGTATTAGTTCAAAGTAAACACTTCGGGCACCCAGGACATTGAACTTGTGAATCTAAACAAAATCTTCAATTTAAATTTATTAAAATCTCTTCAGTCTTTTGAATTGTGAGGCCCTATGGTCGTCGTCATATATTACCTGTGGAATTTCCACAAGAATCTAATGAAAAAGGTTGGAGCAATAACAATGAACCATAACTGATTAAATGAAACATTTGCAGTTTCACAGTCGGGGTGGGGGGGGGGGGGGGGTTAGCGCTGAGAGGCAGGGACTGGAACAGGTGGTAGCTCGCCTCACTGATGACCGCCAACTCGATTTTAAGATACAAGTACAAGCTTTTTCACTGCAGCAACTTCTAGCAGTATGTGCCCACTTATCTGTAAGCGCAGAAGCTGAATGAGCTCCTGTCCAAGTTGCTGGTACTGCAGTCTCTCCCTTTTCAAGTGAATGCAACATAAGAAAAAAAGAAAAAAGAAGAGAAAGCGCAACTATGTGCCGTTATTCCTTTGGGGGAGTGTATTCTGTAGTGCAACAGAGTACGCTCACCTTTTTGTGTTGTACTATGAGCACAACACCATCATACGCTTGCAACCAACACTATGGTTTCAGAATGGAGTGCAGCCGGCATTAAAACCCGTCCTTCTGACAGTCTGGAAACATTGGAACGATGATGCTATAGGCACAGCTGGAATACTGATATTGTTACACCGAGTGCTCTGGGTCCCCGCTCCTCCCCGGAGCGCTCACAGCGTTCTCCTGTTCGCAGCGCCCCTGTCAGACCCGCTGACCGGGTGCGCTGCGATAATGTCCCCAGCCGGGATGCGATTCGCGATGCGGGATGCGCCCGCTCGCGGTGCGCATCCCGACCCGCTTACCAGACTCGCTCCCCGTCTGTGCTGCCCCGGCGTGCGCGGCCCCGCTCTCTAGGGCGCGCGCGCGCTGGGTCTTTGCGATTTAAAGGGCCGGTGCGCCACTGATTGGCGCATGGGTTTTAATTAGTGTCTTCACCTGTGCACTTTCCTATATCACCTCACTTCCCCTGCACTTCCTTGCCGGATCTTGTTGCCATTGTGCCAGTGAAAGCGTTCCTTGTGTGTTCCTAGCCTGTGTTTCAGACCTCCTTGCCGTTGCCCCTGACTACGATCCTTGCTGCCTGCCCTGACCTTCTGCTACGTCCGACCTTGCTCTTGTCTCATCCCTTGTACCGCGCATATCACAGCAGTCAGAGAGGTTGAGCCGTTGCCGGTGGATACGACCTGGTTGCTACCGCCGCTGCAAGTCCATCCCGCTTTGCGGCGGGCTCTGGTGAAAACCAGTAGCAACTTAGAACCGGTCCACCGACACGGGCCACGCCAATCCCTTTCTGACACAGAGGATCCACCTCCAGCCTGCCGAATCCTGACAGATATCTTCAGGCACTCTCCAGCGAAGGGGTTAATAAATTTAACTGAGGAGGACCAGTAAAATAATAAAGGTTTATTAGTGCAAACAGACACCATGATTCAAGTGGAGGGAACCACGAAGACCAAATAATAAAATCAACTCTGAAAAACTGTGGATTCTAACAGGTATGTCCCTTTTTTAAGTGGACATTACCGTAAATGGAAGCAGAACATACCTTATGGTCAATTTAGGACAGTCAGAAATTTGTTTCCCGACGAGTCCACATTTATAAAACAGGCGAAAAATTCTGAAAACACGGTTTGGAGCAAAAGGTTACCCTAAAGAACTAATAGAAAATGTCTACCAGAGAACAAAATTCCTTACCCAGGAAGATTTTCTATCGGTGAGCACAGGGATTTCCAACAAACCTGAAAGAGAAGAATTGGAGAAAAAAGAAGAGAAATTCACAAGAAGAACCAGAAAAAGGAAAAACATTGAAAACATCAAAATTGAACACCAATTTTATTATCACCTACTCTGCTGGTCAACAGAATATAAGATGAATACTTAAGAAACACTGGGGAATAGTGTTGAGTGGCATGGGCCATATTCGAATTCGCGAATATTCGCGAATATATGGACGAATATTCGTCATATATTCGCTAAATTCGCATATTCGTAATATTCGTGCTTTATTTTCACATATACGGAAATTTGCGTATGCGAAAATTAGCATATGCGAAAACTAACATATGCGAAAACTAACATATACAAAAATTAGCATAAGCGAAAATTCGCATATGCGCTAATTAGCATATGCAAATTTTAGCATATGCGAAAATTCGCACGCCAGTCTTACACAGTAGTATTAGAGCCTTCATTACACCACACAAGCTGGAAGCAGAGAGGGGTGATCACTGTGATGTGTACTGTGATAAAAAATAAATAAATAAATAAAAAAAACGAATATTTGTAATTACGACTATATAGTGCTATATTCGCGAATATTCGCGAATTCGCAAATATGCGATATTCGCGAATAAAATTCCCAACACTACTGGGGAATACTAACATCTGACCCCTACCTGAAAGATGTGCTGCCAATGAATTTAGGTGTAACCTTCAGGAGGGCTCCATCTCTGCAAAATATTGTTGCACCAAGTTGGCTGTGGAAACAAACAAAAAGCAAATCAGATTCAAGAGAAACTCTTCAGAAAAAAGGAGTTTATAAATGTTGGAAAAAAAGAGATGCCTTTGTTGCTCCATTATACAAGATCAAAGTACCTCCTTCAGCAGTATACATATGGGGGAAATCTTCCCCATAAAATATCACATGACATGCCGATCTTTCTTTGTCATATATCCAATGTAAAAAAGAACTACATGTGCCATGGTCTCTCCAGACATATTACCGTACAACACAAGGGAGAAAAAAACATGATCTCTATTATACCTATAGATCATATCGCAGCACGTTACCAACAGGGCAGAAGCTTTAGCTAAAAAGGAGATGCTTTGGATCTATTCCCTACAATCATTGAAGCCCCATGGTTAAAATGAAGCGACAGAGCTCATTCTCTTCAGTTCAGTTAATGCTTCTGATCCAGGTATAATTATCAATTTGCGCTAGTTTTCCATCCATATTTGTCACCCTGTTGCCGTACTGACACCGGGGTATTAGGATCCAGTTTGCCTGCCTACAGCAATCTCTATAAATATTTTTGATATATATATATATATATATATATATATATATACCTCTTGCAGCGTTTTTACAATATATGTTTATTATATATGTTTAATATTTCTGTAACTTTTCAGCTTAAACTGGAATTCCTCTTTTATGAAGGAATTTTTAGAACAAATTTTAATCGATTTAGTACTTTTATACTCACTCAGAAATTTCCAGCCTAACACCATTATTACTATTATTATAACTCACGTTCCTAAGTAATATACTTTTTAGTCTTATATTATTTAAACTATTATTATAGCTTACTGTTGAAGAACGTTTTTTATACAGCTATTTTTACTTACCAAAATACTGAGGCCCGCGATGATAAGATGTAACTTCTCCCGCTGCATCACACGGCTGAAAAGACAGCGTCACTAATTCTACTTTGTAATGACATTAGTCATTTTACCCAAAAATCTACGGTGAAACGGGAAAAAAAATCAATGTGCGACAAAATTTATGAAAAAACACTATTTTGTAAGTTTTGGGGGCTTCTGTTTTTACGCAGTACATTTTTTGTCAAAAATGATACCTTATCTTTATTCTGTAGGTCCATACGGTTAAAAAAATCATGAATACATGCAGGAAAATTTATACGTTTAAAATGGTAATCTTTTGACCCCTATAACTTTTTTATTTTTCTGTGTTCAGGGCGCTTTGAGGACTCATTTTTTTGCGCCGTCATCTGAAGTTTTTAGCGGTACCATTTTTGTTCTGATCAGACTTTTTGATCACTTTTTATTCACTTTTTTTGTGGTATAAAAAGTGATCAAAAATGCGCTATTTTGGACTTTGGAATTTTTTTTGCGCGTACGCCATTGAACAAGCGGTTTAAAAAGCGGTATATTTTTATAATTCAGACATTTCCGCATGCGGCGATACCACATATGTTTATTTTTATTATTATTTACATAATGGTTTTTTTATTTTTGGAAATGCCGGGTGATTCAAACTTTTATTAGGGGAAGGGATAATTGAAAGGGTTAATGATTTTTTTACACTTTTCTTATGCAATATTATAGCTCCTATAGGGGGCTATAACATTGCATGTACTGATCTTTTACACTGATTGATCCATCTCCATAGGAATGGATCAATCAGTGTTTTCGGCGATTGAATGCTCAAGCCTGGATCTCTGGCTTGAAGCATTCATTCGGCGATCGGACAGCACAGGAGAAGGTAAGAAGACCTCCTCCAGTGCTACAGCTGTTCGGGATGCTGCGATTATACCGCGGCGATCCCGAACAGCTCCCTGAGCTAGCCGGGCACTTTTACTTTAGTTTTTAGCCGCGTGGCTCAGCTTTGAGCGCGCGGCTAAAGGGTTAATAGCGCGCGGCACAGCGATCAGTGCCGCGCGCTATTAGAGGCGGGTCCCTGCTTCACTATGACGCCGGGCCCGCCGCGATATGATGCGGGGTCACCGTGTGACCCCGCGTTATATCGCAGGACCGAGACTCATGACGTACGCATACGTCATGGGTCCTTAAGAGGTTAAGATACCACTAGGAGCTTTGCCATAGTTTACACTGCAGCAATTATACACTATTGGAGCTGGAATTACCGCAGCTGATGGCACCAGATTTGCCTTTCAATGGGTCCTCAAAAAAGGATTTAAAGTTTGCTCATTTCAATCACCAGGCTCTGTCATTGTGCCGCCATGTGATATCCTCATGCTGCTGGCACATTAAAAGTGTGAATCTATGCAATTTAAATTTAATGAAATCTATGTAATCTTTTCAAGACTGAGGCCCTATGGTCATCATCATATATTACCTCTGGCATTACCAAAATAATCCAATTAAACAGGTTGGAGTAATAAAAATGAAATGAAACATTTGCAGTTCCTCACAGAGTAAGACAGTCGGGGGAGGAGGGGGTTGCTGAGAGGCAGGGGCTGGAACAGTTGGTAGCTCGCCTCGTGGCAGACCACCAGCTCGATGCTCACCAGAATGAGTCCTTAAAAAAATATTTTAAAAAAATAAAATAAATTGAAATTAAATTAAATAAAAATTAAATAAAAAAATCTCTTTAATCACTTCAATTGTGACGCCATATGGTCTCCCAACCCTGCTGCCACATCGAGACGCACTGTAGCAGTGATTCTAATAGCGATGCCTGTAATCTGCATGTCATACTGAATAACAATATTATTTCACTAACACAGCACACTCCCTGTGTGTGTTACGACAAGACAAAGTGTTCTACACCCATATTGAGGCTCTCTATAGGCCAGAAATAGTCCTTTTTAACAGTGATTAAAATAAATTCGTAATGAACCAAATTTTTTCGAGAAATTCGTCGAATCGGCTGAATCGAATTTTCCAAAAATACGCTCATCTCTAGCTATTAGAAGAAGAGGAGGAAAAGGGGCTAAAAATTTTGACCATATAGTGTAAACACATATGTCACGATTCGGCTAGCTGTATGTGGATCCTCTGTGTCAGCGAGGGATTGGCGTGGACCGTGTCGGTGGACAGGTTCTAAGATGCTACTGGTATTCACCAGAGCCCGCCGCAAAGCGGGATGGTCTTGCTGCGGCGATAGCAACCAGGTCGTATCCATGGCAACGGCTCAACCTCGCTGACTGCTGAGAAGGCGTGGGACAGAAGGACTAGGCAGAGGCAAGGTCAGACGTAGCAGAAGGTCGGGGTAGGCGGCAAGGTTCGTAGTCAATGTGGATAGCAGAAGATCTGGAAACACAGGCTTTGAACAACACTAAACGCATTCACTGGCACAAGGCAACAAGATCCAGCAAGGGAGTGCAGGGGAAGTGAGGTATTATAGCCAGGGAGCAGGTGGAAGCTAATTAGGCTAATTGGGCCAGGAACCAATCATTGGTGCACTGGCCCTTTAAATCTTAGAGAGCTGGCGCGCGCGCGCCCTAAGGAGGGGAGCCGCGCACGCCAGGACATGACAGCCGGGGGCCGGGACAGGTAAGTGACTTGGGATGCGATTCGCGAGCGGGCGCGTCCCGCTATGCGAATCGCATAGATGCCGGCAATGTCAGTGCAGCGCTCCCGGTCAGCGGGTCTGACCGGGGCGCTGCAGAGAGAGGAACACCACGAGCAATTGCTTCACATGGGACGAGGACACTGGGAGCGATTGTAGGGTTTCCTCAAAGGCAGGCAGTACAGCAGGAGTGGGAATGGGGAGGGAGGGCAGAGGGTGAAGCTTGGCACGGGGCAGGGTGTCACCAGGACGGGGGCTATGAGGAGGCACGGCACAGTCCCGATAGGCCTTGGGGAGACCAGGCACAGGAGGAGACACTGAGGCCCGACAGATGGGACTGGGAGCAGGGGTGAGGCATTTCTTGCGGCAAGCAGGGCCCCGATTCTTGATCTCCCCGGTGGTCCAGTCAAGGGTGTGAGAATGATGCTGGAGCCTTGGCAGACCGAGGAGGACTTCAGAGGTGCAGTTGGGAAGGACGAACAATTCAATCTTTTCGTGATGGGGTCCAATGCACATTAAGAGGGGTTTTGTGCGGTAACGCACGGTGCAATCCAATTTAACTCCGTTGACCGAGGAAATGTAGAGCGGCTTGACGAGACGGGTCACCGGGATGCAGAACTTATTCACCAAAGAGTCCAGAATAAAATTTCCAGAGGCACCAGAGTCCAAGCCGGCCACGGCTGAGAGGGAGGAGTTGGCAGAAGGAGAAATCCGCACGGGCACCGTGAGATGTGGAGAAGCAGACTTCGTACCAAGAGACGCCACACCCACGTGAGCTGGGTGCGTGCGTGCGTTTCCCAGACGTGGAGGACGAATAGGGCAATCCACCAAGAAATGTTCGGTACTGGCGCAGTACAGACAAAGATTTTCTTCCCTACGGCGAGTCCTCTCTTCCTGGGTCAGGCGAGACCGATCCACTTGCATAGCCTCCTCGGCGGGAGGCACAGGCGTAGATTGGAAAGGATACTGTGGGAGAGGTGCCAAGAGATCTAGGTCTTTTTCCTGGCAGAGCTCCTGGTGTCTCTCAGAAAAACGCATGTCAATGCGGGTGGCCAAATGGATAAGTTCTTGCAGGTTGGCAGGAATCTCTCGTGCGGCCAGCACATCCTTGATGTTACTGGATAGGCCTTTTTTAAAGGACACGCAGAGAGCCTCGTTATTCCAAGATAATTCGGAAGCGAGAGGACGAAATTGGATGGCGTACTCGCCTACTGAAGAATTACCCTGGACCAGGTTCAGCAGGGCAGTCTCGGCAGAAGAAGCTCGGGCTGGTTCCTCGAAGACACTACGGACTTCAGCGAAGAAGGACTGTGGCTGTGGCAGGATCGTTGCGGTCTCAGAGCGGTGTGGCCCAAGACAAAGCCTTTCCAGATAGAAGACTCACTACGAACGCCACCTTAGACCGTTCTGAAGGAAATTGGTCCGACAACATCTCCATATGCAGGGAACATTGAGATAAGAATCCACGGCAGAGTCGGGAGTCCCCATCAAACTTGTCCGGCAGGGACAAGCGGAGGCTAGGAGCGGCCACTCGCTGCGGAGGAGGTGCAGGAGCTGGCGGAGGAGATGGTTGCTGCTGTAGCAGTGGCAGAAGTTGCTGTAACGTGGCGGTCAGCTGCGACAGCTGCTGTCCTTGTTGGGCAATTTGCTGCGATTACTGGGCGACCACCGTGGGAAGGTCAGCGAGACTTGGCAGCGGCACCTCAGCGGGATCCATGGCCGGATCTACTGTCACGATTCGGCTAGCTGGATGTGGATCCTCTGTGTCGGCGAGGGATTGGCGTGGACCGTGTCGGTGGACCGGTTCTAAGATGCTATTGGTATTCACCAGAGCCCGCCGCAAAGCGGGATAGTCTTGCTGCGGCGGTAGAAACCAGGTCGTATCCACTGGCAATGGCTCAACCTCGCTGACTGCTGAGAAGGCGTGGGACAGAAGGACTAGGCAGAGGCAAGGTCAGACGTAGCAGAAGGTCGGGGCAGGCGGCAAGGTTCGTAGTCAATATGGATAGCAGAAGATCTGGAAACACAGGCTTTGAACAACACTAAACGCTTTCACTGGCACAAGGCAACAAGATCCGGCAAGGGAGTGCAGGGGAAGTGAGGTATTATAGCCAGGGAGCAGGTGGAAGCTAATTAGGCTAATTGGGCCAGGCACCAATCATTGGTGCACTGGCCCTTTAAATCTTAGAGAGCTGGCGCGCGCGCGCCCTAAGGAGCGGAGCCGCGCGCGCCAGGACATGACAGCCGGGGGCCGGGGACAGGTAATTGACTTGGGATGCGATTCGCGAGCGGGCGCGTCCCGCTATGCGAATCGCATCCCCGCCGGCAATGTCAGTGCAGCGCTCCCGGTCAGCGGGTCTGACCGGGGCGCTGCAGAGAGAGGAACACCGCGAGCGCTCCGGGGAGGAGCAGGGACCCGGAGCGCTCGGCGTAACAACATAATTACTTACCATAGTAACAGACATAACATAGTTAAAAATTTTTATAAAAAGTCTAAAGTCTTTCACTTATGTATAAATGGTGAATTAAAAGACCCATTAAAGGTAATGAAATAAAACGTGGGGCAATGACATTTGAACGTTAAGTCACAGTTTCCTGCAATGAAGATATTTAATATTTTACATAGGAATCTTTTATATACAAAGTTACCAGAGACTTAAGTGACTCTTCTTATTACTAGAAAAATGATGTTATGTGTCTTGTTGTCTTAGAAAAATGTAATTAATATTCAGACAGGCTTTCAATAAAAGTGTGATGTACCAACCAGCCCACTAGGAGTGAATAAAGTCAGATTCTCAAAAAACTACTGTAATTTCTGTTCCAGCGATATTATTCACACCTTTTTTTTCTCCTCACATTTTCAAAGGTCTTTTGTGCTGCTTTGAAAATATTAAAATATGTTAAATAATTTTTTTTTTACAGCCATATTGGATTTTTTTGCACCAAAAATGCCAAGTTTGGCACCAAATTTTTTTGCCAAATTTTACAACCCAGAAAATTCTGGCCGAAACATCTCACGAAATATTCCATGGTTACTAATGCCCAGACAAGGGATAACCATAAATAAAACATTTCCAAGCAGAAAAAAAAATTGTAATAACATTTTTCAATAATGTTTTTTTCAATAATTACTTAAATAACACCTTCGCCCCTCCCAAAAAAAGACAAAGAAAAAATAAACTGTTTCTGTGATTTCTACACTATCAAAAAGCCGGTGTGAAATTGTTGATGAAAACGGGACTCTCACCCATTTAAAAATATCATGTAAAGCAGACAATGGCCCTCATTTACTATTGCAAACCCGACATGTTTTGTCGGGTTGGGCGCCAGATTCTGTCGCATTGCAAGGTCTGTCGCATTGCGCCAGATTTTGCACCAGAATTTGCGCCAGAATTGAAAAAAAACGACTAACTCTGCATTTTATAAGAAAACCCCCAAAAGGGGCGTGGTCGCCAGGTAAAGGGGGCGTGGTCTCCAAATATGTGGTATGACTCCATGAAATCACATTTTTCTAATTAGCTGAAGTCAGGAGATTGAGTTCTAAGGGATACAATTTAATAAACGCAAAACATTTACATCCAGTGGAGAATATTCTCAACAAAATAACTAATATGTATTTGGAGTGGTGTGGTTTTTATAATAAGAAAATAAATACCACTTTTTTACAGTGAACAATTGTTTTCGTTCACCGGGTCCTTCTTAATTAAAAGTGATTTATCAATGAATTGCTTTAATTAAAGCTAGATTAAACCTAATAGTTTCCTTTGACTTTGTCCAATTAATTAGTTACTTCAATTAAAGCAGAAGATGAATACATTTGCCAAGATCCATTTAAATCTACACTTCATGAACCAGGAAAAAAAAAATTTCATGCAGATATTATCATTAAATAATGGCTATTAAAAAGGTTGTCAGAAACGTATGATGTCATTCCGGTACACTTGGAATTTAATGGTGGACTTGCGGTTTGCAGCGAGGCACCCAACTTATCTGGTACATGGAGCGAACTTCGCTCCATGCTAGATGACGTGCAACCATAGTCCTCACGCTCCCTCCCATAGACATGAATGGAGGGGGCGTGGCGATGACGTCATGAACAAAGAAGCTCCAAGCTTCCGTGTTTTAAACGCTGCGGTGTTGGCCCAGAGATTTCGGAGGGTCCCAGCAGATGGGTGTCCTACCACTGGGACCACCAGTGATAAACTGTAGCCTGTAGAGGAATCTAGTTTTTAATTCCTATGTACTACCACTAGGGATGAGCGAATCGAACCTGCCGAAAAAGAATGTGAATATTGCTGCGATTCGATCACGTGAATTGCTTCATTAAACTCCATTTAGTGCGGTCCAGGCTCCAGGGCATCTAAAATAGCGGAACCACATGGGAGGACATGGGGCAAGGAATCCTGGAAAGGCGGGAACAATGGTAGGCGGGATGACCCTGAATCACATGCAGGATGCAGCTTATCAGCAGCCAGTCACCCCTGTGATGTCATAGCCTTATATAATCGTCAGCCATATTGCAGCCTGTCACTTCAGCCTTTCACTGCAGAAAGATAGATAGGGACAAAAAGCGCTGTGTTGCACAGAAAAGCTTTTTCCAGCAGTGACTCACCTCCTAGTCAAGTCAGTGTTCTGTTGCACAGAGAGAGGAACAGAGAGCAGTGTGTGTTTCACAGAAAAGCATTCTTACTGCATAGATTCACCTCCCAGTTACTGTCTACAGCGTTCTGTTACAGAGAGCAGTGTGTTGTACAGAACAGCAGCAAATCAGCTAAAGCACAAATCCTGCCTAAAAGCACTGATAGGGAAGGTAGTGGGATTGAGATAGAAAGTGCAATTATGGATGTAGTACACAGCGATTGTGTGCTGCGGCACTGGTGTGTACTGCTGGTGTTGTGCACACATACTTTTTTAAGCGTACTATAGCATTTTTCTGCTCTCAAAAGTGCATACCACATGCATACATCTAATTGGTGTACTATTTTGTTCCTGTTAAAGTCTCAAGGGCCTAGATACTGCGAAAGGCCAGGCCTTTTTTTTGTCATCTGACAGGAGAGGAGGAGCAGCCAGATGAACTAGAAGGTTATAAGGAAGGCGAGACAGAGGACCCAGACCCACCGTGGCAGTATGCAGTGGAGATAGAGGCTGGGAGTTCCTCCAAGTCACTTGCACAAATGGCACGATGCATGCTCAGTTGCTTGTGTAGTGACCGCTGAATTGTCACTATTCGGCAGCTGGATGACTTCTGGCTCTCCACCCTATTGGACCCTCGCTTCTGGCACAAAATGGGGGCCTTTCTTACACCCACTGAGAGGAAGGACAAACTTGACCTACTACAGAGACATCCTACTTAGTCAGTTGGCCGATGCTTATCGGCGCCATCGTCCATCCTCGCAGGTCTGACTCGGGGAGCCCTCTGCGCTCACCTTCCACTGCCATGGCTGTTGGGGAGGGGTGGGGTGGCCAGAGCACTACCAGCTCCATCAGCAGCAGCCTGAGTCTACAGTCGCTGATGAGTACCTTTCTTCACCTGCATAGTGAAGCAAATCATCATCAGCAGGTAAACCTGGAGCAGGACCTGAACCAGCAGGTGTTGGCATACCTTGATATGCCCATGCCAACACACCTTGAAGATCTGCTAGACTTCTGGGCAGCCAAACTTGATTTGTGGCCACAAACAGCAGAGTTTGCCCTGGAAAAGCTGTCCTTCCGGCAAGTAGTGTGCCATTAGAGTGGGTGTTTAGTGCGGCGGGGGCCATAGTAACCCCAAGAAGAACTGAGACATTACCTCAGCATTTTTATGGTAGCACTAGCTACCATAAATATTCAATTTCAATTTGAAAATTCATCTTTTAATCTTAGGGTTTATAAAGTCCTATGGTCTCCTCATCTACCGCCAAATCCAGGCTGTGCCATTCAGCCACTATATGTTCTCCTCATCTGGCGCCAACTCCAGGCTGTGCCATTCAGCCACTTTATGTTCTACTTATGCTGCTGCCAACACCAGGCTGTGCCATTCAGCCACTATATGTTCTACTCATGCTGCCGCCAACTCCAGGCTTTGCCATTCAGCCACTATATGTTCTACTCATGCTGCCGTCAACGCCAGGCTGTGCCATTCAGCCACTATATGTTCTCCTCATGCTTCTGCCACCTCTAGGCTGTGTCATTCAGCCACTATATGGTTTACTCATGCTGCTGGGCCTGGGACATTACCAAAAACATTTTTATGGTAGCACTAGCTACCAGAAATCTTCAATTTAAATTTGAAAATTCATCTTTTAATCTTAGGGATTGTGAGGCCCTATGGTCTCCTCATGCAGCCGCCAGCTACAGGCTGTGTCATTTAGCCACTATATGGTCTCCTCTTGCTGCCGCCAATTCCAGGCTGTGTTATTCTGCCAGATTATGGTCTCATCATGCTACTGCCACCTCTAGGCTCTGTCATTGTGCCACCATGTGACATGTGACTCCTTGTTGGATTTGGTCTTTTATTATTTTATTATTATATCTTAAAAAAAAAATTATTTAAATAAAAAAAAATTGATGGAAGAGTGATAACAGTGAACCATAACTTATTAAATGAAACATTCACAATCAGGGGGGTGCTGAGAGGCAGGGGCGCAGGGGCTGGAACAGGTGGTATATTGCCTGACGGAAGACCGCCAGCTCGATGCTCACCAGAATGGGTACTCAAATTTTTTAAATAAATTTAACCCCTTAAATGGGCACTGTCATCAACTTTATTTTTTGATATGTTGTAGTACTTATGTACTACAACATATCTCTAATATACTTCCATTATTTATTTTTTATTTTCCGTGGTGATATTTACGTTTAAAAACCGGCCACTAGGGGTCACCCTCCTAGTGGCCGGCTGCAGCCAGGCGTGACGTCACACCAGAAAAAGGACTGTTTTTGGCTGGGCAAAATCAGTCCTTTTTCTTTTCGGCTGCGCTTGCTCCCTGCCTGTCAATCAGACAGGCGGGAGCGAGCGCATTAAACGCCGGGGCTGCATGCATTGGCTGGTTATAGTCGCGCGCAGCCCATTCATCCCCGCCCCCGACATGTACACTGTAGTGGAGACGGCGCGCGCACACTAGTTATCAGTGCCGCGCTGATGCTCCACTACTGTTGCTATGCAGGCTACTCCTATACTCCTCCTCCCCGGGTATCACATGTGCAGATAAACAGGGAGGAGGAGACCCCGCAGCAGCCTGCCATGCGTTCGGCAGATCATCTATGTGCGCTCCCTACGCGAGCGCAGCATAGATGAAGTGAGGGCGGAAGTCTTTGCCTAGAAGGCGTCAGTGACGTGCGCCTGCTGGGAAAGCCAGCTTCCGGTAGAGGAACGAGCAGGGAGCAAGAAGACGTGCAGATGACCGCTATGTGAGTGCCAAAAATTTTTTTTAAAGGCAGGGAGGGGGTTATGGATAGATTACCTATAGGTAGGGACAGAGTAAAATAAATGTGAGATGGTGGGAGCTACTCTTTAAGGACTCAGCCCATTTTGGCCTTACGTTTTCGTTTTTTCCTCCTCGCCTTCTAAAAATCATAACTCTTTTATATTTTCATCGCCAGACTAGTATGAGGGCTTGTTTTTTGCATGACCAGTTGTCCTTTGTAATGACATCACTCATATCATAAAATGTATGGCGCAACAAAAAAACACTATTTTTGTGGGGAAATTAAAAAGAAAAACACAATTTTGCTAATTTTGGAAGGTTTACGGTAAAAATGACATGTGTTCTTTATTCTGAGGGTCAATACGATTTAAATTATACCCATTATTAGAGACTTTTATATTATTGTTGTGCTTAAAAAAAATCACAAACTTTTTAACCAAATTAGTACGTTTATAATCCCTTTATTTTGATGACCTATAACTTTTTAATTTTTCCGTATAAGCGGTGGTATGAGGGCTAATTTTTTGCGCCATGATCTGTACTTTTTTTATACTACATTTGCATATAAAAAAACTTTTAATACATTTTTTATATATTTTTTTTTAATAAAATGTATTAAAAAAGTTGCAATTTTGAACTTTTTTTTTTTTTTTTACGTTCAAGCCGTTCACTGTACGGGATTTTTAACATTTTATTTTAATAGTTCAGACATTTACGCATCCGGCGATACCAAATATGTCTATTAAATTAATATTTTACGCTTTTTGGGGGTAAAATAGGGAAAAAACGGACGTTTTACTTTTTTATTGGGGGAGGGGATTTTTCCCTTTTTTTTTACTTTAAATTTTAAATTTTTTTACATTTTTTTACACTTGAACAGTCCCCATAGGGGACCATTCATAGCAATACCATGATTGCTAATACTGATCTGTTCTATGTATAGGACATAGAAAAGATCAGTGTTATCGGTTATCTTCTGCTCTGGTCTGCTCGATCTCAGACCAGAGCAGAAGTCGCCGGGAGCCGGACAGAGGCAGGTGAGGGGACCTCCGTGCGGCGTTCTGAATGATCTGATCGCCCGCAGCAGCGCTGCGGGCGATCAGATCATTCATTGAAATTGCGTACTGCCGCAGATGCCGGGATCTGTATTGATGCCGGCATCTGAGGGGTTAATGGTGGACGCCCGCGAGATCGCGGTCGTAGGCCATTGCCGGCAGGTCCCTGGCTGCGATCAGCAGCCGGGATCAGCCGCGCATGACCCGGGCATCGCTCCGATGCCCGCGGTTATATACAGGACGTAAATGTGCGTCCTGGTGCGTTAATTACCAACGCACCAGGACATACAATTACGTCCTGCGTCCTTAAGGAGTTAAATAAAATAAAATAAAATTTACATAAAAATTCTCTTTATTCTCTTCAATTTTGACGACATATGGTCTCTCTGCTGCCACATCCAGACACTCTGCGGCAGTGATTCTAATAGTGATGCCTGTAATCTGCATGTCATATTGAATAACAGTATTATTTCACTAACACAGCACACTCCCTATATGTGTTAGGACAAGGAAAAGTGTTCTACACCCCTATTAAGGCTATAGTGTCTCCTCATGCTTCTGCCACCTCTAGGCTGTGTCATTCAGCCACTAAATGTTCTCCTCATGCTGCCGCCACCTCCACGCTGTGTCGTTTAGCCACTATATGGTCTCCTCATGCTGCCAACACCTCCACGCTGTGTCATTCAGCCACTATATGGCCTCCTCATACTGATTCCACCTCTAGGCTCTGTCATTGTTCCGCTCTGCTATAGTGATTCTAATAGTGACGCCTCTAATCTCCATGTCTTACTGAATAACAATATTATATCACTATCCCAGTACACACTTTATTCGTGTTACAGCAAGGCAAAGTTTCCTGCACCCCTATTGAGGCTCTCTGTAGGCCAGAAATAGCAATTTTTTATAGCGATTCGCTGCAAATAAATTCATACTGAACCAATTTTTTTCGGAAAATTCGGCGAATCGGCCGAATCAAATTTTTCAAAAGTGTGGCTCATCTCTAACTACCATTGTGATGGAATGAGGCATTAAATGTAACCCAATTTAAAATTATTCAATCATTTACTGTCTGTCTTCTCTATAAAAAAAAATGTATTTTTTAACGCCTTACAATTCCTTTAGTTTTTCATAGAACATAAACGTTATGTCCAATTGACCTTTTAGCTTGTAGATATGACTTAAGGGGTTAACAAGAATGTGGTACTAAAATTCAGATTTTGAAGATGATGTTCCAGCTAGACAGGAGGTCCCATCAATACAGAGTCAGCTGATCAGAAGGGGTTACTGGGTATGCAGTCTAGATAGTTCAAAAGCCTGAAGATCCACTTATACAATAGAACACTGGGAACAAAACCTAAACTACATGATATCAGAGGCACCTGGCAGGGGTAGGCACCTGTTAAAAATAGCCCACTGCTTACCACCATCGGACCTCAAGACCAAGCTCGGACTGGCTTGGTTTCAAGCAGTGCTGATTGGACTGACCAGCTTCCTGTCCGCAAGGCTGGGGGCCATGGAAACAGGGGAAAGCTGTCTTACAGTGCCGATCACAGAAGTAGACACCAGGTTAATATATGACTACTATTTACAGAGACATCTGAATGAAGTAGATTCTCATTAACACAGTGTTTAAAGAACTGTATTACCCCTTAGGGACACAGACAATTTTCATTTTTTGCCATAACTTTTTTACTTTTCCATCTACAGACCCATATGGGGCTTGATTTTTTTTGCACGAGCAATTGTACTTTGTAATGATAGTAAAACTGGCATAGTATCTTTATTCTGTGGGTTAATATTATTAAAATGATACCCATGTTTACACATTTTTTTTTATGTATAAAGTTGCCCTATTTTGACCCCCTATAACTTCCTTACATGTCCCTACAGTATATGGGGCTCTATGGGTACCACTTTGGACTATTACTATATTTGAATTTTTGATAACTTTTTAAAATTTTGTTCTGGGAAATGATGTGACCAAAATCAGCAATTCTGGACTTTTTTTTTTTTGTTTGTTTTAACGTTTACCCAGTTTACCGTACAGGATGATTACCATTATATTAAAATAGATCGGACAGTTATAAAAACAGTGATACCAATTTTATTTTTTTCACTTTTTTTGTAAAATGGTAAAAAGGGGCATATTTTTTTTTGGGGGGGGGGGGACGGCATGTTCAATTTCTTTTTCAAAAAACAACTTATTTTTACTATTTATTTAACGTTTTTAAACTCCTCATAAGGAACTCTTTATAGCAATCTATTGATTGCTATTACTGTTTAGAGATTGTCTGGCATTGTTATAGCATTCAATAGTAATATCAGTATATACTTGTACAGCCTGCCGACATTTTCACTCATTGGACCCCAGTGTTGGTGAATGTAAACACAGCAACTGCTTAAATTGCCATGATCAGTATTGATCATGGCATCTGAAGAGTTAATGGCTGATAGTAGCTGGGACTTGCCATCTATGAAGTGAGCACAGTTCCTGTGCTCGCTTCATAGTTGAAGTGCTGCTTAGGATCTAATTGTACAGGATGTACATTTGCATATGATCTGATAAAGGGGTTAAAATATTATTATTACATAGATAAGCTTTAAAAAATTAAAATAATTTTTTTTTTGTAATTTTGTAACCAAATTACAATACTTATCTTTCACAGTATAGAACAGGGGTACTCAACTATTTTTAGAGAGGGTCCGCTTATTTAGGTCTGACATCCGGTAAAGGTCCGAGCTGAACGCTAAGGCCTGGTTCACACCTAGCGGCCTCAGTGCCATGATGGAAAGTGCAAACGAGCAACTGAAGTATGGAGGGTGTATGAACTGAATACTGCAAGAGACTGTACCCTCTGAATATAATACTGCCGCACACTGTACCCTCTGAATATAATACTGACGCACACTGGGCCCCTGAATATAATACTGACCCACACTGGGCCCCTGAATATAATACTGCCGCACACTGTACCCTCTGAATATAATACTGACGCACACTGGGCCCCTGAATATAATAATGCCACACACTGAGCCCCTGGTATATTACTGCCACACACTGGACCCCTGAATATATTACTGTGACACACTGTGCCCCCTAAATATAATACTGTCACACACTGGGCCTCTGGTATATTACCCCCACACACTGTACCCCTGAATATAAAACTGCCACATACTGTGCCCCTGGTATATTACTGCCACACACTATTCCCCTGCAATATTACTGCCACAGGCTATTCCCCTGCAATATTACTGCACACACTATGCCCCCAAATACATTTTCGACAAACACTGTGCCCTGTACCGACTAATTGTATCTCTGTGCCCCAAAGAATTATTGATGCCACTGTACCCCCAGAATTAATGATGCCACTGTGCCCCAGAATTTATTATGTCATTGTCCCCCAGAATTAATTAGGCCACTGTCCCCCAGAAATAATGATGCATCTGTGCCCCCAGAATTAATTATGCCACTGTGCCCCCAGAATTAATTATGCCACAGTCCCCCAAAATTAATCATGCCGCTATGCCCCCAGAATTAATGAGGCCACTGTGCCTCCAGAATTAATTATGCCACTGTACCCCCAGAATTAAGGATGCCACTGTGCCCCCAGGATTAAGGAGGACACTGTTCTCCCAGAATTAAGGATGCCACTGTGCCCCCAGAATTAATTATGCCGCTGTGCCTCCAGAATTTATTATGCCACTGTCTCCAAAAATTAGTTATACCACTATGCCCCCAGAATTAATTATGCCGCTGTGCCTCCAGAATTATGTCACTGTGCCCCCAGAATTAGTTATGCTGCTATGCCCCTAGAATTAATGATGCCACTGTGCCTCCAGAATTAATTATGCCATTGTGCACCCAGAATTAATTAAGTCGCTGTGCCCCCAGAATTAATGATGCCGCTGTGCCCCCAGAATTAATTATGCCACTGTTTCCCCAGAATTAAAGATGTCCTTGTGCCCCCAGAATTAAGGATGTCCTGGTGGCCCCACATGAACTTTTCCACTGTGATTCTCCAGCTATTGCAAACTACAACTCCCATCATGCACAGACAGAAGGTCATGATGGGAGTTGTAGTTCTAAAACAAATGGAGAGTCACACATGGGGGAACACAAATTTTTCCTGAGCTTTGGCTCCCGTCCCAGGTCCCGCACTGCTCCGCTTCTCTGGTCTCTTCTAGTCAGGCCTGGCCAAAGCAGTTTATGTAGGCATCGCTAATCGTGCCGCCTGCATCACAGGAGAATCGTCAAATGGCCGGGCAAGGAACAAAGTGCTCCTTTGCCGCGACTATTAATTTGTACTGGCATCTTAAAGACACATATACAAATGAATGAGTGGAGATCCAGCTGGCGGTCCGGATGACTGATGGCCGCGGTCCGGTCAGGACCGTGGTCTGCCAGTAGAACACCCCTGGTATAGACTGTAGTTTGACTGTCTCGGGTATAGACTGTAGTTTGCTACAGAGCTGCATTCACAGTTCTGCTGGTTGCTATTGGAACGAACCTACAGTTTGTCAATAAATCCTAGAGAAAACTAGAGGCAAGCTCTGTATAGACAATGAACAACCAAGAATGCTGGGAAATTCTACTGACCTGTTTTTGCTTCTTATATATATTTTAACTCTGTGATTCTGCTGCTAGTAACCATAGGACCCCTTTGATCCACTCATATAACCCCTCTCCAATCTGATCTTATAACTCACAGTCATCATCAGAGGTTTACACGACTGTTGGAGCCTGCAGAGGAAGTTGTGGAATAACAATGTGGTTTATCAAAATTAGTGTTAGTTCCTCTAACCCTGGGAAATAAGACATGAAACTATATGTCAGTTTGGTGTGATATAAAACAATGACAGAAATAACGGCATATATACATTACAGTCAAGTTCTGTTTCTGATAGTAATCTCTGTACAATCTCTGTGCTACAGAATATGGTACAACGTTATTCTTTAACAGCTCAGAAGACTGATATTTGTGGAAGAGGTTTACAGGTTCTTCTGCATTTAGCACAGGGTGCAACTAGATAATGTTTGTGAAACTTTAGCTGCTTCTTTCCTTCAAGCATTTACCAGATACATGTAAGGCCATGATGAAGCCAAAACCTGATGTTTAAAAAAGGACCATTTGTCTACCTGGTCAATATTGTGGATCTATTGGTAAATTGCTACATGAAAAAGCTAAACTTCAGAAAAAATTTGGTTCGGACCGAATTTATTTGCTGCAAATCGCTATTAAAAATGGCTATTTCTGGCCTACAGAGAGGCTCACTGTAGAACACTTTGCCTTGTAGTGTTGAGCGGCATAGGCCATATTCGAATTCGCGATATTTCACGAATATATGGACGAATATCCGTCATATATTTGCTAAATTCGCATATTCGTAATATTCCCATTTTATTTTCGCATATACGCAAACGTAAAAATTAGCATATATGAAAATTCGCACATGCAAAAATTTGTATATATGAAAATTCGCAAATGCGAATATGTGCATATGCGAAAATTCGCCCGGCGGTCTCACACAGTAGTATTAGAGCCTTCTTTATACCACACAAGCTGGAAGCAGAGAGGGATGATCACCGTGATGTGTACTGTAGAAAAAAAAAACTGAATATTCGTAATTATGAATATATAGTGCGATATTCGCGAATAAAATTTGTATTGCGAATATTCGCGAGCAACCCTATTGCCTTGTCCTCACACGCATAGGGAGTGTGCCGTGTTAGTGAAATTATACTGTTAATCAGTATGACATGCAGATTATAGGTAGAGATGAGCGAACTTACAGTAAATTTGATTCGTCACGAACTTCTCGGCTCGGCAGTTGATGGCTTATCCTGCATAAATTAGTTCAGCTTTCAGGTGCCCCGGTGGGCTGGAAAAGGTGGATACAGTCTTAGGAAAGAGTGTTCTAGGACTGTATCCACCTTTTCCAGCCCACAGGAGCACCTGAAAGCTGAACTAATTTATGCAGGATAAGTCATCAACTGCCGAGCTGAGAAGTTCATTACGAATCGAATTTACTGTAAGTTCGCTCATCTCTAATTATAGGCATTGCTGTTTGAATCACTGCCGCAGAGAGTCTGGATGTGGCAGATTTTTAATGCAATTTTTATTTAATATAATTTGAATTTATTTAAATTTTTTGATTACCCATTCTGGTGAGCATTGAGCTGGCAGTCCTCTGCCAGGCGAGATACCACCTGTACCAGCCCCTGCCTCTCAGCACCCCCCTAACTGTGAAAGTGTGATTGTTTCATTTAATCAGTTATGGTTCATTGTTATCGCTCCAAGCTGTCTCAATGGATTCTTGTGATAATTCCACAGGTAATATGACGTCGACGATTATTATTTTTTTTTAATTTAAAGTTAAGACACTTATATTTGATTCCCAAGTTTAATGTCTTGGTGTTTACTTTGAACTAATACTGTATGACCACAAAACCCAATCTAACAAGGACTCCCATGGCGACACAATGACAGAGCCTAGATGTAGCAGCAGCATGAGGAGACCATAATTTGGCAGAATGACGAAGCCTGGAATTGGCGGCAACAAGAGGAGAACATATAGTGGCTGGATGACACAGCAAGGAGTCAGTGGCATGATGATGAAACAATAGGGCTTCACAACCCCTAAGATTAAAAGATGAATTTTCAAATTTAAATTGAAGATTTATGGTAGCTAGTGCTACCATAATTTTTTTTAGGTAATGTCCCTGGCCCAGCAGCATCAGTAAACCAATTAGTGACTGAATGACACAGCCTGGAGCAGGCGGCAGCATGAGGAGACAATAGGGCTTCAAAATCCCTAAGATTAAAAGATGAATTTTCTAATTTAAATTGAAGATTTATGGTAGCTAGTGCTACCATAAAAATTTTAAGGTATTGTCCCAGGCCCAGCAGCATCAGTAAACCATATAGTGGCTGAATGACACAGCCTGGGGGTGGTAGCAGCATGAGGAGACAATAAGGCTTCACAATGCCTAAGATTAAGACATGAATTTTCAGGTGACGGAAGCATGAAGAGACCATATAGTGGCTGAATGGCACAGCCTGGAGTTGGCGGCAGCATGAGGAGACCATAAAGTGGCTGGATGGAACAGCCTGGAGTTGGCGGCAGATGAGGAGACCATATAGTGGCTGAATGGCACAGCCTGGAGTTGGCAGCAGCATGAGTAGAACATACAGTGGCTGAATGACACAGCATGTAGGTAATGGCAGCATGAGTAGACCATATAGAGGCTGAATGACAAAGCGTGGAGGTGGCGGAAGCATGAGGAGACCATATAGTGGCTGAATGGCACAGCCTGGAGTTGGCGGCAGCATGAGTGGAACATATAGTGGCTGAATGGCACAGCCTGGAGTTGGCAGCAGATGAAGAGACCATATAGTGGCTGAATGCCACAGCCTGGAGTTGGGGACAGCATGAGAAGAGCATATAGTGGCTTATTGACACAACATGGAGGTGGTGGCAGCATGAGGAGACCATATAGTGGCTGAATGACACATCCCGGAGGTGGCAGAAGCACAAGGAGACCATATAGTGGATGAATGGCCCTCATGCTGCTGCTGCCACCTCCAGGCTCTTTCATTGTGCAGCCACATGGTCTCCTCCTGCTGAAGCTTCCACCTCCAGGCTCTCTGATTAATAAATCACAAATACAATTACATTTTCCCTTATAAATTACATATAACATAAAATATGCATCAAAAACGCTAGTCCTTGTTCACACACTGTAAAAAATACATATGAAAACACACAAAATGTAATATGCAATAACTACTGCCGATATTGTTACCTTCTGTGATTTTTTAGTATACATATATTTTGATATGTTCCATTTTTTATTTTAGGGATATTGCATATTACATTTTGTGTGTTTTCATATGTATTTTTATAGTGCATGAACAAGGACTAGCATTTTTGATGTTATATGTAATTTTTATGCTATATGAAATTGTATTTGTGATTTATTAATCAGCTCAATATATGTCTGTTAGGCGATACATGTATGTGTAGCTTATCTGCATTATTTAATTGGTGCTATGAAGATGTATTTGGAGTTTAATTGCTAACTTGTGTTGCAAGGGTCAATATCCTCTGGTATATACACTAGAGGGTAGTGCGAAGAAAAGGAACGGAAAAGGAACCACTTTGCCGGTATAAAAGATATCTTTATTCTTCAATGTTTAAAATTCGCCTCTTGTGGTATAGAATGCAGACAGGTGGGGGGTTGCGCAGGGACGCGAGAGTACAGAGACTACGGCTCCGTTCCCGGAACTTCTTCCGGTCTCCGCCACTGCTATACACTATGAAGTTGTGCCTAATGTTTTTTCTCCTGTGAAGTATATATACTAGAGTATTTGCCCTACCTGTCATGCCTGAAGAAGCTGCACATGCGCAGCAAATCGTATTGCATCTTGGTTCAAACAAAGTCCTTGTTTGAAATACTGCGACTCCTGCTCCATTCATTCCAGTCAGCACCAAGTTTAATCCTGTGTTACTCTGAAACTTCCATTTAGATTGAATTTACCTATCAGGAAGGTTGCAGACGGGACATCGTGCTAATACATACACTGTCTATTGTTGCATATGCAGGTACACAACCCGTAGCAGTAAGTGGCTGCTCACCCCTCCCCCATCCCTGGCTCATTATTATACCAGTGATACTCCACTATTGAGTGCCTTTGCTCTCTATAGCCTGCTGTTAGGGAAAATCAAAAGGTAAATCAAAGCTTCCCTCAAGTCTCTGACCACTCATAAAGATCATTGCAGCTGCCCCTTGTGTAAATAGCAGTGTACCTACTGATGTACAGTCTGTCCACAGTCCTGCAGTGTAATATCCTCTTTCTTTCCCTCTCACTTTAATTGGCAGGCTAATTTTCAGTAGCAATATTTCAGTACTTAACAAAACCCCTTCCTTGCTCTGCTGTTGTTTATTTTCTTTCTTCACTTTATTGCTCAAAGATTTGTAGTATTTTTCTCCTCTACAGATCCCAACGAATGCTGCAGTGAATGCCCAATATGGAAGTATGGCCGGTAAGTATTATTACTCACAAATTTTTGCGCAATGAGACTTCAACTTGGATCACACATATAGATTCAACAGGGAAATTCAAGCCTGGTTGAGTATATACCTAGTTGAGCATAAATTAGTTAAATACATTACAAGCACTTAAGTACATTACTTTCAGGAATAGGAACAGCTGCACAAGAGGCAAATGATAAATTCCCTCCACTACTTGCAAACAGACCAGCTCTGGTCTTGCCCCCTAAGATGTAGGGAATGAAAAATAGCTGTGTATAATGGAGGGGTCTTTCAGGAGCTCAGTAAGTAAGATCACTAAAATCACCTTGTCACTACTCTGCAGGGTTAATCTTATAAAATGATTCTGGTTTATAAGATTTTTTTTTTAAATGATAACCATCAAAAGGGTACTTCATTGCAGAACATCTAATCCCTTATCCCAGTGGTCAGACCCTCAGCAGTCCGACACTTATCCCCTATCCGGTGGATAGGGGATAAGATGTTCTGCAACTGAGTACCCCTTTAATAATTTGATAGACAGTAATTCTCCAATACAACATCATGTCTGCATCTGCTGTACTGTAGGTCACTGTGGGGAATGTGACATTGTTTACAGCCCTATATGTAATACCTTAATGCTACCAAGGAAACAATTTCAAAACTTTAGTACTAACAACAAGGATTTATGTAATTTCCTATTAGACTTTTTGTAGTTGTTCCAAATGGTGGATCTCTGCTTTAACACTTTATTGGCCTTTATAATTTCCAATTTCCTGTGTTTTTATTTATTAGTAGATTTTTTTTATTTGCCTTCGCTGAGTTGTGAATCTTTCCACTATAAACCATTTTTATACTAGTACATGTTCCAAAATGGAATCTGCTTGGAATACATAAAGATAGACAGATTGGACAAGAGCAGAGTGTACCTTTGGCAGAAGACACCCTCTTGTCAGCCTTGTATCCTGAGCAGCACATACACCGTCCAAATTATAATTGCCAATACTCCTACTGACTGAATGTGCCCAGACACTTGTATCATTCTGTCTACTTGCAGATTGCTCTTGCAAAAACATGATGCAATTACATGATAATACATTGCTGTATTGTACACATTCCTCATACAAGACATAGAAGGAATATTAGAAACATTATTAAGAGGGTTTCTGACAAAAGTAAAATATGTCTGAAAACTAAAATATAATAACAATAATGTAAAACATATTCATCAAGTGTAAATATTGCCATAGTCCCTTGGAGGACTTGTACTGACATCAAATGGGTACTCCACCCCTAGACATGTTATTCCCTATCCAAAGGATAGGGGATAACAAGTCTGATCACAGGGGGCCTGACCACTGGGACCCCCGCGATCTCCGTGCTGGCGCTGCAGCATTACAATCACAAAAGCGTTGGGCTTCCTTGATCGTAATGTCATGCCACACATCCTTCATTCTTGTCTATGGGAGGGGTGTTGGGACGGCTAGTACACAGTTGTCACACGTCCTCCCATAGATATAAATGAAGGGGGTGTGGCAGCTGTGATCGCCAGTCATCCGGCACAGAGCGGAGTTCGCTCCGTGCATCGGATGACTGGGATGCTGCGATGGAGATAGTAGGAGTCCCCAGCAGCCGGAACCCAGTGTTCAGACATGTTATCCCCTACCCTTGGGATAAGGGATAACATATCTAGGGGCGATTACCCTTTTAATGCTATGACCAGCGCTTGACTGATATGGTGATCTGTTAGGTACAGCCATCATTGTTGTAGTCTAGTCAAAAAAAATGAATCAGGGGGAGAGGGGCATGAAATTGTTGCGTGGGGTGGAATACATCAAATACAGCAGGTTAAGAATAATGCATAGGCCCCTTTCTAATATCTAATAGGATGACAGCAGGGTGGTAGCTATAAATTACTTTTGTAACTTTCAAAAAATTTCTCGTCATACATAATGTGCTCCAATAGACCATAGCCCCCTTGCTTGTAGGGTCATAAAATAGCTTTACCTTTACAATTTGCACATATTACGTTCACCCCATTCAGCTTAGCTTTATGAAAATGTCATAAAATATCACCCATCCACAGGATAGCCCACAAACGTCAGATTGGTTGGAAGGGTCCCAGAGAAGACAATAGGCATCCAGGCAGAGATTAAATACACTCTTTAATTTCAAACTTTGTATAGCTCAATAGTAGAAGCAAATATAAGAAACTTTGTAATACACCTATATACAAAAACACTTATTTCTTCTGCTTTCAAACTTCTTCCCTCTCTTTTCTCTTTATAGACTGTCCGAAAATCAGCTATGTTTGGTTTTGATCTGCTCAGCATTTGTCTTGTAGCTCACTCAGGGATGAAATTCTAAGCAATACAAGTCTATGGAGGAGGGAAATTGGAAGGGGAGACTGCGAGAGACAGAGAGACTGCAAAGAAGGGCTGTAAGTAATAGATTGCACCCCAGGGCTTTATACACCGTTTAAATTGTGTACTGTCTCTTATCATGCCTTTCAGTCTGCTGCTGTTGTTTAGTTTGGGCACAGCAATATAGAAGTGCAGGCTCTCCCCTCTGTGTATGTACAATTTATGGCAGACACCATAGACATAAGGGTTGCACCTGCGAGCTCTGTGGAATTGCATCAAAAACACCTTTGTCTATTTAATCTAGGCCTCCAGTAGTATAACAGAGCTGTCTTTAACTCATATGACTTATATATCACAGGTTTATGAACATACTGTATGAATGTAAGTAGCAAAATCAGGCAATGACAGAGGGAAGCCAATTACAACATAAGTTCACAAGTCAAAATCCTCTCACATAGGCAAATAGTAGCTTTCAGCAGCTGTGTGGCACAAATAATAATAGCGGAAAGAAGCTAACCTATCCAACTATAAGAGGAGGGGAAGAGACAGAGGTACAGAGGGAAAAGAAAAAGGAAAAAAGGGGGAGGGGGAAGGGAAAGAGGAGAAGGGAGAGAAGACATGGGGACAAGAGATGGTGGTCCACAAGAAAAACATACCTCACAGAACGGTCACAGGTCCAGGCAGTTCTAGCTCCAAGAGTCATATAGGGCTGCGTTGAGGTGGGCCCAGGCATTATACTGCCAGGGTGGAGGCCATAGGCATGCTGGGGGTGAAGGAGGTCCCTGAAATCTGTGGAGGAGATAAAGGTAAGCCATGGAGAACAGATGGACAGGTGTTTATCCACTTGGCAGCGACAATAAGCCAAGAGTTCTACCATACTATGGAGGTGAGCAACCTCCTGAAGCCAGGACGAAACATCTTCACCTTTTGTATACAATGGAGGTGAAGGAGATGGAGGAGGAATTGTGTTATTGTGAGGTTATGGCAATTGCATAATTTCCCATTACACTGCCGCAGGCTATGGAATTCTCCAGTCAAGCTTTGCTAATTGTCATTAACAGAACCATTACCAACAGAAAGTGGACACTTCTCTGGCACTTGCTGGATGTAGGTCCGCAATGAAGATTTCCAACTTCAGAGTGGTAGAGATAAAACAGTGTTTTTATTTGAACAAATTGGGGTGACAATGCGTTTCGAGGGGATAGCTCCCCTCTTGAGGACCTGATGAAGAGGGGAGCCATCCCCTCGAAACACGTTGTCACCCCAATTTGTTCAAATAAAAACGCTGTTTAACCTCTACCACTCTGAAGTCTGAAATCTTTATTGCAGACCTACATCCAGCAAGCGCCAGAGAAGTGTCCTCTTTCTCCAACGCCGCCGCAGACTGTGGAATTCTCCAGTTCTATGACCGTCCCAGGAATCCAGGGTACGGACGGACACGGGCTGCTGCTGCTATTTATGCCTGCCCCATTAGGTGATTTTCGGTCTCATGCTCGGAGCACAACACTATAAGGTGAGCAGTTTCTTTGCACACTATGGGGGAGATTTATTAAAACCTGTCCAGAGGAAAAGTTGCCCAGTTGCCCATAGCAACCAATCAGCTAGCTTATTTCATTTTTAACAAGGCCTCTGCAAAATGAAAGAAGCAATCTGATTGGTTGCTATGGGCAACTGGGCAAATTTTCCTCTGCACAGGTTTTGATAAATCTCCCCCTATATATTCTGTTAATACCAGTTAAAGGCACAGGATGCGCCGGTATTTATCCACTTTTTTTCCCATATAATTAGCAAAGCTTGGAACATTACCCAAAATGGCCTATTTCCTGAACAGTAGTTGAAGTAGACCATTGTAGTTTCCACTGCTAGCAGAACTTGTTTTCATTTATAAAGTTTCCTTTTTCACGTGTCATTAACTGTAATAATCGCCTTGTTTCATGGTGTAAGTATTGCAGAGGTTCACCATCCTTTCCTTTTCATTCTTTGAAGTCTCTAGCTCATTTATATAAAGTGAATCTATAAGTACAGTATGCTGACCATGGTTATTCCGAATGAATTTAAACCATTAGCTTCTATTTTAGCAATCTAGGGAATGTAATTTTAACAATTTTTAATAAGGTTTCAGGCTGACTTTGCTGAGCCTGGATGAATTTTTCTGTTAGCTGCAGGGGTGCCTAACATCCTGCTTTTAGCTCCTCATTGGTTCAGGTTGCACTACCTTTTAATTATAGAGGTTTTAAGGTTTTTATTGGTTATCATGTTTTTTTTATTTATTTTTTTTTTTTTTTAAGTTTCAGGACTAGGTTAACAAAGTAAAGTACTTGCTGCAATTCCCTAACTTTATTGTTTCCCTCAGAGCTAGTAAACCAGTTTTGCTTTGGGCTATGCTTGAAAGGGGAGCCTAAGTACCCTCTAAATCTCTATTTTTTATGTCCTTCCAAAATGCAGAAGCTGGACTTCTGCTAGGGGGTATAACGTGTGGGATACTGGCTGGCCCAGTGGTCCAGATGGTACACAGGAGAATTAGAACATACCCAGGGATGAGGCAGAGACTCTGTCTAATATGGGCAGGTGGTCAAGGCTGGTGATATTGATTTAGTCAGCAATCCAGGTCAGCAACAAATGAGTCTGAACAGTACAGAAGGGTCAGGCAGCATCAGAAACCAGGAAACAGGCACAAGTCAAAATATGCAGGATATCAGGAACAGGACATAGCAATTTCATTAGGAGCACGTGGAATCAACAATGCTCAGGAACAATTAGGACCCACGCCTGGCAGTGATCGACTAAGCTGACACCTACTTGTATTGACAGTAGACCAGGAAGTAGTGAGCAGTAGGGACCAAGCGCCATCAGAATGGTGGCAGATGTGAGCAGGGCCAGATTAAGTCTGCCTGGAAGATGGAGCACTTCAGTATCATGGGGCCCCCAAACAATCTACCCAAGACAGTCCCCCCTCCTATTGAGACTTGTTGCCAGCTAGCAGGGGTGGACTGACAACTCATGGGGCCCCCCATTCACTTATATAGATGCCTTGCCCACATACAATAAATACATTTTTCAATTCATCAAGAAAATATAGCAAAATAACTAAATTTTCCTACGTTTTTGGGGCAGTGGGTTCATTTCTATGCAATATATGTGCAAAATTACCCCTTAAGGTAAAGTAACCCCTTAAGGACCCTTTAAATTTTGCACCTAAAAAACCATATGATGGCTTTTTTTTTGCATATGAAGTTTTTATCGGTACCATTTTTGTTTGATCGGACTTTTTGATCGCTTTTTATTCATTTTTTAATGTTTTTTTGCGCGTTCGCCAGTGACCGTGCAGTTTAATTAATGATATATTTTTAGAGTTCGGACATTTACGCATGCCGCGATACCAAATATGTTTATTTTTATTTACACCGTTTTTTTTTTTTTATGGGAAAAGGGGGGGGGATTCAAACTTTTATTAGGGAAGGGGTTAAATGATCTTTATTAACTTTTTTTGTTCACCTTTTTTTTTTTTTGCAGTGTTATAGCTCCCACAGGGGGCTATGACACTGCACACACTGAACTTTTACACAGATCACTGCAAAGCCATAGCTTTGCATTGATCAGTGTTATTGGCGGTTGATTGCTCAAGCCTGGATTTCAGGCTTGCAGCAATCAATCGCCGTTCGGACGCGCAGGAGGCAGGAAAGTCACCCTCCTGCTGCGTCCTAGCTGATCGGGACATCGCGATTTTATCGCGATGTCCCAATCAGCCCGACTGAGCTGCCGGAATGCTTTTACTTTCACTTTTAGAGGCGGAGATCAACTTTGATCAACGCGTCTAAAGAGTTAATGCCGGACATCTGCCGGAACGGCGATGTCTGGCATTAGCCACGGGTCCTGGCTGTGGGACTGTGGGGGTATGATGCGAGCTCAGCTCCTGAGCTCGCTTCATAACCCTCCCGTGCCGCAGCGCCGGGTATACCTGGCGTTCTGCGGCAAGGGGTTAATGTAGGTTTTGTTATATTTAAATGTTACTTTTTGTGAGAAAATTAACATGCATAAAATTTTCCCATTCTGAACCCTATAACACTTTAGTTTTTCCGTATACAAGGCTATATGAGGGACCATTTTTTGTGCCATGATCTGTAGTTTTTATCGGTTTCATTTTTGTGTAGATCTGAATTTTTGATCCCTGTTTATTAATTTTTGTAACATCCCCCCCGATATCACCACTTAGTGCTCACTGACGTAATCAGGGATGGTTTTAGGCTTAGCGTGGCCCTGGGCAAAATCAAAAGTGGTGCCCCAAAAGTTGTAATAGTGCACTAACCAGATTTGCACATTTTTGGTCACTTCAAATATCATAAAAATATTTCTAAAAAGCAATTGAAAAGTCCCATCAAAACAAAAATTGTACCGATAAAAACTACATATCACAGCACAAAAAATGAGCCCTCATACATCCCCATATACAGAAAAAAAAGTTATAGGGATCAGAATAGTAAAATTTTATATTTTTGTATAGTTCCCCCACATTAGGTTGTAGTACCCCCACATTAGGTTGGCAGTTTAGGTCCCCCCACATTAGGTTGGCAGCATAGTTCCCCCACATTAGGTTGGCAGCATAGTTCCCCGAAATTAGGATGACAGCATAGTTTCCCCACATTAGGTTGGCAGCCTATGTGAAGAAGTTTGCGCCAGAAAAAGTGTACGGGACTTTGTTACTGTAATGTGTTTTCACCATGGCGTTGACAAAGTAGGGGGGGAAGTGAAGAAAGTTTTACTGTCTTCCGTTGTGAAGTCTTTAAAAGTTAAATGTACAAGATCAGAACTGAGGCCATGTTGCGTGGAAAAATGTCTGCTGTACCTGAAAGGGTTGACCAGTTGGTCGAGAACGCGTAAAAGGATCCCGCAAAAGCCAGCGTCCCGCGTGGGGATCATGTTTCTGTGTCCAGTCCGAGGTGGAACCCAAAAGGTCTGCCCCTTGTTGCCGGGTGGGTTGGGGGGGGGGTGTCAGACGAAGAGGATGCACTGCTATGTCACTTCTGGTGTGTGAAGAGTCCCAAGATGGAACCGGACAACCGACAGATTGCCGCAGCTGTGGCACAAGTGTTCCAGGAGTTAGCAGATCACCTGCAAAGCTCTCCATCGGGGCTGAAGACGTCCAGGAACAGTTGCAGGCCCCTGGTCACCACCGTTACCCAGGTAGCTATTTGGCGACAAGCCTGACTTAATCCAATATATGAGGGAGCACCTCCTTTCCTTGCCAGGGAAGCCCCTTTCCTCAATTCCTCCGGCCCAGTCCAAAAGGGCTAAGAGAGATGCTGAGGTGGCCGCCATTCTGGAGGAACTGAGAATGCAAAAGTTGGAGAGATATGGGCCGAAGCAGCAGCCATTCGAGGTGCGACAAGTGCCGCAGCAGGATACAAAAAACCTAGAAGCCCTGTACATAAGAAAGTTAGAGTACCCCCAGGAGGGTGAGCCACCCCTGGAGCACCGCTGCGCAACGGTGGTCAAGTACGTCAAAGTAAGGGGATTTGTCACCCATATGTACTGTCACCATGGGGGCATCCTCAAAGTGAACAGGAAGGCAGTGCAGAGGGATTAACTCCCCCCAGCTATGCATTCTCTTAAGAGCGGGGAGATTGTGGAATATACCCCTCTACAAAGCCTGCGAGGGGAATGGGCAGCAGCTGTCATCAGGCCAAAGAACCCTATGCAAATTCCCTTTGCCTACTTCCCCTCTGAAGACTGGGACTCAGATCCCTTCAGTCTTCTACCTCCAAGTGTCAAGGGAGCAGTTGTCCAAGAAGAGTATCCGGATCCACCTGCTATGGATCCCAAGTATCTGCGCCAAGGCTCCCCCACAGATGTGCCCAGGCCTACTCCTGCTGTTGAGAAGGTTTGGCCTTACCATTGGGCATCAACAGAAGTACCCAGACCTACTCTGATTTCCCCAGAGGTATGGCCTAACCAGCGGGTACCAACCAAAGTGCCTCGGCCTACTCTAACTGTTCAGGAGGTTTGGCCGGACCAAGAGGCACCAACTGTCATACCCCCAGTGGCGCAAGCTGCTGCTGTACAAGTGGTGGTCACTGTGAGTCTGACCATCACTGAATCCCGTTTGTCCCATGTCTCATGGAACACACATGTGCACCCCATGGAGGGGGCCCAGTCTCGTGGTCCTAGGTATATGTCACAGCCTAGAAAGCAGTTTGACCGATGAGGTTGGAATGGAAGAATACCTACATAAAATACATTTTCTATTTGTGTATTCGTTTACAGTAACTTCACCAGACTTGGTCGTATGAATAACTGACTTCTGTATGCAAGCACAATTTTTGTTGTTCCAGGTTTCTACTGCAACGTTTATGCCCAATGCCTGACAAACTTGTCAAGAAAGTTTTTACAGTAACCAATTGGTAAGTGTTGTGCCCGGCTTCGGCCGAGAGACTCTTTAGGTACAGGAGACTAACCTGAGCTCTTAGCAATTGAACTCTATAGTGTATCTGGACTACTGAGCGATACATGGACATCTGTGTAAATATGTCGTAGTAATATATTTTGTTTGCTATTATGCACAAGGGAAATATTTTTGGTCCTGCACTATAATTGTTGTAGTGTAATAAAATTTATATAATTTGTTGTACACCAAAAAGTCATAGTGTACTATGTTTCTGATGTCTGGTAGTTTTCTTTTAGGGGTTGTCCTGAACTAATTAGGAGAAGCAACATTTCACCCGATCACCAACATCATGTACAGCCAACAGTAAAGTCATGTACTACTCATAGTCATAAGTACAAATAAAGTATGTACACATGTTTCATGTACAGTAGGACTGCAACACTCACAATCACACAGTCCACAATGATGTCTAATATGTCTAAAATATCAAATGTGATATTTCTTGTGTCCTTGTGCTCAGAATACTTTGCTGGCCAGAAGGTATTCCTGTACTCACAAAAGCACGTAACAAAAAGTCAAAGGTAACAAAATTTCAAATATTATCTAAAAGATGTCCAGCATAAGAAAATGTCTATCATAAATATATTTAGAGTTCTGGGGAGAAGTGTGTAATGCCAAGGGACTCCAGTAGCTAAGGCATTGTGCAGAAAGCCTCCGGCAACCCAATCTGCCAGTGTTATGTCTTAGTAATGTATAAAGTGTTGTCATGCATAGTCAAATCTCTTAATATGCATAATAGCCATAGTCTAATGCTATGATATACATAGTCATAGTCCATAAGTCATGTTATACCATAGTCATAGGTATGTTGTTATTCTCCGGTAAATACAAAAATCTATCAGAGCATGTATGGACATTTATACAAATGTCAGTTTTCGTTAAACAACTGCCTGGGAATGGACGTTGGGTTACAATGCCCCAGGACTGCATTAGGCCCCACGGCCGCTTCGTGACTCAAAGCCCGACAGGACTTTCGTCCAGGGCGACTTCTGTTAAGTAGGGGGGTTTGTGATATAGTCCTGTACAGTACTTAGGCCCTGTCAGGTTGAGTCCACCTGTGTCCCAGGGGCTCTCCTGCAGTGTCTCCCCCATTGTGTTATCTTTATATTAGATGTATTACATATAAAGGACCTTTGAGGACTTTTGAGTTAGTCATATGATGTTGTTGTCACATATTTGTTACCCAGGGAGCACCAGCAAACCAGGTGACCTGCAGCTTGACCTTTGGGCTTTTATGCTCAGCCCCCCTTTATAAGAGGGGCAGTGATTACAATCTCTCTTTTATTCCCTGCTGAGGTCAAGTTCAGTCCAGACGTCTCAGAGCGAGTGTCCAGCACACCTGGAGGCCTCAAGCCTAACCTACAGCCACATGTCAGTAAGTCAAGTCATCTATGTCTGCTGTCACTATCTACAGTCAAGTCAAGTCTATTATAGTCAGCGTGGCTGTCCTAAAGTCTGTCAAGTCACTGCAAGTCCCATCAAGCTGCAAGGTGTTACTGGGCACCTCTCTGGGGTCCTGGCCTAGCTGTAAAGACTGTTACCATCTGTCTACCTCAGTAAAGCTACCATTAGCTCTAGCCTGGTCTTGGACTATTATTACCCTGCCTAACCTAGGGATACCGGAGCTACCTTCAGGGAGTTACTTAGAAAAACCACGCCCTGGCATCACGAATATTTAGAGGTTAATAACATCTGCCCCATACACCTCATCGCACCCCTATGGCACACCACAGTTCTGTGTGGAGATCCCTGTTTTTAAGTGACTGCTGACCAGGACCTGCATGATGCAGAGGGAGCGGGGCCCCCTTTCTTTCCTGGCCGTGCCAGGCCCGGAGCATGAGCTCCGAAAGCTCCAATGATAATCGTGCCCTGGACGTGAGAACTGCTTTTTTTTTTTTTTTTTTTTTTTTTTTATCCAGTCTGGCCAGTAGTAAAAACAAGAACATAGAAAAAAATTGAAAATATAGAAAAATAAATTGAAAAGAAGATACAAGTGTATTTATACAAAATCATGCAAAAGACAGGAAAAAGTTCCCTGTTGCAAAGTTCGCTTGTACATTAGTATCTTTTTTTATTCCTGTTGCTTCTGAATGAGCTCAGTTAGATTATAGATTAAGATTAGAAAAAAGATAATACATTTTTTTTTGCTGCTGCTTATCTGAAGTGTACTTCAAAACTCCATAAAAAATAATCCTGTGTAGACTCTAAAGTCAGGCGTACAAGACTTTCCAAGGCAAACATCCGTTCTTAATTTAATTGTCTGTCAGGCAGTGGGACTTCTGACCAGAACACTCCTTGTTTAGGCAGTGATTCTTTAATTCCCCGCCACCTGTTCCAACATATGGGAGAACGTATTCTTTAATAAAAACAACTTAAAGAAGCACTCCGGGAGTCTCAGAATGAATCAATTACATTAGGTAAATGCATTATAAAGTTATACAAAGTTACTCATGTCAGATTTAAAAATACATATATACAGGCAAAAAGGGAAAGGGGTTAAAGGTGGAAAGCTATTTTTTTTAATCAACTAGTGCCACAAAGTTAAACAGATTTGTAAATTGCTTTTATTTAACCCCTTAAGGACTCAGCGTTTTTCCGTTTTTGCATTTAAACTTTTTCCTCATCACCTTCTAAAAATCATAACGCTTTCAATTTTGCCCATAAAATTCCATATTATGGCTTATTTTTAGCGCCACTAATTCTACTTTGCAGTGACATTAGTTATTTTACCAAAAAATCCACGGCGAAATGGAAAAAAAATTCATTGTGCGACAAAATTGAAGAAAAAATGTCATTATGTAACTTTTGGGGGCTTCTATTTCTACGCAGCCCATTTTTTGGTAAAAATTACACCTTATCTTTATTCTGTAGGTCCATACGGTTAAAATGATACCCAACTTATATAGGTTTGATTTTGTCATACTTCTGAAAAAAATCGTAACTACATGCAGGAAAATGTATACATTTAAAATTGTCCTCATCTGACCCCTATAACTTTTTTATTTTTCTGTGTACGGGCTGGTATGAGGACTCATTTTTTGTGCCGTGTTCTGAAGTTTTTATTGGTACCATTTCTTTTCTGTCTGACCACAGTGCTCTCTGCTGACACCTCTGTTCATTGTCAGGAACTGCCCAAAGCAGGAGAGATTTGCTATGGGGATTTGCTCCTGCTCTGGACAGTCCCTGACATGAACAAAGGTGTCAGCAGAGAGCACTGTGGTCAGGCAGAAAAGAAATTAAAAAAGAAAAGAACTTCCTGTAGAACATACAGCAGCTGACAGCCTTTGGCTGTCCGGGCATGCTGAGAGTTGTGGTTTTGTATGCTGGGAGTTGTAGTTTTGCAACAGCTGGAGTCAAACTTGTTAGGGAACAAGTTATAGCGGAAATTTTGGGCAAAATCAGTTTATGGGGAATACTGTATGGATGACTCATGGATGAGCGCTTGTGCATCTCCAGCTCTTCCATAGAGATGCATAGAGAGTGTGTCAGCCTCTGCTCAACGTGGTCAACACAGCTTCATGCACACGTCACTTACTGCTTATGAAGCGAGAGCAGCTCCTGCGCTTGCATTATGAACACTAAATGCTCCAGGGCATACAGATATGCCCTAATGTGTTAAGAACCAGTTTCCAATGGTATACCTGTATATGTTCTGCATACAGGTTTTTAAGGGGTAGTCTAGGATTTTTGGTTCTTTAAATGTAAGACGGGCACAACAAAGTTAGTCTAGTAGTTAATATACTTCACTTACCTGTGTTTGGTGGTTGATATAAAATTTCGTTGTCTTTCTTTTCCCCCGGAAGTTCATTTTCTGCAGTTTACAAAATGAGTGTTGTCTCTGACCTTTCCCAGGTTTCTGTGTGGCCCGAGACAATACATCACAAGTCACTGAAAGGGGGCTTGGCTTCTTTGTCTGTTGTGTGTAAAGCCAGCCCCTTGATGATGTTACCGGCGCACATGTGCGTACATTCATGGTCACACAGATCCACAGTTTGTGTGCCAGGTTGTGCTGTGCTGCAATGGGTAGGGCAACCAATGTGTGTCAGGGAAATAAGTCACCTCCTACCTTGAAACAAAGCATCCTGGGAATTGTAGTCTGAGGGAGGCCACATAAAGTAGCCAGTTTCCAAAAACATGCCAGCAGCATGTTGGTGGACACAGCATATGGCCATAAACCACCAGCACAAGCACAGATCCTTGGTAAGCATGTCCATTACTGTCTGAGATTTAAAGGGGTACTCTGGTGGGGGAAACATTTTTTGAATTAATTGGTGCCAGAAAGTTAAACAGATTAGTAAATTACTTCTATTTAAAAATCTTATTAATTCCAGTGCTTATCAGCTGCTGTATGCTCCAGAGGAAGTTCTTTTCTTTTTGAATTTCTTTTCTGTCTGACCACAGTGCTCTCTACTGACTTCTACCTCTGTCAATGTCAGGAACTGTCCAGAGCAAGAGCGAATCCCTATAGCAAACCTATCCTGCTCCCCACAGTTCCTTACATGGAAAGCTTACAGCTTACAAATAGCAGTCGGCACTACTACCCCCGCAATTTCTCACCTTCAGCAAGTTGCCCACAGTATGTAACACTGCAAAGCTAGCAAATCTTGATTGCCAGATATGTTCCGTAGACCGCGGTTCCAAAGCCCCAGAGAAATAGCCATGGGTCTGATTAAGCATGCGGACGCACGCGCAAACAGCTGTTACCCGGCATGTTGATGACCTGTGGCGTACCCTGAAGATCTTTCCATGTTTGCACCTTGCAATGTCTGCACTTTTACAATGAAGAACTTCGTTATCTATGGACCGGTGAGTGACGCCCATCTTTCTTTATACTTGCATGTTAAGTAATTACACTTTCCAAGTGTTACGAATTCTGGAATTCTGGAGAAGTCTGGTATGATACAGACAGGGGGAGGGAGATGTATTTAAAAAAAGTGTAAAGGAAGAGTGTTGTAGTTGCCAAAAGCAACCAATCAGATACATTTTTTGCTTTTTCAATTTCTTAAAAGGCCTCTGAAAATACATTTGGTTGCTATGCGCAACTGCCCCACTCTTCATCTATAATGGTTTTGATAAACCTCATACCAGACTTCTCCATGAAATTAAAAGGGTGCTCCAGTGGAAAACATTGTACAATGAAAGGTTTTTTCATCTATTTTATATATTTTCTATATGATAAATCCTGAGTGTCCAAGTAGAGTTAAACGCATTGCCAATGTATTATGCTCCATTTGTAGTGTATATATTCAACACTGGATGGTGATGCTAATTATGTATGCAGGTGCAGCAGAGGCGTCACCTGTTGTGTCGTCACTTCCACATAGCATATATAAGCAGACTCACACAAAAAAAATTTTAAGTGTATGACTAAGGCCCTGCGGGCTGAAACGCGTCACACTGCATGAATCCTTGCTGTATCCCTTAGCAACATGCATTTTAACCAATAAAGAAGTTCCTTTGCATGAGAGTCTGCGCTGGATATCCCTTTCTTTGCCTACTATTTTTTTTTCCATATCAATTGGTGGCAGAAAGTTAAACAGATATGTAGATGACTTTATAAAAAAAAATAAAAAAATCTTAACCCTTCCAGTACTTATCAGCTGCTGTATACTACAGAGGAAGTTGAGGGACTTTCCAGAGTAGGAGCAAATCCCCATAGCAAACCTCTACTGCTCTGGACAGTTTCTGACATGGACAGAGGTGTCAGCAGCTGATAAGTACTGGAAGGATTAAAATTTTTAATAGAAGTCATTCACAAATCCGATGAACTTTCTAGCACGAGTTTATTTGAAATTTTTTTTTTCCACTGCAGTACCCCTTTGACAACCATTTTAAGACTAAACAAGTCTATGTTTGATTCATTAGAGTTAGATTTGGTGAATATGACTGTAAAGTCACTCTTTTCTATTCCATTCTAGAGTATGTGGATGACTAACTTATGTGTATATACACAAACTATATAACTTCTACACACTAACCTTTACAGAGCTAAAACTGAACATAATCTGAGTAATAGTTTATATATTAATAATAAGAAAAAAAAATGTACAAGTTATATGATCAGAAACAATACAAGAGATCACCATAGTGTGTAATGAAAATTGAAACTAAGAAATTAAAGTGTACCTGTCAAATCACAGAAACAAATAATTCTTATATATGTTACCTACTAGGTCATGCAGATTATATACATGTCTTTTTATGTGTCTAGCTTCTGTATTTGGCTCACAAATCCCTTTGTTCTGCTGCTCACTCATTCTGACATCAACTGCTTACAAATGGGTGTGTATGAGACAAGCACTGAGCCTGCCCTCATTCACCATGCATTTACTTCCTCCCTGAGTCTGCTGTTCTTGGTCTCTACATCCAATCACTGCAGGCTGCTCTGTAACCCCCTCCTCTCTGTTTAAATGCTGCAGTCTGATAGGACAGGTGTGAGCACAGAGGAGTGGTAGTCTCACCCTCACTTACTGGACTTTGTCCCTGCCTGTGCTTCAGCTTGGACACAGATGCTGCAGTAGGACAGGATTATGTTCTGGATGGTATGGGGATCTCTAGTGGGTTTTCTGTTATAAGCCATGATTGCTATAAAAGGAAATACATTTTTTTTTATGCCAATATGTACAACATATTAAAAAAAAATATTCTGAAAGTGCCGATTTAATAATAATAATAATAATAATAATAATAATAACCATTTTTGCTTTTCACAAGCCTTTAGTAGTTATTTGTTTCTCTGTAAATTGCAGACATGACATCATACGTCTCTGGAATAAATGCAACATTGTTCTTCTTGAGAACATCCCTGAGGAACTTCATAAATCTGTCCCTGAATGCATAGTTTTTCCTCAACTCCCTTCATGTCGAGTGACACATACATAAATCATTATTAATACACTTTACCAGAAACCCAAATACAGATGTAAAACATTTCTATTAGATGCTATGTTGGCCCAATACAAACAGCCCGGCACCCAATCCTACTACATAAAAGAAATGTATTATGTTTTTGCAGCAAAGATTTTTGAATGGTATGTCTATTTATAACAAAGATTTACACCTGAGGCTGTGTTCACAAAGAGCAAAATTGGCTGTTTAAAAAAAATAAAAAATAAAAATCAGCTAAAATTTAGCAGATTTTTATTGAATAATGTGCTCCATTTTTGTCAATGAAAAATTGTCTGTCAATGTAAACACAAGGGAATATTTTAATTGGCATGTTATTTATTTTCAGCCAATTTTGAGTTAAAAAAAATTGCAGAAACGAAAAGATTAAATACATTTTTAACTAATTTGTATAGAATTGTTGTTTACCACAAAAGAAGGCCAAAAAAAGTATGTGAACATAGCCTAAGTAATAAAATGTACCAAAGACATTGTGAAAATACTACTTTCTAGAGAAGAATATTTTTTACGAAAATTTTAGTTGGTGACCTATTATTGTAGTCATAAAGCCAGAGTGATAGAGATGATCATGTTTATTTGCTTACAGAGTACCCACAGTAAGGATAAGTTTCCACTTGCATTAACATTCATGTGGTCATGGCAGGAGACACTCAACCCCAAATGCAGTTGTGCACTTACGCTGGGGTGGAGCTCCTGCACTTGTGGTCCGTTGCTATGGGCGATCCCCAGCATAATATGCATACAATGGAGGATGCCTGCAGACGGTCATAAGTACCACAATGGCATCCTACACCAGAAAAATGTGTATGTGGATGCGTATGACATAATTTAGACATTAAACAACTACATTAAAGTGGTCCAAGGTGATAGGAGGTGCTAAACCCCAAGTGCAGTTGTGCACATACGTTGGAGTGGAGGACCTGCACTTGTGGACCCCAATATGGGTTCACTCCTGTGGTAGATGTAAACAATGACATTAGCTAACCCTCAAAACTGATGTAAAATTGAGACATTAGCCAGCATATCCTTATATGAAGGACATACCTGAGCCCGCACACCACGCCAAGGTTTCTCAAGTGGTGCGGGACCTAACACTAGCCTGCCTGTGCCGGATAAGCAAAGGCAGGAGCCAAATTACAGCAGCCTTAGGTCCAACTTGTAGACTGCTCCCCAGGTTACCTCCAGTGTGACTAGACACACATACAATGGGAGGGGGGAAGACAGGCTACAAGCCCCACCCTGGTTAATATATTGCCGGCCTCACAGGTGAAACCTTAATGCTACCCAATATGATAAAAGGGTGCATTAGTATAAGCTTTAACCCCTTAAGGACCAAGGGCGTACAGGGCGTAGTCCTGCTCTCCTGATATAACGCAGGGTTACACAGTAACCCCGAGTCATATCACGGCGGTCCCGGCGTCATAATGAAGCCGGGACCCGCCTCTAATAGTGCGCAGCGCCGATCGCGGCGCCGCGCGCTATTAACCCTTTAGCCGCGCGCTCAGAGCTGAGCCGCGCGGCTAAAAGTGAAACCGAAAGTGGCCGGCTAGCTCAGTCGGGCTGTTCGGGATAGCCGCGGCTAATCGCGGCATCCCGAACAGCTGACAGGACAGCGGAAGGGCCCCTACCTGCCTCCTCGCTGTCCGATCGCCGAATGACTGCTCAGTGCTGGAGATCCAGGCATGAGCAGTCATGCGGCAGAATCGTTGATCACTGGTTTCTTATGAGAAACCAGTGATCAACATAGAAGATCAGTGTGTGCAGTGTTATAGGTCCCTATGGGACCTATAACACTGCAAAAAAAAAAGTAAAAAAAAAAAAGTGAATAAAGATCATTTAACTCCTCCCCTATTAAAAGTTTGAATGACCCCCCTTTTCCAATAAAAAAAAAAACACAGTGTAAATAAAAATAAACATATATGGTATCACCGCGTGCGGAAATGTCCGAACTATAAAAATATATCATTAATTAAACCGCTCGGTCAATGGCGTGCGCGCAAAAAATATTCCAAAGTCCAAAATAGTGCATTTTTGGTCACGATCAATAAGCCCTATCAATGCAAAAATGGTACCGTTAAAAACTTCAGATCACGGCGCAAAAAATGAGCCCTCATACCACCCCATACACAGAAAAATAAAAAAGTTATAGAGGTCAGAAGATGACAATTTTAAACGTATTAATTTTCCTGCATGTAGTTATGATTTTTTTCCAGAAGTCCGACAAAATCAAACCTATATAAGTAGGGTATCATTTTAATCGTATGGACCTACAGAATAAAGATAAGGTGTCATTTTTACCGAAAAATATACTACGTAGAAACGGAAGCCCCCAAAAGTTACAAAACGGCGTTTTTTTTTTCAATTTTGTCGCACAATGATTTTTTTTCCATTTCACCATAGATTTTTGGCCAAAATGACTGACGTCATTACAAAGTAGAATTGGGGACGCAAAAAATAAGCCATCATATGGATTTTTAGGTGCAAAATTGAAAGAGTTATGATTTTTTAAAGGCAAGGAGCAAAAAACGAAAATGCAAAAACGGAAAACCCCCCGGTCCTTAAGGGGTTAAGCATCAGCTTTAAGCATCAAAGACGGAAACCTTAGCATGGTGTGCGGGCTGAGGTATGTCCTTTATATAAGGATATACTGACTAATGTCTCAATTTTACATCAGTGTTGAGGGTTAGCTAATGTCATTGTTTACATCTACCACAGGAGTGAACCCGTATTGTGGTCCACAAGTGCAGGTCTACCACTCCAACGTAGGTGCACAACTGCACTTGGGGTTGAGCACCTCCTATCACCTTGGACCACGTTAATGTAGTTGTTTAACTTTCCACTTGTTTTTTTTTTCTGTCAGTTTTTGGAATACTGCCACTGCAGTTTTTGAGCAAGAGTCATAAGTGGATCCATAAGTGAGGAGACGTGTAAGTTCTTCCTTTATATGTCCTATTACTTTTGAATACACTTCTGGCTTTGGCTCAAAAACTGCAAGTGGCAGATATCTAAAAACTGCCAGAAAAAAAACAAAACTAGTGGAAGCCTAAATGTAACATATTCCTCACAAAATCAGAACCACACCTTTGCAGGGGTTGTGTCTGGTACTGCTAATTAGGCCCCATTCACATTTCAGACTTTCCCGGAAAAAAACCAAGCACTAGGACCACTTGGAAATGTGCCATCTCGATAGATGACAATGGATTTCTGAGCAGATTCTGTAGAAAGAATTGACATATTCATTCTTTCTGTGGAGTGAAATGTGAATTTTCCACTGCAGATGTTTTAACGTCAGAATAATATATTTATCTTAAAGAATACCTGTCACCAAACTAAACTTTTAACCCCTTAACGACGCAGGACGTATATTTACGTCCTGCACCGGCTCCTGCGATATGAAGCAGGATGGCGCCGCGATCCCGCATCATATCGCGTCGGTCCCGGCGCTCATCAACGGCCAGGACCCACGGCTAATACCACACATCTCCGATCGCGGCGATGTGCGGTATTAACCCTTTAGAAACGGCGGTCAAATCTGACCGCCGCTTCTAAAGTGAAAGTGAAAGTGACCCGGCTGCTCAGTCGGGCTGTTCGGGACCGCCGCGGTGAAATCGCGGCGTCCCGAACAGCTTGCAGGACACCAGGAGGGCCCTTACCTGCCTCCTCGGTGTCCGATCGGCGAATGACTGCTCCGTGCCTGAAATCCAGGCAGGAGCAGTCAAGCACCGATAACACTGATCACAGGCGTGTTAATACACGCCTGTGATCAGGATGAGAGATCAGTGTGTGCAGTGTTATAGATCCCTATGGGACCTATAACACTGCAAAAAAAAAGTAAAAAAAAAGTGTTAATAAAGGTCATTTAACCCCTTCCCTAATAAAAGTTTGAATCACCCCCCTTTTCCCATAAAAAAATAAAACAGTGTAAAAAAATTAAAAATAAACATATGTGGTATTGCCGCGTGCGTAAATGTCCGAACTATAAAAATATATCATTAATTAAACCGCATGGTCAATGGCGTACGCGCAAAAAAATTCCAAAGTCAAAAAAAGAGCATTTTTGGTCACTTTTTATACCATTAAAAAATGAATAAAAAGTGATCAAAAAGTCCGATCAAAACAAAAATCATACCAATAAAAACTTCAGATCATGGCGCAAAAATTGAGTCCTCATACCACCCTGTATGCGGAAACATAAAAAAGTTATAGGGGTCAGAAGATGACATTTTTAAACATATACATTTTCCTGCATGTAGTTATGATTTTTTCCAGAAGTGCGACAAAATCAAACCTATATAAGTAGGGTATCATTTTAACCATATGGACCTACAGAATAATGATAAGGTGTCATTTTTACCGAAATATGCACTGCGTAGAAATGGAGGCCCCCAAAAGTTACAAAATGGTGTTTTTTCTTCTATTTTGTCGCACAATGATTCTTTTTCCTGTTTCGCCGTGCATTTTTGGGTAAAATTACTAATGTCACTGCAAAGTAGAATTGGTGACGCAAAAAATAAGCCATAATATGTTTTTTTAGGTGGATAATTGAAAGGGTTATGATTTTTAAAAGGGAAGGAGGAAAAAACGAAAGTGCAAAAACTGAAAAACCCTGAGTCCTTAAGGGGTTAATATATTGTTCCTTATGTAATTATAAGACACTTTGCTATTTACTTGCTGTTAAAATTCTCAACCTTTATATGTTTATAATCTGATTGAATAAATGACCACTAGGTGGCTCTGTTCTGTTCCCTGCTGCAAGTAATACAGCCTGGCCAAAGACCAAACTCAGGAAGTGCATGCGGGACATGGAGAGGCACAGTTCTCGCAGGCTTCAGTGACGTTGCGCCTGCTGGGGAATGCCCATGTTCTCCTGCCGGGAACTCACACAATGTGAGCAAGGGGAAAGGTATGATACAGAGCTTTTTAATGCTCATAAAAAATATAATCTGAGTTAGTTTAGAAACTATGGTTTGATGACAGGTACTCTTTAATGCTGTAAGAGATAACTTACTGAGCAGTAAGAAATAAAACGTATGGAGTAGATAAATTCCAAAAATGCAGCTGTAGTCCTTTGTAAACCTGAATATCCATATTTGCATATGAATAACATTTTATAGTTTCTAGGTAACGGAAATGTTGACACAGGAAAATAAAAATTGTAATATGTTGAATTTCTAAGGTACTTACAGTATTTATAATTCATACAATAATGAATGTCATTGTGTTCCGGTCATAAACTACCCATTATAGAAACAAAAGTATATATTTATTCTGAAAACATTACTCTAATGTTAAACAGGTTTTCCAGGAGGGAAAACTACAGCTAGCCCATCGACATTATAGGATATCAATAGTTAATCAATGGGGTATCGACACTGCTTTTCTCTATAGCTTCCTGTTTGGTATAGTTGTCTATATAGTAAGCTGGTGCTTATAGTTTATTGAATAAATGATTCAGCTTACTGTACGGAGGCAGTGACCAGGATGAGAGGCAGAAAGATGTGTGCGGTGATATTTCAGTGAAAATGCGGATGTCGGGTTGGAGCTCCTAAACAGGGATGTCTGCTTCTCAGCATAGGGACCCCCCAGTGAGCCCTCGATTCATTGACCAGTCCAAGCCTGTTTCTGCCCTCTAGGGAGAGAGGGTTGGACTTGGGAGACTCCTCCCTCAAAACCTTCTAGTGGCTTGTAGAGAAGCTTGTCTGAGGGAAGGTCATGCGACCCAAACCTCATGCATCCTTTCATATTTTCCCCCAGTGGTGGCAGTACAGAAACATTAACATACGTAGGAGTGCCAAAAAATGCGTTGCATTAGACAGGCTCCACTAACAGGAAGTGTTCTACAGCCGCACAACAACCTTCATTGTAGAGCAGCTGGTAGATGGCACTAGGACACCGTACAAAGGCTGAAGGCTTAATTCACAAAGTCATTATTAAACATAAATCCATACCCCATGTACAGCCATGTTTTGTGAACTTACTTCCCATTTATATGATTCAGAGATGCTTCTATAGACTGCAAAGCTTTCCAATGAACTGCTGGTTGATTGGTTAAGGCCTTCAATGCACCCTAAAAAAAAACATTTGATAAAACCCTCTATAAAACAAAAGTCAAATTAACAGTAAAAAAACCACTTTATTAAATTAAAAATAAATTTGCCCAAAAAACTCCTAAAATACAGTAATGTATTTTTGTAAAATGGTGCAAAAATTTATCACCATGAGACATTATTTTTTTTATTTACAAAAATAGAATAGAAAACTATCTCCTATAAAACACTCAAGAAAGTCAATATACCATGCCTAGTCCTTAAAGGAACTCCGCAGACAAAATGTATACATTCTATTATTCTGAAAGCAGAACCTAAGGGGTAGAGAATGATATAGGGATTATCTATGTGATACACTTTATATCATGCCATGCTTTTTCAGACTATAGTCTTGGCATAACACATGAATTTTGTAACAGGCGACAGGGGTGAACCCACTGGTCTACCAACCAGTTTGGCCACACTGCGGAGCGTTTGCTCAGGCAACAGGGAATGGTTGGAGGTATCTTATATAGATGTAGGTAAGGTATGACAGGTAGGAGAAGGATTAGGTAAATGACCCTTTAAATTTACAAAAACTGTCAGGTGAATGCTCTAGAGGCCATAGGGAGAACTGCAGCAGAGAAAACAGAATGGCGGCTGTGGCCAGGAGGAGAGATGCAGGCATGGACTGGAAGCATGCAGCATGGGTAAGTGCTGAGATGCCGGAGGAAGCCACCCACTGGCATTACAAATTCTGTCCAGACAATTTCTTTAGAATCAATCACAAATTTTTACAAAGTAAAAGGACTTTCTATCTAGTGTTCTGATCATCACCAGTAGATGTCACTGTTTCTACTGTATCTGATTGATAAGCTGTCAACTTCAGATAAATAAAAAAAAAAAGAAAAAAAGAAAAAAACATGATAAATGTCCTATCACTATATAGGATAATGTATTTTACTTTCCTCGTAAAGCTACTCACAATCTTTTAGGTCTGGTTTGTACATCCACAAGTTTATTTTTATTTTTTTTTTTTTTATAGAGATAAACATAACTCAAACTGTGCAACATGAAGAATAAAGCTATTCTGCAAGGAATTCTGAACCACACGATAAATCACACTGAGCAGTTCACTTCTGCCATAGTAAGGTTTATTATCACTGTACTTTTACGCACTGCTTTTGGCGGTCTCACTAACTTTCCAGTCACTGCAGCGGACAGGAGCTCAAGCAGTTATTATATTGAATTAATTGTATCTGAAAGCGAACCAAGCCCAGCCAGACACCGACAATCAGTTGAACAAAATAGTTTATTAAATGGTACACAGCCCTTTTAAGCAGTTCTTTAAAGGGGTACTCCGGTGAAAACCTTTTTTCTTTTAAATCAACTGGTGGCAGAAAGTTAAACATATTTGTAAATTACTTCTATTAAAAAATCTTAATCCTTCCTGTACTTATTAGCTGCTGAATGCTACAGAGGAAATTATTTTCTTTTTGGAATGCTCTCTGATGACATCACGAGCACAGTTCTCTTTGCTGACGTTATTATAATAATAACAATAACACTTTATTTATTGTTGTCCTTAGTGGGATTTTAACCCTAGTCCCCAGCACTGCAAGGCAGCAGTGCTAACCACTGAGCCACCATGCTGCCCTTAGCATACATCTGCTAAGCATGGTTGCTAAAATGGACAGAGATGTCAGCAGAGAGCACTGTGCTCGTGATGTCATCAGTGTTCCAAAAAGAAAGGAATTTCCTCTGTAGCATTCAGCAGCTAATAAGTACTGGAAGGATTAAGATTTTTTAATAGAAGTAATTTACAAATATGTTTAACTTTCTGCCACCAGTTGATTTAAAAGAAAAAAGGTTTTCACCGGAGTACCCCTTTAAATGGTTTGAGGGCCTCAATCTCCCTAGAAGGCCTCACCCAGTTGTGCCCTGCTCTGTCCTATTATGCCACCATAGGTCTTGGAGAGGCTACTTTCTACCACAGCTTTCCCTGCCAGTATATAAAACAACCTATGTATTGTGTCAAGAAGTATTGTAAAGCAACTCGCTATAACAATGTTATTAGCCATAGAGCTAAGAGCTTTCATAAAAACTGTGTTCTTTACCTTGTAAGCTGTGATGTCACATCCCAGTGATGTGAGGGGGTAGCTGGTATTACTGCTCATTAAATTTATGACTCAGTAGATAAGGCAGCAGGAAGCTGGTCTTAGTCACTGTAGCTGGTAGAGTGTCTAGGATCTACAATTCCAACTGCAAATTCTTTAGGCAAATGTGCCACAGGATGCTATATGAAACGTATATGCCTTCATGCCCAACTTGAGACGCCCAACAGGGTACTAGAGCCAACTTTCAATTTCACAGTTTGTGGACAGTTGCATATATCATCATTATATTCACACATACAAAGTTTCATTCAATTCTCCTTCTAGGTGCCTTTTTTTTCTAACAATAAGTGTATATGTATTTGTGATTTTTTTTCCCCCTTTGTTGCATGCATTACGTTTTTTTTTTTTTTCAAAAGTTGTATGGTTAACACTGATAAAACTAGGACACGGAGAAAGAAAGAAGCACTGTCGCACTCACTGGTCCAGGTGTAAATTCTATACTGAAGATGTTCAACGGGTACACATGTCAGTAATGCGGGGGAACCTCTGCATTATTGACATGTGTACCCACTGAACATCTTCAATAAAGAAGTTACATCTGGACCGGTGAGTACGACAGTGCTTCTTTCCTACATTGCATTGATCTACTTCACAAGCATGTCAGAACCGCAGAAGGCCCACACAGGTGTTCCACATAGCCACCCTCACTGGATCTACACACAGAACAGTGATCATTCATCTTGAAGTGCCAGCCATCTATTTGCTACAATGTGTCTACTAATAAAACTAGACCTTGCCACCATACAGGGAAAATGGAATGAAAGAAATATACTAAAAGGTCTACCTACAAATTGCTTCCAATTTGACCAGTTTTTATCTTTTATACTTGGGGTTTTCATAACATAATAAACTATTAAGTGACATTATGTAGAGTGACAGCTCTAACATCCGATCAGAAGACCTCTAAAGCTTACTCAGATTTGTGTGGAGGGTCCTGTAAAGTGCTCAGTGTTTAGAGCTCTTCATAAAGCATAAAGGGTCCGCCTAATGGGCACATACGATAGTGGTGTCTTAATGGATTTGTCAACACTCTTGAGGGCTCAAAACTACAGATTTCCAAAAAAGTTGAATTGTTCTTGCATGTGATCATATTGTAGGATTCAGAAAAATAATTATATAGGGGAATGAGGGGCTGGGCCCCCAATCCTAGCTCCTGACCAGAGTCAACCCCCAGATTAAGAGTTTTGAAAGGCACATTGGGGCTGGCGGCATCCCAGGGAGGTAGCCATTATGCACTGGATTTATCAAGAGGTGCATCCTTTTTTATGAATTCAGAAGCATGAGGTGAGGTGAGGCATTATGGAGCACAGGACAGTAGGGCACCATCCTCAAAAATCTAAGCAAGCTCTCAGCTGGCATAGAGAAACACTTCAATTTACACCTGCTAGCATTTGAGTAAATTTGGCGTTCAGGGTGACCACGTCCCCTCCCTCCCGCCATGTCCACTTTGTACGGTGGATATGTTTAAAAAATGCTTGTGCAAAAATTTAGCAAATTTGTGGTACTTTACCTCAGGCCCAGGCAAAATAAATGCCCCCTTATACTGTTTGTTTTAAAAATATTTTTTGCTTGGTAATTAAATAAAGATTCTATATTTTATAAAGATTAGCGGTTTTGGGCTTCTTTGTCGATTTTTTTATGTTTTGGAAGACTGTCGTTTTCTGGGGTTTATACACTGCTCAAAAAAATAAAGGGAACACTTAAACAACACAATTTAACTGCAAGTCAATCACTCTTCTGTGAAATCACACTGTCCACTCAGGAAGCAACACTGATTGACAATCAATTTCACATGCTGTTGTGCAAATGGAACAGACAACATATGGAAATTATAGGCAATTAGCAAGACACCCCCAATACAGGAGTGGTTCGGCAGGTGGTGACCACAGACCACTTCTCAGTTTCTATGCTTCTTGGCTGATGTTTTGGTCACTTTTGAATGCTGGTGGTGCTTTAACTCTAGTGGTAGCATGAGACAGAGTCTACAACTCCCACAAGTGGCTCAGGTAGTGCAGCTAATCCAGGATGGTACATCAATGTGATCTGTGGCAAGAAGGTTTTCTGTGTCTGTCAGCATAATATGCAGAGCATGGAGACAGGCCAGTACATCAGGAGATGTGGAGGAGGCCGTAGGAGGGCAACAACCCAGCAGCAGGACCGCTACCTCCGCCTTTGTGCAAGGAGGAACAGGAGGAGCACTGCCAGAGCCCTACAAAATGACCTCCAGCAGGCCACAAATGTGCATGTGTCCATTCAAACGGTCAGAAACAGACTCCATGAGGGTGGTATGAGGGCCCTATGTCCACAGGTGGGGGTTGTGCTTACAGCCCAACTCTGTGCAGGACATTTGGCATTCGCCAGAGAACATCGAGATTGGCAAATTCGCCACTGGCACCCCGTGCTCTTCACAGATGAAAGCAGGTTCACATTGAGCACACGTGAGAGACGTGACAGAGTCTGTAGACACCGTGGAGAATGTTCTGTTGCCTGCAATATCCTCCAGCATGACCGGTTTGGCGGTGGGACAGTAATGGTGTGGGGTGGCATTTCTTTGGGGGGCCGCACAGCCAGAGGTAGCCTGTGCTTGCCAGAGGTAGCCTGACTGCCATTAGGTACCGAGATGAGATCCTCAGACCCCTTGTTATACCATATGCTGGTGCGGTTTGCCCTGGATTCCTCCCAATGCAAGACAATGCTAGACCTCATGTGACTAGAGTGTGTCAGCAGTTCCGGCAAGAGGAAGGCATTGATGCTATGAACTTGCCCGCCCGTTCCCCAGACCTGAATCCGACTGAGCACATCTGGGACATCATGTCTCGCTCCATCCACCAATGCCACATTGCACCACAGACTGTCCAGGAGTTGGCAGATGCTTTATTCTAGATCTGGGAGGACATCCCTCAGGAGACCATCCGCCACCTCACTAGGAGCATGCCCAGGTGTTGTAGGGAGGTCATACCGGCACGTGGAGGCCACACACACTGCTGAGCCTCATTTTGACTTGTTTTAAGGACATTACATCAAAGTTGGATCATCCTGTAGTGTGGTTTTCCACTTGATTTTGAGTGTGACTCCATATCCAGACCTCCATGGGTTGATAAATTTGATTTGCATTGATAATTTATGTGTGATTTTGCTGTCAGCACATTCAACTATGTAAAGTCAAAAGTATTTCATGTGATTAATTAATTAATTCAGATCTAGGATGTGTTCTCTTAGTGTTCCTTTTATTTTATTTTTTTGAGCAGTGTATATGCCTCTGTATATGTTATTTTGGCACAGATTAGCCACAGTAGTAGTTTCTGCATACCTAATTTGGGTACTTCTTGACCAGAAAGCAGAACAAGCTGCACTCAGTTGGCTCTTTCTGTTCCCATTCACTGTCAATTGAGCCTTTTTTCCAGGGCTTACGTTTTACTCTGTGGAGACGGATTGAGCTTGTATTTTCTCTTTGGCAAGAACTGGGCTTTGGAGTTCCTTGCTCTAAGCATAATTTTATGATTTGTCTAATCTCTTTTACAGAGAAGTAAAAAGGGATTCCTATGGCACAACTTCTTTATGTGAAATTAAATGGGGAATATTTTTCAGATACATATTCTGCCTATTTAAAGGGATACATATTCTGCCTACCTGTCATCAGATTTTACCATATATAATGCGTGGCAACATGTTATATGTGGTAAAATCTTTTTCCCCTCAATCCACAGAAGACGTTCCTGCCCAAAGTGAGGATGTAATGTTTTAAAGTGTCCCCCGATCAGCCTCTTATGTAGTCCCTTGGGCCGGGAGCTATGCTCACCTAGTCACGACAGAGCAAAGCAATGAGTTAATTTGGTATAAAGGACAGAAAACAGCAAAGAAGGTAGAGAGAGAATGGAGTAAGCAGGGAGGGGTGGAGGTGTGGAGACAGGAGAGTATTTCCATTTTAAAGAAATTTTAAAGAAAGTATTTCTCACAGGAAAGGATTGCAGTAACACATGTTTTGCTATACACATGTTCCCTTTGTGTGTATTGGAACTAAACCAAAAAAGGGAGGAAAAAAGGCAAATTGGACATAATGTCACATCAAACTCCAAAAATGGGCTGGACAAAATTATTGGCACCCTTTTAAAATTGTGGATAAATAAGATTGTTTCAAGCATGTGATGCTCCTTTAAACTCACCTGGGGCAAGTAACAGGTGTGGGCAATATAAATATCACATCTGAAAGCAGATAAAAAGGAGAGAAGTTCACTTAGTCTTTGCATTGTGTGTCTGTTTGCGCCACACTAAGCATGGAACACAGAAAGAGGAGAAAAGAACTGTCTGATGACTTGAGAACCAAAATTATCAACAATCTCAAGGTTACAATTCCATCTCCAGAGATCTAGATTTGCCTTTGTCCACAGTGCACAACATTATCAAGAAGTTTGCAACCAATGGTACTGTAGCTAATCTCCCTGGGCGTGGAAGAGGAAAATTGATAAAAGGTGTCAATGCAGGATAGTGCAGATGGGGGATACGCAGCCCCAAACAATTTCCAAAGATATTCAAGGGAGCATTAGTGTCAGCCCAAACTATCCGTCGACATTTAAATTAAATTAAATTAAATGCTATGGCAGGAGACCCAGGAGGACCCCATCGCTGACTACATTTTGCCAAAATGAACTTGAGTAAGCCAAAATCCTTCTGGGAAAACATCTTGTGGACAGATGAGACAAAGGTAGAGCTTTTTGGTAAAGCACCTCATTCTACTGTTTACCGAAAATGGAATGAGACCTACAAAGAAAAGAACACAGTACCTACAGTGAAATATGGTGGAGGTTCAATGATGTTTTGGGGTTGTCTTGCTGCCTCTTTCACTGGGTGCCTTGAGTGTGTGCAAAGCATCATGAAATCTGAGGAATACCAAAGAATTTTGGGTCGCATCGTACAGCCCAGTGTCAGAAAGCTGGGTTTGCGTCCGAGAATTTGGGTCTTCCAGCAGGACAATGACCCCAAACATACATCAAAAAGCCCCCAGAAATGGATGGCAACAAAGTTCTGGAGAGTTCTGAAGTGGCAGCAATGAGTCCAGATCTAAATCCCATTGAACATCTGTGGAGAGATCTTAAAATTGCTGTTGGGAAAAGGCGCCCTTCTAATAAGAGAGACCTACAGCAGTTTGCAAAGGAAGAGTGGTCCAACATTCCGGCTGAGAGGTGTAAGAAGCTTATTGATGGTTATAGGAAGCGACTGATTTCAGTTATTTTTTCCAAAAGGTGTGCAACCAAATACTAAGTTAAGGGTGCCAATAATTTTGTCCAGCCCATTTTTGGAGTTTGGTGTGACATTATGTTCAATTTCCTTTTTTTCCTCCCTTTTTTTAGTTCCAATACACACAAGGGGAATAAACATGTGTATAGCAAAACATGTGTTACTGCAATCCTTTTTTTAGAAATACTTAATCTTCTTGAAAAATGTAAGGGGTGCCAACATTTATGGCCATGGCATATATATATATATATATATATATATATATATATATATATATATATATATATATATATAAAATGTTTGCAGCACTCAAACAGAATTATAGTGAAAAAAAGTGTAGCTTTATTCCATGGACCAAGACTGTTTGGCTTGCTGGCACCTACACTTATGCATCTTGGTAGTGCTACTTCCCTGTATTGGATATATATATATATATATATATATATATATATATATATATATATATTAAAATCCTCCTCACTTTTAATGTGTCCCCCACCAGCCCTGTAAGTAGTAGTACCCTTGGTGGGGCGCTATACTCACCTAGTCCCGACAGAGCAATAAGATGACGCAGGCCATGCCAAGGCTGTCAATCATGCTAAAGGGAAGTGATTTCCGCATGGCAGACAAGACTAGGTGAGTATAGCTCCATGCCCAGAGGACTACTTATTGGGCCAGTCGGAAACACTTTTAAACTGTATATCTACATCATCCCTGCCATCAGAAATGTCTCCTGGGGATAGTAAAAAGGAAGATTTTACAATATATGACACGTTGCTACACATTTTATGTAGTTAAATCTGATGACAAACTGTAGTTTGTTAATATTTGGTATTTATACATTTTACAACAGAAAACATTGTGACTTTTGAACAACTGTCAAATACTAAATTTCCATGCAGATTCTTAGGAAATGACTTTGATGACTCAGCACAGAGCATGATGTTCTGCATCACATATCCCCGACTCCAACGTTAATCTACTGTGGTCATGAGAACTGTTTTTAAAGTCATAGTACTAGCTGATCTAAAAATATCGTTCGTTAGGCCTCTGGGGACATCTTTTCCTTTTTAACAATGAACTGCAAATAGGACTTTTTACTTGGGATAATGACGCTGTTAAATGTTGCATGAGAGACTCTGCTGAACAGGATGGACTACTGTGATCTGTAACCCATGGAGGGAGATGACTCTGAACAGGATGTGTAACTAGATCTCTCTGATCTGTACTTGTCAGTCTGGCTGGGCGTGTGCAGGAATTTATGAAAATGAGCTTTTCTCTGTTCATCTCCGGTAATCTGCGTTTTTCTCTCTAATATAACCTGACAAATAATTTTTTTTAAAGTTTCTTCCAATGAGTGTTTCCCATTGTAAATAGCAGCTCATTTTCCTATAGTTGTAGATGGCATAAGGAGAGGATATTCCAACACAATAGACATCTGGAAATGCACACTTGTTTTATTGTCTATAAATAACTCTATGCCTATATATTTTCATACAAACAGAGCCTCATACTGTGAAAACTGCCTGTTACTATGTGATATACCGTATATACTCGAGTACTAGCCATTCTGAATATAAGCAGAGGACCTTAATTTCACCCAAAAACCTTGGAAAAGTTATTGACTCGACTATAAGCCTAGGGTGGGAAATACATCATCCCCCCATGTCATCATCCCCCCCCCCTTCACCATCACCTGTCAATCCCTTCTCAGTGGTCTTCAACCTGCGGACCTCCAGATGTTGCAAAGCTGCAATTCCTAGCATGACTGGACAGCCATCGGCTGTCCGGGCATGCTGGGAGTTGTAGTTTTGAAACATCTGGAGGTCCGCAGGTTGAAGACCACTGTGGCCTTCGTCATGATCCAGACCCCCCATTTGTTTACTACTCACCTCCCCTCCGTGGGAAGGAAGGGTGAGCTGGTCCGGGCCGCCCATCTTCGGCCATCTATGATGCAGGGACCGTCCAGTGGAGAGGGTTAGTCGTTCCGGGCTGTCCATCTTCACTTGGAGGCTCTCCTCTCCGCTCCGGGCCGGCCCCGAACTTGTGATGTTGCATTGATGACGACACGCAGGGACGTCCATGCACAGCATACGTCCGTGATGTCCCTGCGCGGTGGCGTCAATGCAGTGTCACTAGTTCAGGGCCGGCCAGGAATGGTGAAGATGGACAGCCCGGAACGACTAACCCTCCCCACCGGACAGTCCCTGCAGCATATATGGGCGAAGATGGACGGCCCGGACCAGCTCACCCTTGCTTCCAACCAAGGGGATGTGAGTAGAAAACAAAAGGGGGGTCTGGATGATGACGAAGGCCGCAGTGGTCTTCAAACTGTGGTCCACCAGATGTTTCAAAACTACAACTCCCAGCATGCCCGGACAGCCGATGGCTGTCCAGGCATGCTGGGAGTTGTAGTTTTGTAACATCTGGAGGTCCGCAGGTTGAAGACAACTGAGAAGCGATTGATGGGCGGAGATGGACGGCTCGGATCATTCCCTCACAGCTAAGCCAGAAACGTTTTTTTTGTTCACTCGAGTATAAGCATAGGGGGGTGTTTTCAGCACGAAAAATCATGCTGGAAAACTCGGCTTATACTCGAGTATATATGGTAGAAAGTAAAGTACATCATTCCTAGGTCTTGAATCATACATTCTCTGGCAAACAATGTACAGACTCATAAAGGTCCAAATGGTAGTATTGTTAGGGTATTTCTTCTGCATGTAATATAGTAGAAATATAATAATATAATATATAATAATATCATATGACAGCAGAACCTTTGCAGAGTCACAATATCGTCGTATTCATGTGACCTTATAGTAACTAATCTCATTGTGACTGGTACCTGCTATACAGACTTCATAATTTGCGTGTGCTTTCTCCTCTCTGCTAGTTTTAGGTGCAACAAGTTTGTCACTTTTTGAAAAGTCTTTTCATCCTGGCGGCCTATGCAAGTTTATTTTAATCTTTTTGCAGCACCATGTTAAGGTGCATTTACATCTCGTTTTGCAAATCTGGCAGCCAGATAAGGCGGGAGAATGTCAAAACCGCCTCATGCTGCATCCCTGCCATATCTGTGCCATAGAGGAAGAAAGAAAAGCGATCCAAAGCATAAAACACTGGAGGATGGGTAAGATTGCTGCTTACCCTGGATGGTTGTGTACCATCATACACAACAACGATGTGCGTGTGATGCAAAATAAATAATGATCCCGTCTGCAGCCTCCAGCCTCCAAAAAATAGAGTATAGGACGAGCTTTAATAGACCAACGGCAGGATTGTAATGACACAACTATTCCAGTTGTGTCGTTTGGTCTATTAAAGCTCATCCTATACTCTGACGAGCCTGACCAGACCAACGGCAGGATTGGAATGATGCAACTATTCCAGTTGTGTCATTTGGTCTATTAAAGCTCATCCTATGCTCTGACGAGCCTGACAGTATCAACAGCAGGATTGTAATGGCGCTGACCAGACCAAACGACACAACCAGAATAGTGCGAAGGGGATTTATTTATGTGTCGTTGGTCTATTAAAGCTCGTCCTATATATCTGTGCGGTAGTTTATTTGAGTGACCTGCTGCAGCTTTCAGTCAAGTTCAGAAACCGGATACAGTCGGAAAATGAGCTGGCCAGTAGTGATGAGTGGCATAAGCCATATTCGAATTTGCGATAATTCGTGAATATATGGATGAATATTCGTCCTATATTTGTGAATTTCGCATATTTGTTCACTTTTTTCATGCAAGATTATATCTTTCAACTAACTACTTTCCTATTGGTTGCTAGGGATGTTGCTAACCTCTGACAACTTTATTTGCATCCTTCTCATTGTTCCACAAGCTAAAAGAAGAGAGGGATCAGTGTCCTCTGGAAGTGCCGATATTCGCATATTCGTCTTCTTTGGACCACAAGCTGGAAGCAGGGATGGATGATCACTTTTTATTTACACAGTACACATCATTGTGATGTGTACTGAAGAAAAAAATAATAATATTCGTCATAAGGAATATATTTGGCTATATTCTAAATATTCTATTTGAATATTCGCACTCGACACTACTGGCCACAGACACTAGCTGATTTGGGTCGGCTCATTTAAATCTATGGAGTTCAGTGCAGATCCAGCAGGGATATGGCAGAAGGCGGCTCTGAAGTTCTCTTGCCGTATCGGACTGCCAGATTGACAAACAGAGATGTGAATTTAACCTGGAATGTCTCCTCTCATGAAGTTATGATTGTTAGCTCATTATATGAATTGGATGTTTATGGATGCTAGATTTCTGGGAATAGAACAGTGATCCAGGGATTTATTCTGGAAGGAATCAAGAAGGAATTTCCCCCTCTGGTTTGGAGAAATTGGCATCTGCCTCAAAGGGTTTCTTGACTTGACTTGGTAGAGTTATAGGTTAAATGTTATGGACTTTTTCCAATCTTATGAGCTATGTAACCTTACATGTTCGTGTTTTGGGCTCTGCTATAAATTCTATGTTACTGCTCCCAGTCTTTGCTTGGGTCTCAGCACAGTATAACATTTCTCAGCTGGTCCCAATGGACCCCATTATAGTCAATGGTGTCTTTCAGGTGCTGCTGTTTTTTTAGGGGAGTAGTGGGAGAGACGGCGCAACCTGTATTTTTTCTCCCACTATTTTCCCCGACAGCCGCCCCACTACCGTGTCACAACAATAGTGTGAAAGACGATACAGTAGTTGATATTGCTTTAGGCAATGAGACTAAAAACACTATCATGGCTGATCTTCTGCACAAAACTCCTTCTTTACAACTGGTAAATTACCAGCTACAAAAACTTATACTTAAACTTAACGGTTTTCTCGTCATGACACCTTTTTACATTGAGGCTGATATAAAAAATAATTTCATTACAAGACATGCGTTGAAGATTTCTATATAGAACACAAAAGAAAGAACTCTGTATTTAGTACTATATACACAAGTAGGTGTAGAGTACAATTGACCAAACACCTGGTGTCTGCTCAATTTTACAATAAACAGATTTATCTGCCTATCCAGCCAATAATATGTGGTGGCCCATAACGGGATGGTGTGTCCCCGTACTTCTCCTGCCCTGTCAGGCAGAGTCTCTCCATGTCCCCAGGGCCTCCCTTATGTGTTATCCCATATGTACATAAGTCGTATAATAAAATGTACTATTTCTTTAATAGCTGTTACCATGTGATTGTTACCCAGGAGGCACTAGTGACTCCTTGCACAGCCCCTCTATAAAACCAGGGGAGGTGCTGCAATCTCTCTCTTAGCTCATTGCTGAGGTCCAGTGCAGTCATCTCAGAGCATGTCCAGAGCATTGGAGGCCTCAAGCCCAAAGTCTGCAGCCACAAGTCAGCTCAAGTAAGCTCAAAGTCATCTTTATGTCAATTGTCAAGTTAGTCAAGTCAAGTATTCTATATAGTCACCGTGTCCTGCACTAAAGTGTCTCTACATACTGCAAGTCCCAGCAAGCCTGCGAGGTCCCCCTGTGTCACTGGTCATTGGGATATTGGCTGTACTGCATAGACTGTGTCATCTGTCTCAGTAAAGCTACCCTTGTCTGTAACTTGGCGTTGGTGTCCTCATTGCCCCCATGCCTTGCCCAGGACCAGCGGTATTACCTACGGGTGGTTAAGGCTAAACCACGCCCTGGTGTCATGACAAGAAGGGGTGAATAACATCTTCCCCCAGGGTTACAACATCTGCCCTACATTGCACCCCTGCATGCCACAAATACATAACCAGTGCATTATAATTTGGGTAAAGCGCCTAACCTGCTCTATGGATTACAGATTCTAAAGTGCTAGTGCTAGATTCCCAAGATGCTGGTTAATGTCATTATAAATCACTAAATACCACAATAAAAAAAGGAATAATCTATTACAAATGCAGTATTACTACACTGCTTAAAAAAATTAAGGGAACACTTAAACAACACAATGTAACTCAAAGTCAATCACACTTCTGTGAAATCACACTGTCCTATCAGGAAGCAACACTGATTGACAATCAATTTCACATGCTGTTGTGCAAATGGAACAGACAACAGGTGGAAATTATAGACAATTAGCAAGACACTCCCAATAAAGGAGTGGTTCTTCAGGTGGTGACCACAGACCACTTCTCAGTTTCTTTGCTTCTTGGCTGATGTTTTGGTCACTTTTGAATGCTGGTGGTGCTTTCACTCTAGTGGTAGTATGAGACAGAGTCTACAACTCACACAAGTGGCTCAGGTAGTGCAGCTCATCCAGGATGGTACATCAATGTGATCTGTGGCAAGAAGGTTTTCTGTGTCTGTCAGCATAGTTTCCAGAGCATGGAGACAGGCCAGTACATCAGGAGATCTGGAGGAGGCCATAGGAGGGCAACAACCCAGCAGCAGGAACGCTACCTCAGCCTTTGTGCAAGGAGGAACAGGAGGAGCACTGCCAGAGCCCTACAAAATGACCTCCAGCAGGCCACAAATGTGCATGTGTCCATTCAAACTGTCAGAAACAGACTCCATGAGGGTGGTATGAGGGCCCAACCTCCACAGGTGGGGGTTATGCTTACAGCCCAACACCATGCAGGACCTTTAGTATTTGCCAGAAAACACCAAGATAGGCAAATTGTCTGGCGCCCTGTGCTCTTCTGAGATGAAAGCAGGTTCACACTGAGCATTTGTGACAGACGTGACAGAGTCTGGAGATGCTGTGGAGAACACTCTGCTGCCTGCAACATCCTCCAGCATGACCGCTTTGGCATTGGGTCAGTAATGGTGTGGGGTGGCATTTCTTTGGGGTGCTTGCCAGAGGTAGCCTGACTGCCATTAGGTACTGAGATGAGATCCTCAGACCCCTTGTGAGACCATATGCTGCTGCGGTTGGCCCTCCTAATGCAAAACAATGCTAGACCTCATGTGGCTGGAGTGTGTCAGCAGTTCCTTCAAGAGGAAGGCATTGATGCTATGGACTGGCCCGCCCGTTCCCCAGACCTGAATCCGACTGAGCACATCTGGGACATCATGTCTTGCTCCATCCACCAATGCCACGTTGCACCACAGACTGTCCAGGAGTTGGCAGATGCTTTAGTCCAGGTCTGGGAGGACATCCCTCAGGAGACCATCCGCCACCTCATCAGGAGCATGCCCATTCATTGTAGGGAGGTCTCATGGCACGTGTAGGCCACACGCACACTACTGAGCCTCATTTTGACTTGTTTTAAGGACATTACATCAAAGTTGGATCAGCCTGTAGTGTGGTTCTCCACTTTGATTTTGAGTGTGACTCCATATCCAGACCTCCATGAGTTGATAAATTTGATTTCCATTGATCATTTTTGTGTGATTTTGTTGTCAGCAAATTCAACTATGGAAAGATGAAAGTATTTCATACGATTAGCTCATTCATTCAGATCTAGAATGTGTTATCTTAGTGTTCCCTTTATATTTTTGAGCAGTGTATAAATAATATACAGTAAATAGATCCAACCCACAAATTATGAAAATATATCTAGTACACAGTTCCATGTCAGTTAGTTGGGGAGCAACAAGATAGTTTATTCGCATTATAGTAATAGCAGGACGCGTTTCGGCGGCCTGGCTGCACAGGAAGGGATCCTGCCGAAACACGTGCCTCTATTACTATAATGTGAATAAATAATATTGCGAATAAACTAACTTGTTGCTCCCCAACTAACCACTGTGGCTGGTTGTATGTGACAGAAATGGAACACTCTGGTCACTGGTTATTTTCTGTCTCCAGTTCTTCTTGTTCACAAAAACCACTGCAGAACCATTATCCAAGGGAAAGAATATTACTAGTAACCATGGTATACATCGGTATATCAGGCTTCAGAACCATCGTAGCTTCACTAGAATGACCCTATTCATTGAGCCATTAAGAAGCATAAAAAATATATATATATTATGTGTACATGATAAATGCTCCTTATTAAAAATACAACAGCTGTATTGTATGGAGTCATCACTGAATAATAAGTTCAGTGTGTTCTTCCTGTAGACTCCGCTGGTAATTTAGGATTCAGGTCATTAAGGACAGAAGGTTCTCGGTAGAAATTTCTTATTATTTTTATTTTGTGCTTATCTTGTTGTTGTTTTTTTAAGTACAGTTTTTACAAAAACTTTCCACCTAAACCAGAATGCTCTTTTTTCTTACTAATTTTTTTTGTAAGTTTACATTTCATTTAATGGGGGGCTGTATTTGTGCAAAAGGTAGCAGAGCTTCTTATGGGATAGTACGTCTGATACAGTAAAACACACTAAGTGCTGAATTCAGTAATGAGGTGCATAAGACAAGTTTTCCGAAGCGCTGGAGTACCCCACAGATCAGGACACTGCTCATGCTTTTAGTCACAGTAGGCGCATGTGTGAAATTTCCCGTGCCCCTGTAGCGCATCAAATCCCTATACTACTGCTTAGCACCGTGACTAGCCCTCCACACACTAATAACTATGTGTGTGTGGACTAGTCCACTTGCAATAGACAGCCCGACGACTTATTCCAATAAGTGGATAAGAATTTCCCCAAATGGAAATGTCCGAGCAAGTGCAAATAATGTCAGGACCCGTTTTAACACACTACCAATGATTATTTCCAACCAACAAACCATGGTTTATTTTGTAACACATTTTTTTTTATAATCTTTATACATATGGACACTACAAGTGAAGCTGTCAGTCAGGATCTATACCATACATCATCAGCTTGCGTCCTTCAGCTGGAGGAGGAACATGCCCCAGACATGTCTATCACTTGCTCTAGAGTTTTTTTTCTCTGCTATAAATACCTTGTGTATTTTTTAACCTGCATATGCCATTTTAACATTGAGAAAGAGACAGTGCTAGTCTCAAAACGCATTTATCTGTTGGCTTAATAAATGAACAGTCTCGCAATTCAACGTGTACAGTGAACTCTTTGAACACGGATTGCGCAGTTGAAACCCGGATTCTTTTTTGAAGTTTCTTCTAACATTTCATGTAATTAAATTATTTTAACAACATTATTGTAACACTCACGTTTCAGAAGACAGGAATGCCGGTGGATGTGGATCTGCTGGACCTGTGTGGCAGATGACTCGGACCGTACCAGGGAGCCCTGGCATGGCTTGACCACACAGGCGGCTGAGGAGATGTGTGGCACAGGAGGGATAAGGCAGCTCGTAGTCAGGATAGCAGAAGGTCAAGGCAGATGGCAAAGTAGTGTAGTAAGGATGTAGCAGGAGGTCAGTAGGCAGGCGGCAGAGGAGCAAGGTCAAGTCACAGAGCAAAGGATCAGATACACGGTAAGGCAACTCTCAGGAATGCTTTCTCTCAGGCACAAGGCAACAAAGATCCGGCAGGGAAGTGAGGAGGGTGGAGGAATTTATCAATGAGCCACTGGTGAATTACACTAATGAGCGCATTGGCCTTTTAAATCTTAAGGCTCCGGCGTGCGCCCTAGGGGACGAGGACACGCATGCCGGAGCAGAGAGGCAGAGGCTGGGGCAGGAGAAGCACCAGGTGAGTGACGGACTGGGGCTCGCATGCGGGCGTGTACCACGATGCGAGTCCTTGCCCCGCCAACAGCAGTAGGTAAGGAGACCATGCACTCATGACCAACGTGTGCAGCCGGTGCGCATAACGTAACAGTACCCCCCCCTTTGGTCTCCCCTCCTTTTACGAGTCAGAAAACTCATGAGAAGGTCACGGTCCAGGATATTCTCCTCAGGCTCCCAAGATCTCTCCTCAGGACAATAACCCTCCAAGTCGACTAAAAAAAAAAATTGTTTACCTCTCACAGTTTTTGTTGCAAGAATCTCTTTAACCTTGAAGATGTCAGAAGAGCCAGAGACAGGTGTGGGGAAAATATTCTTATGAGAAAACCGGTTTATGATAAGAGGCTTGAGGAGAGAGACATGGAAGGAATTGGAAATACGTAACGTAGCAGGTAGACAGAGTTTGTAGGAGAGAGGGTTGATTTTTTGTAGAATCTGGAAGGAACCAAGGTAGCGAGGACCAAGCTTGTAACAGGGGATCTTGAAGCGGATGTACTTGGATGAAAGCCCCACCATGTCACCAGGAGAAAAGGACGGAGGAGGTCTTCTACTTTTATCCGCTTGTGCCTTCATGCGTGAAGAAGCCTGACATAAGGACTGTCGGGTCTGTTGCCAGATGGTAGAGAAGTCACGGACCAGCTCATCAACAGAAGGTACACCGGAGCAGACTGGGGGAGGAAGAGGAGGATGGAGATGAACTCCGAAGACAACAAAAAAGGCAGAAGACCTCGTGGACTCAGAATCCTTATGATTATATGAGAATTCAGCCCAGGGAAGAAGGTCGACCCAATCATCTTGGCGAGCTAAAATAAAATGCTGAAGATAAGTCTCTAGGATTTGATTAACCCTCTCCACCTGACCGTTGGACTGAGGGTGGAAGGCCAAGGAGAAGTCCAGATTGATGTCCAGACGGTTACAAAGGGATCGCCAGAACTTAGAGACAAACTGCACACCTCGATCCAAAACAATATGCTCAGGAAGACCATGGTAAACGAAAGACATGCTACAAGAAGTACATCGCCAGCTGTGGGGCAGAGGGAAGACCTGGCAGAGGAATGAAATGAGCCATCTTGGAAAACCGATCTACAATGACCCAGATTTTATGAGATGGTGGCAAATCGGTTATGAAATCCATGGCGATATGAAACCAGGGAGTCTCTGGAATGGGTAAAGGCTTCATAGGATCGAACAAAATCAGAAACATCACGTTCAAGATGGGGCCACCGGTAGTGACGGGAGATAAGAAGTAGAGTTTTGCGTATTCCAGGATGCCCTGCTGTCAAAGAAGAATTACCCCATTTCAGGACCTTGAGTCTCAATCTAGCGGGCACAAAGGATTTTCCGAGAGGAACTTGCTGAATCTCGGCAGGAGCTGCAGGAATCTATCTGTCAGGAAGAATAATATGCCTAGGCGTGGAGTCCAAACCAATGACATCAGAGGACCTGGAGAGAGCATCAGCCCTGATGTTCTTGTCTGCTGGACGGAAGTGAATGAAGAAGTAGAACCTGGAAAAGAACAGTGACCACCTTGCCTGGCAGGGGTTCAAACGCTGAGCAGACTGAAGGTATAGAAGATTCTTAAGGTCAGAGACAGAGTAGATGCTGACCGGATAAGAAGAACCTTCCAATAAATGTCTCCATTCCTCCAAAGTTAGCTTGACAGCGAGGAGTTCACGATCTCCAATGGAGTAATTACTCTCAGCAAGAGAGAAGGTCTTGGAGTAACAGGCTTGCCCTTGCCCTACGAAGCAAAGGGCCCCTCCGGATCAGGTCTTGTAAGCACGGGAGCAGAGGCAAACGCAGACTTTAAACGGGAGAAGGCCTCTTCAGCCTCTTGAGGCCAAGACTTAGGATTAGATTTAATAACTAGGCACTTACCATAGACAATAGGGCCGGCCTGCTACTTTTCCTGCAAAAAAATTTGACCAAAAAAAGCCATCTAAACAGATTATAAATTCCCCACCATATGATCTGTTTGTACTAACATACAAAGTACTGTTGAGCTGTCAATATCTAATAACACTTTTGGAAAATACAGTGGACTGTTCATGTATCATTTCTGACTGTATACATGACACATTTTATGTTTTCTTTACAGCAGCACTGCATGCAAATTGTAGCTAATATAAATTAGTGAAATGGCATGGCTGGTAATAAATAGTGAAAGTGACTTCTGGTACACATGCTCTGTATAGACTACACACACAAGGCAGCTGCTGGCCAGGTAACCCTTTGTGTCAAAGCCTGATGTCTTAGAGAGAAACGTTTCAGTTTGGCGCAGCTCCAAACCCACTGGCCTCGCCTCCAGGAGACTGGTTACAGACTTACAAAGTCATTTTTTGCTTCTTTTCGGCCCAATATAAAATTAAAGGTATGTTAGGACATAGCACAGTAAGGAGTATGTGCATATGTGGATTCATTACAGGGGGCAGGTTAGGTGACAGATGTCCTTGAAAAGAGTTCTGTAGTGTAGTGGAAGATAACTTATTCCCTATCAAAAGGATAGGGGATAAGTTATAGACCTCAGGGGGTCCGATCGATGAGACCCCCCCCCCCCCCCCCCCCCGCGATCTCCTGAACAGGGCCCCGGAAGCCTGCACAGAGCAACGGTCGACATGCCCCCTTCATGTATCCCATGGAGATACATGGAGGGGGCGTGTCGGCCATGGCTTCCTGTGAGGGTTGGAATGGTCGCTTCCGGCAGACTGCCAGAGCCTCGTTAAGGAGATTGCAGGGGTCCCAGTTGTCCGACCCCCTGCAATCTATAACTTATCCCCTATGCTTCGGATAGGGGATAAGTTATTTTTCAGTGCACTACTCCTTTAAGATAAGAGCCCGGCCAGTCTGGCTGTGACAGTATTTGACCAACAATCTGTCTAACCAAACCTCACAGCATGTGGACCAAAAGTCACTTCCACTATTACAGACAACTCTTTAGTCTGGAACCTTAGGGACTACATGTGTCACTGTATGGCCACTTGAAGCCATAAGCCCATGTATTCAGTGAAGGAATAAATAAACAAAACCTTATTTATAGAAATTTTCATTTTATTTACTGCAAATCCAAATAAAGGTTTAGGTTCACATGAGACAAACTGGCACAAACTGCTAATCTAAATGGTAAAGAATTGTCAATAACAGCTCACGTGAATTATTCATTCCTCTGACATTTCTGTAAAAGTGAATAGGCCATTTAGATTTTTGGAAAAAAGTATAATTTGGCCATGCATACTAAATTATGAAATATTAACATCTGTCAACAGAGGAAGTATGTAATTGGAGGCATAATATTTATAATAGGGCCCATAAAAGTCTTTGGGTGGAGTAATATATGGCTGTATACAACTCAGAGGATACAGTATACATAGTTGTAATATAATTGCATGGATGAGGTCTTTAGTAAAAGGTTGGCTTCTTATAACATCATTGGCCCTCATTTATCATTGGAAACCCAACAGTTTTTGTGTTTTTTTTTGGCGCAAGATGTCTGCGACAAACTGCGACAAGCCTTTCCTACGAACCCGACTCCGGGATTTTTCAAGCCGAAAAAGGGGCGTTTCCCTACCAAAACCAAGGTTTCCAACTGATTTATTAAGAAAACAACAAAAAACGTGGTCTCAAATGGCTGGAGGTACTCAACCCCAAATGCAGTTGTGCATTTATACTGGGGGAGCAGATCCTGCCCTTGTAGTCCGTTGCTAAGGGCGATCCCCAGCATAAAAATGCATACAATGGAGGATGCCTGCAGCGGACTACAAGTGCCACAATAGAATCCTACACCAGATAAACGGTGTGGATGTGTAACAATTAGAATACAATACAGGAATATGGGTGCACTACTGTGGTAGATGTATACAATAACATTGTCTATCCCTCAACACTGATGTTAAAATTGAGACATTCGCCAGTGTATCCTTATATGAAGGACACACCAGAGCCCGCACACCAACGCCAAGGTTTCTCAAAATGGTGCGAGACCTAACGCTAATCCTTCCTGTGCTTGATAAGCAAAACAGGGGCCAGTGGGCAATTACGGCAGCATACGGTCGACTCACAACTTCCTCCCAGATACCCTCCAGCGTGACTGAGCACACATGCAATGGGAGGAGGGAGGCAAGCTGCAAGCCCCACCTGAGTTGGCTAATATGGGTGCCTGGCCTCACAAGTGCTACCTTAATGCTGCCTAGTAGATATTCAAGGCGCATTAATTTTGGAGTTTACACACCTCCAAATATAAAATTTAAACAAACAACAAAAAACGTGGTCTCAAATGGCTGGAGGTGATCAACCCCAAATGCAGTTGTGCACCCATATTACTGTATTGTATTCTAATTGTTACACATCCACACCGTTTATCTGGTGTAGGATTCTATTGTAGCACTTGTAGTCCGCTGCAGGCATCCTCCATTGTATGCATTTTTATGCTGGGGATCGCCCTTAGCAACGGACTACAAGGGCAGGATCTGCTCCCCCAGTATAAATGCACAACTGCATTTGGGGTTGAGCACCTCCAGTCATTTGAGACCATGTTTTTTGTTGTTTGTTTAAATTTTATATTTGGAGGTGTGTAAACTCCAAAATTAATGCGCCTTGAATATCTACTAGGCAGCATTAAGGTAGCACCTGTGAGGCCAGGCACCCATATTAGCCAACTCAGGTGGGCTTGCAGCTTGCCTCCCTCCTCCCATTGCATGTGTGCTCAGTCACGCTGGAGGGTATCTGGGAGGAAGTTGTGAGCCGACCGTATGCTGCCGTAATTGCCCACTGGCCCCTGTTTTGCTTATCAAGCACAGGTAGGATTAGCGTTAGGTCTCGCACCATTTTGAGAAACCTTGGCGTTGGTGTGCGGGCTCTGGTGTGTCCTTCATATAAGGATACACTGGCGAATGTCTCAATTTTAACATCAGTGTTGAGGGATAGCCAATGTCATTGTATATATCCACCACAGTAGTGCACCCACATTCCTGTATTGATTTATTAAGAAACCCAACCAGACTTTTAGGGTTTGTGTCCTTTTTTTCCCACTGCTTTTTAGGCTTCTAAACTCTCCGATAAATGCTCTTATGTCAATAGTCATTATGCATTGTTTTCTAAACTAAAAAAAAATATAAAAAAATGCTGGTCATCGACGCAGTCCATCGAATTCGAAGTAGTCCACAGGATACACGGATATGAAATGAGAGAAAAAAATAGGTTAATAAATTTATTGTCACCCGCCCGCGCATCTCCCGTGCTGCACAACTTCAACTTCCAGCATGCCCTTACAGTAAGGACATGCAGGGAGCTGTAGTCATGTGGTGCAGGAGATGTGCGGGAGAGTGACAAGCTTGTCACCCACCCCCCACTGTACGATTACAACTCCCAGCATGCCCTTACAGTAAGGACATCCTAAGAGTTGTAGCTGTGCGGCAGGGGGCGTGACATGCTTGTCACCCCCCCCCCCCCTACAACTCCCAGCATGCCCTTACAGTAAGGACATGCTGGGTGTTGTAGTTGTGCGGCAGGGGGCAGGTGAAAAGCTTGTCACCCGCCCCACAACTACAACTCCCAGCATGCGGTTACTGTAAGGGCATGCTGGGATTTGTAGTCGTACAAGCCAGCGAAGCGAGTGGTAATGTGCTCCACTCCCTGGCCGGGATGATAAGAAAATCATTGTAATTTCATATTTATAATTTGAAATTACAGTAAAGTCTGTGGCGCCGTGGTAACGAGACACTTCAGCCACCTGGGACTCCCACAGCCAGGAGATGTATGAAATACTTTTGTCTTCACATAGTTGAATGTGCTGACAACAAAATCACACAAAAATTATCAGTGGAAATCAAATTTATCAACCCATGGAGGTCTGGATATGGAGTCACACTCAAAATCAAAGTGGAAAACCACACTACAGGCTGATCCAACTTTCATGTAATGTCCTTAAAACAAGTCAAAATGAGGCTCAGTAGTGTGTGGCCTCCACGTGCCCGTATGAACTCCTGGGCATGCTCCTGATGAGGTGGTGGATGGTCTCCTGAGGGATGTCATCCCAGACCTGGACTAAAGCATCCGCCAACTCCTGGACAGTCTGTGGTGCAACGTGGCGTTGGTGGATGGAGGGAAACATGATGTCCAAGATGTGCTCAATCAAATTCAGGTCTGGGGAACGGGCCGGCCAGTCCATAGCATCAATGCCTTCCTTTAGCAGGAACTGCTGACACACAAGAGATCTGAGGATCTCATCTCGGCACCTAATGGCAGTCAGGCTACCTCTGGCAAGCACATGGAGGGCTGTGCGCCCCCCCAAAGAAATGCCACCCCACGCCATTACTGACCCACCACCAAACACCAACATGCTGGAAGATGTTGCAGGAAGCAGAACATTCTACACGGTGTCTCCTGACTCTGTCACATCTGTCACATGTGCTCAGTGTGAACCTGCTTTCTTTTGTGAAGAGCACAGGGCGCCAGTGGTGAATTTGCCAATCTTGGTGTTCCCTGGCAAATGCCAAACATCCTGCACGGTGTTGGGCTGTAAGTAGAACCCCCACCTGTGGACGTCGGGCCCTCATACCACCCTCACGGAGTCTGTTTCTGACTGTTTTAGTGGACACATGCACATTTGTGGCCTGCTGGAGGTCATTTTGCAGGGCTCTGTCAGTGCTCCTCCTGCTCCTCCTTGCACAAAGGCAGAGGTAGCGGTCCTGCTGCTGGGTTGTTGCCCTCCTATGGCCTCCTCCACCTCTCCTGATGTACTGGCCTGCCTCCTGGTAGCACCTCCATGCTCTGGACACTACAGACACAGCAAACCTTCTTGCCACAGCTCGCATTGATGTGCCATCTTGGATGAGCTGTACTACCTGAGCCACTTGTGCTGGTTGTAGAATCCGTCTCATGCTACCACTAGAGTAAAAGCACCGCCAGCATTCAAAATTGACCAAAACATCAGCCAGGAAGCACAGGAACTGAGAAGTGGTCTGTGGTCACCACCTGCAGAACTACTTCTTAATTGGGGGTGTCTTGCTAATTGCCTATAATTTCCACCTGTTGTCTGTTCCATTTGCACAACAGCATGTGAAATTGATTGTCAATCAGTGTTGCTTCCTGAGTGGACAGTGTTATTTCACAGAAGTGTGATTGACTTGGAGTTACATTATGTTGTTTAAGTGTGCCCGGGCTCCTTAACACGGCACCACTGGGATAATATATGACGGAGCCCGGGCGGCTGCAGAGTGATGCCAGCCCGGGCTCCTTTAATATATAACGGAGCCCCTACAGTAGTCCCTACTGTAAGATCAAATTTCCCGCCGGGTCCTGTAATTGGCTGCTTGGTCCCGGCCAATCACAGGGCCCAGCGGGAAATATGAAATGACACTAGGGGATATGTGTCCCCATCTTTAAGTTAGGGTAGCGGGGATAGAATTGGAGGGAGCCCGGGCGGCTGCAGAGTGATGCCAGCCCGGGCTCCTTTGTATAGTTGTTTTATCATATTTCCCGCTGGAGTCGTGATCACAGCTGCCAGCGGGAAATATATGTTTTGTAAGCGTACATTTACGCTGTTTTAGAGGGCTTGCGACTTTTTGTGTGACTTTCGCACTTGATAAATCCCTGACCACTGCAAAGTGAAAAATAAAATGTACTTTCATAGGCTCTTTTGTAGTTTTTTGCTTACGGACAAAAATCGCACAAAAATTTGCTTAGGTGCTAATGTGATTTTTAGTGCGCCTTTGTAAGCAAAAAAAAAAGGGCCATAAATCCCTTGATAAATGTCCCCTATATGTGTAAATGCAATGATGATACACTGTATATGGAAGTGATTACAACATTAGAGCAAAAGGATACATTTATTGGGGAAAACTCTACAATTAAAAACAAGTTCTAGTACCATTTAGGCTGCCTCTAGCCTTGGGAGAAAATGAGATATGGTTGAGAATGGAGGTATATACGGTATATTCCATATTGTATCCTGCAGTGTAAGTCACAGCTGGGCCTGTAGATCCTGTATATGAGTCACTAAAGCTGCCTTGACCATAAATACTTGATTGGCAATAAATCTGGTGACCACTCAGGCCAAAGAAGTGCTGTAGTTTGGTAGAGACATTCGTGGGTAACCCTTGCTGTGTATTTGTGAGCAGTATCCTGCTACAAAATGCCAGTTGGTAGCCCTGCGATGATAGGCAACATATCACTGAGCTGCTAGTGTCCCTCGTATCACTACTAGGGGTGACTGACTGTCGTATTCAATGGCTCCCCAGATCATCTCACCAGCATGTGTGTCGCTCCACAGCAACGCCAGGATTAAAGTGCTTACCACTAGGCCTCCATGCTCGAACCCAATCATCTTCAGATCTCAAACAAAACCTGGATTCATCATCACTAAAGACTATAGCGGTCCAGGTTTCTTATAGACAACACCGTGGCAAACAAAGGCATCTGTTTCTGGCAGTCAATGGCAGGACATATTTGGAGTTGTAACACCGAATTTTCCTTTTTCTAAGCACCTGGAAATGATCCGGGCAGAGACAGGGGTGTGTCATAAAGGTGCCACCTGTGTCTGGATGGTGGACAAGGACACTGTGGGAGATGCCCGTGCTTGTCAGTGGATCAAACAATCCTTTCTACTTGTGGTCTGTCTGAGCTGTCCAGAGGCTGTTCTCTATGTGTGCGTACCCCAACGTGTCCACTGCTCCTAACACATGATTACAGCTTGGTCAGAATGGGTAATTTGTCAAAATAAACAACCAGCTTCTCCATTGCCCCAGCATTCAGAACATTTTGTTCCGAATGTGGGCTGCGGGGACCGCGATGTCACGCCCATGCCCCTCTTGACGTCACGGTCCCCGCAGCCCACACCCAGCGTTCGGAACAAAATGCTCAGAACGCTGGGGCAGTGAAGTACCCCTTTAATCTAATAATGCAAAGTCTGTCAAAGTCTTTCAACTGGGCAAAATTACTTTACCAAAAAGTAAAGTCCAAAATCCAGTACTGATAATCCTACCGTCCGCTTCTCCTTATAAGGGTGTTCTGGCTTGAGTCTTGTTTTTTATCTTCGAAACCATATACCTCACTTAGGTTTTTCACTGTTTAAAAATCCTCTTACCAATCTGCATAGGACTATTTGTTAACATATACAAAACTTGAGGTTAAGTCACCATTTTAGTCAGACTAATCTGCTATGCTTAAAGACATGGTCAACCAGATTTTAATCTTGGCTTTATTTCTTTCTGTATATCTTTTGCCACTACTATTACCAAATATTTAAATGTATCTTCTCCCAACATTTTTAGCTCTGCCACTCTCTACCACTCTCAAGTATGTAATATAATCCTAATTATTTAGTATGTTTATATGGGTTTCCATATGTTTACATGGTTTACATTGAAAATATAAATAACTACCAAGAGTGTGGCAGCTGCCAGAAACATGAACTTTAAGGAAAGCCTGAGAACTTCCTGTTTGCCGTTGTACCTTATGGAATCAATCAGCAAAGAATTAACATTGCAGCCTGGGAATCTTAGTTCACCGATATTCAGGAATATTACAACATCCTTTATTAAATTTTTATATGACTAATCTCATTAAAAAGAATGTGTCTAAAAATAACGTAGTGACACTTAACATGACAACAGTCAGACTATTATATAGAAATAAGGATGTATCATTAGCAAATGTATAAAATGGGAGCAGATACTATTATGTTCAATCAAAAGGAATTATGCATGTAACCTTTCCATTATCTGGCACAATTTAAGGCACTGTGCTATTTTATGATTTGGCTTTATGCTTTGGAAGGTTAGGGCAAGCTTTTTATTAATCTCTGCTCAGAACCACCATGTTTTTTCAACACTAATAAATTCTATTTGGATAAAGAAGTCACTTTGCACTTTATGCATTGACATCATTATAAAATATATCCCACTGTGGCTGATAGAATTATGGCTGATTGTGTTTTCGTATATTTTTTGCTTGCAGATCATCTTTAAAGGGCCACTAACATATAGTAAATTACACATTCCGGGGCTGGAATAACGTAGGGGCGGATGAAACTGACACTTCAGGCCTCTTCCTACACTACTAGGAGCATATGCATGCCACGTCTGAAGGTTAATTTGCTTAATCCGTACCCGCTATGGATTGCAGGGGTGCTCAGTCCACAGATAATAGATAACTTCATACACAGAATATAAAGATGACGGCACTCATCATACAGTAGCAAAGTCTTTATTCAAGTCATCTGCAGGCAGAGGCAGTGAGGACAGGGGTGTTCAGACGGGACAGACTGTTTCCTGCGACACACACGTTTCCTCTAGCTGAGACACTAGGCTAGAAGAAGCACGCATGTTGCGTGAAACAGTCTGTCCCATCTGAACACACCTACCCTCACTGCCTCTGCCTGCGGATGTCTCATATGCACCGATCACTTGAATAAAGACTTTGCTACTGTATGGTGAGTGCCGTCATCGTTACATTCTTTGTAAAAAATAATGTGATTGGCCATTTCAAGCTAACACTAAACACATACCAACATGTAAAACATGACATAACTCTTCCCTAAACATAATCTTTATTAAAATAATATATATTATATATTATATACAAATGTGATATCTTGCTCGAACTTGTCACATTTACAATCATTTTCCCTTAGTCACTCTCATAGTTTCTCTTATACAAACATACACAAACTATAAATTTCAGTCATGCATAGAACAACTGGTAGATCTCATGCATAGAAACATTTATGATAGAAAAGACCACCTGGTCCATCTATATTATTTCTTAAATTTTTATTTTAGGATAGATACAGTATATGTTTATCCAAGACATGTAAGAACAAAAGAACATTTTTCTGTATCTGGCCCTAATCAGGTAAAAAAAATTAAATAAAATAGGTGATACATTACCTTTAAAGTTTTTGATCATACCCCCTCCCCTTTTTTTCCATCCAGATGAGATTTATGCCAAAGGCCTTCCACCATTTTTGTAGCCTTTGTCTTTTCTATGTGAGGTATCAAATAATTCAGTTTGCTTTACTATTTTCTTGCTGTATTTGTGACTCATAATAAAACTGTCTGATCTTCAGTACGCAAGATCCACCTTGATTCTCTTTTCAGAAGCTCCAGATTCCTGTCCCTTCCTTCCATTGGATTTTCTAATCTTTCTAATGCACTGAACCTAAATGGGATGGATTCCCCGGCGTGGCATTCATTTATGTGTATCATGAATCTACTGGCGCCCACCCCCGTAGTAAGTGACCTGACATGTTCCCGAATTCTATGAAACAGGGGCCTAATAGTCTTGCCAATGTAGAACCTGCCACAACTACAAACTAGGGTGTACACGACATATTTCGTTCTACATGTAAAAAATAGTTTTATTGTAATGTCGTGGCCCCCCAGTTTTAGAAACTTCGCTTTGGCATTGAACTTGCAAAATGAACAATAACTTTCTCCAGATCGCGATCTTGCTACAGCATGTACCAGTACGCATTTATTGTTTTTTTAATCTGGTAATTCATAGGTGTATTCCTAAAAGAGAATACTATCCTTTCACTTTTTTGTTGTTTATTTTTGGTTTTAAGTAGTTCTTCTCTAGGGATCTGATCTATCCTGTTTCTGGCTTTCTTTAGAACCCAGGGGGGATGCCCTCTCTTTTTCAGGCGGTTTCCCATTTCTTCCGCTTGGGTTTCAAAAAGAGCCGGGTCATTGTTGATTCTCTTAAATCAAGTGAGTTGACTAAAGGGGATCGCATCCTTAGTGTGTTTTGGATGAGAGGAATCATAGTGAAGTATGGAGTTCTTGGATGTCGGTTTTCTATGACCTGTGGTTATAATCCTATTATCTCTGATCTCTAACCTGACATCCAAGAACTCCAGACTATCACCACCATAGATGCTGGTGAAGGTCATGTTGACCTGATTAACCTCATTCAGGTAACGCACAAAATTTTGAAACCCCTCCTCCCTTCTGTCCCGGATGACAAAAATCTCATCCACGAAACGGAGGAGGTTCTTAATGTGGCCGACATAAGGATTCTGTTGGGTGAAGACATATCTTCTCTCGAACATGGCCAGGAACAGGTTAGCCGTGCCCGTTCGCTGCCTGTACCATTGGCCCTCATATTGAAATGCATTATTATGCAGTATCAGATCCAGTGACTCTGCCACAAAGTCCACAAATGTTACTGATTTTTCAGTGCACTCCAAGAACACCCGGACCGCCTGTATACCCGCATTCTGAGGAATGCGGGTATACAGGCTTTCCACGTCTATGGAGGCCAATTTGTACCCTTCCTGCCATCTGAAGTCTTTTAATGCCAAAATGAAATCCCCTGTGTCCCGTATGTAAGTGGGAGTGTGTTTTAATAGGGGAGACACCAACCAGTCTATGTAGCTGGATAGGTGCTCCATAGGAGCACCAAAATCAGCCATTATAGGCCGTCCTGGTGGGGGATGTACCTTTTTGTGTGATTTTTGGTTTAGCAGGGTTTGAGGGGAGGAGCCGCTCGGCCAATTTCTCAGTGATAATATTCTTCTCTGTATATTTTCTCAAATGCCCTCTTAGCCTGTCCATTATTTTAGCTGTGGGGTCTCTTTGCAATTTCTCATAAACAGTTGGGTTATCCAACTGGCTGTGAGCTTCTTTTTTATAGTCCTCTTTTCGTCAGACTACCGCACCACCTCCTTTGTCTGGTTTCGAGACGACTATGTCCTCCCTCTCAGCCAGCCATTTCAGAGCCTCCCTTTCCTCTGTGGTAATATTAGGGGCAAACTCAGGATAAATTAGGGCTTTTATATCCTTAGACACTGATCTTTGGAACAGATCCAAGGCTCCTCCTGGGGCTATGGGAGGATTGAAAGTTGAGGGATTTACTCCAGTGAAAAATATATTTTCACCAAGATCACTTTCCCTAGTTATTTCCTCTTCCAAACTCATTAGCTCCCGTATGGCTGCCTCATTCTCCATTGTCCCCTCATTCATCACCCTGAACCCTAATGGGCCAATAACACATGGTACTTCTTTTTTTTTGCAGCTTATATGACATTCCTTTATTGATTTGGGAATTGGTAGCAAAAAACTTTTTAATGTTAATCTTGCGGATTGCTTTATATAAGACCTCTTCAAAGGAAGCGTAGTCGAAGGATTCAACCAGACCGAAGTTTAGTCCTTTGTTCAGAACCGTAATGCACGCCTCACTTAAGGTAAGTCCTGTCAAGTTAATTACAAGATCGTCCTCTCCCTCTACTTTCTCCACGTCACAGCCTTGCGTTTCATTGGCGGTTTTCTTTGCTCCTCTCTTCCTCCTTCGTCCGCCCCGTCTCGTTCTCCTCCTTTTTTTCTCCCTAAAAAATCAGCTGTATTAGGGGGTCCACTTCTCTCTGATCTCTCCTCTGACGATTGACTCCGATTCCGTGGTCAAATAATCGGATGTTTTTGGTATGTTTTTGTTCTTATTGGTCAGACCACCTGCATGGACAGGTATAAGAGCACATCCCCTACGTGATGACGCATGGCCTGACGCAGTGCAGAGAGCACGCAACGGTCCGTCGCCACCCACATCCCCCCGCACGCCTGGTCTCCTCTCACCTGCTGTACCTGTCTGCATGCTTTTAACCGAATAAAGAAGATGGTGAATAAAGAGCTTGTGGTGAGTGCTGCGTTATTCTTTTCTTCTATTGTTTCTTGATAAATAAGATGCACACTAGTCAAACCCACCACCCAAATAACCGTGAGAAAATAGCTCTACCATAGACATTCTTTGATAAATCTGCGCCAATGATTTCCATTTTACAGACACTTTCCCAAATATCAACCTTATTAGAAAACATGTATACTAACAACCTGTTAGTTTTAGAATTTATGCTGAGAAGCAAGTAGAGCAAAATACAATATGCAGATGTGTGACCATGTCTGTTTTCTCTACCTGAATACTTATTAGAAAACAGTCAAGCCATATCTACATATTAAACAGAAAAAGATTAAAAACGGAATGTTGTTGTCCTCCATTGCAACCAGACTATTTTGAGAATGTAAAAGAAAGGATAGGAGCGATCCATAGCGTAGTATATGCAATAAAAGTGTAACAAAGAATAAAGGGGTAAAATTCTGCTTACCTCAACAGGTTGTGTACCCCATACAGAACCATGGCACAACATAGACCATAGATGGCTTTCTGCAGCCCTTTCACCAGGTAAAACAGGATTGAATAAAATAACATTCTTCAGAAAGCGGTGGGTAACTCCACCGCTTACCCACCGCTTTCTGAAGCAGGTTCTTTTATTCAATCCCATATTAGAATGCACACATATCTATCCTATATTTTACTGAAAACTCCCAGAACCATCCAGGGATCATGTCCGATCTTTTTATCTCTTATGATCTGTTTATGTGGAACTATGTTAAAGGCTTTGTTATACAGATATGTAATAACAGTTGCATTGACTCTTAATGTAATATAACGTATATTGTAGGGTATATGTTTTTGATAGAAAGTCCTTATATAGGAAACCTAGTCAATAAAGATTTCGAATATACAGTGATCCCTCAACTTACAATGGCTTCCAGCAGATCTTTCTTATTTTTATATGTAAGAACTTGCTTTATCTGAATTAGATATCTACTTATTTTTCTTTAATCCTCACTTTTTCCTATTTTTTGATTACATTTTGGTGGCTTCAGAACCAATTACCAGGTTTCCATAGAGTTATGGTCTCAACATACAATGGTTTCAACATACAATGGTCGTCCTGGAACCAATTAATATTGTAACTTGAGGGACCATTGTAATTTGAAAAAAACAGGTAAGCTTACTGAAGAGGGCTCTGTTAGCATGTGCCGAGTCCATAAAAGACAATGGATATTTTTAAAGTGTATGCTAGGAGGATTTTCCACTGTATATGCTGAGCATGCACACTATGAATGAAGTTATGTGTAGCTGCTCATTTTTGTGATACAGAAAACTAGCTTGTCTTAGGCAGCCTCATCATTTACTCTTCTCCTCCTCTCCATTTCTGTTTTTGTTTTTTCCCTAAGCTTCGGTTGGTAAATTACATTCTCTCAATATATATTACCCACATTAATGTTTTTCCACTTTGTAATTTGCACTATAAATAAAACATTCATTTGTTGGCCTCTGAACACATTCCTTTCATTAGGCAGGCAATAAGCTGGGTTGTAACATTCTATTATTTATATAAGGAATGCCTTTGTTTCCAGTTCATAGCATTGCAAAACAACTCCAATAACACTCATCAGATTGAATTATGTTTTGTTTCTTTCTTAATAATTTAGCTTGCTACGTTTCCGTACCTTTACAAGATATCCGTTCAGCAGTGTAATTTTATGTTGTTCATTATTAACCAGATTGAACAACATTACATCATACCCGTACGTATAATGAGCCCGTTTTGTACCTTTTATCAGTAAATTAAAATTGCCCGATTATAGGTTGAAATGGGTAAAGGTCTTCCTTATTGCTCTTTATTTGACCTGTTACCAAAACTTATATTTCATTGTATGCCATTGACTACCATCCTAGATGTCTACGGTCTTCACGAATTATAAATACAGAGGTAGGGACACGACACAGCTTATACTGCTACCTGTCTCCACAATCCAGTTCACATTGGACGTTTAGACCTGTAGTGTTGACATGCAGTGTTGCTTCTTCGTCCCATAAGTCATATACCCATAAACATATTTCCAAGTAGAAAGAAATGACAGAGCACTCACCCTTTGCTGTCTTGAAAGTAAAAACTTCTTTATTACATAGAGTTGCTCAACATAAAGACAATAAGGCATGGGGTGGGGGTGTTCAGGTAGCCCGAACACCCCCTACCCTACACCTTACTGCCTTCCTGCACTTGTACCTGTGAGCAACTCTAAGAAGTTTTTTACTTGTAAGACAGAGGAGGGTGAGTTCTCTGTCACTTCTTTCTAGTTGGAAATATTATTATGAATATTTACCACTTTCTACACTTAAAGGGATACTCCGGTGGAATGTTATATATATTTTTTTTTATCCACTGGTGCCAGAAAGTTAAACCGATTTGTAAATTACTTCTATAAAAAAATCTTTATCCTTCCAGTACTTTTTAGCAGCTGTATGGTACAGAGGAAATTCTTTTCTTTTTGAATTTCTTATTGAACTTTTTGTCTTGTCTACAGTGCTCTCTGCTGACACCTGAAGCCCACATCAGGAACTGTCCAGAGCAGCAGAAAATCCTCATAGCAAACCTATGCTACTCTGGACAGTTACTGACACAGACAGAGGTGTCAGCAGAGAGCACTGGGGACAAAACAAAAAAGAAATTCAAAAAGCAAAGAATTTCCTCTGAAGCATACAGCTGCTAATAAGCACTGCAAGGATAAAGAATTTTTAATAGAAGTAATTTACAAATCTGTTTAACTTTTTGGCACCAGTTCATTTAAAAAAAAAAAGTTTTCCACCGGAGTACCCCTTTAAATTGTCACTGTCGTTAGGATAAAGCCTTCACTTGTCCTAGCGATATGTCAAAAGTTTTGATCAGTGGTGGTCTCAGTGTTCAGACCTCTGCCGATCAGGAGAACGAGCTGGGAGAAGTCTGTGCACAGTGTGTTATCTCCTGAAGTACAGAAACAAGAATTATATTAACATATTCAAGTAAAAATTCCCTGTATTTCTTGTATGTTCCTACTCATATGCGACATTTATGACTTATACGTTATAAAATGTAAACCACTGAGCAGGGAAGGTTAATGTCTTTGCACTTTTCTTAATCTCTGTCTTGGAATCTTGTTGCAGACAAGCAACATGTGGCAGAAATATTTTTTCCTATGTACTTGAAATAAATGGATCGAATATTGAAATCAGAAATTTCTCCTTATAGAAACCTTACAGCCAAAAACTGAAAAGGTGGTATTGGGGGAAAATGCTATTTAATCACCCCTGGAACTTTTAGGCACAAAACTGCACAGGTACTATATGACGGAGTTTTACAACTTGTGAACCCTGTTTCTCATTTCTACCATAATAAAACAGACTTCAAGCTGTCACACAACAGAGGACCTGACAGGCCACAATGACTGATTGATAATAAGGTCTGTTGGACTCTATTAAGGAGCCCATCATTTTGACAGGATGGATAATGCTGCATGCTGTGCACTTCTTACCGTCAAATATGACAAATTCTGCACACATGTGAATAGAGATGTTATCATCGTAGATGTGTCCCGAGACTGAGCATGACATGTCTAGAGTTTCAATCTCCAGATGAAACAGAATTGAAGTTGCTGACTGAAGACTGATAAAAAGTCTTTTGTACTAGCTGGAAATTATAGTGATACAAGGGATATGTAGAAACTGTCCGCACCCTGCAGAAGCCCACAAACATGTTTCAGAAATGGTATGGAGAGAGGTGTGATAGTATTATTTAAATTGAAAAGTGCCAGGTGTTGCTATGAAACAGGTGGCAAAACACATATATAGAGACCCCCCATCAGTATTTTCTCCCTAGATAATACTTTATACCTATTATACCTATTGCATACAGTCCCTAGTGTAGAGGTCCCCAAAGTCAGAGTAACTACGTTCAGGTAGGGTTCCTCAGGTGGGAAAGCCCCTAGTCGCCTCTCCTCAAGTCTATCCCTAATGATAATATATGTATATATTTAATAATTATATATATTTTATAGTGGTGTATAGTGCTTACCTTGTTCAGCGTCACAGGACCTTCGGTCATGTGACCATGCTAGTAACCTCTATGGTATGTTGGAGGACCTTTGGAGGTCCTTGGGTCATGTGTTACCCACAAGTCTTTGTAATGGTGATTGACATCAGAATGGACCAATTAGCATTAGTCCAGCCCCTGCCCATATAAGGGAGCTGTGTCCAATTATCGCTCTCTTGGGTTGCTGCTCTCGTCGATGCCGGACTAACAGGACAGGATCTGCGCAACTTTCAAAGACACGCTAGGCCTCAAAAACCTGCCAGCCTCAGCAGGACCAAAACCATGATTTCAAATCTAAATCCCCACTAATGCTAGTGTGACTACTGGACCGCAACTAATCCCCTAAATCCAGTGGAACAGCGCATAATACTTAAAGACTCTAAATGCTAAAGTCCCAACCTTTGTCAATCTCCAAGGAAAGCCGTTGTTATGCTTAGAGACTGTTATGTTATTGAAGCTTGCAGAAAACCTTCAGTAAAAGTTAATACTGTTTCAGAAAACTCTCCGGATGTGGACATTCTATTCTTCTCTACCTCCCTATCGCTCTTGGGAAGGGTGGTGGTAGGACAATCGTTATTGAGGAGCCCTCACCCTGGCATCATGAATAGCAAAGGTGAACAAGCACCCTTTAATTACTGCACAGCTACACTCCCCATACTCGACATCCCCCAGGCTATCACACCTGCACCTACAGATACATCACCTCTGACCCCAATAAATGTGTTTATATAACAGTGTATCTCTGCATAATGCAGTCCTACACTTACTAATATCACTATAGAAGGGACAAATAATCCCTCCACACCATTATCACATGGACTGTGTCTACTGCAAAGACCAATATGACTTATACACTGCTCAAAAAAATAAAGGGAACACTAAGATAACACATCCTAGATCTGAATTAATGAACTAATCGTATGAAATGCTTTCCTCTTTACATAGTTGAAAACCACACTACAGGCTGATCCAACTTTCATGTAATGTCCTTAAAACAAGTCAAAATGAGGTTCATTAGTGTGTGTGGCCTCCATGTGCCCGTATGACCTCCCTACAATGAATGGGCATGCTCCTGATAAGGTGGCGGATGGTCTCCTGAGGGATGTCCTCCCAGACCTGGACTAAAGCATCTGCCAACTCCTGGACAGTCTATGGTGCAACGTGGCGTTGGTGGATGGAGCGAGACATGATGTCCCAGATGTGCTCAATCGGATTCAGGTCTGGGGAACGGGCGGGCCAGCCCATACATCAATGCCTTCCTCTTGCAGGAACTGCTAACACACTCCAGCCACATGAGGTCTAGCATTGTCTTGCATTAGGAGGATACCAGTAATATATAGGAGCTCTGCAGTCTGTGGAAGTGTATAAGTTACATCCAGTGACTTTTTTTTGCAGTAAATTTTTGCACCGTGATCTGAAGTTTTTATCGGTACAATTGACTAGCCGGGATAGTTTCACTTTCACTTTAGAAGCGGCGGTTAGCTTTGACCACCGCTTCTAAAGGGTTAATACCGCACATTGCTGCTATCGGCGATGTGTGGTATTAGCCGCGGGTCCCGGCCATTGATGAGCGCCGGGACTGACACGATGTGATGTGGGGTCATATCGCAGGAGCCTGCCCAGGACGTAAATATACGTCCTGCGTCGTTAAGGAGTTAAAAGTTTCTATCATATCCCCTCTGTCTTGTCTTTCTTTCAAGAAATACTTGATGTACTTAAGGTCCTTTAACCTTTTCTGATAAATCTTTTCATCCTTTAACCCATGTACTAGTTTAGTATCTTCTTTGAACTCTCTCTAGAGTATCTATATCCTTCTGGATATACGGCCTCCAGTACTGCGCACAATACTCCAAGTGAGGTCTGACCAGTGTTCTGTACAGCACCATGAGCACTTCTCTCTTTCTACAGCTAATGCCTCTCCCTTTATATCCATGAGCATTTCCCTTTCTACTGCTAATACCTCTAACTATACACCTAAGGCTTCTTCTAGCATTTCCCACTGCTCTATGACATTGTCTGCCTACTTTTAAGTCTTCTGACATAATGACCACTAAATCCTTTTCCTCAGATACTGAGGTCAGGACTGTATCACATATTTTATACTCTGCCCATGGGTTTTTACATCCCAGATGCATTATCTTGTACTTATCCACATTAAACTTTAGTTGACAGAGTTCTGATCATTCCTCTAGTTTACCCAAATGCTTTTCCATATGGCGTATCCATCCAGGAACATCAACCCTGCTACAAATCTTTGTGTCATCAGCAAAAAGACATACTTTACCATCAAGACCTTCTGCAATATCACTAATGAAGATATTAAACAAAATGGGTCCCAGTACAGATCCCAGAGGTCCCTGCTGGTAACAAGACATTGCTCTGAATATACTGCATTGGCTACAACCCTCTGTTGTCTGTCCCTAAGCCCCTGCCTAATCCATTCAACAATATGGGAGTCCAAGCTCAAAGACTGTAGTTTATTGGTAAGTCTACTGCCCTTTCGCCATCTATTATTTTAGTCACCCAATCAAAAAAAATCTAAAAGATTTGTTTGACATGATCTCCCTGAAGTAAACCCATGTTGTTTTTCATCTTGCAATCTATGGGATTTTAGAGGTTCCACAATCCTATCCGTTAGTAGAGTTCCCATTATTTTCCCCACTATTGACGTCAGACTTACTGGCCTATAGTTTCCTGAGTCCTCTTTACTACCTTTCTTATGAATAGAGACAACATTTGCTAACTTCCAATCTTCTGGGATGACTCCTGTTACCAGTGATTGGTTAAATAAATTGGTAAACAGTTTTGCCAGTACACAGCTAAGGCTTCTTTCACACTGCTGTTGTGACATGGCAGTGCGACGTCCATCGGGAAGCCCAGGGAGGATAGCGGGAGGAAAAATACATCATGCAACGTTTTTTCCTCCGGTTACTCCCATCAAAAAACAACAGCGCCCGATGGACCCCATAATAGTAAATGGGATCTGTTGGGATCCATTGTGAAAGGGGCCTAAGCTCTTTTAGTGTCTTTAGGTGAATCCCATCAGGCCCCTGTGACTTTGTCTTAACTTTAATACATAATTTTAGGTGCACTACTGTGGTAGATGTAAACAGTGACATATGGATAACCCTCAAACTGATGTTAAAATTGAGGCATTAGCCAGTATATCCTTATATGAAGGACATACCAGAGCCCGCACACCAACACCAAGGTTTCTCAAGTGGCACAGGACCTTACACTAAACCTACCTGTGCCGTATGGGCAAAACCAGGGGCCAGTGGGCAATTAGGTCCTGTGCCACTTGAGAAACCTTGGCGTTGGTGTGCAGGCTCAGGTATGTCCTTCATATAAGGATATACTGGCTAATGCCTCAATTTTAACATCAGTTTGAGGGTTAGTCATATGTCACTGTTAACATCTACCACAGTAGTGCACCTAAATGTATGTATTACTACCTAATATTTTAATAGACATTTACACATGCGGTGGTATCACATATGATTATTTTTATTCTTTATTACATAATTTTATTAAAAAAATGGGAAAAGGGGGGGTGATTATAACTTTTAATAGGGAAGGGGTTATTGAACTTTTCTAAATTTTTTGTACACTTTTTTTTTTTTTTTTTTAGCCATAAGGAGCTAAAACATGCAATATTCTGATTGCATACACTGATCAGCACTCTGCCATTGCAAAGCACGGATGAGTGTAACCGGCGCTCTGCTGCTCCTGCCTGCTGCGCAGTCATGAAGCAGTAGATCGCCGATCGGACAACAGAGAGGCAGGTGAGGACCCTCCCATCGTCCGGTGAGCTTATCGGGACATCTCGATTTTATTGCGATAGTCCCGATCAGCTCCGCTGAGCTGCCGGGATTCTTTTACTTTTGTTTTAAACGCCGCAATCAACTTTGATCGCGGCGTCTAAAGGGTTAATGCCGGGCATCGGCCCGATTGGCATGGTGTGCGGGCTCAGGTAAGTCCTTCATATAAGGATATACTGGCTAATGTCTCAATTTTAACATCAGTTTGAGAGTTATTCATATGTAACTGTTTACATCTACCACAGTAGTGCATCTAAATATATGTATTACTCTAGATGTTACACATCCACACCTTTCATCTGGTGTAGGATGCCATTGTGGCACTTGTAGTCTGCTGTAGGCATCCCCCATTGTATGCATTTTTATGCTGGGCATTGCCCTTAGCTACGGACCCCAAGCACAGGATCTGCTCCCCAGCAGAGATGCACAACTGCCTTTGGGGTTGAGCACCTCCTGCTTTTTGAGACCATGTTTTTTCTTCTTGTTTGTCTTAACTCTAGACAGCTGATTTAGAACCTCTTCCTCTGTAAAGACACATGCCTCAAATGATTTACTAGTCTTTCTTCTGTGGTATTCTGCAGAATACCACAGGGGTTTCTTCCTTTTTTTTGCTTTTACTGACAAGCCTAACACAATTATATGTTGCCTTTAATAATGCTACTATTAGGTAGTCCCATTCCTCCTGGACTCCATTGAAACTGTTCCAGCCTGATAGGGACTCATTTACCACTAATTTCATTTTAGAAAAGTAGTTTTTTTTTAAATCTAAAACTTTTGTTTTTGTGTTGTGACTCAGGCATTGTTCTTATATTAAACCACACTGACTGGTAATCACTAGATCCCAAGCTTTTACCTACAGTTGTGTCAGATACAGAATCCCCTTTTGTGAATAATAAATCTAAAATGGCCTCCTTCCGAGTTGGCTCCTCAACTACAGTACTTGTTGTAGATATAATGCCAGCAAGGAATGTAGAATATCTGTACATCTGGCAGAACTAGCTATTTTAGTTTTCCAGTTAAAATCAGGAAGATTAAAGTCTCCCATAATGATAATGTCCCCTTTTAATGTAATTTTAGCTATTTCCCCGACTAGTAGATCATCTAATTTCTATACTTGGCCATGCGGTCTATAAATTACACCTACATAATTATCAAAATGCAATGTATCCCAAACTGACTTGAATTACATTACATGTATTAAGTTAGATTTTATGCTATATTTCCCATACAGGTCCACCTCTCCCCCTTTCTTTCCTTCTCTGTCTTTCATATATAAAGAGTATAATAGTATTGATATATTCCAGTCATCACTTTCACTGAACCATGTCTCAGTAACAGCCACTAAATCTACATTCTCAGATGTCATTATTGAGCCAAGTTCATTGATCTCATTCCCTAAACTGCGAGCATTAGCAGACAAGGCGCAAACTTTCTTTCTTGTACAGGTCCTTTCTAAACAGCGAAGGGTATCAGTCGCCTGGAGAACTGTTCTCTGTGTGGTTCAACTACTATGAGGAAATGAAATGGCAGTGTATCATACATTATAGACGTGACATTCTTTTGAGTGACATATAAACGTCGACAACATTTTTGGTACCCTTCTGTTAAACACACAAAAAAGAAACACAATGCTTGAAACTGACAAAAGTAATAATTAATAAAAATCTTCTGAAAATACACTTAAGTAAAATCAGACATCACAATTGAGTTGTGTTTCAACAAAATCTTTTTGAAAAACGCAATAATTAAACTGACCTGGACAAAAATGTTGGTACCAGAGCTTAATATTTTGTTGCACAACCTTTTGAGACAGTCACTGCCATCCTGCGATTTCTATAACTCTCAATGATACTTCTGTACTTGTCTTCAGGTATCTTGACCCACTCCTCATAATACACTGCTCCAGCTGTCTCAGGTGTGAAGGTGCCTTCTCCAGACTGTATGTTTTAGCTCCTTCCGCAGATGTTCAATAGAATTCAGCTCAGGGATCATAGGAGGCCACTTCACAAAAATCCTACATTTTGCTCTTAGCCATTTTTAGGTGTTTTTTTAGCAGTGAGTGTTTGCATCATTATCCTGTTGAAGGACCCATTGGCGACTGGGACAAAGCTTCCTGACACTGGGCAGCACGACTTACTCCAGAATGCCTCTACAGTCTTGAGATTTCATTGATCCCTCTACAGATTCAAGTCACCCTGTGCCAGATGCAGCAAATCAGCCCCAAAACATAACCCAGTCTCCTTTAAGTTTCACAGTAGGTACAATGTTTTTTCCTTTGTATGCATCATTTTTGCGCCTGTGAACATAAAGCTGATGTAACTTGTCAAAAAACTCCAGTTTTGTCTTATCTGTCTAAAGACCAAGCCACAAAGCTTCTGGGAGAATGTCCTTTGGACAGATGAGACAAAACCATACCTACACTCTATCTACTGTAAAGCATGGAGGAGGTTCAGTTATGACATATGAACAACCACAACCCCCATTTGTTAGCCCCACCCGTTTAGGGAGTATGGCCGAAAATTTTGCAATTTGTTTTACTTATCTGTGCCAAATCAATACTTGTACTTGGCTACGATTGTGTAGCAGGTAATCTCCACTTTAACTGACCAGTTGAAGCTGGGGTCACGGGCAAAACAATTGTAGCCTGTAAGTTCTCTGTATAGTGCCCAATATGTATTCTGATTGGATGTGAATAAAAAAGATTTTTTTTGCAACTCTGGTTAAACTAAAAAAAAATTCAATAAAATGAAATATGTATATAAAGTACCATGTCAGGTATATTAGGAAAAAGCTGTATACCATGTATACTTGTGGCAGTTATACCAAAATACTGGTAAATCTTTAATAGCATTTTAATGTGGACAGCCATGCTTTCCACAGTTTTTTCATGCTTTATCTTTTTCTTCATGCAATAGTATCTGTCGACATATGTTAAACATATTTATTGAGTTGTAAAAGTCATCAGGGAGTAAGTCCAAAGTCCTCCTTGATTAAGTGCACATTAACCAGCCAGATATATGTTCTTTAACAGTGGGAGAGACATATTTATAGTCTAGATCATTACCCATGGATCTATTGCCATCCATCATAAGAACCTAGATTCCTGTAACATTGAATGTATTTCTAACTTGCTCATATATTTTCTGTTCTGTTATTTGAAAAAAAAAAGTCTCCATATAACAATTTTAATTTATTCCAGTCTGCCTAAAACCTACAACTCTGCAAAGATTATGGGCCTCATTTACTAAGCTGAAACCGACCAGCTGAAACCGACCTGGTTATTTTGGCGCAGAGTGTCTGAGACATGTCTGCGCCTGTGTACGACAGTGTGCACCTGGAAAATTCAACAAACCCGACATTGCACTGTGAAAAGCTGAAAAGGGAGCGTGGTCTGTCACAAAGGTGTGTGGTCGGGTCGGAAAGGGGCGTGGTTTCACAACCCGACCGATTTACTATTGAATTCACACAAAATCCTGTGGATAAATGGCTGAAATAACCACCTAGAAAAAGCTGGTCTAAAACAACTTTTCCCACTAGTAAAAACCCGACACTCTTAGTAAATGAGGCCCTATACCTGTATTTATTGTCTACTGATAATTATACATTTTTGTACTAAATGAGAAATATCTTATCTCTGGTCATTATTGTTATACTTATAACAATTATTTATATATTTAGCACCAACATATTTTGTAGTACTTTATAGTCATTTTCATCGCTCACCTCACTCCCTGTCCCCAATGGAGTTTACAAATGTCAAGTTCTCCAATAAACTTAGAGGTTCAATCATTTTACATCTTGACTATTTTCTGATTTTCACTGCTACTGCCATGTGAACAGAATCAGTGGATATCAAGGATAAGGCAAAAGGATATCCACTGTCCTCTCCCTATTATACCCTTCTTTGCAAGTGTTGCTTTGCCCTTAAAAAGATGGCCCCCACACTGGATCCTGTGACCTCCCGTAAGGGTGTAAGTAAGGTCAGGTTCCAGTATCTGGCCATCCTTTTAAGGGCAAAACAAGAAGCACTTGCCTAGTAGGGTACAATAGGGAGAGGTCTTAGGGTAAGGTAGCTATACCCCACCCTTACAATTGTTTACACATCATCTCTAGTGTTGAGCGGCATAGGCCATATTCGAATTCGCGAATATTCGCGAATATATGGACGAATATTCGTCATATATTCGCGAATATTCGCATATTCGTTATATTCCCGTTTTATTTTCGCATATGCGAACATTCGCGTATGCGAAAACTATCATATGTGCATATTAGCATATACAAAATTAACAGATGCGAAAATTCGCATATGCTAATTTTCGCATATGCGAATTTTCGCACGCCAGTCTCACACAGTAGTATTAGAGTCTTCTTTACACCACACAAGCTGGAAGCAGAGAGGGGTGATCACTGTGATGTGTACTGTGAAAAAAAAAAAAAAAAAAAACGAATATTCGTAATTACGAATATATAGCGCTATATTCGCGAAATTCGCGAATTCGCGAATATGCGATATTCGCAAATAATATTCGAATTGCGAATATTCGTGAGCAACACTAATCATCTCCTCTAGGCTTCCTCCTTCTGGCCTTTGTCCATAGTATTATGTTAGACAATACCATATCTCATTGTAGATAAACTCTTTAGAGTCACTTTATTAGTTGTTTTTGGGAATTTCAACTGTTTAATTAAAGGGTATATTTTACATGTATTGTCCTCACTTTGGCATATTAAGTTTTCGTGCTGAGTTTTAATATATTTTTTGGTGAACATTGGAGGCAGTATCCTTTACCGCTACGGTATTTTACTAACTAGTGGGAGTCTGAACTTGGGAATAATGATTAAGGGACCAAAAAACCTTTGACTTATTTCATACACAAAGATACTAAGGACTACCCAGAGATGAAAGAGACTACAAGACAGCTCCTTTCGAGTTAATGGGGCTGTGCTGCAGTTTCCTGCATAAAGGGTGGTCGGAGGAATCTCTATGCAAGGAAAATGGATAAATCACCTTCTAGGAGATAGTCTGGCATGGCATTTAACCCCCAGTCATGTTTAAAGGCTTTTTATGGGTCAAACATTGATGTGAAGGGATGCTACCTCCTGTAGGTGCCAGTAAGGAACAGGCTTTTCTTTTGGAAGATTAGCATACTTTTTGCACATAGGGCGTTGCACCCCCTACAAGACTCCACACGTTAGTTTCATGGTGACCTTAAAGGAGTATTCCAGCGCAAAATAATTTATCCTCTATCCAAAGTATAGGGGATAAGTTATAGATCACGGGGGGTCCGAGCACAGGGGCCCCCCGGGATCCTCTGGACGGGGCCGCGGCAGTCTGCAGGAAGTGAAGTTTCGTCCCCAGCAGAAAGCCGTGGCAGACATGCCCCCTCCATATATCTCTATGGGGTACATGGAGGGGGCGTGTCTGCCGCATCATGCGGAGAAGGAACGCCCCCTTTCCAGCATACTGCTGGGGCCCCGTCCAGGAGATCCCAGGGGGCCCCAGCGCTCGGACCCCCCGCGATCTATAACTTATCCCATATCCAAAGGATATCATATTTTTATAATCATGTTTTTATAATCACCTTAAAGGAGTATTCCAGCGCAAAATAATTTAGCCTCTATCCAAAGTATAGGGGATAAGTTATAGATCACGGGGGTCCGAGTACAGGGGCTCCCCGGGATCCTCTGGACGGGGCCGCGGCAGTCTGCAGGAAGTGAAGTTTCGTCCCCAGCAGAAAGCTGTGGCAGACATGCCCCCTCCATATATCTCTATGGGGTACATGGAGGGGGCGTGTCGGCCGCCGCATCATGCGGAGAAGGAACGCCCCCTTTCCAGCATACTGCTGGGGCCCCGTCCAGGAGATCCCAGGGGGCCCCAGCGCTCGGACCCCCCGCGATCTATAACTTATCCCATATCCAAAGGATATCATGTTTTTATAATCATGTTTTTATAATCATGTTTTTATAATAATTTTTATTTATTTATTATTTTTTTATTATTATTATTTTTCATATTCATATTATATGTCTGCGTCCACACTACATTTGCACTGCAATATTTTTACCCTCTCATAAATGTTGATTCACGCTATTTTCATCATATTTTTATGCTAGATTTTTTGAGTTTATACTCATTTTTTTACATCATTGTACTCTTATGAATATGTGGTATTGTATATCCATCTTTGATATATATCTAATTTATTATACAATACTGTATCTCTATTAATATATATTCTTTTTTATAAATTAAAGTCATCACTATATAATATTGCATCCTTCTATACATTTTGTACTCACATTCATTCTATATCTCTATTTATATCTTACCTATATAGGTATTTATATACACTTACAAATTCATACATTGTTCATTTTCACCCTCTTTTCTCTCTTTATTTCTCTTTTATTTTTTCTTTCACTTACTCTATTGGATCCATCTCTGATTTTACATCCAACCTGAACTAGTCAGGCTCCATGTTTTAGTAGCCACCCTCATTTAACATGACATCATTAATTGTAGACCTTATAAATACAGACCCTACCACTGGGCATACATACCTTACTGTCACTGAAAAAAAGGCCCGCAGGCCTTGAAACGCGTCTGACTTGCAAAAGCACCTTATACCACTTCTAAAGAGACTATATCCACACATTTTGGCTAGCAACTGCTGGATGCTCGCAGAACTGGGACCACTGCAACACGCGCGCAGCTAGCGCATCATTCAGACACGCAGCTGCTCACAGATCTCCATTCACAGCCCCGGACGGCAGAGTTCCTGGACACGTTCTCCCTAGGCCGGACGCCTCCCCGTGCCAGCCCAGGATACTTACAGCCTACCTGAGAACCACTCACCTAGGCTACGATCCAGACCGGCAATACAAACAGCTTTTATCACCTACAGGACATCGCGGTCTGCCGAAATCGCTACCTGTGAACATCATTGCTTGCCGGGATCGCTAACAGCCGAGAAGAAGGGTGAGTGGTGCTGTGCACCGATACTCTACAAACTACTGCCATAATTGCTACAACTGTTGCTATTATCGCCACTATTGCTATATTTGGCTACAGTATCATAGGAGTTGATTACTGAACTGTGACTCTTTTAATTGGATATCCTTGGACTTAACTGTGACCAAGAGTGACTACTAACCAAAAGAGACACGTTGCTAACCACCGTAGTGGACATTGGTGCATTTCTGCTATATTATTTTTATCTGCATTTTTATCTGCATTTTCATTTGCATTTTCATTTATATATTGATTATTACCAATTCATTCCTGCAAGGGCCCTGCAGAGTGATTGGTGATTTATTTGCATTTACTTACTTAAATACATATATTAATAAATCCTTATTAGATCCACTATTTTCTTTCCTCTTTATTCTACACATCCCTAGTGTTCTTGAGGACTGGTATATACATATATTTTCCCATATCCAAAGGAGTTATATAAGTTATATTGCACTACAGATATTTTTTAAAGGAAATCGGTCAGCCTGTTCACCCACATTATACCCAATGAACTGGGTTATAGTGTGTGAACAGGAGTTGGATGAAAGGTCACTGACTAAAATAAATACCTTAGGTCCAGAGATATGTCCCACCGAAGATCCGCTGCTATATTCCCGGGAATTTGCGTATTCATGTTCTGTGACTTCACGTCCTAGTGACATGGAGTCGCTGGTCACGTGAGTGCATGAGTCGACTGAGCGCTCAGTGCTCACTATAACCGAGCGTATTGGGTTTAGTGTGGGTGAATAGGCTGACAGTTTTCCTTCAAGGAGAGAAATTACTCCCTCAGTCCTGGAGAAAATCTGCTTAAAGATGACTAAACTACTAAATTGGCATCACTTCTTCTTGGTTGGGGTCCCAATAGTCAACATTTGATAGCATATGTTGGTGATATGCCATTACTAACTTAAGAAAAATCTTTCTGAAATATAATATAAACCTTGTTTCTAATCTGCTATTCTTTATTATTGCAGTCAATGATGTAAACAATGTTTATTTTCTGCCTTGGTGACGTTGCTAAGGCCACATGTATATGAATACTGATAGTATACAAATATAACATTGTTTGCAACTAAATGTGCAAAATTTAGTAAACATACAGATGTCTTTTACTGGCAAAATGACAACATGAAAAAACAAGATTACATCCTAAATCTTTACATTTCCCCTGACACAGCCATAACAACCAGGAAACACTCGTTGTTTAAACTGCTTGGACCCACAAGCACACTAAAATCTTACAAAGTTGATTTTGATTGACTAAAACATACTTTGTAACAGAGTTTAGAATCCCTTTAGCCTATAAATATTTCACTACGTCACTCTGAGTCTTTCTCATTTTATCAAAAGTTCAATAGGACACAATTATTGTAAGGTAATATGTAGTAAGGGATGTTAAGAAATTATACCTTGGAAGAGGGACTGGTCATCGTAAATAAAGGATAGTCATAGGTATTTGTATTTGGCAAGCAAAGGCTATTATTATAGAATAAATGTCCGGAACCATGTAGGAAATGAAGTGATATATCCTTTGAAGATGATGTAAAGTAAAATGACCGTCCAAGCTGCTTACACAATAGGAAGTCACATAAAATAATAATTATACATAAGCATATCACCAAAGTATGGTTAGTTTTTTTGTAGTCCTAAAATGATACAGTATCTCCTATAAGTGAGTCCACCTCTCACATTTTTGTAAATCTTTTATTATATCTTTTCATGTGACAACACTGAAGAAATGACCCTCTGGTACAATGTAAAGTAATGAGTGCACAGCCTGTGTTACAATGTTTAACCCCTTACGGACCGGTTTTTTTTCGTTTTTGCATTTTCGTTTTTTGCTCCTTGCCTTTAAAAAATCATAACTCTTTCAATTTTGCACCTAAAAATCCATATTATTGCTTATTTTTTGCGCCAACAATTCTACTTTGTAATGACGTCAGTCATTTTGCCCAAAAATCTATGGTGAAACGAAAAAAAAAATCATTGTGTGACAAAGTTGAAAAAAAACAAAACACTGTTTTGTAACTTTTGGGGGCTTTCGTTTCTACGTAGTAAATTTTTCGGTAAAAATGACACCTTATCTTTATTCTGTAGGTCCATACGATTAAAATGATACCCTACTTATATAGGTTTGATTTTGTCATACTTCTGGAAAAAAATCATAACTACATGCAGTAAAATTAGTACGTTTAAAATTGTCTGACCCCTATAACTTTTCTATTTTTCCGCATATGGGGCGGTATGAGGGCTCATTTTTTGTGCTGTGATCTGAAGTTTTTAACGGTACTATTTTTTCATTGAGAGGACTTATTGATCGCTTTTTATTCATTTTTAAATGATATAAAAAGTGACCAAAAATGCATATTTTGGACTTTGGAATTTTTTTGCGGTTTAATTAACAATATATTTTTAGAATTCAGACATTTCCGCACGCAGTGATACCATATATGTTTATTTTTATTTACACTGTTTTTTTTTTTTTATGGGAAAAGGGGGGTGATTCAAACTTTGGGAGGGGTTAAATGATCTTTATTCACTTTTTTTAAAACTTTTTTTTTGCAGTGTTATAGCTCCCATAGGGACCTATAACACTGCACACACTGATCTTTCACATTGATCACTGGTTTCTCATAAGAAACCAGTGATCGATGATTCTGCCGCTTGACTACTCATGCCTGGATCTCAGGCACTGAGCAGTCATTAGGCGATCGGACAGTGAGGAGGCAGGTGGGGACCCTCCGGCTGTCCTGTAAGCTGTTCGGGAATGCCGCGACTTCGCCGCGGCTATCCCGAACAGCCCACTGAGCTAACCGGCAGTTTTTACTTTCACTTTTAGCCGCATGGCTCAGCTCTGAGCGTGCGGCTAAAGGGTTAATAGCTATTAGCGGCGGGTCGCAGCTTCACTATGACTATGGGCCCGCCGTGATATGATGCGGGGTTACCGTGTAACCCCGCGTTATATCACAGGAGCAGGACCAAGGACGTACCGGTACATCCTTGGTCCTTAAGAGGTTAATGTTGTGTCCCCTCAAAATAACTCAAAACACAGCCATTAATGTCTAAACCTTGGCAACAAAAGTGAATACACCCCTAAGTGAAAATGTCCAAATTGGGCCCGAAGTGTTTTGTGTGGCCACCATTATTTTTCAGCACTGCCTTTAGCCTCTTGGGCATGAAGTTCCTAAGAGCTTCACAGGTTGTCACTTGAGTCCTCTTTCATTCCTCCATGATGACATTATGAAGCTGGTGGATGTCAGAGACCTTGTACACCCTACCCTCTGTTTGAGGATGCCCCACAGATGCTCAATAGGGTTTAGGTCTGAAGACATGCTTGGCCAGTCCATCATCTTTACCCTCAGCTTCTTTGCCATGGCAGTGCTCATCTTGGAGGTGTTTGGGTCGTTATCATGTTGGAATATTGTCCTGTGGCCCAGTCTGCGAAGAGTGGGGATCATGCTCTTTTTCAGTGTCACAGTACATATTGGCATTTATGTTTCCCTCAATAAACTGTAGCTCTCCAGTGGCAGCAAGCAGAACTTATGTAGCCCCAGACCATGATACTACCACCACCATGCTTGACTGTAGACAAGAAACACTTGTCTTTGTACTCCTCCCCTGGTAGCCACCACACACACCTGACACCATCTGAACTATTTATGATGTTCTCATCAGACCACAGGTCTGATTAGTTCCAGTAATCCATGTGCTTAGTCTGCTTGTCTTCAGCAAACTTTGGGCTTTCTTGTGAATCATCTTTAGAAAACACTTCCTTCTGGGTCAACAGCCATGCAGACTAATTTGATGCAGTGTGCGGTGTATCGTCTGAGCCATGGCAGGCTGACCCCAAATGCCTTTAACCTGGCAATACTGGCAGCACCATGGTGAGGCCTGTTCTTAGTGTAACCAGTGCTGTAAAACCACTTTATGGTCTTGCCGACTGTGCTGCAGCTCCATTTTTAGGCAATGTTGACAATCTTCTTATACCATGGTCCATCTTTACATAGAGCAACAATTATCTTTTTTAAGATCCTTGAATTTCAAGTGACCTGTATTATAGAGTGTATGCTCCCCATTCACATCTAAAACCTAACACAGGGAGGGAAAATGGTTATTGGGTCCAATTTGGCCGTTTTCACGTAGGGGTGTACTCACTTTTGTTACCAAGGTTTAGACATTAATGGCTGTGTGTTGAGTTATTTTGAGGGGACACAATATTAAACACTGTTATACAGGCTATGCACTCACTACTTTACATTGGAGCAGAGTGTCATTTCTTCAGTGTTGTTACATGAAAAGATGGGAAAAAAATATTTACAAAAATGAGATCGGTTTACTCACTTATGTTAAATACTGTATATTTGTGGAATAATTACAATGAGCCCAAGCATCCATTCTGTCCTTCAACCAGACACTTAAATGTATACTTTCTCAACTTTCTTCAGATCTAAAAAAAAAAAAATAAAAACAACAAAAACTGATATTTTCTCTATTGCCACTAAAATCATGTATCTGTGAGGATGTTACAGAAAGAAAGACATAGGAAAGAAAAAGAAACATCTAAAATATGGAAATACTTTTATAGAATAACTTTGAAAACTTTAAAGGAAAAAGAGGGCAGTAAAATATGTATGCCATTGATGCAACGGAAGTCTTTGATATATGTTCAGCCATCAGTCATGCAAGGTGAATGATCAGCAAACATTTGGGGATTTATTACATTGATAATTAGGGTTCCATTTTTGATAGAAGGTGTGAAGAATACTGAGTTATAAAAAAAAAATAAAGAAATACTGATTAAACTAGGAAACCTGGATTGTTATCAAAACAATGGACAGATCTCCCCAGAGCCCAAAACCTATCTGGCCAACATTCTAATGCGTATAGGTGTCACCAGACTCTTTTTTATGGCAGGTGTTAAATTTCAACTTACCTAATCTTTTGCCCCATGTGAGATAAGTTGCTATCACGGGGGTTTGCAGAGGCTTTTCCTCCTTTCCTAATTGGAGTAAACATACATGCATATTTATGGAGCATTGGGAAAAAATAACATTTCAGTTGAATTAGCATTTTTAGAGCATAAGAAGCAGAAGATGTTCCTAACATCAAAAACAGCAGTGTTTACAAGAAGTATACTCATAGGGAGCCTCGAAAAAATTGAAAGCTGTGAGAAAGTCAAAGGTATATTTAGCTCTTAAGATCACATAATCACCTATTAGAAAACTCCCATCTCGACCCAGTTCCGTCCCTCTTGTTACTTTGTATGTGTCCTCATTCATGGAATGCTGCTTTAGATAGAATGTCTGCCCTAAGAGACCACAAGTGCAATGATGTAGTGCAATGATTAGCTGCAGAGCTATTGCACTGCCCTGACCTATTTTGCATATCTCTTCCGTGTGTTCTATGCAGATTTTCTGGGGTGTCCTATGTGATGGAGCCTGACATTTCTTATTCTGCTGGTAAGAGCTGACAGGAAGAACAGGAGACAGGCTGAAGGTGTATCTTATATGATTCTCAATAGTATATCATCGATCTATCACTTGCTACACTTAGGACTCAGAGGCTGCATTAGGGAATCAGAGGGGAAAAAGGAATAAAGATGGCAGACAACTCTCAACTAAATTAGGTATACAAAAAGCAGGTATATAATAATGGATCAGTAACCAGAATGATACTTAACCTTGAACAAGCGAAAGATCTTGACATTTGGTTCTGTGAGAGAAGGTACCCCAAAGAAGGGGTTAATGACACATTTGCTTAAGTAGAAACAAAATGCGAAACAACCTGAGAAAAGAAAGAAAGCTGGACATATTTCTTTTTCATTTGAAAACACTCCAATGACCTCCACGATCAATTCCATCATAAAACAGGATTGGTTCATCCTGAAATAGGATGAAGATTTGAAAGAGTTCACTACAACTAAACCTATTATCACACAGAGAAAATCACACAATATTTTCAATGATTAAAAAGATAAAAAAACAAAATGTTATATAGCGAAAGAAATCGGTTGAAAACTTGCACCACGATAGGATTCTTTTAATGCGGTAACTGCTCTTTGTGTAACCAGATGATAACAGACAAAACTGCTAGATTAGGCAATGTTCACATTAAAGTCAAGGAATTCATTTCTTACAAAGTATCCTATGAAGTATACAACCTGACCTGTCCATGTGGCCTGTATTACAGACGCCAAAACCAAGAGGCAGTTCATTGTCAGAGTGAAAGAACATCTGCGCTCATTGCGAACAGGGATAGACCCCACCCGCTTTATAAATCATGGGGAAGATTTATCATTATGTGTCAAGATTTATCATTATGTGTCACGAACGAAGCCGCGCATTTCCCAGTCACTCTTGCCAAAATTGTCTGTTTTGAAATTGCGCAAAACTTTTGCATAAAGACTAACTGTGCAAAAATGTTGCACCAAATTTTAGCCAATAACATGTCCAAAAGGCAATGATAAATCTCCCCCCTTGTTCACACACAGCATGCAGGCAATAGTAAAGCGGTCAGATTCTTTGGTATTAAAGGGGTACTCCAGTGAAAAACTTTTTTTTTTTTTTTTTCAACTGGTGCCAGAAAGTTAAACAGTAAATTTGTAAATTACGTCTATTAAAAATTTGTAAATTACGTCTATTAAAAAATCTTAATCCTTCCTGCACTTATTAGCTGCTGAATACTACAGCGGAAATTCTTTTCTTTTTGAAACACAGAGCTGTCTGCTGACATCACGTACACAGTGCTCTATGCTGACATCTCTGTCCATTTTAGGAACTGTCCAGAACAGCTTATGTTTGTTATGGGGATTTCTTTTACCCTGGACAGTTCCGAAAATGGACAGAGATGTCAGCAGAGAGCACTGTGCTCTTGATGTCAGCAGACAGCTCTGTGTTTCAAACAGGAAAGAATTTCCACTGTAGTATTCAGCAGCTAATAAGTACAGGAAAGATTAAGATTTTTTAATAGAAGTCATTTACAAATCTGTTTAACTTTCTGGCACGAGTTGATTTAAAAAAAAAAAAGTTTTTCACCGGAGTACCCCTTTAACCCCTTAAGGACGCAGGACGTAAATGTACGTCCTGGTGAGGTGGTACTTAACGCACCAGGACGTACATTTACGTCCTAAGCATAACCGCGGGCATCGGAGCGATGCCCGTGTCATGCGCGGCTGATCCCGGCTGCTGATCGCAGCCAGGGACCCGCTGGCAATGGCCGACGCCCGCGATCTCGCGGGCGTCCGCCATTAACCCCTCAGGTGCCGGGTTCAATACAGATCCCGGCATCTGCGGCGGTTCGCGATTTAAATGAACGATCGGATCGCCCGCAGCGCTGCTGCGGGGATCCGATTATTCATGACGCCGCACGGAGGTCCCCTCTCCTTCCTCCGTGCGGCTCCCGGCATCTCCTGCTCTGGTCTGTGATCGAGCAGACCAGAGCAGGAGATGACCGATAATACTGATCTGTTCTATGTCCTATACATAGAACAGATCAGTATTAGCAATCATGGTATTGCTATGAATAGTCCCCTATGGGGACTATTCAAGTGTAAAAAAAAATGTAAGAAAATGTAAAAGTAAAAGTAAAAAAAAAGTGAAAAATCCCCTCCCCCAATAAAAAAGTAAAACGTCCGTTTTTTCCTATTTTACCCCCAAAAAGCGTAAATTTTTTTTTTTATAGACATATTTGGTATCGCCGCGTGCGTAAATGTCCGAACTATTAAAATAAAATGTTAATGATCCCGTACGGTGAACGGCGTGAACGAAAAAAAATAAAAAAAAGTCAAAAATTCCTACTTTTTTAATACATTTTATTTAAAAAAAAATTATAAAAAATGTATTAAAAGTTTTTTATATGCAAATGTGGTATTAAAAAAAAGTACAGATCATGGCGCAAAAAATGAGCCCTCATACCGCCGCTTATACAGAAAAATAAAAAAGTTAGAGGTCATCAAAATGAAGGGATTATAAACGTACTAATTTGGTTAAAAAGTTTGTGATTTTTTTTAAGCGCAACAATAATATAAAAGTATGTAATAATGGGTATCATTTTAATCGTATTGACCCTCAGAATAAAGAACACATGTCACTTTTACCATAAATTGTACGGTGTGAAAACAAAACCTTCCAAAATTAGCAAAATTGCGTTTTTCGTTTTAATTTCCCCACAAAAATAGTGTTTTTTGGTTGCGCCATACATTTTATGATATAATGAGTGATGTCATTACAAAGGACAACTGGTCGCGCAAAAAACAAGCCCTCATACTAGTCTGTGGATGAAAATATAAAAGAGTTATGATTTTTAGAAGGCGAGGAGGAAAAAATGAAAATGTAAAAATTAAATTGTCTGAGTCCTTAAGGCCAAAATGGGCTGAGTCCTTAAGGGGTTAAAAGGATTGATCTTTCCTCGGCAGGTGGAGATCGTCACCTCAAGCTACTGCAGTGCCCCACTAGGACTAAATGAGAAAAATTTACTTAAAGGAGTACTGCAGTCTTAGACACAACTAAGTACTGCAGTTGGCAACACACCCTCTCCATACAACTCTATGGGAACAAATGCTGCATCTCCTCCTCTCCCATAGAGATACATGGAGGGCGCCCCGTGCAGGAGATTGCGGGGGGGGGGGGGGGGGGGGGGATTCCAAGCGCTGCGGATAGGGGATAAGTGTCTATGGCTGCAGATCTCCTTTCTTTAATGTCCTCCTATAAGCTAGCCTTAAAAAACTGTTTGGTTTACATAAAAATGCAAATATGTTATGCACAATGTCGTTGTTAAATGTGTTTTGTGTACCTAGATTGCTATGGCAACCCCTACCTTACCTATTGTATTTATATGCTTGAGAGAGCCTGACTTCACTACATGGTTGAGAAAGTGAAAACCAGCACAAAGCAGTGTTGCCCTGCCATCGATCTCACCCCCTGCCTTAAAGGGGTACTCCGCTTCCCAAGCGTTTAGAACATTTTGTTCCGAATGCTTGGAGCGGGCAGCAGGGGTCGTGACATCACAGCCACACCCCCTCATGATGTCATGCTACACTCCCTATATGCAAATCTATGGGAGGGGATGTGACGGCCACTCCCTGAGCCTGCAGGACAGCTTGAATATCTGTCGACATTTAAATGAAATTAAACGCAATGGCAGGAGACCCAGGAGTGCCCCACTGCTGACACAGAGAGATAAAAAAGCAAGACTACATTTTGCCAAAATAAAGCACATCATTCTACTATTTACCGAAAACAGAACGAGGCCCACAAAGAAAAGAACACAGTACCTACAGTGAAATATGGTGGAGGCTCAATGGTGTTTTGGGGATGTTTTGCTGCCTCTGGCACTGGGTTCCTTGAATGTGTGCAAAGCATCATGAAATCTGAAGATTACCAATGGATTTTTGGTCGCACTGTACAGCCCAGTGTCAGAAAGCTGGGTTTGCGTCCGAGATCTTGGGTCTTCAAGCAGGACAATGACCCCAAACATGCGTCCAAAAGCCCCCAGAAATGAATGGCAACAAAGCGCTGGAGAGTTCTGAAGTGGCCAGCAATAAGTCCTGATCTAAATCCCATTGAACACCTGTGGAGAGATCTTAAAATTGCTGTTGGGAAAAGGCGCCCTTCCAATAAGAGAGACCTGGAGCAGTTTGCAAAGGAAGAGTAGTCTAACATTCCGGCTGAGAGGTGTAAGAAGCTTTTTGATGGTTATAGGAAGCGACTGATTTTTCCAGTTATTTTTTCCAAAGGGTGTGCAACCAAATATTAAGTTAAGGATGCCAATAATTTTGTCCTGACCATTTTTGGAGTTTGGTGTGACATTATGTCCAATTTGCTTTTTTTTCTTCCCTTTTTTGGTTTAGTTACAATACACACAAAGGGAATAATATGTATATAGCAAAACATGTGTTACTGCAATCCTTTTCTGTGAGAAATACTTAATTTTCTTGAAAACTTTCAGGGGTGCCAACATTTATGGCCAAGACTGTATAACGCTTTGCCAAGCGTTATTTATGGTAAAATCTGATGATTGGTGCCCTTTAAGGAAAAACTATTAAAGATGGGTGTTCCACATTATTTGACAGGGCACCATTTTCAAGCAATTTGGGGAAGAAAAAGGATCTCTCTTTTATAAAATGCAAACAAAAAGTCCCATCAAAACAAAAATGGCACCTGTAAAAACTACAGCTCCCGACCTAAAAAATTAGTTATAGGGGTTTATAGGGGTATATATTTTTTATACAAGAAGTTATAATTTTTTAAATGTAGTAAAATATAACAAAACCTGTATAAATTGGGTATCGTGATTGTATGGAGCTACAAAATAAAAATCACATGTCATTTTTACTGAAAAGTGCACTGCATAGAAAAGGAAGCCCCCAAAGTTTGCAAAAAAAATTGTTTTTGTAAAAAAAATTATTTCCAAATATTTTTTTTTTTTTTGGGTTGCGTTGTCATGGCATTACAAAGTACAATTGGTGGCGCAAAACTTGCCCTCATATGGCTCTGTAGGTGAAAATTTTAAAATGTTATGGCTATTAGAAGGTGAGATGGAAAAAAAGTGCAAAAATTATAAATTACTGCATCCTTAAAGGGGTACTCCTGTGGAAAACTTTTTTTTATTTTTTTTTTAAATCAACTGGTGTCAGAAAGTTAAACAGATTTGTAAATAACTTCTATAAAAAAAATCTTAATCCTTCCAGTACTTATTAGCTGCTGAATACTACAGAGGATTTTTTTTTCTTTTTGGAACACAGAGCTCTCTGCTGACATCATGACCACAGTGCTCTCTGCTGACATCTCTGTCCATTTTAGGAACTGTCCAGAGCAGCATATGTTTGCTATGGGGATTTTCTCCTACTCTGGACAGTTCTTAAAATGGACAGAGATGTCAGCAGAGAGCACTGTGCTCGTGATGTCAGCAGAGAGCTCTGTGTTTCAAATGGGAAAGAATTTCCTCTGTAGTATTCAGCAGCTAATAAGTACTGGAAGGATGAAGATTTTTTTAATAAAAGTAATTTATAAATCTGTTTAACTTTCTGGCACCAGTTGATTAGAAAAAATAAGTTTTCCACTGGAGTACCCCTTTAAGGGGTTAAAACCAAAAATACCCCTATCTGACAGAGTTGTTCCTTTAAGCTCTCCCTAGTGGTGACCCCCAGGTAGCCATATATTTATAATTTAGCTCTATGCCTATCCAGGGAATTTGCATCACTGTACAACAAAGGTCTAGCCACTATAAAGATATATCAATAAATGAATCAGCAAATATATTAACACATTAAAAAAAGCAGTGCTCACCCCATTCTATATGAAAATATAATTTGTATATAACAAAGGCCCTTTCCATTATTCAGTATATAAAACCCTGTAAAGAACACGGAAAGATGTAGCAACATAAAAAGACCTTGGCCATAAAGAACATTTTATTTCTAAATGTGTAATTGATTTTGCGTTCTATGTGTGTTTATGTCAGGAGTAGAAAGGCTGTATATTAATCAAATTTTATTTTAATAACAGATTGGGGACATCAATGTCATTAGATTTAATGTCAAAGCAAATCGCTCATAGCGTGCTCCAAATTATTCACATGAGCATTTAGTTTTAAAATGTAATAAGGTATCTTATTAAATGTGAAGTTTATTATCATGCAAATACCATCCACTAAGCACATTTGTTAATTGCAGCTCATTTGCATAATTAATGAACTTTCAAATGAATGATGTCTCTGCAGGTTTAGGCAGCATTGTTGAATAAATCATAAAATGCACATCAAATATAAAGTCTTTTGGAATTAGACGAAATTGTTTGGAGATTGACAGTTACAAAGATTAAAGGGGTACTCCGGTGGAAAACATTTTTTCTTATTTTTTTAATCAACTGGTGCCAGAAAGTTAAACAGATTTGTAAATTACTTCTATTAAAAAATATTTACCCTTCCAGTACTTATTAGCAGCTGTATGCCACAGAGGAAATTCCTTTCTTTTCGAATTTCTTTTTTGCCTTGTCCACAGTGCTCTCTGCTGACACCTGATGCCCGTATCAGGAACTGTCCAGAGCAGGAGAAAATCCCCACAGAAACCTATACTGCTCTGGACAGTTCCTGACACAGACAGAGGTGTCAACAGAGAGCACTGTGGACAAGACAAAAAAGAAATTCAAAAAGAAAAGAATTTCCTCTGTACCATACAGCTGCTAATAAGTACTGAAAGGATGGAGATTTTTAAACCCCCAAGCTGCATATTACTAAACTAAGGATACCATGGAAAATATTCTTATCTGTACATCTGATTATTGCATTATTACTTCCAAAAACTCTGTACCCATGCATGTGGCATTACCAGGAATTACACAGTTTACAATTTTTTTTTATCTGGCATTTTGCAGCTTTGTGGCATTTAGAATTTATATTTGGGGCTTTACAGTAGTGTTTTTGTGGTCAGTTGGTTTTTTCTCCACTCAAAATGTCATGTGTCCTAAGAACGAGAATTGTGTTATTTTTTTTTTCTAGAAATTTCTTCACACAGCAAAATATTTGTGGAAAATTTCCAGCTGACACTCCGCAAACAGCAGGTGCCATCAGAACATGCCGGCACTAGGGCCACATAGAAATGCATTGCTGTCTTTATAGAGAGCAATGCATTTCCAAGCGGATTCCGCAGAAAATAATTGACATCAATTCTTTCTGTGGAGGCTGAAATCAGGACTACCGCAGCAGATGTTTCCTCTCTGGAAATTCTGCCATATGCACACTACAGCAGAATCCTATTGAAAACAATAAAACTCTGCTTAGAATTTCCATGTGAAGGTCATTTGAACATGGCCTTGGACTTCCAAAACATTAGGGGGGGGGGGGGAAGTGTGGGTTTTTTCCTTTATTAAAGTCACAGTGGGCCCATGCATTCGATGCACTGTTGTATTGTGCCTTTATAATGGACTGCCTGCAAGGCCCTGATGAAGCATAAGATAATGTGAAATATCCGTTGGCCATACCTATATGTGTCCATCTCTCGTCCGTATGCCATGTTATGCTTAAAGGGGTACTCCGGTGAAAAACTTTTTTTTTTAAAGGGTACCTATCATCAAAAAAACTTTTGATATATTATAGATTAATGTATGCAGAATAACTTTACAATTGCATGTTATTAAAAAATATGCTTCTTTCTATTTAATTTTCCACTTTGAAGAAATGACCACTAGGGGTCTCCCTACCAGTCCTGGCAGCAAGCATTTCAGACTCATGCTGGAGTCCTAAACACTACGAGCTGCCAGTCTGCTTTGTTCACAAAGGAGAACACTCAGAGCTACCAGCCTGCTTTGTTCACAGCCTGTTTGGCTGTGAACAAAGCAGGCTGGCAGCTCTGAGTGTTTAGGACTCCAGCATGAGTCAGAGATGCTTGCTGACAGGACTGATCGGGAAAAATACAATAGAAAGAAGCATATTTTTCATTAACATGCTATTGGAAAGTTATTCAACATTCATTAATCTAAAATATATCAAAAGTTTATTTGATGAGAGGTACCCTTTAAATCAACTGGTGCCAGAAAGTTAAACAGATTTGTAAATGACTTCTATTAAAAAATCTTAATCCTTCCTGTACTTATTAGTTGCTGAATACTACAGCGGAAATTCTTTTCTTTTTGAAACACAGAGCTGTCTGCTGACATCATGATCACAGTGCTCTCTGCTGACATCTCTGTCCATTTTAGGAACTGTCCAGAACAGCATATGTTTGCTATGGGGATTTCCTTTTACTCTGGACAGTTCCTACAATGGACAGAGATGTCAGCAGAGAGCACTGTGCTCGTGATGTCAGCAGACAGCTCTGTGTTTCAAACGGAAAATAATTTCCACTGTAGTATTCAGCAGCTAATAAGTACTGGAAGGATTACGATTTTTTAATAGAAGTAATTTACAAATCTGTTTAACTGTCTGGTACCAGTTGATTAAAAAAAAAAAAAAAAAAGTTTTTCACCGAAGTACCCCTTTAACCCCTTAAGGACCAAGGACGTACCGGTACGTCCTTGGTCCTGCTCTTCTGATATAACGCGGGGTTACACAGTAACCCCGCGTCATATCATGGCGGGCCCGGCGTCATAGTGAAGCCGGGACCCGCCTCTAATAGCGCGCAGCGCCGATCGCGGCGCCGCGCGCTATTAACCCTTTAGCCGCGCGCTCAAAGCTGAGCCGCGCGGCTAAAAGTGAAAGTGAAAGTTCCCGGCTAGCTCAGTCGGGCTGTTCGGGATAGCCGCGGCTAATCGCGGCATCCCGAACAGCTGACAGGACAGCGGGAGGGCCCCTACCTGCCTCCTCGCTGTCCGATCGCCGAATGACTGCTCAGTGCCTGAGATCCAGGCATGAGCAGTCATCCGGCAGATTCGTCGATCACTGGTTTCCTATGAGAAACCAGTGATCAATGATGAAGATCAATGTGTGCAGTGTTATAGGTCCCTATGGGACCTATAACACTGCAAAAAAAAAGTGAAAAAAAAAAGTGAATAAAGATCATTTAACTCCTCCCCTATTAAAAGTTTGAATCACCCCCCTTTTCCAATAATAAAAAAAACACAGTGTAAATAAAAATAAAAATAAACATATGTGGTATCACCGCGTGCGGAAATGTCCGAATTATAAAAATATGTCATTAATTAAACCGCTCGGTCAATGGCGTGCGCGCAAAAAAATTCCAAAGTCCAAAATAGTGCATTTTTGGTCACTTTTTATATAATTTAAAAATGAATAAAAAGTGATCAATAAGTCCTATCAATACAAAAATGGTACCGTTAAAAACTTCAGATCACGGCGCAAAAAATGAGCGCTCATACCGCCCCATACACGGAAAAATAAAAAAGTTATAGGGGTCAGAAGATGACAATTTTAAACGTATTAATTTTCCTGCATGTAGTTATGATTTTTTCCAGAAGTCCGACAAAATCAAACCTATATAAGTAGGGTATCATTTTAATCGTATGGACCTACAGAATACATATCAGGTGTCATTTTTACCGAAAAATGTACTACGTAGAAACGGAAGCCCCCAAAAGTTACAAAACAGCGTTTTTTTTTCAATTTTGTCGCACAATGATTTTTTTTCCCGCTTCACCATAGATTTTTGGGCAAAATGACTGACGTCATTACAAAGTAGAATTGGTGGCGCAAAAAATAAGCCATCATATGGATTTTTAGGTGTAAATTTGAAAGAGTTATGATTTTTTAAAGGCCAGGAGCAAAAAACGAAAATGCAAAAACGGAAAAACCTCCGGTCCTTAAGGGGTTAAATAAAGAATGGCAAAAGGTAGGTAGTAGTGAGTAGGTTGAACGATTATTTCTATACGCAGCTCCCGCACCTTGCTACCGTGCTTCTTTTTAAAGTGTTTTATATGTCTGTTTTTTTGAGCATATATGTTTAATAAAAAATATTTTTATTGCACTTTGGTCGTTATATGCTTATTTCTTTGGTGTTCACCTAACAAGAAAGGAACTGATAATTTTAAATCACTCCCTGCTGACCAGTTTACTCCACTAGGAATAAGAGTGACAATTTATTAGGAAATCACTGGTTATGCAATGCCCATTAAATTCCTTCAAACTCTTGGGCCAGTTTTTTCCTCAAAATAAAGATGTCTACGATTAAGCACTCACGTGCGAAACGCGTCAGTCGATGTCTTCTGTCAAGTGATGTCTGTGTATTTTCCAAATAAAGAACAATCTTTTAACCACAAGCCCAGCGCCGGACAATTCTTTTCTTGTGCAAAATAAAGATAACATGGTACCTAAAATCCAAACCATACTTTTTTTTTCCCCGAATGTCAGGATGTGTTTGCCTAGTGAACATCAGATCAGACCTGCAGTGAAGCCAGGCTGAACGAAATCAGGCACCTACGTGCTATTGTGCAGCTGACACCATATCCAGCAATAAAATATTAATCGTAAAACTTCCACAGATGCCACCGACTGTTGACCAGGGATCGGGGTTATCGCTTGTCAGTCTATAATGAACTTGGCTAACCGTTGCAGTTATTATTTTTTCCACCTGTGAAATAATTTGTTCCGGCAGCATTTTCTACTTATTATGTAATTTATGCATGCGATTTGCCAACACTTGACAACTTTTGAAAATTAACATAAAACACACCTGCAAAGAGTAACAAGTTGAGATGTGTGAATGTCTTTTCCCTTTCCCCGCTACATCCTAATAAAGCACAAAATGTATTCTTCCATACACGAACGTCAAAAAATAGAAATCATTTATCACGTAGAGAGAGAGAGACCACTCTGTGCATTTGGAAAGGGATAAAATGTGTAAAATATATAAAGCTTTTAAAAGGCTTTCATATCAAGATTCCTTAGAGAGTCACAGAAAACAGCTACACCGAGAGTTCAAAGCTGCATTAGAAGCAATAAAAGACTTCTTCTTTAAACAGAAAAAATATATATCACCAACTTAAAAGGAAGTATTATCTATATATTTTTTTTATAATTAAAACCAGACACTGATTCATTTTGTTTTCTAAGATATTTTTTTTCTATTTCTAGATTTTCTTTATTCTGCACATGATTATGGGGGGTGGCCATCTTGCCTAAGCTGCTGTTAGAGTTTGAGTCAACTTAGTAACTCCGTAGTAACCGATTAGCTTTCAAAGGGGTACTACGTTGCTCCAGCGTTCTGAACCTTTTGTTCAGAATGCTCGGAGCGGGAGGCCGTGATCATGATGTCACGGCCACACCCTTTTGACATCACGTCACGCCCCCTCTGTTTCTGTCTACGGGAGGGGCATATTGGCCGACATGCCATAGAAATGAATGGAGGGAGCGTGGCGTGACATCACGAGGGTCATGGTCCTGCAGTAACCTGGTATATGTTTAGAACGGGAGATCCCCCACAATCAGACCTCTTATCCCCTATCTAGCAGCGGAGTACCCCTTTAGGATACCTATCCTCTATACAAGTTTCTGACGTGTTGTGACAGGCCCAAAGTTTTGATCTGTCATGATGGAGGTTCTGAGACCCAAGCAGTTCTCAACTCTCCTCAGAAAGCTGGGCAGGCTACGGATATATAGAAATTCATCCTATAGTAACCTTACAGCAGAGGTAGGCCACCCTAGAAAGATAAAGATCTACTGTTGTAACTTGGAAGGATCTTGAAATCTACTTGGTACTCCGTAGTAACGGAACTGTAGGGGGCAGTGTGAAATTTATTAGTATGCTCTTTAACCCGATAACGACCATGAACGTCTATGCTTGTCCAATGGCCATTAACAGGGTATGATGCGGGCCCGACTCGAGCCCGCGTCATACCGCACGGTCCCCAGCTGATTCCTGTAGCTGTGGCTGGCGTTAATAGCCGACATGCGGCGATCGCCGTGGCCTGCTATTAACCCTTTAGATCGCCACTGTCAAAGTTGACGTCTAAAGGTGCCTGTATCCAGTCCCTGGTGGTTCAGTGGGGTGGATCGCCTCCCCACAGCACGATCACGGGGGGGGGGGGGGGGGGGCCTGCGATCCACTACTGAGGTAGCCTGAGGGCTTACCTCTCCTGCTGCGGCAGCTCCGGTGCTCAGAATGATAAAGCCTGGCAGGGCAAGGCTTTATCAATCGAGCGCAGAGCACACAGATCAATGGGATTGTATGTAATCCCATTGATCTGTATAGGGAATCAAATGATTCCTCCTAAAAGTCCCCTAAAAGGACTAAAAGTGTAAAAAAAAAAGTTTAAAAACACACACATTAACCCCTTCCTTATTAAAAGTTTAAATCACCCCCTTTTCCCAAATTCCACATAAAAAATATATAAACAATATATAAACAAAATAATATTAATAATAAAAACAAAATGTATTGCCGCTTGCGTAAATGTCCGAACTACAAAAATATATCGTAAATTAAACCGCATGGTCAATGGCGTACGCGCAAAAAAATTCCAAAATCCAAAATAGCATATTTTTGGTTACTTTTCATACCATAAAAAAAAGGAATAAAAAGTGATCAAAAAGTCCGATCAAAACAAAAATGGTACCGATTAAAATTTCAGATCACGGTGCAAAAAATTAGCCCTCAAACCACCCCATACGCTGAAAAATAAAAAGTTATAGGGGTCAGAAGAGGACAATTTTAACCCCTTAAGGACCAGGCCATTTTACACCTTAGGACCGGAGCGTTTTTTGAACATCTGACCACTTTAAACATTAATAACTCTGGAATGCTTTTACCTATCATTCTGATTCCGAGCATGCTGGGAGTTGTAGTTTTGCAAGATCAGAAATACAACAGGACGTTCTCTAACGTCCTTGGGCATTAAAGCCCAGGTAGTGGGGACGTTAGAGAACGTCCTATGTCCTTAAGAGGTTAATATTAATTTTCCTGCATGTAGTTATGATTTTTTCAAAAGTACGACAAAATCAAACCTATATAAGTAGGGTATCGTTTTAATTGTATGGACCTACAGAATAAAGATAAAGTGTCATTTTTACCGAAAAATTTACGGCGTAGAAACAAAGCCCCCAAAATTTACAAAATGATATTTTTCTTTAATTTTGTCGCACAAGATTTTTGGGTAAAATGACTGATGTCATTACAAAGTAGAATTGGCACAAAAAAATAAGCCCTTATATGGATTTTTAAGTGCAAAATTTAAAGGGTTTTGATTTTTAAAAGGTAAGGAGGAAAAAACGAAAGTGCAAAAACAGAAAAACGCTTGGTCCTTAAGGGGTTAAAGACTCTTTGCTAAGCTGAGAAAAATGTATTATAAGACATGCCTCTTTAAAATTTGTATTTTTTTTGGGACTGGTATATGGTATATGCATGCTTATAGCTTTTCATCATCCTCCCCTCATCTCAACAAAAAATCCACATCTCTGTCCCCAACAGTGTCCGTTTCCTGATCCTATAATACTGTCTCTAATATTACCCTGTATTAGCAGGTTTGTGTGGGTGACACTGGTGACAGATTCCCTTTAACACCTCAGATGCAATGACGCAGCATCTAAGTGGTTTCAGAAAGAAAGAGCTCCTTCTGTCAACCCATCAGAAACCCCTATGACTAATTGTGGAGTGCAAGTCGGTTTCTATGGCAGCCAGGAGACTAATGAATGCTCTCAGGACTGCCATATTTGTGCTTCCCTTTGGCCCTGTAAACAACAGAAATTTTAGATACATAAAAATGTGTAATTGCAATATTTTCCGTGTCCATTCTGTACCCCAAAATGGGACCGTTAAAATATAACATTTGTCCAGCGAAAAAATTTATAGAAAAGAAGAAATTGCCCTTGGGATGAAAAAAAAAATAGTTTTGTCTTTAAAGGGGTATTTAGAGATTTTTGTCTTTTTGGACAGAAGGCAGGGGCAGCAAAATTAGTCTAGTTACTGTGAATTTAAATAGAGAAAACAGACATGGTCGCACAACCAAAACATGCACAATGATCTAAGGCTTTTCAGCAACATTTATTAAACTAACAGATGGTTAGTGTACTTTATGATCATGAAGTGCAAGCCCGCTAGCCACATCACGGCGACCTGTAAGTAGCGGGTCCGTCCCTAGCATAAAATGGCGTGGCCCTGAGCGGTAACCACCCCCGCCACAACACCAGTGCCCACTGGCAGAACAGCCCCAATGCCACTCAAACCAGTGCCAGGGCCGCACCTCCCCACAGACACAGCGCCACGGCAGCAATGGATGCCGCACAGCACCCCACTAGTGTGAACAAGGTGTAAAAGCTCACTTACCATGTGCTCCCAGTCAGAGCCTGGGAGATTGCCAGGAAGAATGGGGCCCTATGCAGCTTCCTGCCAAACTTATATATGGCTGGGCTGAGGGGGAGTAGCAGAGTCATGACCAAGTAAAAAAAAAAAAAAAAGGGGTGGCAAATAAAACACAATGGGGGACATTTATCATTGTTTACTTTTGCTTATGTGTGACATATTTATCATACTATCATAGGGGGTTGATAAATTTGGCTCACATAGGCAAAAACCAATCAAAATCACTCTGGAATACCATTTTCTTAGCACAGATTAGCAAAAAAAAAAAATGTATGCGTGTTTATGAAATTTTATTTTATCACTTTTCCCCCCCTAAATGTTCTAAACCATTTTTGTTTGTTTTTACTTTTCATTTCAGATCTGTCTATCCTGTGGGCTACTTCAGATTTGGTGGACTACAATGACCAGCGTTTTTTTGTTTAATATTAACAACATTTTGTAAAGAGGGCTTGTGGGGGAGTGTTTTTTTTTGGAATAAAAGTTTTTTAAATGTGTTTTTTTATTTATTTACTTTACAGGCTTAGTAGTGGAAGCCATCTTATAGACTGAGTCCATTACTAAGCCGGGGCTTAGCGATAGCCCCAAAAACAGCTAGCGCCAACCCCCAATTATTACCCAGTAGCCACCTCTACAGGGGAGTCTGGAAGAGCTGGTACCAACAGACCCGGAGGGTGAAAAATGGTGCTCCTGGGTCTAGGCATAATAGGCTGGCATTATGTAGGCTGGGGAGGGCCAGTATCAATGATCCTCGCCCCCATCCTGATAACGTTAGGTTGCTGCTGCTTGGTTGGTATCTTGCTGAGAATAAAAATACAACCCTATGCGTTTTTCTTATTTTATTATTTATGAAAAAAACGCATAGGGCTCCCCGTATTTTCATTCTCAGTCAAATATCAACCAAGCAGCAACAGCCTGACGTTACCAGGATGGGCGAGGACCATTGTTACTGGCCCTCCCCAGCCTAAATAATGCCAGCCTGTTAGTGCCTAGGCCAAGGAGCACCATATTTGACGCTCCAGGCCTGTTGGTAGCGGTCTTCCCTGTTGGCACCCCTGAGGTGGTGGTTACCGGGGTAATAATCGGGGGTTAGTGCTAACTGTTTTTGGTGCTAACGCTAAGCCCCGGCTTAGTAATGGATTCCGTCTATAGGACAGCTTCCATTACTAAGCCTGTAAAGTAAATAAAAAAATGCAACATGTTTAAAAAACTTTTATTCCAAAAAACACTACCTCACAAGCCCTTGTTAACCATTTTATTAACATTAAACAAACAAAAAGACACTGTTCATCATCGCAGTCCACAGGATACACAGATCTGAAATTAGAAGGAAAAAAAAGGCATGCCCTTACAGTAAGGACATAATCGGAGTTGTAGTCATGCGGCGTGGGTGGGTAACAAGCATGTCATCTGCCCGCCCATCTAACACACTCCCCCTGTGCCGCACAACTTCAATTCACAGCATTTCCGTGTGGGCGGGAGATGTGTGGGCAGGTGACAAGCTTGTCACACTCCTGTACATCTCTTACCCACTCATCCCACCGTGCCTGTGAAAATTAAAGTTAACAAAGTTGCACAAAAAGTCTCACCTGCTTCGCTCCCCAACCACCTACCTACATCGACCACCTGCTAGCTATTGCTGGACTACAACTCCCAGCATGCCCTTATAATGAGGACATGCTGGGAGTTGTAGTCCCAACACCTTGCAGGCAGGTGGTAGATGTGAGTGGGTGGCTGAGAGCAAAGCTGTGCAAAAAGTTGCACAAAAAGTCTTATGTGTGACTCTTTGAAAATGCTGTCATAGGCAAGTTTGTAAGCCAGGTCTTACCTTGCTTACACTTGTGACTTGTTGAAGGGGGTTTGCGACTTTTATTTGCTTACGTGTGACTTTCACACTGATAAATCCTGGACCACTGCAAAGTAAAAACTGGAAAGGTAGGGCAGAATGGTATTTTTTGCTTACCCACAAAAGTCGCACAAAAAATTGCTTAGGCGCACATGCAACTTTTTCTGCAACTTTTGTAAGCAAAAAAAGCTGCTTAAATCCCTTGATAAATCTCCCTCAATGGAAATTCAAATAGAGAAAACAGACATGGTCGCACATCAACAACATGCACAAAAGCTCACTCACCATTTGCTCTCAGTCAGAGACTGGGAGACTGCCAGGAAGAATGGAGCCCTGGCTGGGATAGAATTTCTGTGTCTTTCTTTTCCTGGAAGTTCATTTTCAGCAGCCTAAAAAATGAGTGTTGTCTCAGACCTTCCCCAGCTTGGTGTTCGGCCAGAGACAATACAATTCACAATTCAGGTGCTAAAAGGAGGCTTGGCTGTTTTGTCTGTTGCGTGTGACGCCAGCCGCCTGTTGACGTTACCAACTTGTGAAGCCAGCCCCCTGTTGACGTTACCAACGTGCATTCATCATCACACAGATTCACAGCGTGTGTGTCCGGTTGTGCTGTGCTGCAGTGGGTGCGACGATCGATGTGGGGGAGGGAAATAACTCACCCTCCACCTTGAAAAAAAGAATCTTGGGGATTGTAGTCTGAGGGAGGCCACATAAATGGGAAGTAGACAGTTCCCAAATAAAAGCCAGCAGCGGGATGGGGGACACAGGACACGGCCATTTACCTCGACACAAGCACAGATGTTTGGCAAGCATGTCCATTATTATATGACAATTACTAAAGTCACCTTATGTTATATAACCCCTTTAAGGCATTAAATAGGCTGAGCTTCAGGGGTTAAAAGAGGTTGCCAGTTGGAAAGTGGACTGAAACAGTTTGATCAAAATGTATACTTTTGTATACTGATAGTTTTTTTGCTGAGATGACTCTAAAATGATATTAAGCCTATGTCTTTATGCACAATTTTGAAACATTTAAAGACACATTTTTTAGTTTATCCTTTTGTATATCACCTGACATTTCCTTTTCCTATGTGAACACCCTTTACAATTCCTATCTCATTACTTTTAAAAATAATAAAATTTTTAACAACTCAAGAAAATTTAGGGTAGTTTTTTCTCTTTGACAATAAATCTCTCTGTCCATTACATCATTATTATAACTTGCAGCTTTTTTAGTGCTTTTTCGCTAGTACTTTAAATGATTTATTATTGTAATTTATTGCCCATTTAACAATTTTATTTAACTAAATAGTTTTTCCTGTTTCCATCCATTTTCAAAAAGATCCCATTTAGAATGTACTTAGTTTTTCTTATTTTTTAGGTCATTATCCCAAGCAGTAAGTGACTGTTGTTCTTCAACTTGATGTAACAAATTTTTTTTTCTTATTCCCTTTAAAATGGGCACTGTCAGATATAAAAAAAAAAAAATAATAATAATAATAATAATAATAAAAAAAACTGTTATATGTTGTACATCTTGGCAAAATAATAGTTTTTCTTATATACTTCTTTAAAAAAAAAAATCACATTCTATTAATGAAAACTGCCTTTGAAAATCCCACCACTAGGGGTCCCCATAACTCCTGGGACACTGATGAGTCACATAGCAGCATTAGCTTGTCCAAGGGTCATGAGCAAGAGATAGCTGATGAACAAGGCTGCAGGAGGAACACAGCCTGCAGAAACACTACTGTAAGACAGAGTTTAACCAATCATGTGCCTCCAGCTGTTGCAAAACTACAACTCCAAGCATGCTTGAGCATTACAGGACTGCCTAAGGATGACACACATCTAAATTATACACTCACCATATTGTCTTTGGTGGTAGAATACCGGCAATCTCCAATCATCATTGTGTGTGTGCGTGTACAGCATAAAACCAGAGAGGAAATGGTTACAGAGCAGAGCTGCCTGGCTTCCTTCAAAAGCAGTAAGTCAGCAGAGTGAGGGAGAAAGCTGAGTCATGCAGCGTGCAGGCAAGAGAGGGACACGGCCCCTCCACAAGACAGAATGAAATAGACAGTGAGCAGGATTAATATGCTTTTTTTTTTGGGGGGGGGGGGGGAAATATGCGGATAAAGACAAAAGTTTTTTTTTTTTTTTTTTTGTGTGGGATCTGACAGGTATACTTTAAAGTAGCAGTTTATAAATGTGTCTTAACCGCTGACCAAGCAGTAATCCATACACGCTTTTTACTTCACTTTCACAAAATGACATGCATCCTGTAAATAGTTTTAAATTATGGCTTAAAGGGTTAATAAATGTATCACACAGCAGATGGGCCGAAAAAGAGCACAACTATATTGATAAATGTGGGCCAAAGACTCTGTGATGATACTGACTAAGAAAACATCTGCAACTGGAGAATTTTATACTGTCAAAATATGTGCTGATAAACAGAATGTAGAAGGACAAGACAAAGAAAAAGGGATGTCCTGACTTCATTTTTGAAACTAAAGGAAATAGAGGAAAGAGATGTTCGCATTTTTATTGTTGCTATTGAAATACGGTAACTGTGTTTGGATCAACACTAAAGTACGGAGTCTGAAGGCTCTCTCATAAAAGCATACTGTTGCCTCTCTTTTTTTCTGCATACACAATGGGGGAGAGTTATCAAAACCTGCGCAAAGGAAAATTTACCCAGTTGCCCATAGCAACCAATCAGATAACTTCTTTCATTTTGCAGAGGCCTTGTTAAAAATGAAAGAAGCGAGCAGATTGGTTGCTATGGGCAACTGGGCAACTTTTCTTCTGGACAGGTTTTAAAAAATCTGCCACAATGGGTACAAACATGGCATGAACATCACTGTCAAAGCAGTGTTCGAATGGATCGGCATTTGAGCATGTGTCCTGCCGACCTATACAAAGTCTATAAAACTGTGGAAAATTTTGACGCACAAAAGTTGGCTTCGACTGATCTAGTAGCTATATCCTATCTCATGGATAGTTGTTTATAACTAAAAGACCCCTTTAACACATGTAGGTACAAAAATGTTATCTGGATTATTTTCGTAATATATTTCTATGGAGATTGGAACGCCATTTATCTGATTTAGACCTTCAAATACATTGCACACAGATTTAACAGCCAGCATAGTAACTAGTAGAGATGAACAAATCAATTAGAATCAGAAATTTGTAGTTCAGATGAATCAAATACAGGAGCAGGGACTTCTGTCAAAGACAGGAGTCCCTGCTCCTTTACATACTGAACAGCAAAGCATTGCACTGTATGACTTCTGCTCAGTTCACAGAGCTCCCCAGCCCAGTAAATGTATACCGTCTTGAGGTATGCAACGATTCTGTTTGCATCACCACATAAACTCTTACACTTAGAAAGTTGGGTGCTCTCTGTGCCTGACCTAACTGGTATTCACTGAGCAGGTGGTATATACAGTGGGGTAAAAAAAGTATTTAGTCATCCACCAATTGTGCAAAATTTCCCACTTAACCCATCCTTAATATACGTCCTTAACGACGAAGGACGTATATTTACATTCTCTGCCAGCTCCAGCGATATGCCGCGGGGTCATATCGGGTCAATCCCAGTGGCTATCAATGGCCGGGACCCGCGGCTAATACAGGACATCACCGATCGCGGTGATGCCCTGTATTAACCCTTCAGACATGGCGATCAAAGCTGACCGCCGCGTCTGAAGTGAAAGTGAAAGTATCCCGGCTGCTCAGTCGGGCTGTTCGTGACAGCCGAGGTGAAATTGCGGCATCCCAACCAGTTTACAGGACACCGGGAGGGCCCTTACCTGCCTCCTCGGTGTCCGATCGGCGAATGACTGCTCCGTGCCTGAGATCCAGGCAGGAGCAGTCAAGCGCCGATAAAATTGATCACAGGCGTGTTAACACACGCCAGTGATCAGCATGAGAGATCAGTGTGCAGTGTTATAGGTCCCTATGGGAGCTATAACACTGCAAAAAAAATAATAATTCCAAGTCCAAAAAAGCTGATTTTTGGTCACTTTTTATACTATTAAAAAATGAATAAAAGTGATCAAAAAGTCAGATTAAAACATATATGGTACCAATAAAAACTTCAGATCACAGCACAAAAAATGAGCCCTCATACCGCCTTGTACGGGGAAAAATAAAAATATGATAGGGGTCAGAAGAGGACATTTTTAAACGTATACATTTTCCTGCATGTAGTTATGATTTTTTCCAGAAGTACGACAAAATGAAACCTATATAAGTAGGGTACCATTTTAACAGTATGGACCTACAGAATAATGATAAGGGGTAATTTTTACCGAAATATGCACTGCGTAGAAATGGAAGCCCCCCAAATTTACAAAATGGCGTTTTTTCCACGATTTTGTCGCACAATGATTTTTTGCCTTTCGCCATGAATTTTTGGGTAAACTGACTAATGTCACTGCAAAGTAATATTGGTGACGCAAAAAACAAGCCATAATATGGATTTTTAGGTGGAAAATTGAAAGGGTTATGATTTTTAAAATGTAAGGAGGAAAAAACAAAAGTGCAAAAACTGAAAAACCCTGCGTCCTTAAGGGGTTAAAAAGATGAGAGAGGCCTGTAATTTTCATCATAGGTATACCTCAACTTTGAGGGACATAAAAAATAAAAAAAAATCCATAAAATCAAATTGTCTGATTTTTAAAGAATTTATTTGCAAATTATGGAGGAAAAAAAGTATTTGGTCAATAAAAATGTTTCATCTCAATATTTTGTTATATACCCTTTGTTGGCAAGGACAGAGATCAAACATTTTCTGTAAGTCTTCACAAGGTTTTCACACACTGTTGCTGGTATTTTGGCCCATTCCTCCATGCAGATCTCCTCTAGAGCAGTGATGTTTTGGGGCTGTCACTGGTAAACATGGATTTTCAACTCCTTCCAAAGATTTTCTATGGGGTTGAGACTCTGGAGACTGGCTAGGCCACTCCAGGACCTTGAAATGCTTCTCACAAAGCCTCTCCTTTGTTGCCTGGGCGGTGTGTCTGGGATAATTGTCATGCTGAAAGACCCAGCCACATTTCATTTTCAATGCCCTTGCTTATGGAAGGAGGTTTTCACTCAAAATCTCATGATACATGGCCCCATTCATTCTTTCCTTTACACGTATCAGTCACCCTGGTCCTTTAGCAGAAAAACAGCCCCAAACCATGATGTTTTCACCTCCTTGCTTCACAGTAGGTATGGTGTTCTTTGGATGCAACTCAGCATTCTTTCTCCTCCAAACATGATGAGTTGAGTTTTTACCAACAAGTTCTACTTTGGTTTCATCTGACCATATGACATTCTACCAAAACTCTTCTGGATCATTCAAATGCTATCTAGCAAACTTCAGACAGGCCCGGAGATGTACTGGCTTAAGCAGGGGGACACGTCTGGCACTGCATGATTTGAGTCCCTGGCGGCATAGTGTGTTACTGATGGTAGTCTCTGTTACTTTTGTCCCAGCTCTTTGCAGATCCCGACACTAGGTCCCCCTGTGTGGTTCTTGGATTTTTGCTCACCAGTCTTGTGATCATTTTGACACCACGGGGTGAAATCTTGTGTGGAGCCCCAGATTGAGGGAGATTATCAGTGGTCTTGTATGTCTTCCACTTTCTAATAATTTCTTCACACAAAGCTGCTTGCCTATTGCAGATACAGTCTTTCCAGCCTTGTGCAGGTCTACAATTTTGTTTCTGGTGTCCTTTGACAGCTCTTTGGTCTTGGCCATAGTGTAGTTTGGAGTGTGACTGTTTGAGGTTGTGGACAGATGTCTTTTATACTGATAACAAGTTCAAACAGGTGCCATTAATACAGGTAACGAGTGGAGGAGAGAGGAGACTCTTAAAGAAGAAGTTACAGGTCTGTGAGAGCTAGAAATCTTGCTTTTTTGTAGGTGATCAAATACTTATTTTCCACCATAATTTTTCAAATAAATTCTTTAAAAATCAGACAATGTGATTTTTTTTTTCTCATTATGTCCCTCATAGTTGAGGTATACCTATGATGAAAATTACAGGCCTCTCTCATCTTTTTAAGTTGGAGAACTTGCACAATTGTTGGCTGACTAAAAACTTTTTTTGCCCCACTGTAGCATATGTGTCCTGTTTAGTATATAGTATTTATGGTGTCATAGGGTGGGATGCTGCAGAAACAAAGCAAAGGAGCAAGGACTCCAGTCATATATATCTATGCATCACTCACTGTTTTTGGGTATGAGGAGATAAGTGGTGATGCTATGTATCATCCCCTATGCTCAGCCTAACAAACCAAAAGAGAGGGCTTAAATGGTTTTCTAGTGGGTTAAAAAAAATGGGTAGGTTGGGTTAAAAAAAATGTAAAAAGTAGTCCTTACCTCACTGATCATCCATCACTGCAATTCCAATGGTGCCTGCATTCCGTTCATAAAACAAGGAAAAGCCCACTCAGCCAGTGACTGGCTAATGTAAGTCACCACTGCAGGATTTGTCTAAGACAACAATGAAGGAGCGTAGATCAGAGGAGAGTAAGGTAATATGAGAAAGGCAGCAGCTGGAATCATTGAGGTGGGCATTGCTTTTTTTAATCCAGTCTGCCCTCTTTTTTGTTCATTTTATTCCACTAAACACACCTGCTAAACCCTTATGCTTTTTGAGCTCTGTATCACAATAACATAGCTGTATAAATGTACTATTACTGTGGACAATGGATACATTTTTAAAAATTTATGCCAACAATGTACAATAAATAGGATTATGTTATGATAAATTTATTTCTGTAACATAGCTAAGGTGACTCAGTAGTCTGAAATGTTTTTCTGTCAGATGACGTCTTGATAAGTCTTAGATTCAATGTTCTTAAGTTGAGGATGCAATATAAAGTGTAAATGATTTCTATTAAAAGGGACAAAGGAATTTTCTATGATCGTGATTACCACAATTCATGTTTACCAGTATGAACAACACATCAATTGCTCTGAGAATGCCAATGCAGAATCCGACGTGTGTGTTAATAGGCCAGGACATCTGGTAACCAGCTTTTTTTCTGATTCATTAGCTGACTGCTCCTATGACCAGAGGGGGTAATAAGGGAAGCTGAAAGGCATTTGCTCAGAGAAAATGGAGTCATGATTGATGCTTCATTTCCTTGACCCAGCAGCCCTGCGCCACATTGTACATGCCATCATTTATTATTGTGTGCAACTGCAATTGTATACCATTGCTTACAGAAGAAAAAGTGCATACAACAAAAAGCGAAGGCACCTTTATACAATAAACAAAAATGTAACCAAAACAAATGACAAAATGACATAGCAATGAGTTTAGGTATGCAAAATGTTGTGCATGTTAAAGCGCAACTGTCATGAACTCTGGGTGCTATAACCTACACACAGCCTTTGTACTGTGTGCAGATGGTGTGTACAGCATTGTTTTAACCTTATTTCTGCCGGCTTTTATCACCCCAAAAAATGCTTTTGATAACAGCCACACACAGATAGGCATGCCAATGGGACCGCTGGTTGATTGACACAGGCGCACTGAGAAGGCAGACAGTGGCGGAAGTGAGCGCTTGCCTGGATAACACGCGGCGGCGCGCATGTTAGATGAGCTGAGGGGCGCTTGGACCTGTGTGTCAATCACACAGCGGTACCAGCGCTGACACAGGGGGGGTGGGCGTGGTGGTGGCTGATCATAGCATACCTCGCGCCAAACCTATCAAACTGTGTGTGGCAGGGATCAAAAGCATTTTTAGGGTGACGAAAGCCTGCAAAAATAAGGTAAAAGCAATGCTGTACACGCCATCTGCACACAGTACAAAGGCTGTGTGTAGGTAATAGCACCCAGAGTTCATGGCAGTTGCGCTTTATTACCCTCTGATAGTGTTTGCTTTGGGTTTGTATTAATCAGAAACAAAAAATAATAACAAGTAATGTAACAAACAAAGAGCTAAACTAGGTAAAGTCTCACAAAATTCCAAAAAACAAATGCTTATCCTACATTTTCACTAATCCACAGAGCTACTGTAGCTATCATAGTTAAAGAGGAGTTTTCACTCTTATTTAAGGTAGTATACAAGTCCCCTAGGCGCTTCCTAGTTGTGGTTAAGCCTCAACTGGGGAGGCCATTTTACGGAAGCTACATAAAACATTTGGCTCCACCAGTCTTTGGTTTAACATGTTATACTTATGTTTATTTTATACTGAGTAAAGGAGGCGAAATGAAAAGCAAGTTAATTTCTCTGGGCATTAGAGGGTTCTAGCTGGTAAGCTAGGGGTAAAAGTTTCAAAGTTTGAGCAGCCCTACTCCAAACAATGCTTCAAGTTTACTATATTAATTTGTTTATTATATTAATTTGTTTACTATATTAATTTACAGCAGAGTTGTTACTTGGGGGGTTTCTCCTTACATGTAGTCATACAGCTAATATTAAGTCCACATGGAGCTGAATAAGACCAGGGCTGGTGCAGGGATATTTGCCACCCTAGGCGAAAGCTAATTTTGCCACCCCTTGACATCGCCCTTTTACATTTCCCCCCTTACTACTGGGGTGCTGAGGTGACACACTGTAACAAACCTCCTCCTCATGGTGCGGCTGTATGGAGGTGCGCGCGATGTCAGTAGGCTGGATGGACCTGACCTGCCTGTCTGGCCTCAGAGATGGCGCTGCGCTCCTCTAGAAGACAGCAGAATATTATGGTATCGGGGCAGGGGGGGGCGGTGCAATGGTGGTGCTCGCTGGGTGGGTGCTTTGGATGCTGGCTGGCTACTAACTTTCTTGCAGCAGGCAGAGTGATGCCCCCATCAAGAGGGTACTCTAGGCAGCTGCCTATTTTGTCTATAGGCAGAACCGACCCTGTATAAGATTAAATGCAACGGTGGCTGGAGGCAGAGATTTGTTTTTTACTTGGACATTTTGATAGACACTATTTGGCAACAAAGATTTTTCACCCAGATAAAAACCCCTGTCCCCCCTCCTGTCCCCTGAAATGAAGAAAATGAGAAACAGCTGTGCACCATGGAGGGTTCTATCAGGAGGTCAGTAACAGCAGTGAGAGCCCAAAAATCACCTTGTCACAACTTTTTAGGGTTATCCAAACAAAACCAGTTGGTTTTTAAAAATATTTAGGTAAAGGCAGGTATGCATGAAGCCTTTACTCACCTTAGGCATCCTAAGTACAGTGATCCCAAATGATCCCAAACGATTCAAATGAACCATCGTTACTTGAATCCATCGTATGTTGAGGGATCCGTGCAATAATAATATAGAAATTTAGACTCACTTGTCCCCGCCTCTCCGGACCATCACCGCTATCCCTGGATCATTCCTCTCCATCGCCGTCATCATGTTCCCGGGGTGTCCCCGCCACTCCGTATCATCACCGCTGCCCTGGATTGTTGCTCTACATCACCGTCATCACATCACTGTGCACGCCGCTCCTATTGGATGACAGGACGTCGTGCTCAGCTATGTGATGACGACGAAGGAGAGCGACGGCCATGCAGCAGAGCATGAAGAGGACGGTCCGGAATGTCGGGGATAGGTGAGTGACACTCGCTGGAGCACATGGGGCACATTAAACGGCTATCCGGTGGGAGCTGAAGCATTCATAGCCGTTTAGCCATTTATGCGATGGCCCCGACATATAAAAGCATCGGATGTTGATGCTGCCTTCAACATACGATGAGCTGCTGAGAGGCCATCGTATGTTGAAATGATCGTATGTCGGGGCCATTGTAGGTCAGGGGATCACTGGACATAAGAGTTAACCATGTATTAACCCTTAAACCAGATATTAACCATTAAACAACTCTATATTACTTGGTTTTTATTTTATTATTATTATTATTATATATTATTATAATTATATTTATTTTATTTAATTATATAAAAATTACAAAATAAATAATTAAATAACAATTATAATATATAATTAATATATATATATATATATATATATATATATATATATATCTCATACAATTACCAATCTATTGATATTATTCTTATTCTTATTAATAATAATAATCATAATTATTGCTTTTGTTGTAATATTAATAAATATTGTTGTTGATGAAATTATTATTAATAATAATACTTTATATAGGGCCATTTGTCCCAGGGTGCTGTAAATTAGATAAGAAGTCAGAATACATGACACAAACGCAGATACGGGGAACAAGACAAATAGTAAATGATAGACTGATATACAGAACAAGAGGGCCATTCCCATATGGGCTCTACAAGGCGAGGGAAACAATAGGTAAGGGGAACAGAGTTGTAAAAAGCTATCATGAAGGACATTTAGAAAGCTTGAAAAATTATTATATTGAGGACATTCCGTCTAATTTGTTATGGATACTATTACAGGGGTACTCCCAGCTAATAAAATAATATAATATGTTTAGGTAATGCCATCACTTTGTAACTGGTGGAGGCCCAACTTTTGGGACTCCTATTCATCTTGTGAATGAAGGGGCCAATGTGCAGAATCTGTGCTGCTGCCCATTCACTGCCTTTCCTAGCACAGTGGTGCTCTTGTCCACTTGGTTGTTGGTGGAACTGCTGCCACATTGATTTGAAAAGAGCTGTGATGTAGTTGCCTTGTAAAGGGGTTGGCCAGGTGCTTCTGTGCAGGAAAAGACTGTGAAGGGTCCACAATGTTGAATCTGCAAAGCAGTCCATTTATTTTCAGAGGTCAATCCCAACCAATCCTAGCAATAGGCCTTCACTTTATTTAATGGGAATGCCACTTTAAATTTTAAATCCCCTTAAAATAAGTTAAAAAAATACAGAGAAAGAGAAATTTAATTAATAGTGGATGAATAGATAAGCAATGTCATTTCTTAACTGGAAGCATCTTTGAATTCTGATATCTTCCATGTCCCGATTAGGTTTTAGTTGTGTAAAGAGGTTTTGGAGTATTTTTCTTTGAAATAACAGAAACTGTATTGGTTTATAAAGACACCAGAAAGCAGACATATCTGTGAAGGTGTCAATATGAGGAGGACATGTTTGTGCTAAGCTTCACATGCATTGCCTTTCCTTTGTACTTCAAGGTTCTTTTCATGACCTTTAATGGCACAGGCCACAAAGTTAAATTGAAAAAATATTTTCCTGTCTTCACAAGAAAAGGAGAATCTGGTTAGATTGACATCCTGACAGCAGCTTTCAGTGACCTCTGAGACGTCCAAGAAGATCTCTGAAAAACATCAAGGAGCCACTGATAAACCTGAAGAGAAAGAAATGCCATCAATAACAGTGGATATCTGGATATTTGCCATAAGGAAAAAAGATTTCAAGATTTTTTTTGTATATTATTCATAAGCTTAAAGGGGTACTCCGCCCTTAGACATCTTATCCCCTATCCAAAGGATAGGGGATAAGATGTCAGATCGCCGGGGTGCCTCTGCTGGGGACCCCGGGATCCCCGCTGCAGCACTGCGCTATCATTACAGCACAGAGCGAGTTCGATCTGCACGTAATGACGCGCAATGCAGGGGCCGGAGCATCGTTACATCATGGCTCCGCCCCTCGTGACGTCACAGCCCGCCCCTTTCAATACAAGTCTATGGGAGAGGGCGCGGCGGTCGTCACGCCCCCTGCCATAGACTTACATTAAGGGGACAGGCGGTGATGTCACGAGGGGCGGAACCATGATGTCACGCGGCTCCGTCCCCTGTATCGCCCGTCATTACGCACAGAGCGAACTCGCTCTGTGCTGTAATGATAGCGGGGTGCCGCAGCGGGGATCCCGGGGCTCCCCAGCAGCGGGACCGCGGCGATCTGACATCTTATCCCCTATCCTTTGGATAGGGGATAAGATGTCTAGGGGCGGAGTACCCCTTTAAAGGGGTACTGCATTGCCCATTGTTTGGAACAAACTGTTCCGATCGCTGGAGCCAGCTGGGAGCTTGTGTTGTCATAGCCCCGCCCCCTCATGATGTCACACCTGCCCCCTCAATGCAAGTCTATGGTAGGAGCGTGACAGTTGTCACGCCCCCTCACATAGACTTACATTGAGGGGGCGGGGGGCGAGGCATGACGTCATGAAGGTGTGGGGCTATGACGTCACGAGCTCCCGGCGCCGGCTCCAGTGTTCGGAACAGTTTGTTCCAAACGCTGAGCATCGGAGTACCCCTTTAAGCCATTAGAAAAGAAAAAATTTTCAAAGCTAGATTCATGATTCATCTGACCATCTTTACATCTAGTAACCATTGTTCTTAATTTTAATATGTACCATATAACTAAGTTCCTACATGTTGTACATGGCTATGGTGATTATTTTAGGCTGCTATTAGTTTTCCAACCAGGGTTCCTCCAGCTGTTGAAAAAAATATAACTCCCAGCATGCCCAGACAGCCTTTGGCTGTCTAGTCTAAGTTGACAGTGTCTTAGAATTCCTACCTTTACACTAAGAATAGTGATTCTGGCCATATGATATTATTGAGCATACAATAAATTCCTAGACTCCTACTAGTGGTTAATAAAGGATAAAGGTCTTTTAAAAATAAATAAAAAAAGCGATCTGATTGGTTGCTATGGGCAACTGGACACTCCTATCTCTGCACAGGTTTTGATAACTGTCCCCATTACATCTTGGCATTGGGAAAACAACTATTTGTTTTACTTAATAAATATTTGGAGAACATTTTAAAGAGTACCTGTCACTAAATAAAAATTTCTAAAAATTTCATACCTTTCTTCTTGCTCACATAGTGAAATCTTCCAGTAGAAGAAAGTGGGTGTTTCCCAGCAGGCATGATGTTACTGAAGCCTGCTTGGTGACCACTTCTGCCCTCACATGGTTGCATCACTGTAATGAATAGAAGACCTCAGGCTCAGTGCAGCAACTTTCAGTCTGTGCTTCTTTCAGTGAGGCTCTATTCAGCTTTTAGTCTGTGCAGCTGCTTTCAGTGAGGCTCTTTGCAGCTCTCAACCAAGCTCAATCCAAAGAAAATTCTGTGGAGATTAAAAAAGACAGGACCGACGGATGGCACCTCGTGTATTACCCTGGGGCAAGAGAGTGGTGAGTGAGGGGCCACCCCGTGGAGCTTGTAGATGGCTGCTCACCTTGTGACAGTAGTAAATGCGCATATAACCCACAATCAAATCAGGGTACTATTGGTGCGAGCCGCTGCTGAGCCAAAGGGTTGCACAAGAAGCCAAGGTCATCCTGGAGTTGAGTAGTAGAAGCAAGGCAGGAAAAAAAACCTTGAAATCGGCGCTGCTGACTCTTGTATGAAGGATGAGGCAAAGCCAGAGGTAGTGGAAAAGTCCTCAGCAGGACATTTTATTAAAGAAAAAAAAACGGACACAATTACGCATTTCTGGAGGATCCCTCCCTTCCTCAGACCCTGATTTGAGGAAGGGTGGGATCCTCCTGAAACGCGTAATCCTGTTCATTTTTTATTTTCTTTAATAAATTGTCCTGCTGAGGACTTTTCCACTACATCTGGCTTCGCCTCATCCTTCATACAAGGGTCAGCAGCGCCAACTTCAAGGGTTTTATCCTGCCTTGCTTCTACCAATGCAGAGAAACAATTCCTGAGTTTGGACTTTTGCCATTAAGAGCAGGAGCCCAAAATCTGAGATTTTGACCAGACAGAATGTGTTCTGGCCAATAAAGTGGACCCCTACTGGCCAGAAGCATACAGCCAAAAAACTACATAAAACTTTTATTTTTTAAAAGGAAGCCAGATACAAAAGTTATTTATTTGGCATAAGGAATTAATATTAAAAATCCCATTTAAAAGATTACTACTCTATTGAATTGTACAAATAGTAAAGAAGATTTTGTGATCTTTAGGCAATGTTCACATTGCCGCAGTGCCCCATCCCCATCTGGGTCCATTTGGCACTTTTTTGTGTGCAGTACAGCCCCAAAATTGGAAAGAGCACAACTGACTCCACCTGGTCACCACTGGGTCCCAACAGATCCCTTTGACTTGAATGGAGTCCGTCGAGTAGTTTATTGGAGTTTAGTGGAAAATATAAATAGTGCATGCATTATTTTTTTTTCTGCTAAACTCCCATCGTTTTGACAGAATTGCCAGCAAAACTCCCTTTAGCAGAGCCTGACAGCAATGTAAACCTAGCCATAATTTTATTTTGCTGTTGTCCACATTTTCCTTTTGTCCTATATTATTGTTATTCAGGCACTCATCTATAGCATTAATATAGATTCAAAGCTTAAAGGGGTACTCCGGTGAAAAACTTTTTTTTAAATCAACTGGTGCCAGAAAGTTAAACAGATTTGTAAATTAGATAAAATAAGAAAATGGTATATAATTATACAGCCACTGAAGAAGGGGACACCCCGAAACGCGTTTGGCATCATATCTAGCCCAATCAGCTAAGTCCCATTTGCACCTGCTGGAACCCCCTGTTTTGGGACCACTGTTCAACCTAGGAGCGAGCACTTTCGCACGAGGACGCGGCTCCGTAACCTTTACAGCACATCCACAGCTCATCTGCACCCGCTCTATCCATCGGCCATACACAGATATGTGCCAACCTCCGGACCATCCAAGTACAGCCTCCCACCAGCGCAGAACATCGGCTCCACGGCATTACCGGCTCCCCGGCATCCACCAGCTCCCGATACCTAGATCTTGAGCCAGCGCAGGGCAGGTCCCAGGTATTTTTCACCAGGCCAGCTGCCGAGCTGTGCCAGCCTGAGAAGGAGAAGGACCGTACTACAGATTGGAGCGCATCAGGGAAAGGGTGAGCAGTGCTGTGCACCAACAACTTTCTTATGTACTTGGATACAGTTGCTACAACTGTCCTCTGTTAAAACTGCTAAAATTGCAACAGTAACTTCTTATCTACTTACCCAGTGGAGGATTGGAATCATTCTTTGTGTAGCACTTTGAACTTCCTATTTATTGTATAGCACTTTGAACTCTGCTCAGCATTTTGAATTATGCTACATTGAACTTTGCACAAGCACTTTGAACTCTGCATAGCACTTTGAATTTTGCTACAGTGCACAATCGTTGAGGAATTAAGAAATATTCTTTCACATAGAACTTCTTCTCCAGCTTCTGCAATTCGGGACTGCTGTTCTTTTATTGCATGAATTTTTTATTGCATTTATTTTTTATTGCATGAATTTTTTATTGCATTAATCTCTATTGGATCAATCCATTGCATCAATTTATTACAGCTATCTATTGCATATATTTATATCTATTTAATGTATTTTATCTTCTTTGTTTTAATTAGTCATTAAAGGTGTGGTCAGTGCAAGGGCCCTGCACAACCGCACACGAAATACTAAATAATTAAAATCTATATTACCGTATATACTCTAGTATAAGCCGAGTTTTTCAGCACGATTTTTCGTGCTGAAAACACCCCCCTCGGCTTATACTCGAGTGAACTCCCCCACCCGCAGTGGTCTTCAACCTGCGGACCTCCAGAGGTTTCAAAACTACAACTCCCAGCAAGCCCGGGCAGCCATCGGCTGTCCGGGCTTGCTGGGAGTTGTAGTTTTGAAACCTCCGGAGGTCCGCAGGTTGAAGACCACTGCGGCCTTCGACATCATCCAGCCCCCTCTCACCCCCTTTAGTTCTACACAGTACTCACCTCCGCTCGGCGCTGGTCCGGTCCTGCAGGGCTGTCCGGAGAGGAGGTGGTCCGGTGGGATAGTGGTTCCGGGCTGCTATCTTCACCGGGGAGGCCTCTTCTAAGCGCTTCGGGCCCGGCCCCAGAATAGTCACGTTGCCTTGACAACGACGCAGAGGTGCGTTCATTGCCAACGTACTTCTGCGTCATTGTCAAGGCAACGCCTCTATTCCGGGCCGGAAGCGCGGAGAAGAGGCGCCCCCAGTGAAGATAGCAGCCCGGAACCACTATCCCACTGGACCACCTCCTCTCCGGACAGCCATGCAGGACCGGACCAGCGCCGAGCGGAGGTGAGTACTGTACAGAACTAAAGGGGGGTGAGAGGGGGCTGGATGATGTCGAAGGCCGCAAAGGTCTTCAACCTGCGGACCTCCGGAGGTTTCAAAACTACAACTCCCAGCAAGCCCGGACAGCCGATGGCTGCCCGGGCTTGCTGGGAGTTGTAGTTTTGAAACCTCTGGAGGTCCGCAGGTTGAAGACCACTGAGGGCGAATGATGAGAAGAGGATGATGAAGGGGGGTTTGTGGGATGATGAAGGGGGGTGTGTGGGATGATGAAGGGGGGTGTGTGGGATGATTACAAGGGGATGATGAAGGGGGGATGTGTGGGATGATGACAAGGGGATGATGAAGGGGGGATGTGTGGGATGATGACAAGGGGATGATGAAGGGGGGATGTGTGGGATGATGACAAGGGGATGATGAAGGGGGGATGTGTGGGATGATGACAAGGGGATGATGATGAGGATGTTAATGACGGGTCTGGATGATGACGGGGGTCTGGATGATGACAGGGGGGGATGATGTATTTCCCACCCTAGGCTTATACTCGAGTCAATAACTTTTCCTGGGATTTTGGGTTGAAATTGGGGGTCTCGGCTTATACTCGGGTCGGCTTATACTCGAGTATATACGGTAATATAACTTCTATCACTTAGCCTGTATTAATTTTAATAATAATATTAATTTTATTATATATAATGTATTTATTAATACTACATTTATCTAATCTAATTATATTTATTAGTTTTGTTATTTTAGCAATCTGACATAACATCCAGTCAGTAATATACAATAATTAATATACTATCACCACATCCCGACACCAGACCATTAATCACTACATATCCCATCTCGACATCCCACATAGAATATTAGCAGATGAGTATCTAGAGGTCTGTGTCAGGGCCAAGGCCTGATTATTAAAATCCTATATGTGTATTATAATTATAACTGTGTGTGATGGATTGTCCAGGACATGGGTGAGAGGTCATTCAGACGGTGTGTCCTTTTGTGTTTTGCATTTTATTGGGGGGGGTCTGGCTGTGTTTACATCTCCTTTGAAGTCATGCACACTGGTCCCATCATATAATCAACCAGATAAGAGGGCCAGGAAGAGAGATGCCCCCCTGGTGGGATCAGAGGGGAGGGGGAATGGAGTCACCCTCCAAAAAAAGGCATATATAATATTTAACAATGCTAGACTCGGGGTGTTCAATGCTGTGCAACAAGCTGACAAGAGCTGGACTCTGACTCTCTCATGGACTGATACCATCATGCTGTAAGAACTTCATCTTTTGTTTACTGAACTTGCCTTGCTAAACTCTTTCATATTTTTGTAACTGTATGTCATTTGTTTCTGTATTTTTATATAGTCAGCACTGTGATACTTTTATCAGATTAAATGTTTAATTAATCAGCTCTGGTCTTTGATCTCTAAATATATGAGCTCACCTTTCCGAAGGAGGCTCTGGTAAAACACGTTTATCTAAGGGTTAATTTGGTGACTTGCTGGGACTAGTAGTGGATACCCAGAGGTCTGGTGGCTTTAACCCTTGCACCATCACACTCTCTCTAGTGTCTTGGCTGGACCGATAGGGTGTGATCGTGACAGTCTGTATCTCCATATATTTTCCTAGATTTGTAAATTACTTCTTTTAAAAAATCTTAATCCTTCCTGTACTTATTAGCTGCTGAATACTACAGCGGAAATTATTTTCTTTTTGAAACACAGAACTGTGCACAGTGCTCTCTGCTGACATCTCTGTCCATTATTTTATGAACTGTCCAGAACAGCATATGTTTGCTATGGGGATTTCCTTTTACCCTGGACAGTTCCTAAAAATGGACAGAGATGTCAGCAGAGAGCACTGTGCTCGTGATTCAGCAGACAGCTCTGTGTTTAAAACAGAAAAGAATTTCCACTGTAGTATTCAGCAGCTAATAAGTACAGGAAGGATTAAGATTTTTTAATAGAAGTAATTTACAAATCTGTTTAACTTTCTGGCACCAGTTGATTTAAAAAAAAAAAAAAAAAAGGTTTTTCACCAGAGTACCCCTTTGAAGAGTAAATTTCTGCAGATGAAAAAAAAAATGGTGAATTCAGGGAAAACATTTTTAAGAAACAAAATTTTAATAGGTCATTTTAAAAGCTTAACACAACATATCACTAAAAACAAGTGAAACTAAGATGCGTTTTGGGCATCATAAAAGCCCTAAATCATGTTTATCCTGTTTGTTTTCAAATTTGACTTTTCCTAAAGACTATTAAAACAAAAGTATTAAATCACATGTAATCTGAATAATTATAAAAATCTAACTCGAAACTGAAGATTGGGATTTGTACGGAGTAAAATGAAGTACACACCATAAAATTTTACTATGTGTGATAGTCTTTTTGCAGGCTGGCACAGTTCATGTATTTTGGCACAGCTGTTGGAAGTGGATGTGTGTGTCGGTATCCGTGTGAAATGCAAAAATGAATCGTATTCCTCAGGAGAGTCCTGCATATGTCAAATATATTGTCCCATTAAACCAATTCATTTATCAACACACTGAATGCCAATTAAACCACGCAGGATGGTGCAAGTATTTGGTGAGCGGATGATGCCAGGATTCATTACAGCTGAGATTTTCTGCTTCACTACAGCTTCTGCATCACATAAAAGACATATCATAGTCAGATAAATTACCACGGATATAACAACCTTAAAAGAAAAAAAAAAATACTGCAATACAAGCTAGCTGAGTAACTGACAATATACTGAATTGGTTATTAGTTTTGCATAATTCCAATGAGGATGTCAGGAACCAGATTTGTTCCAGTCTTTGGCAAATGTCTTTACAGTCTGCAAATCAAATCAACTTGATTTAATCAGAATAATCAGCCGACTCGCCATTAGTTGGAAATTTTACTTTTACACGCCCAATTCTTCTTACAATCCTCAATTAGAAATACTTTTTGTTCAACAAAATATTTTATATTAATTAAAGAATCATTTTGGAAACAACTTGATGAGTGCTAAAGTATTTAAAGGGGTTATCCATCACAAGTTGATTTTAGTACTTACCTGCCAGACAGTAATGGACACGCTAGGAAGGATTTGGGCTTGTTTTGGGGCTAAATGGCCGTGATGTGAGTCAACTATAACGCTGCTGATTTCTTTTTGTGAAATGGCTATTTCCTGTTGGAGTTCCCTCCCTTCAACTAGAAGTTCCAGAATTTCTTGTTTGTAAGTATGAGGTCACTTTTCTCCTCCCACACCCCATTGAAGCACACCTGAGCTGCCTTCCATGTTGTGCTGTGAACAATAGATCAGTGTTTTCCAACCAGGGTGCCTCCAGCTATTGCAAAACTACAATTCTCTGCAGAATGATCTCCTTCCCACTCAGCGGTCACTCCACTCACTGAAGCAGACAGGCTCCTTTGAATGCTTGACTAGTGATGTAATGTCTCGGGACACTCTGCAACCTGGAAAAACCCGAGATGACACTCATTTTGTAAACTGGAAAAAACAAACATTAGGGCAAAGATCATATAAGAATCATATAAGAATCAAACACAGGAACAGACACTATATTATGAAAGAAAAAATAAAAAATATATTCAGCTCACCACTATGCAGTACTGGAAAACCAGGAGCTCCGTAAAGTTGGGAGAGCAGGGTAGGCACACAACGGTCCGGATCCTGGGATACAATGAAGAAAAAAGGCAAAAAGCAGGGGCCTCCAGCTGCTCCACAGAAGTGAGGAGAAAAGTGACTAAAACTTGACTTTTATTCCATGTAGTTAAAAACAGGGGATATCCATATAATTAAAACACAAAAGGAAAGGCAACCGGCGCGTTTCGAGATGGTACTGTCTCTTAGTCGTGGCACAAGAGTATACGGGCATGTGCTCCTTGTCAGGATTCGGCAGGCTGGAGGTGGATCCTCTGTGTCAGAGAGGGATTGGCGTGGACCGTGTCGGTGGACCGGTTCTAAGTTGCTACTGGTTTTCACCAGAGCCCGCCGCAAAGCGGGATGGTCTTGCAGCGGCGGTAGCAACTAGGTCGTATCCACCGGCAACGGCTCAAGCTCTCTGACTGCTGAGATAGGCGCGGTACAAGGGATTAGACAAGAGCAAGGAACAGGCAGAGGATGAAGGAGACCGACAGGCTTCTGGTGAGGAGTCTTGTCCCGGGCACAGACTGTACAAGCCCGAACAAAATCAGCAACATCTGCTTCCAGGGTAGGCCACCAATAAAAACGAGAGATGAGCTGGATGGATTTTTTGACGCCAGCATGGCCGGCGAGGTGTGAGGAGTGTCCCCACCTGAGAATCCTGAGGCGCTGGCGTGGAGGGACGAAGGTCTTTCCAGGAGGAGTTTATCTGATGGAAGCTGGGGAAGCAGAGATCAGACAGTCAGGAGGAATAATGTGTTGCAGGGAGGCTTCCATTTCAGAGGCATCCGAGGAATGAGAGAGGGCGTCAGCCCTAATGTTCTTGTCAGCGGGGCGAAAATTAATCTCAAAGTTAAAACGGGCAAAGAACAACGACCACCTAGCCTGGTGAGGGTTCAGCCGTTGGGCAGACTGAAGATAAGAGAGATTCTTGTGATCAGTGTATATAATAACTGGGTATTTGGACCCCTCCTGCAGGTGCCTCCATTCCTCGAGGGCCAGTTTTATGGCCAGTAGTTCTCGATCACCAATGGAGTAGTTTTTCTCCGCCGGAGAGAAGGTCCTAGAAAAGAAACCACACGTAACACCATGTCCGGAAGAATTTTTCTGTAGGAGTACAGCTCCAGCTCCCACCGAGGAGGCGTCTACCTCCAGTGAGAAGGGTTTAGATGGATCAGGTCTGGAGAGTACGGGAGCAGAAGAAAAGGCAGTTTTGAGACGGTTGAATGCCTCTTCCGCTTGAGGAGGCCAGGACTTAGGGTTAGCGTTTTTCTTGGTTAGGGCCACGATTGGGGCCACAATGGTAGAAAAATGTGGAATAAATTGTCTGTAGTAATTGGCAAACCCCAAGAAACGTTGGATAGCTCGGAGTCCGGAGGGGTGTGGCCAATCCAACACGGCTGATAGTTTGTCCGGGTCCATTTGAAGTCCCTGGCCAGAGACTAAATATCCTAGGAAGGGAAGAGATTGGCATTCAAAGAGACATTTCTCCATCTTGGCATATAACTGATTGTCCCGGAGTCTCTGAAGAACCATGCGGACATGACGGCGGTTAGAATAAAAAATCTAAATATCGTCCAGGTAGACCACAACACAGGTATCTAATAAATCACGAAAAATTTCATTTACAAAGTCCTGGAAGACGGCAGGGGCGTTGCAAAGCCCAAAGGGCATAACCAGATATTCAAAGTGTCCATCTCTGGTGTTAAACGCGGTCTTCCACTCGTCCCCTTCCCTGATGCGGATGAGATTATATGCACCTCTTAAATCCAATTTGGTGAAGATGTTGGCGCCACGTAGGCGGTCAAAGAGTTCCGAGATAAGAGGCAGGGGATAGCGGTTTTTTATAGTGATTTTATTAAGACCGCGGTAATCAATGCATGGTCGTAAGGAACCGTCTTTTTTGGAGACATAGAAGAACCCTGCTCCGGCAGGGGAGGAAGACTTGCGGATAAATCCCCTTTTTAAATTTTTTTGGATGTACTCCGTCATGGATTGTGTTTCCGGAGCAGACAGAGGATAGATTCTTCCCCGGGGTGGAGTAGTACCAGGGAGGAGATCAATAGGACAGTCATAAGGCCTGTGAGGAGGCAAAGTCTCTGCTTGTTTTTTGCAAAAAAACATCAGCATAGTCCAGATAGGCCTTGGGGAGACCTGGTATCGGAGGAGCCATAAGGTTTTGACTGGCAGGACTGGGAGCAGACATAAGGCATTTTTTGTAGCAAGAAGTACCCCAGTTCTTGATTTCCCCGGTGGTCCAGTGAAGGGTAGGGGAATGGCGTTTAAGCCAAGGTAGTCCAAGAAGAATTTCAGAGGTGCAGTTAGAAAGTACCAGAAATTCAATCTTTTCATGATGGGATCCAATGCACATTAAGAGGGGTTCTGTGCGGTAACACACAGTACAGTCCAATCTATCACCATTAACTGAGGCGATGTAGAGGGGTCTGGCAAAACTGGTCACTGGGATGTTGAACCTGTTAACGAAAGAGGCCAAAATAAAATTTCCTGCAGATCCGGAATCCAAGAAGGCCACAGCTGAGAAGGAGAAGTTAGAAGAAGAAATCCGCACAGGCACAGTAAGACGTGGAGAAGCAGAGTTCACACCTAGAGCTGTCTCACCTTTGTGCGGAATCGGAGTGCGTCTTTCCTGACGTGGAGGTCGGATAGGACAATCCTTCAAGAAGTGTTCGGTACTGACACAGTACAGGCATAGGTTCTCATTGCGGCGGTGTGTCCTCTCTTGAGGTATCAGGCGAGACCGGTCTACTTGCAAAGCCTCCACGGTGGAAGGCACAGGAACAGATTGCAGTGGACCAGAGAAGAGAGGAGCCGAGGAGAAAAACCGCCTCGTGCGAACAAAGTCCATATCCTGGCGGAGCTCCTGGCGTCTTTCGGAAAAACGCATGTCAATGCGGGTGGCCAAATGAATAAATTCATGCAGGTTGGCAGGGATTTCTCGTGCGGCCAGCACATCCTTGATGTTACTGGATAGGCCTTTTTTGAAGGTCGCGCAGAGGGCCTCGTTATTCCAGGTCAATTCGGAGGCGAGAATACGGAATTGGATGGCGTACTCGCCTACTGAAGAATTACCCTGGACCAGGTTCAGCAGGGCAGTCTCGGCAGAAGAGGCTCGGGCTGGTTACTCGAAGACACTTCGAATCTCCGCGAAGAAAGAGTGTACGGAGGCAGTGACAGGATCATTGCGGTCCCAGAGCGGTGTGGCCCATGACAGGGCCTTCCCAGACAGAAAACTGACCACGAAAGCCACCTTTGACCTTTCAGTTGGAAATTGGTCCGACATAATCTCCAAATGCAGGGAACATTGCGAGAGAAAACCACGGCAAAGTTTAGAGTCCCCATCAAACTTGTCCGGCAATGATAAACGGAGACTGCATGCGGCCACTCGCTGCGGAGGAGGTGCAGGAGCTGGCGGAGGAGATGGTTGCTGAAGCTGTGGTTGAAGCTGCTGTAGCATCACAGTCAGTTGAGACAGCTGGTGGCCTTGTTGCGCTATCTGTTGCGACTGCTGGGCGACCACCGTGGTAAGGTTAGCGACAACTGGCAGCGGGACCTTAGCGGGATCCATGGCTGGATCTACTGTCAGGATTCGGCAGGCTGGAGGTGGATCCTCTGTGTCAGAGAGGGATTGGCGTGGACCGTGTCGGTGGACCGGTTCTAAGTTGCTACTGGTTTTCACCAGAGCCTGCCGCAAAGCGAGATGGTCTTGCAGCGGCGGTAGCAACTAGGTCGTATCCACCGGCAACGGCTCAACCTCTCTGACTGCTGAAGATAGGCGCGGTACAAGGGATTAGACAAGAGCAAGGTCGGACGTAGCAGAAGGTCAGGGCAGGCAGCAAGGATCGTAGTCAGGGGCAACGGCAAGAGGTCTGGAACACTGGCTTGGGATACACAAGGAACGCTTTCACTTGCACAATGGCAACAAGATCCGGCAAGGAAGTGAAGGGGAAGTGAGGTAATATAGGGAAGTGCACAGGTGAACACACTAATTAAAACCATGCGCCAATCAGTGGCTCACCGACCCTTTAAATCGCAAAGAGCCGGCACGCGCGCCCTAGGGAGCACAGACGGGGAATGAGTCTGGTAAGCGGGTCAGGATGCGCACCGCGAGTGGGCACGTCCCGCATCGCGAATCGCATCCCGGCTGGGGCCATTATCGCAGTGCACCCGGTCAGCGGGTCTGACCGGGGCGCTTCGAACAGGAGAACGCTGTGAGCGCTCCGGGGAGGAGCGGGGACCCGGAGCGCTCGGCATAACACTCCTTATATAGTTTACACTAGATCACAAATGCTTTTGTAAAGTAGCAAGATCCAGTGTCACAAATTTCTACAATTTATGCAAAGTAGACATTTTGCAAGATATTTCTTGAGAAAATAGCATGGCCATGCTAACACGTGAATTTAATATATTGCTACTGGTTTTCACCAGAGCCCGCCGCAAAGCGGGATGGTCTGGCAGCGGCGGTAGCAACTAGGTCGTATCCACCGGCAACGGCTCAACCTCTCTGACTGCTGAGATAGGCGCGGTACAAGGGATTAGACAAGAGCAAGGTCGGACGTAGCAGAAGGTCAGGGCAGGCAGCAAGGATCGTAGTCAGGGGCAACGGCAAGAGGTCTGGAACACTGGCTTGGGATACACAAGGAACGCTTTCACTTGCACAATGGCAACAAGATCCAGCAAGGAAGTGAAGGGGAAGTGAGGTAATATAGGGAAGTGCACAGGTGAACACACTAATTAAAACCATGCGCCAATCAGTGGCTCACCGGCCCTTTAAATCGCAAAGAGCCGGCACGCGCGCCCTAGGGAGCGGGGCCGCGCGCGCCGGGACAGCACAGACGAGGAATGAGTCTGGTAAGCGGGTCGGGATGCGCACCACGAGTGGGCACGTCCCGCATCGCGAATCGCATCCCGGCTGGGGACATTAGCGGGTCTGACCGGGGCGCTGCGAACAGGAGAACGCTGTGAGCGCTCCGGGGAGGAGCGGGGACCCGGAGCGCTCGGCGTAACACTCCTTATATAGTTTACACTAGATCACAAATGCTTTTGTAAAGTAGCAAGATCCAGTGTCACAAATTTCTACAATTTATGCAAAGTAGACATTTTGCAAGATATTTCTTGAGAAAATAGCATGGCCATGTTAACACGTGAATCTTTCTTAATTCTTGCACAACATATTCATTGGAAAAAGTTAGGATAAGTATACATGCTGCCTGAACTGTTCATGTTCTTATAGCACTGAAATACACAACCCCTTCATAACCCAGCAAATTTAGAATTCTGGCTCAAGTTTTTTTCCTCCTTTCATTTTAAGACCCATAACTTTTTAGTTTTTCGACTGACAAATTTGTATTAGGGCTTATTTTCTGTGTGACCAGTTGGACTTTCCAATGATTAACTTTTTAATGCAAAATTTAAAAAAAATATGGAATTACACAATTTTGTAGGGCAATAATTTTTCAAAATACAAGAGTTCAAAATACGGTAAATTCCAAAATACGGTAAATCTAACATTTCAAATTTATTCTATGGGTCAGTACGATTTCAATGATACAAAACTTGAATAATTTTTGTTTTGCTTCATTGTGTAAAAAAAAATGTAAACCTTGAAATATAAAAAACAACTTTGTTCATTACCATGTTCTCACCCCTATAACTTTTTTATTTTTCCACCTTCAGAGTTGTTTTAGGGTTTGCTCTTTGCAGCTTGAGCTGTAGTTTTTAACGGTACCATTTGTTTGTAGTTCTGGATTTTTGATCATTTTTATTAAATTTTTTGGGGATGTAATGTAACAAAAAATTTGCAATTTTGGTGCTTGGAATATTTTTTTTATTTACGCCGTTCTCTGTGCAGGATCAGAAATATAATTTAATATTTTGGAAAATTACACACGCGGCAATACAAAATATGTGAAGAAGGGTCACAGAGCACTCACCCAATAACTGTATCCTAGGCTGGCATGTAGATGTCGACAAGTAGTCTTCTCTTCGCGGGGAGGTGGTGGATGGTCCGGGGGAGCTCAGACGCCGGCCACGGACCGTATCACGCTATTTGGTGCTTCCAATTGGCGCTTTCTCAGGCAATATATTTGTACAATTTTTTATTTTAAAAATTGGAAAAGGGGGTGATTAGAATTTTTATTAGGGGAGGATTTTTTTTAAATATTTTTAAAAAAATTTTTTTGTACACATTTTAAATTTTTTGGCCCCTCTAGGGGCCTATCATAAGCCATCATCAGATGGCTTACATAGATCAATGTAATGCTATTGGATTACATTGATCTATGAAATCTGTGCTTGATTGCAAAGGGCTGCCTGAGTGAGCCCTAAGTAATCAAAGAGTCAGGGAAGATGCCAAGGAGCAGGTAAGACCCTGAGCTTCCCTAGCAATCCATAGACTCCCCCCCCCCCACCACCACCACCACCAATAGGACTGTTACGCCTAGCGCTCCGGGTCCCCGCTCCTCCCCGGAGCGCGTACGGCGTCTCTCTCTCCGCAGCGCCCCGGTCGGTCCCGCTGACCGGGAGCGCTGCACTGTCATGGCCGTCGGGGATGCGATTCGCACAGCGGGACGCGCCCGCTCGCGAATCGCATCCCAGGTCACTTACCCATTCCCGTCCCCTGCTGTCATGTGCTGGCGCGCGCGGCTCCGCTCTCTAGGGCGCGCGCGCGCCAGCTCCCTGAGACTTAAAGGGCCAGTGCACCAATGATTGGTGCCTGGCCCAATTAGCTTAATTGGCTTCCACCTGGTCCCTGACTATATCTGACCTCCTCCCATGCACTCCCTTGCCGGATCTTGTTGCCCTTGTGCCTAGTGAAAGCGTTTTGTGTGTCCTAAGCCTGTGTACCAGAACTTCTGCTATCCACCCTGACTACGAACCTTGCTGCCTGCCCCGACCTTCTGCTACGTCCGACCTTGCTTCTGTCTACTCCCTTGTACCGCGCCTATCTTCAGCAGCCAGAGAGGTTGAGCCGTTGCTAGTGGATACGACCTGGTCACTACCGCCGCAGCAAGACCATCCCGCTTTGCGGCGGGCTCTGGTGAAAACCAGTAGTGACTTAGAACCGGTCCACTAGCACGGTCCACGCCAATCCCTCTCTGGCACAGAGGATCCACCTCCTGCCAGCCGGCATCGTGACAGTAGATCCGGCCATGGATTCCGCTGAAGTTCCTCTGCCAGTTGTCGCCGACCTCCCCACACTGGTCGCCCAGCAAGCCCGACTGGTCGCCCAGCAAGCCCGACAGATTGCCCAACGAAATCACCAGCTGGCATACTTGACCACCGTGACACTGCAACTTCAGTCACAGATACAGCAGCTGCTGCCGCAGATACAGCAACTTCAGTCACAGACACAGCAGCTGCAACAACCATCTCCTCCGCCGGCTCCTGCAACTCCTCCGCAGCAACCGGCCGCTCCTAACCCCTGCTTGTCCCTGCCGGACAAATTTGATGAGGACTCTAGACTCTGCCGTGGTCTCCTTTCTGGAAAGGCCTTGTCTGGGGCCACACCACTCTGGGACCGCAATGATCCTGCCACAGCCACAGTCCAGTCCTTCTTCGCTGAGGTCCGTGGTGTCTTCGAGGAGCCTGCCCGAGCTTCTTCTGCCGAGACTGCCCTGCTGAACCTGGCCCAGGGTGTTTCTTCCGTTGGCGAGTACGCCATTCAGTTCCGTGCTCTTGCTTCCGAGTTGTCCTGGAATAGTGAGGCTCTCTGCGCGACCTTTAAAAAAGGCCTATCCAGCAACATTAAAGATGTTCTGGCCGCACGAGAAACTCCTGCTAACCTACATGAACTCATTCATCTTGCCACTCGCATTGACATGCGTTTTTCCGGATGGCGTCTGGAGCTCCGCCTGGATATGGACTTTGTTCGCACGAGGCGTTTTTTCTCCCCGGCTCCTCTCTCCTCTGGTCCCCTGCAATCCGTTCCTGTGCCTCCCGCCGTGGAGGCTATGCAAGTTGACCGGTCTCGCTTGACACCTCAAGAGAGGACACGACGCCGCATGGAGAATCTTTGCTTGTACTATGCCGGTACCGAACACTTCCTGAAGGATTGTCCTATCCGTCCTCCCCGCCTGGAAAGACGTACGCTGACTCCGCACAAAGGTGACACAGTTCTTGATGTCAACTCTGCTTCTCCACGCCTTACTGTGCCTGTGCGGATATCTGCCTCTACCTTCTCCTTCTCTACTATGGCCTTCTTGGATTCCGGATCTGCAGGAAATTTTTTTTTTGGCCTCTCTTATCAACAGGTTCAACATCCCTGTGACCAGTCTCGCCAGACCCCTCTACATCAATTGTGTTAACAATGAAAGATTGGACTGTGCCGTGCGTTACCGCACGGAACCCCTCCTAATGTGCATCGGACCTCATCACAAAAGAATTGAGTTTTTGATCCTCAGGTTCTTTGGACCCAAGAAGAGGGGGAGACCCAAGGGGGGGGGTACTGTTACGCCTAGCGCTCCGGGTCCCCGCTCCTCCCCGGAGCGCGTACGGCGTCTCTCTCTCCGCAGCGCCCCGGTCGGTCCCGCTGACCGGGAGCGCTGCACTGTCATGGCCGTCGGGGATGCGATTCGCACAGCGGGACTCGCCCGCTCGCGAATCGCATCCCAGGTCACTTACCCGTTCCCGTCCCCTGCTGTCATGTGCTGGCGCGCGCGGCTCCGCTCTCTAGGGCGCGCGCGCGCCAGCTCCCTGAGACTTAAAGGGCCAGTGCACCAATGATTGGTGCCTGGCCCAATTAGCTTAATTGGCTTCCACCTGGTCCCTGACTATATCTGACCTCCTCCCATGCACTCCCTTGCCGGATCTTGTTGCCCTTGTGCCTAGTGAAAGCGTTTTGTGTGTCCTAAGCCTGTGTACCAGAACTTCTGCTATCCACCCTGACTACGAACCTTGCTGCCTGCCCCGACCTTCTGCTACGTCCGACCTTGCTTCTGTCTACTCCCTTGTACCGCGCCTATCTTCAGCAGCCAGAGAGGTTGAGCCGTTGCTAGTGGATACGACCTGGTCACTACCGCCGCAGCAAGACCATCCCGCTTTGCGGCGGGCTCTGGTGAAAACCAGTAGTGACTTAGAACCGGTCCACTAGCACGGTCCACGCCAATCCCTCTCTGGCACAGAGGATCCACCTCCTGCCAGCCGGCATCGTGACAAGGACCACTAGACACCAGGGAATAGTGGCAATTAGTATTTAAATGCCAGTGTTTAACCAGTTAAATGACGGACCTTGGCACGATCGCCAAAGTCTGTCATTACTGGCAGTCCCATTAAAAGGTCACAGGGATTTCTTGTTACAGAAGCTAAGAAAACGGATACAAGAATGCTACCAGTGTGAACAGTGACATAGCAAAACGGACATAACTAATCCTAAAGCCTGACTAATATAACACAGACTAAAATCTACAATAAAAGACTTTAACCATGGTTAAAAACTCAGAGCATATCACAAGATAAATATAAGGTAAATGCCCAAGCAGACATAGAAGTATAATGAACAGACATCATAGCAGCATTATTGCACAAACAGACAAAGTGTATTGCACTAAATAACCAGCAAAAACAGAAAAACTGACATTACAGTACCCCCCCCCCCCCTTTAAAGAGGGACCACTGGACCCTCTAAAAAACACAATACAAGCAAAAAAAACATACCAGAAACATTTTTGCAAAAAATACCTGGCACCCAGGTGGCTCCTCGATTACCACCTGGACGCAGATGCTCTGCTCAGGATGAAGGAACGCCATCACTGCCACAGACAGGCCGAAGAGGTCCTTGCATCTGGTATACTTGAAAATGGAATTAGGAACATGGAAAGTGGCACCAGAGCAAGTGGATTGGCTGGTTATTCTGTCATGACGGACTGGGGGAGACAGGGAGAGTGAGCCCTAAACTGACCCTAAAAACACTCTCCCTACTTGCCCATCCATCCTAAGCGATAGATCGACAACTTGGAGCCGGTCCCTCCCTGTGCTACAGTGCAGTGGTGTAAAAACAAATAATATATACATAGTCGGTCACGGGCCAGAAACTGAAATTGAAAACTACTAGACAACCAGATATACCAGACAGGATGCAAATACTAACAGGGTAGAATACAAACCGGAAAACTGATCAGGAACATAGGACACTGTTCACAAACAGATACAAGTACAAAGGACAAAGATCAGATCAACCAAACAGGATTTAGATATAGAACACTGTTCACACTGGACACAGATAACAAACAGATTAGGTCCAGAACACAAGACTGGGAAATGGATGAGTCTGCCTAGACTCCAGGAGCAAATAGGAATAAAAACTCAATCCCCCAGAAAACAACCCGAAAACATGGTAATGTCTTGTTACTAGAACTCAATCTCCCAGAGTCCACTATGGAGTACGGAGATATCTTGTACTAAAACTCAATTCCTCAGAGTCCCATTAAAAGGTTGCAGGGATATCTTGTTACAGAAATTAAGAAAATTGATACAAGAAAACTAACAGTGTGAACAGCGACATAGCAGAACGGACATACTACTAATCCTAAAACCCGACTAATGTAACACCGACTAAAATCTAAAATAAAAGACTATTTAACCATGGCTAAAAACTCAGATCATATCACAAGAAAAATACAAGGTAAATGCACAGACATCATTTCAGCATTAGTGCAAAAAACAGACAAAGCGTATTGCACTAAATAACCAGCAAAAACAGAAAAACGGACATTAGAAACCCACCACATTTACTAAAGTTTCCAGAGAAAATGTAGTGGATTTCAGGAAAACCCGACAGATCAGAGCATGTGTAAAAAAAAAGCATTAATGTAGGGAAAAATGCAAAATGTAGGGAAACCTTAGTAAATACTGTGGGGGGAAAAATCTAGGGACTTAAAACCCACAAAGAAAACAACACAACACTCTTAGTAAATCAGGGCCATTGTGTTAATGGGAGAAATTCTGTTAACAGAGAATGTGCTGGGATTGTATTAGGTTCATATTTTTAATAATAGTAAGTGAATTTGAGCACAATGAAAATAAAAATCATTTTAATGTCATATAAATAATTCTAAAAGAAGATTCTAAGGGATTAAGATTAAAGGGGTACTCTGGTCCTAAAACATCTCATCCCCTATACAAAGGATAGGGGATAAGATGCCTGATCGCGGGGTCCTGCTGCTGGGGACCCTCGAAATATTTCATGCAGCACCTCGCTTTCATCTGCCTCAGGAGCGAACATCGCTCTGGGTCTGATGAATCACGTTCACGGGGCCGGATTATTGTGACGTCAAGGCTCCGCCCCCTCTATGCAAGCCTATGGGAGGGGGCGTGGCAACGATGTTCGCTCCGGAGGCTGATGATAGCGGGCTGATGCATGAAAGATTGTGGGGGTCCCCAGCGGTAGGACCCCCGCGATCAGGCATCTTATCCCCTATCCTTTGCATAGGGGATAAGATGTCTCAGGGCTGAAGTACCCCTTTAAAAATCTTGAATTACCATGCTGTGTTGTATTCTTAGAACGTGGACCTTTTTGTTATGAAGAATCTAAGCCAGCGTACTGATGAAGAATTATTTGTGCTAACTGAATTGCCTCTGGTTGTTCCAAGGGCTAATTATGCCATTGCCAGACACAGATGTCAAGTCTTAAAAAATAGACCACAACATCTGGCTGCTTGGCAAGACACTCTGGCAGTTGCACTATCAGCAGTGGAACTGCCTACAGGTTTCTCACATGGTCAAATTATTGTCATTCTTCCTGGTTGCATACATATTTCCGATAAGATCCTTCTTTACAATTTACCAATTCTTAGGAGGTTTCACTATAACGAAAACAAATGTGTCTGTAATCCTTGTCATGCAAGGTAAAAAGCTTTATTTAGTGTTTATGATAAAAGTCGTCATGAAAGTGATATATATGTGTATATATGTGTAAGGCTTCATTCCCATCTATGTCAAAGGCTCCATTTGAGGCCTCTACACGATCACACCCTATTGGTCCAGCCAAGACGCTAGAGAGAGTGTGATGGTGCAAGGGTTAAGGCTACCAGACCTGGGTATCCACTATTAGTCCCAGCAAGTCACCAAATTAACCCTTTGCTAAACGTGTTTCACCAGAGTTTCCTTCAGAAAGGTGAGCTAATATATTTAGAGATAAAATATCAGAGCTGATTGATTAAACATTTAATCTGATAAAAGGTATCAAAGTGCTATGTATAAAATAAACAAATGACATACAGGTACAAAAATATATAAAAGAGTTCGGCAAGACAAGTTCAGAAAACAAAAAGAAAGTCCTTACAGCATAATGGTATAGCAGTCCTTGTGAGTGAGAGTCCAGCTGTATCTAAGAATGTCTTGTCAGCTTTTGCCACAGGCTTGAACAAAGGTTTGTCCAGCATCTCTGTTTTATAGTGGCTTTATAGGAGGGAAAAGTGAATTCATCTGACCCCACAAGGTGTGGGTAAACTGCAATCCCTCTTTCCTGGTCCCTTATCTTAGTTTGTTTTATGATGGCCAGAGTGCCTGATTTCAAAGGAAATATAACTAACACAGACAGACAGACCCGCCAATAAAACTGGAATACACAAAAACAAATACACATTCTGAATGAACCCTCACCCATGTCTTAGATTATACATTATAAACAAATACAATTATAATAAACAAGTATGATTCCATATTCAGGCCTTGGGCCTGACACCTCCCCCTTAAGATGGAGACAGAGAGATCTTGCCTCTCCAGGCATCTGTCTCCATTAACCGTCTATTTCCCCCTGACGCGATAATCCATCTGCATTTTGATGCAGGCTTCCTTTCCTGTATTGGACAGGGAAATTATATTGTTGGAGGATCAGACTGCAGCGAAGCAGTTTGCCATTGTTACCTGACACTCTGTCCAACCAATGTAGAGGGTTGTGATGAGTTATGACAGTAAAATCCCTGCCGTACAGGTATGGCTGTAATTTTTGCAAAGCCTAGACCACAGCTAGACATTCCTTCTCTATGACCGCATAGGCCACTTCCCTAGGCAATAGCTTCCTACTAAGGTAGAGTATGGGGTGTTCTTCTCTATTGGAGTTTACTTGGCTAAGAACAGCCCCCAGCCCAATATTGGAAGCATCTGTTTGTACCACAAACCTACTGATATCAGGGGCCTGGAGGACCAGAGAGTTGGATAATGCTGTATTGAGGGCAATGAAGGACTGATCACAATCCTCAGTCCAGGTAATTTGCTTTTACACCTTCTTTTTAGTCAAGTCTGTAAGAGGTTTTGCTATCTTACTATACTCTGGAACACATCTACGATAATACCCTGCAGTCCCCAAAAAGGACATGACCTGTTTTTTGGTCTTGGGAATTGGCCAGGCTATAATAGACTCCACCTTACTATGCCTCATTTCATGCAGTGTGATTCTGAATGCATCTGACCTTATATTGAAAAGTGTGAGTACTTTACATGGTTATTATTAAACACAATTATAGATTTATTAAAGGGTTACTGTCATTAAGAAAAAACTTTTGACGTGTCATGTAGATAAATTCAATTGAAAGCGATTAAGCTGTGCTAAGCTGCAATATCTGGTACAGCTGCTAAAAAAATGTATGCTGCTGTGTCTAGTAAACAATAAAAAGAGCACAGTCCCTTCAGTTAGCTCATAAGTGGGAATGCTGGGTGTCAGGCACCCATCGATCTGACATTGATGGCCAAATCTAAGGACCATCAGCATAAAAGTAAAAAAAAATTCTTTAAGGCAAACCTGACAGTGAAGACATGGCTGTAAAAGGATTTTGACTCAGAATCTATACCAACCTCCATTAGTTAATTGACCTTTCTAGTGCTGAGATATCAGAGTTTAAAAATATATGCAAATCAGGGTTTGAAGCCCATTGGTATCGCCATGCGCGTAAATGTGAGAACTATTAAAAAATATTGTTAATGATCCCGTACGTGAACAGCGTGAACGAAAAAAAAAAAAGCCTAAGATTGCTGCTTTTTGGTCACATTTTGTTTAAAGAAATGTATTAAAAAATGTATAAAAGTTTTATAAACACAAATTGGTTGTCACGATGCCGGCTGGCAGGAGGTGGATCCTCTGTGCCAGAGAGGGATTGGCATGGACCGTGCTAGTGGACCGGTTCTAAGACACTACAGGTTTTCACCAGAGCCCGCCGCAAAGCGGGATGGTCTTGCTGCGGCGGTAGTGACCAGGTCGTATCCACTAGCAACGGCTCACCTCTCTGGCTGCTGAAGATAGGCGAGGTACAAGGGAGTAGGCAGAAGCAAAGTCGGACGTAGCAGAAGGTCGGGGGCAGGCGGCAAGGTTCGTAGTCAGGGGAGATAGCAAAGTTCTGGTACACAGGGTATAAACACACAAAACCGCTTTCACTAGGCTCTAGGGCAACAAGATCCGGCAAGGAAGTGCAAGGGAGGAGACTAGATATAGCCAGGAAACAGATGGGAACCAATTAAGCTAATTGGGCCAGGCACCAATCATTGGTGCACTGGCCCTTTAAGTCTCAGGGAGCTGGCGCGCGCGCGCCCTAGAGAGCGGAGCCGCGCGCGCCAGCACATGACCGCAGGAGACGGGAACGGGTAAGTGACCTGGGATGCGATTCGCGAGCGGGCGCGTCCCGCTGTGCGAATCGCATCCCCAACGGCCATGACAGGGCAGCGCTCCCGGTCAGCGCTGACCGGGGAGCTGCAGGGAGAAAGGCGCCGTGAGCGCTCCGGGGAGGAGCGGGGACCCGGAGCGCTAGGCGTAACAGTACCCCCCCCCTTAGGTCTCCCCTTCTCTTTATCGGGTAACTGCCTCCCCTGGGATGAGGACACCGGGAAAGGATGGAGGGATTCCTCAACGGCAGGCAGAACCGCAGGAGTAGGAATGGGGAGAGAGGGCAGAGGGCGAGACCTGGCACGGGGCAGTGTGACACCAGGACGAGGGCCATGAGGGGACACAGAAGCTTGCCTGGGAGGGGGGGAGGGGCATTTCCTGTGGCAGGCAGAGTCCTTAATGACCTTAGGGGGACCGGATACAGGAGGAACCACAGAGTTACGGCAAGGGTTACTGGGAACCGGTTTTAGACAGTTCTTGGCACAAGAGGACCCCCAACTCTTAATCTCCCCAGTGGACCAATCCAGGGTTGGGGAATGAAGTTGAAGCCAGGGAAGTCCAAGGAGAATTTCCGAGGTGCAATTGGGGAGGACCAAAAGTTCAATCCTCTCGTGATGAGATCCGATGCTCATAAGAAGGGGCTCCGTGCGGAAACGTATGGTACAGTCCAACCTGGCTCCGTTGACCGCGGAGATGCGGAGTGGCTTGACAAGACGGGTCACCGGAATATGGAATTTATTCACAAAGGACTCCCGAATAAAATTCCCAGAAGCTCCAGAGTCCAGACAGGCCACGGCTGAGAGGGGAGAGCTGGCTGAAGTGGAAATCCGAACAGGTACCGTGAGACGTGGAGAAGCCGACTTGGCATCAAGAGACGCCACACCCACGAGAGCTGAGTGTGAGCGTGCGTTTCCCAGACGTGGAGGACGGATTGGGCAATCCACCAGAAAATGTTCAGTACTGGCACAGTACAAACAAAGATTCTCTTCCTTACGGCGATTCCTCTCTTCCAGGGTCAGGCGAGACCGATCCACTTGCATGGCCTCCTCGGCGGGAGGCCTAGGCGCAGATTGCAGTGGAGACTGTGGGAGAGGTGGCCAGAGATCTAAGTCTTTTTCCTGGCGGAGCTCTTGATGCCTCTCAGAAAAACGCATGTCAATGCGAGTGGCTAGATGAATGAGTTCATGCAGGCTAGCAGGAGTCTCTCGTGCGGCCAGAACATCTTTAATGTTGCTGGATAGGCCTTTTTTAAAGGTCGCGCAGAGAGCCTCATTATTCCAGGAAAGTTCAGAAGCAAGAGTACGGAATTGTATGGCGTACTCGCCAACGGAGGAATTACCCTGGACCAGGTTCAGCAGGGCAGTCTCAGCAGAAGAGGCTCGGGCAGGTTCCTCAAAGACACTTCGAATTTCCGAGAAGAAGGAGTGTACAGAGGCAGTGACGGGGTCATCACGGTCCCAGAGCGGTGTGGCCCATGACAGGGCTTTTCCAGACAGAAGGCTGACTACGAAAGCCACCTTAGACCTTTCAGTAGGAAACTGATCCGACATCATCTCCAGATGCAGGGAACATTGGGAAAGAAAGCCACGGCAAAACTTAGAGTCCCCATTAAATTTGTCCGGCAAAGACAGGCGGAGGCTAGGAGTGGCCACTCGCTGCGGAAGAGGTGCAGGAGCTGGCGGAGGAGATGGTTGCTGCTGCTGTAGCTGAGACTGAATCTGCTGTAGCTGCGACTGGAGTTGCTGAGTCATGGTGGTCAAGTACGACAGCTGGTGATCTTGTTGGGCAATCTGCCGGGCTTGCTGGGCGACCAGTGTGGGGAGGTCGGCGACAACAGGCAGAGGAACTTCAGCGGGATCCATGGCCGGATCTACTGTCACGATGCCGGCTGGCAGGAGGTGGATCCTCTGTGCCAGAGAGGGATAGCGAGGACCGTGCTAGTGGACCGGTTCTAAGACACTACAGGTTTTCACCAGAGCCCGCCGCAAAGCGGGATGGTCTTGCTGCGGCGGTAGTGACCAGGTCGTATCCACTAGCAACGGCTCACCTCTCTGGCTGCTGAAGATAGGCGAGGTACAAGGGAGTAGGCAGAAGCAAAGTCGGACGTAGCAGAAGGTCGGGGGCAGGCGGCAAGGTTCGTAGTCAGGGGAGATAGCAAAGTTCTGGTACACAGGGTATAAACACACAAAACCGCTTTCACTAGGCTCTAGGGCAACAAGATCCGGCAAGGAAGTGCAAGGGAGGAGACTAGATATAGCCAGGAAACAGATGGGAACCAATTAAGCTAATTGGGCCAGGCACCAATCATTGGTGCACTGGCCCTTTAAGTCTCAGGGAGCTGGCGCGCGCGCGCCCTAGAGAGCGGAGCCGCGCGCGCCAGCACATGACCGCAGGAGACGGGAACGGGTAAGTGACCTGGGATGCGATTCGCGAGCGGGCGCGTCCCGCTGTGCGAATCGCATCCCCAACGGCCATGACAGGGCAGCGCTCCCGGTCAGCGCTGACCGGGGAGCTGCAGGGAGAAAGGCGCCGTGAGCGCTCCGGGGAGGAGCGGGGACCCGGAGCGCTAGGCGTAACATTGGTATCAATAAAAAGCACAAATCACAGCGCAAAAATGAGCCCTCATACCACTGCTTATACGTAAAAATGAAAAAGTTCTAAGTTGTCAAAAGAGAGGGATTTTAAACGTACTAATTTGGTTAAAAAGTTTGTGATTGTTTTTAAGCGCAACGATAATAGAAAAGTATGTTATCATGGGTATCATTTTAATCGTATTGACCCAAAAATAAAGAACACATGTCATTTTTACCATAAATTCTACGGCGTGAAAACAAAACCTTCCAAAATCAGCAAAATTGCGGTTTTCTTTTTAATTTCCCCACACAAATATTATTTTTTGGTTGTGCCATACATTTTATGGTAAAATGAGTGATGTCATTACAAAGGACAACTGGTCGCACAAAAAACAAGCCCTCATACTTGTCTGTGGATAAAAATATAAAAGAGTTACTATTTTTAGAAGGCGAGGAGGAAAAAATGAAAATGCTAAAATAATATTGGCCTGGTCCTTAAAGGGTTACTCCGGTGAAAACCTTTTTTCTTTTAAATCAACTGGTGCCAAAAAGTTAAACATATTTGTACATTACTTCTATTAAAAAATCTTAATCCTTCCAGTACTTATTAGCTGCTGAATGCTACAGAGGAAATTCATTTATTTTTGGAACACTGATGACATCACGAGCACAGTGCTCTCTGCTGACATCTCTGTCCATTTTAGCAACTGTGCATAGCAAATGTATGCTAAGGGCCGCATGGTGGCTCAGTGGTTAGCACTGCTGCCTTGCAGTGCTAGGGACTTGGGTTCAAATCCCACTAAGGACAACAATAAATAAAGAGTTATTATTATTAAAATGACATCAGCAAAGAGCACTGTGTTCGTGATGTCATCAGAGAGAATTCCAAAAAGAAAATAATTTCCTCTGTAGTATTCAGCAGCTAATAAGTACAGGAAGGATTAAGATTTTTTAATAGAAGTAATTTACAAATCTGTTTAACTTTCTGGCACCAGTTAATTTAGAAGAAAAAAGGTTTTCACCAGAGTACCCCTTTAAGGTCAAAATATGTTTGGTCCTTAAGGGGTTAAAGAGTACCCCTTTAATATGGCATTGTGGGGGTTTGGAAACTCTACATCAGGAAAATTGGTTTCTAACAGATATATCTAGAGATGAGGGAACTTTTGAAAAATTTTATTCGGCCGATACACCAAATTTTCCCCAAAAATTTGGTTCAGTCCAAATTTATTTGCGGTGAATCGCTATTAAAAATGGCTATTTCTGGGCTACAGAGAGCCTCGATAGGGGTGTAGAACACTTGGCTTGCCGTAACACGCACAGGGTGCGTGCTGGGGTAGGGAAATAATACTGTTATTCAGAATGACATGCAGATTACAGGCATCGCTATTAGAATCACTGTTGCAGAGCGGCACAATGACAGAGCCTGGAGGTGGCATCAGTGTGAGGAGACCATATAGTGGCTAAATGACCCAGCTTGGAGTTGGCGGCAGCAAGAGGAGACTATATAATGGCCGAATGACACAGCCTGGAGCTGGCATCAGCATGAGGAGTTCACATTAAAGGGGTATTCCAGGATTTTTTTTTATTTGACTATGCTACAGGGGCTGTAAAGTTAGTATTGTTCATAATATAGTGTCTGTACCTGTGTGTGACGGTTTTCTCACAATTCTTTGTGATTTTCACCCCAGTATTTATTTTTATCAGCATACAAAATGACTGTTGTCTCAGATTTTTCCCAGGTTGCAATGTGGTCAAGACCTGACTCACTAGTCAGCTGATGACAGGCAGCCTGTCTGCTTCAAAGGGTGGAGCGATCACTTGGTGGGAGAGAGATCAATCTGCAACTAATGCAACAGCTGGAGGCACCCTGATTGAAAACCACAGATCTTTGAATAGATGCAGCTCATTTATGTTTCAATGGGTGGGATGGCTGATGTGTGGGAGGGAGGAAAATGGAATTGTGGGATTTGTAATCAAAAAAAGAAAACTCAAACAGGAAATACCAGTTCACAAAAAGCTAACCACAGTGTTATGGTAATCTCACAACATAGCCATTTAGCCCCAAGACAAGCTCAGATCCTTCCTAAGTATGTCCATTACTGTCTGCCAGATATGTACTAAAATCACTTTATGGTGGATAATCCCTTTAAGAAAAGACACATCCACTGGGATTGCAACAGAATGTTCACTTTATCCCAAAAATTTTTTTGCTCACTTACATAGTGCAATGTGCAGGATACAGAACATAATAATCACCCGGTGCGGAAAAATTGCAGTCCACTACACTCAGCGCATTGTCTTTTCTTAAAGGGATTATCTTTAGAACATATTCATTAGTGTTGAGCGGCATAGGCCATATTCGAATTCGCGAATATTCGCGAATATATGGGCGAATATTCGGCATATATTCGCGAATATTCGCATATTCGTTATATTCTCCTTGCATTTTCGCATATGCGTAAATTCGTGTATGCGAAAATTCGTATATGCTACTTTTCGCATGTGCGAAAATTAGCATATGCGAAAATTAGCATATGCGAATTTTCGCACGCCAGTCTCACACAGTAGTATTAGAGCCTTCTTTACACCACACAAGCTGGAAGCAGAGAGGGATGATCACTGTGATGTGTACTGTGAAAAAAAATAAATAAAAAAAAAAGAATATTCGTAATTACGAATATATAGCGCTATATTCGCGAAATTCGCGAATTCGCGAATATGCGATATTCGCGAATAATATTCGAATTGCGAATATTCGTGAGCAACACTAATATTCATCCCAATCCAGGGCATAGCGGATGTTCCTGGCCATCGCAAGTTGCTTTCTTGTGGGCTGATCCAAAGCGCTCGCTGGAAGACATTTCAGGAGTTACCTCCCGTTCTCAACCTAACTTGCGTGCACCCATCACCAATACTTATACAGGTGAGCTCTCGCGAGATATTCCTGTCTAGAATGTTAAACGGGTTATCCAGGAAAAAACCTTTTTATATATATCAACTGGCTCCAGAAACAAACAGATTTGTAAATTACCTCTATTAAAAAATCTTAATCCTTTCAGTACTTCTGAGCTGCTGAAGTTGAGTTGTGCTCTCTGATGAAACCTTTCTCGGGAACTTTCCAGAGAAGAAGAAAATCCCCATATCAAACCTCTTCTACTCTGCGCAATTCCCGAGACAAGCAGAGATGTCAGCAGAGAGCACTGTTGCCAGACAGAAAAGAACAACTCAACTTCGGCAGCTCAGAAGTACTGAAAGGATTAAGATTTTTTAATTATTGGAAGGATTAAGATTTTTTAATAGAAGTAATTTACAAATCTGTTTATCTTTCTGGAGCCAGTTGATAAAAAAAAAGAAAAAAAGTTTTTCCTGGAATTCCCCCTTTAACCCCTTAGGGACCAGGCCATTTTACACCTTAGGACCAGAGCATTTTTTGAACTTCTGACCACTGTCACTTTAAACATTAATAACTCTAGAATGCTTTTAGTTATCATTCTGATTCCGAGATAGTTTTTTCGTGACATATTCTACTTCAACATGGTGGAAAATTTTTATGGTAACTTGCATCCTTTCTTGGTGAAAATCCCAAAATTTTGTGAAAAAAATGAAAATTTAGCATTGTTCTAACTTTAAAGTTCTCTGCTTGTAAGGAAAATGGATATTCCAAATAATTTTTTTTATTCACATACACAATATGTCTACTTTATGTTGGCATCATAAAATTGACAAGTTTTTACTTTTGGAAGACATCAGAAGGCTTCAAAGTTCAGCAGCAATTTTCCAATTTTCAAACTCACTATTTTTCATGGACCAGTTCAGGTTTGAAGTGGATTTGAAGGGTCTTCATATTAGAAATACCCCATAAAAGACCTCATTATAAAAACTGCACCCCCCAAAGTATTCAAAATGACATTCAGTCAGCGTTTTAACCCTTTAGGTGTTTCACAGGAATATCAGCAAAGTGAAGGAGAAAATTCACAATCTTAATTTTTTACACTCACATGTTCTTGTAGACCCAATTTTTGAATTTTTACAAGGGATAAAAGGAGAAAATTTATACTTGTATTTGTAGCCCAATTTCTCTCGAGTAAGCGCAGTAGAGGGCTCAGAAGCGAAGGAGCGACAAGGGGATTTTGGAGAGTACGTTTTTCTGAAATGGTTTTTGGGGGGCATGTTGCATTTAGGAAGCCCCTATGGTGCCAGAACAGCAAAAAAATAACACATGGCATACCATTTTGGAAACTAGACCCCTTTAGGAACGTAACAAGGAATTAAGTGAGCCTTAATACCCCACAGGGGTTTCACGACTTTTGCATATGTAAAAAAAAAAAAAAAAATGTGTGTTTCCCCCCAAATTTCACATTTTTGCAAGGGTTAATAGCAGAAAATACCCACCTAAATTTGTAACCCCATCTCTTCTGAGTATGGAGGTACCCCATAAGTTGACCTGAAGTGTACTACGGGCGAACTACAATGCTCAGAAGAGAAGGAGTCATATTCCGCTTATTGAGAGCAAATTTTGGTCGGGGGGCATGTCGCATTTTGGAAGCCCCTATGGTGCCAGAACAGCAAAAAAAAAAAAAAAAAACACAAGGCATACCATTTTGGAAACTAGACCCCTTGAGGAACGTAACAAGGAATAAAGTGAGCCTTAATACCCCACAGTGGTTTCACAACTTTTGCATATGTAAAAAAATAAATCACTAAAATGTGTGTTTCCCCCCAAATTTCACATTTTTGCAAAAGTTAATAGCAGAAAATACCCCCTCAAAATTTGTAACCCTATTTCTTCTGAGTATGGAAATACCCCATGTGTGGACGTCAAGTGCCCTGCGGTCTAACTACAATTGAAGAGTCAATTTGTTTGGAATGGTAGTCAGGGGCCATGTGCGTTTACAAAGCCCCCCATGGTGCCAGAACAGTGGACACCCCCACATGTGACCCCATTTTGGAAACTACACCCCTCACAGAATTTAATAAGGGGTGCAGTGAGTATTTACACTCCACTGGCATTTGACAGATCTTTGGAACAATGGGCTGAGTAAATGAAAAATTAAATTTTTCATTTTCACGGACCACTGTTCCAAAAATCTGTCAGACACCTGTGGGGTGTAAATGATCACTGCACCCCTTATTACATTACGTCAGGGGTGTAGTTTCCAAAATGGGGTCACATGTTGGGGGGTTCATTGTTCTGGCACTATGGGGGCTTTGTAAACACACGTGGCCTTCAATTCCGGACACATTTTCTCTTCAAAATCCCAATGGCGCTCCTTCTGTTCTGAGCATTGTAGTTCACCCGCCGAGCACTTTACATCCACATTTGGGGTATTTTCTTACTCAGAAGAAATGGGGTTACAAATTTTGGGGGGATTTTTTCCTATTTTCCCTTGTGAAAATGAAAAATTTAGGGTAACACCAGCATTTTAGTGAAAAAAATGTTTTTTTTCATTCTCTCATCCAACTTTAACGAAAATTTGTCAAACACCTGTGGGATGTTAATGCTCACTATACCCCTTGTTACATTCCGTGAGGGGTGTAGTTTCCAAAATGGGGTCACATGTCGGTATTTTTTTTTTTTTTTTTTTGCGTTTATGTCAGAACCACTGTAAAATTAGCCACCCCTGTGCAAATCACCAATTTAGGCTTCAAATGTACATAGTGCACTCTCACTCCTGAGCCTTGTTGTGCGTCAGCAGAGCATTTTACGCCCACATATGGGGTCTTTCCGTACTCAGGAGAAATTGCGTTACAAATTTTGGAGGTCTTTTTTTCCTTTTACCTCTTTTTTTCCTTTTACACCAGCATATTAGTGTAAAAATATATATATTTTTTTACACTAACAGGCTGGTGTAGACCCCAACTTTTCCTTTTCATAAGGGGTAAAAGGAGAAAAAGCCCCCCAAAGTTTGTAGTGTAATTTCTCCCGAGTACGGAGATACCCCATATGTGGCCCTAAACTGTTTCCTTGAAATACGACAGGGCTCCAAAGTGAGAAAGCACCATGCACATTTGAGGACTAAATTAGGGATTGCATAGGGGTGGACATAGGGGTATTCCACGCCAGTGATTCCCAAACAGGGTGCCTCCAGCTGTTGCTAAACTCCCAGCATGCCTAGATAGTCAGTGGCTGTCCAGAAATGCTGGGAGTTGTTGTTTAGCTGGAGGCTCAGTTTTGGAAACACTGCCATACAATACGTTTTTAATTTTTATTGGGGGGGGGGGCAGTGTAAGGGGTGTATATGTTGTGTTTTACCCTTTATTATGTGTTAGTGTAGTGTAGTGTAGTGTTTTTAGGGTACATTCGCACTGGCGGAGGTTTACAGTGAGTTCCCTGCTAGGAATTTGCGCTAAGGCGAAAAATTTACCGCAGCACATACTTGAAGCAGCTCATACTTGAAGCAGCTCATACTTGAAGCTCATACTTGAAGCCTGCCCGTGTGAATGTACCCTGTACGTTCACATGGGGGGGCAAACCTCCAGCTGATTCAAAACTACAACTCCCAGCATGTACTGACAGACCGTGCATGCTGGGAGTTGTACTTTTGCAACAGCTGGAGGCACACTGGTTGGAAAACCTTCAGTTAGGTTCTGTTATCTAATTCAATATTTTCCAACCAGTGTGCCTCCAGCTGTTGCAAAACTACAACTCCCAGCATGTACTGATCACCGAAGGGCATGCTGAGAGATGTAGTTATGCAACAGCTGGAGGGATCACAACTACAACTCCCAGCATGCTGGGATTTGCAGTTTTGCAACATCTGGAGAGCTACAGTATAGAGACCACTGCAAACTGTGGCCCTCCAGATGCTGCAAAACTACAAATCTCAGCATGCCCAGACAGCAAACAGTTGTGTGGGCATGCTAGGAGTTGTAGTTTTGCTAGATCTGGAGGGCTATAGTTCAGAGACTACCATATAGTGGTCTCAAACTGTAGCCCTCCAGCTGTTGCAAAACTACAACTCCCAGCATGCCCAAACAGCTGTCTGGGCATGCTGGGAGTTGTAGTTTTGCAACATCTGGAGTGCTACAGTATAGAGACCACAATATAGTGGTCTCGGACTGCTGCCCTCCAGATGTTGCTAGGCAACTTACCGGCTTCTGTCGGAACCAGGGAGCTTGTGCACGACATCGCCACTCGCCGATCATCGCCCGCAGCCTCCGCAGATCGTTAAGTGGACTCCGGTGCCGGTCCTCTGTGGTTTCCCCGTTCTGCTCCGCCTATTGTGGGTGGGCAGAATGGGAAAAATGAAAGTTAACCTCCCCCCCCTGCCCCTGATCTGCTATTGGTGGACGCGTCTAGACCAACAATAGCAGGGATAGGAGGGGTGGCACCCCTGCCACCTCACTCCTATCTCTTCAGGGGGATTGTGGGTGTCTTATACACCCGCGATCCCCTTTATATTCTGGGTCACCGGGTCACCATAGACCCGTAACGACCCGAAATCGCGCAAATCGCAAGTGTGAATTCACTTGCGATTTGCGGTGATCGTCGACATGTGGGGGTGCCGGGAACCCCCTCGGCATTTGCCTGGGACACCTGCTGAATGATTTCAGCAGGCGTCCGGTTTCGCAACCCGCCCGTCGAGCGGAGGGATGCGAAATTCGCTGGGACGTATGAGTACGTCCCTGGTCCTTAAGACCCAGGGCGCAGGGACGTACTCATACGTCCGTGGTCCTTAAGGGGTTAAAATAAAAGAAGACAATATCCATATTTAATTCAGTGTAAAGGTACAATATACTGACCAGGATAATACACATATTACATCACTGTTACAAAAATACATTAAAATTGCAGCTTTTATTAATACCCTTCAGTGCCAGCATTCCCAATCTCTGTATCTAATATACTTCTCACTGACTTAAATCGGTATTCCGGGCAAAAACATTTTATCCCCTATCCAAAGGATAGGGGATTAGATGTCTGATCGCAGGGAGCCGGCTGCTGAGACCCCCCACGATCTCCCTGCAGCATGAATGGAGGGGGAGTGGCGTGACGTCACGTCCCCAGTCCCGGAAACTCAGAGGTTTTCGAAACTGGAGATTCAGCACCCGCATAGAATGCAGGTGCTACAGGGAGATTGCGGGGGGTTTCAGCAGTGGGCCCACTGCGATCATACATCTTATCCCCTATCCTTTGGATAGGGGAAACAGTGGGGATCAAAAGTTTGGGCACCCCAGGTAAAAATTTGTATTAATGTGCATAAAGAATCCAAGGAAAGATGGAAAAATCTCCAAAAGGCATCAAATTACAGATTAGACATTCTTGTAATATGTCAACAAAAGTTAGATTTTATTTCCATCATTTACACTTTCAAAATAACAGAAAACAAAAAAATGGCGTCTGCAAAACTTTTGGCACCCTGCAGAATTTATAGCATGCACTGCCCCCTTTGCAAAGCTGAGACCTGCCAGTGTCATGGATTGTTCTCAATCATCATCTGGGAAGACCAAATGATGTCAATCTCAAAGGTTTTAAATGCCCAGACTCATCTAACCTTGCCCCAACAATCAGCACCATGGGTTCTTCTAAGCAGTTGTCTAGAAATCTGAAACTGCAAACAGTTGACGCTCACAAATCTGGAGAAGGCTATAAGAACACAGCAAAACATTTTCAGATGTCAATATCCTCTGTTCGGAATGTAATTAAGAAATGGCAGTCATCAAGAACAGTGGTAGTTAAAGCAAGATCTGGAAGACTAAGAAAAATATCAGACAGAGCTCGCAGGATTGTGAGAAAAACAATTCAAAACCCACAAATGACTGCACAATCCCTCCAGAAAGATCTGGCAGACACTGGAGTTGTGGTACACTATTCCACTATAAAGAGATACTTGTACAAATATGGTCTTCATGGAAGAGTCATCAGAAGAAAGCATCTTCTACGTCCTCACCACAAAAATCAGCATTTGAACTTTGCAAATTACATATAGACAAGCCTCATGCATTTTGGAAACAAGTTCTGTGGACCGATGAGGTTAAAATTGAACTTTTTAGCCGGAATGAGCAAAGGTACGTTTGAATTTAACAGAATTTAATGAAAAGAACCTCTGTCCAACTGTTAAGCATGGGGGTGGATCAATCATGCTTTGGGGTTGTATTGCAGCCAAAGGCACAGGGAAAATCTCACGAGTAGAAGGAAACATGGATTCAATACAATTTCAGCAAATTTTGCATGCTAACTTGATGCCATCTGTGAAAAGAGAGGATGGCTTCTACAAATGGATAATGATCCTAAACAAACCTTGAAATCCATGGTTTTGCCATGGCCTTTACTATCTTCTGACCTCAACATAATTGAAAATCTATGGATAGACCTTAAAAGAGCAGTGCGTGACAGACAGCCCAGAAGTCTCAAAAAACTGGAAGACTTTTGTAAGGAAGAATTGGCAAAGATATCTCAAACAAGAATTTAAAGACTCTTGGCTGGCTACAAAAAGCGTTTACAAGCTGTGACAGTACAAGATATTAACTCTGCAGGGTGCCCAAACTTTTGCAGACAACATTTTTTTGTTTTCTGCTATTTTGAAAGTGTAAATGATGGAAATAAAATCTAACTTTTGTTGACATATTATAAGAATGTCTAATCTGTAATTTGATGGAGATTTTTCCATCTTTCCTTGGCTTCTTTATGCATATTAATACAAATTTTTATCTGGGGTGCCCAAACTTTTGATCCCCACTGTAAGATATTTTTGCCCGGAATACCCCTTTAACTTCTTTTTGACCTGTTCCCTATTGTCTCCTTCAATTTCTTCCAACACCAGCCATCTTAGTTCACATACCTGATGTCTTTTTTCCACAAAGTGTCTCGCTAAACTAGTTTCCCCAAATTTATCGAGCTCCTCCACACATTTTCCTTCTTCCAATTTCTTTTTAAAAGTCCTTATGGAACTTCTATATTCATTAAGCCTGATCTTTATTGGTCGAGATGTCTGACCTATATATGCCATTCCACAAGGGCATTTTAGCATATATATTACTTATTTGGACTCACACGTGAAGTAGCCTTTTATCGGGATTTTAATACCTTTCATAGGATGGGTTACTGTATCTCCATTAATTATTCCATTACAGTTCTGACAGGATATACAGGGAAATGTCCCTTTCTTCATAGTTTTCAAAAAAGTCTGTTTGGACTCTCTCTTCTCTGCAATATCCAAATGGATAAGAAAATTAGCTATAGATTTATTTTTCCAATATGTAAACCTGGGTCTCTGTTTAAATAAACTACCATATATTTCATCTGCTTTTAACATACTCCAATAATTATTGACTACCTTTTTTATTAATCTAGCATGTCCATCATATGTGGAAAGATAAGTAAAACCCTTCTCCTCATTTTTTCTTTTTTTAGTATTCCTCTCTTCTCTCAGTTGTTCTCTGGGTATCTCATTCACTATCTTACTTATTTCCAACAGTTCATGTCTCACATACCCCCATTGTACAAATTTTTCAAAAATGTTTTCTCTATTTTGGACATACTCTTCTTCTGTACTAAATATTCTTTTTTCGCTCTTATTAGTTGTCCTTTGGGGATTCCTTTAAACACTTCTGGGGCATGGCTACTTTTTTTTTATGTAATAAGTTATTTCTATCACTTTCCTTGGTGAACAGTGTGGTCTCTAAGCTCCCATCTTTTTTACGTTCTTCTACATCCAAATTGTGTATAAGTTCAGGACTAGACTCACATGTAAATTTAATCAATGGGTTACAACTATTCAAGTATTCTACATATTCACTCAGCTCTTCTTGTGTGCCTTTCCACAAAATATGTCGTCCACATACCTTAGCCATTTTTTTTACACGGGTGCCTAATGAGTGTGCCGGAACATATTTTTTCTCAAAACAATTCCTAAAAATATTAGCTAAACTAGGGGCCACAGGGGACCCCATCGAAGTCCCCTGTTCCTGTAAATAAAATTCTGCCTCAAAACAAAAATAATTGTTATACAAAATTAGTTCCAGCAGACTCATTAGGAACCCTATTTGTGCATTATCAAGGGTTACATCTTTAACCAATTCATCTCTAATAGCGAACATACCTTCCTCTGTGGGAATGTTCGTGTAAAGACTTTTTATATCATGTGTGCATAACAATACATCACCCTCTGTAGTCAATTCTGAAATATGATTTAAAAAGTCATCAGTATCTTGTAAACAGTTAGGCAGCCTCTTAACAATTTTTGAGAGGAAGGAGTTGACGTACACCGCCAGCGGGTAAAGGACTAAATCGACCCCCGAGACTATAGGACGTCCCGGGGTTGACTCATATCCTTCTGGATTTTCGGCAAAAGATATAATACAGGGACACGGAGGTTGTCATTAGTAAGCAATTCCTTAACTTCCATAGATATTATTCCATTATTACATTCATAATTTAACACACCATCTACCTCTTTCTTGATCTCATTTGTAGGATCTCTTTTTAATTTTTTATACACATTTTCAGTTTTTGAAAACTATCCAACAAGCTGCTATTCACATTTGGGTCAAATGTACTTCTCTTTTTTAACTTTTTCCTAACATTATAGCTGAGTCTATCAGCTATTTTTTTACCATTTACTTTTTTTATCATGGAAGTACATTTTGAGCCGAATGCATCTACAGAATTTATGAAAATCCACCAAAAAATCTAAGTTATTCAGACTTTCAACCGGCACATGACCAAGTCCTTTTTTAATGACATTTTGTTGAGCTACAGTCAGTTCAGCAGATGATATATTAACTAGGAGCTCACCATTTTCGGTGTCTGTCTTTTGTTCCGGGCTCTGGTATACACCCTTCCGAACCACCGGTATCTCCTTTTTCTTTCTGGCTTTTTTTAGGGGTGCGCCCCTAAAAAATCTCTCTTTGGCTCCTATTCAGACACATTCCCCCCCATCTTTCTTTCACTATCTGTAGATCCATAATCAAGTGCATCAATTTCTCCTCTTTGTTCCCTCTGTGTTCTCCGAGACTTGCTTCTCTCCTCTGTCCATGTATAAACTCTGTCCATGATGTTATCTTTCGTATCTCTCAAACTTTGTTAGTTTCACTTGTAATATTGATGTTTTTTAATTTTTCCACATTATTTTTAATTTTTCAATTACCTCCTGCATCTTTATATTCCTCATTCACATTATTAATCTCCTTCTGGTTAAGGTATGTGGACAACATATTTATTTTGTGGAAAGGCACACAAGAAGAAGTGAGTAAATAGGTAGAATACTTGAGTAGCTGTCACCTGTTGATTAAATTTACATGTGAATCTAGTCCTGAACTTGTACACAACTTTGATGTAAAAGTACATAAAAAAGATGGGGGGATAGAGACCACACTGTACACCAAGGAAAGTGATAGAAATAACTTATTACATAAAATAGTAGCCATGCCCCACAAGTGTTTAAAGGAATCCCCAAAGAACAACTAATAAGAGCGAAAAGAATATGTAGTACAGAAGAAGAGTATGTTTAAAATAGAGAAAGAATTATTAAAACATTTGTACAACAGGGGTATGAGGGACGTGAACTGTTGGAAACAAGTAAGATAGTGGATGAGATACCCAGAGAACAACTGGGAGAAGAGAGGAATAATAAAAAAAAAAAAAATGAGGAGAGGGGTGTCACGATTCGGCTAGCTGGATGTGGATCCTCTGTGTCAGCGAGGGATTGGCGTGGACCGTGTCGGTGGACCGGTTCTAAGATGCTACTGGTATTCACCAGAGCCCGCCGCAAAGCGGGATGGTCTTGCTGCGGCGGTAGCAACCAGGTCGTATCCACCGGCAACAGCTCAACCTTGCTGACTGCTGAGAAGGCGTGGGACAGAAGGATGTAGCAGGACGTGTCAGACGTAGCAGAAGGTCGGGGCAGGTGGCAAGGTTCGTAGTCAATATGGATAGCAGAAGATCTGGAAACACAGGCTTTGGACAACACTAAACGCTTTCACTGGCACAAGGCAACAAGATCCGGCAAGGAAGTGCAGGGGAAGTGAGGTAATATAGCCAGGGAGCAGTTGGAAGCTAATTAGGCTAATTGGGCCAGGCACCAATCATTGGTGCACTGGCCCTTTAAATCTTAGAGAGCTGGCACGCGCGCGCCCTAAGAAGCGGAGCTGCGCACCAGGACATGACAGCCGGGGGCCGGGACAGGTAAGTGACTTGGGATGCGATTCGCGAGCGGGCACTAGTGTTGCTCGCGAATATTCGCAATACGAATTTTAATCGCGAATATCGCATATTCGCGAATTCGCGAATATAGCGCTATATATTCGTAATTACGAATATTCTTTTTTTTTTTTTCCACAGTACACATCACAGTGATCACCCCTCTCTGCTTCCAGCTTGTGTGGTGTAAAGAAGGCTCTAATACTACTGTGTGAGATTGGTGTGCGGATTTTCGCATATGCGAAACTTAGCATATGCTAATTTGCGCATATGCGAATTTCTGTTTATGTTACTTTTCGCATATGCGAATTTCCACATATACGAAAATAAAACGAGAATGTTACGAATATGCGAATATTCGCGAATATATGACGAATATTCGTCCATATATTCGCGAATATTCGCGAATTCGAATATGGCCTATGCCGCTCAACACTAGCGGGCACGTCCCGCTATGCGAATCGCATCCCCGCCGGCAATGTCAGTGCAGCGCTCCCGGTCAGCGGGTCTGACCGGGGCGCTGCAGAGAGAGGAACGCCGCGAGCGCTCCGGGGAGGAGCAGGGACCCGGAGCGCTCGGCGTAACAATGGGGTTTTAATTATCTTTCCACATATGATGGACATGCTAGATTAATTAAAAAAAAAGGCTGTCAAAAATTATTGGAGTATATTAAAAGCAGATGAAGTATATGGGAGTTTATTTAAACAGAGACCCAGGTTTATGTATCGGAAAAATAAATCTATAGCTAATTTTCTAATCCGTTTGGAAATTGCAGAGTAGAGATAATCCAAGCAAAGTTTTTTGAAAAGAAAGGGACATTTCCCTGTATATCCTGTCAGAACTGTAATGGAATAATTAAAGGTGATACAGTAACCCATCCTATGAAAGGTAATAAAATCCCGATAAAAGGCTTCTTCACCTGTGAGTCCAGACAAGTAATATATATGCTAAAATGCCCTTGTGGAATGGCATACATAGGTCAGACATTTCGACCAATAAAGATCAGGCTTAATGAACATAGAAGTTCCATAAGGACTTTTAAAAAGAAATTGGAAGAAGGAAAATGTGTGGAGGGGCTCAATATATTTGGGGAAACTAGTTTAGCGAGACACTTTGTGGAAAAAAGACATCAGGTATGTGAACTAAGATGGCTGGTGTTGGAAGAAATTGAAGGAGACAACAGGTCAGAGAAAAGGTCAAAAAGAAGTTAGTGAACAAAGAAGTCGTCCAGCTCCCGGGATGCAGTAAAAGAAGTATTCTTTATTAATCCAGCAGATAGGATAGACACATAGAAGCAGAAGCGTCTGACGCGTTTCGCACAGAACGTGCTTATTCGTAGACTGGCTTCTCAACTTAACACACAGTTTAAAATACAAGTAAAAAGAGTCACATGACCCGTTACATCATTGGTTCGGTACAAGGCATTACATAAAACCTGGATAGTGGATGAGTGGACGATGGTCTCCATGTCTCAATGGGTGGCTACCTGAAATCCATATACATTGCTTTCCGTGTGACTTGATAATCCAGTGTCCAGGTTACTGGACACGGCAAAATCATGAATCATGAATTGCACGAAATACTCAAGAACGTTATTGATTTAAAACATATGAAAAACAATCGTACTGGAAGATGTATAATATATTGCACATTAATTTCCTTTAAGTGTTGTTATGGGTAACCACCCAAAGACTTCAGAGACGACCTTCGCTTCTCCACTTTACAGAATATATAAATTCTTCCTGATTTATCTAGAGGATGAATAAATAGAGACAAGAAGAAAGATGGGAATTACAAGACCGTTGGAGTACATATTGTGAGTTGTGAACAATATATGCCATAACGGACAATGGAAACAAGAATATAAGATAACATAATCATTATTGTATACTCTAAGAAGTGAGAAGGCGACAATAATTTTTTTATAGTGAATGAATAGTTTCATAACCCATAGAGGCTATGAACACGTGACTACTAAGTCTAGCCTCTTATTAAGTCCCTTTGGCTGTCTAGTTTCCAATAGGAACATCCAATATGTTTCCCTATTATGCAATTTTCTTATGAGGTCTCCACCCCTAGGACCTAGTCGGACCTTCTCCATGCCTGTAACTTTCAAATGTTTGTGGTCCCCGGCATGGGTGTCCCTGAAATGTCTAGTTAGCATAGAAACACCAACTGAATTATTAGCTATGTCTGAGACATGCTTCCTGAACCTAGTTTTGAGGGAGTTAGATGTACAACCCACATATTGTACAAAGCATGCCACACAGGTGGCCACATACACCACATATTTGGAGTTACAATTTATGTAATCTTTTATTTTGTGGGTGGCTCCTGTGTGGCATGAGGTGACTTCTTTGGACACTTGCATGTATCCACAGGTAAGGCATCTATTATGGCCACACCTCCAATTTCCAGCTTCATGTAACCAAGTACGGTTTAGTGTAGGCGTACTCTGAAAAAGACTGGGGGATATTGTGGATCCTATCGTTGGCCCTCTTCTAGACACTGTGGATATGCCTCCTGCAACAATTTCTCTCAGGATGTTATCTGTTTCAAGTATTGGTATGTATTTTAAGATAATTTGTCTGATTTTGTTGAATTGTACACTATATGGTGTGATGAAGAACGTTTTTTTGTTCCTTTTTGTGTTTTCCTTTCCTCTTTTAATTTTCTCTTTATTGATCATGGTAACTGAATCTGCACTACTGCTTGTATTCGTTTGTAGTGCGGGTGGATCTATTGATTGGTTAATCTGTCTTCTAGAGTACCTTAATAGGTCCCCCCTGTCTATAGCATCCATTTTCGCCCAGCTGTTTTCAATACTGTGTCTGAGTACCCCCTATTTTTAAACCTACATGTTAGCTCTTCCGTTGCAGTATGCAATGCAGTCGGATTGGTACAATTTCTTTTAATGCGGCACATCTCACCAAAGGGTATGTTATCTAGCACATGTCTAGGGTGGCATGATGTAGCCGCCAAAACAGAGTTGGTGGCCGTCTCTTTCCTGTAAGGAAAGATGTCGATAGCCTCTGCATTGCCCAAGACCCTAATATCTAAGAAGTTGGCCTCTATTCCTCCAAAATGATAGGTAAAGCCCAAATTCAGGTTATTGTTTGTGATGTACTGGATGAAATCCTGGAAACGGTTTTCTGTATTTTCCCATATAATCAAAAGATCGTCGATAAATCGACCGATCCATTTGATGTCCTCCTTAAAGGGGTTGTCCGCATTAAAAATTTACATTTGCTCCCAATGGAACATATAAATGTTAGCGAACGAGGGCGAGTATTTGGCCCCCATAGATGCTCCCCTGGTCTGAAGGAAGAACTCATTATCAAACATGAAAAAATTATGTTGTAAAAGAAAATCCGTGGCTATAACGAGGAATTCCTTCAGACCAGGGGAGTAGTTGCTAAATCTGTCCAAATGTATTGACAGGGCTTCTAAACCCTTATCCCATGGAATTGAAGGATACAATCCTATGACATCACAGGTTACCCATGAATATGAGCTTTCCCATTTAACTTTACTGAGGATATTGATAGTGTGTTTCGTTACAGGCATGGAGAAGGTCCGACTAGGTCCTAGGGGTGGAGACCTCATAAGAAAATTGCATAATAGGGAAATATATTGGATGTTCCTATTGGAAACTAGACAGCCAAAGGGACTTAATAAGAGGCTAGACCTAGTAGTCACGTGTTCATAGCCTCTATGGGTTATGAAACTATTCATTCACCATGAAAAAATTATTGTCGCCTTCTCACTTCTTAGAGTATACAATAATGATTATGTTATCTTATATTCTTGTTTCCATTGTCCGTTATGGCATATATTGTTCACAACTCACAATATGTACTCCAACGGTCTTGTAATTCCCATCTTTCTTCTTGTCTCTATTTATTCATCCTCTAGATAAATCAGGAAGAATTTATATATTCTGTAAAGTGGAGAAGCGAAGGTCGTCTCTGAAGTCTTTGGGTGGTTACCCATAACAACACTTAAAGGAAATTAATGTGCAATATATTATACATCTTCCAGTACGATTGTTTTACATATGTTTTAAATCAATAACGTTCTTGAGTATTTCGTGCAATTCATGATTCATGATTTTGCCGTGTCCAGTAACCTGGACACTGGATTATCAAGTCACACGGAAAGCAATGTATATGGATTTCAGGTAGCCACCCATTGAGACATGGAGACCATCGTCCACTCATCCACTATCCAGGTTTTATGTAATGCCTTGTACCAAACCAATGATGTAATGGGTCATGTGACTCTTTTTACTTGTATTTTAAACTGTGTGTTAAGTTGAGAAGCCAGTCTACGAATAAGCACGTTCTGTGTGAAACGCGTCAGACGCTTCTGCTTCTATGTGTCTATCCTATCTGCTGGATTAATAAAGAATACTTCTTTTACTGCATCCCGGGAGCTGGACGACTTCTTTGTTCACAATTTGTACTTGTGCCGTCCGTGCTCAGCTGATGCATGTTCCCTAACAGGTGGTGAGCGGAACCAGTACTTTGTGCATACAAAAAGAAGTTAGTATCTTGGATACAGAGACTGAAAACATTGGCACCGAAGGGTAGTAATGGAAGCTGCAATTTTAATGTTTTTTTTAATTTATTTTTGTAACAGTGATGTAATATGTGTATTATCCTGGTCAGTATATTGTACCTTTACAATAAATTTATGTCTTTTATTATTTTAGTGTTCTAGACAGGAATATCTCGCGAGAGCTCACCTGTGTATGTATTGGTGATGGGAGGCAACTCCTGAAATGTCCACTACTACCTGCTCAAATTCCAGCGAGCACTTTGGATCAGCCTACAAGAAAGCAACTGGCGATGGCCAGGAACATCCGCTATGCCCCGGATTGGGATGAATATGTTCTGAAGACGCCACGCTGAGTGTAGTGGACTGCAATCTTTCCGCACTGGGTGATTATTATGTTCTGTATCCTGCACATTGCACTTTCTATGTAAGTGAGCAAAAAACATTTTTGGATAAAGTGAACATTCTTTTGCAATCCCTGTGGATGTGTCTTTTCTTAATTTGAATTGGTCTATAGAGCTGGATAGACAGAGCGTCTAGCCAGGACACAAGAGAGCCAGCAGTGTTACACCTGCTGTCCATTCATGATTGATTGTATGTAAATCAGCATGAGGTGATCATATGGTTGCAGAATGAGACAGCCTGGAGCTGGCATCAGCATGCGGAGAACATATGGTGGCAGAATAAGACAGCCTGGAGGTGGCATCAGTATGTGGAGAACATATGTAGACAGTATGAGACAGCCTGGAGGTGGCATCAACAGCATCAGTAGTCCTAAAAGTGACCCGGTGACAGCGTGGGGCGGTGGGTGGCAATACCAGTACCCGGTGATGAAGGTGGGTGAAAAAAGAGAACTTGGCATCAGATTTGTGGCATCAGGCAGGTGACAAGATCAGAATAGTAGCTGAGGCAGGTAGGCAGAAGAAAACGGTCTCTTTTGTAAAAGTGTTAGTGTGCACAAGTAAGCATTGAGGATATGCCTTACGTAAAACTTAACTTTTAACGATATGCTTAGGATAAAATATATGGACCCAGATTTTTTTCTTTATTTAACAAAAGGAAAGGTGTGCAAACAACACCATGTGCCACCTACACCACCAAGTATTGATGTGATGCAAAAACGTCCATTGTAACCGGTGGGGGTAAAAACTTGTAAGGCTCTACTCTCGCACTATTAATTCCCTTCTTGGCAAGTGTTACTCTCCCTAAAGAGGGCGGCACCACACAGGAACCTCTCCCTATTTCTACCTACAAACACTGCCATTTGCCAGGGTTTTTAGGTGGAAATAAAAACTTTTAACCGGTGGGGGTAAAAACTTGTAAGGCTCTAATCTAGCCCTATTAATTCCCTTCTTGGCAAGTGTTACTTGCCCTATAAAGGGTGGCCCCACACAGGAAACTCTCCCTGTTTCTTAGATATCAAATCCATGTATTTTATCCTAAGAAAAGTTAAGTTTTAGCTAATGCATATCCTCAATACTTTCTGTGGTCTGATGCAGAGGAATTTCTGTAACTGGGAAGCAGCACCTTAAATATGCTTTGCACTATCCATATTTGTGAAGTGTTGGTGTGGAACTACGGTCAATCTACTCTGATGCATCAGGCATTGGTGGGTGGAAATACTGGCTGATCCATGCCTGATTCATCTTGACAAAGGTCCACATTTTTCATAGAGTTCTCCTTGAGTTCTCCTTAGGGTTACTATGGCCCCTGCTGCACTAAACACCTGCATTAATGGCAAAATACTGGCCGGGCAGGACAGCTTTTCCAGGGCAAACTCTGCTAGTTGTGGCCACAAATAAAGTTTGGCTGCCCAGAAGTCCAGCAGATCTTCAAGGTATGTCAAGGTATGCCATCAGGGTCATGTCAAGGTATGCCACCCCCTTCTGGTTCAGGTCCTGCTCCAGGTCTACCTGTTGATGATGAGTTGCTTCACTATGCGGGTGAAGAAAGCTACTCAGCTGCTGATAGAGCTGGTACTGCCGCCCCACCCTTCCCCAGCAGCCATGGCAGTGGAAGGTGAGTGCAGAGGGCCCCCCCCGAGTCAGACCTGCGAGAGGAGGAATGATGGCGCAGATAGGCATCGGCCAGCTGACTACGTAGGATGTCTCTGTAGTAGGTCAGTTTGTCCTCCCTCTCAGTGGGTGTAAAAAAGGCCCCCATTTTGTGCCGGTAGCGAGGGTCCAATAAGATGGAGAGACAGAAGTCATCCCGCTGCTGAATGGTGACAAATCAGCAGTCACTACCCAAGCAAGTGAGCATGCATTGTGCCATTCGTGCAAGTGACTCGGAAGGACTCCCTGTCTCCATCTCCACTGCATACTGTCACCGTATGTCTGGGTCCTCTGTCTCGAATTCCTCATAACCCTCTAGCTTCTCTGGCTTCTCCTGCTCCTCCTCTCCTGTCAGATGACTATGAAAACAGCCAATTTTGCAAAACCTAAACTGTGCTCCACTGTCCCCCTCCTCTTCCAGTTCAGCCCCCACAGGACTCATGTGGCCGTGAGATGTAGGCGCCATGTCTCCAGTGCCCTGACCAGTCATCATTTCCAACATGTGTTGTAGTAAATGAAGAAGGGAAATTACGTCGTTCATCCCGTTATCCTGGCGACTGACTAATAATGTGGCTTCCTCAAAGGGCCTGAGCAAATGGCAGGAGTCACGTGTGAGCTGACATTGAAGTTACGCAGGGGAGTCCCCCTATTCACTTGGATCACCAAGAAATCGGTGATGGCTTTTCTCGGTTCGTATAGTCGGTCCAACATATGGAGGGTGGAATTCCAACGTGTGGAAACGTCACAAATCAGACTATGTTGGGGGATACCGTTCTGACGCTGTAGTTTTGCGGTATATGAGTGGGTGTGCTTTGCGGTGTACGAGTGGCTGAAGTGCATGCAAAGTTTCCTTCCCATTGTTAGGATGTCTTGCAGATGGGGGGAACACTTATGGAACTGCTTGACAACCAGATTGAACACGTGTGCCATGCAGTGCGCATGGCTCACGCTTCCTTGACGCAGCGCAGATAAGATGTTCTTCCTGTTGTCGGTCACCATGGTTCCCATTTCCAGTTTTCGTGGAGTAAGAAATTATTCGATTTCTTGATTAATGACTTTTAGCAGTTCCACCCCTGAGTGACGTTCGCAAAGGAAAACCATGTGAAGAACAGCGTGACACCGCCATGCCCTGCACACATGATATGCTGGAGGGGCACTGTGACTTGTCCGTGCAGTGGAGGCTGAGGACATGGTGGAGGATGTGGAGGCGGAGTCGCACACTGTCACAGGACCAACGGCCTGAGAGGGTGGAGGCGGAAGTGGCGTGACCTGTTCAAGTTGCTGTTGTGGCTGTGCAGGAACCACATTTACCCAGTGGGCTGTAAAGGACATGTATTGTCCCTGACAGTAATTACAGCTCCACACGTCGGCGCTGCCGTGCACTTTGGTACACACCGACAGGCTCAAGGACTGAGGTTTTGCCTGAGGAACCAACAGACTGTTGACTGGGGGTGTCAGATGTCACTTGGGATGAAGTGGAGTTAACCAATCGGTGATGGCAGATGGGTTGCTGGTCAAGACACGACCGCTAGCTGATATTGGGAGCTCAGGCCTCTCGATGCGACTCCTGCTGCCACTCGCCCCTAGTCTGCTGCTACCTCTTCCGGTGCCTGATGAATTTAGGCCTCTGTAACTCCTCTGTGCACGTCCTGGCACTTCTCTGCCTGACATACTTAAGGAATAAGAGGGGAGGACAATACGCTCCACTACGCTTAAAACAGTATTTGTTTACAACACCAGCAGGTGTGTACTTTTTGCCTGCCTTTCACAGTGACTAGGCCCTTAAGACTTTAACAGGAACAAAATGATACACCACATAGATGTAAGTACGTGGTACACACTTATGAGGGGAGGACAATACTCTCCACTACACTTAAGACAATATTTGTCTAGAACAGCAGCAGGTGTGTACTTTTGGCTGGCCTTTCAAAGTAACTAGGCCCTTAGGACTATAACAGGAAGAAAATGGTACACCAAGTAGATGTATGCACGTGGTATGCACTTATGAGGGGAGTACAATGCAATCCACTACACTTAAAACAGTAATTGCCTAAAACAGCAGCAGGTGTGTACTTTTTGCTTGCCTTTCACAGTAACTAGGCCCTTAAGACTTTAGCAGGAACGAAATGGTACACAACGTAGATGTACGTACATGGTATGCACTTGTGAGGGGAGTACAACATACTCCACTACACTTAAAACAGTATTTGTCTACAACAGCAGCAGGTGTGTACTTTTTGCTGGCCTTTCACAGTAACTAGGCCCTTAAGACTTTAACAGGAACAAAATCGTACATCAACTATGTACGCACACTTTACACTTAATACAGGACAATACGCTCCGCTACGCAACCTGTATTAGGCACTAATAGCAGGTAATTATGGCTTTTTGCACTTTGCTCACCCTACCTGGCTATCTACTATTAGCTTTTCAGTTATTGTAAACACCAGTGCTGCAGCACACACTTGCTGTGCAGTACACCCAAAATTGCACTTTGTCTCTCAATCTCTCTCCCTTCCCTATCAGTGCTACTAGGCTGGATTTGGGCTTGAGGTGAATCGGTGCTGTCAGCACACACTGCTCTCTGTCCCTCTCTCTCTCTCTCTGCAATAAAAGGCTGAAGTGACTGGCGGCAAGCTGGCTGCCGATTATATAGGGCTGTGACATCACAGGGGTGGCTGGCGGCTTATAGGCTGCATGCTGCATGTGATTCAGGGTCATCCCGCCTACCCATCTTCCCACCTTCCCAGAGTTCCTTGCCCCATGTCCTGGCATGTGGAGCCGCCATCTTAGATGCCCTGGAGCCTGGATCGCACTAAATGGAGATTAATGAAGCGATTTGTGTGACCAAATCGCTTCAATGCGAAGTGAATTTTTCCTGAAATTTGTAACAAATTACGATTGTTCAGATTCGATTCGCTCTTCCCTAGATATATCATTAAATTAATCATTACATAATTTTTTTAGCCTAAAGTTGCATGGCGTTAAAAAGGGGAGATTACTTTAACTGTTCATATGAGATAATACCACAAAAATGTGATCATGGACTGGACTGACATTATGTCTTTTTTCCCCTTGTTTGAAGACAGGAATCTTTGAAGGTTATTCATTTTTCATACGCATTGAATTAATGCTGGCACATGCTAGCGAGGGATTGAAATCCTGGCTGATGATATACACATGTTAGATACATACTGGATAGCACTTAGCTAAGATATCCTTTCTGTAGATCCTAAATCACCTCTTCTATGATTCTCGCCGCTTCTGCACTGTCATACAGTTCCTGAGGGCAGGCGAATGATGTTTTACAGTAAACATCTGCAAAGGATTTCCCTGGTCGTTGTCAGAGGTAGCAATCCCCGGAGACGACAGGAAAGGCAGATATCCTTACACAATTATGCTGTGAAGTAATGCGATTACTAATCATATATGTTGGTTCCCTAGGACAAACATCACAAATTCCAATGACTTTACTTTAGCATGGATTTACACTTCCTACGCATATGCATACATTTCAATAAAAAGGAGCAGCAGTTTAGGTTTAGATGTATAACATGCACTTTAAAGGAGAAGACACTTATGCCCTATCCGTAGGATAGGTGATAAATGTCTAATCATGAGGGGGTCCGACCGCTGGGACCCTCCTTTTTGCTGTCTCCCATATGGGGAGCCAGCATTGCCGCGATGACAACCCCCCTCCAATACAGCTCTATGGGAGAGGCGGGGATGCATGAACGCTATATCTCTCTCCCAAAGATATACATGGCGTGTCAGCAGAGCCTGGGCCCTGTACAGGAAATCACGGGTTTCCAGCATTTGGGCCCCCCCACGATCCGATCAGACACTTGCACTGTCTTATACTGCAGATCTCCTTTAACCCCTTAAGGACCAATACAAATAAACCTGTACGCCCCTGAAAGACCAGGCCTGTTTTTTCAAATCGGGGATGTCTGTCTTTATTAGAGAATAACTCTGGTAACGTTTTGCCAATCACGATAATTCTGACATTGTTTTTTTGTCACAAGTTGTCCTTCATGTACATAGTAAAATTAAGCCGATATCATTTGTAGTTTTTTTTTATAATGAAAAAATCATGAAATTTTTACAAAAAATTACGATTTTTTGCTATTTTAACACTAATAGGGTGCATATATTTATACATACTGACCAAATAGTTTATGAAACTTATACTTTCAGATGTCTACTTTATTTTGACATCATTTTTTTTGTTTTTAATTAACATTTTAAATTAGTTAGAAGCCTAACAATTTAACTTGAAATTTTGAAAATTTTGAAAATTTGAAAAGTACATCTTTTTTTGTGTGCTATGCAAGGTTTGCAGAAATTAAAAGGTAGTAGAACATAGGAACACCCCCCGCAAATGACCCCATTTTAAAAACTAGACCCCTTAAGGTATTCGCTAGGGGGTACAGTGAGTATTTTAACACCATAGTTTTTTGGCAGGAATTATTACAAAGTCAGTGTTAAAAATTCGAAATTTGCAATTTTTCACAAATGCATCATTTGGGGGGCATATTTTTTGTACATCACTTCTGATATTGAAAGAAATGCACCCTATATTTTATTTAGCTGCTTGTCCCATGTTCGGAAATACCCCCGCTTTGGCCATATATGGTTCCTTGGCCGCGTGGTAGGACTCAGAAGGAGAGGAGCGCCATTTGGCTTTCAGGGCAGAACAGTACCCCCACCCCCACAAGTGACCCCATTTATATACCGCACTCCTACAAGTTATTGGCTGCACCAGGGACCACTCTGATTAGTCCTTGGTCGCCTGGCAGTATAACGCGTCTGTCTGTGACAGTTAAGGCTCCTGATGGATATATCCGCCATGTTGTGGGAATAAGCACCCGCTCATGGCGAATATATCCATCACTGCTGCGGCTGGGTAGCTCAGTGTGTCCGCTCATGACTGCTGGCGGGAAATCCGCCGCTATGAGTGGACACACAAAGCTACCCAGCCGCAGTAGGGAGCTCATTACCGTGACTGCTGCATAATGTGTAGGATTACATGGTGGACATCTTACATGCTGCGGATGTCCGCCAATGCGATCCTACACATTATGCATTTTTTTAAATTAGATTCATTTAATAAATGTATTTTTAATATATATATATATATATATATATATATATTATTTATTTTTTTATTTTTATTTTTATTTTATTTATTTTTTACACTTTTATTACATTTTTATTTATTTTTACACTTTTATTTTATTAATTTATTTATTTTTACACTTTTTAATGCTTTGGAATACTTAGTATTCCAAACCATTGCAGTTATATGCTGCCTGCCAGTTTTCACTAGCAGGCAGCATATTAGGACGTGCCTCTGGCACGTCCTTTCAGTCAATACCCAGGGCAGACCTGGGGGTCTTTGGAGGACCCCCGGCTGCCCAGGTATGCAGCAGCACCCCGCGATCGCGCTGCGGGGTGCTGCAGAGGAGACAGAGGGAGCCCCCTCCCTCTGTCAGAACTCCTTACAGCGCTGTAAGGGTTAAACTGCCGGGAGTGAAGTGAACTTCACTCCCGGCAGTGCGGCAGGCCCCGGCCAGCCGCGTATTACACGCAGCACCCCGCGATCGCGATGCGGGGTGCTGCAGGAGTGACAGAGGGAGCTCCCTCCCTCTGTCATAACACTTACAGCCCGCGGTCACTTCCGACTGCGGCTGTAAGGGTTAAAACTGCCGGGACCGAAGTTTACTTCGGTCCTGGCAGTGCAGCAGGGTCCCTGCTGTGTGATACAGCCGAGTCCCTGCCGCAATCTCGTGGGTGCACTGGGCAGCACCCACGAGAATAATGGACGAGTATAGACGTCCAGGTGCGGGAACGCCCGCCAACCTGGACGTCTATACTCGTCCTTGGTCGTTATCAGGTTAAAGGGGTTAGGGGATAAGATGTCTGATCGCAGAGGTCCCGCCTCTGGGTCCCCAGACCTCCGGTGCCGGATGACTGGCAATGTGCTCCTGGATATTTAGTTTAAAGGGGTTCTCTGCCCCTAGACATCTTATCCCCTATACAAAGGACCCCTGCGATCTCCTTGCTTCACCCGGCATTTGTTTAAGAGCGTTGAGTGCAGCGCCGGAGGCTCATAATGTCACGGTCACACTCCACTCGTGACATCATGGCCATGCCCCCTCAATGCAAGTCTATGGTAGGGGGCATGATGGGCATCATGCCCCCTCCCATAGACCTGGATTGAGCATGTGTGGCCGTGACATCACAAGCGATGCATGACCGTGACGTCACGAGCCTCTGGCACTGCACCCGATGCTTTAAACGAACGCTGGGTGCAGCAGGGAGATCGTGGGGGTCCTTTGTATAGGGGATACGATGTCTAGGGGCGGAGTACCCCTTTAAAATAAATATCTAGGTGTAGCAATATGATCAAAATGATGCTGAACATAAATATTTATATACGTATATTTAACTTAGTAATTTACAAAATACATTTTACCCATATTAACCCCTTGAGGTCCAGATGCCATGTTTTTATTTTTCCGGAGGCTGATAAGGGGCTTTATCCAGACATAGTAACTAGTAGGTTTTTGCTGTTTCCTTCCCAGTCTGAGTGTGCTCTGCATTGAATGAGTGCCATGCAGGCGACTGGAACAGTGGCAGCTCCATTGCCCCCCTATTGGTCCCAGTGATTATGGGATATTGTTACGCCGAGCGCTCCGGGTCCCCGCTCCTCCCCGGAGCGCTCGCTTCACTCCCTCCGCTGCAGCGCTCCGGTCACGTCCTCTGACCCGGGGCGCTGCGATCCCGCTGCCAGCCGGGATGCGATTCGCGATGCGGGTAGCGCCCGCTCGCGATGCGCACCCCGGCTCCCCTACCTGACTCGCTCCCCGTCTGTTCTGTCCCGGCGCGCGCGGCCCCGCTCCCTAGGGCGCGCGCGCGCCGGGTCTCTGCGATTTAAAGGGCCACTGCGCCGCTGATTGGCGCAGTGGTTCCAATTAGGGTTTTCACCTGTGCACTTCCCTATATTACCTCACTTCCCTTGCACTCCCTTGCCGGATCTTGTTGCCTTAGTGCCAGTGAAAGCGTTCCTTGTGTGTTCCTTGCCTGTGTTTCCAGACCTTCTGCCGTTGCCCCTGACTACGATCCTTGCTGCCTGCCCCGACCTTCTGCTACGTCCGACCTTGCTTCTGCCTACTCCCTTGTACCGCGCCTATCTTCAGCAGCCAGAGAGGTGAGCCGTTGCTAGTGGATACGACCTGGTCACTACCGCCGCAGCAAGACCATCCCGCTTTGCGGCGGGCTCTGGTGAAAACCAGTAGTGGCTTAGAACCGGTCCACTAGCACGGTCCACGCCAATCCCTCTCTGGCACAGAGGGTCCACTACCTGCCAGCCGGCATCGTGACAGTAGATCCGGCCATGGATCCCGCTGAAGTTCCTCTGCCAGTTGTCGCTGACCTCACCACGGTGGTCGCCCAGCAGTCACAACAGATAGCGCAACAAGGCCAACAGCTGTCTCAACTGACCGTTATGCTACAACAGTTGCTACCACAGCTTCAGCAGTCATCTCCTCCGCCTGCTCCTGCACCTCCTCCGCAGCGAGTGGCCGCTCCTGGGATACGCTTATCCTTGCCGGATAAATTTGATGGGGACTCTAAGTTTTGCCGTGGCTTTCTTTCCCAATGTTCCCTGCATCTGGAGATGATGTCGGACCTGTTTCCCACTGAAAGGTCTAAGGTGGCTTTCGTAGTCAGTCTTCTGTCCGGAAAAGCCCTGTCATGGGCCACACCGCTCTGGGACCGCAATGACCCCGTCACTGCCTCTGTACACTCCTTCTTCTCGGAAATCCGAAGTGTCTTTGAGGAACCTGCCCGAGCCTCTTCTGCTGAGACTGCCCTGTTGAACCTGGTCCAGGGTAATTCTTCCGTTGGCGAGTATGCCGTACAATTCCGTACACTTGCTTCAGAATTGTCCTGGAATAATGAGGCCCTCTGCGCGACCTTCAAAAAAGGCCTATCCAGCAACATTAAAGATGTTCTGGCCGCACGAGAAATTCCTGCTAATCTACATGAACTTATTCACCTAGCCACTCGCATTGACATGCGTTTTTCTGAAAGGCGTCAGGAACTCCGCCAAGATATGGACTCTGTTCGCACGAGGCGTTTCGTCTCCTCGGCTCCTCTCTCCTCTGGTCCCCTGCAATCTGTTCCTGTGCCTCCCGCCGTGGAGGCTATGCAGGTCGACCGGTCTCGCCTGACACCTCAAGAGAGGACACGACGCCGTATGGAGAACCTCTGCCTGTACTGTGCTAGTACCGAACACTTCCTGAGGGATTGTCCTATCCGTCCTCCCCGCCTGGAAAGACGTACGCTGACTCCGCACAAAGGTGAGACAGTCCTTGATGTCTACTCTGCTTCTCCACGTCTTACTGTGCCTGTGCGGATGTCTGCCTCTGCCTTCTCCTTCTCTACAGTGGCCTTCTTGGATTCTGGATCTGCAGGAAATTTTATTTTGGCCTCTCTCGTCAACAGGTTCAACATCCCGGTGACCAGTCTCGCCAGACCCCTCTACATCAATTGTGTAAATAATGAAAGATTGGACTGTACCATACGTTTCCGCACGGAGCCCCTTCTTATGAGCATCGGATCTCATCATGAGAGGATTGAACTTTTGGTCCTCCCCAATTGCACCTCGGAGATTCTCCTTGGACTTCCCTGGCTTCAACTTCATTCCCCAACCCTGGATTGGTCCACTGGGGAGATCAAGAGTTGGGGGTCCTCTTGTTCCAAGAACTGTCTAAAACCGGTTCCCAGTAACCCTTGCCGTAACTCTGTGGTTCCTCCAGTAACCGGTCTCCCTAAGGCCTATATGGACTTCGCGGATGTTTTCTGCAAAAAACAAGCTGAGACTCTACCTCCTCACAGGCCTTATGATTGCCCTATCGACCTCCTCCCGGGTACTACTCCACCCCGGGGCAGAATTTATCCTCTCTCTGCCCCAGAGACTCTTGCCATGTCCGAATACGTCCAGGAGAATCTAAAAAAGGGCTTTATCCGTAAATCCTCCTCTCCTGCCGGAGCCGGATTTTTCTTTGTGTCCAAAAAAGATGGCTCCCTACGTCCTTGCATTGACTACCGCGGTCTTAATAAAATCACGGTTAAGAACCGCTACCCCTTACCCCTCATCTCTGAACTCTTTGATCGCCTCCAAGGTGCCCACATCTTCACTAAATTGGACTTAAGAGGCGCCTATAACCTCATCCGCATCAGAGAGGGGGACGAGTGGAAAACGGCATTTAACACCAGAGATGGACACTTTGAGTATCTGGTCATGCCCTTTGGACTGTGCAATGCCCCTGCCGTCTTCCAAGACTTTGTCAATGAAATTTTTCGTGATCTGTTATACTCCTGTGTTGTTGTATATCTGGACGATATCCTAATTTTTTCTGCCAATCCAGAAGAACACCGCCAGCATGTCCGTATGGTTCTTCAGAGACTTCGTGACAACCAACTCTATGCCAAAATTGAGAAATGTCTGTTTGAATGCCAATCTCTTCCTTTTCTAGGATATTTGGTCTCTGGCCAGGGACTACAGATGGATCCAGACAAACTCTCTGCCGTCTTAGATTGGCCACGCCCCTCCGGACTCCGTGCTATCCAACGCTTTTTGGGGTTCGCCAATTATTACAGGCAATTTATTCCACATTTTTCTACCATTGTGGCTCCTATCGTGGCTTTAACCAAAAAAAATGCTGATCCCAAGTCCTGGCCTCCTCAAGCAGAAGACTCCTTTAAACGACTCAAGTCTGCCTTTTCTTCGGCTCCCGTGCTCTCCAGACCTGACCCTTCCAAACCCTTCCTATTGGAGGTTGATGCCTCCTCAGTGGGAGCTGGAGCTGTTCTTCTACAAAAAAATTCTTCCGGGCATGCTGTCACTTGTGGTTTTTTCTCTAGGACCTTCTCTCCAGCGGAGAGGAACTACTCCATCGGGGATCGAGAGCTTCTAGCCATTAAATTAGCACTTGAGGAATGGAGGCATCTGCTGGAGGGATCAAGATTTCCTGTTATTATCTACACCGACCACAAGAACCTCTCCTACCTCCAGTCTGCCCAACGGCTGAATCCTCGCCAGGCCCGGTGGTCTCTGTTCTTTGCCCGATTTAATTTTGAGATTCACTTTCGTCCTGCCGATAAGAACATTAGGGCCGATGCTCTCTCTCGTTCCTCGGATGCCTCAGAAGTTGATCTCCCTCCGCAACACATCATTCCACCTGACTGCCTGATCTCCACTTCTCCTGCCTCCATCAGGCAGACTCCTCCAGGAAAGACCTTTGTTTCTCCACGCCAACGCCTCGGAATCCTCAAATGGGGTCACTCCTCCCATCTCGCAGGTCATGCGGGCATCAAGAAATCTGTGCAACTCATCTCCCGCTTCTATTGGTGGCCGACTCTGGAGACGGATGTTGGGGACTTTGTGCGAGCCTGCACTATCTGTGCCCGGGATAAGACTCCTCGCCAGAAGCCCGCTGGTTTTCTTCATCCTCTGCCTGTCCCCGAACAGCCTTGGTCTCTGAGTGGTATGGATTTTATTACTGATTTACCCCCTTCCCGTGGCAACACCGTTATTTGGGTGGTCGTTGATCGATTCTCCAAAATGGCACATTTCATCCCTCTTCCTGGTCTTCCTTCTGCGCCTCAGTTGGCTAAACAATTTTTTGTACACATTTTTCGTCTTCACGGGTTGCCTACGCAGATTGTCTCGGATAGAGGGGTCCAATTCGTGTCTAAATTCTGGAGGGCTCTCTGTAAACAACTCAAGATTAAATTAAATTTTTCCTCTGCATATCATCCCCAGTCCAATGGACAAGTAGAAAGAATTAACCAGATCCTGGGTGATTATTTGCGACATTTTGTTTCCTCCCGCCAGGATGACTGGGCAGATCTCCTTCCATGGGCCGAATTCTCGTATAACTTCAGGGTCTCTGAATCTTCCTCCAAATCCCCATTTTTCGTGGTGTACGGCCGTCACCCTCTTCCCCCCCTCCCTACCCCCTTGCCCTCTGGTCTGCCCGCTGTGGATGAAATTTCTCGTGACCTTTCCATTATATGGAGAGAGACCCAAAATTCTCTCTTACAGGCTTCTTCACGCATGAAGAGGTTCGCGGATAAGAAAAGAAGAGCTCCCCCCGTTTTTTCCCCTGGAGACAAGGTATGGCTCTCCGCTAAATATGTCCGCTTCCGTGTCCCTAGCTACAAGTTGGGACCACGCTATCTTGGTCCTTTCAAAATTTTGTGTCAAATTAATCCTGTCTCTTATAAACTTCTTCTTCCTCCTTCTCTTCGTATCCCTAATGCCTTTCACGTCTCTCTTCTCAAACCACTCATCCTCAACCGTTTTTCTCCCAAATCTGTTCCTCCCACTCCTGTTTCCGGCTCCTCGGACGTCTTCTCGGTCAAGGAAATTTTGGCTGCCAAAAAGGTCAGAGGGAAAAATTTTTTTTTAGTAGACTGGGAGGGTTGTGGTCCTGAAGAGAGATCCTGGGAACCTGAGGACAACATCCTTGACAAAAGTCTGCTCCTCAGGTTCTCAGGCTCCAAGAAGAGGGGGAGACCCAAGGGGGGGGGTACTGTTACGCCGAGCGCTCCGGGTCCCCGCTCCTCCCCGGAGCGCTCGCTTCACTCCCTCCGCTGCAGCGCTCCGGTCACGTCCTCTGACCCGGGGCGCTGCGATCCCGCTGCCAGCCGGGATGCGATTCGCGATGCGGGTAGCGCCCGCTCGCGATGCGCACCCCGGCTCCCCTACCTGACTCGCTCCCCGTCTGTTCTGTCCCGGCGCGCGCGGCCCCGCTCCCTAGGGCGCGCGCGCGCCGGGTCTCTGCGATTTAAAGGGCCACTGCGCCGCTGATTGGCGCAGTGGTTCCAATTAGGGTTTTCACCTGTGCACTTCCCTATATTACCTCACTTCCCTTGCACTCCCTTGCCGGATCTTGTTGCCTTAGTGCCAGTGAAAGCGTTCCTTGTGTGTTCCTTGCCTGTGTTTCCAGACCTTCTGCCGTTGCCCCTGACTACGATCCTTGCTGCCTGCCCCGACCTTCTGCTACGTCCGACCTTGCTTCTGCCTACTCCCTTGTACCGCGCCTATCTTCAGCAGCCAGAGAGGTGAGCCGTTGCTAGTGGATACGACCTGGTCACTACCGCCGCAGCAAGACCATCCCGCTTTGCGGCGGGCTCTGGTGAAAACCAGTAGTGGCTTAGAACCGGTCCACTAGCACGGTCCACGCCAATCCCTCTCTGGCACAGAGGGTCCACTACCTGCCAGCCGGCATCGTGACAGATATTAGCACGTAATACATTCCCCCCTATAACTTGAACAGCTTTATAAAACAAAGTCAATTTAATAATAATCCTATTTATTTTTATGTATTTATTTTTTAACGAAAAAAAAAATCATAATAATAAAATGCAAAGTTACAACTCACAGACATAATACTGGGGCATTTAAGTCACATTCCAGCACATAAATGCCCCCAAATGTCTACAAATGCCCAGACTCCACCCTACTGACACTGGCACCTCACTGGAATGCGCCATCTCATAGATGACTGTACATTCCGTGCGGAGTCCGCAAATAGAATGGACAGGTTAATTCTTTCTGCGGATGCGGAAAATGGAATTTCTGCACCAGAAACATCTGGCATAGAAATTCTGCCGTGTACACAGCAGAGCAGAATCCCATTGAATACAATGGGACTCTGCTGCTACGGATTCTCCATGCGGAATTTTCATTGTATTAGAAAGTTGATGGGATGCAGGATAGTTCTAGCACCACTGATCCTTCTCCAGGTCTCTCTCACTGACTATAAGGCTATTTTCACACCTTGGAAATTCCGAGGTGCGAACATAGCCTTATAGTCAGTGAGGGAGACCTGGAGAAGGATTAGTGCTGCTAGAACTATCCTGTGTCCCATAAACTTCCTAACGCTGCAGATTATTATTTAGAGATAAATATTATACGTAAAAACTGTCTGACCCTCGTATAGTTATGTTGTGTTGGAGATATGTATAATATATGTATGTACTTTTTGGGGGGGGAGTGGGAACATCTCCTATTCATCCCATGATATGTTATAAGAAACAGAGACTACTGCAGACAGGAACAGTATTCTCTATTTTAGCTAAAGTTGTGTGCAGACATACTGTAGAAGAAATATGCCAAATATATTTATATTTTAAATAAACATTCTTTGTTTTTAGAAAACCCTGATAAGAAATGGCAGGCTACATTCCAGAACTATAAGTAAAAGTCAGATAAACTTCCAGAAAAGGCTTCTCCACAATACATAGTTCATCAAGTCCAACCTATAATGTGTGTCGAGCCAGAAGAAGGCAAGAAAAATCAGAATGATGCTAATTGGACCTATTGAGGTGAGTACGGCATAGCTTATTTTTTAAAGCCCTAGCTGGCAGCTGCTTACTTTTTAAACAAATCGAACAACCACTATAAGGGTACATTCACACATGCATATTTATGCTGCAGATCTGCTGCAGATTTTCTACAGTAGATTTTGCTGCCCATTGAAGTCAATGGGCAGCAAAATCTGCAGCAGATCTGCAGCAAAAATATGCATGTGTGAATGTACTCTAAGACATGAATCATTTGAATATGGTTGCAGTACAACAATGTGCAGTTTCCAGCTGTACCATTCAGCAGTTGGCACATTCTCTGAGACAGTGGTGTAAAAGGGGTACTCCGGTGGAAAACTTTTTTTTTAAATCAACTGGTGCCAGAAAGTTAAACAGATTTGTAAATTACTTCTATTATAAAATCTTTACCCTTCCAGTACTTTTTTAGCAGCTGTATGCTACAGAGGAAATTATTTTCTTTTTTTAATTTCTTTTTTGTCTTGTCCACAGTGCTCTCTGCTGACACCTGATTCCCATTGCAAACCAATGCTGCTCTGGACAGTTCCTGATATGGGCATCAGGTGTCAGCAGAGAGCACTGTGGACAAGACAAAAAAGAAATAAGAAAAGAAAAAAGTAAAGAAAAGAATTAAAAAAAAGAAAAGAAGCTGCTAAAAAGTACTGGAAGGGTAAAGATTTTTTAATAGAAGTAACTTACAAATCTCGTTAACTTTCTGGCACCAATCAATTCCATCGGAGTACCCCTTTAAGTTTGTAGAAGAGCATGTGTCTGATCTATATAGGCCAGATGAGGAAGTGCAGCAGTATGGCAGCCACCAAGCTGCCAACAGGGCAGAGATTGAAGGAAGACCAAGCATCAATGGAGACAAGCCGTAGAGGGCAGTACGACGCCTAGGCCGGGAGCAGAGAACCGCTAAGCAGTGGCAGGAGGCACTCAAGATCGTTACAGGTTCCCCAGGCATGTCTCCTACATACTTCTGTCTTAGTCACGCCTATTACCCTTTCTTCTGACAAAGGTCTCTTGGAACAACAGGGGTGTAGTGTCCTACAAGGCCGCTACTAGTGAGGAATGGTTGGGGTTTTATGCGCCTCAACATGTTATACTGATACCATATACTGTGAAAAGTTGATAGGTTAAAGGTTGCACCTTTAAAATATTTTTTACAAGCATTTGTGGTGTCCCGGTACCGTACCTTGTACCGTACCTGTTACGCCGAGCGCTCCGGGTCCCCGCTCCTCCCCGGAGCGCTCGCAACATCCTCGCTACGGCAGCGCCCCGGTCAGATCCACTGACCGGGTGCGCTGCGATACCGCCTCCAGCCGGGATGCGATTCGCGATGCGGGTGGCGCCCGCTCGCGATGCGCACCCCGGCTTCCATACCTGACTCGCTCTCCCTCGGTCCTGTCCCGGCGCGCGCGGCCCCACTCCCTAGGGCGCGCGCGCGCCGGGTCTCTGCGATTTAAAGGGCCACTGCGCCACTGATTGGCGCAGTGGTTCCAATTAGTGTCTTCACCTGTGCACTCCCTATGTATACCTCACTTCCCCTGCACTCCCTCGCCGGATCTTGTTGCCCTTGTGCCTAGTGAAAGCGTTCCCTTGTGTGTTCCTAGCCTGTGTTCCAGACCTCCTGCCGTTGCCCCTGACTACGATCCTTGCTGCCTGCCCCGACCTTCTGCTACGTCCGACCTTGCTTTTGTCTACTCCCTTGTACCGCGCCTATCTTCAGCAGTCAGAGAGGTTGAGCCGTTGCTAGTGGATACGACCTGGTTACTACCGCCGCAGCAAGACCATCCCGCTTTGCGGCGGGCTCTGGTGAACACCAGTAGTAACTTAGAACCGGTCCACTAGCACGGTCCACGCCAATCCCTCTCTGGCACAGAGGATCCACCTCCTGCCAGCCGGCATCGTGACAGTAGATCCAGCCATGGATCCCGCTGAAGTACCTCTGCCAGTTGTCGCCGACCTCACCACGGTGGTCGCCCAGCAGTCACAACAGATAGCGCAACAAGGCCACCAGCTGTCTCAACTGACCGTGATGCTACAGCAGCTACTACCACAGCTTCAGCAATCATCTCCTCCGCCAGCTCCTGCACCTCCTCCGCAGCGAGTGGCCGCTTCAGGCCTACGACTATCCTTGCCGGATAAATTTGATGGGGACTCTAAGTTTTGCCGTGGCTTTCTTTCACAATGTTCCCTGCACTTGGAGATGATGTCGGACCAGTTTCCTACTGAAAGGTCTAAGGTGGCTTTCGTAGTCAGCCTTCTGTCTGGAAAAGCTCTGTCATGGGCCACACCGCTCTGGGACCGCAATGACCCCGTCACTGCCTCTGTACACTCCTTCTTCTCGGAAATTCGTAGTGTCTTTGAGGAACCTGCCCGAGCCTCTTCTGCTGAGACTGCCCTGCTGAACCTGGTCCAGGGTAATTCTTCCGTTGGCGAGTACGCCATACAATTCCGTACTCTTGCTTCTGAACTATCCTGGAATAATGAGGCCCTCTGCGCGACCTTTAAAAAAGGCCTATCCAGCAACATTAAAGATGTTCTGGCCGCACGAGAAATTCCTGCTAATCTACTTGAACTCATTCATCTTGCCACTCGCATTGACATGCGTTTTTCCGAAAGGCGTCAGGAGCTCCGCCAGGATATGGACTTTGTTCGCACGAGGCGTTTTTTCTCCCCGGCTCCTCTCTCCTCTGGTCCTCTGCAATCCGTTCCTGTGCCTCCCGCCGTGGAGGCTATGCAAGTTGACCGGTCTCGCCTGACACCTCAAGAGAGGACACGACGCCGCATGGAGAATCTCTGCCTGTACTGTGCCGGTACCGAACACTTCCTGAAGGATTGTCCTATCCGTCCTCCCCGCCTGGAAAGACGCACGCTGACTCCGCACAAAGGTGAGACAGTCCTTGATGTCAACTCTGCTTCTCCACGTCTTACTGTGCCTGTGCGGATATCTGCATCTACCTTCTCCTTCTCTACTATGGCCTTCTTGGATTCCGGATCTGCAGGAAACTTTATTTTGGCCTCTCTCATCAACAGGTTCAACATCCCGGTAACCAGTCTCGCCAGACCCCTCTACATCAATTGTGTTAACAATGAAAGATTGGACTGTACCATACGTTACCGCACGGAGCCCCTCCTAATGTGCATCGGACCTCATCATGAAAAAATTGAGTTTTTGGTCCTCCCCAATTGCACTTCCGAAATTCTCCTTGGACTACCGTGGCTTCAACGCCATTCCCCAACCCTGGATTGGTCCACAGGGGAGATCAAGAGCTGGGGTACCTCTTGTTTCAAGGACTGCCTTAAACCGGTTCCCAGTACTCCCTGCCGTGACCCTGTGGTTCCCCCTGTAACCGGTCTCCCTAGGGCCTATATGGACTATGCTGACGTATTTTGCAAGAAAAAAGCTGAGACTCTACCTCCTCACAGGCCTTATGACTGTCCTATTGACCTCCTCCCGGGCACTACTCCACCCCGGGGCAGAATTTATCCTCTGTCCGCCCCAGAGACTCTTGCTATGTCCGAGTACATCCAGGAAAATTTAAAAAAGGGGTTTATCCGCAAATCCTCCTCTCCTGCCGGAGCTGGATTTTTCTTTGTGTCCAAAAAAGATGCCTCCCTACGTCCTTGCATTGACTACCGCGGACTTAATAAAATCACGGTAAAGAACCGCTACCCTCTACCTCTTATCTCTGAACTCTTTGATCGCCTCCAAGGTGCCCACATCTTTACCAAACTGGACTTAAGAGGTGCTTATAATCTCATCCGCATCAGGGAGGGGGACGAATGGAAAACGGCATTTAACACTAGAGATGGACACTTTGAGTATCTGGTCATGCCCTTTGGCCTGTGCAACGCCCCTGCCGTCTTCCAAGACTTTGTTAATGAAATTTTTCGTGATCTCTTATATTCCTGTGTTTTTGTGTATCTGGACGATATTCTGATTTTTTCTGCCAACCTAGAAGAACACCGCCAGCATGTCCGCATGGTTCTTCAGAGACTTCGAGACAATCAACTTTATCGTTGGAGAAATGTCTGTTTGAATGTCAATCTCTTCCTTTCCTAGGATACTTGGTCTCTGGCCAGGGACTACAAATGGACCCAGACAAACTCTCTGCCGTCTTAGATTGGCCACGCCCCTCCGGACTCCGTGCTATCCAACGTTTTTTGGGGTTCGCCAATTATTACAGACAATTTATTCCACATTTTTCCACCATTGTGGCTCCTATCGTGGCTTTAACCAAGAAGAATGCCAATCCTAAGTCATGGCCTCCTCAAGCGGAAGAAGCCTTTAAACGGCTCAAGTCTGCCTTTTCTTCTGCTCCCGTGCTCTCCAGACCTGACCCATCTAAACCCTTCCTATTGGAGGTTGATGCCTCCTCAGTAGGAGCTGGAGCGGTTCTTCTACAAAAAAATTCTTCTGGGCATGCTGTTACTTGTGGTTTTTTTTCTAGGACCTTCTCTCCGGCGGAGAGGAACTACTCCATCGGGGATCGAGAGCTACTGGCCATTAAATTAGCACTTGAGGAATGGAGGCATCTGCTGGAGGGATCAAAATTTCCAGTTATTATTTACACCGATCACAAGAATCTCTCCTATCTCCAGTCTGCCCAACGGCTGAACCCTCGCCAGGCCAGGTGGTCTCTGTTCTTTGCCCGGTTTAATTTTGAAATTCACTTTCGCCCTGCCGATAAGAACATTAGTGCCGATGCTCTCTCTCGTTCCTCGGATGCCTCGGAAGTAGAGCTCTCTCCGCAACACATCATTCCTCCTGACTGCCTGATCTCCACTTCTCCAGCCTCCATCAGGCAAACTCCTCCAGGGAAGACCTTCGTCTCTCCACGCCAACGCCTCGGAATCCTCAAATGGGGTCACTCCTCCCATCTCGCAGGCCATGCGGGCATCAAGAAATCCTTGCAACTCATCTCTCGTTTCTATTGGTGGCCGACTCTGGAAACGGATGTTGTTGATTTTGTGCGGGCCTGCACTGTCTGTGCCCGGGATAAGACTCCTCGCCAGAAGCCTGCTGGTCTTCTTCATCCTCTGCCTGTCCCCGAACAGCCTTGGTCTCTGATTGGTATGGACTTTATTACAGACTTACCCCCATCCCGTGGCAACACTGTTGTTTGGGTGGTCGTTGATCGATTTTCCAAGATGGCACATTTTATTCCTCTTCCTGGTCTTCCTTCAGCGCCTCAGTTGGCAAAACAATTTTTTGTACACATTTTTCGTCTTCACGGGTTGCCCACGCAGATCGTCTCGGATAGAGGCGTCCAATTCGTGTCAAAATTCTGGAGGGCTCTCTGTAAACAACTCAAGATTAAATTAAACTTTTCTTCTGCTTATCATCCTCAATCCAATGGGCAAGTAGAAAGAATTAACCAGGTCCTGGGTGATTATTTACGGCATTTTGTTTCCTCCCGCCAGGATGACTGGGCAGATCTTCTTCCATGGGCCGAATTCTCGTACAACTTCAGAGTCTCTGAATCTTCTTCCAAATCCCCATTTTTCGTGGTGTACGGCCGTCACCCTCTTCCCCCCCTCCCTACTCCCTTGCCCTCTGGTTTGCCCGCTGTGGATGAAATAACTCATGATCTTTCCACCATATGGAAAGAGACCCAAAATTCTCTCTTACAGGCTTCATCACGCATGAAGAAGTTTGCTGATAAGAAAAGAAGAGCTCCCCCCATTTTTTCTCCCGGAGACAAGGTATGGCTCTCCGCTAAATATGTCCGCTTCCGTGTTCCCAGCTACAAATTGGGACCACGCTATCTTGGTCCTTTCAAAATCTTGTGCCAAATTAATCCTGTCTCTTACAAACTTCTTCTTCCTCCTTCTCTTCGTATTCCTAATGCCTTTCATGTCTCTCTTCTTAAACCACTCATCATCAACCGTTTCTCTCCCAAACTTATTTCTCCTACTCCTGTCTCCGGTTCTTCAGACATCTTCACCGTAAAGGAGATACTGGCCTCCAAAAAGGTCAGAGGAAAAATTTTTTTTTTAGTGGACTGGGAGGGCTGTGGTCCTGAAGAGAGATCCTGGGAACCTGAGGACAATATCCTAGATAAAAGTCTGGTCCTCAGGTTCTCAGGCTCTAAGAAGAGGGGGAGACCCAAGGGGGGGGGGTACTGTTACGCCGAGCGCTCCGGGTCCCCGCTCCTCCCCGGAGCGCTCGCAACATCCTCGCTACGGCAGCGCCCCGGTCAGATCCACTGACCGGGTGCGCTGCGATACCGCCTCCAGCCGGGATGCGATTCGCGATGCGGGTGGCGCCCGCTCGCGATGCGCACCCCGGCTTCCATACCTGACTCGCTCTCCCTCAGTCCTGTCCCGGCGCGCGCGGCCCCGCTCCCTAGGGCGCGCGCGCGCCGGGTCTCTGCGATTTAAAGGGCCACTGCGCCACTGATTGGCGCAGTGGTTCCAATTAGTGTCTTCACCTGTGCACTCCCTATGTATACCTCACTTCCCCTGCACTCCCTCGCCGGATCTTGTTGCCCTTGTGCCTAGTGAAAGCGTTCCCTTGTGTGTTCCTAGCCTGTGTTCCAGACCTCCTGCCGTTGCCCCTGACTACGATCCTTGCTGCCTGCCCCGACCTTCTGCTACGTCCGACCTTGCTTTTGTCTACTCCCTTGTACCGCGCCTATCTTCAGCAGTCAGAGAGATTGAGCCGTTGCTAGTGGATACGACCTGGTTACTACCGCCGCAGCAAGACCATCCCGCTTTGCGGCGGGCTCTGGTGAACACCAGTAGTAACTTAGAACCGGTCCACTAGCACGGTCCACGCCAATCCCTCTCTGGCACAGAGGATCCACCTCCTGCCAGCCGGCATCGTGACAGTACCTTGTGTGCTAAGTCCCCAAAGTCAGAGCTCCTGTGTATCGGTAGGATCCTCCTAGTGGGATAACCCCTTGTCTCCTCTTCCTTCTTCAATTTTACATGTTTGGTGTGTATATAATTTATAGAGATGTATAGTACTTCCAGGACCTTACGTCACATTACTACTAAGCCTACTGTTAGGTTAAGCTTAAGGACCTTTCAGGTCATGTGAGTGAGTCATATGATGTACCACAATGCTTTGTGAAGGGACTGACAGTTGGTGGAACCAATAAGCTATGAGCCTGCCCCCTTGCCATATAAGGGCGCTGTATCCAATCCTCGTTCTCTTGGTTCCTGTACTGCAAAGCAGTAACATCTCTTGGGTTCCGGACTATCAGAGAGAGAGGAGTTCTGTGTATACCTGCAAGACAAATCTAGGCCTGAAGCCTGCTAACTTCAGCTGAATACCAAACCGTGAGTTCAACTAAACTCAATCCTAAATCTACGTGACTACTGAACCTAAAACCAAACCCTAAATTCAGTGGAACAGCGTAAAGCAAGCCTCAGAGCTTATATTTCCCTACAAGGTCCCAACCAACTGTGAGGAACCTAAAGTCCGGTCCTCTGTAAAGACTGTTACTACTGTTAACCTGCATAAAAGTTGCAGTAAAGTTGTTTCCAGTTTACTAAACCTCCGGTTGTGGACAATCCTTTATTCCTCCCTATCGTTCCTGGGACGGGTGGCGATAGGATATATATATACTGAGGAAGAACCCATGCCCTGGCGTCACGACAGTTAAGGGTTAATCCAACACCCTTTCATCACTGCACAGCTACACCCTACCTACCCTACAGCCCCACCAGCTCACCACACATTAGTGAGGCTAGAACAGGTTTCCTATTACCAAGTAGAACTGTAGAATCTTCTGGAATTGAGGCAGTGCTTATTTCCATCTCAGTCCTAGCTTCAGGGATTGTATTCTAATGAATACAGGGCAATGTAGGTTGAGGAGAAGAGGTCTGTGTTGTATGTGAAGTAAGTCAGGAGAAGTCTGTGAGGAAAAATGGAGTCCGTGACTCGACCTTTTTTGCCTCTGGCCTGTCCCAAGCAACTTGGCAGCTGAAATGCTGGTTTTGTTTGGGGGATCTGCATCCCGCAGTTAGGAATTGCACTGAAAGGAATCTGACTGAAGAGGAATTGCCTGTTTGGATGTAGTCTGCCTGCATCTGAGGAATCTCAGACTAATGAAGCTCTAGTAAAAAAAAAAAAAATTTAGAAAGCCTGTTGTTGTTAGAAAACAAATGCTAAAAAGACAAGAAGGAGCACTCCATAATGTGAAACTGCAGGGTCAACGGAAAACACTTCATGTGAATGAGCCCTTACCAATAGTGTTGCTCGCGAATATTCGCAATTCGAATTTTATTCGCGAATATCGCATATTCGCGAATTTGCGAATATTCGCGAATATAGCGCTATATATTCGTAATTACGAATATTGGTATTTTTTATTTTTTTCACAGTACACATCACAGTGATCATCCCTCTCTGCTTCCAGCTTATGTGGTGTAAGAAGGCTCTAATACTACTGTATGAGACTGGTGCGCAAAATTTCGCATATGCGAATATTTGCAAATGCTAATTTTCGCGTATGCGAATTTTCGCTTATGTTAATTTTTGTATGCAAATTTTCGTATATGTTAATTTTCGCACGCGCGAATATTCGCATATGCGAAAATAAAACGCGAATATTACGAATATGCGAATATTCGCGAATATGACGAATATTCGTCCATATATTCGCGAATATTCGCGAATTCGAATATGGCCTATGCCGCTCAACACTACTTACCAAGGCTGGTTGTACGATTCCCAGCACAACAGAGGTACAGAGCGTGAGAGGATACAATTTACATACCGTTAGGTTCCTGTCTATTATTTGCACCTCATCATCAAGGGCACACCTCCCTGCACAGCCAAAAGACACAGAGGACTACTACTACCATAGTTCCTAAGTGCAACCCCCTCCTCACTGTGCCAGCCCAAGAGTATGGAAGTTCTGGTGAAAAAACCCCAGCCACCATGACCAGTCTATGCAGGGTTGGTGCAAGAATTTTTGCCACCCTAGGCAAAATCTCATTTTGTGCTGTTCTCTACTAAAAAGCTGTTGTTACCAGAACGAAGAGAGTGTCCTATATGGTTACCCTCATTGCTATGGTATTCCACTTTGAAGTACCGTATTTTTCATCATATAAGATGCTCCGGCATATAAGACGCACGCAATTTTATAGGATAAAAATCTAGAAAATAAAGATTCTGAACCAAATACAATGTAAAGTATAGGACAGTGATCTTCAACCTGCGGACCTTCAGATATTGCAAAACTACAACTCGTAGCATGCCCGGACAGCCGTTGGCTGTCCGGGCATGCTGGGAGTTGTAGTTTTGCAACATCTGGAGGTCCGCAGGTTGAAGACCACTGATATAGGAGGGGGTACTCATAAGTCCCCGCCGCTCCGGACCCGTCACCGCTTGTGCCCTGGATGTCGCCCTCCATCGTTGTCGCCGCGTCCCCGGGGTGCCGCCGTCGCTCCGGAACGTCTCTGCTGCCCGGTATCCTCGGTCTCCGTCGCCGCCATGACGTCGCTACGCAAGCCGCTCCTATTGGATGACAGGACGGCGTGCGCAACGACGTGATGACGATGAAGGAGAGTGCCGGCCATGCAAGGGATCCCGGCGCAGAGCAGACACTGAGGAGGCAGGTAAGGTCCCTCCCGGTGTCCTGTAAGCTGTTCGGGACACCATGATTTCACCGCGGCGTCCCGAACAGCCAGACTGAACAGCCGGGTTAGTGTTATTTTCGCTTCAGATGCGGCGGTCAGCTTTGATTGCCGCGTCTGAAGAGTTAATACAGGGCATCACTGCGATCGGTGATGTCCTGTATTAGCCGCGGGTCCCGGCCGTTGATGGCCGCAGGGACCACCGCGATAGGTGTGTATTCACCTTATAAGACGCACCAACTTTTCCCCCCCGGTTTTGGGTAAGAAAAAGTGCGTCTTATACGGCGAAAAATACGGTCATTCTGGTAAGAATACATTGTTCCCTCCTGACCAGAAATAGTCCAGTAAAGTACTGATTTAAAATATGAGTAAATTCATTAAATAGAAGCACAATATTCGGAGTATATAGTACTCATGGTAACTGGGGATAAACAACACATCTTGCAGGAAACAGACACACACTGTCAACAAAAAATACACACACATAATAGACAAAAGCAGAAATGGAGGCAAACCACAAATGCTGCTTTACTAGCCTACATCCTGAGCTGAAGATTTCCAGGCTCAAGACCTAGCCATTCTTCATAAACAGTAGGGTGATTTATGTTGTATTTGCAACACAGGATTTCTAAAATATGAAGCACAAAAACTGTGTGGCATTTATTTAAGCAAGGAAAAAAAATTAGGAGGTTGTCACCATAGTATGAAAAAAACACTCTTAGGGTACGTTCACATGTACAGGATCTGCTGCATATCTTTGCTGCATATTTTCTGCAGCTGATTTTGCTACCCATTGAAGTTAAAGGAAAACTGTCAGATATTTTGTCCCGCACTATCCACAGGTACTGGTGGATCGTGCGGGAGACGCTGATTAAAATGAGCCCCACCTTGCCCGGATCCGCCTGGCCGTTCTCCCGCAATTGTAGTTTTATTATCTGTTGAAATCTTCCTGTAACTGGCACGGGCGGGGCTTCTGCGCTTAACTGGCACTGACGTCAGCGCCGCTCATGAATATTGATCCCCCCTCCCCCCAGTTAGGAGCGGCGAAGAGAGGGAGAACTGGAGGGAGGGGGGATGAATATTCATAAGTGGCGCTGACGTCAGTGCCAGTTAAGCGCAGAAGCCCCGCCAGTGCCAGTTAAAGGAAGATTTTAACAGATAATAAAACTACAATTGTGGGAGAACGGCCGGGCGGATCGTGGATAGTGCAGGAGAAAATATCTGCCAGTTTTCCTTTAATGGGTAGCAAAACCAGTTGCACAAAATATGAAGCAAAACTATGCAGCAGATCCTGTTCGTGTGAACATACCCTTAAGTTTTGTAAAAGGGAGATGTTTGAGCCAGCTGTATATTGAGCCCCCCCACCACCACCACCATATGGCCAACTGAAGTGACATGTCACCAGCAGTGACATCACTAAAGAACACGGTGATGATTTATAGTATTCCAAATATGCATAAAAAATGCTGCCTCCTAGGTGTGCGACCTCTTTTAAATACATAAGGGAATCTACACGATAAAGGAGGAGTGGTTATTTAAAAAAAGAAAAGAGGACATAGTTTTACTTTAGAGGGGCAAAGGGGTAATCCACCATAAGATGACTTTATTACTTACCTGCCAGACAGTAATGGACATGCTTATGAGGTATCCATGCTTGTCTTGGAGCTAAATGGCTATGATGTGAGTTCCTGCTGCTTTCTTTTTGTGAAATGGCTATTTCCTGTTAGAGTTCCCTCCCTCCAAATATAAGTCCCATGATCCCTTGTTTGTAAGTGTGAGATCACTTTTCTTCCTCCCACACATTAGCCACCCACCTGACTAGTGATGTAATATTTCAGGTCACACTGCAACCTGGGAAAACCTGAGATGACACTCATTTTGTATGCTGTTAAAAATAAACATTGAGGCAAAGATCACATAAGAATTGCGATACCACCATCAAACACAGGTACAGACATTATATTATGAACTACACTAACTTTACAGCCTGTGTAGCATAGTCAAATAATAAAAAATCCTGGAATACCCCTTTAAGAGTAATATTAGTCAGCTTTATTCAATTTGCCTATGTGTTTTCTTGGCAGCAGAAGTTTTGTTCCCAGGACTGCTGACACTATCAATAGATGACTGTGCTATGGTGTTGGCTTATTATTTCCTTTCTCAATAATTTTAAGCAGATGGATGACAATTAGACCTAGATTGTTGGAGACAACGGCACTTAAGGAGGAAGCCTTAAACAATGGAGTCCGAGCAGAGATTATAAATGGTTTTTTTGTAGAGTTCTATAGCCCCAGAATAGCATATAGCACACTTCAATAAATTTTGTATATTGTGCCCTGCTTATTTTACACTTAAAATAATAAAACATGTGTAAGACAATAAACTAGTGCTAGTATTATGTATCAACACCATTGTGGCAATTATTATATCCAGGGCTATTAGAAATGCCTTCTCTATGTCAACAACTACAACCCCCACAGCCGTAGCTGTATACTAAACTACTATGGGGTACATGCTGTTTAATATGCACATAAGATATACTGTACCTACAGATGCCCTTTAACCCCTTAAGGACACTGGAACGTCATGTGTCTGCTCCCGATCTATAACGCGGGTCAGGCCCGGTCTCTAACAACGGCCGGGACCCGTGGCTAATAGCGTGCAGAATTGATCGCGGTGCCGCGCGCTATTAACCCTTTAAAAGCGGTGTTCAAAGTTGAACACCGTGTCTAAAGTGAAAGTGAAACCATGCCGGTTAGCTCAGGGAGCTGTTCGGGATAGCCGCGGTGAAATCGCGGCATCCCGAACAGCTTACCGGACAGCTGGAGGGTCCCTACCTGCCTCCTCGCTGTCCGATCGCCGAATGACTGCTCAGTGCCTGAGATCCAGGCATGAGCAGTCAAGCGGCAGAGTCATCGTTCACTGGTTTCCTATGAGAAACCAGTGATCATTGTAAAAGATCAGTGTGTGCAGTGTTATAGCTCCCTATGGGAGCTATAACATTGCAAAAAAAAAGTGAAAAAAAAGTGACTAAAGATCATTTAACCCCTTCCCTATTAAAAGTTTGAATCACCCCCCTTTCCCCCCCCCCAAAAAAAACACAGTGTAAATAAAAATAAACATATATGGTATCACCGCATGTGGAAATGTCCGAATTATAAAAATATATTGTTAATTAAACCGCACGGTCAATGGCGTACGCGCAAAAAATTCCAAAGTCCAAAATAGTGCATCAATAAGTCCTATCAATGCAAAAATGGTACCCTTAAAAACTTCAGATCACGGAGCAAAAAAATGAGCCCTCATACTGCCCCATACACGGAAAAATAAAAAAGTTATAGGGGTCAGAAGATGACAATTTTAAACGTATTAATTTTCCTGCATGTAGTTATGATTTTTTCCAGAAGTCCGACAAAATCAAACCTATATAAGTAGGGTATCATTTTAATCGTATGGACCTACAGAATAATGATAAGGTATACTACATAGAAACGGAAGCCCCCAAAATTTACAAAACAGCGTTTTTGTTTTTTTTTCAATTTAATCTCACAATGATTTTTTTTTCCGTTTCACCATAGATGTTTGGGCAAAATGACTGGCGTTATTACAAAGTAGAATTGGTGGCGCAAAAAATAAGCAATCATATGGATTTTTAGGTGCAAAATTTAAAGAATTATGATTTTTTAAAGGCAAGGAGCAAAAAACGAAAATGCAAAAATGGTCAAACCCTCGGTCCTTAAGGGGTTAAGGGGCATCCGTAGTTACAGTACATCTTGACCCTCATTTACTAAGAGTGGAGTGTAGTTATCTTTGCAGGTTTTTGTTTCCGTAAGGTATTTTTCCATGATAATTTACTACTGTATCTTGCATTTGACGATTTTCCCTACTTTTTTACACCTGCTCTGAGCTATTTATTTTTCTAGAGTTCAAATCCATCACATTTTATGTGGAAACATTAGTAAATTTGTAGGTTTCTTTTGAAGATGTAGGTCTTTTTGGAGATACATCCCTTTTCTCTGATGGCCACCCCTCTTTGTAGGTTTTCTAAGTAAAGTGGAGCGTTAGTAGGGTTGTTTGGATTTTTTGTTGCAAATTCTGGCGCACCCCATTTGCCACTCAAAAAAAAATTTACAATATCTACTTGGAAAATCCTTAGTAAATGAGGCCCCTTATGTACAAATTAGGTTCAAAACCCACGGAGGACAGCATCTGCAAAGAGTTTGTATGTTCTCCCCATGTTTGTGTGGGTTTCCTGTGGGTTCGCCATTTCCTCCCACCATTTAAAACATACTGATAGGTGAATTTAGATTCTGAGTCCCAGTGGGGACAGGGACCTATTTGGGTGTACAGCTCTGAGGAATCTGGGTGCACTATGTAAATAAAGAATTATTATTATATGTAAAACTTATGGAATATTGTGTCTCCTTTTATGAACGCTCAGTAAATATCACGTTTTGATAGTTAATATAATGTGAAAATGAATAGAATATCCTCATTTGACCTGAGAAGATCTGTTATCCCTATAGGAAGGGAATTTATTACTTTGCCCAACACATATGGAAAACATATGCCTATCCCAAAACCTAAACGATCAGGTTTTAGATAAAAAAGAGCTCTGTATACGATATAAGTCAAGCTAAACACAAGTTGTTTATCAGGGACTATACAGTCAGTGAATGTAAAATCTAATAATTTCATAAAATATTTTCAATCACTTTTTTTTTCCAATTATTCTTATCTTGTGTTTATGAAAACTGCCATATATGTTTGCACAACAGCCCCACATATTATACACACATCAGACATAACATGGTCTTGTTCCTGGTGTGCAGTGGTTAGTGTGTATGCATTATTTACATAGGGAAAAGATGACATCAACTGATGCCTGATGAAACCGCGCAAACACGGTGAAATGCGTCGCATTGGATTAAATCTGTTCGTTACACACCTGGCTCCATTGTCTCCTCCTTGGTCAGAGCCGGAATTCCTATCCTCCTCGAAGTTTGCCGTATATCTCCTTACTGTTTTTAGGAAGGCTGCAGACCAGGATCATCTTATCAAACGCATATCCTGGTTGTGTGGGAGTGCACACAACCTGGCAGGGTGAGCCTTCACTTTTATGCTCCCCTCCCACACACCTGTGATCCCGTTGATTCTCCATAAGGGAGCGCCTGTTTTTCTTTGTTTTACACGCTGCAAAGCTTGTAAAACATGGCAAAGGCTTTAAGATGGTGACTGGGCCACCATATTCCACAGATCCCAATCTCATTCAGCATTTGTAGGATGTATTAGATAGACAAGTCTGATCTATGGAGACTGCTCTAAAATTACAGGATTTAAAGGATCAGCTGTTAACATCAGATGCCACAGGATACCTCCAGAGGTCTTTTGTTGTTGCAACTTAAGTTCTGCGGTCTGTCTCTATAAAGCGGATTATGTGTGCACGGATTGCAAAACCCCCCTCCTTCCCACCTAAAGAACTGCTAGTTCTAGCGACCACTTCCCCATAATTGGTTGGTCAATGAACAGTGATATTCAGTTGTTTAACTGGCCAGCCAAGACACAGTGCACCATTGTTCTGAATTTACTATGGGCCGTCCTGAATCCTTTGTACACCCTTAAAGGGGTACTCCGCCCCTAGACATCTTATCCCCTATCCAAAGGGGATAAGATGTCAGATCACCATGGTCCCGCTGCTGGGGAGCCCCGGGAGCCCCGGGATCCCCATTGCGGCACTGCGCTATCATTACAGCACAGAGCGAGTTCGCTCTGTGTGTAATGACGGGCGATACAGGGGACGGAGCCGCGTGACATCATGGCTCCGCCCCTCGTGACATCAAGGCCCGTCCCCTTAATGTCGCGCCCCCTCCCATAGACTTGTATTGAAAGGGGCGGGCCGTGACATCCCGAGGGGCGGAGCCGTGACGTAACGTTGCTCCGGCCCCTGTATTGCGCGTCATTACGTGCAGAGCGAACTCGCTCTGTGCTGTAATGATAACGCAGTGCTGCAGCGGGGATCCGGGGGCTCCCCAGCAGTGGCACCGCGGCGATCTGACATCTTATTCCCTTGGATAGGGGATAAGATGTCTAGGGGCGGAGTACCCCTTTAAGTGCACCAATCACAAATCCAATCTAAACTTCAAGGAATATACACTACTTTCTTTAAGACGAAAGAAGTGTGTAAGCAGTGCAGTACAGTAGAGGAAGGGGTACTGCTTCTATGTCTATCATCTGGTCAGAAGCTGCAACTTGCAGCCCGTATTATCAGCTACATAGTGGCACCAGAATACTGTCCTAGGAAAAGTTGATCTTCTTAGGTCACAATTTTGCTTTGCCTATTATCAATCCCAGACAATAATAATGTATGCCCTGGTACACATACTACACCACTCTTACTAGCAGTACTATTAAAAAGGCCTGATAGAATTCCAGGACATGTATGATTGATCCCAAATAACCATGTTCCTATAGGATTTGTATTTTTAAACTGGCCATATACAGGAGAGAAAAGTGGTCAGTCAATCAATATGGGTTGGGTCAATGGTCTTTTATGTATGCAGCCCTAACAACTTTCCTTTTCCTTGATGGCAGATTTAGGGATAAACATGTTGGATTTCAACGTGAGCATAAGCAAATGCTGATTGGGTCATTGTGACCTGTCAAAACAATTATCAGCCATTGGCCACACTTCTCTATCTACTTAATAGGGAATGTGTGGTCGATGGCTGATTGCAGATAAGCGCCACACAAATGAACGAGTGATCATTCTTGTGACCCTGCCTGCCTGAAAATTACAGTAGCTGTGTAATAGGCTCATTAAACGAGTGCTGATCTAGGAGATCAGCGCTTGTATCGGGCAGGCAGGATGTGTATTACAGCCCTTACTCTTTTTCTAATTTATCTGTCATGATCTAGTCATGTAGGGCAGGGAAGAAGTGCGCCATTACTTTCCCCAAAGCCACTTTCCCTGCCTACTTTCAAAGGCACCTTTAGTGGTGAATCACAACTTGGAGCTGGTCTATACACTGCGCTAATGTGCTGGGATATAAGAGTCAAAATAACAAACAAACTGTACAAGGTCAGGGTACACGTCAAGAACACGAGGGAATAACACAATAACAAACAAACAGGACTAAGGTCCTAATACACAGCAGGAACACTAAATAGCAACAAACAGAAATATCAAGGCAATATATAGCATACTGACAATCAGTTCAGGTACCAGAGACCAGATAAACAGCAGATGTGATAAAAATGGACAAGACTGGATAACAGGATAAATATAAAGCGGCTAAACAGGACCAGGATATGCAGTGGGTGAACAGTTAACTCATGTCAAACACCATACAGGATGTCAGGATTACTAGAACACATTTCACACTAGACAGATACAAGAAAAACTTCAAAAACCAAACTCCATAACAAGTAGGAATACGGGTCAAAATTAAAAATAGGAATACTAAATACAGAACAATGGACTGAGAACCGGATTAGTCTAAACAGACTCCAAACACTAAACAAGAATCAATAACAAGAATCAAACAGGAAAACAGGACAGATAACAGAATACAATCTGAACATGGTTCTAACCAAGGTACACTATATATATATATATACACCAGATTTATCGAGGTATACCACACACCGGCCTATAACATGCACCCTAATTTTTCTCTAGAAATTTGGGTAAAAAAGTTTTTAAAAAGTTTTAATCAAAATATCCTTGTTAAAATGAGGGTGCGTGTGTGTGCGGGTATACCTTGATAAACTATTTCTAGCCCCGAATAAGCCGCTTCAGTTCAATGATTTAAAGCGGGCGCCAATGGAGCCTGAAGGAGTGCGGTCCCCAGGACATGTAACTATAAAACCGGGAACGGAGAGGGAATCGGGCAGCGGCGGGACTCTGGCCCCACAGAAGCCGCTGCAGTTCAATGATTTAAAGCACCCACTTTAAATCATTGAACTGCAGAGGCCTCCACGGGGCCAGAAACAGTTTTCCAGTGTATAACACGCAGATAGACTTTAGGCTAAAAAAATTTAGCCTAAAAAATGTGTGTTATATGCCGATAAATAGGCATATAAAGCATAACACTAAAACCCAGAGCCAAGTGCAAACAGAACAAGTCTAAAATCTAAATCCACAAATACAGAATAAGAAGCCATGACTGAACTCAGTATACATGTGCACAGACTATGGTGCTATGTGAAACAAAATTAGCAGCAAGGAATACCAGCAGAGCTAGGGTCTAAAAAACCACCCAGGAGCCTATAGACTGGAAACATTAAAGGGGTACTCCGATGAAAACCTTTTTTCTTTTAAATCAACTGGCTCCGGAAAGTTAAACAGATTTTTACATTACTTCTATTAAAGAATCATAATCCTTCCTGTACTTATTAGCTGCTGAATACTACAGAGGAAATTCTTTTCTTTTTGGAATGCTCTCTGATGACATCACAAGCACAGTGCTCTCTGCTGATGTTATAATAATAAGTCTTTATTTATTGTTTTCCTTACTGGGATTTGAACCTAAGGCCCCAGCACTGCAAGGCAGCTGTGCTAACCACTAAGCCACCATGCTGCACTTAGCATCTGCTATGCACGGTTGCTAAAATGGACAGAGATGTCAGCAGAGAGCACTCGTGATGTCATCAGTGTTCCAAAAAGAACGGAATTTCCTCTGTAGCATTCAGCAGCTAATAAGTACTGGAAGGATTAAGATTTTTTAATAGAAGTAATTTACAAATATATTTAACTTTCTGGCACCAGTTGATTTAAAAGAAAAAAGGTTTTCAACGGAGTATCCCTTTAACACTATCCTGGCCAAAGCACACAACATAAAACTATTCAGGCACGAAAGCAGGTGTAAATATACCCCAACACAGAAAAACACGGAATACACAGACATTACTCTACCTCCTTCTTTATTAATCGTTACTATCATGCCCCTTTCGCCCATATATCTTTTTACTTCCACTTTCACATATTTGTCTTCCTACCTCTAGTCCCTTTCCATACTCCGGGCAGATCTTCTACTACAGTCTCTGGTTTGTGGACTAGTTTTCAGCCAAACTTCTCCAACACTACCATTTTTCATGTGATACAGGGGCCAGAGCAAAGTGATGTCAAGGCTCCGGACCCTCTTGCCGTCACAACCTTCCCCCTCAATACAAGTCTATGGGAGTGGACTTGACGTCAGGAGGGGCCAGAGCCGTGATGTCACGTTGCTCCGGCCCCTGTATCACCCCATCATCACACACAGAGATTTTCCTCTGTGCTGTGATGACGGCGGGGTGTCGCTATTGAAAATGCGGGATAAGATGTCTAGGGGTGGAGTAGATGTCTAGGGGCGGAGTACACCTTTAAGCAGCTTTTTTTGCTTTAAAAAGTTGCAGAAAAAGACGAACGTGCGCCTAAGCAATTTTTTGTGCGACTTTTGTGGATAAGCAAAAAATACCAATCTGCCCTACCGAAGCAATGTTCAGTTTTTACTTTGCAGTGGTCCAGGATTTATCAGTGCAAAAGTCGCATGTAAGCAAATAAAAGTGGCAAACCCCCTTCAACAAGTCACAAGTGTAAGCAAGGTCAGACCTGGCTTACAAACTTGCCTATGACAGCATTTTCAAAAAGTTGCATACAAAGTTACACGTAAGACTTTTTGTGCAACTTTTTGCACAGCTCCGCTCCCAGTTACCCGCTCACATCTACCACCTGTGTGCAAGGTGTTGGGACTACAACTCCCAGCATGTTCTCACTGTAAGAGCATGCTGGGAGTTGTAGTCCTGCAATAGCTAGCGGGTGGTTGGTAGATGTGAGCGGGTGGTCGGGGAGCGAAGCTGTGCAAAAAGTCGCAGGTGAGACTTTTTGTGGGACTTTTGTTTACTTTCATTTTAACAGGCACGGTGGGACGAGCGAGTAGGAGATGTACAGGAGGGTGACAAGCTTGTCACCCGCCCGCACATCTCCCACCCACGCAACACTACTACAACTCCCAGAATGTCCTTACTGTAAGGACATGCTGGGAATTGTAGTTGTGCAGCACGGGGGAGTGTGTTAGATGGGCGGGCAAATGACAAGCTTGTCACCTGCCCACGCTGCATGACTACTGTAAGGGCATGCTGGGAGTTGTAGTCATGCAGTGGGGGCAGGTGACAAGCTTGTCACTCGCTTGCACATCTCCCCCCCCCCCAGCCCTGCTGCATGACTACAACTCCCATTATGTCCTTACTCTAAGGGCATGCTGGGAGTTTTAGTCATGCGGTGAGGTGTGTGTGTGAAATATGTAGGTAGGTTACAATAAATGTACTAACCTATTTTATTCTCATTGGTTTTTTCAGATCCGTGTATCCTGTGGACTACGACGATGACCATTTTTTTTGTTTGTTCAATGTTAATAAAATGGTTGTGAGGGAGTGATTTTTGGAATAAAAGTTTTTTAACCCCTTAAGGACACATGACGTACTGGAATGTCATGTGTCCGCTCCCAATCTATAATGCGGGGCCACGGCGTGGCCCAGCGTCATAGCGGGTCGGTCCCGGCCTCTAACAATGGCCGCGACCCGTGGCTAATAGCGCGCAGCATTGATCGCTGTGCCGCACGCTATTAACCCTTTAGACGCAAAAGTTGAACGCCGCGTCTAAAGGGTAACTGAAACCATGCCGGTTAGCTCAGTGGGCTGTTCGGGATAGCCACGGCGAAATCGCGGCATCCCGAACAGCTTACAGGACAGCAGGAGGGTCCCTAACTGCCTCCTTGCTGTCTGATCGCCGCATGACTGCTCAGTGCCTGAGATCCAGGCATGAGCAGTCAAGCGGCAGAATCATCGATCACTGGTTTCTTATGAGAAACCAGTGATCAATGATAAAGATCAGTGTGTGCAGTGTTATAGGTCCCTATGGGAGCTATAACACTGCAAAAAAAAAGTGAAAAAAAAAGTGAATAAAGATCATTTAACTCGTTCCCTATTAAAAGTTTGAATCACCCCCCTTTTCCCATAAAAAAAGCCACAGTGTAAATAAAAATAAACATATATGGTATCGCCGCGTGCGGAAATGTCCGAATTATAAAAATATATCATTAATTAAACCACACGGTCAATGGCGTGCGCGCAAAAAAATTCCAAAGTCCAAAATAGTGCATTTTTGGTCACTTTTTATATCATGAAAAAATGAATAAAAAGTCCTATCCAATAAGTCCTATCAATGCAAAAATGGTACCGTTAAAAACTTCAGATCACGGCGCAAAAAATGAGCCCTCATACCGCCCCAAAAAGTTATAGGGGTCAGAAATGACAATTTTAAACGTATTAATTTTCCTGCATGAAGTTATGATTTTTTCCAGAAGTACAACAAAATCAAAACCTATATGAGTAGGGTATCATTTTAACTGTATGGACCTACAGAATAAATATCAGGTGTCATTTTTACCAAAAAATGTACTACGTAGAGACGGAAGCCCCCAAAAGTTACAAAACTGCGTTTTTTTTTCAATTTTGTCGCACAATTATTTTTTTTTCTTTTTCACCGTAGATTTTTGGACACAATGACTCACGTCATTACAAAGTAGAATTGGTGGCGCAAAAAATAAGCCATCATATGGATTTTTAGTTGCTAAATTGAAAGAGATGATTTTTTAAAGGCAAGGAGCAAAAAACGAAAATGCAAAAATGGAAAAAACCCCGGTCCTTAAGGGGTTAAACATGTTCCAGGCTTAGTAGTGGAAGCCGTCTTATAGACAGAATCCATTACTAAGCCAGTAATTAGTGTTAGCACCAAAAACAGGTAGCACTAACCCCCGATTATTACCCCGGTTACCACCACAGGGGTGCTGGGAAGAGCCGCTATCAACAGGCCTGGAGCGTCAAATATTGTGCTCCTGGGCCTAGGCGGTAACAGGCTGGCGTTATTTTGGCTGGGGAGGGCCAGTAATAATGGTCCTCGCCCATTCTGGTAACATCAGGCTGTTGCTGCTTGGTTGGTATTTGGCTGAGAATGAAAATATGGGGAACCCTATGCATTTAAATTTTTTTCATAAATAATTAAAGGGGTACTCTGGTGGAAAACTTTTTTTATTTAAATCAACTGGAGCCAGAAAGTTAAACAGACGTGTAAATGACTTCTATTAAAAAATCTTAATCCTTCAAGTACTCATTAGCTGCTGAATACCACAGAGGAAATTATTTTCTTTTCTATTGTAGCCCAATTTTTTTAATTTTTACAAGGGGTAAAAGGTAAAAAGGCGCCCCAAAACTTGTAATACATTTTTTCTCAAGTAAAGAAATACCTCATATGTGGATGGAAAGTGCTTTGTGGGTGCACTAGAGGGCTCAGAAGGGAAGGGCTTTTGGAGAGCGAATTTTGCTGAAATGGTTTTGGGGGGGGGGGGCATGTCGCCAGAACAGTAAAAAAAAAAAACACATGACACTCTATTTTGGAAACTACACCCATCAAGGAATGTAACAAGGGGTAATTAACAAGGTGATCAATGAACTTTTGTTAAAGTGGGACATAAAAATAAAAAAATATATTTTTCAATAAAATCTGGTGTTACCCCATATTTTTCCTTTTCACAAGGGGTAATAGGAGAAAAAGCCCCCAAAAATGTGTAACCCCAATTCTTCTTAGTATGGAAATACCTCATGTGTGGATATAAAGTGCTCTGCAAACAAACTACAATGCTCAGAAGAGAAGGAGCGCCATTGGGCTTTTGATGAGAGAATTTGGTTGGAATAGAAGTCGGGGGCCACTAGCTTTTTCTAAACTCCCAGCCTGTCAGGACAGTCTATGGCTGTCCGGCAATACTGGGAGTTGTTGTTTTGCAACAGTTGGAGGCTCCGTTTAGTAAACACTGCCTTATGAGAAGTTTTTAATTTTTATTGGGGAGATGTGTAAGGGTATATGTAGTGTTTTACTTTTTATTTTGTGTTAGTGTAGTGTTTTTAGTGTACATTCACATGGGCGGGGGTCACAGTGAGTTCTCTGCTGGTAGTTTGAGCTGCGGCAGAAAATTTTTTGCAGCTCAAACTTGTAGAAGGAAACCCACTGTAAAACCCCGCCCGTGTGAATGTACCCTGTACATTCACGTGGGGGGCCCAAACCTTCAGCTGTTGCAAAACTACAACTCCCAGAATGCACTGACAGACCGTACATGCTGGGAGTTGTAGTTTTGCAACAGCTGTAGGCACACTGGTGGGGAATCACTGAGTTAGGAAACAGACTCTAGCTCAGTGATTCCAACCCGTGTGCCTCCAGCTGTTGCAAAACTACAACTCCCGGCATGTACGGTCTGTCAGTGCATTCTAGGAGTTGTAGTTTTGCAACAGCTGGAGGCACACGGGTTGGAATCACTGAGTAAGGAAAAAGACTCTAGCTCAGTGTCTCCCTACCAGTGTGCCTATAGCTATTGCAAAACTACAACTCCCAGCATGCACTGACAGCCAAAAGGCATGCCAAGAGTTGTAGTTATGCAACAACTGGGGAAGAACAGTTTGGAGACCTCTATGTAGTGGTCTCCAAACTGTAGCCCTCCAGATGTTGCAAAACCACAACTCCAAGCATGCCCAGACTGTCCTGCCATGCTGGGAGTTGTAGTTCGGCAACAATTGAAGGGCCAGATATTGCAGCACTACAACGCCCAGCATGCTGGGAATTGTATCTTTGCATCATCTGGAGGTCTACAGTTAGGAAACCACTTTATAATGGTCTCCAAACTGTGCCCCGCCAGATGTTGAAAAACTACAACTCCCAGCATGCCAAGACTGTCCAGACATGCTGGGAGTTGTAGCTCTGCAACATTTGAAAGGGCCAGATGTTACAGAACGACAACTCCCAGCATGCCTGGATTGTCTGGGCATGCTGAGAGTTGTAGTTTTGCAACATCTGGAAACCACAGTTTGGAGACCACTGCAAACTGTGCAATGAGAAAATAGTAAGAGGCCCGACACTCACCAAATATGCAGCAGAAAGATGAACTTGTATTCACATAAGCAATATGGAAGACTGTCATATCACCTATTGTGAGACATTATGGGCTAAGTCCATCATGTAAGACTCCATTTTGCCTCCAACAAGCCATCTTTATATGACGTGTAAACTGCTTCATTCAAAGATTAGCTTTAAAATACATTAAATGGAGTTACATGATATATGCTGACGCCAATATCCTGCATGTTCCCAATTCTACAATAACAAAATGCCGATAATGAGAAAGTTCCAAAACAATCTAAAGGTTACAGCCAAATCTCATGGTAAATGAGACCAGGTGGCCGCTGACAAAGCCAAAATATGTCACTGTTGTTGACATACTGGTCTAGGTCACACATCTCATTATATCTGTGTGGTCACTGGTAATTTTCCTGTAGATGGGTACTGCATAGCGCCATCTGCAGGGGAATTTGCACAGTGCTGTCAAGGGGGGGGGGGGGGGGGGTCTTCCTCTGTCCTGGGGAGGCCATTCCTTCCCATTGGTTAAGAAGTCCGTACCACGGGGTCTACTTGATTGATAGTAAGAGATCATAAAAGCACCTGGGGGCAGGAAGTAAGGGCAGTTAATGGGAACAGAGGACACCAGAAGATGTCATGAGGTAGTAAGACATCTCCACCCACCTCAAGGGGCGGCACATGCCAAGATGAGGCCCTGAGAGACCGTCCCAGGTACTGCTGTGTGTCATGGATAGATACTCGGTAACTATACCATAGTTTTATGTATCTTCCTCTCTTTGTTTCTATATACAATAGCTACTTTGTACTTGTAACTGGTGACAAGTTAACTTCTTAGATGGTAAGAATCAAAGTTAATATGTGGATGTCATTATGGCAATTGAGATAGCGAATAGATCTATTAAATCTCCTCTTAGAGATTGTAGTATGTTTAGTATATAGCGACCATCCAACTTTCATCTGCAGAGAAAGGGGACATGGCCTTTGCATATCAATGCATCAACATTAGTGCACATTTAGCATAGTTGCCGATCCTTCGCTACTTTATTTGTCATAAAAAATATATATCCATGGAGCTCCTGATAGGAGCTTCTGTCAAATTTAGTACCGGTATATATATATATATACATATATATATATATATATATATATATATATATATATAAAAAAAAAATATATATATATATATATATATATATATATATATATACTGTATCTAAATTGCTGTTCCATTGTGTGGGGTTAGGCAGATGGGCTCGTGTTGACGTTTGTGTTACTTATATCCCTTAATAGTGTTAACGATTGTGTCACTTGTATTTCCTATATCTAAAGAGTAGGGGGGGGGGGGGGGGGTCCGTTCTGTATTCATCTTGGTACAATATTCTCGATGCCATAGATTTGATTTGCTGACCTTGTGGTGGCTGATGTTTGTACAACAGAATCACTTGTAGCTATTGTAATTCTGTAGCCGCTATATAGCTACTATCTGCATGTTCTATACATTTCTCATTTTACATGCTTCATATATGTAGTCATTGTGCTTATATATTAAATAACGCTTTAAATATTGTTCTTTATGTGTCATATTGATTTAAGATACATATATGTATAACCTTTGTCTTTATATACTCATTTTGTTCATAAATCATAACCAATAAATCTGCATAGTTAAAGGGGTACTCCGGTGAAAATCTTTTTTCTTTTAAATCAACTGGTGCCAGAAAGTTAAACATATTTGTAAATTACTTCTATTAAAAAATCTTAATCCTTCCAGTACTTATTAGCTGCTGAATGCTACAGAGGAAATTCCTTTCTTTTTGGAACACTGATGACATCACGAGCACAGTGCTCTCTGCTGACATCTCTGTCCATTTTAGTAATTGTGCATAGCAGATGTATGCTAAGGGCAGCTTGGTGGCTTAGTGATTAGCACTGCTGCCTTGCAGTGCTGGGGCCTTGGGCTCAAATCCCACTAAGGACAACAATAAATAAATAAAGACTTATTATTATAATAATGTCAGCAGAGAGCACTGTGCTCGTGATGTCATCAGAGAGCATTCCAAAAAGAAAAGAATTTCCTCTGTAGCATTCAGCAGCTAATAGGTACAGGAAGGATTAAGATTTTTTAATAGAAGTAATGTAAAAATCTGTTTAACTTTCCGGAGCCAGTTGATTTCACAGAAAAAAGGTTTTCACCGGAGTACCCCTTTAATAATACCTGTGTGTTCTTTCATGATATTGCAAAACATACCGCCATAGCGTAAATCAACGAGCTTTTAAATATTCTGGGTAGATAGTCAGGCCCAGAGATATGAATTGCATATAGATATTTTAGCAGTTCATAAGATCACATATATTAAATTACTGGTGACTGCAGGTCATGATGTCCCAATGACGTAATGACCGCCCACCATAGCGGGATAGACACAACATTCATATGGGGGTCATCCTGTGGGGGGAACTAATCCTATGTATGGGAGTTGCCCACAGGGATGATTGACATATGAATAGTGGTCTCACCGTGCATAATCTCTTCCACAAATTTAAGGAGGTCCGCACGTGGGTCACCATCGTGTGTGATCAATCAGACTGACATATTTGGTAGGTCCTACCAAGATCAGATAATACTGACATCATTTGGTAGGTCCCACCGTAGATCAGAACAATAATACTGACATTATGTAAATAAAAGTTCGCCCTTCTGCAGCATATTTGGTGAGTGCCGGGTCTCTTACTATTTTCTCAATGGTTTATTCTCAGGGCTGTGTTTTTGGCTTAAAGGGGTACTCCGGTGGAAAACTTTTTTTATTTTTATTTAAATCAACTGGTGCCAGAAAGTTAAACAGATTTGTAAATTACTTCAATTAAAAAATCTTAATCTTTCCAGTACTTATTAGATGATGAACACTACAGAGGAAAATATTTTCTTTTTGGAACACAGAGCTCTCTGCTGAATCATGACCACAGTGCTCTCTGCTGACCTCTCTGTCCATTTTAAGAACTGTTCCAGAGTAGGAGAAAATCCCCATAGCAAACATATGCTGCTCTTGACAGTTCCTAAAATGGACAGAGATGTCAGCAGAGAGCACTGTACTCGTAATGTCAGCAGAGAGCTCTGTGTTCCAAAAAGTTAAGAATTTCCTCTGTAGTATTCAGCAGCTAATAAGTACTGGAAGGATTAAGATTTTTTAATAGAAGTAATTTACAAATCTGTTTAACTTTCTGGCACCAGTTGATTTAAAAAAAAAAGTACCCCTTTAACCCTAAAAAATCTCTGCCACTTTCTTTACTTTCAGTTAACTGCTGATCATAAATAAAACATCCCAATATACAAAGAATCATGTCACAACATAACAATAATAATTGGTGCAGACAATGGCCCTTATTTACTAAGAGTGTTGTGTAGGTTTCTTTGTGGATTTTAATTCCCTACAATTTATTTTCCATGGTATTTACTAAGGTTTCCCTACATTTTCCACTTTCCCTACACTTTGCTTTTTTTTCCCACATGCTCTGATCTGTAGGGTTTTCCTCAGCTCAAATCCACCATATATTATGTGGAAACCTTAGTAAATATGTAGATTTTTTGTGAAAATGTCGCGGCAACACCCATTTTTGGAGACCACGCCCCTTTTTCAGCCAGTTACGCCCCTTTTTCGGGTTATCTTAGCAAAATGGAGAGTTAGTCGTGGTTTTTCCAATTCTAGAATCTGGCGCAGACAGAATTTCTGGCGCAATGCGACAGAATCTGGCGCACAACCCGACAAAACATGTCGGGTTTGCAATAGTAGATGAGGGCCAGTATTTCAGAAATGCCGCACTTGTCATATGTGTACCATATTTATAGCAGATTAACCTGTTACTGTTTTCCTCAAATTCTAAGTTTTCAGTTTTTCTGAAAAAAAAAAAAATGTCAGGTGGGAAATTGCACATTTCTATGTAGAATCAAATTCTTCATATATTTTGCACTGTATGTGTGGTACAAGGTTAATTATAAGTCACATCTGTCAGACTTACAGCAAAATTCTTTTTAACACATTTACATGTTACTCCTTCAAGGGGTACTCCGCCCCTAGACATCTTATCTCCTATCCAAAGGATAGGGGATGAGATGTCAGATCGTCGGGGTCCCGCTGCTGGTTAGTGTTGAGCGGCATAGGCCATATTCGAATTCGCGAATATTCGCGAATATATGGACGAATATTCGTCATATATTCGCGAATATTCGCATATTCGTTATCTCCTCGTTTTATTTTCGCATATGCGAAAATTCGCCTATGCGAAAATTAACATATGTGAAAATTTGCATATACAAAATTAGCATACGCGAAAATTCGCATGTGCTAATTTTCGCATATGCGAATTTTCGCACGGCAGTCTCACACAGTAGTATTACAGCCTTCTTTACACCACACAAGCTGGAAGCAGAGAGGGATTATCACTGTGATGTGTACTGTGAAGAAAAAAAAAAAAAATAAAAAATATTCGTAATTACGAATATATAGCGCTATATTCGCGAAATTCGCGAATTCGCGAATATGCGAAATTCGCGAATAATATTCAAATTGCGAATATTCGCGAGCAACACTACTGCTGGTGACCCCGGGGATCGCTGCTGCAGCACCCCGCTATCATTACTGCGCAGAGCGAGATCACTCTGCACGTAATGATGGGGGCGATACAGGGGCTGGAGCATCGTTACGTCATTGCTCCGCCCTTCGTGACATCACGGCCCGCCCCCGTCAATACAAGTCTATGGTAGGGGGCGTGGCGGTCGTCATGCCCCGCCATAGACTTGCATTAAGGGGATGGGCCATGATGTCATGAGGGGCGGAGCCATGACGTCACGCTGCTCCGGCCCCTGTATCGCCTGTCATAACGCACAGAGCGAACTCGCTCTGTGCAGTAATGATGGCGGGGTGCCGCAGCGGCAATCCCCGGGGTCCCAAGCAGTGGAAATAACATCTTATCCCCTATCCTTTGGATAGGGGATAAGATGCCAGGGGCGGAGTACCCCTTTAAGTTTGTTGCTCTGTGTGGGATTTTTATTGGTGGGCGCTTGTCATCATATGATAAGAATTTCTAGGCGAAAGCAAGGGGGAAGTAAGGGAAGGGGGCACAAACGCATAGGGGTTACTGTATAAGGGTCAATAGAGCGATTCAATGGCTGAGGCAGACAGCAAATATATAAATTGGGCGCTCCAATTCTACCAGGTAAAGCATAGCAATATAGAAGAAGAAATGTAGAAGGGCACTGACCAAAATGAAAGTCTTCAAAATCCTCATGCTGTCATTCGGAACCACGGTTCCCGCGGTTCCGAATAACAGCATGAGGATTTAGAAGACTCCCATCCTGGTCAGTGCCCTTCTATTTTAATCTTTTTTATTTGGATATGATAAGACTTTACTATTCTCGTGAATATGAAAAAATTTTGTGAAATTTGTCAGCAAAAACAATGGTATAAGGCTAGGATTCCACTTGTTTTTTTTTTGTTTTATTTTGCAAAAACACCCCCCAAAAATGCCAATTCTGCCCCACAGCTTTTTTTTTTTTTGTGAAAAACACAGCAGCCAGATGGTAGCTGCCAGCCTATGGAGAATTGCAAAATGCAAAATCCACTTGGCGTTCTACATTTTGCGTGTTTTTTTTTTTTCTTTTTTTTTTTTTATTCCTTTTATTTTTTTTTTTTGGGGGGTGGGCTCCCTGGCAATTTTTGAAAAACGACCTCATGTTGAGACTTAATAGTTTTTCTGGGAAAATCTTGGCATTTTTCTCCCATAGAAGTTAATGGGAGTGAAAAAACTTAAAAAAAAAAAACTTAAAAAAAAAAAAAGCCCTGTGGGTTTTAACATTGGTGTTTTTGCTAGTTTTTTATTTATTTATTTTTTTGGTACCCAACAAAATTCGTAAAAAAAATACGCCTGCAGGAGGGAAACTGCCAAAGGGGCCAAAAATGCAATTTCTAAAAAACCCTACAAAAAAAAAAAAAAAAAACACAAAAATGCAGGAAAAATCTGTGGCAGTTTTTCTAGTGTTTTTTCTCTGGCGATTTTTTCACGTGTAAAAAAAAAAAAAAAAAAAAAATTGCCTAAAACTGCCTCCAAATACATTGTGACGTCAATGAACTTAATATTCCCCGAGAATAGTTATCTCTATACTTAAAGGGAAACAAATGCCTTATTGAAGATCTTCTCATTACTTTGATCCAGTAGTTATCACTGAATGCTTTGATCATTCATTATTACTCTGTTTGTAAACATCCCCTGTCATTATTCACAGCCATTCACAAGCCCCTTGTTACACCACTAAATGTTTACACACATGCTTTAGTATTACAAATGATTCATTCACAATGATTTTATATAAGATCTCTGGGTCACTACTGTTTTACTGTTCTATGCAACCTCTACACAGTACACAGCCCCAATGCAATCTGCTCCAGGCTCCTCCAACCGTGTGCATTTTTTTATTTATCAGTATATCATCACATCATTCCTGTTTCTGATGTCAGGTAAAGATATATATATGTTTGTTTGTTTTTTGTTGTATTCCATATGATTTCATTATAACAGATATTGTGGCTTGTACACTTGATATTGTATCATGGACGTAGACCAAACCCAGATGCTTTGAAAATATTTCCACAATCGGTGCCTTACAGAGGAACCACGCAGTAAACCAATGGATGCCTTGTGCATGCATACTGCCTCAATGTACACATCTATGTAGAATGCAATGTGAAGAAGTCTCTAATGTAAATTAAAGGGGTACTCTGCTGCTAAACACCTTATCCCCTATTCAAACTGCTGGGACTCCTTCCCCCCACGTGCGATCTCCAGGACGGTGACCGTGGTGTTCAGAACACGGATACTTGGAACTTCCGTGTTTGTGAGGTTGCGCCACGGCCCCTCCATTCATGTCTATGGGGGGGGAGGTATGATGGCTAGTACATAGCCATCACACCTCCTCCCATAGACATGAAGTGGCATGATGGCTGTGGTTGCCCGTAATCCAGCACAGAGTGGAGTTCATTCCATGCACCGCCACCAGATGACAGGGGTGCAGCACCGTAGATTGCAGGGGACCCCCGTGATCAGACATCTTATCCCCTATCTTTTGGATAGGGGATAAGATTTTTAGGAGAGGAGTACCTATTTAACTTGTTGGGGATGAAGGGCGTACCTGTACGCCCTTCGCCCACTCCCTTTCTATAACGCGTTGCCACGGCGTGGCCCCGCGTCATAGCAGGTCGGGCCTGGCCTCTAATAACGGCAAGGACCTGTGGCACTGGTTGCAGTGCTGCGCGCTATTAACCCATTAGACACGGCGTTCAAAGTTGATCGCTGCATCTAAAGTGAAACTAAACTGCTGCCGGTTAGCTCAGGGGGCTGTTCGGGATCACTGTGGCGAAATCGCGGTGTCCCGAACAGCTGTAGGACACTGTGCATGAGCAGTCAAGCAGCAGAATCATTGATCTGTGTTATCCTATGGGATAACAAAGATCAATGTAAAAGATCAGTGTGTGCAGTGTTATAGCCCCCTGTGGGAGCTATAACATTGCAAAAAAAAAGTGAAGAAAAAAGTTAATAAAGATCATTTAACCCCTTCCCTAATAAAAGTTTGAATCACCCCCCTTTTCCCATTAAAAAAAAAACAGTGTAAATAAACATAAACATATATGGTATCACCGCGTGTGGAAATGTCCAAATTATAAAAATATATTGTTAATTAAACCGCATGGTAAATGGCGTACGCGCAAATAAATTCCAAAGTCCAAAATAGCGTATTTCTGTCACTTTTATATCATGAAAAAATGAATAAAAAGCGATCAAAAAATCCGATCAATACAAAAATGGTACATCTAAAAACTTCAGATCACGGCTCAAAAAATGAGCCCTAATACCGCCCCATACACGGAAAAATAAAAAAGTTATAGGGGTCAGAATATGACAATTTTAAACGTATACATTTTCCTGCATGTAGCTATGATTTTTTCCAAAAGTACGACAAAATCAAACCTACATAAGTAGGGTATCATTTTAATCGTATGGACCGACAGAATAAAGATAAGATGTAATTTTTACCAAAAATGTACTGCGTAGAAACAGAACACCCCAAAAATTACAAAATTGCGTTTTTTCATCAATTTTGTCACACAAAGATTTTTTTTCTGCTTCGCCGTTGGTTTTTGGGTAAAATGGCTGATGTCATTACAAAGTAGAGTTAGTGGCACAAAAAATAAGACATCATATGGATTTTTAGGTGCAAAATTGAAAAGGTTATGATTTTTAAAATGTAAGAAGGAAAAAACTAAAGTGCAAAAACGGAAAAACCCTCTGTCCCTAAGGGGTTAAAGGTATATTCATTTGTGCCAGATGTTGTGCATAAATGTCTGTGACTTTCCTATTCATCTGAACGGTGCTTACAGAAATTTATGTGAGGCTCAATAATATAATTTTTTCTACAAGCAAAATAGGCCTCACATGTTCAAGCTTATTTTCGATCTTGCAATTTTCAAGTATTCTGAAGCATTTACAGGCCACAAATGCAAAAACAATGATCAAAAAAAAATTTCGGACATAAAATGGCCTTAAACAAATACCACATACTTATTTATGCTATAATGTTATTGGCCACATTTATAAAAAATTTTAAAAAAATGCAATTTTGCAGACTCAACAAACTTATTGGACACATACTTTCAGAACATTTGTTTCTTAATATTTCTATATATTTCTTTATTCTTCGGCACATGTAATACAGACCTCATGATCACTTTCTATTGTTTGCCATCACTAACAGCTTGAATCAGTTGGCATTTCTATCCCTTTTAGCCCCACGTACTTTATGTGGAGAATAGAGAAGTCTTTTGGCCTCCTCAGGAGCCATGGTCTTGGTGTGACTGCCTCTACTGCACCCTCCTCTAGCTACAACAATGACCACCATTTTCTCCCTGTGATCTATTTAAAAATTATTAAATAGGGAAACCAGACACTGCTTAATATTTTGGTTCTTTACAAGGAACAGAAAATAAAATAACAAAATGAATGAAATTTCCCACTGTGTGAGAGATTGGTTTCATGTGAATTAGCGATAAAATTGCTATTACAGGGTGACACATATTTGTAGATATCAATGAAGCTTCAAAGCCCTGACTATGAAATGTGCGAGTTAAAGAGGTAAGTAAACAACCCATTTCTTTTACAGTCTTATAAACTTTTTTGTTATTGTTGTTTTTACCTCTTTTAGGCCCCTTTCACACTACATAATTACTCCGTTTTCGAAATTCCATCAGAAAATCGGCAATAAAATGGCAGAAAAAATTCCTTTATGGGCGTTAGAAATTCCCATTATAGTCTATGGGATTTTTCTAATAGCAGTTTTAAAAAGGTACTACCGTGCTGACCTGATCTAAAGGATAGGGGATAAGTTGCCTGATCGCGCGGGGTCCCACCGCTGGGGACCCCCGTGATCTCACACGCAGCACCTCGCTCTCATCATGCCCCGGAGCGAACAGCCGGGTCTGATGACAGGGTCGGTGATCGCGATGTCACAGCTCCGGCCCCCTGTGATGTCACGCTCCGCCCCCTCATTGCAAGTCTATGGCAGGGGCATGACAGCTGTCTCACGGCTCCGCCCCCATGTGACATCACAATACTCCCCGTGATCGGCAGTCATCAGACCTGGAGCAATGTTCGCTCCGGGGCCTGATGAGAGCGGGGTGCTGTGTGCGAGATCGCGGGGGTCCCCAGCGGCGGAACCCTGCACGATCAGGCAACTTATCCCCTATCCTTTAGGTAGGGGATAAGTTGTCAGCACGGCAGTACCCCTTTAACCCGTTATAGCCCTTTATTAATAACGGCCGTTATTTTGTGACGGAAGATAGTAACGGGAGAAATAGTGCATGAACTACAATCGCAATATAATGGCCGTTATTAATAATGGGCTATAACGGGTTAAAACGGCTATTAGAAAAATCCCATAGACTATAATGGGAATTTCTAACGGCAGTATAGGATTTTGTAACTGCCGATTTCAGCTGATATTCAGACGGAACTTCGTACGGGTCTTTAAAACAGAGTCATTTTGTAGTATGAAAGAAGCCTTAGTTGATTGATGTCTGGTTCCTTCAACATTTGTACCTGTGCATTTGGAAAGCATTGGATGACACAAAGGACTCCATAAAGCAAGCATGTAAACATAGGTCAGCTGTAAAAATAGTTTCAGCGTGTGCCCAACTTCCTGCAAGGAACGTCTGTTTGTGATTACAATACAAATCAATGCAATGCTGCATTCCAGGGCAGAAACTACAAAGACCAGTCATTTCAGTCTCAAGGTGACTTCTTATTGCAGTGACACATACACAGATGTTTATACCAGGCCCATGAAAAGAAAGACCCATCTTAAAAAGGAATTTATTCAACGAATGACAAACAAAACTGAAATATGTCGCAATCTAGTAAAGTTTCTTAGCCTGCTTTGCCTAGAGGATCACAGCTGTGGGAGCTATTGAGAACCTTCGGGGAACACAACATATTGGCATCTGCCATTACCTCTTCCCTCTCTTTTCTGGTGGAAGAAATAGGTCTCCTGTTTTGCTGTTAGCATTTTCCACTAGCAATTAATTAGAAAGGCGTATTATGAAGCACATATGCCAGGGAGTTTTGAGATTTCTGGTACAAAACACATTACTGGCAAAGCAACATAGATTTACTGCCATGAAGGAATTATACAAGCATTTTAAATTGGGAAATTATAAAAGTGTAAGATGTCACTAATTAAGAAATGTTGTGCCAAGTCAGATCGCTGGATGGTTCAGGGTATTGCTCACTGCACTTAGGATTCAGAAAACCATTCAACCTTTTTTTTACACTGTATATTTAATCACTGCCCTTATATTTATGCATTCATTACGAGTGCAAGGAAATTCTGTTATCAGCCTAATACGTTTTTATATATATATATATATATATATATATATATATATATATATATATAGATGCAAATCAAAAATGTTGCAGTGTCTTGTAATACCTTTTTTTATTGGACTAACAGAATCTGCATCTGCATCACTGGACTAATACTGCTACTCAAATTTACTACATTATGGAGTATACCGCATATAGCCCCCTAAAAAATGTTGTTAGTCCAATTAAAAAGGTATTGCAAGATACTGCAACATTTTTTGATTTGCATCTGCATCACTGGACTAATAAGGCTACTCAAATTTACTATATATATGTGTACCATCCAGGGTGACAAGATTTTTTCCTGATGATATCGTTATATTTTTATAATAATTAGAACTTTACTGTTTTATTATGACATTATCTATTTTAACAACATATTCAACTAATATAAAATGTTTCTGGAATCAGAGGTGCAGACCCTTCTCTGGGCTCTCAGGCAGAGCAAGACACAAAGATTGAGCTACGCAATAGTGCAACACTAGTGGGTGTGCTCATGAAACTAAAGGGTGCAGCTATCCTATCAAAGCAGACATTCTAGGGCAGGGGTGTACCTAGAGCATTTTGCACCCGGGGCACCCACATACACACACATGCACCCCCTTAATTACACCCCCTCGCTCCCTCTTTATTACAACCCCTCCCTCCCCCCCTTAATTCCACCCCCTCCTCCCACCCCCCACTTAATTAAACCCCTTCCCTCCCCTCCCCCCAGGGGCAGACTGACAACACTCAGGGCCCCCGGACAAAAAAAAAAGGCAAGGGCCCCTGCTAGTCTCTGCAGCTCGTCAATCTTTTGCCACGCCCCTATTCCACCCAAATCCCACACACAATAAACAAAAATGTATATATGTAAGAAATACTTTAAGGGAGGTAAATTTTCATGACCAATAATACTGGTATACAAGGGGTAAATATATACCACGGCACAATAACTGGATAATACCACCATACTGTACTGAATAAAACCACTATACACAGACCAGTATAATATAAAGGATCTGTATAAGTGATTATATACAGGACCATATGGCGGTAGATATCAGCTGTACACAGGATGTGTATACCATATAAGTGATTACAGTTACATTTTGGGACTCACAATTACGTTTTTTCTGATCAGCAGCGTCCTCTTTCCTTTTCTTCTCCATCCAGATAAGACCGCCATGTGGATCTCTTAACATCTGCAGGAAAAACATGTCAGACTCTGCATTTTTTCAGTGCCCTCCCCTCCTCTACACAATCTTTCCATCTATAGGCCCACAAACTGTAATAATGCCCTCCTTGGTGTCCTGCACAGTATGATGTCTGAGGAAGAGGACGGAGCGTCCTTGAAACGCGTTACATTTAAAAAATAAATATCTTTACTATTTACCTTGGTTGTGGACAGCCCTGAAATATCCCTATTACCTGTGCACCAAAAAGTGCACAACCTTCACTGCACAGTAAAGGGGCAAGTAGATAGGTAGCCAGGTAACCCCCTCTTTCCCATAGGTATATGCAGAGCTACGCTACACCCCCCCTCTTTCCCATAGGTATATGCAGAGTTACACCCCCCTCTTTCCCATAGGTATATGCAGTTACCCCCCCACCCCCTCTTTCCCATAGGTATATGCAGAGTTACCCCCCACCCCCTCTTTCCCATAGGTATATGCAGAGCTACACCCCCCTCTTTCCCATAGGTATATGCAGTGCTATGCTACACACACACCCTCTTTCCCATAGGTATATGAAGAGTTAAAACCCTCCCCCTCTTTCCCATAGGTATATTCAGAGCTACACCCCCCTCCTTCCCCATAGGTATATGCAGAGCTACACACCCCCTTCCTCATAGGTATATGCAGAGCTACACCCCCCCTTCCCCATAGGTATATGCAGAGCTAAACCCCCCTTCCCCATAGGTATATGCAGAGCCACACCCCCCTTCCTTATAGGTAAATGCAGAGCTACACCACCTTCCCCATAGGTATATGCAGAGCTACACCCCCCTTCCCATAGGTATATGCAGAGCTACACCCCCCCTCCCCCCCTCTTCCCCATAGGTATAAGCAGGGTTAAAAAGTTTTAAAAAAGGATGCTCACCTGATATCCCACGCAGCGATCTCCTCAGCAGCAGGGCCCGCGTCTTCTCCCCTCCACAGTACAGGCGCCGATGAGTGACGTCATCGCCGCCTGTACTGCATGCTGCGTGGGGGTGGAGGTCACGTCTGTGTAAGCTGCAGATGCGGATCAGACAGAGGGGACGCCTTCTCCTGTATGTGCATGTTATCCCAGATTCTCAGTAGTAGCGGCGGCGGGTCAGTCCGCCCCTGGCACCCCCCTTGTGAGTGGCACCCGGGGACGCCCCCCCCCCCCACCCCCTGTGCCAGAAAGTTAAACAGATTTGTAAATTACTTCTATTAAAAAACCTTAATCCTTCCAGTACTTATCAACTACTGTATGCTACAGAGGAATTTCTTTTCTTTATGATTTTTTTTCTGTCTGACCACAGTGCTCTCTGCTGAACTGTATAGAGCCGGATAGGTTTGCTATGGGGATTTGCTCCTGCTCTGGACAGTTCCTGACATGGACAGAGGTGTCAGCAGAGAGCACTGTGGTGAAATTGAAACTGTAGCATACAGCAGCTGGTAAGTACTGGAAGGATTAAGATTGTTTAATAATAGTAATTTACAAATCTGTTTAACATTCTTGCACCAGTTGATTAAAAAAAAATGTACCCATTTAAATGAGTGAAAAAAGTGAAATAAAAGCTTTATTCCACCATAATGTGTAGAGCAATGTTTTGATTCTCTCCAGAGTCTTTTTCAAGCTTGAAAACTTTAGAGAGAGAGAGAGAGTAAAAACGTTGCTGTAAACATTAGAGTGCTGCATTGACCTTTGGTGTTTTTGTAATGAGAATACCAGATCAATGGCACAATGCAAAGCTAAAAGTAAAGATGCTAAATAATTATTATTACAAGAAGAATACAACTATTTACTAAATCAGAAAGGTCAGAAAGACAGGTTGTATTACTATTATATACAGTCTATGGTTACATCAATTCCTAAATGTGTTTATCAGCAGTTGCCCAGATTGTATACTTGCAAAGTGGCCTCATCACAGTGATGTGTTTTGTATCTTTATCCTACAATGTGGGTCTCATAAGGAGGATGTAGGGAGGTGTGAAAGGGGAGGCAGGGAAGCAGAGGAGGAAGGGACAGAATGAAGAGATAATTGCAACAGTATATAAGTGGAATGGCATCCGCTACATAGATAAAGACAATGTTGTGTTTGTTCATTTGGGATAAAGATAAAAAAGGACCATTAGCGCTGGTTGTGTAACATCTGTTTTTTCAAGGGTGGCATGGACTGAAGTAATATATATTGTGCCAGTGAATTTCATTTAGTACTTTTTAATTTTGAAATACTTGTAATGTTATACTGATAAACTCTTAAATTGTTAATAAATAGAGAAATATTTTATGTGTAAATGGCAATATAAAAATATGGACCGTCTCTCAGGCCTTATCCTGCCTTTGGACTTATTATGCCCTAAAATTGCCAGCTGTGAAATGATTCAACCCCTGATGTGAGGGGCTTTTTATCAGATACATTATTTTACAAATACATGTCCAATATGGCTCAGGAAAAAGTCTGTAAATACACTTTCCTCCGGGCTCAAGTCCTGCAGGAACTCATGGGAACGGAGTTCCTGCACTTTTTCCACAGGAGGAACGCAGTTCCCATTAGCAGGAGTCCTGCAGGACCAGCCCTTAAATGGGTACTCTGCCCCTAGACATCTTATCCCCTATCCAAAGTATAGGGGATAAGATGTCAGATTGTGGGTGTCCTGCTGCTGGGAACCCCCGCGATCTTGGCTGTAGCCCCCCAGACATCCGGTGCCGGATGACTGGTGATGCGGGGCGGAGGCTTGTGACGTCACAGTAATGCCCCCTCAATGCAAGTCTATGGGAGGGGGCGTGATGGCCATCACGCCCCCTCCCATAGACTTGCATTGAGGGGCCATGACTGTGACATCACGAGCCTCCGGCGCTGCACCCAACGCTCTAAACAAACGCCGGGTGCAGCAGGGAGAACATGGGGGTCCCCAGTGTTGGGACCCCCGAGATCAGACATCTTATCCCCTATCCTTTGGATAGGGTATAAGATGTCTAGTACCCCTTTAAGTGGAAATTTTGGGTGAGTTCCCACACTTTTTTTCCCAGGACTTGACCCCTGACTTTCCTCCTATGTAATACTGCGTAAACCACAAGGAAGAGACACCTAACTGTAGACAGCTGTTTCAGTGTTCTTGCCTTTTTATCCGTTCATGTACTAGGGGGCTTGAGATTTGTCTTAGATACAACACAGGGGGATACTGTCTCACATTGAAGAAAGTAGAAGTATACAGACTTAGGACCCTTAGGACAGGGTGATACACAGGATAAAAAGCAACTAGAGAATTGGGCCCATTGGTCTTCCGACTAATAAATGTTTGTTAGATGGCTAAATGAATAGTTTTATCCTCGTTCGTTGCCCGTACAATGCACTGTGTAATAAGGGATGTGCATACGATGAATGATATCAGTAAAGGGCCACATGTACGATCCATTTAACATTTGTGAGGCCCTGCTCGCTCAATAACTAAGCCATGTAATGTGCTTGTTAAATAAGTTCTAATCTAGAAGGCAGGGGTCAGGCTGTGTTATACAGCCCTTATTTTGTAAGCATTGTCCCATGGGAATTTACTTTCCTCCAGAGGGAAAAAAAACTTTCTCATACTAGCCAAACCAGAGTCTACTCCAAAAGTATCACCTACTCTATCTGTATACAGCTGGCCCAATAAAAGTAAGTATTCCACTTTATCTGCACCTAAGGCATCCCTCTAGCCAACCAGTATCCTGTTCTGTAGTGATAAAAGAGAAGAATCCTAAAACAGCCCCTCATTGCAATTAAAGGGGTACTCTGCTGAACAGCATTTGGAACAAACTGGACCGAACGCTGGAGCCGCCACCGGGAGCTCATGACATCATAGCCCCGCCCCATCACACTGTCCCCTCAATGCAAGTCTTTGGGAGGGGGCGTGATGGATGTCACGCCCCCTCTCAAAGACTTGCATTGAGAGGGCGGGAAGTGACATCATGAGTGGGCGGGGCTATGATGTCACGAGCTCCCGGCTCCAGCGTTCGGAACAGTTTGTTCCAAATGCTGAGCAGCGGAATACCCCTTTAATATCACATCAATGGTACTTGTACATGGGGCTGCAATGGGGAGTGGATGTACTTAAAAAACTGTATTAATTTACCCTAAACTTACCCTCTGACGCATTAAACTACACATGACCCTTTTGCTTATCACCTAATAATAGTTGTGATGGTTTGAAACTTTATCTGGTGGGGGGGGGGGGAGCAAAAACTAATTGGCAAATAAAGTGTTATAGTTATTAAACTTATACATTCTAAAAATCCCTTTACTATATCTGTAATGAACACCCATCTGGTAATGAAGGAGTTAGACAATAATATATATCCTCTCCATCTTCCTTATTTTTGGCCTATATTACATCACCATAATTAAGAAAAATTGTCATAATATTTTGCAGGATTTTGTTCTCTTAAAAATGATGGATTTCAGAGGAAAAGTCATAACACCATGCATACTATCGATGTCCATGTGACTGTGTCATTGGAACTTGCACATCCTAAACTTTATTTGTTTATATATCCTGTGTAGATATTTGCCTTTTGTTTCCATTAATTGAATAGGTCATGGGAAGCTCTTCTCTTCAGAAGACCCGGATGGTCAGAATCTTAGTCAGCATCACGTATTATGGCTATAAAGATTAATTCCCAATATTCTGGATATTATCTGTGATATTCAAGGATATAAAAGGATATAAGGATATAAATGACAAGATATAACACTGTTCAATTCGATCATATTACTAAATAAACTTTACTGCTGTTACAGCAACTGTACTAGGTGTTTGTACATAGTTTTCATACATAGTTTTAAATTCCAAAAATATTTATTTGATTATCATTTTATAGGCTTTTTATATTGCTACAAAGAAACTATAAGGACAATGTATTAACCCTAACACTTAAATGGGTACTCTGGTGAAAAACTTTCTTTTTTAAATCAACTGGTGCCAGAAAGTTAAACAGATTTGTAAATTACTTCTATTAAAAAATCTTAATCCTTCCTGTACTTATTAGCTGCTGAATACTACAGTGGAAATTATTTTCGTTTTGAAACACAGAGCTGTCTGCTGACATCATGAGCACAGTGCTCTCTGCTGACATCTCTGTCCATTTTAGGAACTGTCCATAACAGCATATGTTTGCTATGGGGATTTCCTTTTACTCTGGACAGTTCCTAAAATGGACAGAGATGTCAGCAGAGAGCACTGTGCTCATGATGTCAGCAGACAGCTCTGTGTTTCAAACGGAAAATAATTTCCACTGTAGTATTCAGCAGCTAATAAGTACAGGAAGGATTAAGATTTTTTAATAGAAGTAATTTACAAATCTGTTTAACTTTCTGGCACCAGGTGATTTAAAAAAAAAAAAAAAAGTTTTTCACCGGAGTACCCCTTTAAAGCACCAGATTCCTCAGCAAAAAACACAATATGCTGGTGAAGGGAATGTCAGGGCAAATTTGGAAGTAGTGTAACATAATTTTGGAAATAGGTTTGAATGTCAAATTTTTGTTAATGTATTTAGGCCAAAAAACATAAATACAAATTTACTCTTTATCAAACAGTGGCAGGAATGGTTGTCAGGGACCGCTATATATTCCCAAGGTGCCTGCCGTTTGTGGATATCAGCTTTCAGGAAGCTCATATCCCATCCAGGGAAAGCTGGGGAAGATATGTGGAATCCAGGACGCGACTTATCTTGCTAGGGCCTTTAAATATGACTGGCTAAATCTAACTATTCCATCAACATTAAACTATTTGTTGGTCCTGTCCTTAAGTGGTTTGTTTCCGTTCTAGAATTGATGTCATCATACACACACTTGTTAATGTCTGCTGTGACCCCTGGGTCACACTTCTACACCAAAAGACCTTTGCCCTCACATGCACCCAATTTTGCCTTTTTGCATTTTATTGTTAGCTAAGCAAACCATTGCACACTCAGAGAAAAAACTGGAAGTGAAATCTAGAATGGATGTATTTTTTGAAATGAAAAGCTATCTAATATATTATTAGATACATATTATACATTTCTACATTTCTAAAACTAGAAGCACTGTGTTGTCTATGCTGATCCACATCTATCCTTTCCTCAAATAGCGCAGGATTAAATATCTTATTGCATTTGCTTTCTTTCAGAAGAGCTCTACTCACTCACTCTGGTATCCACCCCCTGCCCCCGCACCCTTTTCATTTTGTTTTCCTTATGTATATGTTCTGTCCTTGTCTCCCCTGTATGTATGTTCTCTCAGACACCCTACAGTACAACATAATGCTGTCTCAAAATGTAGTCATGGTCATGTATTTAAACTGTTATTTTCTACAGTGAACCCTTTCTGAAAGCCCACATCTTAAAAAGAACACCCCCTTACCAAAGTAAATATTACTGTAGGGAAAAAAGTATTTAGTCAATTGTGCAAGTTCTCCCACTTAAAAAGATGAGAGAGGCCTGTAGTTTTCCTCATAGGTATACCTCAACTATGAGAGACAGAATGGGGGGAAGAATACAGGAGATTACATTGTAGGATTTCTAATTAATTAATTGGTAAATTCCTCGGTAAAATAAGTATTTGGTCACCTATAAGTAAGATTTCTGGCTCTCACAGACCTGTAACTTCTTCTTTAAGAGTCTCCTCTGTCCTCCACTCGTTACCTGTATTAATGGCACCTGTTTGAACTTGTTCTCAGTATAAAAGACACCAGTCCACAACCTCAAACAGTCACACTCCAAACTCCACTATGGCCAAAACCAAAGAGCTGTTGAAGGACACCAGAAACAAAACTGTAGACCTGCACCAGGCTGGGAAGACTGAATCTGCAATAGGCAAGCAGCTTGGTGTGAAGAAATTAACTGTGGGAGCAATTATTAGAAAATGGAAGACAGACAAGACCACTGATAATCTCCCTCGATCTGGGGCTCCACGCAAGATCTCACCCCGTGGTGTCAAAATGATCACAAGAATGCAAAAACTAGATATAGTTCAGTTGGCACTGCCACTTGGTGCAATATAGAAGACACCAGTATGCTGCTATGCAGATTAGCTACTCAAGGATCCTCTTCTGCATGGGTGCTCATCCAGGATATTAGAGGCTATCATCAAAAGAAAGAGACCGGAGGCACTCAATGCTGCTGCAGGTGATTTATTCTAAGTCAGGTTCACAGGTAAATGCTCACTCAATGAATCGTTTTGCGCAACTGCGCTTAATCAATGACCATCCAGTGGTCATTGATTAAGCGCAGGTGCGCAAAATGATTCATCGACTGAGCATGTGAACCTGACAGAATAAATCACCCACAGTAGCATTGAGTGCCTCCGGTCTCTTTCTTTTGATGATCACAAGAATGGTTATCAAGAAACCAAGAACAACACGGGGGAGCCTAGTGAATGACCTGCAGAGAGCTGGGACCAAAGTAACAAAGGCTACCATCAGTAACACACTATGCCACTAGGGATTCAAACCATGCAGTGCCAGATGTTTTCCCCTGCCTAAGCCAGTACATATCCGGGCCCATCTGAAGTTTTCTAGAGAGCATTTGGATGATCGGAAGAGGATTGGGAGACTGTCAGATGGTCAGATGAAACCAAAGTAGAACTTTTTGGTAAAAACTCAACTCGTGTTTGGAGGAGAAAGAATGCTCAGTTGCATCCAAAGAAAACCATACCTACTGTGAAGCATGGGGTGGAAACATCATGCTTTGGGCTGTTTTTCTGTAACGGGACCTGGAGGTATGACCTGTGTTAAGGAAAGAATGAATGGGGTCACGTATTGTGAGATTTTGAGTGAAAACCTCCTTCCATCAGCAAGGGTATTGAAGATGAAACATGGCTGGGTCTTTCAGCATGACAATGATCCCAAACACACCACCCGAACAACAAAGGAGTGGCTTAGTAAGAAGCATTTCAAGGTCCTGGAGTGGCCTAGCCAGTCTCCAGATCTCGACCCCATAGAAAACCTTTGGAGGGAGTGGAAAGGCCCTGTTGCCCAGCGACATCCCCAAAGCATCACTGCTCTAGAGGAGATCTGCATGGAGGAATGGGCCAAAATATCAACAGTGTGTGAAAACCTTGGAAAGACTTACAGAAAATGTTTGACCTCTGTCATTGCCAAGAAAGGGTACGTAATGTATTGAGAAGAAAATACTTTTTTTCCACCATCATTTGCATATAAATTCTTTAAAAATCAGAGAATGTGATTTTATGGATTTTTTTTCTCATTATGTCTCTTATAGTTGAGATACACCGATGTTAAAAATTACAGACCTCTCTCATCTTTTTAAGTGGGAGAACTTGCACAATTGGTGGCTGACTAAATACTCCCCCCCCCCCCCCCCCCCCCACAGTATTTGATAGATTTCACATTTATTACATTTGCATTCAATTACAGGGGTATTCCGAAGTTTAAAAAAAAAAAAAAATTATAATAATCATCTGGTGCCAGAAAATTATACAGATTTGTAAATTACTTCTATATAAAAATCTTAATCCTTCCAGCACTTATCAGCTGTTGTATCCTACAGAGAAAGTTGTGTACTTCTATACAGCCTGACCACAGTGCTCTCTGTTGCCACCTCTGTCCGTGTCAGGAACTGTGCGGATCAGTGGCAAATCCTCATAACAAACCTCTGCTGATCTGAACAGTTCCTATGGTCAGACTGGAAAGAACTACACAATTTCCTTTGGAGCATGCAGCAGCTGATAAGTACTGGAAGGATTCATATGGTATTTATATAGAAGTAATTTACAAATCTGTATAACTTTCTGGCATTGGTTGCTTTGACAACATATTTTTCCTTTAAAGAACCCCTTTAAATATACATACATAAAATAAATATACGGTACATACATTACATTTTACTATATCTCTAGTCACACTTATCCATGCCATGTAAGTTGTACTATGATAAAGATGATACGCACCACTTGTACTGCAAATTCTCTTTCATTCAAAAAAAAATTATTAAAATATATTTTAGACACACTTGGCTGACACATTTCTGACCTTTATGGTTCTTAAACAAAGCAGTAGTGAAAGTGGTAAACCTTGGATAGGTCTCTGTTGCTCTTTGCTTCCTCCTGCCTCATATGACATTTCATTTAATGCTCACTCACCCAATCACTAGCTGAGGCCGGTCACCATTATGGCTAGTGGCTGAGCAGGCATTTTATGCTCAAATGAAAAGTGAAAGGAAGCAAGAACAACCTGAGTATAGCAGAGACTCAGCCCAATTGTTGTTGATCAAAGTAGGGAGGTTAGTTTTCTGCAGCCCATAAAATGAGTGTTGTCTCAGACATATCCCAGATTGTTGTGTGGCCTGAGACAATACATCACAAGTCAGGTGCTGAAAGGGGGCCATTTTGGCCTTGAGGGCACAGGAAATTTCCATTTTTGTGTTTTTGCCTTTTCCTCCTCGCCTTCATTTTTTATTTTTCCATCTACAGACCCATATGAGGGCTTGTTTTTTTTTGCAAGACCAATGGTACTTTGTTATCACTCCTTTTATTTTACCATAAAATGCATGGAAAAATAGCTTTTGAGAGGTTTGTTTTTACACGGTGCAATTTATGGTAAAAATGATACATTGGGGGTTATTTACTAATATGATTCTGACTCTTTTTTCTCAAGTTTTGCACCCAAATTGTGTCAAATGTTTTGTGCGACACAATTTTCAACCAGAAAAATCCAAAACTCTCCATTTTACAAGGAAAACACGGAAAGGATGCATGGCCATGAGAGAAATGGGCATGGTCCCGACAAAAGGGGCATGTCCCTGACAGTTTGGAAAAATCAAAACATATGTTCCCACTGAAAATATGTTGGATTTGAGCTCCGAAAAACCTGACAGTTCAGAGCAGTTGTAAAAAAAACTAAATGTAGGGAAAAGTGCAAAAACGTAAGGAAACATTAGTAAATACCGTGGGAAAATACCTGTCGGGAATTAAAATCCACAAAGAAAACTACACTCCACTCCTAGAAAATCACCCCCATTGTCTTTATTCAGTAGCTCAATTTTTTTATAGCTTTTTATTAAAAAAAAATTCTGATATATGATGTGATAAAAATAACTATATTTTTGGACTTTGTTTCTCTTTTTTTATGTTTACGCCATTTACTGTACATGATTATTTACATAATATTTTAATAGATCGGACATTTACGCATGCAGAGAAATCAAGTATATTTATTTATTTTTATTTTATTATTTTTCAGGAAAAGAGGGAAATGTAATTTTTTATTGAGGGAGGGGCTTTTTCACATTTTTTTTTACATTTTCATAGTCCCTATAGGGGAACATTTATTGCAATCTTAAGGATACATTAAAACATACAGGATCCTGCACAGAGTTGATGTGCAGGATTTGATGCACAGGATTTTCTGCTGCAGATCTCAAAGTAAACTAAATGACACAGCTTCTAATCTGCAGTTACAAATTCTGCGCATCAAATCTGCGCAGGATCCTGAATGTGTGAACATACCGTTAGATTGCAGATACTGATCTGTGCTATGCATAGGCATAGCACTAATCAGTGTTATCAGCGATCTACTTCTCTGGTCTGCTCAACAGCAGACCAGAGAAGAAGAACCCATGATGGTAGCAGGAGGAAGGTAAGGAGAGCTCCGGCTGCCATCTTAGCTGATCTGATCTCCGTTGCTACGCCACAGGTGATCAGATCAGCCACCGGAACCACTGCATAGACGAAGATGCCGTGATCAATATTGATCATGGCATCTGAGGGGTTAATAACAGACATCAGTGCGATCGCTGATGTCCTCCATTACTGCCAGGTCCCTGGCTGCTCCTGCACTCACTTCATAGCCACGGCGGGATGCAGGAGGTACATGTACGTCCTGGTGTGTCCCAGGCATCCAGGGGATACCTGTATGCCCTGCGTCCTCTAGGGTTTAATGGGAATCTGACAGCAGGGTCACCAAAATTAACCTGAATATACAGGTAGATAGTACAAGTCACCCTATTTCTAATACTTCTTACCAGGTGAAAAAAAAAGTGCAGTCGTTTAGGAGAAATTCATTTTTTTGATAATGTGCTCATTTCTTCTTATGTGCACTGAAGGCGGCTGCTGCTGTATGTGCAATGCTTTCTTCCATCTGCTCAGGTTGCAACCCTGCCCCCTTCTGCTGATATCTATGCCCCCTTCATAAATATTTATCCCCTCTTCCTCAGCACATCTGTAAAGGGGAAAGAATTATTGGCAGAAGGGGGAGAGGAGAAAGCATTGCACTGCGTTGCATTGAAATGGTTTGAATGAGAAATATCTGAGCAGCATGGAGAGTGCCCTCGGAAGCTCAATACCAACAGAGAGAGCACTAAAATTAACTTTTCAGCTCTTCTGAAAGTTCCAAATTGTTTACAGCATGGGATTGGTTGAAAACTGTAAAATTATCTAATACTGCACAACACAAGAATAAAGGAGAGAATAAACGAAACCACACCTATCGATTTTAGGATACAACATACTCTAAAAAAAAAAATAACATATTAAAGAAAACTCCAAAGCAGACAATTGAGGATATGGTCCACGAAACCTCATAGTCTTCTCTAATATGTTGTATAGATTAGCTGCTTGCCAGTTGGCCTGAGTATTGCCGCTAGACATCTTATCCCCTATCCAAAGGATCTCCCTTCAGCACCCGGCATTCTGAATGAACGCTGGATTCCGGTGCCAGTGGTTGTGACGTCATGCAACACCCCCTCCATGCATGTCTTTGAGAGGGGGCGTGACAGCCTTGGCAATGGTTGTGACGTTATGCCATGCCCCTCATGACGTCATGCCATGCCCCCTCCATGAATGTCTATGTGGCGGCCACTGGGTGTTAGTAGACGTACCTTGTTTACTTCATGACGCCAGGGCACCGTTTATCTGATCCACGGTCCGAAGGTAGGAAGCAGTCTTCCTGGGCAAGACACGATGAGCCAATAAACACACCAACGTCAGGTTATGGTTAACTGCTTTTACTGAGCTTGTGAAGTTGGTATAACACAAACAGCTGGCCTTAGTGTGAGAGTGCAGCATACCCGTTGCGAGCCTTGTTGCCGTTCTCAGACTTGTGGTGCTCTTCACCGGACGGGATTGTAGAATTTGAGGTCCTGGTAGCTAGGGTCCTTCCAAGCACTGTAGACTATTCTGCAGGCACATGTATCCCTCCTGTGAATGACACTTGTAGGATGACCGGTAGTAAACTTTAAACTGGAGTAGGCCTCTGCTTAGGACACACGATACACAGCACACCTGAGCTTAGCTGTTGCTCAGGAGTCTCGCTAGGTTGGAAACTAACTGTGGACTAACTCCTCCCCTGTACATCACTATACAGAGGGGACTATTAAGTTCACTGCTCACATTTTTAAAGGCACAGTAACATGTTGAACTTACCCACATGGAACCATAACAAAATTAATTTAAGAATAAATACTATCTTTATATTACACTATGCACATAATTGATATTACAAAAGGACGCTAGTGGGCCCAACACCCTGGATAGTCCAAAACCACGGGACAGCCACTTATGCTTGGACACCGCATCTATGGGAAGGGTTGTGATCGTCGACCACTGCCGCTGGAACTCAGCGTTCTTTCGGAACGCCGGGTGCTGCGTGGAGATTTGGATAGGGGATAAGATGTCTAGCAGCGGAGTACCCCGCAGAGGGAACACTACACAGGGATCAAAATAGAAAATCGTGTAACACTTACATGAAAAGCCTTTTCAATCTCTGCATCAAATATTTATACTATACTATAATATACTATGCTGTACCGTACGTTATAAGTTGTTTTGCTGTTTAACTTCCTGAAAAATCTCAATAAAAATGTTTAAACAGAAAATCCACAATAGTTTGTTGACTGATGTTTTGTCACAGCCTAGAAATTCATGTATTACAAGCAGTGCTAATTTTAATTTAGCCATTCAACTACCTGTCTTCACTTCAAAGGCACCGGTTTAGCTGATAGTTTCAGCACAATGTATTATTTCCTACTAGCATAATCCCATTTGTAATAACACAGAACAGAATATGAAAATTTAACTTTTGAGGAGACAGATGCTTTAAGGAGAAAGATTAAAAATCTGACACGAATGCAGAGAACTGGCATTTTTCAAAAATCCAGACTTTACCCAAAACATCTTTAATGCAACATACAATTATAATCCCCCGGGAAGATTACATCATGTCAGGAATAACAGCAGAAGCATGACGATAGTTCTTAAAATTGCTTTAAGCTCTACTGCATTCATACTCTGCGGGAGCCGACTGGGGAGAGCAGCATGGAGAAAGTATATTGCTGATAGTAGGCCATCCATGGTTTCACTAGAATTCGATTTTTATTGTTTTGCCTTTGTATCTTTACAGAAACATGATTTAAAAATGTTCAGAAATAAAACAATAAAAAGCTACTTCAAAACAAAACTAGATATTTCTCAGAATTCAACTCTATGTTTGTTTGATAACATTGTATCCACTAGAAACTATACTTCACTGAAAATAAGCTAAGAAAAATAAAAAAAAAAGTGGCTGGGTTATGGAAAGCCTCCTCTATGCAGTTGACTGTATTCTATGCTATAGTGTCTTTATTATCCTAACAAGATGCAAATCAAAAAATGTTTCAGTATCTTGTAAAACCTTTTTTTATTGGACTAACAGAATTTTGTAGAGACAAGCTTTCGGGATTCCTCCCTTTATCAAGTCCAAAGCAAATCTAAGCTCACAAGTAAGAAGACACAAGTAACATCTCACAAATATGCAGGGGTTAAGACAATAGATGGGGTTGTCTTAAACCCTGCATATTTGTGAGATGTAACGTGTCTTCTGCTTGTGAGCTTAGATTTGCTTTGGACTTGATAAAGGGAAGAATCCCGAAAGATTGTCTCTACAAAATGCTGTTAGTCCAATAAAAAATGTATTACAAGATACGGCAACATTTTTTGATTTGCATCTGCATCACTGGACTAATACGGCTACTCAAATTTACTACATTATCCAAACAACAAAGGCAGGACAACCTCCGGGACCCAAGAGGGGAGACGGCAGGGAAAAGGCACCAGGGCTGCTATAAGGTACCTGGGGAGGGGCTTATAGCCTGGGAAAATAAGCCCACAGTGGATTGGACAGGTTCCCCTAATAACCCACCCCCTCCCAGGGAAAAAACAACAGAAAAGAGGGGGTGGTAGGAGAAAAACATGGGAAAGGGGCCTAACTTAAAGGGGTACTCCGGTGAAAACCTTTTTTCTTTTAAATCAACTGGTGGCAGAAAGTTAAACATATTTGTAAATTACTTCTATTAAAAAATCTTAATCCTTCCAGTACCTATTAGCTGCTGAATCCTACAGAGGAAATTCCTTTCATTTTGGAGCACTGATGACATCACGACAGTGCTCTCTGCTGACATCTCTGTCCATAGTAGCAACCATGCAGATGTATGCTAAGGGCAGCATGGTGGCTCAGTGGTTAGCACTGCTGCCTTGCAGTTCTGGGGACTTGGGTTCAAATCCCACTAAGGACAACAATAAATAAAGCATTATTACCATTATAATAACGTCAGCAGAGAGAACTGCATTTGTGATGTCATCAGAGAGCATTCCAAAAAGAAAAGAATTTCCTCTGTAGTATTCAGCAGCTAATAAGTACAAGAAGGATTAAGATTTAATAGAAGTAATTTACAAATATGTTTAACTTTCTGCCACCAGTTGATTTAAAAGAAAAAAGGTTTTCACCGGAGTACCCCTTTAAATGGAACCTTCACTCCCGGCTCACCAGTCAGGGGGCAGGCTAGTTAAGCACAGCCTGCTCCTTCAGAATTCATGTTGGTGTGCACATAAAGAAGATATGTGGCCTTTGTGCTGGGACCTGTGTGTCAATCACACAGCAGTCCCAGCACTAATGCTCAGGGGATGGGCGTAGCAGGTGCGAGGCATAGCAAACCCCTGGCCAGGCCTATCTGACAGTTGGTGGCTGAAAAGCGTTTTTTGGGGTAACAAAAGCTGGATACATGTTATACACATAATACACACACTGTGATGAGGTTATATGGCCCAAACTTCATGACTGTTTTCTTTATGTATCATGTTCCTGATCTAAAAGGGAGAATCATCTAAACAGAAGATTGAATAACTAAGCAAGTACTCTTTTGCAATCATTTAATACTTTGTGGGCTTCCAGATGGAGTTAGTGCTAAATGGCTTACACAATAGTGTGTATTTTAAGCCCTACCATCGGGAAACGTAATACCCACAACATGAGTGCAGGTCTTCTCAAGTGCATCTTCATCACAGTTAGGCTAGGTTCACACTACCTTTTGTACTTACGGTTCCCGTATACGGCTGGGAGGAGGGGGGTTGGGCCTTAATCGCGGCGCCCACACTCAGCCGTATACGGGAACCGTATTTAATGCATGTCTATGAGCCGACAGGACTGAACCGCAGCCTCCGGTCGGCTGCGTTTTTGGCCGTATGCGGTTTCTCGACCACAGGCAAAAACGTGGTCGACCGCATTTTGCCTACGGTCGGGAAACCGCATATGGCCGAAAACGCAGCCGACCAGAGGCTGCGGTTCACTCCGGACAGCTCATAGACATGCATTAAATACGGTTCCCCTATATGTGCGGGCGCCTCGATTAAGCCCCGCCCCCCTCCTCCCAGCCCTATACGGGAACCGTAAGTACAAAATGTAGTGTGAACCTAGCCTTAGCCAACCTGCCGGGCTGCCATCAGAAATGTTGGGGCCCCTTACACAGCTCAAGGCCTGAGCCAAAACTTGTACAACATTTGACCAGTTTCCCAGAGCAACCAATCAGACTGTTTCTTTTATTTTTCAGATGCCTTTTAAAAATTTAAAGGACAACTGCAGCAGCATTACACTTATCCCCTATCCACAGGATAGGGGATAAGTGTTTGATCGCGGGGGGTCCGACCACTGGGACCCCCCCCCGATCTCCCTAACGAGGCGCCGCCATAAGCGCTCATGGTGATATAGCGTTGACCTAGAGGTCGACGGTGACGCCCCGTCTCCTCCCCGTCCCCATACAGTACTATGGGGGATGCGGGGAGGCGCGAACGCTGCCTCCCCGCCTCTCCCATAGAGATGTATGGAGGAGGCGTGCCGGCCACAATGTCATGTTGCGGCTGACACGACCCCTGCACGGGAGAGCCGCGGCCCTGTACAGGAGATCGCCGGGGGCCCCAGCGTTCGGACCCCCCGCGATCAAACACTTATCCCCTATCTTGAGGATAGGGGATAAGTGTTTGTAACGCTGCAGATGTCCTTTAAAGAAGCAATGTGCAGGTCCCAAATGGGGCAGGGCCCAACTAGAGGGGGCGCCCTACTAGACTTAATATTAACTAACAGACCTTACAGAGTAACTAATGTGCAAGTAGAAGGACACCTAGTAAATAGTGATCATAATATAATACATTATAACTTGTTCTTCAATAAGGGAATCTCTCGAGGGGCAACAAAAACAATGAACTTTAGGAAGGCAAAGTTTGACCAACTCAGAGAAGCCCTTAACAATATAAAATGGGATAATGTCCTCAAAATAAGAATACTGACACTAAATGGGAGACTTTTAAAAATATCTTAAACTCTCACTGTAAGAGGTATATACCCTATGGGAAAAAAAGGGTCAGGAATAAAAGAAATCCAATATGGATGAATAAAATTGTTATATGACAAAAATAAAGCATTTAAACTACTAAAACAGGACGAGAGTGAAGCATTAAAAAGCTATAAAGAAAAAAGTAAAATATGTAAAAAACAGATAAAAGCTGCAAAAATAGAGACAGAAATACTCATTGCCCAAGAGAGTAAAACTAACCCCAAAATGTTCTTTAACTACCGTATTTATCGGCGTATAACACGCACTTTTTAGGCTAAAATTTTTTGCCTAAAGTCTGTGTGCGTGTTATACGCCGATACACCCCAGGAAAGGCAGGGGGAGAGAGGCCGTCGCTGCCCGCTTCTCTCCCCCTGCCTTTCCTGGGGTCTAGAGCGCTGCTGTCAGCCCTTTTCACCCCCCCCGCCGACAGCCAGGGGGAGAGAAGGGGCAGCGGCACCCATTGCCGGCGCCGCTGCCCCGTTGCCTCCCCCCATCCCCGGTGGCATAATTACCTGAGTCCGGTCCGCGCTGCTCCGCTGCTCCAGGCCTCCGTCGCGCGTCCCCGGCGTCATTGCTATGCGCTGAACGGCGCGGCGCATGACGTCAGTGCGCCGCGCCGCGCATAGCAACGACGCTGAGGACGCACGGCGGAGGCCTGGAGCAGCGGAGCAGCGCGGACCGGACTCAGGTAATTATGCCACCGGGGATGGGGGGAGGCAACGGGGCAGCGGCGCCGGCAATGGGTGCCGCTGCCCCTTCTCTCCCCCTGGCTGTCGGCGCCGCTTCTCTCCCCCTGGCTATCGGCGCCGGCACCGATAGTCAGGGGGACAGAACGGGCAGCGGCGCCGATAACCAGGGGGTGAGAAGGGCTGACAGCAGCGCTCTAGACCCCAGGAAAGGCAGGGGGAGAGAAGCGGGCAGCGACGGCCTCTCTCCCCCTGCCTTTCCTGGGGGTATATCGGGGTATACACGCGCACACACGCACCCTCATTTTTTCATGGATATTTGGGTAAAAAACTTTTTTTACCCAAATATCCGTGGTAAAATGAGGGTGCATGTTATACGCCGGTGCGTGGTATACCCCGATAAATACGGTATATAAATAGCAAAAAGGTCAAAAATGAAAGTGTAGGCCCTTTAAAAAATTACGAGAAAGAAATTATAAACGGGGATGAGGAAAAAGCTAATATATTAAACAAATTCTTCTCCACTGAATTCACCAAGGAAATTGAAATGCCAGGTGAAATACAGTGAGATAAGGTAAACTCCCCAGTACAGGTCACCTGTCTAACCCAGGAAGAAGTACAGTGCCGCCTACAAAATATCAAAATAGACAAATCACCAGGTCCAGATGGCATTTACCAGCGTGTTCTAAAGGAATTAAGTAATGTAATAGACTATTTTTAATATTCAGGGACTCTATAGTAACAGGGACTGTTCCCCAGGACTGGCACATGGCAAATGTGGTGCCAATATTTAAAAAGGGGAAAAAAAGGGGACCCCGGGAATTATAGGCCTGTTAGTTTAACCTCTGTTGTATGTAAATTGTTTTATGTAAATGGTTTTATGTAAATGGTTTTCTAAGAGATGCTATTTTGGAATATCTTGATAAAAATAAATGTATGACTCCATATCAGCATGACTTTATGAGGGATCGGCCCTGTCAAACTAACCTGATCAGCTTTTGTGAGGAGGTGAGCTCCAGACTGGACCAGGGGGAATCACTGGATGTCGTATATCTGGATTTTTTCAAAGAATTTGATACGGTGCCACATAAAAGATTGGTGCATAAAATGAGAAGGATGGGGCTGGGGAAGAATGTGTGTAAGTGGGTAAGTAACTGGCTCAGTGATAGGAAACAGAGGGTGGTTATTAATGGTACTTATTCTGATTGGGTGACTGTTACTAGTGGGGTACCACAGGGGTCAGTCTTGGGTCCTGTCATATTTAATATATTCATTAATTACCTTGAAGAGGGGTTAAATAGTAAAGTAGCAATCTTTGCAAAATATACTAAACTCTGTAAAGCGGTAAACACTGTAGAGGAAAGTGCACTGTTACAAATGGATCTGGATAGGTTGGAGGTTTGGGCTCGGAAGTGGCAGATGAGGTTCAACACCGATAAATGTAAGGTACTGCACATGGTGAGGAAAAATCCGGCCTGGGATTATGTATTAAATGGGAGCACACTTGGGACGACTGAAAAGGACTTGGGAGTCTTAGATAACAGTAAATTTAGCTGTAGTGACCAGTATTGGGCAGCGGCTGCCAAGGCAAATAAAATCATGGGGTGCATCAATAGGGGCATAGATGCCCATGACAAGGAAATAATTCTACCACTGTACAACTCACTAGTTAGACCACACATAGAATACTGTGTACAGTACTGGGCACCAGTGTACAAGAAAGATATAGTGGAGCTGGAGAGGGTTCAAAGATGGGCAACCAGGGTAATAAGTGGAATGGGAGGACTACAGTACCCAGAAAGATTATCAGAATTAGGGTTATTTAGTTTAGAAAAAAGAAGGCTTAAGGGTGACCGAATAACTATGTATAAATATATCAGGGGGCAATACAGAGATCTCTCCCATGATCTATTTATACCCAGGACTGTATCTATAACAAGGGGGCATCCTCTACGTCTAGAGGAAAGAAGGTTTCCACACCAGCACAGATGGGGGTTCTTTACAGTAAGAGCAGTGAGACTGTGGAATTCTCTGCCTGAGGAGGTGGTCATGGTGAACTCTGTAAAAGAGTTCAAAAGGGGTCTGGATGCATTTTTGGAGAGTAATAACATCACTGGTTATGTATACTAGATTTATAGGGACAGAATGTTGATCCAGAGATTTATTCTGATGCCATATTTGGAGTCAAGAAGGAATGTTTACCTCTAGTATGAGGGTTTTTTGCCTTCCTCTGGATCAACTCAGTAGAGACTCATTAGGGTTAGGGTCATTAGGGTTGATGGACTCTGGTCTTTTTTCAACCTAATGAACTATGTCTGACAACGGAGACGTCCGTGGAAGCCAATGTAGCTGAGTCGTCTTGCTGAAGCCTAGCAGTGAGTGCGGGTAACCGCTTTTCTCTTTGAGCGTACTATATCACCCAAGTGTACCCAGAGGGTCAAGGACTACCACCTATTGTGCAGACCCCCAGTTACAAAAGTTGCCACAGGGGAACATATAGAGTTGGCTAACTACAAAGCTGTTTGTGACCACAGTAGGCCTAAAACCTAAGCTGTCCTGGACTACTACATGCATCCTCCTGGTGGGCACCATTCACATCCTGGCACCAGAAGCGGTAATTAAAGATGTATTTTATGACAGCCTAGCATTAGAGAAAACATATGGGCACAGCATCAGAACACTGTCAGCTACTGATACCAGGTAGTGAGGAAGACTTATAGGGGGTTAAGAGACCTGACAGGTTCCCTTTAAAATATTACTAAATATATAAAACTGTTTATATTTTACTTACAGTAAATCATAGGATTTATTGATGGCATACGTTAAAAAACAAACTTCCATTTCCAGATTCTTTGTTTATTTAGGACCAACAAAGGCTGGGAATTGGGGTATCAACATTTGTGCTGGGTGTCAGCACCAAGCTGGCTAGTCTTGCCAGTTCATTCAGTGTATTTTAGTACAGTGATCCCTAAGGTTACAAGATGAATTGGTTCCAGGACAACCATTGTCAGTTGAAACCATTGTATGTTTGGACCATAACCCAAAAATTTCATCAAAAATAGGAAAAAGTAAGGATAAAAAAATAGATACAGATAAAGCTTGTCCTTACATATACAAATCAGAAAGATTTGCATTCACACTGGTGCTGCGCTGTGTGGTGTTCATTACTGCCGCAGCGCAGTGTCTGTGGGGAGGCGGGTGGCCGGGGGTCTGGTTCAGGCGGCATTGGGGCTGCTCTGCCAGTGGGTCGTTCCCCCTTTGGGCACTGGTGTTGTGGTGGTGGTGGTCACCGCTCAGTGCAGTGCCAATTCATGTTAGGGACGTTAGGGGCCTGTTACTTACAGGTGGCCGTGATGTGGCTAGCGGGCTTGCACTTCATGATCATAAAGCACACTAATGACCTGTTAGTTTAAAGGGGTATTCCAGGCAAAACCTTTACTTATATATATATATATATATATATATCAACTGGCTCCGGAAAGCTAAACAGATTTGTAAATTACTTCGATTAAAAAATCTTAATCCTTCCAATAGTTATTAGCTTCTGAAGTTTTCTGTCTAACTGCTCAATGATGATATCACGTCCCGGGAGCTGTGCATGATGGGAGAATATCCCCATAGGAACTGCACAACTCCCGGGACGTGAGTCATCAGAGAGCAGTTAGATAGAAAACAACAACTCAACTTCAGGAGCTAATAACTATTGGAATGATTAAGATTTTTTAATAAAAGTAAGTTAAAAATCTGTTTAACTTTTCGGAGCCAGTTGGTATATAAAAAAAAGTTTTGGCCTGGAATACCCCTTTAATGAACGTTGCTGAGAAGCCCTAGATCATTGTGCATGTTGTAGAATTGCGACCATGTCTGTTTTTTTTTCTCTGTTTGAATTCCCAAATCAGAAAGAGCTGCTGGAATCTATAAATCACTTTTTATGCAGAGGACAGGAACTTCTTCAGGGTCTTGTACAGTACAAAGTGGCCCAAAAAAGTAAAATAGAGCCGAAATTTTCACAGATCGGGACTGTCCGTAACATTGTATGTTGAGTCTGGTTTCAATTTACAATGGTCCAGAAAAGTCCATTGTATGTTGAAAATATTTTTTTACCACAGTTTAGTTCATCTGTGTTTGCATCTATGGGGTGTTTCTTTAGAGATAACATTCACTGTTTCTCACAAGAAAAAATCAATGAACAGATACTAGCACGTTATTCCTTTAATATAATGCAGTAAAATTCTATTAACACAATGCAGAGAAAATTATGGCCTTTTTTTGTCTATTTTACACCAATGTATTTCATGGGAAAAAGGAAGTGGTCACAAAAGCCGCAATGTACTGATAAATGTCGCTACTATCTACAAGCAGTAGACAATGCAGCAACATAACATCACTGTGAGCTACTCATAGTATTGGGGGCATGAGTGACCTGCTTCTTTCCGTCTTCTTAATCAGCCGACCCCTTAGTTAGCATATTCCTATTCTGCGACTCCACGTCCTAGTGACGTGAGTCGCATGTTACGTGAGCGCTGCGCTCTGTCAGTAGAGCACATGCACCGGCAGCTCTACAGCTCTCACATGACTACATCTCTCACATGACTACAGCTCTCACATGACTACAAGCTCTCACATGACTACAAGCTCTCACATGACTACAGCTCTCACATGACTACAGCTCTCACATGACTACAGCTCTCACATGACTACAGCTCTCACATGACCACAGCTCTCACATGACCACAGCTCTCACATGACTACAAGCTCTCACATGACTACAGCTCTCACATGACCACAGCTCTCACATGACTACAAGCTCTCACATGACTACAGCTCTCACATGACTACAGCTCTCACATGACTACAAGCTCTCACATGACTACAGCTCTCACATGACTACAAGCTCTCACATGACTACAAGCTCTCACATGACTACAGCTCTCACATGACTACAGCTCTCACATGACTACAAGCTCTCACATGACTACAAGCTCTCACATGACCACAGCTCTCACATGACTACAGCTCTCACATGACTACAAGCTCTCACATGACCACAGCTCTCACATGACCACAGCTCTCACATGACTACAGCTCTCACATGACTACAGCTCTCACATGACCACAGCTCTCACATGACTACAGCTCTCACATGACTACAGCTCTCACATGACTACAAGCTCTCACATGACTACAAGCTCTCACATGACCACAGCTCTCACATGACTACAAGCTCTCACATGACCACAGCTCTCACATGACTACAGCTCTCACATGACTACAGCTCTCACATGACTACAAGCTCTCACATGACTACAAGCTCTCACATGACTACAAGCTCTCATATGACCACAGCTCTTACATGACTACAGCTCTCACATGACTACAGCTCTCACATGACTACAAGCTCTCACATGACTACAAGCTCTCACATGACTACAGCTCTCACATGACTACAAGCTCTCACATGACTACAAGCTCTCACATGACTACAAGCTCTCACATGACGACCCCTTAGTTAGCATATTCCTATTCTGCGACTCCACGTCCTAGTGACGTGAGTCGCATGTTACGTGAGCGCTGCGCTCTGTCAGTAGAGCACATGCACCGGCAGCTCTACAGCTCTCACATGACTACAGCTCTCACATGACTACAGCTCTCACATGACTACAGCTCTCACATGACCACAGCTCTCACATGACCACAGCTCTCACATGACTACAAGCTCTCACATGACTACAGCTCTCACATGACCACAGCTCTCACATGACTACAAGCTCTCACATGACTACAGCTCTCACATGACTACAGCTCTCACATGACTACAGCTCTCACATGACTACAGCTCTCACATGACTACAAGCTCTCACATGACTACAAGCTCTCACATGACTACAAGCTCTCACATGACCACAGCTCTCACATGACTACAGCTCTCACATGACTACAGCTCTCACATGACTACAAGCTCTCACATGACCACAGCTCTCACATGACCACAGCTCTCACATGACTACAGCTCTCACATGACTACAGCTCTCACATGACCACAGCTCTCACATGACTACAGCTCTCACATGACTACAGCTCTCACATGACTACAAGCTCTCACATGACTACAAGCTCTCACATGACCACAGCTCTCACATGACTACAAGCTCTCACATGACCACAGCTCTCACATGACTACAGCTCTCACATGACTACAGCTCTCACATGACTACAAGCTCTCACATGACTACAAGCTCTCACATGACTACAAGCTCTCATATGACCACAGCTCTTACATGACTACAGCTCTCACATGACTACAGCTCTCACATGACTACAAGCTCTCACATGACTACAGCTCTTACATGACCACAGCTCTCACATGACTACAGCTCTCACATGACTACAAGCTCTCACATGACTACAAGCTCTCACATGACTACAGCTCTCACATGACTACAAGCTCTCACATGACTACAAGCTCTCACATGACTACAAGCTCTCACATGACCACAGCTCTTACATGACTACAATGTCTCACATGACTACAGCTCTCACATGACTACAAGCTCTCACATGACTACAAGCTCTCACATGACTACAGCTCTCACATTGTTACGCCGAGCGCTCCGGGTCCCTTCCCCTCCCCGGAGCGCTCGCGGCGTTTACCTCCGTGCAGCGCCCCGGTCAGACCCGCTGAACGGGAGCGCTGCACTAGTGTCGCCGGCGGGGATGCGACCCGCGTAGCGGAACGCGCCTGCCCGCGGCTCGCATCCCAATCTCCTCACCTGCCCCGTCCTCCGTCTGCTCAGTCCCGGCGCGCGCGGCCCCGCTCCCTAGGGCGCACGCGCACCGCCTCTCTGAGATTTAAAGGGCCAGTGCGCCATTGATTGGCGCCTGGCCCAATCAGTACCTGCACCTGTGCCCTCCTTATAAAAACCCACTTCCCCTTCCTGTCATCGCCGGATCTTGTTGCCTAGTGCCCAGTGAAAGCGTTTTCTGTGTTCCCAAGCCTGTGTTCCAGACCTTCTGCTGTTGCCCCTGACTACGACCCTTGCTTCCTGCCCTGACCTTCTGCTACGTCCGACCTTGCTCTTGCCTTGTCCTTCTGTACTACGCCTGTCTCAGCTGTCAGCTGGGGTTGAGTCGCTATCGGGTGGAACGACCTGAGGGTTACCTGCCGCTGCAAGTCCATCCCGCTTTGCGGCGGGCTCTGGTGAAAACCAGTAACTCCTTAGACTCCGTTCCCCTGGTACGGCCCACGTCATCACCCCACTGACACAGAGGATCCACCACCAGTGCCCTCGCTGCATACCTATCCGGATCCTGACACACATGACTACAAGCTCTCACATGACTACAGCTCTCACATGACTACAGCTCTCACATGACTACAAGCTCTCACGTGACTACAGCTCTTACATGACCACAGCTCTCACATGACCACAGCTCTCACATGACTACAAGCTCTTACATGACTACAGCTCTCACATGACTACAGCTCTCACAAGACTACAAGCTCTCACATGACTACAAGCTCTCACGTGACTACAGCTCTCACATGACCACAGCTCTCACATGACCACAGCTCTCACATGACTACAAGCTCTTACATGACTACAGCTCTCACATGACTACAGCTCTCACAAGACTACAAGCTCTCACACGACTGCTTTCAGCAGTCAGAGCTCAGGACATGAGAGCTGTATATAAACTGCCGGCGCATGCGCTCTACCGACAGAGCGAAGCGCTCACGTGACATGCGACTCACGTCACTAGGACGTGGAGTCGTAGAATATTAATATGCTAACTAAGGGGACGGCTGATTGAGAAGACAGAAAGAAGCAGGATCAGCCAGCCGGTGGGGCACTGCCTTCTGACCACGACTACCTGAATTCAGGAGGGGAATTCGCCAGCCAATATTTCGGGAACCACAGCACTGATTATTGTAAAGTGACCCCGATTTGGATTCCTGGTCACTCACACTATAACCCAGTGTATTGGGTTTAGTGTGGGTGATCAGGGTGACAGTTTTCCTTTCACAGGTTTTTCTGTTTTTGCACTTTTTTTTTTCCTTCTCACCTTTTAAAAATCATAACCCTTCCAATTTAGCACCTAAAAATCCATATGATGGCTTATTTTTTGCACCACCAATTCTAATTTGCAGTGACATCAGTCATTTTACTCAAAAATCTACGGCAAAACGAAAAAAAAAATCATTGTGCAATGAAATTGAAGAAAAAACGCCATTTTGTAATTTTTGGGTGCTTACGTTTCTACGCAGTGCATATTTCGGTAAAAATGACACCTTATCTTTATTCTGTAGGTCCATACAATTAAAATGATACCCTACTTATATAGGTTTGATTTTGTCGTACTTCTGGAAAAAAAAAATCATAACTACATGCAGGAAAATTTATACGTTTAAAATGGTCATCTTCTGACCCCTATAACTTTTTTATTTTTCCCCGTACGGGGCGGTATGAGGATAAATTTTTTGCGCCATGATCTGAAGTTTTTCGCGGTATAATTTTGGTATTGATCAGACTTTTTGATCGCTTTTCATAAATTTTTTCATAGTATAAAAAGTTACCAAAAATACGCTATTTTGGACTTTGGAATTTTTTTCCATGCACGCCATTGACCGTGTGGTTTAATTAACGATATATTTTTATAGGTCAGACATTTATCACATATGTTGATATTTATTTTTATTTACATTATTTTTTATGGGAAAACGGGGGTGATTTGGACTTTTTTTAGGGAAAGGTTTAAATGGCATTCATAAACTTTTTTTTTACACTTTTTTTGCAGTGTTATAGCTCCCATAGGGACTTAGAACACTGCACACACTAATCTTATACACTGTTCACTGCAAAGCCATAGCTTTGCATTGATCAGTGTTATCGGCGGTCGATTGCTCAAGCCTGCATCTCAGGCTTGGAGCAATCAGTCACCGAAAGAAGAAGCCGGAGGAAGGTAAGAGGACCTCCGCTCGTGTCCCAGCTGATCGGGACAACGCATTTTCACTACGGTGGTCCCGATCAGCCCCACTGAGCAGCCGGGAAGGTTTCACTTTCGTTTTAGACGCAGCGTTCAACTTTGATGCTGGGTCTAAAGGGTTAATAGCACGCGGCACCTTGATCGCTGCTGCGCGCTATTAGCCCCGGGTCCCGGCTTCAGATACATGGCGGGACTGACCACATATGACACCGGGTCACCGCGTGACCCTGCGTTATATCATGGGAGCCGGCCAAGGACATAAATATACGTCCTTGGTCGTTAAAGGGTTAAGGACCAGATCATTTTTTGCAAATCTGACCACTGTCATTTTAAGCATCAATAACTCTGGGATGCTTTAACTTATGAATTTGATTCCGAGATAGTTTTTTTTTTTTTTTGTGACATATTCTACTTTAACATAGACGTAAAATTTTCATCCATACTTGCATCATTTCTTGGTGAAAAATTCAAAAATGTCTTAAAATTTGAAAAGTTAGCATTTTTTTTAACTAAGTATTCAAAATGGCATTCATAAAGTTTGTTTTCTGTTTAGGTGTTTCACAGGAATAGCAGCAAAGTGGAGGAGAACATTCAAAATCTTCATTTTTTATACTAACATGTTCTAATAAACCCATTTTTTTCATGTTTACAAGGGGTAAAAGGAGAAAAAGTGACCAAAATATGTAACCCCATTTCTCTTGAGTAAGGAAATACCTCATATGTGGATTTAAAGCGCTCGGCGTGAGCATTACAGAGTTCAGAAGGGAAGGAGTAACAATGGGATTGGAGGGCATGGTTTTTGGGGGGCATGTTGCATTTATGAAGCCCCCATGGTGCCAGAACAGCAAAAAAATAAACCCCACATGACAACTATTTGGGAAACTACACCCCTGAAGGAACGTAAGAAGGAGTAAAGTGAGCCGTAACACCCTACAGATGATTGACAAAACTTTTGTTAAAGTGGGATGTGAAAATGAAAATTTTGATTTTTTTCACAAAAATGCTGGTGTTACCCCAATTTTTTTATTTTCACAAGGGGTAATATGAAAAAATGTCCCACAAAATTTGTAACCCCATTACTCTCGAGCTAAAAAATTCCTCATATGTGGATGTAAAGTGCTCTGCGAGCGCACTAGAGGGCTCAGAAGGGAAGAAGCGACATTGAGATTTTGGAGCGCAAATTTTGCTTAAATGATTTTTGGGGGCATGTCGCATTTAGGAAGCCCCCATGGTGCCTGAACAGAAAAAAAACACATGGCACACTATTTGAGAAACTACACCCCTCAAGTAACGTAACAAGGGGTATAGTGAGCCTTGACACCCCACAGGTTTTTGACAAAATTTCACTAAAGTTGGACATGAAAATGAAAAATTAGATTTTTTTTACTAAAATGCTGGTGTTACCCCAAATTTTTCATTTTCACAAGGGATAATAGGAGAAAAAGTATGGAAATACCTCATATGTTGATGCAAATCGCTCTGCAGGTGCACTACAGGGCTCAGAAGAGAAGGAGCGCCATTGGGCTTTTGGAGAGATGCATTTGGTTGGAATGGAAGTCGGGGGCCATGTGCGTTCACAAAGTCCCCGTGCTACCAGAACAGTGGACCCCCACATGTGACCCAATTTCGGAAACTACACCCCTCATGGAATGTAGCAAGGGGTGCAGTGAGCATTTACACCCCACTGGCGTTTGAAAGATCTTTGGAACAGTGGGCTGTGCAAATGAAAAGTTAAATTTTTCATTTTCAGGGACCACAGTTCCAAAAATCTATCAGACACCTGTGGGGTGTAAATGCTCACTGCACCCCTTGTTACATTCCATGAGGGGTGTAGTTTCCAAAATGGGGTCACATGTGAGGGGTTCACTGTTCTGGCAGCATGGGGGCTTTGTAAATGAATATGGCCTTCAATTCCAGACAAATTCTCTCTCCAAAAGCCCAATGGCGCTCCTTCTCTTCTGAGCCCTGTAGTGCGTCCGCAGAGAACTTTACATCCACATATGAGGTATTTATATACTCAGAAGAAATGGGGTTATAAATTTGTTGGGGCTTTTTTCCTATTAACCTTTGTGAAAATGAAAACTTTGGGGTCATTTTTCAAACATTTGGCTAGCACCTGTGGGGTGTTAAGGCTTACTATACCCCTTGTTACGTTCCGTGAGGGGTGTAGTTTCCAAAATGGGGTCACATGTGGGTGTTTTTTTTTACGTTTATGTCAGGACCAATGTCAGCCACCCCTGTGCAAATGACCAGTTTAGGCCTCAAATGTACATAATTGGGTATTTCTGTACTCAGGAGAAATTGCGTTACAAATTTTGGGGGTCTTTTTTCCCTTTTACCTCTTATGAAAATTAAAAGCATGGAGCAACACCAGCATGTTAGTGTAAAAAATTACATTTTTTACACTAACATGCTGGTGTAGACCCCAACTTTACCTTTTCACAAGGGGTAAAAGGAGAAAAAGCCATCCAAAATTTGTAACACAGTTTCACAGGTACAGAAATACCCATATGTGGGCCTAAACTGTTGCCTTGAAATACAACAGGACTCTGGAGTGAGAGAGCCTCCCCCACCAAAAATTGCCTACGGCAGTGTTTCCCACACAGGGTGCCTCCAACTGTTGCAAAACTCCCACCAAGCCTGGACAGTCAATGGCTGTCAGGCAATACTGTGAGTTGTTATTTTGCAACAGCTGGAGGCTACGTTTTGGAGATAGTGCCGTACGTGGTGTTTTGAATTTTTATTGGGGGGGGGGGGGGGCAGTGTAAGGGTGTGGATATTTAGTGTTTTACTTTTTATTTTGTGTAGGCGCAGTGTAGTGTAGAGTTTTTTGGGTACATTCACATGGTTGGGTTCACAACAATGTTCCCACTGGGAGTTTAACCCCTTAAGGACATAGGGCGTATCCATATTCCCCCGTTTCCAAGTCCTTAAGGACCGAGGGCGTATGGATACGCCCTGAGCATTTCCGGCCCCCACCGCTAGTCGGAGGGGAGCCAGAGCCGGATGCCTGCTGAAATCGTTCAGCAGGCATCCCGGCATATCGCCCAGGGGGGTCATTATGTCCCCCCATGTCGGCGATTGCCGCAGATCGCTGGACAATTCAGTCCAGCGATCTGCGGCGGATTCCGGGTCAATCGGGTCTCCAGTGACCCGATGACCCGGAATTACTGGCTGATCGGGGCCGTCAGAGACGGCCCCGAACAGCCAGAGCCAGCAGGGGTGAGGTGGCACTGGTGCCACCTCACGATCGCCCTGATTGGTCGGCCGGATTACCAATCAGGGCGCCTGCTGCGGGTGTCACTCCCGCAACCCGCTCCGCCCCTCTTCCGGAGGACGTGAGCGGGTACGGGCAGAAGACCCCGGGTGCTGGGGACCCCGATCCCCGGCGTCCCTGTTGGGATCGGGGCCCCAGGAGCGGCGGCGGCGGCGAGGGACAGTCCTGCAGTGTGGATCGTTGGAGGTGAGTGACAGCCTCCTGCTGTTGCTTAGCAACAGCTCCCAGCATGCAACAAGGGCATGCTGGGAGCTGTAGTTTTGCAACAGCTGGAGGCACATTCTTTCTATGGAAAAGTGTACCTTCAGCTGTTGTGTAACTACAACTCCCAGCTTGCAAAATCAGCTAAAGTGCATGCTGGGAGTTGTAGTGGTGCATCTGGTGGTTGCATAACTACAACTCCCAGCATGCCCGTTGGCTGTCGGTGACTGCTGAGAGTTGTAGTTTTGCAACAGCTGAAAGCACACTGAGTTAAGTAGTAAACCAGTGTGTCTCCAGCTGTTGCATAACTACAATCCCCAGCATCCCCAGCCAATGTAGTATGCCTCCGGCTGTTGCATAACTACAAGACCCAGCATGCCCTTCCGCTGTCCGTACATGCTGGGGGTTGTAGCTTTTGCAACAGCTGAAGGCACACTGGTTGCAAAACACTGAGTTTGTTACCAAACTCGGTGTTTCACAACCTGTGTGTCTCCAGCTGTTGCAAAACTACAACTCCCAGCATGCGCTGATAGACCGTACATGCTGGGAGTTGTAGTTTTGCAACAGCTGGATGTTTCCCCCCCCCCAATGTGAACGTACAGGGTACACTCACATGGGCGGAGGATTACAGTAAGTATCCGGCTGCAAGTTTGAGCTGCGACAAATTTTCTGTCGCAGCTCAAACTGCCAGCGAGAAACTACTGTGAACCCTCGCCCGTGCGACTGTACCCTAAAAACACAACACTACACTAACACACAATAAAATAAAAAGTAAAAAACACTACATATACACATACCCCTACACAGCCCCCCTCCCCAATAAAAATGAAAAACGTCTGGTACGTCACTGTTTCCAAAATGGAGCCTCCAGTGGTTGCAAAACTACAACTCCCAGCATGCACTGATAGACCGTACATGCTGGGAGTTGTAGTTTTGCAACAGCTGGATGTCCCCCCCCCCCAATGTGAACGTACAGGGTACACTCGCATGGGCGGAGGATTACAGTAAGTATCCGGCTGCAAGTTTGAGCGGCTGCAAATTTTCTGCTGCAGCTCAAGCTGCCAGCGAGAAACTACTGTGAACTGTGCCCGTGCCCGTGCCTACTGTGCCCGTGCGACTGTACCCTAAAAACACTACACTACACTAACACAAAATAAAAAGTAAAAAACACTACATATACAGATACCCCTACACAGCCCCCCTCCCCTCCCCAATAAAAATGAAAAACGTCTGGTACGCCACTGTTTCCAGAACGGAGCCTCCAGCTGTTGAAAAACAACTACTCCCAGTATTGCCAGATAGCCACTGACTGTCCAGGCATGCTGGGAGTTTTACAACAGCTGGAGGCCCCCTGTTTGGGAATCACTGGCGTAGAATACCCCTATGTCCACCCCTATGCAATCCCTAATTTAGGCCTCAAATGCGCATGGCACTCTCACTTTGGAGGCCTGTCGTATTTCAAGGCAACAGTTTAGGGCCACATATGGGGTATCGCCGTACTCGGGAGAAATTGGGCTTCAAATTTTGTGGGGTATTTTCTGCTATTACCCTTTTAAAAAATGTAAACTTTTTGGGAAAACAAGCATTTTAGGTAAAAAAATAATTTTTTTTTTACATATACAAAAGTCATGAAACACCTGTGGGGTATAAAGGTTCACTTAACCCCTTGTTACGTTCCCCGAGGGGTCTAGTTTCCAAACTGGTATGCCATGTGTTTTTTTTTTGCTGTCCTGGCACCATAGGGGCTTCCTAAATGCGGCATGCCCCCAGAGCAAAATTTGCTTTCAAAAAGCCAAATGTGACTCCTTCTCCTCTGAGACCTGTAGTGCGCCAGCAGAGCACTTTTTACCCCCATATGGGGTGTTTTCTGAATCGGGAGAAATTGGGCTTCAAATTTTGGGGGGTGTTTTCTGCTATTACCCTTTTAAAAAATGTAAAAACTTTGGGAAACCAAGCATTTTAGGTAAAAAAAATAAAAATTTCACATATGCAAAAGTCGTGAAACACCTGTAGGGTATTAAGGTTCACATTACCCCTTTTTACGTTCCCCGAGGGGTCTAGTTTCCAAAATGGTATGCCATGTGTTTTTTTTTTGCTGTTCTGGCACCATAGGGGCTTCCTAAATGCGGCATGCCCCCAGAGCAAAATTTGCTTTCAAAAAGCCAAATGTGACTCCTTCTCTTCTGAGACCTGTAGTGCGCCAGCAGAGCAATTTTCACCCCCATATGAGGTGTTTTCTGAATCGGGAGAAATTGGGTTTCAAATTTTGGGGGGTATTTTCTGCTATTACACTTTTTAAAAATGTAAAGCATTTTAGGTAAAAAAAATTATTTTTTTTACATATGCAAAAGTCGTGAAAGACCTGTGGGGTATTAAGGTTCACTTTACCCCTTGTTACATTCCCTGAGGGGTCTAGTTTCCAAAATGGTATGCCATGTGTGTTTTTTTGCTGTCCTGGCACCATAGGGGCTTCCTAAAGGTGACATGCCCCCCAAAAACCATTTGTCGCTCCTTTGTCGTTCCTTCTGAGCCCTCTACTGCGCCCGCTGAACCATTAACATAGACATATGAGGTATGTGCTTACTCGAGAGAAATTGGGTTTCAAATACAAGTAAAAATTTTCTTCTTTTTTTTCCCTTGCAAAAATTCAAAAATTGGGTCTACAAGAACATGCGAGTGTAAAAAATGAAGATTTTGAATTTTCTCCTTCACTTTGCTGCTATTCCTGTGAAACACCTAAAGGGTTAATACACTTACTGAATGTCATTTTGAATACTTTGGGGGGTGCAGTTTTTATAATGGGGTCATTTATGGGGTATTTCTAATATGAAGGCCCTTCAAATCCACTTCAAACCTGAACTGGTCCATGAAAAATAGCGAGTTTGAAAATTTTGTGAAAAATTTCAAAATTGCTGCTGAACTTTGAAGCCCTCTGGTGTCTTCCAAAAGTAAAAACTCATAAATGTTATGATGCAAACATAAAGTAGACATATTGTATATGTGAACCCCAAAAAAAAATATTTTGAATATCCATTTTCCTTACAAGCAGAGAGCTTCAAAGTTAGAAAAATGCAAAATTTTCTTTTTTTTCATCAAATTTGGTGATTTTTCACCAAGAAAGGATGCAAGATAGCACAAAATTTTACCACTAAGTTAAAGTAGAATATGTCACGAAAAAACAAACTCGGAATCAGAATGATAACTAAAAGCATTCCAGAGTTATTAATGTTTAAAGTGACAGTGGTCAGAATTGCAAAAAACGCTCCGGTCCTTAAGGTGAAAAAGGGCTCGGTCCTTAAGGGGTTAAGCTACAGCAGAAAATTTGCCGCAGCTCAAACTTAAAGCGGGAAACTCGGTGTAAACCCCCACCCATGTTACTGTACCCTGTACATTCACATAGGGGGATGGCCAAACATCCAGCTGTTGCATAACTACAACTCCCAGCATGCACTGACAGACCGTGCATGCTGGGAGTTGTAGTTATGCAACAGCTTGAGGCACACTGGTTGAGAAACACTGAGTTAGGTAACAGACAGTGTTTCCCAACCAGTGTGCCTCCAGTTGTTGCAAAACTACAACTCCCAGCATGCCCGGACAGTCGAAGGGCATGCTGGGATTTGTAGGTATGCAACAACTGGAGGAGAACAGTTTAGAGACCACTGTGTAGTGGCCTCCAAATTGTGGCCCTCCAGATGTCGCAAGACTTCAAACTCCAAGCATGCCCAGACTGTTCAGGCATGCTGGGAGTTGTAGTTTGGCAACATCAAAAGGGCCAGATGTTGCAGAACTACAACTCTCAGCATGCCTGACTGTTTAGGCATGCTTTGAATTGTAGTTTTGCAAAATCTGGAGGGCTACATTTTGGACACCACTGTATAGTGGTCTCCAAATTGTGCCCTTCCAGATGTTGCAAAACTACAACTCTCAGCATGTAAGACTGTCCAAGCATGCTGGAAGTTGTAGTTCTGCAACATCTGAAGGGCCAGATCTTACAGAACTACAACTCCCAGCATGCCTGGACTGTGTGGGCATGCTGAGAGTTGTAGTTTTGCAACATCTGGAAGGGCACAGTTTGGAGACAACTGCACAGTGGTCTCCAAATTGTGGCCCTCCAGATGTTGCAAAACTACAACTCCCAGCATGCCCAGACAGCCAAAAGCTTGTTGGGAGATCATTCTCCACAGGGCTGCAGGGAATTGCAGTTTCATGAACAGCATGAGTAGCTTAGATGTGCTGCAAAATGGGTGGGGTGACGGATGTGTGGGAGAGAGAAAAGTGAACTCAAACTTACAAACAAGGGATCCTGAGACTTGTAGTTGGAGGGAGGGAACTCTAACAGGAAATAGCCATTTCACAAAAATAAAACATCAGCTTTATGGTGGACTCACAACACAGCGATTTAACCCCAAGACAAGCAAAGATCCTTCCTAAGCATGTCCAATACTGTCTGACAGGTAAGTACTAAGTTATGGTGGATGACCCCTTTAAGGTGATTTTAAGCACCACTAAAGTTTTTTGCATTAGCTCAGGCTGGCATAAAAAATACATACTCATCTGCGTATACTCATCTGGTCTCAACATAAATTGGTTTCAACATACAATAGTCATCCTGCAACCAATTCATATTGTGAGTCGAGGGACCACTGTATAAACATCGACAATGGTACAGACATCTGGATGTATCAGTAGCCATGGTCTACAAGTAATGGTCCAAACAACTTCCTGTTTCAATTTACAAAAATTAATTTGAATAAAAACCTAGTTGTAAGTTTTGCTGAAGCCGGCCTACCTTCTGTGCACGTACAGTGAAGCAGCAGAGGGCTTTCATCTTTTTTAGAATGTACCTCTTTGAAAACAGGAAGAGCTTCCAAATACCCCTTTATGTTACAAACAAGAATCAAAACAAGCACAACTCCATTCAAAAGAGCTCACAATCTTTTTTCAAGCTAAGGAAATCATACTGACATGTCACAAGCAGCTGTTTCCATCTGTCTGCAACTTGACTAGGCTATTAGAGTGACTTTTGTTAAGAAGCCCTAGTTCTTCTTGATGGTTACGAATTGTCTTCAGAATTGAATAAATAGCGTTTAGATATACAGTAGCAAATGTTTTAGTTAGAAGCACCTCTGTAAACATATTACTTTAGAGGACAACACGCAGTAAAGTTATATACTGTACATTATAGTAGACCAATGATCTCCAAACTGTGGACCTTCAGCTGTTGCAAATTAAAATGCCAAGCATACCCAGACAGCCGTTGGCTGCCGGGGCATGCTGGGAGTTGTAGTTTTGCAACAGCTGGAGGTCCACAGTTTAGAGACCACTCTAGTAGTGCATTTCTTTTAGGGCAGACGTGGTTTAAATCTGGTTACTATTTCATCATCTTCCCAAACAAGAAGATGTGCATACACTGTGACACTCGTCATTCCATTTTAAATCTTTTCTGAAATGGCCAAAATGAAAGGCATAAATCGGGAAAGGTGTAGAAGTGCCCCTCATTAGATCTCTGCACATATTTGAATGAAGAAGAGATGCTGGATGCTGGTCAAGAAAATTTGTAATGCTGCTCTTTTTGTCGTTTTTCTTTTTTTAATAATATTTTATTTTTCAAAAAATTTATATAAACAATATCTCAGTGTCAAAATTATTCAGTATTTTCCACCTCTCCTATCAACAACCTCAACCCATCCCACCTTTCTGAGTCAGGAAAGAAAAACAATGTCCTTGCTCTCATACCGGGTTCCAGTGATCCCACATTTTTCTTACTTTATCCCACTTCCTTCCTCTTCCTTTAAAAATAATGAGTTCATAACTCCTTATTTTATCTACCTGCCATTCCCAAATTAGGGCTGGTGGTAACTTTGCCAAAAAACTGTTTTTACTATACACAGCCTACCAACAAACACATTTTTTGCCAGGATTTTCCTATATAGAACATCTATTCATCCAAGATCCCCTAAAGTCATCATTAAAAGGGTATTCTGGCTTTATACATCTTATCCCCTATCCAAAGGATAGGGGACAACATCTATGATCGCAGGAGTCCCACCACTGGGGACCCCCGCAATCTCGGTGCAGCCCCCGGCATTCTATGGCGGGCGCTGCTTCCGAGACAGAGATGTGACGTCACCACCATGCCCCCTAGTGACATCGCACCGCGCCTCCTCCATTCCTGTCTATGGGAGGGGGCGTGAATGGAGGGGGCGTGGCATGACATCACTAGAGGGCGTGACAATGCCTTCACATCCCCATCTCGGAGGCAGCGCCCGGCACAGAATGCCGGGGGCTGCACCGAGATTGTGGGGGTCCCCATCGGCGGGACTCCTGCAATCATACATCTTATCCCCTATCCTTTGGATAGGGGATAAGATGTATGAAGCCGGAATACCCCTTTAAGACGTCCATATGTAATTGTGCATATATTTAATATCTAATTTCCCTCCATAAAGCCATTGCCTCTGTACAGCCCCATATCATATGAAACATACCTGCCTCTTTGACCTCACAATGCGGCATTGGCTTGATCTTGGTGTGTTATAAATTCTATGTATGATTTTAAACTGGATTATACTATGATTTTCATTAACAGATGCACATAGCGGACTATTAAAGATATCACTCCCATTTGGCTCTTGAATGCAGTGCTGTTTACATGGACAGTGCCGGTGTCAGTAAATTCTCTACAAATATTTTTTCTGTCCTCATTGCTGTCAGCATAGTGGCAATCCACATTGTCCTGGACAAGTCAGGAACAAGTCCAGCAAAGAAGATTGATGATGTTCTGGCGCTAACTTATGGGCATAAATTTAGACAGTAACCAAGTTCTGGACAATGTACCAATAAATAATAAAGATAGTTTATTACAACTACAGATGGAAAACGCATTTCTGTGGGAGAACAGCCCTCTTCGTCAGGTCATGACGAAGAAGGGGGGTTTTCCCTTGAAACGCGCTGTCTACCTGCAGTTGTAATAAATTAATTTTATTATTTATTAATACTGTGGTGGCCCAGTGCAGGAGTTATACTCCTGTACCCTTGCTGCCCTGTCAGACAGCCTCCCTGCAGTGTCCCCTGGGCTCCCGACACCTGTCCCCTTAAGTATATATATTTTCTGCCATGTGTTATACTGTAAAATGTATATAAGAGTGTTATTGCTTTAAGAAATGTTAACATGTGATCACCAGTTGTCATGTTAGTGTAACCCTGTGAGGTATCAGTGACCATGTGACCTAAGGGTGACATGTGGGACCCCAACAGAGTCTCCCCTATATAAGCCCTGGGAGGAGTCTCTTCTCTCTCTTGATTTCCAGTTAAGTCTTTGTTGAGGTCCAGTGCAGTCAAGTACTAGAGTGTGCCTGGAGTCCATAGGAGGCCTCAAATCTGTCTTGCAGCAACAAGCCTTCAAGTCTACAAGTAAACTACAGTCACAGCTTAGCCAGTTTCAAGTGAAGTCAAGTCAGTCACAGTCATGTATTGTCAAGTCAGAGTGGCCTGCACTAAAGTTGTCCAAATCTACTGCAAGTCCCAGAAAGCCCTTAAGGTCTCTGAAGTCACTGGTCACCTCCGTGGGCCTGACTGAACTGTAAAGACTTTTCCATCTGTCACTCAGTAAAGCTACTGTTGTCCGTAACTTGGCATCAGAGTCATTTTTGCATCATGTGCCTAGCCCAGGATCCAGCGGCATACCTTCAGGTGGTATTGAGGATAAACCACGCCTGGCGTCACGAATACAAGGGGTTAATGCCATCTGCCCCTATGGTAATTCCATCTGCCCTGCATCACACCCTCTACCTTAATACATTGTCTGGAACTCGGTTGCTGTCTATATTTATGCCCATAGGTTGGCGCCAGAACATCATCAATCTTGCTGTTTCTCTTACTTGTTTCTCTGTTCGGCTTCTCTTTAACCGTCCAGGCCTAATACTTTTACAAGGCTAATATTGGTTTTGTGCCCGGAGCACAACATACAAAGGTGAAGCTCATTACCTTTTTGTCACCACAAAGAGCCACATAACGTCACATGTTTGCACCTTCTTTTGTCCCATTTTTTGCCTACACATCTATTTCTTGGTATATATAGCTCAAGGGAAATGTCTAGGAAAAACTAATACATTGTGGTATCTCAAGTTCATTGTAAGTATTTCTGCTGAGAGTGTCGGTGGAGTGGTGGTTTCCCCCGCATGGTAGAGGCTCCAGGGCAATTCCCTCCCCTGGCTATAAACCAACTTAAAGGGGTATACCATCCAAAGACATCTTATTCCCTATCCAAAGGATAGAGGATAAGATGTCTGATCGCATGGGGCCTGCTGCTGGGACCCCTCGTGATCTCCGTGCAGCCTGCCCCCTCCCATAGAAATGAATGGAGGGGGCGTAGCGTGATGTCACGAGGGGGTGTGGTGTAATGTCACGTCTCCAGTTCCAGAAACACAGAGGTTTCTGGGTCTGGAAAAGCAGCCCTGCATAGAATGCAGGTGCAGCACAGAGATAGCGTGGGGTCCCAGTGGCGGGACCCCTGCGATCAGACATCTTGTCCCCTATCCTTTGGATAGGGGATAAGATGTCTTTAGCCAGAATACCCCAAGTCATGTGCTTGTAAATTTGGATCTCTCTTCATCTGGAAAAAGACTTCTTTCATCCACACCCTGTGATGTAATAAGCTGAAGCTTTTTTAAATATTTAGCATTTTTGTGGTAACATTCACTTTCCCCAAGTCAAAACTTCTTACTGTTTCATTTCTTTCTTCCCTTTATCTTATTCCTGTGCAATACTGTATCTAATCTAGTTCCATGTTTCTCACATTGACGCAACTTCTCAAATTCAAACTTTACTTCCCAGTTCATTGTATCACTTACTTTTGTATCTTTCATTGTTTTACTTCGAATTTGTGGTGTTTTTTTTTTTTTTTTTTTTTTTTTTTTTTACTTAAAGGAAATCTGTCACATGTTTTATGCTGCCTGAACCCCAAGTTGCATGAAACAGGTGCAGGGACTGTGGTCCTGAAACACTATTATTTATTCTGCAATGCTCAGGAATTTCTGAAAAATCATAGCTAAAAAAAGCAGCCAGGACCTGCCCCACCCTGAGTGACACCTCTCTCCCTATACACAGACATCATTGGGTTCCAGAACCCCACTCTGTTCCCTTATTTCATGCTGCCCGTGGTTGGAGTGACAGGCTACCTTTAAAGTAAAAGTAGTTCTCTACATTTAGGTGTCACATAGCAAAAATGTAATTGGTCCTACTTCTGTGTATGGGGAAAGGGGTCTGACCAAAACACAGCGATCTAGATGATCTCGGGACAGGGGTCTGGGGGGACAAAATGATCTGGGGGACTGAAGTCTGAGGAACAGTGATTTAGGTGACAGGGGTCTGGGGGACAGTGATATGGGAGACAGAGTGGTGTGGGTGACAGGGATCTGGGGCATAGAACAATTTGGGGACAGAATGGTGCAGAGGACAGAGCAACCTGGGGAACAGAGTGGTCTGGAAAACAGAAGGGTCTGGAGGACAGAGTGGTCTGAAAGACTCTGGATTTGCCCCTGATCCTATGGCAAGACAGAAGCCTCATCTGTCTACATTCCTGTTGTGATGATGTCTCCCTGTATAGACAATAACAGTAGAAGATGTCAGAAAGCCGGCATCTGCTGAATGCGGAGCAGAAGTTGCATCCAAACTTTTGCCTCACGGTCACCAAGCAGGAGTCGGAAGTGAGGTTGCTGCCCCCAGTCAAGGGGCTGCAGCCATTATCATGGTCAGAGGATCACCAGCTGTCACTGTGCAATAGTAGTAATGTGTCCATCCTAGAGCAGGTGTATGACATCCACGGCAACATCCCCAAGCTGTCCCTACACCATACCAGTGTGCCCGCCCCACTCAAGACCTGCGTCCTCCGGATGAGTCTACATGATGGATAGGCTATACTAATTGGTTATAGCAGATAATGTAGACTAATTTATTAAAATGTAACTCAGGATCAGTAAAGGATAAGCAGAGTAATGTACAGTATGTACACAGTAACTCCACCAGCAGATTAAAGGGGTACTCTGGGGAAAACATTATTTTTTTTTTTTTTTATGAACTGGTGCCAGAAAGTTTAATGAACTGGTGCCAGATTTGTAAATTACTTCTGTTTAAAAAATCTTAATCCTTCCAGTACTTATTAGCAGCTGTATACCACAGAGGAAATTCTTTTCTTTTTGGATTTATTTTCTGTCTGTCCACAGTGCTCTCTGCTGACACCTCTGTCCATGTCAGGAACTGTCTAGAGCAGCATAGGTTTGCTATGGGTTTTTTCTCCTTCTCTGGACAGTTCCTGACATCAGTTCCTGACAGTGAAAATGTTTTTCACTGTAGAACCCCTTTAACCCCTTAAGGACCAGGCACGTATGAGTACATCCCTACGCCCTGGGTCTTAAGAACCAGGCACGTACTCATACGCCCGTGAGAATTTCGCATCCCGCCACACAACGGGCGGGTTGCGAAACCGGACGCCTGCTGAAATCGTTCAGCAGGCGTCCGAGGCAAATGCCCAGGGGTCCTGAGACCCCCCCCCCATGTCGGCGATCGCAGAAAATCGCATGTCAATTCAGACATTCGATTTTCTGCTATTCTGGGCTGATCGGGTCTCTGGTGACCCGATCAGCTGGAAAATAGTGATGATCTGACCAGTCAGTGACAGCCCAGATCATCTTGCAGGGTGGGAGTGAGGTCGCAGTGCTGCGATCTCCTCCTATCCCCTGCCATTGGTCAGAACTGATTTTGACCAACGGCAGAGCAGGACAGTGGGTTGCCATGGCAACCCCCCATTCTGCCCACCCCTGGATGTCGCGGGGAACATGGGGAGAAGATGGAGGTCGGTACCTGCAAGAGAAGATGCCGGGGAACAGCTGATCGCCGCTGCAGACTGCTGGATCCCGGCTCAGTTAGGGAAGCGACGTGGGGGGGGGGGGGAATGAAAGTGAAAGTAATGTGATCTTTACTCTGGCAACCACTAGGAAGGCCAAACTGCAACTCCCAGCATGCCCAGACCGCCAAAGGCTGTCTGGGAATGCTGGGAGTTGTAGTTTTGCAACATCTGGAGGATCACAGTTTGGGGACCACTGTTACAGTGGTGCCCAAACGGTAGCCCTCCAGATGTTGCCAAACTACAACTCTCAGCATGCCTAGACTGCCCAGGCATGCTGGGAGTTGTAGTTCTGTAACATCTGTCCCTTCAGATTTTGCAATTTTCATGACATTTTTGAAAATTGCTGCTCTACTTTGAAGCCCTCTAATTTTTTCAAAAAGTAAAAATATGTTCATTTTATGATGCCAACATAAAGTGGACATATTGTGTTTGTGAATAAAAATAAAATTTGTTTGGAATATCAATTTTCCTTACAAGTAGAGAGCTTCAAAGTTAGAAAAATGCAAAATTTTCATGAAATTTTGGGATTTTTCACCAAAAAAGGATGCAAGTAACGACAAAAATTTACCACCAAAATAAAGTAGAATATGTCACGAAATAACAATCTCAGAATCAGAATATTCGGTAAAAGCGTTTTAGAGATATTAATTCTTAAAATGACAGTGGTAGATGTGCAAAACACGCTCTGGTCCTACAGTGAAAATTGGTCTGGTCCTTTAGGGGTTAAGAGTGCATTGCACAATGTAATGTACAACTGTATGTATGTAATATAGGGGTAAAGGCAGAGTTTTGCTTCTTACTCCCTATTCACAGGATAGGGGATAAGTTATTGATTGCTGGGGGGGACGGGACCAGTCTGACCCCTGTGATCTCATGCAAAGTGCCTAGGCTTTTCTTGTGCACAGATCAGGGTTGACAGATACTGTACTCTCAATCCCCACACATTCAAACATTTATCCCCGAACTGAAAGCCAAATGGGGGGGGGGGGGGGGGGGGTCACTAGGGATAAGAAAAGAAAGTATTTTTTTCTGCTCTAACAACTCCCTTTAAACATTTAAACTGACCCTAAATTTTAGATAACTGTTGACTGAACACCCATTCGACAAAAAGGTATCTCTCAGTCCCCACATATACCTGCACATTTGGCTTAACTCCAACATGTCTGACCCTTTTCTAACACAACATCTTCTATTAGGGGAGATTCAAGAGGCCAGGCCCCCATACACATTCAATAGTCTGCCAAGATTGTCAGGTTCTTCTCAAGTAAACCTAATGTGTATGGTCAGTATTAGAGTGAACACTTAGTTATGATCATCCTGAATACTGTGAGAGTCACACATCATTCTGAATATTGAATATTACAACAATTCAACTCTATGCTTTTTATTTATGAAAAAAGCCCTGACATCAGTACTTGAAGAAAACTTTTCACAGTAGGCCGCCATATTAGATACGCAACGCTCTGCTACCTTTTATGCTGGATAACACATTTTATTCACACTAATGGAGGCAATCAAACATGACCTCTGCCACTACTACGTGCCCAAATATTCTTCCTCATCTACTTCTCTTCCTGTTTTGATGATTCATTTAGACGACTCTTCTTTCCACTGTGTATATTGCAGCCAAAAGAAACAAAAATGAGGATACACAGGGATTTCTTCTGAAATTGTTCTATTTTTTAATGTCCCTTTTTGAACATTATATTTAGAGATGAGCGAACTTTTGAAAAAATGTCATTCTATATGAATTTATTCGTGGCGAATCAATATTAAAAACGGCTATTTCTGGCCTACAGAGAGCCTCAATAGGGGTGTAGAACACTTTTCTTTGTTCTAACACGCATATGGAGTGTTTAGGGGTAGTGAAAAAATGCTGTTATACAGTATGACATGCAAATTACAGGCATCGTTTTTAGAATCACTGCCGCAGAGCGGCACAATGACAGAGCCTAGAGGTGGCATCAGTGAGAGGAGACCATATAGTGGCTGAATGACACAGCGTGGAGTTGGCAGCAGCATGGGTAGACACTAGGACTTCACAATCCCTAAGATTAAAAGATGAATTCTGAAATTTAAACCAAAGACTTTGGATAGCTAGTGCTACCATAACAACATTTTTATTCCCAGACCTCGGCCTAGCTGCATCAGTAAACTATATATTGCCTGAATGGCACAGCCTGGAGGTGGCTGAAGCATGAGGAGACCATATAGTCTGTGAATGGCACAGCCGGGAGTTGGCAGCAGCATACGGAGACCATTGAAATTTATGATTTTTACATTTAAATTTAAGATTTTGAAATTAAGGATTTTGAAATTGAAATTTCACTACTCTGCCTGACATACTTATTGTGTATATGAGGGGAGTACAATACGCTTCACTTTGCTTAAAACAATATTTGTCTAGAACAGCAGCAGGTGTGTACTATTGGCTGTCCTTTCACAGTATATAGACCCTTGACAGATTAACAGGTAAAAAATAGTACACTACTTAGATGTAGGTATGTGGTATACACTTATGAGTGCAGAAAAATGTGCTACAGTACGCTTAGAAATACTTATTTTTACCTGTGTCCCAGATTCCAAAATTCCTTTATAATCAGAAATTGTCAGAATACCACCTGACATTCAAAACAATAAAATGATACAAAAGTTCTCTGAAGAAAAGGCTCCTTCATTAGATGACAATATAAGTATTGTGTTTTCCAGTGACATTATCTCATCGGAGGAACAGGAAAACATGATACAACTTAATTCTGCAACTGAAGAACCACAACAAAGAATGAACGACTTAAAGCCTACTGGAACTGAGGAATTTCGAAATGGAAAATCTATCACCTGGGATAGTCAGTCAATTCCAACAGCCGGTGGTAAGTATCCACAGTTCCCTGTTTCTGCTAGTCCTTAGCAATATTCCTTTTATTACTGGTATCAGGTCGGCTGCATAAACAAATAGAGAGGGCAGCCCGGGCAGGTACAGTGGTAATAATGGGAGATTTTAATCTCCCAGATATAGATTGGGGTCCGGGGTTGGCTAAAACTACAAAGGGGAGAAAATTCCTAAATTTATTGCAGGATGATTTTATGGGCCAGTTTGTGGAGGACCCAACAAGAAGTGATGCCTTGTTGGATCTGATCATTTCCAACAACGCAGAGCTGGTTGGTAATGTAACTGTGCGGGAAAACCTTGGTAATAGCGACCACAATATAGTTACTTTCTAATATAAATGTAGAAAACAAAGACAAACGGGGAAGGCAAAAACATATAACTTTAAAAAGGCAAATTTCCCTGGGCTGAGAGCTGCATTACAGGACATGGACTGGGGGGAGGTGTTCTCAAATACTGATACAGAAGGTAAATGGGAAATTTTTAAATCAACTCTAAATAATTATACAGCTAAATATATACCAAAGGGGAACAAATATAAACGATTAAAACTAAATCCTACATGGCTGACAAATGATGTTAAAAGAGCAATAAACAACAAAAAAATTGCCTTCAACAAATACAAATCTGATGGGTCAGCTATAACATTTAAACAGTACAAGGAGCTTAATAAAATCTGTAAAAATGTAATTAAAAACAGCAAAAATTCAAAATGAGAGACAGGTGGCCAAAGAAAGCAAAACTAATCATAAATATTTTTTTAGATATATAAATACAAAAAAAACAAGCATGTAGGACCCCTTAATAATGATAATGGGGAGGTTGTCACGGGCGATGAAGAGAAGGCGGAGCTACTGAATGGGTTCTTTAGTTCTGTATATACTATGGAAGAAGGAGCTGACATTGGCCAGGTCAGTGCTGGTAACACATCATGTAATGTACTGAACTGGCTTAATGTAGAGATGGTACAAGGTAAGTTAAGTAAAGTAAATGTAAGCAAATCCCCAGGACCGGATGGACTACACCCAAGAGTTCTTAGAGAGGTAAGTTCTGTAATATCTGTATCCTTGTTCATTATATTTAGAGATTCTCTGGTGTCTGGTATTGTGCCAAGGGACTGGCGCAAGGCGAATGTGGTGCCAATCTTCAAAAAGGGCTCTAGGTCTTCGCCAGGCAATTATAGACCGGTAAGTTTAACGTGCATTGTGGGTAAATTGTTTGAAGGACTTATAAGGGATTACATACAGGAATACATAGGGGATAATTGTATTATAAGTGATAGCCAGCATGGGTTTACTAAGGATAGAAGTTGTCAAACCAATCTAATTTGCTTTTATGAAGAGGTGAGTAGAAGCCTTGACAGAGGAATGGCTGTGGATATAGTGTTTCTGGATTTTGCTAAAGCGTTTGATACTGTCCCTCATAGGGTTTGGAAACTTTAGTTTGTAACTGGATTGAACACTGGTTCATGGATCGTACCCAGAGAGTGGTGGTCAATGATTCGTACTCTGATTGGTCCCCGGTAATTAGTGGTGTACCCCAAGGTTCTGTACTGGGCCCGCTGTTGTTTAATTTATTTATGAATGATATAGAGGATGGTATTAACAGCTCTGTTTCTATCTTTGCAGATGACACCAAGCTTTGTAGCACAGTACAGTCTATAGAGGATGTGCATAAGTTACAAGATGACTTGGATAGACTAAGTGTCTGGGCATCCACTTGGCAAATGAGGTTCAATGTGGATAAATGTAAAGTTATGCATCTGGGTACTAATAACATGCATGCATTGTATGTCTTAGGGGGGATTAAACTGGCAGAGTCACTGGTAGAGAAGGATTTGGGTGTACTTGTAGATCACAGACTACAGAATAGCATGCAATGTCAGGCTGCTGCTTCCAAAGCCGGCAGGATATTTGTCACGATGCCGGCTGGCAGGAGGTGGATCCTCTGTGCCAGAGAGGGATGGCGAGGACCGTGCTAGTGGACCGGTTCTAAGACACTACTGGTTTTCACCAGAGCCCGCCGCAAAGCGGGATGGTCTTGCTGCGGCGGTAGTGACCAGGTCGTATCCACTAGCAACGGCACCTCTCTGGCTGCTGAAGATAGGCGAGGTACAAGGGAGTAGGCAGAAGCAAAGTCGGACGTAGCAGAAGGTCGGGGCAGGCGGCAAGGTTCGTAGTCAGGGGAGATAGCAGTAGTTCTGGTACACAGGGTATAAACACACAAAGAACGCTTTCACTGGCACTAAGGCAACAAGATCCGGCAAGGGAGTGCAAGGGAGGAGACTAGATATAAGCAGGGAACAGGTGGGAACCAATTAAGCTAATTGGGCCAGGCACCAATCATTGGTGCACTGGCCCTTTAAGTCTCAGGGAGCTGGCGCGCGCGCGCCCTAGAGAGCGGAGCCGCGCGCGCCAGCACATGACCGCAGGAGACGGGAACGGGTAAGTGACCTGGGATGCGATTCGCGAGCGGGCGCGTCCCGCTGTGCGAATCGCATCCCCAACGGCCATGAGAGAGCAGCGCTCCCGGTCAGCGGGACTGACCGGGGAGCTGCAGGGAAAGAGACGCCGTGAGCGCTCCGGGGAGGAGCGGGGACCCGGAGCGCTAGGCGTAACAATATTGTCATGTATAAAAAGAGGCATGGACTAGAGGGACAGGGACATAATACTCCCCCTTTATAAAGCATTGGTACGGCCTCACCTGGAATATGCTGTTCAGTTTTGGTCGCCTGTCCATAAAAGGGACACTGTGGAGCTGGAAAGGGTGCAGAGACGTGCGACTAAACTAATATGGGGCATGGAAAATTTTAGCAACGAGGAACGATTAAAGGAGTTACAATTGTTTAGTCTTGAGAAGAGACGTTTAAGGGGGGATATGATAAACGTATATAAGTATATGAATGGCCCATACAAAAAATATGGAGAAAAACTGTTCCAGGTTAACCCCCGCAAAGGACGAGGGGGCACTCCCTCCATCTGAAGCAGAAAAAGTTTAGTCTAAAGGGGCGACACGCCTTCTTTACCATGAGAACTGTGAATTTATGGAACAGTCTACCTCAGGAACTGGTCACAGCAGGAACAATTAATAGCTTTAAAACAGGGTTAGATACATTCCTGGAACAAAATAACATTAAAGCTTATGCAGAATTATAAAACAACATCCCTTCCCCTTATCCCCTTACACCCTTCCCTTCAATCCCCTGGTTGAACTTGATGGACGTATGTCTTTTTTCAACCATACTAACTATGTAACTATGTAACATGGCAATAATGCTGGGAGAGTAACTCAAGGATACCCACATGTTTCCTACAATACACAGTCAATATATGGAGACCATATAGTGGCTGAATGACACAGCCTGGAGGTAGCTGATGCATGAGGAGACCATATAGTGTCTGAATGGCACAGCCAGGAGTTGGCAGCAGCATGAGTAGACCCTAGGGCTTCCCAATCCCTAACATTAAAAGATGAATTCTGAAATTTAAACTGAAGATTTTGGGTAGCTAGTGCTACCATAATAAAATTTTTATTCCTAGGCCCAGCAACATCAGTAAACCATAAATTGCCTGAATGGCACAGCCTGGCGGTGGCTGACGCATGAGGAGACCATATAGTGTCTGAATGGAACAGCCTGGCGTTGGCAGCAGCATAAGGAGACTCTAGGGCTTCCCAATCCCTAAGATTAAAAGATGAATTCTGAAATTTAAACCAAAGATTTTGGGTAGCTAGTGCAACCATAACAACATTTTTATTCCCAGACCCAGGCCCAACAGCATCAGTAAACCATATATTGCCTGAATGGCACAGCCTGGAGGTGGCTGACGCATGAGGAGACCATATAGTGTCTGAATGGCACAGCCAGAAGTTGGCAGCAGCATGAGTAGACCCTAGGGCTTCCCAATCCCTAAGATTAACCCCTTCCCGCAGAATGTCATATATAAACGCCGGGTTGTGCAGTGCGTTCGCGCATCCCGGCGTTTATAAATGACATTCAGTTAACCCGGCGATGCGCAGCATCGCACGGGTTAACTGGCAGAAGTCCCGCTGTTTCCAGCAGGGGACAACTTCTCCTTCACCCCCAGGACCATCCATTGATGGTCCTGGTCAGCGATCACTGTGATTGGTCCCTGTGGACCAATCACAGTGATCTGGGGTGAAAGTTCAGATCCCCCGCACTGCCCGCCCCTGGAAGTCGGGCAGAACGGAGGACGAAGGCTGCAGGGGCTCGCGGGGACCTGCGGCACACGGGGGGAACACGTGGGGACCGGCGGACTTACCTGGAGCAGCGGCAGGACCGAGGATCAGCGGCAGGACCGGCCACGTGGACGAGCAGCGACGGGACCGGCAGGTAAGTATATGGTCCACAGAAGCAGCAGTGAAGATCTTCACTGCTGCTTCTAGGAGTCTGAAAACTACAACTCCCAGCATGCCTAGACAGCCTTTGGCTGTCTGGGCATGCTGGGAGTTGTAGTTTTGCAACATCTGGAGGGCCCCAGTTTGGAGACCATTGTAGAATGGTCTCCAATCTGTGCTCTTCCAGCTGTTGCAAAACTACAACTCCCAGCATGCACTGACTGTCCAGGCATGCTGGGAGTTTTAGTTAAGCAACATCTGGCCCTTCAGATGTTGCCGAACTACAACTCCCAGCATGCCCTTCAGCTGTCTGGGCATGCTTGGAGTTGTAGTTTTGCAACAGCTGGAGACACACTGGTTGGGAAACATTGTTTCTAACTCAGTGTTTCCTAACCTGTGTGCCTCCAGCTGTTGCAAAACTATAACTCCCAGCATGCACTAAAAGACCATGCATGCTGGGAGTTGTAGTTTTGCAACATCTGAAGGGCCCCAGTTTGGAGACCATTGTATAATGGTCTCCAATCTGTGCTCTTCCAGCTGTTGCAAAACTACAACTCCCAGTATGCACTGACTGTCCAGGCATGCTGGGAGTTTTAGTTCAGCAACATCTGGCCCTTCAGATGTTGCCAAACTACAACTCCCAGCATGCCCTTCAGCTGTCTGGGCATGCTGGGAGTTGTAGTTTTGCAACAACTGGAGACACACTGGTTGGGAAACATTGTCTGTTTCTAACTCAGTGTTTCCTAACCTGTGTGCCTCCAGCTGTTGCAAAACTATGACTCCCAGCATGCACTAACAGACCATGCATGCTGGGAGTTGTGGTTTTGCAACAGCTGATGCAACCCCCCCAAGCCCCCCCCGCCCCGCCACCCCCGTGAATGTACAGGGTACATTCACATGGGCGAGGCTTTCACAGTGGGTTTCTCGCATCTTGAGATGCAGCAAATTTTGCGCTGGGAAACTCGCTGTAATCCCCCGCCCATCTGACTGTACCCTAAAAACACTACACTACACGAACACAAAATAAAATAAAAAGTTAAAAACACTACATATACACATACCCCTACACAGCCCCCCTCCCCCAATAAGAACGTCCGGTACACCACTGTTTCCAAAGCAGAGCCTCCAGCTGTTGAAAAACAACAACTCCCAGTATTGTCGGACAGCCGTTGACTGTCCAGGCATGCTGGGAGTTTTGCAACAGCTGGAGGCACCCTGTTTGGGAATCACTGGCGTAGAATACCCCTATGTCCACCCCTATGCAAATCCCTAATTTAGGCCTCAAATGCACATGGCGCTCTCACTTTGGAGCCCTGTCGTATTTCAGGGCAACAGTTTAGGGTCACATATGGGGTATCGCTGTACTCGGGAGAAATTGCGTTACAAGGTTTGGGGGGCTTTTTCTTCTTTAACCCTTCATGAAAAGGAAATGTTGGGGTCTACACCAGAATGTTAGTGTAAAAATTTTTTATTTTTTACACTAACATGCTGATGTTGCCCTATACTTTACATTTTCACAAGAGGTAAAAGGGAAAAAAGCCCCCGAAAATTTGTAACGCAATTTCTCCCGACTACAGAGATACCCCATATGTGAGCGCAAAGTGCTCTGGGGGCGCACAACAAGGCCCAGAAGGGAGAGCGCACCATGTACATTTGAGGTGATTTGCACAGGGGTGGCTGATTGTTACAGCGGTTTTGACAAACGCAAAAAAAACAAAACCCCACATGTGACCCCATTTCGGAAACGACACCCCTCACGGAATGTAATGAGGGGTGCAGTGAGAATTTACCCCCCACAGGTGTCTGACGGATCTTTGGAACAGTGGTCCATGAAAATGAAAACTTGTACAGCCCACTGTTCCAAAGATCTGTCAGACACCAGTGGGGGGCAAATGCTCACTGTACCCCTTGCTACGTTCCACAAGGGGTCTAGTTTCCAAAATTGTATGCCATGTGTGTTTTTTTTTTTTTGCTGTTCTGGCACCTTAGGGGCTTCCTAAATGTGACATGCTCCCCGAGCAAAATTTGCTCTCAAAAAGCCAAATATGACTCCTTCTCTTCTGAGCATTGTAGTTCGCCCATAGTGCACTTCAGGTCAACTTATGGGGTACCTCCATACTCAGAAGAGATGGGGTTACAAATTTTGGGGGGTATTTTCTGCTATTAACCCTAGCAAAAAGGTGAAATTAGGGGGGAAACACACATTTTAGTGGAAATTTTTTTTTTTTTTTTACATATGCAAAAGTCGTGAAACACCTGTGGGGTAATAAGGCTCACTTTATTCCTTATTACATTCCTCAAGGGGTCTAGTTTCCAAAATGGTATGCCATGTGTTTTTTTTTTGCTGTTCTGGCACCATAGGGGCTTCCTAAATGTGACATGCCCCCAAGCAAAATTTGCTCTCAAAAAGCCAAATATGACTCCTTCTCTTCTGAGCATTGTAGTTCGCCCATAGTGCACTTCAGGTCAACTAATGGGGTACCTCCATACTCAGAAGAGAAGGGGTTACAAATATTGAGGGGTATTTCCTGCTATTAACCCTTGGAAAAATGTGAAATTTGGGGGGAAACACACATTTTAGTGAAAAAAAATTTTTTTTTTTTACATATGCAAAAGTCGTGAAACACCTGTGGGGTATTAAGGCTCACTTTATTCCTTGTTATGTTCCTCAAGGGGTCTAGTTTCCAAAATGGTATGCCATGTGAGGGTTTTTTTCTGTTCTGGCACCATAAGGGCTTCCTAAATGCAACATGCCCCCCAAAAACCATTTCAGAAAAACATACTCTCCAAAATCCCCTTTTCGCTCTTTCCCTTCTGAGCCCTCTACTGCGCCCGCCGAACACTTTACATAGACATATGAGGTATGTGCTTACTCGAGAGAAATCAGGCTACAAATATAAGTATACATTTTCTCCTTTTACCCCTTGTAAAATTTCAAAAATTGGGTCTACAAGAACATGCGAGTGTAAAAAATGAAGATTGTGAATTTTCTCCTTCACTTTGCTTCTATTCCTGTGAAACACCTAAAGGGTTAAAATGATGACTGAATGTCATTATGAATACTTTGGGGGGTGCAGTTTTTATAATGGGGTCTTTTGTGGGGTATTTATAATAAGAAGACCCTTCAAATCCACTTCAAACCTGAACTGGTCCCTGAAAAATAGTGAGTTTGAAAATTTTGTGAAAAATTGGAAAATTGCTGCTGAACTTTGAAGCCCTCTGGTGTCTTCCAAAAGTAAAAACTCGTCACTTTTATGATGCAGACATAAAATAGACATATTGTATATGTGAATAAAAAATTTTTTTTATTTGTAATATACATTTTCCTTACAAGCAGAGAGCTTCAAAGTTAGAAAAATGCAAAATTTTCAAATTTTTCATCAAATTTTAGGATTTTTCACAAGGAAAGGATGCAAGTTACCACAAAAATTTACCACCATGTTAAAGTAAAATATGTCACGAAAAAATTATCTCGGAATCAGAATGATAACTAAAAGCATTCCAGAGTTATTAATGTTTAAAGTGACAGTGGTCAGATGTGCAAAAAACGCTCTGGTCCTTAAGGCCAAAATGGGCTTGGTCCTGAAGGGGTTAAAAGATGAATTCTGAAATTTAAACCAAAGATTTTGGGTAGCTAGTGCTACCATAACAACATTTTTATTCCCAGACCCAGGCCCAGCAGCATCAGTAAACCATATATTGCCTGAATGGCACAGCCTGGAGGTGGCTGACGCATGAGGAGACCATATAGTGTCTGAATGGCACAGCCTGGAGTTGGCAGAAGCATGAGGAGGCCATTGAAATTTAAGCATTTTAAATAGAAATGTAAGATTTTTAAATAGAAATTGAGGGTTTTGAAATTGAACTCTTAACGCCCAAGTTTTTGTGTCCCGGGCCCCCGGCGTGTGGGTACAAAGGACCTAATCTATCAAGGAGTCACATGTCCCATGGCAGGACCATGACACAGCCTGGAGGTGGCATCAATAGGAGGAGACCATATAGTGGCTGAATGGCAAAACCTGGAGTTGGCTGAAGCATGAGAATAGACCATATAGTGTTTGAATGGCACAGCCTGGAGTTGGCGGCAGATGAAGGGCCTCACAATCTCTAAGAATAAAAGATGAATTTTGAAATTTCCATTGAAGATGTATGGTACCTAGTGCTACCATAAACATGTATAGGTAATGTCCTAGGCCCAGCAGCATCACTAAACCATGTAGTTGCTGAATTACACAGACTGGAGCTGGCTGAAGCATCAGTAAATCATATATTGGCTGAAGCATGAGAAGAGACCATATAGTGGATGAATGAGACAGCCTGGAGGTGGCAGCAGCAGCATCAGGAGTCCTGAAAGTGACACGGTGACAGAGTAGTGCGGTGGGTTGCAATACCAGTACCTGGTGACGAAGGTGGGTAAAAAAAGGTCTGATGCGGAGGAATGTTTGTAACTGGGGAACAGCGCCTTAAATCTGTTTGGCACTATCCATATTTGTGAAGTGTTGGTGTTGCACCATGGTCAATCTACTCTCATGCATCAGGCATTGGTGGTTGGAAATACTGGCTGATCCATGCCTGATTCATCTTCACAAAGGTCAGTCTCTCCACATTTTTCATGGACAGATGAGTTCTCCTTGGGGTGACTATGGCCCCCGCCGCACTAAACACCCACTCTGATGGCAGACTACTGGCCGGGCAGGACAGCTATTCCAGGGAAAACTCTGCTAGTTGCAGCCACAAATCAAGTTTGGCTGCCCAGAGGTACTGCTCCTGCCACCCCACCACTCCCCAGCAGCCATGGCAGTGGAAGGTGAGCACAGGGGGCCCCACGATTCAGACCTGCGAGTGGATGGATGATGGCGCAGATAGGCATCGGCCAACTGACTACATAGGATGCCTCTGTAGTAGGTAATTTGGTCCACCCTCTCAGTGGGTATAAAAAAAGGCCCCTATTTTGTGGTGGTAGCAAGGGTCCAAGAAGTTTGAGATCCAGAAGTCATCCCGCTGCCGAATGGTGATAATTCGTCTGTCACTACGCAAGCAGGTGAGCATGCATCGTGCCATTTGTGCAAGTGACTCGGAGGGACTCCCTGCCTCCATCTCCACTGCATACTGCCACAGTGTGTCTGGGTCCTCTGTCTCGCCTTCCTCATAACCCTCTAGCTCCTCTGGCTGCTCCTGCTCCTCCTCTCCTGTCAGATTACTAGAAAAAATGCCCATTTGGCTAAACCTAAACTGTGCTCCACAGGGTCAGATGAAGGCTGCCTGGAAGACGGAACACTTCATTATGATTGTCCCCCCCCCCCCCCCCCCAGACAGTTCCCCCACATTAGGTGCAGTATAGCTCCCCGCATTAGGTGCAATATAAGTCCCCGCACATTAGGGGTGCAGTACAGTTTCCCCACATTAGGGGTGCAGTACAGCTCCCCCCATTAGGTGCAGTACAGCCCCCCCCCATTAGGTACAGTATAGTTCCCCCACATTAGGTGCAGTATAGTTCCCCGCACATTAGGGGTGCAGTACAGTTCCCCCACATTAGGGCTGCAGTACAGTTCCCCCACATTAGGGGTGCAGTACAGTTCCCCCACATTAGGGGTGCAGTGTAGTTCCCCACATAACGTGCAGTATCGTTCCCCCACATTAGGTGCAGTATAGTTCCCCCCCCCCCCCCCGTTAGGTGCAGTATAGTTCCCCCACATTAGGTGCAGTATAGTTCCCCCACATTAGGTGCAGTATAGTTCCCCCACATTAGGCGCAGAATAGCTCCCCCACATTAGGCACAGTATAGCTCCCCCACATTAGGTGCAGTATAGCTCCCCCACATTAGGTGCAGTACAGTTCCTCCACATTAGGTGCAGTACAGTTCCCCCACATTAGGTGCAGTATAGCTCCCCAACATTAGGTGCAGTATAGTTCCCCCACATTAGGTGCAGTACAGTTCCCCCACATTAGGTGCAGTATAGTTCTCCCCACATTAGGTGCAGTATAGTTCCCCCACATTAGGTGCAGTACAGTTCCCCCACATTAGGTGCAGTATAGTTCTCCCCACATTAGGCGCAGTATAGTTCCCCCCACATTAGGTGCAGTATAATTCCCCCCACATTAGGTGCAGTATAGTTTCCCCCACATTAGGTGCAGTATAGTTCCCCACATTAGGTGCAGTATAGTTCCCCCACATTAGGTGCAGTATAGTTCCCCCACATTAGGCGCAGAATAGCTCCCCCACATTAGGCACAGTATAGCTCCCCCACATTAGGTGCAGTATAGCCCCCCCACATTAGGTGCAGTACAGTTCCTCCACATTAGGTGCAGTATAGCTCCCCCACATTAGGTGCTTTATAGCTCCCCCACATTAGGTGCAGTATAGTTCCCCCACATTAGGTGCAGTACAGTTCCCCCACATTAGGTGCAGTACAGTTCCCCCATTAGGTGCAGTACAGTTCCCCCACATTAGGTGCAGTACTGTCCCCCACATTAGGTGCAGTATAGCTCACCCACATTAGGTGCAGTACAGTTCCCCCACATTAGGTGCAGTATAGTTCTCCCCACATTAGGTGCAGTATAGTTCCCCCACATTAGGTGCAGTACAGTTCCCCCACATTAGGTGCAGTATAGTTCTCCCCACATTAGGTGCAGTAAAGCTCCCTCACATTAGGTGCAGTATAGTTCCCCACATTAGGTGCAGTATGTTTCCCCACATTAGGTGCAGTATAGTTCCCCACATTAGGTGCAGTATGTTCCCCCACATTAGGTGCAGTATGTTCCCCCACATTAGGTGCAGTACAGTTCCCCCACATTAGGTGCAGTATAGTTCTCCCCACATTAGGTGCAGTAAAGCTCCCTCACATTAGGTGCAGTATAGTTCCCCACATTAGGTGCAGTATGTTTCCCCACATTAGGTGCAGTATAGTTCCCCCCACATTAGGTGCAGTATAATTCCCCCCACATTAGGTGCAGTATAGTTTCCCCCACATTAGGTGCAGTATAGTTCCCCACATTAGGTGCAGTATAGTTCCCCCACATTAGGTGCAGTATAGTTCCCCCACATTAGGCGCAGAATAGCTCCCCCACATTAGGCACAGTATAGCTCCCCCACATTAGGTGCAGTATAGCTCCCCCACATTAGGTGCAGTACAGTTCCTCCACATTAGGTGCAGTATAGCTCCCCCACATTAGGTGCTTTATAGCTCCCCCACATTAGGTGCAGTATAGTTCCCCCACATTAGGTGCAGTACAGTTCCCCCACATTAGGTGCAGTACAGTTCCCCCATTAGGTGCAGTACAGTTCCCCCACATTAGGTGCAGTACTGTCCCCCACATTAGGTGCAGTATAGCTCACCCACATTAGGTGCAGTACAGTTCCCCCACATTAGGTGCAGTATAGTTCTCCCCACATTAGGTGCAGTATAGTTCCCCCACATTAGGTGCAGTACAGTTCCCCCACATTAGGTGCAGTATAGTTCTCCCCACATTAGGTGCAGTAAAGCTCCCTCACATTAGGTGCAGTATAGTTCCCCACATTAGGTGCAGTATGTTTCCCCACATTAGGTGCAGTATAGTTCCCCACATTAGGTGCAGTATGTTCCCCCACATTAGGTGCAGTATGTTCCCCCACAGACATACAGCCTTCAGCCATATACAGTGTAGAACTGGAGGCTGTATGCCTGTTTACTGCCCCAGTGTTCCGACCACCACTCCTCCGGTCCGGGGTCATGATAGACTGCTATGGCCTATGGGCCATTGCAGTAGGTCCCGGGACTGGAGAGGAGCGGTGGTCAGAACACTGAAGATGATGTGCCGCTGGTGAGTGGTGACTTACCATGCGTGCGTCCTCCTTAATGCTCCACTCCGCTCTTCTATGGGGGCACGCACGAGACGTCAGTGACTTCCCTGCGTGCGCAACTTCCCGGTGGCCCCTGCATTTTTAAAGTAAACGCAGGGGGCCGCAGAGAGGTAACCGGGCATCCTTGTGTCCTGAAAAGATTTTTCGGGACACAGGGATTTCCCGAATGTGACGGGGGCTCCCTTTGGGCCCGGGATCCGGAGCAGGTGCTCCATGAGCGCCAATGATTGTCCGGCCCTGGTGCTACACTGTGCCACTCATCCTCCTCCAGTTCAGCCCTCACAGGGCTCATGTGGCCATGAGATGTATGCGCCGCGTCTCCAGTGCCTTGACCAGCCATCGTTTCCAACACGTGCTGTAAAAAATGAAGCAGTGGAATGACATTGTTCATCCCGTAATCCTGGCGATTTACTAATAATGTGGCTTCCTCAAAGGGCCTGAGCAAACGGCAGGTGTCACTTATGAGCTGCCACTGGTTCACATTAAAGTTACACAGGGGAGCACCCCTATCCGTTTGGATCATCAAGAAATTGGTGATGGCTTTTCTCTGTTCTTACAGTCGGTCCAACATTTGGATGGTGGAATTCCAACGTGTGGCAACGTCACAAATCAGACTATGTTGTGGGATAATGTTCTGACGCTGCAGCTCAAGGAGGGTGTGCTTTGTGGTGTACGAGTGGCTGAAGTGCATGCAAAGTTTCCTTCCCATTGTTAGGATGTCTTGCAAATGGGGGGGGGGGGCACTTCAGGAACTGCTTCACAACCAGATTGAACACGTGTGCCAATGGGCCAACGGGCTGAGAGCGTGGAGGAGGAAGCGGCGTGACCTGTCCAAATTGGGGTTGTGGCTGTGCATGAACCACATTCACCCAGTGAGCCGTAAAGGACATGTATTGTTCCTGACTGTAGTTACAGCTCCAGACATCGGTGCTGCCGTGCACTTTGGTACACACCGACAGGCTCAAGGACTGGCCCACCTTCTCTTCCACAAAATTGTGCAGGGCTGGTACAGCCTTCTTCGCAAAGAAATGACGGCCTGACACTCTCCACTTTGGCTCGGCACAAGCCATCAGTTCTCTGAAAGGTGCAGATTCCACTACATGAAAAGGGAGGGACTGCAGCACCAGCAACTTAGATAGGAGCACATTCAGCTTCTGCACCATTGGATGAGTGGGCGCATACTGCTGTCTCTTGGACATGGCTTCGCCGATGGATTGTTGGCGGAATGGCTCACTAAAAGTAGAAGGAGCAGGAGCATCTGGAGCGACAGAAGGAGGGTATGACACACAGCTCCATTCAGCTGAGGTGGTGGAGCCTTGGCTGGCTGAAAGAGGAAGCGTCGTGCCACTGGGTGATGCAGCAGGCTGGACCACTACATCTGAGCCATGGTTCTCCCAGGCTGCTTTATGGTGGCGAAACATATGTTGACGAAGGGCCGTGGTGCCAACATTGGGACCCTGGCCACGCTTCACCTTCTGCCGACATATCTTGCATGTGGCTATGTGAACCTCCTCCGGATGCTTGATGAAAAACTGCCACACCGCCGAGTAGCTTATTTTCCCACCAACAGTCCGCACTAATTGACTGCTACTGCCGCTGTCTCCAGGAACACCTATTCCACTACCTCCCGGGAAGGTAGGCTTCCGCAAAGCAGGCGGTCTCATTCGGGCATGTTTGGCTCCAGAATTTCCACTTCTGCCACCACACTGACTGCCAACCATGGTACCGCCTTGCTGGCTCAGCTCCTGCCTCATGGGCAACCTGCAACTCTCTTCTCCTGATGATGATGAAGCCCCTTCTCCACCCAGCTCCCAATTGCGATCGGCTTCATCATAATCAACAAGTGTTTGCATGTCACTGATGTCCTCCTCATGTTCCTCAACAGTGTCTGCTTCAGGACCTTGAACCCTGGCAACACCGCCTCCCAGGTCACTCTCCTCATCACTATTTGCCCGCCTAGCAGAGGAAACGGCGGATGTCTCCTCCACTTATTGGCTGGGCAGTAGCTGCTGACTGTCCTCTATTAGATCGTCCTCAGTGAATAGGGTTGTGTCTGAGGAGCCCACCGACTGTTAACTGGGGGTGTCAGATGTCATTTGTGATGAAGTGGATTAGCGTGTTAACCAATCGATGACGGCAGATGGGTTGCTGGTCGAGACACGACCGCTAGCTGATAATGGGAGCTCAGGCCTCTCACTGCGACTCCTGCTGCCACTTGCCCCTAGTCTGCTGCGACCTCTGCCTGAAGGATTAAGGCCCCTGCCACTCCTCTGTGCACGCCCTGGCACTTCTCTGCCAGACATACTTAAACAGTATTTGTCTAGAACAGCAGCAGGTGTGCACTTTTGGCTGAGCTTTCACAGTATCTAGGCCTTTGACAGATTAACAGGTACAAAATAGTACACTACTTAGATGTAGGTATTATGGTATGCATTGATGAGGACAGAAAAATGCTCCACAGTACACTTAAAAAACTAGCCCGTGTGTACTTTTGCCTGGACTTTCACAGTATGTAGGCCCTTGAAAGATTAACAGGTAAAAAAAGAATACACTACTTAGATGTACGTATGTGGTATGCACTGATGAGGGCAGAAAAATGTGCTACAATGCGCCTAAAAACTCTGTATTTTTGTAAAACACCAGCTGGTGATTACTTTTGGCTGTCCTTTCACAGTATGTATGCCCTTGACAGATTAACAGGTACAAAATAGTACACTACTTAGATGTATGTATGCAGTATGCACTGATGAGGGCAGAAAAATGTGCTACAATACACCAAAAAACTCTGTATTTTTGTAAAACACCAGCCGGTGATTACTTTTGGCTGTACTTACACAGTATGTAGGCCCTTGACAGATTAACAGGTACAAAATAGTACACCTACAAATATAGAGACCAGAATATTTCCCCCAAAAACTCACATGAGATCCATATATATATATATATTCCTACAATGGACCTCACTATAATAATGACTGTTACGCCGAGCGCTCCGGGTCCCCGCTCCTCCCCAGAGCGCTCGCAGCGTTCTCCTGTTCGCAGCGCCCCGGTCAGACCCGCTGACCGGGAGCGCTGCGATAATGTCCCTAGCCGGGATGCGATTCGCGATGCGGGACGCGCCCGCTCGCGATTCGCATCCCGGCCCGCTTACCAGACTCGTTCCCCGTCTGTTCTGTCCCGCCGCGTGCGGCCCCGCTCCCTAGGGCGCGCGCGCGCCGGCTCTCTGCGATTTAAAGGGCCGGCGCGCCACTGATTGGCGCCTGGTTCTGATTAGTATGTTCACCTGTGCACTTCCCTATATAACCTCACTTCCCCTTCACTTCCTTGCCGGATCTTGTTGCCATTGTGCCAGTGAAAGCGTTCCTTGTGTGTTCCAAGCCAGTGTTCCAGACCCCTTGCCGTTGCCCCTGACTACGATCCTTGCTGCCTGCCCTGACCTTCTGCTACGTCCGACCTTGCTCTTGCCTAATCCCTTGTACCGTGCCTATCTCAGCAGTCAGAGAGGTTGAGCCGTTGCCGGTGGATATGACCTGGTTGCTACCGCCGCTGCAAGACCATCCCGCTTTGCGGCGGGCTCTGGTGAATACCAGTAGCAACTTAGAACCGGTCCACCGGCACGGTCCGCGCCAATCCCTCTCTGACACAGAGGATCCACCTCCAGCCTGCCGAATCCTGACAGTAGATCCGGCCATGGATCCGGCTGAGGTCCCGCTGCCAGTTGTCGCTGACCTTACCACGGTGGTTGCCCAGCAGTCGCAACAGATAGCGCAACAAGGCCATCAGCTGTCTCAACTGACTGTTATGCTACAGCAGCTTCTACCACAGCTTCAACAACCATCTCCTCCGCCAGCTCCTGCACCTCCTCCGCAGCGAGTGGCCACATCCAGACTCCGTTTATCATTGCCGGACAAGTTCGACGGGGACTCTAGACTTTGCCGTGGTTTTCTCTCGCATTTGCATGTTCCCTGCATTTGGAGATGATGTCGGACCAATTTCCAACTGAACGGTCAAAGGTGGCATTCAGGGTTAGTCTCCTGTCTGGAAAGGCCCTGTCATGGGCCACACCGCTCTGGGACCGCAATGATCCTGTCACTGCCTCCGTACACTCTTTCTTCGCGGAGATTTAAAGTGTCTTCGAGGAACCAGCCCGAGCTTCTTCTGCCGAAACTGCCCTGCTGCACCTGGTCCAGGGTAATTCTTCAGTAGGCGAGTACGCCATCCAATTTCGTACTCTCGCCTCCGAATTATCTTGGAATAACGAGGCCCTCTGCGCGACCTTCAAAAAGGCCTATCCAGTAACATTAAAGATGTGCTGGCCGCACGAGAAATCCCTACCAACCTGCATGAACTTATTCATTTGGCCACCCGTATTGACATGCATTTTTCCGAAAGACACCAGGAGCTCCGTCAGGATATGGACTTTGTTCGCACTAGGCGGTTTCTCTCCCCGGCTCCTCTCTTCTCTGGTCCACTGCAATCTGTTCCTGTGCCTTCGTGGAGGCTATGCAAGTAGACCGGTCTCGTCTGACATGCCAAGAGAGGATATGCCGCCGCAATGAGAACCTATGCCTGTACTGTGCCAGTACCGAACACTTCTTGAAGGATTGTCCTATCCGTCCTCCACGTCAGGAAAGACACACTCCGATCTCGCACAAAGGTGAGACAGCTCTAGGTGTGAACTCTGCTTCTCCACGTCTTACTGTGCCTGTGCGGATTTCTTCTTCCTCCTTCTCAGCTGTGGCCTTCTTGGATTCTGGATCTGCAGGAAATTTTATTCTGGCCTCTTTCGTTAACAGGTTCAACATCCCAGTGACCAGTCTCGCCAGACCTCTCTACATCGCCTCAGTTAATGGTGAAAGATTGGACTGTATTGTGCGTTACCGCACAGAACCCCTGTTAATGTGCATTGGCCCTTATCACGAACAAATTGAATTTCTGGTCCTCTCTAACTGCACTTCTGAAATTCTTCTCAGACTGCCTTGGCTTCAATGCCATTCCCCTACCCTGGACTGGACCACTGGGGAAATCAAGAACTGGGGTACTTCTTGCTACAAAAAATGCCTCACGTCTGCTCCCAGTCCTGCCAGTCAAACCCCTATGCCTCCTCCTATTCCAGGTCTCCCCAAGGCCTATCTGGACTATGCCGATGTTTTTTGCAAAAAACAAGCAGAGACTTTGCCTCCTCACAGGCCTTATGACTGCCCTATTAATCTCCTTCCTGGTACTACTCCCCCCCGGGGCAGAATCTATCCTCTGTCAGCTCCTGAAACACAAGCCATGTCGGATTACATCCAAGAAAATTTAAAAAGGGGATTCATCCGCAAGTCTTCCTCCCCTGCCGGAGCAGGGTTCTTCTTTGTCTCCAAAAAAGACGGTTCCTTACGGCCGTGCATTGATTACCGTGGTCTTAATAAGATCACTATAAAAAAAACGCTATCCCCTGCCTCTTATCTCGGAACTCTTTGACCGCCAACGAGGCGCTAACATCTTCACCAAATTGGATTTAAGAGGTGCATACAATCTCATCCGCATCAGGGAAGGGGACGAGTGGAAGACCGCATTTAACACAAGAGACGGACACTTTGAATATCTGGTTATGCCCTTTGGGCTCTGCAACGCCCCTGCTGTCTTCCAGGACTTTGTAAATGACATTTTTCGTGATTTATTATATACCTGTGTTGTGGTCTACTTGGACGACATTTTGATTTTCTCTTCTAACCTCGAAGAACACCGCCGTCATGTCCGCCTGGTTCTCCAGAGACTCTGTGACAATCAATTATATGCCAAGATGGAAAAATGTCTCTTTGAATGCCAATCTCTTCCCTTCCTAGGATATTTAGTCTCTGGCCAGGGACTTCAAATGGACCCAGACAAACTGTCAGCCATGTTAGATTGGCCACGCCCTTCCGGACTCCGAGCTATCCAACGTTTCTTGGGGTTTGCCAATTACTACCGACAATTTATTCCACATTTTTCCACCATTGTGGCCCCAACCAAAAAAAATGCCAACCCTAAGTCCTGGTCTCCTCAAGCGGACGAGGCATTCAACCGTCTCAAAACTGCCTTTTCTTCTGCTCCCGTACTCTCCAGACCTGATCCATCTAAACCCTTCTCACTGGAGGTAGACGCCTCCTCGGTGGGAGCCGGAGCTGTACTCCTACAAAAAAACTCTTCTGGACATAACGTTACTTGTGGTTTCTTTTCTAGGACCTTCTCTCCGGCGGAGAAAAATTACTCCATTGGTGATCGAGAACTGCTGGCCATAAAACTAGCCGTCGAGGAATGGAGGCACCTGCTGGAGGGGTCCAAATACCCAATTATCATATACACAGATCACAAGAATCTCTCTTATCTTCAGTCTGCCCAACGGCTGAACCCACGCCAGGCTAGGTGGTCGTTGTTTTTTGCCCGTTTTAACTTTGAGATTCATTTTAGCCCTGCTGACAAGAACATCAGGGCTGACGCCCTCTCTTGTTCCTCGGATGCCTCCGAAATGGAATCCCCCCTGCAACACATTGTTCCTTCTCAACGTCTGATCTCCGCTTACCCAGCTTCCATCAGACAAACTCCTCCTGGAAAGACCTTCGTCCCTCCACGCCAGCGCCTCAGGATCCTCAGGTGGGGACACTCCTCACACCTCGCCGGCCATGCTGGCGTTAAAAAGTCCATCCAGCTCATCTTTCAATTCTATTGGTGGCCTACCCTGGAAGCAGATGTTGCTGATTTTGTTCGGGCTTGTACAGTCTGTGCTCGGGACAAGACTCCTCGTCAGAAGCCTGCCGGTCTCCTTCATCCTCTGCCTGTTCCTGAGCTACCATTGTCTCAGATTGACATGGACTTTATAACAGACCTGCCTTTATCCCATGGCAACATGGTCATTTGGGTGGTCGTTGATCGTTGGCACATTTTATTCCCCTTTATTCCACTTCCAGGTCTTCCTTCTGCGCCACAGTTGGCGAAACAATTTTTTGTTCACATTTTTCGCCTTCACGGGCTTCCCACGCATATCGTCTCGGATAGAGGCATTCAATTTGTATCGAAATTCTGGAGGGCCCTCTGTAATCAACTTAAAATCAAATTAAATTTCTCGTCTTCCTATCATCCCCAATCCAATGGGCAAGTGGAGAGAGTTAACCAGGTTCTTGGTGACTATTTGCGACATTTTGTTTCCTCCCGCCAGGATGACTGGGCCGATCTTCTACCCTGGGCTGAATTCTCGTACAATTTCAAAGTCTCTGAATCCTCCGCTAAATCCCCGTTCTTTGTGGTGTACTGCCGTCACCCTCTTCCCCCCTCCCCACTCCCACGCCTTCTGGTCTGCCCGCTGTTGATGAGGTTACCCGGGACTTCTCCACCATCTGGAAAGAGACTCAAGAATCCCTCATACAGGCCTCATCCCGGATGAAGAAGCATGCCGACAAAAAAAGAAGAACTCCTCCTGTCTTTGTTCCTGGAGACAAAGTGTGGCTCTCCGCCAAGTATATCCGCTTCTGTGTGCCCAGTTATAAACTGGGACCACGTTATCTTGGACCCTTTAAAATCAAATGCCAAATCAATCCTGTCTCCTACAAACTCCTTCTTCCCCCTTCTCTCCGTATTCCTAACGCCTTTCATGTCTCTCTCCTTAAACCGCTTATCCTTAACCGCTTCTCTCCCAAGGTTGTTGCTCCTACTCCTGTCTCCGGGTCCTCAGATGTCTTCTCGGTTAAAGAAATTCTCGCGTCTAAGACGATCAGAGGTAAAAAAAAAATTCTTGTAGATTGGGAGAATTGCGGCCCTGAGGAGAGGTCATGGGAACCCGAGGATAACATTCTCGACAAGGACCTAATTCACAAATTTTCAGGTTCCAAAAAGAGGGGAGACCCAAGGGGGGGGGGTACTGTTACGCCGAACGCTCCGGGTCCCCACTCCTCCCCGGAGCGCTTGCAGCGTTCTCCTGTTCGCAGTGCCCCGGTCAGACCCGCTGACCGGGAGCGCTGCGATAATGTCCCTAGCCGGGATGCGATTCGCGATGCGGAAAGCGCCCGCTCGCGATACGCATCCCGGCCCGCTTACCAGACTCGTTCCCCATCTGTTCTGTCCCGGCGTGCGCGGCCCCGCTCCCTAGGGCGCGCGCGCGCCGGCTCTCTGCGATTTAAAGGGCCAGTGCACCACTGATTTGGGCCTGGTTCTGATTAGTATGTTCACCTGTGCACTTCCCTATATAACCTCACTTCCCCTTCACTTCCTTGCCGGATCTTGTTGCCATTGTGCCAGTGAAAGTGTTCCTTGTGTGCTCCAAGCCAGTGTTCCAGACCTCTTGCCGTTGCCCCTGACTACGATCCTTACTGCCTGCCCTGACCTTCTGCTACGTCCGACCTTGCTCTTGCCTAATCCCTTGTACCGTGCCTATCTCAGCAGTCAGAGAGGTTGAGCCGTTGCCGGTGGATACGACCTGGTTGCTACCGCCGCTGCAAGACCATCCCGCTTTGCAGCGGGCTCTGGTGAATACCAGTAGCAACTTAGAACCGGTCCACCAGCACGGTCCACGCCAATCCCTCTCTGACACAGAGGATCCACCTCCAGCCTGCCAGTTCCTGACAATGACCAAAACAATTGATAACATATTGTAAATCTTTATTGATACAAAAAAATAAAGTGACAAAAAATGAGGACCCCAAATGATTCCCATAAAAAACGTATAACACAAGACGTTAAAAAACCACAGGATGCACGTTTAATATATAGATATATATAATAAAAGAAAAAATTATTATGTGAAAATGATGTGAATGAAAGGTGCCGTGCAATGAAAACTACAAATAAAGGTGATGACTAAAATGATATTGGTGATAAAAGGTAAGTAACACCAATATGTTAATGTAGTGTGGAATGATGCGTGTAAAATTATAATGTTTACCATATTTAATATGAAATAAAACTACTTTAACCTCTTCAGGACATAGGGCGTATGGATACGCCCTGAATCCCGAGTCCTTAAGGACCGAGGGCGTATCCATACGCCCGTGGGAATTCCGGCCCCCACCGCTAGCCGGTTGGGGACCGGAGCCGGATGCCTGCTGAAATCGTTCAGCAGGCATCCCGGCATATCGCCCAGGGGGGTCATTATGCCCCCCCATGTCGGCGATCGCCGCAGATCGCTGGACAATTCAGTCCAGCGATCTGCGGCGATTCCGGGTCAATCGGGTCTCCGGTGACCCGGAATTACTGGCTGTTCGGGGCCGTCTCTGACGGCCCCGAACAGCCAGAGCCTGCAGGGGTGAGGTGGCACTGGTGCCACCTCACGATCGCCCTGATTCGTCGGCCGGATTACCGGCCGACCAATCAGGGCGCCTGCTGCGGGTGTCACTCCCGCACCCGCTCCGCCCCTCTTCTGGAGGACGTGAGCGAGTGCGGGAAGACGACCCCCGGTGCTGGGGACCCCGATCCCCGGCGCCCCTGTTGGGATCGGGGCCCCAGGAGCAGCTGCGGCGGCGGGACTGACCTGTGCGGCGAGGATCGTTGGAGGTGAGTGACAGCCTCCTGCTGTTGCTTAGCAACAGCTCCCAGCATGCAAAAAGGGCATGCTGGGAGCTGTAGTTATGCAACAGCAGGAGGCAGACCACCACAACTCCCAGCATTCCCTTATGGGCATGCTGGGACTTATGGTTTTGCAACAGCTGGAGGCACATTCTTTCTATGGAAAAGTGTACCTTCAGCTGTTGTATAACTACAACTCCCAGCTTGCACAAACAGCTAAAGTGCATGCTGGGAGTTGTAGTGGTGCATCTGCTGGTTGCATAACTACAACTCCCAGCATGCCCGTTGGCTGTCGGTGACTGCTGAGAGTTGTAGTTTTGCAACAGCTGAAGGCACACTGGTTGTGAAACTCAGAGTTTTTTTTACCTAACTCAGTGTTTCACGACCTGTGTGCCTCCAGCTGTTGCAAACTACAACTCTCAGCAGTCACCGTACACCATGCACCGTACATGCTGGGAGTTGTAGTTTTGCAACAGCTGGAGGCACACTGGTTGTGAAACACTGCGTTAGGTCACAAACTCAGTGATACATAACCAGTGTGCCTACAGTTGTTGCAAAACTGCAACTCTCAGCAGTCACCGACAGCCAACGGGCATGCTGGGAGTTGTAGTTATGCAACAGCTGGATGTCCCCCCCCCCCAATGTGAATGTACAGGTTACACTCACATGGGCGGAGGATTACAGTAAGAATCTGGCTGCAAATTTGAGCTGCCGCAAACTTTCTGCTGCAGCTCAAATTGCCAGCGAGAAACTACTGTGAACCCCCCGCCTGTGCGACTGTACCCTAAAAACACTACACTACCACAAAAAATAAAATAAAAAGTAAAAAACACTACATATACACATACCCCTATACAACCCCCCTCCCCAATAAAAATGAAAAACGTCTGGTACACCACTGTTTCCAGAACGGAGCCTCCAGCTGTTGCAAAACAACTCCCAGTATTGTCGGACAGCCGTTGACTGTCCAGGCATGCTGGGAGTTTTGCAACAGCTGGAGGCACCCTGTTTGGGAATCACTGGCGTAGAATACCCCTATGTCCACCCCTATGCAATCCCTAATTTAGGCCTCAAATGCGCATGGCGCTCTCACTTTGGAGCCCTGTCGTATTTCAAGGCAACAGTTTAGGGTCACATATTGGGTATCGCCCTACTCGGGAGAAATTGTGTTACAAATTTTGGGGGGTATTTTCTGCTTTTACCCTTTTTAAAAATGTAAAATTTTTGGGAAAACAAGCATTTTAGGTTAAAAAAAAAAAAATTTTTACATATGCAAAAGTCGTGAAACACCTGTGGGGTATAAAGGTTCACTTAACCCCTTGTTACGTTCCCCGAGGGGTCTAGTTTCCAAAATGGTATGCCATGTGTTTTTTTTTTTGCTATCCTGGCACCATAGGGGCTTCCTAAATGCGGCATGCCCCCAGAGCAAAATTTGCGTTCAAAAAGCCAAATGTGACTCCTTCTCTTCTGAGACCTGTAGTGCGCCAGCAGAGCACTTTTCACCCCCATATGGGGTGTTTTCTGAATCGGGAGAAATTGGGCTTCAAATTTTTAGGGGTATTTTCTGCTATTACCCTTTTTAAAAATAAAATTTTTTGGGGAAAACAAGCATTTTAGGTAAAATTTTTTATTTTTTTTTTACATTTGCAAAAGTCGTGAAACACCTGTGGGGTATTAAGGTTCACTTTATCCCATGTTACATTCCCCGAGGGGTCTAGTTTCCAAAATGGTATGCCATGTGGTTTTTTTTTGCTGTTCTGGCACCATAAGGGCTTCCTAAAGGTAACATGCCCCCCAAAAACCATTTCAGAAAAACGTACTCTCCAAAATCCCCTTGTCGCTCCTTCCCTTCTGAGCCCTCTACTGCGCCCGCCGAACACTTTACATAGACATATGAGGTATGTCCTTACTCGAGAGAAATTGGGCTACAAATACAAGTAAAAATTTTGTCCTTTTACCCCTTGTAAAAATTCAAAAATTGGGTCTACAAGAACATGTGAGTGTAAAAAATGAAGATTGTGAATTTTCTCCTTCACTTTGCTGCTATTCGTGTGAAACACCTAAAGGGTTAAAACGCTGATTGAATGTCATTTTGAATACTTTGGGGGGTGTAGTTTTTATAATGGGGTCATTTATGGGGTATTTCTAATATGAAGACCCTTCAAATCCACTTCAAACCTGAACTGGTCCCTGAAAAATACTGAGTTTGAAAATTTTGTGAAAAATCGGAAAATTGCTGCTGACCGTTGAAGCCCTCTGGTGTCTTCCAAAAGTAAAAACTCATCAATTTTATGATGTAAATATAAAGTAGACATATTGTATATGTGAACCAAAAAAAAATGTATTCGTAATATCCATTTTCCTTACAAGCAGAAAGCTTCAAAGTTAGAAAAATGCTAAATTTTCAAATTTTTCATCAAATTTACGGATTTTTCACCAAGAAAGGATGCAAGTATCGACAAAAATTTACCACTATGTTAAAGTAGAATATGTCACGAAAAAACAATCTCGGAATCAGAATGATAACTAAAAGCATTCCAGAGTTATTAATGTTTAAAGTGACAGTGGTCAGATGTGCAAAAAACGCTCCGGTCCTTAAGGCCAAAATGGGCTCCGTCCTGAAGGGGTTAAGTGTGTGTGGTGGTTAATGATTGAAAGGTGTGAAATGGTGCAAAAAAAAACTATATATATATATATATATATATATATATATATATATATATATATATACATATATATATATATATATATATATATATATATATAGTGGGGGGAAAAACTAAACCAAAACAACATGTTTTGCTACACAAAAAAAAAAAGGAAGGAAAATGGGGATTAAAAATAGGAAGTTCATTAATGCAATTGAAGACAATCTTCTGAATCGTCTTGTGAGTGGATATGGTGACTATGGATACATGACGGTCCCAGAAGTTGTGCATCTTCCTATCAGGATTCAATTTTGAAAGATTCTCATCACATGTCTGCATACAGTATACAATACTGTTCGTTTAAACTACCATATGTTATTCCATATGGTGTATGAATTGCTTAATTATTAGATTTATTTATTTATTCAATGTATATAATGTGCATTATGTGTCTTATCCCTGGTTATATGATTATCCCTAGTAGCTTTGGTTTCTATATACGTTCACTCCATTGTGTACATTCATTTTTTGCCCACTAGCTTGCCCTATTCCAATATGTCGCTTGCCCTATTCCAATATGTGGTGGTGTGCTCCGTGTGTATGTTCATCGGTGACGCACGGGGGGGGGGGAGGGGGTCTTGCCCCATCTCAGACGCTGCAGTAATGCGGCCTCTGTGATGCGGCGATTACGCACTTCTGCCTCGTGGTCGCTTCCGGTATGTGCGCATGGAGCGACGAGCAATGCTGGCCACACGTGTAAGTAATTGTTACCTTTAGGGGACTATAAAAGGTCGCTCCCGCATCCCCACCTTATCGCTCCTGGAGGGTGAGGTGGGGGGACGCATGTGACCAGCCGACCGCACCAGCATATGCAAGTTACTGGCAATCAATTGTTTACATATTATTTGCACTGGGCACTTTCTATGGGCATAGGACTGCTATTGATAGTAAGCTATGTGATTCTTATGCATGTTTATTATACGTCCCCCATGGTTTGTTTGCCTTATACTATGTATATTTATTAATTTCTATGTGACGCTTATGCACTTTACTATATGTCCCCCATAGTCTGTCTGACCTCTACTATATATATTGATACATTTTTAATATATCAGTAACTGTTATCAATTGTTTTGATCATTATTATAGTGAGGTCCATTGTAGGAATATATATATATATATATATATATATATATATATATATATATATATATATATGTGCATGGATCTCATGTGAGGTTTTTTTGGGACACATTCTGGTCTCTATATTTGTAGGTTTACTATTTAATATTGTTATAGGACCAAAGAATCAGAATGGATCTATTCAGTCGAGACAGGAACTGGTTATCCCAAGTATCGACTATATTCAAGGACCCAGAGAGTGGTGAAATAAGTGATACCCAGGGTGACATTGTGACAAATCAAAGTATTTTTAAAAATCTTCTACAAAAACGTACAAAAACATGGTGGAACAAATCATCCCAAAAGGTTTGAGAATGCAGGTATTTCCGGCTTATCCGGTCCAGGATGAGGACATTTGTAAAAAAAAAAAAAAAATGAGAGGAATCATGTTAGACTTGTTCAACCATGTTTTTGAAATTATGAATTGATTTGGATCAGAAAAATGTTGAGTGATCTAGAAGGCCAAATTGTGAGCATCCAAGAAAAATTTAAACAATCTAGCACAGAGGAAGCCTTAACATCATTACAGGCAGAATTAAATGAGTCATTGATCAAATGGGAAAAATATATTCATTCAAGAAAAGTTTAAAAATTCCAACAGGATATGATGGATTATCAAAACAACGGTGCCTATAGATGGAGACAACAGGAAAATGGGAAATGTTGTGAGTCAATAACTTCTGCGACCAGTACCAATTCCCATTCATCACAAGCATCAGGAATGAGTACAGCTAGCTTCAATGGTCCAGGAGGGATTCAAGACAGGGACCAAAAAGAAAACACATGGTGGATTTGGATCAAGACTCAGCCCTAAAGGTAATTAATTTATCTAAACATAATTTATCAAAAGAACAAATCTCTGTGTTATCCTTGGGCCTTACTTTTTGTCCAACAGCACAATTTGACCGTTTTACGGCAATTAAGGACATTCTTCTGTTTGCTAGAAAATTATTACTCAGAAAATACCATTCTAAACATCACACACCTCATCTATTTACAGCAGTGGAGGAACTGGAAGCGCTCAGGGCGCTAGAAGATCTCCTACTTGAACAGATGGATGGCACACAGGAGGGTAAGTTTCCTTCTTTTATATCTAAAAAATCAACAGTCTTTCCATCGTTATCCATGAGTCCATCGGTGGACATATTTGTAAAATTGGTCACAGAGGAGTTAGAGAAAATTCCAATAAATAGAAGATTTGATAATTTGACTAAAGAACAAAGAAGAGCTCAGTGGGAACTCAAAAGAATGAAGGATGTGGTATTTAAACCAGCCGATAAAGGCGGAAATATAATTATTTGGCCAGTGAAGAAATACGAATCAGAGGCCTTTAGAAAGCTAAATGATCATGATTGCTATAAACGCCTGTCTTCGAATCCACTGACCAAATTCCAAGAAGAACTTTTTGAAATCATCCAACATGCTTTTGAACAAGGAATTATTCCAGAAAAAAAAATAAAAAAAAAACAATGGATGGATTAATGTTAGAAATGCCTGTGATACCCACCTTGTATCTACTTCCAAAAGTACACAAGAGTATTGATGAGCTACCAGGACATCCAATGGTATCGGGACGAGGGGAACTGTGTGAACCAGTATGTCAATTTCTTGACTATTACCTGCAAACATGTGTCAGAGATTTTCCATCATATTGTCAGAACTAGAGATGAGCAAATCCAAACAGAAAAACCCGAATTCGTTACGAATTTCATGAAGTATTCGAGTCACAACGAATGCGAATATCGTTGCGATTCTATCGCACGAATCGCTTCATTAAACTCCATTTTACAGCGTTCTAGGCTCCAGGACACCTAAAATGGCGGATCCACATGTCAGTACATGGGGCAGGGCATGCTGGGAAGGCGAAAAAAGGCAAGGCAGGAAGGGAGGTAGGCAGGATGGCTTTGAATCACATGCAGGATGCAGCCTCTCAGCATTCATTGCCCCCTGTGATGTCACAGCCCTATATAATCGGCAGCCATTTTTCCACAAGAAATCATCTGCTGCTTATACTAGTCTGTAGACGGTATAATAACCAGCAGTTCACTCAATTCTTAATATTCTTTGCCAGAGTGCAATTTTGGGTTTAATACACATTTTTTTTTTTTTTGTGGTGCTGCACTGTTGTGTAGTGCTGTTGTTGTGCAAAAAAAAAAAATTTCTGCAGACTGTAGTGCATTTTTCTGCCCTCATACGTGCATACCACATACCTACATCTAAGTAGTGCACATTTTTGTACCTGTTAATCTGTAACAAGGCTACATACAGTGAAAGGCCAGGGAAAACTAATCACTGGCTGTTATTTTATGAAAATACGTTTTCCAAGTGTACTGTAGTGCATTTTTTTGCCCTTATACGTGCCTACCACATACCTACATCTAAGTAGTGCACTTTTTTTACCTGCTGATGGCCGTCACGCCCCCTCCCATAGATATGAATGGAGGAGGCGTGGCGTGACGTCACGTCCCCAGCCCTGGAAACCCTATCCTTTGGATAGGGGATAAATTGTTTTTGCCTGGAATACCCCTTTAAGTGTAGTGAAGCGTATTGTACTCCCCTCATATACGCAATAAGTATGTCAGGAAGAGTATTGCCTGGACAGAGGAGTGGCAGAGGCCTCAGTTCATCAGGCGCAGGCAGAGGTTGCAGCAGAGTAGGGGTGTGTGGCAGCTGGAGTCGGAGCGAGAGGTCTGAGAACCCGGTGTCAGCTAGCAGTCGTGTCGCGACCAGCAACCCAGCAGCCATGATTGATCGGTTCACTCGGTCATCCACTTCATGTCAAGTGACATCCGACTTGTCCTCACTGTAAGGAGCCCTGCTTGTCCTCACTGCACAGAGCCCTGCTTGTCCTCACTGCACAGAGCCCTGCTTGTTCTCTGCAGTGAGGGTGTGATGAGGGAAGATGGAATTACCCTAGGGGCAGATGGCATTAAGCGCTTGTGTTCGTGATGCCAGGACGTGATTTATACTCTACACCACACGAAGGAATACAGCTGGATCCTGGGCTAGGCACAAGGGCAAATAATGACTCCGACGCCAAGTTACAGAACAACGGCAGCTTTACTGAGTCAGACAGGTGCAACAGTCTATACAGCTTGGCTAAGCCCAAAGAGGTGAACAGTGACTTTAGAGACCACAGGGCTTGCTGGGACTTATAGCGGACTTGGACAATTTGATGTATGGCCACGCTGACTTGAGACAGACTTTACCCCGTTTGTAGCTAACCAGGTTTTGACTTGGACCTAGGGGGGGTAGTGGACTTGTGGATCTGTGGCTGTGTGGTAGACCTTAGGCCTCTTCTGGACTCCAGACACACTCTGACAGGACTTGACCTCTCTGCAAATCAGCTAAGCAGGAAGAGTGAGAGCAGAGGCTCCACCCTGGGCTTACATAGGCGAGACTCTGAGGGGTCCATAGGTCACCCTTAGGTCACATGGTCACTTGTACCTCACTGGGTTACAATGACATGATACTTTTCTTAAAGGCATAACACAATCTATGTACACTACACTGTATAACATAGGCATAGAAGCAGATATACAAAAGAACAGGTGCAGGGGGGCCAGGGGTCACTGTATGGGGGCTGCCTGGCAGGGCAGCAAAGGTACAGGGGTGCAACTCCTGTACTGGGCCACCAAATTCCCAATGTACAGAGCCCTGCTTGTCCTCAGTGTACAGAACCCTGCTTGTCCTCAGTGTAAAGAGCCCTGCATGTACTCAATGTACAGAGCCCTGCTTGTCCTCAGTGCACAGAGCCCTGCTTGTCCTCAGTGTACAGAGCTCTGATTGTCCTCACTGCACAGAGCCCTGCTTGTCCTACTGAGTTGCTCCAGAGGAAGACAAAAAAAAAACTCATACTAGAGGTATAAATTCCTTCCCGACTCCAAATATGATAGTCAGAATAAATCCCTGGATCAACGTTCTGTCCCTATAATTCTAATATACATAACCAGCAATGTTCTTACTCTCTAAATGCATCCAGACCTCTTTTAAATTCTTTTACAGAGTTCACCATGACCACCTCCTCCGGAGAGAATTCCACAGTCTCACAGCTCTTACAGTAAAGAACCCCCGTCTGTGCTGGTGTAGAAACTTTCTTTCCTCTAGACGGAGAGGATGCTCCCTTGTTATAGATACAGTCCTGGGTATGAATAGATCATAGGAGAGATCTGTACTGCCCCCTGATATATTTATACATAGATATTAGGTCTCCCCTAAGCCTTCTTTTTTCTAAACTAAATAACCCTAATTCTGCTAATCTTTCTGGGTACTGTAGTCCCATTCCCCGTATTACCCTGGTTGCCTGTCTTTGAACCCTCTCCAGCTCCACTATATCTTTCTTGTACACTGGTGCCCAGTACTGTACACAGTATTCTATGTGTGGTCTGACTAGTGATTTGTACAGCGGTAGAATTATGTCCTTGTCGTGGGCATCTATGCCCCTATTGATGCACCCCATGATTTTATTTACCTTGGCAGCAGCTGCCTGACACTGGTCACTACAGCTAAATATAATGTTAACTAAGACTCCCAAGTCCTTTTCCATGTCAGTTGTCCATACATAATCCCAGCCCGGGTTGTTCCTCCCCATGTGCATTACCTTACATTTATCAGTGTTTAACCTCATCTGCCAATTCCCAGCCAAACCTCCAACCTATCCAGATCCATTTGTAACAGTGCACTGTCCTCTATTGTGTTTACAGCTTTACAGAGTTTAGTATCATCTGCAAAGATTGCTACTTCACTATTCAACCCCTCTACAAGGTCATTAAGGAATATGTTAAATAGGACAGGACCCAAGACTGACCCCTTTGGTACCCCACTAGTAACAGCCACCCAATCAGAATAGGTACCATTAATAACCACCCTCTGTTTCCTATCACTGAGCCAGTTACTCACCCACTTACACACATTCTCCCCCAGCCCAATCCTTCTCATTTTATGCACCAACCGTTTATGTGGCACCGTATCAAATGTTTTGGAAAAATCCATATATATGACATCCAACGATTCCCCCTGGTCCAGTTTGGAGCTCACCTCCTCATAAAAGCAGATCAGGTTAGTTTGACAGGACCGATCCCTTATAAAGCCATGCTGATATGGAGTCATACATTTATTTTTATCAAGATATTCCAAAATAGCATCTCTTAGAAAACCCTCAAACAATTTACATACAACAGAGGTTAAACTAAAAGGTCTATAATTCCCTGGGTCACCTTTTGTCCCCTTTTTAAATATTGGCACCACATTTGCCATGCGCCAGTCCTGGAGAACAGTCCCTGTTACTATAGAGTCCCTGAATGTTAAAAATAGGGGTCTGTCTATTACATTACTTAATTAGAACACGGGGGTGAATGCCATATGGACCTGGCGATTTGTCTATTTTGATTTATTGTAGGCAGCACTGTACTTCTTCCTGGGTTAGACAGGTGACCTGTACTGGGGAGTTTACCTTATCTCACTGTATTTCACCTAACATTTCATTTTCCTCGGTGAATACAGTGGAGAAGAATTTGTTTAGTATATTTGCTTTTTCCTGATGCCCGCTTATAATTTCTTCTTTATCGTTTTTTAAAGGGCCTACACTTTCAATTTTGACCTTTTTGCTATTTATATAGTTAAAGAACATTTTGGGGTTAGTTTTACTCTCTTTGGCAATGAGTCTTTCTGTCTCTATTTTTGTGGCTTTTATCTGTTTTTTACATATTTTAATTTTTTCTCTGCAGCTTTTTAATGCTTCCTCACTGCCGTCCTCTTTTAGTAGTTTAAATGCTTTATTTTTGTCACTTATTGCCCCCCTTAACATTTTTATTCATCCATATTGGTTTTCTTTTATTTCTGACCCTTTTATTCCCATAGGGTATATACATCTTACAGTGAGAGTTTAAGATATTTTTAAAAGTCTCCCATTTAGTGTCAGTATTGTTGTTTTGAGGACATTATCCCATTTTAAATTGTTAAGGGCTTCTCTGAGTTGGTCAAACTTTGCCTTCCTAAAGTTCATTGTTTTTGTGGCCCCTTAAGAGATTCCCTTATTGAAGAACAAGTTATAATGTACTGTATATACTCGAGTATAAGCCGACCCGAATATAAGCCAAGGCCCCTAATTTCACCCAAAAACCCAGGAAAAGTTATTGACTCGACTATAAGCCTAGAGTGGGAAATACATCATCCCCCCTTTCATCATCCAGACCCCCGTCATTCATACCCTCATCCAGTGGCGTAGCGTGGGTTGTCAGCACCCGGGGCAAGGCAAGTAATTTGCGCCCCCTAACCCGTGGATTTTAGCACTCGAGTATCTTCCACTAGATTAGTTAAAGAAACCCTTACCACATGTATTGTTTACCTCAGAATTACTATACCTCTGAAATGCAAAACACTCTGTGCCCCTCACTTATAGTAACAATGCCCCATCCTGTGCCCCCACATATAATAATTATAACCCGTCCTGTCCCCCCCACATAATAATAATGTCCTCTGTCCTATGCCCCTCACATATAATGCCCCCTGTCCAGCCCCCTCAGGAGGCATTAAATGTGAGGGGCACAGGACATTGGGCATTATATGTGGAGGCACAGGACAGCCCCCCTGTCATATGCCCATATAATGCACATATAATGCCCCCCTGACATATGTCCCTGACTTATAATGTCCCCTGTCCTTTGCCCCTCACATATAATCCCCCATGTCCTGTGCCCCTCACATATAATGCCCCCTGAGGGGGCAGGACAGGGGGCATTATATGTGAGGGGCACAGGACATGGGGTATTATATATGAGGGGCACATGACAGGGGGGCATTATATGTGAGGGGCACAGGACATGGGGCATTATAAGAGGGGCATTATATGTGAGGGGAACATGTCAGGGGGCATTATATGTGGGGGCTCATGACGGGGGCAGTATATGTGGGGGCGCATGACAGGGGGGCATTATATGTGAGGGGCACATGACAGGGGGCATGATATGTGAGGGGAACAGGACAGTGGGTATTATAAGTGATGGGCACATGACTTTGGGCATTATAAGTAAACGGCAAATGTCAGGGGGGCATTATATGTGCATTATATGGGCACATGACAGGGGGCCCCTGTCATGTGCCCCCACATATATTGCCCCTTGACATGTGCCCCTCACATATAATGCCCCTCTGTTATGTGCCCCAACATATAATGCCCCCCTGACATGTGACCCTGACTTATAATGTCCCCTGTCCTGTGCCCCTCACATATATTGCCCCATGTCCTGTGCCCCTCACATATAATGCCCTCATGACATGTGCCCCTCACATATAATGCCCCCTGAGGGGGCAGGACAGGGGGCATTATATGTGAAGGGCACATGTCAGGGGGGGGGATTATATGTGAGGGGCACAGGTCATGGGGTATTATATATGAGGGGCACATGACAGGGGGGGGGGGTCCTGTCATGTGCCCCCACATATAATGCCCCCCTGACATGTGCCCCTTACTCATCATTTGCCCCTCTCACTTATAATTTGCTCCCCCCTCCCCTTTCTCATGCCCGTCACCTTTCTCCCACGCTGCGGCTGCTCCATTCCTGCAGTCAGTGAGAGCCGTGGGGACGTGATCTCCGGGCGCCGGCGCGATGATGTGATGTCATCGTGCCGGCCTGCCGTGATTGGCTCTCACTGACTGCAGGAATGGAGCAGACGCGGCATGTGATAGCAAGGTGACAGTGACTGTGCGTCGTCGTCAAGGCAACGTCCTTATTCTGGGGCCAGGCGTGAAGCGCGGAGAAGAGGCCCACCCGGTGAAGATGGACAGCCCGGAACGACTATCCCTCCCCAACGGACGCTCCTGCAGCACAGATGGCCTGGACCAGCTCACCCGAATGTCCCGCCGAGCGGAGGTGAGTACAAAACTAAAGGGGGGGGGGCTGGATGATGACGAAGGCTCGGGCAGTGGTCTTCAATCTGTGGACCTCCAGATGTTTCAAAACTACAACTCCCAGCATGCCCGGACAGCCGATGGCTGAAACATCTGGAGGTCCGCAGGTTGAAGACCACTGAGGGCGGAGAGTTCACTCGAGTATAAGCCGAGGGGGGTGTTTTCAGCACGAAAAATCGTGCTGAAAAACTCGGCTTATACTCGAGTATATACAGTATTATATTATGATCACTATTTACTAGGTGTCCTTCTACTTGCACATTAGTTACTCTATAAGGTCTGTTATTTATTATTAAAGGGGTACTCCGCTCCTGGCAACTTATCCCCTATCCAAAGGATAGGGGATAAGATGTCAGATCGCCGGGGTCCCGCTGCTGGGGACCCCGGGGATTGCTGCTGCAGCAACCCGCTATCATTACTGCGCAGAGCGAGATCGCTCTGCACGTAATGGCGGGCAATACAGGGGCCGGAGCATCGTTATGTCACGGCTCCGCCCCTCGTGACGTCACGCCCCGCCCCCTGTCAATACAAGTCTATGGGAGGGGGCGTGGTGGTCGTCACGCCCCCTGCCATAGACTTGCATTAAAGGGACGGGCCGTGATGTCATGAGGGGCGGAGCCATGACATCACGCTGCTCTGGCCCCTGTATCGCCCGTCATTACGCACAGAGCGAACTCGCTCTGTGCAGTAATGATGGTGGGGTGCCGCAGCGGCGATCCCCGGGGTCCCCAGCAGCGGGACCGCAGCGATCTAACATCTTATCTACTATCCTTTGGATAGAGGATAAGATGCCAGGAGCGGAGTACCCCTATAAGTCTAGTAGGGCACCCCCTCTAGTTGGGCCCTGCACCATTTGGGACGGATAATTGTCTTTAGCTATAGTCAGAAACCTGTTTCCTTTATGAGATTCACAGAACTCAGTCTAATATACATATATATGGACAGGAGACAGTACAGAGGAGTGCTAGCCCACCCTGTGCTTCAGCTTCGACAAATCCATTACTTTATAAGCCATGATCTCTATGCGGTGGCCCAGTACGGGAAGTGTTACCCCGTGATCCTGCTGTCCTGACAGGCAGTCTCCTTCAGTGTCCCCAAGGCCCCCTGCACTTGTTTCCCCATAGTAAATATGTTTTACCATGTAAAGTATTAAAAAATGTAATGTTGCTTTATACCATGTGATATGTCATGTGATTGTTACCCAGGAGGTACCAGTGACCAGGTGATCCCAAGAGTTACTTATGGGCTCCCTGCTAGTCTCCCCCATATAAGCCCTGGGTGGAGCTAGCTTGTCTCTCTTAGCTCTCTTTGAGCTCTGCTCTTGCTTCCTGCTGAGGTCCAGTGCAGTTGTGCCTAGTGTGTATGTACAGAGTGTTGGAGACCTCAAAGTGCAGTCCTGCAGCCACCATCAAGTCAAGTAAGCTAAAGTCACAGCTTTATGAGTCAAGTCAAGTCAGTCCCTGATCTGGTCTGTCAAGTCAGCATGGTCTGCATTCAATTGTCCAGTCCTACTACAAGTCCCAGCAAGCCCTTAAGGTCTCTGTGTCACTGGTCACCTCCTTGGGCCCTGGCTGAACTGTATAGACTTCACCAACTGTCTACCTTCAGTAAAGCTACCGTTGTCCGTAACTTGGCGTCGAAGTCTTTATTACCCCCTGTTGGCAGACAATGTAATAGAGCAGCAGGAAACCCTAGCACAATGCTTTGTTGTATAGAGAGAGGTATAAGCAGTGCTCATGCTGCTGCCTGCTGTACAGAACACTGGTGAGACCTCACTTGGAGTATTGTGCGCAGTACTGAAGGCTGTATCTCCAGAAGGATATAGATACTCTAGAGAGAGTTCAAAAAAGAGATATTGAACTAGTACATGGATTGCAGGATAAAACTTACCAGGAAAGGTTAAAGGACCCTAACATGTATAGCTTGGAAGAAAGAAGAGACAGAGGGGATATGATAGAAACTATTAAATACATAAAGGGAATAAACACGGTAAAGGAGGAGAGCATATATAAAAGAAGAAAAACTACCACAAGAGGACATAGGTTGAAATTAGAAGTGTTTAAAAGTAATATCAAGAAGTATTACTTTACTGAGAGAGTAGTGGATGCATGGAATAGCCTTCCTGCAGAACAGTGAGTACAGTGAAGGAGTTTAACCCCTTAAGGACCCAGCCATTTTACACCTTAGGACCCGGCCATTTTTTGAACATCTGACCACTGTCACTTTAAACATTAATAACTCTGGGATGCTTTTAGTTATCATTCTGATTCCGAGATTTTTTTTTTCGTGACATATTCTACTTTAACATAGTGGTAAAATTTAGTGGTAACTTGCATCCTTTCTTGGTGAAAAATCCCAAAATTTGATGAAAAATTTGAAAATTTAGCATTTTTCTAACTTTGAAGCTCTCTGCTTGTAAGGAAAATGGATATTCCAAATATTTATTTTATTTTATTCACATATACAATATGTCTACTTTATGTATGCATCATAAAATGTATGTGTTTTTACTTTTGGAAGACATCAGAGGGCTTCAAAGTTCAGCAGCAATTTTCCAATTTTTCACAAAATTTTCAAACTCACAATTTTTCAGGGACCAGTTCAGGTTTGAAGTGGATTTGAAGGGTCTTCATATAAGAAATACCCCACAAATGACCCCATTATAAAAACTGCACCCCCCAAAGTATACAAAATGACATTCAGTAAGTGTGTTAACCCTTTAGGTGTTTCACAGGAATAGCAGCAAAGTGAAGGAGAAAATTCAAAATCTTCATTTTTTACACTCGCATGTTCTTGTAGACCCAATTTTTGAATGTTTGCAAGGGGTAAAAGGAGAAAATTTTTACATGTGTCTGTAGCCCAATTTCTCTCGAGTAAGCACATACCTCATATGTCTATGTTAATTGTTCGGCGGGCGCAGTAGAGGGCTCAGAAGCGAAGGAGCGACAAGGGGATTTTGGAGAGTACGTTTTTCTGAAATGGTTTTTGGGGGGCATGTTGCATTTAGGAAGCCCCTATGGTGCCAGAACAGCTAAAACCCCCCACATGCCATACCATTTTGGAAACTAGACCCCTTGAGGAACGTAACAAGGGGTACAGCGAACATTTACCCCCCCACTGGTGTCTGTCAGATCTTTGGAACAGTGGGCTGTACAAATTTTTTTATTTGCACAGCCCATTGTTCCAAAGATCTGTCAGACACCAGTGGGGTGTAAATTCTCACTGCACCCCTCATTACATTCCGTGAGGGGTGTAGTTTCCGAAATGGGGTCACATGTGTTTTTTTTTTTTTTTTTGCGTTTGTCAAAACCGCTGTAACAATCAGCCACCCCTGTGCAAATCACCTCAAATGTACTGTCACGGATCGGCAGGCTGGAGGTGGATCCTCTGTGTCAGAGAGGGTTTGGCGAGGACCGTGTCGGTGGACCGGTTCTAAGTAGCTACTGGTTTTCACCAGAGCCCGCCGCAAAGCGGGATGGTCTTGCAGCGGCGGTAGCAACCAGGTCGTATCCACCGGCAACGGCTCAACCTCTCTGACTGCTGAGATAGGCATGGTACAAGGGATAAGGCAAAAGCAAGGTCGGACGTAGCAGAAGGTCAGGGCAGGCAGCAAGGATCGTAGTCAGGGGCAACGGCAGGAGGTCTGGAACACGGGCTAGGAACAGACAAGGGAACGCTTTCACTAGGCACAAGGGCAACAAGATCCGGCAAGGGAGTGCAGGGGAAGTGAGGTATAAGTAGGGAGTGCACAGGTGGAAACTAATCAAGCTAATTGGGAAGATTGGACCAGGCACCATCATTGGTGCACTGGCCCTTTAAATCTAGAGAGCTGGCGCGCGCGCGCGCCCTAGAGAGCGGAGCCGCGCGCGCCAGAGCATGACAGCCGGGGATCGGGACAGGTAAGTGACCTGGGATGCGATTCGCGAGCGGGCGCGTCCCGCTGTGCGAATCGCATCCCCAACGGCCATGACAGTGCAGCGCTCCCGGTCAGCGGGACTGACCGGGGCGCTGCAGGGAGAGAGACGCCGTGAGCGCTCCGGGGAGGAGCGGGGACCCGGAGCGCTCGGCGTAACAGTACCCCCCCCTTGGGTCTCCCCCTCTTCTTGGAGACTGAGAACCTGAGGACAAGACTTTTGTCCAGGATGTTGTCCTCAGGTTCCCAAGATCTCTCCTCTGAGCACTCGACTACAAAGGGTCCAAGATAACGAGGTCCGAGATACAAACTGGGGACACGGAAGCCGAAATACTTGGCGGAGAGCCACACAAAAACAGGAGGAGTTCTTCTTTTTCCTTCGGCAAGCTTCTTCACCCGGGATGAGGCTAGAATGAGGGATTTTAGAGTCTTTTCCCAGATGGTGGCGAAGCCCCGGGAAACCTCATCAACAGCGGACACACAAGAAGGCGTGGGGGTGGGGAGGGAGGGAAGAGGGTCAAGCCCGGCACGGGGCAGAGTGTCAACAGGACGGGAGCCGTGAGGAGAAGACACAGCAAAGTCCAGACAGGCCTTGGGGAGGCCAGGTAAAGGGGGAGACACAGAGGCTTGACTGACGGGACTGGGAGCAGACGTGAGGCGCTTTCTGTGGCAAGAAGCACCCCAGCTCCCGATCTCCCCGGTGGTCCAGACAAGGGCAGAAGAGTGGCGTTGGAGCCATGGCAGACCGAGGAGGACTTCAGAGGAGCATTTGGGCAAAACAAAAAGTTCCATGCTGAAGAACAGGGGTTCTGTGCGGTAACGCACAGTGCAGTGTAGAAGTAAATCTTCTTTCTTCCTGCGGCGAGTCCTCTCTTCAGGGGTCAGGCGGGACCGATCCACTTGCATAGCCTCCTCGGCAGGAGGCACAGGGGTGGATTGCAAAGGATACTGTAAGAGAGGTGCTCCGGGCGGTGTGGCACATGGCAGGGCCTTCCCAGGCAGGAGACCACGGCAGAGTCTAGAGTCCTCATCAAATTTGTCCGGCAGGGACAAGCAGGGGTTAGGAGCGGCCGGTTGCTGCGGAGGAGTTGCAGGAGCCGGCGGAGGAGATGGTTGTTGCAGCTGTAGCTGTGACTGAAATTGTGACTGAAGCTGCTGTAGCTGCGACTGGAGTTGCAGTGTCACGGTGGTCAAGTATGCCAGCTGGTGATTTCGTTGGGTGATCTTTAGGGCTTGCTGGGCGATCACCGTGGAAATGTCGGCAAGACTTGACAGCGGCACCTCAGCGGAATCCATGGCCGGATCTACTGTCACGGATCGGCAGGCTGGAGGTGGATCCTCTGTGTCAGAGAGGGTTTGGCGAGGACCGTGTCGGTGGACCGGTTCTAAGTAGCTACTGGTTTTCACCAGAGCCCGCCGCAAAGCGGGATGGTCTCGCAGCGGCGGTAGCAACCAGGTCGTATCCACCGGCAACGGCTCAACCTCTCTGACTGCTGAGATAGGCATGGTACAAGGGATAAGGCAAAAGCAAGGTCGGACGTAGCAGAAGGTCAGGGCAGGCAGCAAGGATCGTAGTCAGGGGCAACGGCAGGAGGTCTGGAACACGGGCTAGGAACAGACAAGGGAACGCTTTCACTAGGCACAAGGGCAACAAGATCCGGCAAGGGAGTGCAGGGGAAGTGAGGTATAAGTAGGGAGTGCACAGGTGGAAACTAATCAAGCTAATTGGGAAGATTGGACCAGACACCATCATTGGTGCACTGGCCCTTTAAATCTAGAGAGCTGGCGCGCGCGCGCGCCCTAGAGAGCGGAGCCGCGCGCGCCAGAGCATGACAGCCGGGGACCGGGACAGGTAAGTGACCTGGGATGCGATTCGCGAGCGGGCGGGTCCCGCTGTGACAGTGCAGCGCTCCCGGTCAGCGGGACTGACCGGGGCGCTGCAGGGAGAGAGACGCCGTGAGCGCTCCGGGGAGGAGTGGGGACCCGGAGCGCTCGGCGTAACATGTACATGGTGCACTCTCCCTTCTGGGCCTTGTTGTGCGCCCCCACAGCACTTTGCGCCCACATATGTGGTATCTGCGTACTCGGGAGAAATTGAATTACAAATTTTGGGGGGCTTTTTTCCCTTTTACCTCTTGTAAAAATGAAAAGTATAGGGCAACACCAGCATGTTAGTGTAAAAAAAAATTTTTTTTACACCAACATGCTGGTGTAGACCCCGAACTTCCCCTTTTCATAAGGGGTGAAAGGAGAAAAAGCCCCCCAAAATTTGTTTGGCAATTTCTCCCGAGTACGGCGATACCCCATATGTGACCCTAAACTGTTGCCTTGAAATACGACAGGGCTCCGAAGTGAGAGCGCCATGCGCATTTGAGGCCTGAATTAGGGATTTGCATAGGGGTGGACATAGGGGTATTCTACGCCAGCGATTCCCAAACAGGGTGCCTACAGCTGTTGCAAAACTCCCAGCATGCTTGGACAGTCAACGGCTGTCCGGCAATACTGGGAGTTGTTGTTTTGCAACAGCTGGAGGCTCCATTTTGGAAACAGTGGCGTACCAGACGTTTTTCATTTTTATTGGGGAGGGGCGGGGGGCTGTGTAGGGGTATGTGTATATGTAGTGTTTTTTACTTTTTATTTTATTTTGTGTTAGTGTAGTGTAGTGTTTTTAGGGTACAGTCACATGGGCGGGGGATTACAGCGAGTTTCCCGCTGCGAGTTTGAGCTGCCGCGCAAAATTTGCTGCATCGCAAACTTGCAGCCTGATACTCACTGTAAGCCCCCTGTCCATGTGAATGTACCCTGTACATTCACAGGGAGGGGGGATCTCCAGCTGGTGCAAAACTACAACTCCCAGCATGCACAGTCTATCAGTGCATGCTGGCAGTTATAGTTTTGCAACAGCTGGAGGCACACGGGTTGGGAAACACTGAGTTAGGAAACAGACAATGTTTCCCAACCAGTGTGTCTCCAGTTGTTGCAAAACCACAACTCCCAGCATGCCCAGGCAGCCGAAGGGCATATTGGGAGTAGTGATTACGTAACAGCTGGAGGAGAACAGTTTGGGGACCACTGTGTAGTGGTGTCCAAGCTGCAGCCCTCCAGATGTTGCAAAACTACAACCCCCAGTATGCCAAAACTGTCCAGGCATGCTGGGAGTTGTAGTTCTGCAACATCTGAAGGGCCAGATGTTACAGAACTACAACTCCCAGCATGCCTGGACAGTAAGGGCATGCTGAGGATGTGTAGTTTTGCAACATCTGGAAGGGCACAGTGGTCTCCAAACTGTGGACCAAGGGCTGTCTGGGCATGCTGGGAGTTGTAGTTTACAGGGTCCCATTACAGCAATGCATGTCGCTTTACGGCGACGTGCATTGCTGTAAAGGGCCCGACCGCGGCTGAAGATATACTCACCTGTCGCCGCCGCCGTCTTCATCGCCGGGATCCGGATCTTCAGGGACGAGGTAAGTACCGGGGCCGGGCCCCAGCACTCCCCCGTCCTCCGCCGCGTCCTCCGGTCTTCCTCCCGTCCTCTCCGGACTTCAAGGGGCCGGGCAGGACGGGAGGAAGTAACCGCCCCCCCCCCCCCCCCCTTGCGATTGGTCGGTTAGTTAACCGACGGATCGCAGGGGATCGGAGGAGGTGGCAGGCTTGCCACCTCGCTCCTAGGCTCCAGCATGGTCCTGGCTGTCTGTGACAGCCGGGATCATGCAAAATTACCGGGCGGTCGGGTCCCAGAGACCCGATCAGCCCGGTATCGCCGCAGATCCCAAGGGCGATTTCCCTTGCAATTTGCGGCGATCGCCGACATGGGGGGCCTACATGGCCCCATTCGGCGTTTGCCCTGGATGCCTGCTGAAGCATTTCAGCAGGCATCCGCTTCCGATCTCTGCCCGGGGCGCGGCAGAGACCGGAGAAACACCAGGACGTACTAGTACGTCCTGGGTCCTTAAAGCCCAGGGTGCCAGGACGTTCTAGTACGTCCTGGGTCCTTAAGGGGTTAAGCATGCATGGGATAAGTATGAGGCTATCCTTCATATAAAATAGGGCCAGGGACTATTCATAGGATTCAGATTATTGGGCAGACTAGATGGGCCAAATGGTTCTTATCTGCCGACACATTCTATTTTTCTATGTAAAACTTGCATATAAAATAACAGGCCGTTAGCATTTATTACTATATGTTAAAACATCCATTTATGTCAGTTATTTTAAAACTGTTTCCATTTTCTTATCTTCTGAGCTTGCTGGTAGCAATAACGGATGAAATACTAGATAAAAATAACGGAGTATAACTGAGTTATCTTTGTTGCTTATTTCAATAATGGAGATGAAAAACGTGGACGTGAACCCAGCCTTAGCTTGAGGAAACTGTAACTGTTTCAAAACCCAGCAGGGTATCACGAGTAGCTGCATCTGACGCCACTTTGTAGTTAGTTTATGCAGCCTTTTTCAGTGACAGCCTTGAAATGGATAATATTTTTCACAGCTATGTATTAAAGTACTAACTGCAAACAGTTTATTTGGCATGAACAGCACATTAGGCATTACTATATAGATCTACTGTGTCATTTTCTGCAATACTCTAACGCATTTTACTTTCAAGCTCCAAGTATTAAGAGGACAGAATTGTGTTTGCATTGATAGACCGATTAACTCCTGTCCTTCTGTGATCTATGGACTTACATTGATTGAGTGGTTATATATTAAGACGACTAAGGGATTGACCTATAGCTTTTCTGTTTGGATAATCTTGTTTAAACATTGTGGAGGATTGCCAAATAGTCTATTGAACTGTACCTGACTTTGACGTAGACTACCATTACTACTTATACCATTTGTACTTATATGATGATATCCTCTTCCCTAATTATATCCCCCCCCCTAATGTGTCCAATACTATGAAAAAGTTAAACACATAGGGACAATTTTAGTATAGTAGGATAAGGTTTTAGTGTTGGGCTGCTTTTTTTGGGCTCATTGCCTCATTTACCCAGATTCATGTAATAGGATACTGGTGGAGGGAGCTTCATAGTCCAATCAAGATGAACCTATATTTATTACATATTTATTATGTCCTCATTTTTGCCCCTATGTATTTGGATTTTTTTTAAGCATTGGTAGCATAATGCAAGGTGCTTGCACAGAACCTTTACGAATCCAATTAGACCACAGATTTTAGTTGTAAGAAATCAAATATTAAGTTAGTTTTACAATTTAAATATTAAATGTTATATTTGAATTGCACTCCTTTGGTTCCATTGAGCATAAAGGGGTACTCCACCCCTAGACATTTTATCCCCTATCCAAAGGATAGGGGATAAGATATCTGATCGCCGGGGTCCCGCCTCTGGGGACCCCCGCAATATAGCATGCGGCACCCACCTGTTTCTGCTCCGAAAGCGCTGGAGGGTCTGGTTCCCGACCACCGGAACCGAAGTCCATGACGTCATGACTCCACCCCCATGTGATGTCATGCCCCGTCCCCTCAATGCAAGTCAATGGGAGGGGGCGCGACAGCCGTCACGCCCCCTCCCATAGACTTGCATTGAGGGGACAGGGTGTGATGTCACACGGGGGCGGAGTCGTGACGTCACGGACTTCCGTTCCGGTGGTCGGGAACCAGACCCTCCAGCGCTTTGGGAGCAGAAACAGGTGAGTGCCGTATGCTATATTGCGGGGGTCCCCAGCGGCGGGACCCCCGCGATCAGACATCTTATCCCCTATCCTTTGGATAGGGGATAAGATTTTCTAGGGGTGGAGTACCCCTTTAAATATTACAACTAGAGCTACATTTACCGTATGTGCTGGTGCATTGATAACTATGGTTATAATAAGATAATTGTATTGTCCCACTAGCTTCGCATAATGCTAGGTCAGAGAATTTTCTGCCATACTTTATTATCCTTCATAGGAACTACTTCTCTAGGTTGTTGCTGACAATATCACTTACTCCATAGAAAATCTAATAGAGTTATGATAGGTCAGTAGAGTTCAAGTACAAATCTTTTAAACTTCATTTCTTTGAGGGTTATTATTAGAGACAAATACTTTATAATCTATAAAACTAAATCCTCCCGAAAGTCATTGTGTCAGTATTCCTCTCCTAAATCATTCTGAGCCAAACGGAAGAGCTCTGATGTAGGATCAAATATTTCTCACAGAGGTGCAGTGTAATAAAATTTATAGCAAGTCAGCAAAACAGGTATAAAACATTGGTATGGCAGCAAAGCATTCATTCATAGGAAGTTGTCTATATGCATTACATTTGTCAAAACGTAGGCCACTGAGACATGCATAGAAATTAGAAAACTATATTGGTGGGAGGTAGCTATGCTGCTATCAGCTTTGTTCCAGGTCTGGGTTGTAGGAGCCATAGTATAAAAATGTCGTCCTTGCCCCTAGCCACTGCCCCTGTACCCTGTTTAGACTGGTTATTGGCTCACAATGTTTTGCATGCTCTCCTGTCTGTGATTGAGCACGCTCAGTTGCTCTTGTGTTTGCCTCAGATTGTTCATATGCTTACCTTATTGTATGTTTGTCTTATTTTGGAAATGAATAAAAAATTTCAAACGTAAAAAAAAAAAAAATTCGTCCTTAAACTAAATGTATGCATTTGGGATGCTGGGATATTACATCATGTACTGTCATCACACAGCCAATAAAACCATGTTGCTCCTACTTTTGAAAATCTGTTGAGACTCACTACAAAGGGTAAAATAATAACTAAGCCATATTTAGTTATCACCACAGCCCATGGCACATGGCAAACAATGTCTGTAAGTCCATAGTCCAAACCTTGATAAACCATAAACCACTCACAGAGCATCAACTTTGAATCAAACTGGATAGACACCTCCACCAATACAAACAGGAGGTGGTGGAGGTGTATTACATGGGCCAACTCATGGTTTAAATGTGTGCAAATCTCATAGATTGGTGCTATGTTATAGAGTCTATTATAAGGCTCCAGGATTATACGTGGAGTGCTGCTGTATTGTTTGCGTGGCCCTCTGCTTCCATCATTTATTTGCTTCACATCCCCTATTACACAGGAAGTTGTGTGGACAATGAACAATGATTTTTAAGAAGGTTCCACTGACCCAGTCAGTCAATGAAAGAGCATTTACTTGTTTGTCAGCTGATCACTGGCCTTATTACCTGGGTTATATTGGCTTATTTAGCCCATAATCCCTCAGTGTAATATGGTCACTAAGAGAACATACAGAAATCTTAAGTATTAAGAGCTACATGGCTCTTAATACATTTGGCACATTTTTGGCTACCCATGCACCTTCAAACTGAAGTCCATGGCAGCTATCGGCTAGGGTAGATTTCAGTTATAATTTACTCCAGTTTCTGGTGTAAATTATAGTAAATCAGTTAGGCCTCCCACGGAGGACATGTGTGGTAATATGATTTATGCTTTATAATACAAGCAGTGATACCCTTAAAATTCTGAAGTAGGAGTGTCCCCTCTACCATTGGAGATCCTTAGTTGGGATAAAAAAAATGCCGTCTGTAGTGGTTGTGGTGCAACAAGAAGAGTGCAGGAGGAGAGGAAGTCAGCCTCCAAAGGTGAGCCATGAAAAGGAATGTCTGTAAGGAAGATAGCTGCAGATAACATGGCTGCAGTGGCAACCGGTAGCGAAGATGAGCACAAGGCAGAAGAGGAAGTCTCCTTCTCCACCAAAGAGGTCTGAAAGGGAGAGAGAGGGGTTGTGGTGGTCGAACCTGCAGAGTAATGGTCACTGAAGCTAGGAGTGAAAGTTGTATTTGGTACTTAGCGGCGTTTAAGACCCATGTGGAAGTGCTCACTGGAGACTAAGCAAAGGGCATACAAGGGTCAGGCAGGAGAAAGCAACTGGGAGACCATGAGTAACTGTGGTGACCCTTGTGACGGACACAGTAGTAGAGTATTAGAGCAGGGTCAGTTGATACTTGAGATCCCACCCATTCAGCAGATGAGATAACACTGTGGCTGGAGTGTCTTCAGTTACTACAAATGTAAAGCAGACGGGCTGTAGATGTTCAGTCTTTATCACCTGGGGAACTTCCTAACTAATGATGCCCTGGCAGGGGGTAAGATGAAAGGCCCTTGATGTTAGCAGTACAGTTTAAAACCAAGACTCCAAGACTCACAGATGTTGCAGCAAAACAGGTATCTTATCTGAACTTTATGTACCAAGTGGAGACAATACAAACATTTAGGTGCACTACTGTGGTAGATGTATACAATGACTTTGGCCATCCCTCAACACTGATGTTAAAATTGAGACATTAGCCAGTATATCCTTATATGAAGGACATACCTGAGCCCGCACACCAACGCCAAGGTTACCCGTGTCACTTGAGAAACCTTGGCGTTGGTCTGCAGGCTCAGGTATGTCCTTCATATAAGGATATACTGGCTAATGTCTCAATTTTAACATCAGTGTTGAGGGATAGCCAATGTCATTATTTACATCTACCACAATAGTGCACCTAAATTCTTGTATTGTATTATTCTAATTGTTACACATCCACACCGTTTATCTGGTGTAGGATGCCATTGTGGCATTTGTAGTCTGTTGCAGGCATCCCGCATTGTATTCATTTTTATCCTGGGGATCACCCATAGCAACAGACCACAAGGGCAGGATCTGCTCCCCCAGTATATATGCACAACCACATTTGGGGTTGAGCACCTCATGCCATTTGAGACCACGTCTTTGTTGTTGACCAAGTGGAGACACCAACCTTAAATAGTTCCAACACAGTACCTGTAATAGCAGATAGTAGATGGCACAGAAGAAGTTAACCTATGTGGAGTCATGGTGGTCATATGAATAGTTCAAGAGATGGAAGATTACCTGAGAGGGCTGAAAGAAAGACTGCAGGTGATCTGGCTTGTCAAGAGGTTGAACAAGGCACAAACAGCTAAGGGGTACTCTTGAAATTGCTATTCCCTTAGACTTAAAGTTTTGTTTAAAGAATTAAGTCTCTCACGTGAAGGCAATGTAGTAGCCAGTCCTGGATACATACAATCTTGATAATCTTTCGCAATTTACTCATGTAACTCCAACTCTTGAGACTATGTGGTCGGGAATAGCTGGGTTTATATAGGGAGCTAATTATACATGCCCCAACTCTATACCAGAAAGTTTTAGGAAATTCTGCATTATAAGACTATCATACTGCTTTCTACCAGATGTGTCAGCAAAGTGCAAGAGGTGTGTGTATAAGGGATTAAAGTGCAACTATCACCTCTGTACGAGGAACGAAGACACCAGCAATTAGGGCATTAGGAGATGAGAAAGATGGTACCTTTGTTTAGTGTGGTTGTTTATAAAGTTATTTCAGCATTGTTTTCTAATCTAGCCAAACAGTCAAAGAGGCCAGCCGAATCACAGTGGCATGCCTCCTTCCCGCCCCAACCCACATGATTGACAGTTAATTATTTCTTTGTTGGGCCCACGCATAGCACTTAGCTCATCATGGGGTTATAGTAAACCAGCAATCTATACAGATGGTGACAAGAGTTAAGTTGCACTGCACAGCAGTGCAACTTAACTATTCCACAGCTGGACCAGCACATAGCGCTCAGCCCAGCAAGAGGTTACAGTAAAGCAGCAAGCACAAAGACACAGAAGCCAGGAAAGGCTCTTAAGAAACTCCGGATCTCTAACTGCAGTGGAGCTCGAGCGGTAATACGGTGTATGGAACACTTAGCACCTGACCCTGGTGCTCTTCCAAATAAATCCAATGATAGTATATCACAGAAGAAAGAAATGAGGAGGCACTCACGGTTAGACGGTGCAACAGTATCTTCTTTATTTCAGGTGCATTAAAGTACAGTAGAGCAGCGATCTATGCACATTGCTGGTTCACTGTATATTCTTGTTACATATCATGGTATGCATCACTTTTTACCTCCTTACATTCCATAGCCTGGCACGTATTGTTACCCTGAAGGCCGTGTAAGATTACCACATGATAACAAATTTCCATACACTTCAAGATTGTTTTAAAAAAGAAAAAAAATGCTGCTTTTATCACCCATTTTACTGCTATTCTTTTTATTCTTATTACGGAGGATGTCTCTTGTTATAGTCACTGACATAAAGAAATGCCATTAATAGTTATTCTCAAAATTCCTACTCTATAAATGAAGTCCAAATGAGTGTCTGGTGTACAGTGTATACTTTATGTCATGTATACATTAGATTATCATTGGGAGTGTATCTTGCTCTATCCTGGCTCGTGATATCCTTCTAACTGTAAATGTGCTGTTTTCAGACTACTTTGCAAATGTTCTATGACATTTTTGGAGACTAATGGGATAAATGGTATTGTTGTCTGAAATCTGACATTACTAAGAGGACATCTGTGCAATAACACCTCCTTTATGGGGCCTATAGGGATATTGGTGGCGGTGGCACTTTGAGGCCCAGTGATCACGTAACACTTCGTATGAGTGAGATAAACTTGTGAATTGATTTATACTGTATATACATACTGCAGCACAGTTTGCCAACTTGCCCTTTCACAGGACTCTCATACATTTAAATACTTGCTAGTTGCTCTCTATACTTTCTAGTGGCTCCAGCATAAGAAATGCATGTATAGGAAGTACAGAACTGAGAGTTTAAGGGGTTTTGTTGGGTGATAACAAGAGTTTCTCTATTACAGGTATGCAGCAATCTGTACAAATGTACTTGAGCACATTCCATTTTTGTTGTTAGATTATGGCAGCCTTAACCAATTACTTTTTGGCAGCATTAGGGTGCATTCACACCACGTTTTTGCAAAACAGTTCCCGTATTAGGTTTTTGATGAAAAACGGATTCCTCAAATGTGACTAAACTGCATCAAAATGTGTGTACAAATTTCAACCTGTATACAGTTAAATACCGTATACGGTTTGAAAAATGATGTCCGGTTGCATCAGTTTTTTAATAAAAAACGTATACATTTTTTACTTTTCACTCCATTTTGAATAAAGTTTCACTTGTTTGATTAAAACTCCAAGAAGAAAAACTGTGCAAAGTCAAAAAACGTATGGTGAAAACTGGATGGAACCGTATGCGCATACGGTTCTATACAGTTCCCATTGACTCCCATGTTAAAAAAAAACTATACTGTTTGATACAATTTTTCACCCGGACCAAAAACCGTGGTAGACTACAGTTTTGGATACGGGATGAAAAAACTGACAAAACCGTACAGGATGCAAAACGAACTCAACCCGATGCATCGTTTGATATATGGTTTTCAATGGAGAGTCAATGCATACGGTTTTCAATACGGTTCCGTACGGTTTTCCCATTGAAAACGTATACGGGAACTGTATTGCACAAAACGTGGTGTGAATGCACCCTTAACTGAGCACATTATGGCAGTATTAATGAAGCACGGTATGGCAGCAATAACTGTGCACAATATGGCAGCATTAACTGAGCACACTATGGCAGCATTAAAGGGGTACTCCGGTGGAAAACTTTTATTTATTTTTTTTAAATCAACTGGTGCCAGAAAGTTAATTTGTAAATTACTTCTATTAAACAATCTTAATCCTTCCAGTACTTATTAGCTGCTGAATACTACAGAGGAAATTATTTTCTTTTTGGAACACAGAGCTTTCTGCTGACATCACGTGCACAGAGCTCTCTCATTTTAGGAACTGTCCAGAGCAGCATATGTTTGCTATGGGGATTTTCTCCTAAAATGGACAGAGATGTCAGCAGAGAGCACTGTGGTCATGATGTCAGCAGAGAGCGCTGTGTTCCAAAAATAAAATAATTTCCTCTGTAGTATTCAACAGCTAATAAGTACTGGAAGGATTAAGATTTTTTAATAGAAGTAATTTACCAATCTGTTTAACTTTCTGACACCAATTGAATAAAAAAAAAAAGTTTTTCCACCGTAGTACCCCTTTAACTGAGCATACTATGGCAGAACTAATGAAGCACAGTATTGCAGCAATAACAAGCTATGGCAGCATTAACTGAGCACTATATGCCAGCATTAACCAAGCACTTCATGGTAATAATTAATTACTAATGACATTATCTGAGCACAGTTTGGTGGCATTACCTGAGCACTGTATGGCATCATTAACAGAACATGCTATGACAGCATTTTGGTAACATGACTAATGTCACTGCAAAGTAGAATTAGCGGCGCAAAAAATAAGCCATCATATGGAATTTTATGTGCAAAATTTAAAGCGTTATGATTTTTAAAAGGTGATGAGGAAAAAATGAAAATGCAAAAACGAAAAAACCCTGAGTCCTTAAGGGGTTAAATAAGCTTATACTGTCAGGCAAAATCATGGGCCAATGTCTGACTTTCCTATAGAACCCCAGGAAATAAACCAAAGCACTTCAAGGTGTCAAAACCAATGGACATTCCTTAATTTCCCTGAATTCCAGCAGTACTGCAGAGCAGAAGGATGCAGGACTCAGATTTAGGCTCAGGTTAATAAAATGGGATAGGTCCGGAATGGACGAAATAGGAGAATGGGAAATGTTGAATAGCTAAAAATGTTCACTTTGATTCATTCCTCTTGGCCTGGGTACAACGCATCCAAATATGTAGAAGAACTGAATGAATGTCTTTAATATACTCCGCACTTAGTAATCATGGTGGACCAGTAATAAATATAGCACCAGAACGCTCAGTCCAAGTTTATTTCTTGTTGCTATGATACTAGCTATGACTAATCTGTATGTTTCAATAATTATAAAGGTCATTTGGGTTTCCACTTTATGGGTGTGTGCCATGTCTTAAACCATAAATTAGCCCATTTGGAACAGTTCCTTTTTCTAGAGGGGGGGGGGGGAGTTTTTGGAGAAGTTCTGTCCGAGACACAGCTGTAGGCAGAATGAGATCCCACCCAGGGAGTGTAGTTGGACATGAACCGTGTATCAATGTATCATGTGTTAAACATTACTATATCTGAAAAGGTTGCTTTGTAAAGATAAAACATGGAGTAAATTAAGTTAACCCCATCCAGTAGTCTTACAATATTCTGTCAACTTTCTTAGTTGTTTAGTTCCTTAAATAGAACAACACATTCAAGGCTCCTCATCCAAGTTGGATTTCAGTTTTTCTTGGATTATATCCCAGTCAAGACAGAGATACATTGCTCAAGCACTGCCACCGATATTCACAAATCGCAAACAAAACAACCTTAGCAGCCTTCTCCTGTTTGTTTGAAACCAGATTGACAAAATGTGATTCAATGAAAGAAAATTCAGGCATTTTTGAGTTCATGGGGGCATGCCACCCTTAGATTTTATTCTCTAACATTAGGATAGGGGACAATTGCCTGATCGCAGGGGGTGTCCTACTGCTGGGACCCCACACAATCTTAAACCTGTGGATCTGAGTCTTCCATAAGAGCAAAGGACTGGTCATACTTGTCCGCCTATCTATTCATTCTATATTGGATCTTCCAGAAATAGTTGAATATAGTGCTTGAATATCTCTGGGCAGCTCCCATAGAGAATGAATGGAGTAGCAATAGGCTTAGCCCAGACCTCTGTATGAAGCTCTAGGGAGCAAAACATGTCACGGGGCTATTTATCTGAGTTTTTAATAAGCCTGCGTCACTGGTCATATTTTTATTATACTTTTTGTTGGGACTGAAACCATCAACAGTATATATGATGTGATACTCCCAGTGTTATACGATTGTGAGCGCATGCCCTCATGTCACAGTGACATATACCTATTACGATTGGACTGATGACACCGGTGTTTATAAACATCTATTTTGGTTATACCTCTTAATAAACATGTTAATAAAAGTGATGATTTAGGGTGGGGTAATAATAAGGGTACTTTTGAGAATGGGATTTGTTAGTTTAAGTTGTATGTTACCCTTGTCCCAGCTGGGACATTATTTTGTAATTTCAGGCTGATTGATAAATATGGACCAATATCACAGGAATGTTACACATGTCTGACTTTATAGCAAAAAAGCTAATTAGGATGCTGCAAGTAATAAAACCTAAATGTACATAAGCAAAATGAATAAAATAAAATAAATAAAAAAACAAAGACAGATGAGATTAAATTGTATACCATGTGCAAAGTTAGACCCATGTGCACTCACCCCAGCAAGCGTTTCGCTATGACGCACTTCGGCAGGGGGCGTGCTGCAGTTTCAAAGGTTAGACACCCCCGAATATTGATGGCCCAACCTAAGGATAGGCCCTTCATGGGAAAGTCCCTAAGAACACACCTTGTTAACACTACAACACCCTAATAAATATTCTACACAGACACTGAACACCCCCACATGAGACTGGAGGATGTTTTTTTGCAAAAAAAAAAAACAGACCCTATAGCTGGATATCCATGCTGATCATTTTACTGAAAATACCAATAAGTCTTCCATCTGCTTTGCATGGGGAAATATTTGCCTGTCCAGGAATTATGTATTAAGTAGATTTTTTTTTCTTCTTTTTACTATAGTGATGTTTTGACTAGAGTACAAAGCAGGGAAACATTGTCATGCTTCCAAAAATATGTTTCAACCTCAGCTGCCCAAAATAGTTTTTTTTTTTTCTTCATCAAAACTAAACTCTTAGATTTTGGAGCCATCCAAATCCACTGCTGAGCTTCAGGAAAATCCATACCCCCTGTGGTTTCTCTAGTATCTCTCACCCAGCTACAAGGAATTGTATAATTTGGGATCTGGTTTCCATTCTTACACTGCTGGAGGGCACAACCAGTCGTCCCCATGCTGACAGAGACCCCGGGAAACCGCAGGGCAACCATGTATTACTTTCCTATTGCTTTCATGACTTTCAGTAGCAATTCAGACAATAATATGAAAATAATAGGAATTTTTCTCTTGGCTGTCACATAAAGTTTTCAGAAAAGTAACTCCATGTGCTTCACCATAAGTCTTTCGTTCCTTATAACTTTGTACTCTATTGTATTTTGAAATCTGGTCTATAAGTGTCGTTCATAGGGCTCTTGCCCATGGATGTGACTGGTGAGAATCTCTGTACAGTGCTACAGAATGGGCCTCATTTACTAAGAGTGTGGGGTTTTTACTAGTGTGAAATGTTGTTTCCGACTTGTAGGATTCCTCTCTATTTACTATGGGGATTCACAGATTTTCAAGTCGGGAACATTTTCAGACCAGGATTTTCTAGGTGGAAATTTGTAGCCATTTATCCACAGAATTTTCTGTGAATTCAATGGTAAATAGGTCTGGTTGTGAAATCACTCCCCTTTTTCAGTAGGTCACGCCCCTTTTGCGGCTTTTCACAGTGCAATGTCGGCTTTGTCGGATTTTTCTGGCGCACACTGTCGCACACTGGCGCAGAAACTCTGCACCAAAATAACCCGACAAAAACTGTTCAGTTTTAGCTTAGTAATTGAGGGCCAACATGTTGTTGCTATATCTGCAAAGGGGGAGAAGTAACTATATGTGTGCCTCCAGCCTTTGGCTGTACGGGCATGCTTGGAGTTGTAGTTTTGCGACAGCTAGAGGCACCCGGGTAGGGAAACACTGATTTGTGGCTGGTGGCAATTCCTGTACAGTGACCCCCCGACCTAACGATGGCCCCGACATACGATCATTTCAACATACAATGCTTTTGTATGTCGGGGCCATCGCATAAACGGCTATCGGGCAGCGCAGACTGCTTCAGCTGCCACCGGATAGCCGTTTACGGTGCCCCGTGTGGTCCTCTGACGATCACTTACCTGTCCTCGGGGCTCCGGCGCGTGCTCTTCGGGATCCGCTGCATAGTCGGCGCTCTCCATCGTCGTCATCACGTCGCTGCACACGCCGTCCCGTCATCCAATAGGAGCGGCGTGCGTAACGACGTGATGGTGGCGACGGAGAGCGAGGATGCCGGGGAATCAGAGGCCTTGCCAGAGCATCGGGGACACCCCGGGGACGCGGCGACAGCGATGGAAGGCGACATCCAGGGCAGCGGTGACGAGCGGTGACGTTCCGGAGCGGCGGGTACACGTGAGTACAACTTCCTCTACCAGTGGTCTTCAACCTGCGGACCTCCAGATGTTGCAAGACTACAACTCCCAGCATGCCCGGACAGCCAACGGCTGTCCGGGCATGCTGGGTGTTGTAGTTTTGCAACATCTGGAGGTCCGCAGGTTGTAGACCACTGTTCTATACTTTACATTGCACGGATCCCTCAACATACGATGGTTTCAACAAAGGATGGTCCATTTGGAACGGATTACCATCGTATATTGAGGGACCACTGTACATGGCACATTGACGTAACTGGTGGCTATTTCTGTACAGTGCTACAGAATATGTTGGTGCTATATTTACAAATATCATTCTATGTCAGTGTTTTACAAAACCAGGCTGCCTCCAGCTGTTACAAAACTACAACTCCCAGCCTGCCTACACAGTCTTTAGCTGTCTGAGTACGCTCGGAGTTGTAGTTTTACAACAGTTGGAGGCATAGGCGTGCGCACAGGGTGTGCTGGGTGTGCCCAGGCACACCCTAATCCAGTGGCGTTGCGACCCGGGTGCGGCCCGCACCGGGTGACACCAAGACGCTCCGCAGCACCCCCCATCTGTGCCCGACCGTCCTTCACCAGCCCAGAAGCCCGCCCGCCCGCCCCCCCCCCCCCCCCCCCCCCGCTGTGCGGTGCGCCTGTCCATCAGGTGCACCGCACAGCACTGCCTCCTGCTCCTTTTTGTGCCCCGCTCCGCTCCGGCTCACCTTCAGTTGGTCCCGGATTTGTATTTCCGCGCGTCACTGCCGTCAATATGACCATCAGGACGTCACGCTGTATTCAAGGACGCCGGCCCCAGAGCGTGACGTGATGGTACGGGGCTCGCAGGATTACCGCGCTGAGTGAGTGAATGTTATTTCAACCTGCCTACAGGGTCTGGGGGGAGGGGGTTAATCTGGGGCACCGTACTATCTTCCTACAGGGGGGGAGGGGGTCATCAGGGGGGTACTACCTTCTAACAGGGTGGGGGGATAGGGTTAATCTGGGGGGTACTGCATTCCTACAGGGGGGGAGAGGGGGTTAAACTGGGGGGTACTACCATCCTACTGGGGGGGGGGGGAGGGGGTCATCAGGGGGGTACTACATTCTAACAGGGTGGGGGGATAGGGTTAATCTGGGGGGTACTGCATTCCTACAGGGGGGAGAGGTGGTTAAACTGGGGGGTACTACCATCCTACTGGGGGGGTAATCTGGGGGTACTACCTGCCTGCTGGAGGGAGGGGGTTAATCTAGGGGTTACTACCTGCCTGCTGAGGGGAGAGGGTTAATCTGGGGGTACTACCTGCCTGCTGGGGGGAGGGGGTTAATCTTCGGTACTACCGGCCTACCAGGGGGGGAGGGGGTTAATCTGGGGCCCCAAGTAGGCAGGTAGTACTCCCAGATTAACCCCCTCCCCCCCAGTAGGATGGTAGTACCCCCAGATTAACCCCCCCCCCCCCCAGTAAGAAGGTAGTACCCTCAAATTAACCCCCTCTTCCTGCCAGTAGGAAGGTAGCACCCCCAGATGCTTGTGGCCTCCATGTCTATTTTGCTTTTGTAGGGAACTATACTGCACCTAATGTGGGGAACTATACTGCACCTAATGTGGGGAATTATACCGCACCTAATGTGGAGGAACTATACTGCACCTAATGTGGGGGGAAACTATATTGCACCTAATGTGGGGGACTATATTGCACCTAATGTGGGGAAACTATATTGCACCTAATGTGGGGGAACTATACTGCACCTAATGTGGGGGAACTGTACTGCACCTAATGTGGGGGAACTGTACTGCACCTAATGTGGGGAACTGTACTGCACCTAATGTGGGGGAACTGTACTGCACCTAATGTGGGGAACTATACTGCACCTAATGTGGGGAATTATACCACACCTAATGTGGAGGAACTATACTGCACCTAATGTGGGGGGAAACTATATTGCACCTAATGTGGGGGACTATATTGCACCTAATGTGGGGGAACTATATTGCACCTAATGTGGGGGAACTATACTGCACCTAATGTGGGGGAACTATGCTGCACCTAATGTGGGGGAACTATACTGCACCTAATGTGGGGAACTATACTGCACCTAATGTGGGGGAACTGTACTGCACCTAATGTGGGGGAACTATACTGCATCTAATGTGGGGGAACTATACTGCACCTGATGTGGGGGAACTATACTGCCAGCCTAATGTGGGGGAACTATACTGCCAGCCTAATGTGGGGGAACTGTACTGCACCTAATGTGGGGGAACTGTACTGCACCTAATGTGGGGGAAGTATACTGCACCTAATGTGGGGAACTATACTGCACCGAATGTGGGGGAACATACTGCATCTAATGTGGGGGAATATACTGCACCTAATGTGGGGAACTATACTGCACCTAATGTGGGGGAACTATACTGCACCTAATGTGGGGGAACTATACTGCACCTAATGTGGGGAACTATACTGCCAACCTAATGTGGGGGAACTGTACTGCCAACCTAATGTGGTCGGACTTATACTGCACCTAATGTGGTGGGACTTATACTGCACCTAATGTGGGGGAACTGTACTGCACCTAATGTGGCGGGACTATACTGCCTAATGTGGGGGAACTATACTGCACCTAATGTGGGGGAACTATACTAACTGTGTGCGTACATATATATATATATATATATATATATATATATATATATATATATATATATACACGCATGCAGTGTGAGTTTGTGCTTTAGGGTGCACACCCTAATGCAATAGGCTGCGCACGCCTATGGTTGGAGGTACTATGGTTGGGAAACATTGATGTAACTAGTGGCCATCTCTGTACAGTGCTACAGGAAATTTTGGTGTTATATCTGTAAAGCGAGAGAAATAACTATGTTTACATATCAGTCTCTATCAGTGTATCTCAACCAGGGTCCCTACAGCTGTTGCAAAACTACAACTCCCAGCATGCCCATGCAGCCATTGACAGTCCGGACATGCTGGGGGTTGTAGTTTTGCAACAACTGGAGGGATGTTGGTTGGGAAACATTGGGCTATATGGACCCAGTATATATGATTTGCATTAAATAAGGCACCTTTACAGATTGCTATGAAAATGTTTAAAAGGTAAATTAATAAAATCTGTGATTTTACAGAGTTAAAGGCCATTTGGAGCACCTAAAATTGTAAAGTGATTCGGAATTTGTTGGCGCTATACAACTAAAATGTCTATTATTATTATTATTATTATTATTATTATTATTATTATTATGCACATGAGCAATACAGCTCTACTGTAACTTCTTGTTCAAATAAGTATAGCCAAGAATCTACAGCAGTCGACTGGAAATAATGACATGTTGTAGTCCTATATTATCCATGTAGCAGTCAGAAGTTGTAATTACTATAGAGGACCCACATCTAGGAAAGGTTTCTACTATGTAGCTTCTGTCCTGAAACAGCAAACTCCTACGCTAGGACTTTACACACTTTTTTATTTTTAGATTTTTTTAAGATATTCCAATTTTTACTTTGAAGTGCCACTTGCAGTCTACATACAGCATTGCCTAAAGTTGCATGTGTTTCTTTTGAAAGCAGCTGAAGTCCAATAGTTAAAATTGGAAAATCTAGCTACAAAAAGCATGTGTGTAGCCTCAGCCTTAAAGAGAGGAGGAGGAGGAAGAAGGGACTAAGGGGCGTTAACGTTAAAAAAAAGTTTTCTACATCAGATATACAACATGGGCTGCTGGATGCTGGATACAGACAGTAACCCTGCAATCACAAGGCTCCAGAGCACACAAGTATCATTCCATTGCTATGAACACATTACTTTGAGGAAAGCATTACAAGTTATAGAATGAACATGAAGAGGGAAGAAGGCTGCAAACTTTTCAAAAGTTCCCACCTCTGGAGTCTGACACTGATCTGTGTTCTCACTACAAACCCAGCTGGATCTTACAATATAGATGAGGAGAACCCCTTGGTTTTTAAAGGACCAGATGGATCCCTGTTTGGCTACTCTGTCGTTTTCCACGGATACAGGGACGATAAGTGGTGAGTGTTCACATGAGTTATAGCAAATGTTTGCTATCATGTAGTTGCTTGTTACAAACTCCGCATTACGTCATGTTTAAGAATGAATCTGGTTGCTATCAGCGCATTCTTTATTTAGGCACAATGCAGATTGTACTTTATATAAAGAAGGCTTACTTCTAAAATGTGAACTTGATTTCCTGTTTATTTTGTAATTTGTATTCTATTTTAATGTTTATACGGTAATTCTATTTTATTATTTATCTATGTATTCATTCATTTATTTATTTATTTATTTGATTATTTTTATAGTTGTTTTTTTACTTATGTAGTGTTATTTGATTCATTGTTACGTTCAGGCCTATTCTGTTCTAATGTGTATACAGTAATCCGATTTTATTATGAATGTATGTATGTATGTATTTATTTACCGTATTTATTGTTACCTTCAAGCCTATTCTATTCTTACATGTATATTGTAAACCTATTTTATTATGTATGGATGTATTTGTTTATTTATTTCTTAATTTATTTATTTGTTTATTTCTTTATGTGGTTGTTTATTTATTTTATTCATTCATTGTTAATTTTAGGCTGATAGTGGGAGCTCCAAAATCCAACCAGACAACACGCACGGATACCAGCAATCCTGGAGCGATTTACAAATGCAAAATTGGAGATAATATTAATGGAACATGTGAATCAATGGATGTGGGTGAGTAGACGTGATGTCATACTGTATGTTGGCAATGTTACTTGATCTTATGCTTCTAGGTTTAACACCATGGTAAAAGTTTAGTTGTCCGATAACGTGCAGTGAATTATCTGATTCTATTTCAATGGTTAATTCACTTGAAATTTTTCCAGGGTATTAGGTTACACTAAAAAAGATTCTTGCTGACTCAGCGGGACAACCCCTTGTAAACTGCCTCTTGGAGAATAGAAGATGACAGGGGACCCCCATTCTCAGCTGATTTAGCTGGGGGCATGCTAATCCAAGAACATTAAGCCATTGTAAAACAATCATTAGAATGAATGGGCAATCTTTTACCAGGATGGTCCTACAGAGCAGAAAATCACAACTTTCAGATTGGGATTAGAGATGAGCGAATTTACAGTAAATTCGATTCGTCACGAACTTCTCGGCTCGGCAGTTGATGACTTTTCCTGCATAATTTAGTTCAGCTTTCCGGTGCTCCCGTGGGCTGGAAAAGTTGGATACAGTCCCAGGAGACTCTTTCAATAGGACTGTATCCACCTTTTCCAGCCCACCGGAGCACCTGAAGGCTGAACTAATTTACGCAGGAAAAGTCATCAACTGCCGAGCCGAGAAGTTCGTGAGGAATCAAATTTACTGTAAGTTCGCTCATCTCTAATTGGGATACTAGGAAGCATAGTTTCATAATAGGAAGAGTAATAGGTTATCAAATCTGGAATTATATTTTCACATTATTCATAGTTCTCAAAAAACAATCTGATTCAGAAAAACTATGGAAACTGCAATTACTAGACATTGCATTGTCACGTGTTTCATATACAGTAACTGGTTATAAACTTCTGAACTTTCTCTTGTGTAGCAGCCACCATAACAATCCATTGGTCATACAGGCCTTGCAGATGGCAAAGTGAGCTGGGACTTTATGGGTGAACTAAAACAACCAGCATTGTTTATATGGCTAATACGGAAAACAAAGTAATCTGTGACTTGCTTGTGAACTGAAATAAATTTGTACGTTACTATGGAAATATGTTGTTTAGTTTTTAAATTTTTTGGAACATGTCACTCACATTTGGGTTTATTGAATACATCTATTTCTTAAAGAAATTTACAATAATTGCGTAAAGGGGTTATACAGGAATAGAAAAATATGGCTGCTTCCCCCCCCCCCCCCCAAAAAAAAAACAGTGTTACATCTGTTCAAAGGTTGCCTCTACTGATGTGCAAGGGGCTGAGCTGCAATACCACACACAACCCATAGACAGGAATGGCGCTGTTTCTGGAAGAAAGAAGCCATGTTTTTTTTAAATTCTGCGCAACCCCTTTAAAAGAAAACTGTCACTAAACTCCCCCAGCACTAACCAGAGGCACTGGCTGGTAGTGCGGGGGACGCTGATCAACATGCTGCCTACCATGCCCGGATCCTTCACGCCGTTCGCCCATTATCTTCAATATCATTGATATGCAAATGATCTTCTAACTGGCACGGGTGGGGTTACAAGGCTATTTCTGGCACTTCTACGTCAGTGCCTCTTGTGCACAGTGCCGCCCGCCTTTTGAATACTCATTCCCTCCCTCAGACTGTTCCTCCCCTCCCCGCTCTGTACTGGACTCCACTGAGGAGGGAGGGGATGAATATTCATAAGCCGGGCGGCGCTGCGGACAAGCAGCACTGACGTCACAGTGCCAGATGGAGCCTTGTAACCCCGCCCGTGCCAGTTAGAAGATCATTTGCATATCAAGAATAAGGAAGATGATGGGCAAACAGCTGGACGGATGCGGACATGGTAGACAGCATATTGATCAGCGTCACCCGTACTACCAGCCACTACCTCTGGTTAGTACGGGGGGAGTTTAGTAACAGTTTTCCTTTAAGTAGGGGAAAAATAACATCTAGTACAGTGATCTCCAAACTGTGGACCTCCAAATGTTACGAAACTAAAAGTTTTCTTCTGGGGGTCCACTGATCCAATGCAATGTGCTAAAGTTCATTTAGATAATATGGTATGCATCAGATTTGTTCTTAGATGGTTATGGTCAGATCTCACGCCTACAGTATCCTGTATGGATGAATAATAGATCAAATAATTTCCTGGAGACTGAATGCTAATAGAACTGAGTTTATACATACTGTATGGACCGTGTATATTTATTTATTTATGTGCTTTTAGTGTAACTCCTAAGGCTAAATTCCTATTTAAAACTACCCTAGGCTTGTGGTATACGTCAGAAAACCTGACAACCTGTATATACACCACAGCATACTCTTACCTAATCTATTGACTTTAATGGATCTAACATAATCTAAAAGGGGGAGATTTATCAAAACCTGTGCAGAGGAAGAGTGGTGCAGTTGCCCATAGCAACCAATCAGATTGCTTCTTTCATTTTCCACAGGCCTCTAAAGAGGCCTGTGGAAAATGAAAGAAGCAATCTGATTGGTTGCTATGGGCAACTGCACCACTCTTCCTCTGCACAGGTTTTGATAAATCTCCCCCAAAGTGACTACATTCAGTAAATTTAGGATCGCATGCAGTTCTTTAGTGGGACTGAAAAGTGTATTCTATATGGTCACAAATGTACTAAACATAGGTGCAGTCAGACTGCTTTCAGTCCATTGAAATCAATGGATACGGCAAGGGTACACTGGTATACTCTGGCATACTGGTCAGCTGGCTTTCCAAGAAAGCCAGAAGAATAGGGCAGTTTTTAGATGTGAATGTAGCATGAGGCTGGGTTCTCAGTGCGTTAGCGCTTCCATCAGACATATCCATTGGCATCCCACCAAAAAATGAGAAGACAACATATACTGTAATGGAGGGCAGTGGATGCCATTCATTTCAATGGTGCCAACACTCTGGCCATATGCGCTATTTGAAGTGGGCTCAAAAGCACTATCTGCTGTGAATTTCAGTACACTGAAAATAATGCATATGGCCCGAACATTGACTCTGTTAAGCCCATTGAAATGAATGGCATCCATTGTGCTCCGTTACAGTGTGGGTTGTCATCTTGTTTTTGGAAGGATGACGACAGATACGTCTGATAAAAGACCTAACACCGTATGATCGTAGGCTAAGACTCTTGTTGTATAAGATAAGTTGTATGAGAGGTAAAGAAAATTGTTGCAACCTGAACTATTGGAATATTATAGTGTACTAGCATCACATACAATATATTAGGTAAGTCGTACTCGTTACTCCTTTTAATGTTGAAACTAGTTGGGAAAATCAGGAACTTTACATTATTTCTATTGCCCTCAACATCTGAATTATTTTTAGTTTTTATTATATATTTTATTCATTATATCACATTTTCTTTATGAATGAATGTCAGCTGCCATTGCTGCCACTGCTGGATTGGAGGGAATAATTGTATTCCCTTTTGTATTTAATGCAAAACAATTCAATTTTTCAGTTTCAAAATTCAATGAGGCTCAAGGAAGCTTGTTGTAACGTATGTGTAAAGGATGTGTATGTTTTGGAAAGGGGGTGGGGGATGGGAATTTATCACATCTGCTACATAGCATGGCTTGGTGGGATGTTCTGTGCAGGAAACAGTGTTGATCCGAAAAACACAACTTCCTTAAAGTTCTAAAGAAAAGGTTGGTATCCTGTGGCTTTACAGCTGATAGCAGACCTAACCCACTCAATGCTTTGTCTGTAATTAGGTCTCTTAGGATAATTGGCTAATGTGTGCACTAACCTGGTTCAGGGTTACAGATCTGTGCTTACGTATATATGGACATTGCAGAAACCTACAACAAAGTGATAAGTTCCAACAGGATAAAAGTCTAGTTTCTAGATAAAAATCCTGGAGCACTACAAGTCCTGTGAACACCACAACGTATATGTTCTGAGCTGTTCAGAGAAACAAGATGGCAGCTATAAAGGCCTATAGCATATCTCAATATATATATATATATATATATATATATATATATATATACAAAAAAAAAAAAAAAAAAAAAAAAAAACAAAAAGAGGATTGCAGCAGCACACATTGGTCCAAAAAATTGAGGCTCTTAGCGCACTTTTTGATCAAAACGTGTCCCCCATCCACCGGGGAGGTGGCCTCATTTAAGATGGGAACCTAGCACAAATTCTATATATATATATATATATATATATATATATATATATATATATATTGCATACAATATGTCTTCCATTCAATACAGGATTTGAAGAAAAAATATGTTCCAGGCTGAGAGAGTAGTGGACACATGGAATAGCCTTCCTGCAGAAGTGGTAGCTGCAAATACAGTGAAGGAGTTTACAGAGTACCTGTCATGATCTTGTTAAATGTTATAATCCTCACAGTTCACTGCCCCCATCAAGATAAACCTCCCCCTGCCTTTATTTTTTTATAATTTTTTCGTTTTCTACCTTGATATTGCTCTGTATTTTCTGCTCAGTCTCATTCAGATTCACAGACTGGGAAGGGGTGTTACCCAGTAGGTGTGACATCATCTGAAGCCATACAGGGGAGAACTTCCTCACTCAGTCTGCAACACACAGCCCAGAGCAGTTTAGTGTGAGATTAGCTATGATTGGCTGAGGCTGCACCCCCCCCCCCCCCCTCAGCACCACTCCAGACTGCATTTCCTGATTTCGGACTTCTGCCAGGCCAGCAGGAGTCCAAAGTCTGTGCGAGAGACTGGGGAAATGTGCTCTGGACAAGTAGGGAGACACCTAGTGGCAGCCTTTTTTAAACACAAAACATAGAAAACTTCACTTTTTTTTTTAAACAAAGTACATTAGAAAGATGTTTTATTTACCATAAGGAGTGCTCATTTAAGCATGCATGGTGTAGGCATAAGGCTATCCTTTATATAAGATGGGGTCAGGGACTCCTCATAGTATTCATAATATTGGGCAGACTAAATGGGCGGAAAGGTTCTTATTTGCTGACATAAAGCAATTCTTCTATCATGCCATCGTTCTTTATCATACATAAACACCATACAGAGACACGTGGAGATTCAAGAAAACTTGTGAAAAGAAAAAGTCGTTCAGTTGCCTATAGCAACCAATCAGATCGCTACTTTCTTTTTGAAAAGGCCTCTGAAAAATGAAAGCAGCAACCTAGTTGGTTGCTATGGGCAACTGGTCAACATTTCCTCAGCACCGATCTTGATAAATCTCCCCTATATCTCTATACTAACAAACTGTAGGGACTCAATGTGCCATTGTAACGGATTAGCTGTGTGAACAAACTGCAACTCCCATCATGGCCTGTCAGTCAGTGGTAGTTGATGCATAGATTGAGGGGTAAGGGCTGTCAAGTGTGCCCTAACATTATTAGTATATGTGTATCAATATACACTAAGACATTGACTTCATTTTATCTGGTCTGGCCAGCTATCTATATATCTATGTGCAGACATCTTTACATAGCCTTATAAGTAAAGGTCCAAAGCATAGTTAAGGTTAGGTTCACATTAAGGAATTTCCAACCAAAATTCTGCTGACGAATTTCGGTTGGAAATTCCAATGCACCAGAATCCCATTGCTGTCAGTGGTGGACGTTATGCCGCTGAAATTCCGTGGCCAAAATTCTGTGGTCTTGTTAATTTTTTTAGGCCTAATCTACTCTGCAGACTTTGCCATCTATGGGGACTGCAATGTCCGCACGGTCCTAGCTCCGACTAAATCAGCTGGTGATGGCCGGGCTCGGAATCTCCAGATTACATTTTTCCGGCAGGGGATTGTGTAGTTTGAACCTAGCCTTACAGTGTATAATGTGGGGCAGTGGTCTCCAAACTGTGGACCTCCAGAAGTTGCAAAATTTCAACTCCCAGCATGTCCGTTGGCTGTCCGGGCAATTGTAGTTTTGCAAGATCTGGAGGTCCACAGTTTGGAGACCACTGGTGTAGGGCCATAGTGTCCATCTGATAGGGGATGTGACTTCTGCATTACTGATAGAGGACCTATATTATATGTAAACATATTTAAAAAATGTTGCAAAATGTGAGCATGTGAACAGCTACACTTGTCAACAACTACATACAAACCAATATGAGAAGGAAGTACACACAGTATCTATTGCGACATCTGGGTTGGTGAGAAACATGCATATATTGATCTTTTTTTAGTTTTCCTATGAGAGGGGGCTGCAAAAAAACAAACAAAAAAAACACCTTCCTCTGTTGCGCCGCTATAGCTCTTTGGTCCTCCGGTCCGGTCTCCTTCCTTTCGTCCGTGTGCACAGATCGTCGCACTGCAGTCAGCATATCACCAGCCACAGCTATGTCCCGCCTTGGCTGGTGATAGGCTGAGTGCAGTGTCAGTAAGGAGTCCGGGTAGAAGGGAGAAGGCAGGGCCCAGACTCCTTAGTTGGTACATCATTTTACTTTATACAGCCAGTAGAGGAGCAGGGACTCCTGTCAGCTTACTGTATTGCCCATGGCGGTAAGTGATGATGCTATGCAGCATCACTAAAAGGAGATAACCAGTTATTCCGATTTTAAAACCTTTATGTTTTTAATAACTAGGTAATCCTTTTATCCCCTTAAACTCACTGGATCAGGCACTCTGCACCTGGAAAGTGTTGAGCTGGATATGAATCAGCATTAAAGGGGAACTCCGATATTAGACATCTAATACCCTATCCTATATGATGTCTGATCATGGGGGGGGTTAGACTGCTGGGACCCCTGCAATCTCCTGCCCGGCACCCCATCATTCTGAACATTTATGTTTAGAACGCCAGCTGTGTATCTCCCATTCATGTCTATGGGAGATATACGAAGATAACAGCATTCGTGTATCTCCAAATCTCCAATAGGGATATATGGAGGGGGCATGTCGGGCACAGCTTTGGGGTGTAGTCGACAGAAATCCTGCACAGATTACCAGGGTGCAGGGCAGGAGATTGTGAGGGGTCCTAGCAGTTGGACCACCCACAATCAGACACTTATCCCCTATCCTGTGGATAGGGGATAAGATGTCTGGTACCGGAGTTCCCCTTTAAATCTTAGGTGGTTCACTCATCTTTACCTATAACTTTACTATCTTTACTTATTTGCAGGAAACTAGCTAATAATAGTCAAGAAAAGAGCTCAGGACTCCCGTTATTGTTAGTATATAATATCACTATGCTTTAATCTTTACCATGCACAGTTCGTGATGACATCTAATTAAAAACAATTGAGTATTCTTTGTAATTGTTAAATGTCCTCAGGGCCCATGTTCTTATTGTTCTGGTTTAAGTATAATTTGCATACTAGGAGCATGCTATAGTTAAACACATGCACGATAATGTAACCACTACAGTATGCATCCCTCAAAAGCAATTCCACACAAGGCATGCAACATTCATGTAGTTAGGGGAAAAAAGGACGAAAATTCTAAATGAAGTCCATTGGTGGACCCCCTACATGAGCAGCCTGTTCAGATGCACACAGGCCCTGTGAGTAATAAAGGCTGCTGTCATCTGCAAAGGAAAAGGGGAATCTTAAAAGAGTACTCTGGTGGAAAACTTTTTTTTTTAAATCAACTGGTTACATATTTGTAAATTACTTCTATTAAAAAATCTTAATCCTTCCAATACTTATTAGCTACAGAATACTGCAGAGGAAATTCTTTTCATTTTGGAACACAGTTGTGGTGGACCACCGGGTGAACGTCGGGACCACGGGTGTGGCAGTGCGAGTGGTGGGATCTGATGTTATTAACCCCAGGGGTCGGATGGTATTAACCCCTATGTGTTCATGATGCCAGTGTGGTTTTCTGGTTCCGGAAAACCACACGCCTGGATTCTCCGTTATCCCATGGGCTAGTAGTGAATAAAGAGTTCACAACTAGTTATGGTCAAACGGAGGCTTTACTGAGTAGAAGACAGGTGTAATTATCTTCACAGCTAAGGCCAGATTTCCCATAGAGGTGGCAAGGACCCAGAGGACCTCGCAGCTTGCTGGACCAATATACTTGTAATCAGGGGTCAAGTCTTGGAAAAAGAAGTGAGGGAACTCACCCATGATTTCCACTCAAGGGCTGGTCCTGCTAATGGGAATGGTGTTCCTGCTGTGAAAAAAGTACAGAGTTCCCACGTGTTCCTGCAGGACTTGACCCCTCCTTGTAATAAACTTGACTTGACTATGTGCAGGACTTGACTAGTTTCAGTTACAGCAGACATAGACTTGAGACTTACTGGAGAGATGGTCACTTTGTGGCCTTCCAGATTCTGATCACTTGTCCTGAGATCTCTGGTGGTTGCTGTACTCAGCAAAGACTTAGATGGTACAAGCTAAGAGCACTTAGCTCAAAGAGAATGAACTGTAATTTCCACCTCTTTATATAGTGGGGGGCTGGACTAAAGCCCATTGGTCAAGCTGTTTGTCATAGGTTAAGCTTTTGCTCTCTGGGAGTACATGTGACAAAAAATCATGTGACTGCATAACATGTGACTTGCTTACTCACAGGTCCTTGAGACCTCCCACAGGTTCTTTATACTATCCAGACATACTGTCTATGCATTAAAGTGACACACACACCATATAAAACAACAGGGAGACAACAGGTGGAGACCGTGCAGGGGAGCCCCCAGGTCACTGAGGCACTCAACCTGACAGGGCCTACAGGCAGTACAGGACTGTGTACCTGTACTGGGATATCACATCGTGAACTCTGCTGATGTCACAAGCACAGTGCTCTCTGCTGACATCTCTGTCCATTTTAGGAACTGTCCAGAACAGCATATGTTTGCTATGGGGATTTTCTCCTACTCTGGACAGTTCTTAAAATGGACAGAGATGTTAGCAGAGAGCACTGTGGTCATGATGTCAGCAGAGAGCTCTGTGTTCCAAAAAGAAAATCATTTCCTCTGTAGTATTCAGCAGCTTTGAAGTACTGGAAGGATTAAGATTTTTTAATAGAAGTAATTTACAAATCTGTTTAATCTTTCTGGCACCAGTTGATTTAAAAAAAAAAAAAGTTTTCCACTGGAGTACCCCTTTAACTAGAAAGCCTGTATAAATAAGTGTTATATCTCAATATCAGTGGGGGACTATGCTCCAGCTAGACCGAGCCATAGACATAAGAACTGGGTAGAAGACATAGCAGCTGCTATTGGGACCAAAGGGGCCCAAGACTAAAGGTTAGATAAGGCCTAAAAAATGAATGGGATCCCATTTCAAGATTTTCTATTGAACCCCTTTATTGTTCCTGTGTCCCCACTGTGTGCATTATGTCTGTACTGTGCTTGTTGGTTGTTTTTTACCACTGCTTTAAAGTCACTATTTGCATTATCTATCAACGCTGACCTCATTGTAGATAGCGTGCTTATATTGCTACATTACATGATCTGTGACATATACTGTGACATCACAATGTGTATTGTCTCTACACAGTGACATCACTGTGTGCATTATTGTTATTTTAAAATCATTGTGCGCATTATTCCACTCTGCATTGTTGAGTGGGTCCCCACTTCAGGTCTTGCAAATGGGGCCCATGGTTACATGTTATACCCCTGGACACAGGAATGAAGGGTTTGCTATGAAAGGGAGAGCAATAAAGTGGGTCTCTTGTTCTACAAGTTTCCTATTCATAATATAAGTCAAAACCCTGTGCCACAGCCATTGTACCCTTGATCCCAATGGCACCTGACAGACTACATCGATTTATAATGGGATTTGTCAATGTTTCATTACTTGATGTGATAGGACAGCTGAAGAACCTAAATATAGTGGTGATAACTGTTTTAGGCTAGGATGGGGGAGGGTCTGCAGTAGAATCAACAATGAAATGAACTGACCCCTAAACATAGATACACTACTGGCCTATCCACAATAAGTACTTTACTGCATTATATGTGGAAATATTTTATACCTATGTCAAGAGCCTTTTTTATGAGGTGATATAACTTATGGGCAGAGGTTTATTTATGATTTTATCCCAAACCTAAAACTAGAGATGGGTGAATTTTGCCTTATGACTGCTGGCTGCTGGCCAATGAATCAGCGATTATTTGATAACAGGATTCGTCGACAACGAACCCCGTTATTGAATTTTATCGATTTTATTGAATAATCATTGCAGCTCTAGAAATAATACTGTTCTTCTGTATGACTTGCATATTACAGGTGTCGCTATTAGAATCACTGCCGCAGAGTCTGGATGTGGCAGCAGGGTCAGGAGACTATGAAACGACTTCTAAACTCTCCCTGCCTGCCTGCAATGATGTGGGCTTGAGGTTAATGGATTTCCAATGTGCTGATCTGTATTGTCAGTAATGCTGATTAGTGACCGCACAGTGTCTGCTCTCTCTCTCTAGCCAGAACAAATGTGGGCTTGAGGTGAATGGATTCACCGCTGCAAAGATCTGTATAGTCAGTAATGGGGACACACAGTTTCTGCTCTCTCAGCAAAACGGGAAATGCTCGTCTTCGGCAATGGCTGCCATATATATAGGGCTGTGACATCACAGGGCTGGCTGGCTGCTGATAGGCTGCATGCCGCCATGTGATTCAGGGTGATCCGGCACACATGTAGCAACCATTTTAGCCCCCCAACCCACACAAAATGTAGTGAATGAAGCGATTCATTACCATGAAGCGTGAGGAAATTCAAATTCGTTCAGAAACTAATTTTTCATGAAATTCGGAACAAATTCGACTTCGTCAGCTTCGATTCGCTCATCTCTACTTAAAACATTACTCTCTTTAAGACAAATTTTGATATGTCAGTCTGACATGTCAAAAGTTATTGACCACACTCTTGATACAAGCTGTGATCGATAGTTATTAGCCAATGATGCGGGCGGCATTGCTCTCCTCTCCCTGGCCGGCCGAGAGAACCATATATTTCTCTGCATAGAAATCTATGTAAAGAAATGACATCTCAGACTGTAATCTCGCCCACTCAGCACGATTGAAAGCCTGCATCATTGCTCCACTCTGTCTGCCTAGAAAGCATAGCAGTGACCTGGGCTGTGAATCATGCTGAGTGGGCGTGATTACAGCCAAAGCCAATGGGACTGGCAGATGATGGTTCCCCGCCCAGGGGACTAGTTACAGGCCAGGGGGGACACCTTCCAAACTGCATTGCTTCACCATCGTTGCTACAAGAACATCTCCAGAGGATGGTGAGAAAGAAGATTTTACCATACAGTATATAACGCAATGCGTTATATATGATAACATGTAATGACAGGTTTCCTTTAGGCTCCCGCCATCCTTTTTTTTTCTGCCCCTGCCTATTGCCCATCTATCCCTAACCCCCTCCCTGCCTTTAAATTTTTTTTTACTATCTGAGAAATGGCTTTTTGTCTGCCTGGTAGTGTGCTCACTTACCAGGCAGACTTCCCCAGCAGGCGCAACGTCACTGATGCCTGCTGGGGAGGCCGACTTCCGCCCTTTGTTCACCTATACAGGGTGCCTCCAGCTGTTTCATCACTACAACTCCCAGCTTGCCCTTACATCTATTGGCTGTCAGGGCATGCTGGGAGTTGTAGTGGTGAAACAACTGGAGGTACCCGGTGTTGAAAACAATTACTTTGTTAGGGCCATGGCCGCTGCGCTACCCCGAACCCCGACTCCCCCCCTGACCTCTCCCCCCCCACTGTTGAAAACAGTAGTTTTGTTAGGGCCGCGGCTTTACCCCGAACCCCGCTCCCCCCTGTTGAAAACAATAGCTTTGTTATAGCCGCAGCGCTACCCCAAAACTTGCATGCCCCCCGCAAAAGCCATACCCGAGTGCAAAGCAGCAGCAGCGGCGCGTATATGCCGAGAGGCGAGGCCGGCGTGTGAGGCCAGGGAGCCAATGTTCACTCCCGCCTGTCTGATTGACAGGCAGGGAGCAAGCGCAGGCTGAATGAATTAGGACCGATTGCCCGGCCAACGTCGGTCCGAATTCAAGCGTGACGTCAGCCTGCAGCCGGCCACTAGGAGGGAGACCCCTAGTGGACGGTTTTCAAAATTAAAATAAACTATTTTAATGAGAAAATATTTTATGGATTTATATTAGAGATATGTTGTAGTACAGTACATAAGTACTACAACATATAAAAAAAAAAGGTTTGGTGACAGTGCCCATATAAATCATCCAGTACCCTGCTCTGTATTACAAAAGGGCAAAGATACTGAAACATCTGCCTACAGATGATTTTGGAAGAGACTCTGGTTTTTCTAGTCTGAGATGGCTTTCTTTCTCTTGTAAAGAGAATTTGCATCAGAGATCTAGGCACAGCAAGTACAGGAAGTTTGATTTTACCATGACCATGCTCTATATTATTTCCAGAAATGCTACCAGAATCTTTAAAAAAGGCACTAGATGTAAATGCAGAATTCTATTTTTTTTTTATTTTTATTTATTAATAATGTTTGCTTTAAATTATCCAATTGAATTATCCAGGAAATATTTAACTATTTGCATTTAATATTTAGCATAATTTACTTATTACCTTAAAAGAATGTGTCATCAGAAAATTAGGTTATAATGTTAAACATTGTTAAAGAATGTTGATATTTTCTTTTCTTTATTTTTTTCCAAATTTTCCACTTTACTATCTTTTTTTATAATATAATTCTGAAATCTTGCAGTTTCCATTCCAGCCACTAGGCCTAAAAGTAAGCTGAGGCTTCCTGTTCGTTGTAGATCATTTCCCAGTAATTCTTTGTTCTATGCACAAACAGGGATACAGTGAAATGTGATAGTAGTATATAGATAATACTAGATCCACCACCATTCACAGCAGAGATTAGCACCCCTTCCCTGTAAAATGACCTTCATTCATGTAAATGGGACAGGTCCTGTCTATTGCTGTACAAGGGTCTAAACCAGTGTTTCCCAACCAGGGTGCCACCAGGTGTTGAAAAATTACAACTCCCAGCGTGCCTGGACAGCAAACGGCTGTCCAGGCATGCTGGGAGTTGTAGTTCTGCAACATCTGGAGGCACCCTGGTTGGGAAACACTGATCTAAGCATATCACTGAATGCTGTTAAGAACAGCTCAGGCAAGGTGGTAGCCCCCATAATAATGCACAATAAAATATTACAAAATAAAAAAATTATATATATATATATATATATATATATACATATATATATACTGTATATATTTAGAAAAAAAGAACATGTTTCAATATCTGGTCCTAATCAGTAAAAATCTAGGTAATACATTCCCTTTAAGTGGCGATACTGTATCGGGCATTATTTAGATACTAGATAGGACAGCCCCCCCCCCCCCCCCTTGATCTTATATTCTAACCCTTAAAGGGGTACTCCACTGGAAAACATTTTCTTTTAAATCAACTGGTGCCAGAAAGTTAAACAGATTTGTAAAATATTTCTTTAAAAAAAATCCCAAGCCTTCCAGTACGTTTCAGCTGCTGTGTAATGCACAGGAAGTTATTTTCTTTTTGAATTTCCTTTCTGCCTTACCACAAGCGCTCTCTGCTGACACCTCTGTCCATGTCAGGAACTGTCCAGAGTAGGAGCAAATATCCCCATAGCAAACCTCTCTTGCTCTGGACAGTTCCTGACATGGACAGAGGTGTCAGCATAGAGCACTTGTGGTCAGGCAGAAAGGAAATTCAAAAAGAAGGATTGGGATTTTTTTTAAAGAAATCATTTACAAATCTGTTTAACTTTCTGGCACCAGTTGATGTATTGTATAGGAAATGTATTACCTAGATTTTTACTGATTAGGACCAGATATTGAAACATCAGCCCCTTTAAGCATGATATGCTCCTTCACTGCTGATTTATGTAGAACAAGTAACACACAATGGGGAGATTTATCAAAGCTGTCTATGTCCCACATCAATATAGACCAAACTATAGAGCATTAGGCCGGTCTATTGTGCACCTAATTTATCAAAAGTAGCCCGGCTCTTGATAAATTCTGCGCACGGACTTTGGGATCTATACTTTTAGATTGTATTTAAAGCTGCTCCAGCATGGTCTGACATTTCAGCGTCGCCGAAAAGTCGCTTTTGTTAAATTCAGCACCAATGCATCTTTCCATCTAAAATAGACTAGAATGCATCATGTTCTAAAAATCCTCTAAAGCAAAAGTCGTGAAAAAGTTGCACATATTTAGACTGCGACTTTCTGTGCAAAAATTTTAGATGGGAAAAACCAGTCTAAATCTTTGATGAATCTCCCCAATGGCTGTAGATAAGCTGAAGTGATTGCGGGCAATGGATCATACTTGGTTTAGATGAATGTTTTTAGAAAAGGTTGAGATAAACTGTGGCACGAACAGAAACAGCTTACTATCAGAATAAAGTGATCTTAAAATATCCACATCCTTTTTCCTATTTATCACATTAATAAGAATCCCTCTTTCCTGGACTCACAATAACATCCTATTGCTTGACTTATGTCTCCCCTTAAACACAAGCACTAAACATCAGAATTGTCTCAACCTCCAGGGAGATAAGTCACTTTATGTGATGACTTTAGTTGCTTTAGTAATGGATTGTTCTGTCTTTATTCTCTGTACTAAGAACAAAAAGTTAACAAAGCAAAGCTATAGGGCAGTGTTTCCTAAAAAGGGTCACTCCAGCTGTTGGGAGTTGCAGTTTTACAACAGCTGCAGGCATCCTGGTTGCAAAACACTGGTTGAGTAGGGGTCTGACCGCTGGGATAGGGCTGGGCAGTATACCGGTTCATACCGAATACCGACATTTTTGTGCTGCACGATATGACTTTTAAGCCATACCACAATACCGGTTTGGCCCCTCCCCCTCGGGAATGAATGAATGAGCCCAACGCTGCGTTGTCCCCACATCGGGGAACTAATCACAAGTCACCCGCGAGCGCTGTTCTGCCCCCCAATTACTCATCAGCCCAGCGCTGTCCCCATCGGGGTAAATACTGATATGTCACCTGCATGAGCTGCCCTCCTCATCCTCATGCTTGTTGCGGCCGCCGGCGCTGACACTCTATAACAGTGGTCTTCAACCTGCCGACCTCCAGATGTTGCAAAACTACAACTCTCAGCATGTCCGGACAGCCGTTGGCTGTCCGGGCATGCTGGGAGTTGTAGTTTTGCAACATCTGGAGGTCGGCAGGTTGAAGACCACTGCTCTATATTGTGTGGTATCCCCATGCCCGGGCTGCAAAAAATAAACAAAACAAACTTTAACTCACCTCCTGTTGGTCCGGTACCAGCCTCCTGTGTGGTATCCCTATGCCCGGGCTGCAAAAAATAAACAAAATAAACTTTAACTCACCTCCTGTTGGTCCGGTACTATCTGCTTCCTAGGGAATGGAATGTCGGACAGCCGTCTGCCTATCACCGGCCGCAGCGGTGTTCCGCCTCAGCCGCTGATAGGCTGAGCCCACTGTCATGTAAGAAGCCACCCAGAGCTTCTTACATGATCAGCGGCCGAGGCGGAACATCGCTGCGGCCGGTGATAGGCTGATGGCTGTCCGACGTTCCTGTCCCTAGCGTAAGGCCGATGTCGGAACATGAGTTTATTTTCTTTACCTTGTGTCTGCGCCGGCGGCGGCAACAAACAGAACGAGGAGGGCACCGGGTGACGTGAGTATTTACCCCCATGGGGGCAGCGCTGGGCTGATAATGAATTTTGTTGGGGGGGGGGGGGGCAGAATAGTGCAGTGCTGGGCTGATAATTCATTTTTGTTGGGGGGGCAGAATAGCGCAGCGCTGGGCTGATAATTAATTTTGTTGGGGGGAGGGCAGAATAGCGCAGCGCTGGGCTGATAATTCATTTTTGTTGGGGGGGGGATAATAGCGCAGCACTGGGCGGATAATTAATTTGGGGGGAGGAAACACTGTTATATACCGTGGAACCGCCGACAGTTGCAAAAATACCGTGATACGCAGATTTGGTCATACCGCCCAGCCCTACGCTGGAACCCCCGCAATCTCTTGTACAGGGCCCAGTATCTTACCCATTCTCGCCACGCTCTTTTCCCCATCTTCTGAGACAAACAGGACTCTGTCTCAGTCGCTGACTGGCTTAGGCTGGGTTCACACTACGTTTTCTCCCATACGGGAGCGCATACAGCAGGGGGGAGCTAAAAGCTCGCGCTCCCGTATGTCACCGTATGCGCTCCCGTATGTCATTCATTTCAATGAGCCGACCGGAGTGAAACGTTCGGTCCGGTCGGCTCATTTTTGCGCCGTATGCGATTTTACAACCGGACCTAAAACCGTGGTTGACCACAGTTTTAGGTCCGGTTGTAAAAGCGCATACGGCGCAAAAATGAGCCGACCGGACCGAACGTTTCACTCCGGTCGGCTCATTGAAATGAATGACATACGGGAGCGCATACGGTGACATACGGGAGCGCGAGCTTTTAGCTCCCCCCTGCCGTATGCGCTCCCGTATGGGAGAAAACATAGTGTGAACCCAGCCTAAGCAGGCCATTACTCCCGCTCATTTCAAATGGTGGGGGCAAGAGCGTGCCGAGCACGAGTAAGTTATGGGCCCTGTACAGGAGATTGCAGGAAGGAGGCAGGTCCCAGTAGGGGATAAACTTAGTTACTTGAAGTGCCTCTTTAGTGGAAATTGAGATTTTTTTTTTATCTCTTTAGTTAAAGGAGAATTTTCATACAAAAAAACATATCCCCTGGAGCAGCACGTCACAATCCCTGCCCGAAGCGGGAGCCACCATGTCCCTTTGTACATTTACATTTTTTTTGTATGACGCATCTCCTTTAAGGAGTGTTCAATTTTCTATATGGTATGAAAATATTTGCATGCCACAAAAATAAGCATATTTACTGATATATAGGTATTCTGCATTTTACCAACTGAAATCTTTATGTACATGTGTTTTATTTCTAAAGCGTAAACCTTAGTAGTTGTAGTAGTAGTAATATTAGTAGTTACAGTACAGTATTGAACATGATGGATAAGGCAGGAGATGTGTGGCTGGGACATTAAACACTGTCAACCCCCCAGCCCCCCCCCCCCCCCCCGCCCCGTGATCTCTGGGACAGGACCCGATGCTCAGTGAGCAGTGTGTGCGTCATATGGCAGGCGCTCCATTCATTTCTATGGGACCGACGAAAACACCTGAGTACAGCGCTCAGGCTTCATCAAGGAAAAGGGGATCAGTTAAAAGGGTATTCCAGAAAAAACTTTTTATATATATATATCAACTGGCTCCGGAAAGTTAAACAGGTTAGTAAATTACTTCTATTAAAAAATGTTAATCCTTTCAATAATTATCAGCTGTTGAAGTTGAGTTGTTGTTTTCTGTCAGGTAACAGTGCTCTCTGCTGACATCTCTGCTTGTCTCGGGAACTGCATAGAGTAGAAGAGGTTTGCTATGGGGATTTGCTTCTAAACTGGGCAGTTACGGAGACACGTGTCATCAGAGAGCACTTAGACAAAAAAGAACAACTCAACTTCAGCAGCTCATAAGTACTGAAAGGATTAAGATTTTTTAATAGACGTAATTTACAAATCTGTTTAGCTTTCTGGAGCCAATTGAGAGATATATATATATAATATACAAAAAGGAGGAAAGGGATCCGGCACTGTAACTCGGACTTCAAGTCCTAAATGGGTGCTCAGCTTCAGCAGGTTCAAACTCCAAACCTTCTCAAACGTAATCCAAAGAAAGGAAGCGGCACTCCAAGGTACAAAAAACGGTGTATTTATTCACCCATTATGTCATTGCGGCGTTTCAACCTCACAATGACGTCTTTCTCAAGCCAATGGCTTGAGAAAGACCACATTGTGAGGTTGAAACGTCGCAATGACATAATGGGTGAATAAATACACCGTTTTTTGTACCTTGGAGTGCCGCTTCCTTTCTTTGGATTTTATATATATATATATATATATATATATATATATATATATAGATATAGATATATATATAAAGTTTTTTCCTGGATAACCCCTTTAACTTCTGCTGGTGTTCTCCTTAATGGACAGCTTGTGCTTTAACAATGACATTTTAACAATGAGCAGTGTCTGGGAGTTTGTTCAACATGCGAGAAGACAATAATTTGAACATTAGGAACATTTTGAAGTTTTTATCCAAATATGAAAAATAACGAAAAACAACAGTAAACTGCACATCCTGGATATTCTGCTTGATCAGGTATTTCCAAAATATTATGAAATCAATTTTCTAAAACAACAAAACAGCCTCAAGAATAATTCCTAGAAGCAGTTGCCCATTGTTTTCCCTAACCCAAGATATACTGTATCTCCTGTTCGTTGCAGGATATCAGCAGGCAGCAGTCATCTGTACTAGTCACATCATACAAAGGGAAATAGATGTGGAGCTTAAGGTCTCCATTCATACTGCTTTGCCCTTACATAACTTTTGCTTTGAATTCTGGTCTAAATATATCTGAATGGATTAACTATGAGCAAAAATATCAGGGACTGTTCGTAGTTGTCACAGTAATGTGAAGGGGAGCTGTAATCGAGACTTCACTGTCTGTAGGCAGGTTTTCGAAGAATGGCATAAATGACATTACTATAGATTATGCTATTTTTAGTTGCACAGCTATGAATACCCTCTTGTGTAAGAAAATGGGTGACTAGTGAATAAAGCAGAGATTAGAATGCCACTTAACCTTGCTAATACTCCGGCTATTCTGGCTTTATACATATTATCCCCTATCCAATAGGGGATAGGGGATAAGATGTATAATCGCAGGGGTCGCACCACTGGGGACCCCCCTGAGTGCAGCCCCCGGGTCCCCAGCGGACCCCTGTGATCATACATCTTATCCCCTATCCTTTGGATAGAGGATAAGATGTATAATGCCGGAATACCCCTTTAACCCCTTAAGGACCAAGCCCATTTTCACCTTAAGGACCAGGCCAATTTTATTTTTGTGTTTTTGTTTTTTCCTCCTTGCCTTCAAAAATCTATAACTCCTTTATATTTCCATCTAAAGACCCATATAAGGGCTTGTTTTTTGCATGACCAATTGTACTCTGTAATGAAACCTCTCATTTTACCATAAAATGTACGGCGAACCAAAAAAAAAATTTAGGAAGGAAATTTAAATGAAAACCACAATTTTGCGCATTTTGGAGGGTTTTGTTTTCACACTATACACTTTACGGTAAAAATGACATGTGTTCTTTATTCTGTGGGTCAATACAATTAAAATGATACCCATGGCTAGATACTTTTATGTTTTTGTACCGCTTAAAGCAAATCTAAAACTTTTTGTACAAAATCAGTAATCTAAAATCGCCCTATTTTGACTACCTATAACTTTTTCATTTTTCCGTATATAGGGCGGTATGAGGGCTCATTTTTTGTGCCGTCATCTGTATGTTTTATTGATACCACATTTGCATACATAAAACTTTTAGATAATATTTTATTAATTTTTTAAAATAAAATGTGACAAAAAAGCAACATTTTTGGACTTTCTTTTTATTTTTTACATTTACGCCATTCACCGTATGGGATTATTAACATTATATTTTGATAGTTCGGACATTCACGCACGCGGCGATACCAAATATGTTTATTTAAAAAATTACGCTTTTTGGGGGTAAAATGGAAAAAACTGACCATTTTCATTTTTATTGGGGAGGGGATTTTTCACTTTTTTTTAAACTTTTTAATTTTACATTTTTCAACTTTTATTTTAAACTTTTTATGTCCCCATAGGGGACTATCTATAGCAATCCTTTGATTGCTAATACTGTTCAGTGCTATGTATAGGTCACAGCACTGATCAGTATTATCGATCATCTTCTTCTCTGGTCTGCTCGATCGCAGACCAGAGCAGAAGACCCTGGGAGACGGCCTGAGCCAGGTGAGGGGACCTCCGGCCGCCATGCTGGATAATCGGATCGCAGACGCCGTGATCTGTATTGATCACGGCATCTGAGGGGGTTAATGGCGGACATCCTCGCGATCGCGGATGTCGGCCATGTACGTCCTGGTGCGGGAAGTGCCGCTAAACCAGGACGTACATTTACGTCCGTGGTCATTAAGGAGTTAAAGGGGTACTCCGGTGGAAAACTTTTTTTTTTTTTTTATGAACTGGTGCCAGAAAGTTAAACAGATTTGTAAATTACTTCTATTAAAAAATCTTAATCCTTTTAGTACTTTTTAGCAGCTGTATGCTACAGAGAAAATTCTTTACTTTTTGAATTTCTTTTTTTTGTGTTGTCCACAGTGCTCTCTGCCGACACCTCTGTCCATGTCAGGAACTGTCCAGAGTAGCATAGGTTTGCTATGTGGATTTTCTTCTGCTCTGGACAGTTCCTGATGCGGGCATCAGGTGTCAGCAGAGAGCACTGTGGACAACACAAAAAAGAAATTAAAAAAATTAAGATTTTCCTCTGTAGCAAACAGCTGCTAAAAAGTACTGAAAGGATTAAGATTTTTTTAATAGAAGTAATTTACAAATCTTGAAAGAACTCCGTCCGGCACCAAGGTATGAGGTAAAAAAGGCTTGTCTTTATTTATGCCACAGTAGGATACATACAGATAAAGATGTCTAAGACATCTTTATCTGTATGTATCCTGCTGTGGCATAAATAAAGACAAGCCTTTTTTACCTCATACCTTGGTGCCGGACGGAGTTCTTTCAAGTATAAGGAGTTGCCGGAGGCGGTGCCGGCAGTCCGCAGCACAGGTGCAGGAGGTGTCCGGAGCTGGTGAGAGCGGTATCCATATTCCTTAATTTACAAATCTGTTTAACTTTCTGGCACCAGTTTATTTAAAAAAAAAAATAATAATAATTTTAACCGGAGTACCCCTTTAAGTCACCTAACACATGTAGAATACAAGGTAAAACATAAAACGCTAAAAATATTGGCTGCATAAAGCAATGCTCCAAAGTGACATATTAACTGCAAGCAAACAAACCCGTCATGTAGCTGTGAGCTGATGGTCATCTAGTACAGACAGTCTTTTGGCTTTGTCTGCCAGTAAGTTTGACACTATCTTGCACAATTGTAAAAGGCTTGTTAAATGGCTGACTATTACCAATGAAAGCACATTATGCCATTAACAGAGTAAAAGTAATGGGATGTTACGTTTATTGTCAACAGCGAGCGTGACTCCTCTTCTCTTCACATATCCTGTAACCCTATAAAAAAGGGTAAAAAGAAAAGATAAACTTTTCAACCGGAAATTACTGAGAGCAGTTGGTTTTCCTAGGCCATCAGAGCTTTCATTTGTTACCCACATCCCACATCTTATTCAGTGAAGGGCTGAAATGAGATGGCACATGAGCATCAAGATTGCTGGTATTGCTTATGGGGTTGAGCTTTTTAGCTTTGCACGTAATTCAGCCAAGCAAAATAGGGGTTTTCAATCTATTAGAATGAGTGACCTTTCCTTGGAGTTGGCCATCAAGAGTAATCTGCACCTCTTTATATTTATTTACACATAGTATCTGTGGCTCGGGGAAGTTAAGTGGTCAAAGGGGTTATCCAGGAAAAAAACTTTTTTATATATATCAACTGGCTCCATAAAGTTAAACAGATTTGTAAATTACTTCTATTAAAAAATCTTAATCCTTTCAGTACTCATGAGCTGCTGAAGTTGAGTTGTTCTTTTCTGTCTACGTGCTCTCTGATGACACCTGTCTCGGGAACTTTCCAGAGTAGAAGCAAATCCCCATAGCAAACCTATTCAGCTCTGTGTTGTTCCCGGGACTGGCAGAGATGTCAGCAGAGAGCACTGTTGTCAGACAGAAAAGAACAACTAAACTTCAGCAGCTGATATTTATTAGAAGGATTAAGGTTTTTTAATAGAAGTAATTTACAAATCTGTTTAACTTTCTGGAGCCAGTTGATATATATATAAAAAAATGTTGTTGTCTGTGTTGTCTGTGTCTTTTTGCTTCCTTTGGAACCTCTTTCTTTCTGTGTTAGGCTATGTTCACATGGCAGAATTACTGCCCCTCCTCTCATATTCCTTTCTGCCAAGCTGGCAGCAGATTTTATGCAGTTTTGCAGATTCCATGTGGAATCTGAGCAAAATTTATGCAGAATTTCTTGCATCTAATTGACTTCAATAAGACTCTGCTGCTGAATACTGCAAAAAATGAAATTTACATGTTTATTCTTTTTCAACATTCATTACAATATTAGGGTATATTCACACATCAGAATTTCGGTACATCTACACCGATTCCGCATTCACATTCATTTGGGTGGTTTCTGGCTTGTGTGGATTCCGCTCGGAAGCCATGTGGAATCCGCACGCTGAAATTCTGAAGTGTGAATGGGAGTGCAGAATCCCATTGAAGGCTATTGGGCTTTAATTTGATGCAGAATCCGTGTGGAATTTCGCATGTGGAATTTCTGCCGTGTGAATATAGCCTTCATGTAGCAGAATTTCCAAGCTGAATCTTTCCACCAAATTTCACATAGAAATTCCACCGTGCAGACATATCCTGGAGTACTCCTATAAGGGTAAGAAAACGTATCCCCTATCCTAAGGATAGGGGATAAGTTTCAGATCGCAGGGGGTCTGACCGCTGGGGCCCCCTGCGATCTCCCGTACGGGGCCCCGACAGTCAGCGGCCTGGTGGTGTGTCCGACCACCACATGACGCGGCAGCCGACACGCCCCATAAATACATCTCTATGGGAGAGCCGGAGTGCTGCAATCAGCAGCCTCTGCCATAGAAATGTATTGAGGGGGTGTGTCAGCTGCCGCGTCATGCGGGGGTCGAAATGCGCTATTTCGGCAAAGAGCCGAGGGCCCCTTACAGGAGATCACGGGGGGCCCCAGCGGTCTGACCCCCCGCGATCTGAAACTCATCCCCTATCCTTAGGATAGGTGATAAGTTTTCTTATCCTAGAGTACTCCTTTAAGTCCCTTTTAGGCTCCTTTCACACTAGTGATTTTTCCGTTATAGAAGTTCCGTCGCATGTTCAGTCACGATTTTCGGCAAAACCCGGCTGTTACAAAACCCCTGACTGCAGAGACTAAATCGCATTGCAGCCTATGGGATTTTGTAACTGACTGTTTGCACCCGTATATGCCCGTAATTCATTGCGGACGTTATACAGTGATGCACTGCATGCACTGGCTTACTATTGGCTGAATGAGTGCTCCAAGGAAAGCTCATTCCTGATCTGCCTGTGTAATAGGGTCAGCGATCAGCTGTAGAATAAGAAAATGCTTGTTTGTCAACTGATCAGATCTTTTGTGTGGCCAATAAAATCATTATTATCAGGGAACATGCGGCCAACAATATTGAACTTTAGGGCTCAGCATCATAATTCATTGATCTGAGTAAACAAGTGTCAATCACTCAGATCTGCGCTTGTTATCGGGAGCTTGTAGGTCCGTGTGAAAGGGTCCTTGTTTGGGGGAACTTTTTATAGGTTGACTGTTCACCAAAGATTTCATCTGTCCTATCAGTCTACAAGTTGGAGAAATCCCAGTCAAGTATTTTAGAACATTTTGTTGTTAGAGGGGGCTTCCATTTATAATGCCTTCCCTTTATAATGCTCTGGCATATAAGACGCACCCAATTTTAAAGCATGAAAATCTAGAGGAAACAAAATTCTGAACCTTGAACCTGCAGACCTCCAGATGTTGCAAAACTACAACTCCCAGCATGCCCAAACAGCTGTTGGCTGTCCGGGCATGCCAGGAGTTGTAGTTTTGCAACATCTGGAGGTCCGCAGGTTGAAGACCACTGGTATAGAAGGTAATACTCACGTGTCCCCGCCACTCCGGCCCCGTCACCGCTGCCCTGGATGTCGCTCCATTACTGTTGGTGCGTCCTCGGGGTGTCCCCGTCGCTTTAGAATGTCTCTGCTGCCCGGTATCCTCGCTCTCCGTTGCCGCCATCATGTCGCTACGCACGCCGCTCCTATTGGATGACGGGACGGCGTGCGCGACGACGTGATGACGATGAAGGAGAAGGCTGGCCATGCAGGGGATCCCGGCACGGAGAAGACACTGAGGAGGCAGGTAAGGTCCCTCCCGGAGTCCTATAAGCTGTTCGGGACGCCACAATTTCACCACGGCGGTCTCGAACAGCCCGACTGAGCAGCCGGGTTAGTGTCACTTTCGCTTCAGATGCGGTGGTCAGCTTTGATCGCCACGTCTGAAGGGTTAATACAGGACATCACTACGATCGGTGATGTCCTGTATTAGCCGCGGGTCCCGGCCGTTGATGGCCGCAGGGACTGTCGCGATAGGACAGGTTTTAATGTGTATATGCCGTATAAGACGCACCAACTTCCCCCCCCCCTCCCCCCCCCCCCAGTTTGGGGAAGAAAAAGTGCGTCTTATACGGCAAAAAATACGGTATATTCCCTTAGGGGGTTCAGGTTGTCTCAGGCTCTGTTCATGTAGTGTATTTTTAGGTGTATTTAATTTAAAAAAAAATATCCATAATATCAATGAAAACTTGCACCCATTATTGCAACATTAATGTGCTCTCTGTAAGCCAATGGAAACATGGTTGTCTGGCCATGCAGTTTGTAAAAAAACGAAAACAACATGTCACTTCTTGTCGCAGATCAGCACTACATTGGAGCATTCAGGTTAATTGGTTAGGGTGTGCCTCATGGGAGGGTTGAGGGTTGCATAGAATACAACAAATACATATTCTAGCCACAGCCTGGATACCTAAGATTATACAGATGGTTTCAGAATGAGCATAGTTATTGTTTTGCATATGTTGCCTCTGTCTATTTCCAAATGTGCCCCATTTACCATAATTATTGAAAGAAGATGAATTAAAAAAAATGGACTCTTTTACATTCTTCTGTATCGGTTGGTACAGGCCGTTTTATAGAGAAGTTATTTGTATGTCACATTATCTGTAAGATAGTATCTTTTAAAAACTGATAAATGCAAATGTCACAGTGGCCTGACCAGATCCTTTCGCAGTGTCTGACTAATTTCCGCAAACTTGCATTTCTTTGCTCGGAGCACGACCTTTAGAAATTAATGTCTTTATGTTATACCACCAGACCAAGTAATTTTAGGTATCATACAATGAGTCACATGCCCATTAGAAACATATCTAAAACAGTGAGATACAGTGAAACTTACTTTGTCAAATAGTTTCTAAATTAGGATGTATTTCCATTGTTACATGTAACGATACCGTGAATACATGTGCAATACGTGATACAGAATAAAGTAGTATGTATTATATAATTACTGTCTTATCACGCTGGGTGTTGTGCAAAAGTTAGAACAGTTTAAAGGGATACTCTATTACGCATTTTTTTATGCTCAGAATGCTGGCATAAAAAAAATAAAAACTCCCACCACTCCCTAAGGCTAAGTTTCCGCTTGGTTTTTTTTCTGGCAGTTTTTGGAAAACTGCCACTGCAGTTTTTGAGCCAAAGTCAGAAGTGGATCCATAAGGGAGGAGAAGTGTAAGTCCTTCCTTTATATGTCCTATTCCTTTTGAATACACTTCTGGTTTTGGCTCAAAAACTGCAGTGGCAAATATCCAAAAACTGCCAGAAAAAAACCAAGTGGAAACTTAGCCTCAGTGCCTCCGGTATCCCACTCCCAGCCTTCACAGTGATCCTCTTCCTGCTTCTTGTATGACAAGTTGAAAACAAGAGGCCGAGAGCGAGATACAAGAGGAGTGACGGGAGGTATGTTCAGTGTGTTTGGTTTTCTTTAAAGGGGTACTCCGCTCCTAGACATCTTATCCCCTATCTAAAGGGCGGGAACCCCGCGATCTCGGCTGCGGCGCCCCAGACATCCTGTGAACTTCTCTCCGCCCTGATGTCTAGTGATGCGGGACGGAGGCTCGTGATGTCACGGCCATGCCCCGCTCATGACATCACTTCCATGCCCCCACAATGCAAGTCTATAGGAGTGGGTGTGATGGCCTCCCATAGAATTTCATTGAGGGGGCATGGGCGCGACGTCACAAGCCTCCGGCGCTGCACCCGATGCTCTAAATGAATGCCGTGTGCAACAGGGAGATCGCAGGGTTCCCTAGCGGTGGGACTCCCACAATCAGACATCTTATCCCCTAAGATGCCTAGGGGCGAAGTGCCCCTTTATTGCCGGTGTAGTGCCATATTTTGTGTTTTGCCATGGAATGTGTTACATGGCTCAGCACTTTTCAGTGCTGGACCAACACAGCCCCATTGACTGACACGCGCACGCCCGCCCCCTACCATTGGTTCCTGGGGGGGGGACACATGTCACGTGACCACAAATATGGTGCCTCAAACACCGTTCACTTCAGCGTGAGTTCGGCTACCACAGCAAGAGGATGTCTCCAAGAGCTGTGGCTACAATCTTATTCGCGCTGCGGCTGTAATGTAATTGATTCCCTGCTATGGGGACTGTTCGCCTGCGGGTGTCATAAGCTGAGCGCAGTGGCTGGCATCTAATACTGTCCCCGCCATGGGGATCACGCTGCAGCTGACATGTGAGACTCTCCCCTCTATGGGGACCGTGCGTCCCCCAAGAACCAATGGTAGGGGCGGGTGTGTGCGTGTCAGCCAATGGAGCTGTCGTAGTCCAGCACTGGAGAGTGCTGAGCCATGTAACACAAAATACAAAATATGGCACTACACCGGCATTCTGGCATTAAATAAATTATAGGCTGTCTGTGACCTGTGGTTCTCCAACCAGTTACAAAACTATAGTGCCAACACGCCATGATTTTGCATGCATGTTTTTATAGGGGAGTATGGGCCTTAATTGTCAGTCTGGTGGAGGAGATTCAGCTTTTAGGAAACTAAAGTGTACAGAGGCTTTATGGGCCTTAAAGGGGTACTCCAGCACTAAGACATCTTATCCCCTATCCAAAGGACCTGCTGGGGACCCGCATGATCTTGCACGCAGCACCCCGTTAGAACCAGTCCCCGGAGCGTGTTCGCTCCGGGTCTGATTACTGTCGATCACGGGGACGGAGCGTTGTGATGTCACGGCTCCGCCCCCATGTGATGTCATGCTCCACCCCTTCAATGCAAGCCTCTGGGAGGGGGAGTGATAGCATATCCTTTAGATAGGGGAGAAGAAGTCTAAGTGACGTAGTACCCCTTTAAAATCTGATAAATGTTTTATAATGAAGATAAATAGGTCTAAACCGATGAATTATGTGAATTTACACTTTATAATACATTTGAGGCAATGTTGACCAGCCAGTTGTATGCCTAAAGGATATTACTGGTATCCAAACTGTGGATCTCCAGCTATTGCAAAACTACATCCCCCAGCATGCCCGGACAGCCGTTGGCTGTCCATGCATGCTGGGAGATGTAGTTTTGCAACCACAATTTTGAGATCACTGCTCTATTGGAATAAGCTTGAAAAGAAAAGTCAACAGTGTCAATCCAAACCATGGTGTGAACTTTGCCTTAGTCTACAACTCCATCTCAAATAATGTAATTTATATTCAAATCTAAATGTATCATGTAGACAGAACCCTTCTCTTACCAGGATATCACTGACTTGTGCAAAGGCCCAGATGGACTGAAGTTGTACATACAAATGTTATGGAGTCATGACACTAAAACAATTCTTTCACTGTCCAGTCATCTGACTAGGCCTGTCTGTGTCCAACCCCATATCTCCATTGACAAACTACACTGTGTTTTCTGGATGGCTCTGGGGGAGCAGTCATGGCTGGTTTGTTCTCCCCGTAGCTGACGTTAACATATTTTCCTATAAGATAATAGAAAAAGATTAAGGAATTGCTGATAACATAATCTCCTTATGTAGAAAGGTTCATCAAATGCAAACTTTGTCTTGAAATATTATCTCCAGGAGTAAGGAATAGGTCTAGATGGGTTAAAAAGAGAACTACCAGACACATCATGTAAGAGACACTTTGGTGTAAACGAAAAGCATGAAACCAATTTTGCAGTAGCTTGCAACTTAGTCAATGCTTGAACTTACGGGTTCAAAGCTTTCATGTGATCCCATGTGCTCCTATCTTGGTGTCATTAGTTCCAGCTCAGAGAACAGTCGGCCTTACTATAGGAACTTTGAGAGTTAAATAGACCATGTTCACGTTTTATAGTGAGGCTCACATTTGGACGAAGCATTCCTAACTCAGACATTTGGTGGCTCACCATGTCTTTGTGGAAGACCAAAAACACTTTATAATACGACCTGTCAGTTAACAGTTTTAGCAAAAGTTATGTAATAAGTAACAAAATGCCCTTATGTGATAAATACAGCACTGTAATGGTAGCTTCTTAACCCCTTAAGGACTGAGGGTTTTTCCGTTTTTGCATTTTCGTTTTTTCCTCCTTGCCTTTAAAAAATCATAACTCTATCAATTTTGCACCTAAAAATCCATATGATGGCTAATTTTTTGCGCCACCAATTCTACTTTATAATGACGTTAGTCATTTTGCCCAAAAATCTTATCTTTATTCTGTAGGTCCATACGATTAAAATGATACCCTACTTATATCGGTTTGATTTTGTCGTACTTCTGGAAAAAATCATAACTACATGCAGGAAAATTAATACGTTTAAAATTGTCATCTTCTGACCCCTATAACTTTTTTCTTTCCGCGTATGTGGCCGTATGAGGGCTCATTTTTTGTGCCGTGATCTGAAGTTTTTAACTGTACCATTTTTGCATTGATAGGACTTATTGATCGCTTTTTATTCGTTTTTTCATGATATAAAAAGTGACCAAAAATGCACTATTTTGGACTTTGGAATTTTTTTGCACGTACGCCATTGACTGTGCGGTTTAATTAATGAGATGTTTTTATAATTCGGACATTTCCGCACACGGCGATACCATATATGGTTTTTTTATTTACACTGTGTTTTTTTTTTAATAGGAAAAGGGGGGTGATTCAAACTTTTAATAGGGAAGGGGTTAAATGATCTTTATTCACTTTTTTTTTTTTCACTTTTTTTTTGCAGTGTTATAGCTCCCATAGGGACCTATAACACTGCACACACTGATCTTTTACATTGATCACTGGTTTCTCATAGAAACCAGTGATCGATGATTCTGCCACTTGACTGCTCATGCCTGGATCTCAGGCAATGAGCAGTCATTCGGCGATCGGACAGCGAGGAGGCAGGTAGGGACCCCCCTGCTGTCCTGTAAGCTGTTCGGGATGCCGCGATTTCGCCACGGCTATCCCGAACAGCCCAATGAGCTAACCGGCATACTTTCACTTTCACTTTAGATGCGGCGTTTAACTTTGAATGCTGCGTTTAAAGGGTTAATAGCGCGCGGCAGAGCGATCAATGCCGCGCGCTATTAGCCACGGGTCCCGGCCGTTATTTTCTTTTTGAATTCATATTCTGTCTGACCACAGTGCTCTCTGCTGACACCTCTGTCCATGTCAGGAACTGTCCAGAGCAGGAGCAAATCCCCATAGCAAATGTCTCTTTCTCGGGACAGTTCCCGACATGGACAGAGGTGTGAGCAGAGAGCACTGTGGTCAGACAGAAAAGAAATAAAAAAAAATAGAATAACTTCCTGTGGAGCATACAGCAGCTAAGTACTGTAAGGAGTAAGATTTTTTAATAGAAGTTATTTACTAATCTGTTTAACTTTCTGGCACCAGTTGATAAAAAAAAAAAATAGTTTTCCACTAGAGTACCCCTTTAAGGTGGCCGTACACCTTCAATAGCCACACACCTTTAAAGGACAATTATACCTCTATCCAAAGTATATGGGATAAGTGTCTGATCTTGGGGGGTCCAACCACTGGGTCGGCCGCCGCTTCGTGGACGGGTCAACACGCTCCCTTATCAAGGAGAGCCGAGGTGCCATGCAGGAGATCATGGGGTCCGACCCCCAGCAATATAAAACTTATCCCCTATGCTTTGGATGCACAACAGTACTCCTTTAATAATGTTTAACCAACAGCTATTTCTCCTGGTCTCCCCATACACATGAACGTTCAGCAGCACAGCCAAATGTTCATGTGTTCCCAATAGAGAGAGCAAGGGTAAGCCGCTGCCAGAAAGCTCTGACAGTGGATTATCTCTCTAAGAACAGTGTTGGGCAGTTAAAATCCAACATACCTCATTTTCTTTCCCCCCAACATCATCTGTCAAGGGAGAGTCAGGAGGCTCCCGTACACTTTAGACAGTTGGCGGGTTTGGATGATTTTTGACAATGTGTATTAAGCTTTCACAAGTGTCTAAGTCATTAGCCATTTGTTGGCAATACCAGCAGCCTTTGATCCTTTGGCCATTTGGTTTGTGTCCTGTTTACCAGATCATCTGGTTTATTCAAACTCCAGTTAAAGGTTCTACTGATTGTAAAAAGGAACAATAAATGAAAATTTTAAAATCCTAAAGAATGTTATTTTAATCTTATTTCTTGGATCATACTGTACCTGATGTGAAAGCAATCCCTTATTCTATATGATCAGCAAAACATTTCTTCTTAAGTACCCATAAGAGACTGCATAATGTAAAGGGGCCATCATGGAGACTCTTATCAGCCTCAGATTTAGATTGACCAGACATTGGTTTTTAAGGCTGTGGTTAGACAGTACGCATAGTGGATAAGATACGGTTAACCCTCTTCTTTTGTGGTAATTTTACTGTGCCTTTATGACTTGGTGGAGCAAGATAAAGGGATTTGTAGAGGAGCAGTCGTAATGTCAATAAATGTAATGGGATATATAAGAGCTACAGAAAGTTTCCCCAAAGACCAATTTTAAAGAAAATGTGGATTGCACTGATACAATTTTATTTTAACCTGCATATGTACTGTATATACAGTATAACTGAAACCAAAGAGGGTGTAGAACAATGGTTTATTTATTATTTAAAGATTTATTATTTAAAATGTGCCCGAATTCTGGAGCACTTTCCACTGTCTTTCATGACTTTCCCCTATTTTATTGAGAGTTTTAGACATTTGGCACCTACTGTAGCTTGATAAGTGTGTCTCACTTACATGTGACTCTATTAACCAAAAAAGTGATCCAAAGTTGTGAAGGATCTTTATGGAGTAAAGTTAGTACCGTATATACTCGAGTATAAGCCGAGTTTTTCAGCACAATTTTTCTTGCTGAAAACGCCCCCCTCGGCTTATACTCGAGTGAACTCTCCGCATGTCAATCCCTTCTCAGTGGTCTTCAACCTGCGGATCTCCAGATGTTGCAAAACTACAACTCCCAGCATGCCCGGACAGCCATCAGTTGTCCGGGCATGCTGGGAGTTGTAGTTTTGAAACATATGGAGGTCCGCAGGTTGAAGATCACTGCCGGACCTTCGTCATCATCCAGACCCCTCTTTAGTTTTTTACTCACCTCCCCTCAGTGGGAAGAAAGAGTGAGCTGGTCCGGGCCATCTATGCTGCAGGGACCGTCTGGTGGGGAGGGTTAGTCGTTCCGGGCTGTCCATTTCAACCAGGAGGCCCCAGACTAGTGACGTTGCCTTGACGACGATGCACAGGGACATCCGTGCGCATGAACGTCCCTGTGCGGCGACAAGGCAACGTCACTAGTCCGAGGCAAGCCCAGAATGACTAACCCTCCCCACCGGACGGTCCCTACAGCATAGATGGCCCGGACCAGCTCACCCTTCCTTCACACCGAGGGGAGGTGAGTAGAAAACTAAAGGGGGGGTCAGGATAATGACAAAGGCTGCAGTGGTCTTAAACCTGCGGACCTCCAGATGTTTCAAAACTACAACTCCCAGAATGCCGATGGCTGTCCGGGCATGCTGGGAAATGTAGTTTTGCAACATCTGGAGGTCCGCAGGTTGAAGACCACTGATGAAGGGATTGACAGGCGGTGATGATGAAGGGGGGATGATGACAAGGGGGATGATGACAGGGTGATGATGACGGGGGTGAAAATGACAGGGTGATGATGATGGGGGTGTTAATGACGGGGGTCTGGATGATGACAGGGGATGATGATGACATGGGTGGATGATGTATTTCCCACCCTAGGCTTATAGTCGAGTCAATAACTCTTCCTGGGTTTTTGGGGTGAAATTAGGGGCCTCGGCTTATATTCGGGTTGGCTTATACTCGAGTATATACGATAAACTAATAGCTGGTCTTGCTTAGACAGTCTAAAGGGCAGATTTATGAGCCATTGTGATAAATGTGGCACATTTTTAATCTGTCTAGTCTACCGTACATTTGCACTGTCTAACTGTAAGACACAGTAAATCGGGGCCAATGATATTATAATGCTTAATCTAGAAAGTGTAGATTTAATAAGGGAAGAACTGTTCATTGTTGGTGTGGGTGAACTCTTTTTTTCTACCTTTTTATGTGAACGTGCACCAAATTCATTTAATGTTCTCATGGCATGTGATAAATATGGGGCTAGTATGTATCCTTTTGAAAAACACTCAAAAAAAAGTCACCTCTTCTCAGTTCCATCTTCTGGAAAGGGTTTAACTACCATGCAATGCCAACAAAAAGATGACTGATTCCCATGGGGACCTTCCATTTTGGCCACAGTAAATGATTATTCTTGTCACCTGCATCTCAAAAACATTTCCAGAATCCGCCCGTTTCTCACTACTGAATCTGCTAAAACTCTCATTATTGCTTTGATTCACTCCCGCCTCGACTACCGTAACTCTTTACTAATAGGCCTTCCTTTCTCCAAACTCTCTCCTCTCCAGTCCATCCTTAATGCCGCAGCCAGACTCATCTTCCTCTCCAGCCGCTACACCGACGCCTCCTCCCTGTGCCAGTCACTACACTGGTTACCAATTCAGTCCAGAATACAGTACAAAATCCTCAGTCTCACACACGAAGCCCTCCACAATGCTGCACCTCCCTACATCTCCTCTCTCATCTCTACCATCCTACACGTTCTCTCCGACCTGCTAATGATCTCACACTAACATCTTCTATAATCCGAACTTCTCACTCCCGTCTCCAAGACTTCACTCGTGCTGCTCCGGTTCTCTGGAATGCTATCCCTCAATCCCTCAGACTCAACAACAACATCCATAGTTTCAAACGTGGCCTAAAAACACATCTCTTCAGACAGGCCTATAACAGTCTCTAATTGGCCTCAACATATCCCCAACATATCCTCTACATATCCTCTACATATCCTCTACATATCCTCTACATATCCCCAACATATCCCCAACATATCCCCAACATATCCCCAACATATCCCCAACATATCCCCAACATATCCCCAACATATCCCCAACATATCCCCAACATATCCCCAACATATCCCCAACATATCCTCAACATATCCTCAACATATCACCAACATATCCTCACACCTCTTGTTTGAATAGTTATTGTGTAATTTTATGTCTGATACTTGTCTGTGTGTACCCCATAATTGTAAGCGCTGCGGAATCTGTAGGCGCTATATAAATAAAATAAATAAATAAATAAATGATTATACCCTCCTTGTCCATGGTACTTTCTCTTATGTTAGGTCAAAAGCTCAGCAATTCATGCCTTGTAGAAACAGATCATAAATGTCTGGCACATATGCATTTGTTAACTCCTAGACATCTGTTCTCCATGGAGGTCAGCAACCTTTTCACATGAGCATTTCTTGCATGAGTTCAGAAAATAGGACAGATCAGAGATGACAAGCTGAACTGCACACTAAATCCAAGCAGCCACGGTAAACATCTGGTTGTGTGTATCAATGACGTCTGACCTTGCTATTAGTGAGCTCTCTAGCCCAAGTTTGGCTTTAAAGGGGTACTCCGGGGTACTACTTAATCAACTGGTGCCAGAAAGTTAAATAGATTTGTAAATTACTTCTATTAAACAATCTTTATCCTTCCAGTACTTATTAGCGGCTGTATATAGAGAAAGTTCTTTTGTTTTTGGATTTCTTTTTTTTTTCGGTACACAGTGCTCTGCTGACACCTCTGTCTGTATCAGGAACTGTCCAGAGCAGCATAGGTTTGCTACGGGGATTTGCTCCTGTTCTGGACAGTTCCTGATACGGACAGAGGTGTCAGCAGAGAGCACTGTGGACAGAAAAAAAAGAAATCCAAAAAGAACTTTCTCTGTAGTATATAGCAGCTAATAAGTACTGGAAGGATAAAGATTTTTTAATAGAAGTAATTTACAAATCTGTTTAACTTTCTGGCACCAGTTGATTAGAAAAAAAAAGGTTTTCCATTGGAGTACCCCTTTAAGGGTTGTCAACATTAGCCTCTATTTATAATAGTCTATTACCTTAAAGGGGTACTCCGGTGCTTAGACATCTTATCCTCTATCCAAAGGATAGGGGATAAGATGCCTGATCGTGGGAGTCCCGCCGCTGGGGACCCCCGTGATCTTGCACGCGGCACCCCGTTTGTAATCAGTCCCCGGAGCGTGTTCGCTCCGGGACTGATTACCGGCGACTACAGGGCGGGCGGCGTGTGACGTCAAGCCCCCGCCCCCGTGTGATGTCACGCTTCGCCCCTCAATGCAAGCCTACGGGAGGGGGCTGATTACAAACGGGGTGCCGCGTGCAAGATCACGGGGGTCCCCAGCGTCGGGACTCCCGCGATCAGGCATCTTATCCCCTATCCTTTGGATAGGGGATAAGATGTCTAAGCACCAGAGTACCCCTTTAAAAACTAAGAATTAAGGAAACCATAAAATAAGATAATATTGTTTTAAATTAAGTATTTATAAGATTTCTTTAAAATGTTTCTTACAATCCTTTCATGCCATCTAAGATTTAAATCACATAAGGAAAAACACAAGCAAAAATACAGAGAGAGAAAGTACGAAAAAGCAACCACTTGGGATAAGTGGGAATTTATGAAGCCGCAAGATACAATAAATTACTTCCCAGAAGAATCTTTCACATGGTTAAATGTCTGGTGATAAGATAAGATAGTCCTGTTGTTCCCAGGTATTTCCTGGTCAGATGTTTTCTGTAGTGGTGAAATTGTATATACGAGCTCTGAAGTTGTCTTTTTTAGGCAGTGTTTTTGCTGATTTATTTTTCTTTTTGCTTCTATTATAATATACAACCACAGCAGCATCAAATCCTGCGCATCAAATCTGCACACGATACTGTATGAGTGAATAGACCCTTACAGAATTCTACGTTCTCTGTTCAGGACCCTCCTTTTGTCCATAGTGGAGCATGTCTATAAAGAGCATCTCTTAAAGGGGTACTCCACCCCTAGACATCTTATCCCCTATCCAAAGCATAGGGGATAAGATGTCTGATCATGGGGGTCCCGCCACTGGGACCCCCCTCGATCTCCCTGCAGTACCCAACGTTCATTTAGAACGCCAGAGGCTTGTGACGTCACGGTCACGCCCCCTCAGTGCAAGTCTATGGGAGGGGGTGTGGTGGCCATCATGAGTGGGGGCATAGCAAGGACGTCATAATCCTTCGGTGCCGCATCGCTAGTTCACTCCATGCACCAAATGACTGGGGTGCCGGAACAGAGATTGCAGGGGGTCCCAGCGGTGGGACCCATGCGATCAGACATCTTCTCCCCAATCCTTTGGATAGGAGATAAGATGTCTAGGGGTGGAGTACCCTAGATAAGATATCAAGGGGCTGAACCAGACAACCTTGGAAGGTTCAGACAACTGTCTGAATTGTACGGTGGCCTCCTAACACTCCCCGACAGCATACTTATGTGTTTAAGAAGATCATGAGAGATAGCTGTCAGTCAAACAAACATTCAGCTGACAGTTATTAAAAATATATGGCCATCTTTACTCTGGAAGACCTGCCCTATTACACAGAGTACCCATTGACTGTATAATGCTTAATTTTCAGGGAAATTTTGCAGAAAAAAAAAAGTTTTAGTGAGCATACACCTTAGATGAAAGTTGACATAAGTGGAAGATTTTAACAGTAAAAAAGTGTGAAAACTCTCCCAAGATTTTCATTAAAGGTCTGGTACTGCTAATGGGACCAGTGTTCCTGCTGTGAGAAAAAATGCAGGAACTCAGTTGCCATGCTTTCCTGTAGGACTTTTTTTTAACCAATACAATTGTTCATTGGGTAAATAATTAACAATATATGATTGTTTTAGCTAACCAATGGCGGACTGTTCTCATCGCAAAATAAGTTGGCTGTGTTAGAAATTTGCAGGTGAGAGTGAGAGGAGAGATCTTTCATATGTAAATGAATTTATAAATTACCAGGAAGATTGTTTGTCCTTGGCCAGTGTTATTGATATATGGCCAGTTTAAACAACAATAGTACCGACCAATATGGACTAAAATGTGTATGGCTGTGTCTGCGAACTGGTTGCTGTTCTGGCTGTTAAAGTGGTCTAGAGTAATATACTGTAATCTCGTTATAACAAAAGTTATAAGTAGAGATGAGCTAGCCAAATCCGTCTTCAACCCAAACATTAGGATTTTTCCAGCTCGGCAAACACCCGAGCTCTTACCGGTTCAGCTTACATGAGCCGGTAAATAGCGCGAAAGACCAGAAAGCATGTTTTTTTGCCAAACGGAAGAAGTAGGACGAGCAGGGGGTGTCGAGATGATGTAGGGAAAGCAGCAGATCACATGATAATCCAGGTCTATCATGTTATTTGCTGCTTACTGTGTCAATCAAGCACAAAGGCCAATAGGACACAGATAAAAGGGCACTGACATCACCCACAGCATTCAGAGTGCTGGGAATTTCTTCAGAGGGGAGACAGATAGAGGGAGTGAGCCAGACACAGGGACAGTTAGAAGTTAGAAAGATAGAGATGAAGATTTGAAATAGAGACCTTGTGTTTGTGCATGTGTGTGTGTGTGTATGTGTGTGTGTGTGTGTGTGTGAACAGGATTCAATCCCCATACAAGAAGAATCCTTAAAGGGGTTCTCCGGTGCTTACACATCTTTTCCCCTATCCAAAGGATAGGGGACAAGATGCCTGTCACGCCCCCTCCCGTAGGCTTGCATTGAGGGGTGGAGCGTGACGTCACACGGGGGTGGAGGCGTGATGTCACACGCCGCCGGCCCGGTGGTTGCCTGTAATCAGTCCCAGAGAGAACACGCTCCGGGGACTGATTACAAACGGGGTGCCGCGTGCATGATCCCGGGGGTCCCCAGCGGCGGGACTCCTGCGATCAGGCATCTTATTCCCTATCCTTTGGATAGGGGAAAAAATGTGTAAGCACTGGAGAACCCCTTTAAGGGGCTCCTATACACCAAAACAGCACATAAGGAGCGGACATCTTGATCATAGCCTCTGAAGGAAGGGCTAATCTTTAGCTACCACAAATCGAAAGCCTTTTTCAAGGCTCATACGTGCATATACCTGAATTGAATAGTGTTCACCTATCCAGTGAGGTGCATTGATCTGTGCCACCCACCCACAAAGCATATTCAAGTGGCACATATATGCCTATAGGGCTTTTCAATACAGTAGGGAATATAAAAGATTTCTGCAAACACCTTCAGTACGCATTGTGCTGTCATCCCTGCAACCCAAAAAATGTGTTTAAGTTACACATATCTAGCCTGTAGTGTTATACGGTTCTGGTGCATTTTATATTGTTCCATAAACACCTTCAATACTCATTGGTCTGTCTTCTCTGCCACCCAAAAAGCATGTTTAAGTTACACGTATCTAGCCTGGGCGAGCTGGAATAGTTACCATGGGTTACCGCATGTAGCCACAACTGAGCCTTAAAAACACTTTAAAACTACTTGAATACACTGCCAATAGTGTTAGACAGGGGTCTAGAGCTGTTAGGCAGTGTTAGAAACATGTTTAGGGGCTTTTTTCATTGCCGATTCGAGTCAAACCAAGCCAAACTGAACTCACGATTACCGAAAGTTAGGCGAGTCCGGCAAACCAAACTTTTTAAAAGTTTGCTCAACTTTAGTTATAAGCTTACATATGGTCTTATCTAAAAATGTAAGGTACTGAGATGCTTCAGTCTCCTAACAAATTTTTTGAACACTTCTACATACATTATGACTCAAAAGTGTAAAATGTAAAAAAAATAGATATAGAAGAAAATACTGTATGATGTTCCTAGTTTCACGGAAAACTTTTAATCTTATATACTGAGAATCTTCTTCAGTTAGGTATATAATGAATATGTTTAACCCAAGACCACTAACCAGACCTCAAGCCACTAATTCACCGCTCTAAGAGTTGTCATGGTTAAGTTCTGTGTTGAAGAAACTCTGTGCTGTAATTCACATCTAAAGACATCTCAGACGTGAAGCTTTTCTTTTTAAAGTGCAAGAAAATGAGTTTGTTATAGGAATCAGTGACTATTTTATGTTGGGATATGAATCAAGTAGTATTTTTTTAAAACAGTATTCCTGTATTAAACCTGCATATTATAAATCCTTATACATTTCTTGTCTCATATTGTGGTTGTCTGATGTTTTCTCCATTTTAGTCTTCTAAGACTGGGTTTACACATAGTATTAAAGGGGTTTTCTGGGGAAAACCTTTTTGTTAAATCCAAGCCAAATTTTCATTCAAAAAAGTAATTTTGAATCTTCTCATGATACGTTTAGTTTTATTGTATCCCATGATGGCTCTATTTGTTGAGTTCTAGTATGTTTTTGGCCAAATAGAAATACTTGAATAAAGAAACGCAATGCTGCTTTTTCAGGGATAAGTGATTTCGATATTCAGGACATGATTCCTCCTTGGCCATGAATACATTTATAGAGTGAGTTAAAGTTTGTGGGATCCTATAAATAAGGGCTCTTCTTAACTGGAGCCAAATATGATTGTGGTTGCTTTTATGTCTGTTAGTTTATAATTTCATTGAAGCATATGGCTTAAATTATATTTTCAATAAATATGACTGCATGAGACTGCAGCTTTACAGTCTTCTGGTGTTGATTCTTCCCGCCTGTGCTTGGGAGTGTGTGGCAGATAGCACAAAAAGTAGAAACCAACCATGAGGGAGAAGAACCTTTCCTAAAATACTATGACCCTGTCCTGTAGGTGGACATAGTTCCCATAAGGACCTGCTTATTGTCCAACCCCTTCACCTATTCTGTACTCTAGAATACAATTTTTAAAAAAATCAGAAGTAATCATTAAATATTCAAGTAGTTCGCTACAAATAAATGGGAAAGTGATATTTAGCATTTCTCTACCTGGTACTGAGTTGTATTCCTACTTTTGATAAAATTATAGGCATAAGTCCACAAAGAAAAGAGGGATGGTTCCAGTCACCAGCTTTCTGTAAAAAAATTATTATTGATCCATTAAAATATTTAGAAAACACGTGAGATAAAAAAAAAAAAAAAAGAAAAAGGAAGCACTAACACATTTCGGACTGTTTAACAGACTACAATATTACTGTAAAATCATGCGTATATACTGACCACAAATGAATTCACAGTGCACAATACCATACTCCTCCTGGGGATCCCCCGAGGAACACACAGCCCTGACCAGATAAATGAAAGAATCATGAACATAACAAATCCACCTGAACATGAGGTCATATCCAAGAGATAGAGCAGTCAGGCATTGAAAACCCATCCCCAGAACAGTGGGTAAAAAAACTTAGGATGTCTATAAATAGGAACCGGCTCCCTAAAGCTGCATGTTGTCCGTGCTCTCCTGGACAGCCTGCATATTGTGATCTTCTATGCACTGTTGTTTGTGAGCTAAAGCTTTTTTTGTTTAGTGTCTTTGTATGGTTTATGATACCAAGCTGGATGCAAAGAAAAATCAGAACAATTTCTATCTAGTTAAAAGTTGGATTAAAGAAGCTCATTGGGGGAGATTTATCAAAACCTGTCCAGAGGAAAATTTGCCCAGTTGCCCATAGCAACCAATCAGATTGCTTCTTTCATTTTTCACAGGCCTTCATAAAAATGAAAGCAGCAAGCTGATTGGTTGCTATGGGAAACTGGGCAAGTTTTCCTCTGCGCAGGTTTTGATAAATCTCCCTCATTGTGTTTAAAGTGCTGTAGCTAGAAGGGGGGCACAGTTAGGTAGGAGGTTGAAGAGGGGCACAAGATGGATTAGAATGTTTAGAAATCCTACTTTCCCCCACTCCGTCTGCTGCTTGTGCTCTTTTAAAGGGGTTATCCAGCCAAAGACATAATTTCCCCTATCCAAAGGATAGGGGATAAGATGTCTGATTGTGGGGGGCCCACCACTGGCTGCAGCACCAGCATTCTATGTACAGCACCAGCATTCTATGTACAGCACCAGCATTCTATGCGGGGCTGTATCTCCAGTCTTGGAAAGCTCTTTCCGGGACTGGAGACATGACATAACGCCATGCCCCCCTCTTACGTCATGTCTTCAGTCCTGGAAAGAAAGAGCTTTCCGAGACTGGCTATGCAGCCCCACATAGAATGCGGGTGCTGCACAGAGATTGTGGGGGGGGTCCCAGTGGCAGGCCCCAACGATCAGACATCTTTGGCCGGATGTCTTTGGCCGGATAACCCCTTTAAGTTACAACAACCGGATGTTCCCACCAGCTGTTACCTGACTATAGTGTGTGAGACAAAGTAGTAATGAAATAAAGAACATATTCGTTCTGGGTCTTTATTTTTCCATTTTATTTTTCTTTTAGGTGAACAAAATGGTAAAAAATGTGGACGGACATGTGTAATAGAACAAGATGATCAATGGATGGGGGTCAGTCTCTCAAGACAACCAACAGAAGATGGGAATCTATTGGTTAGTACAAATACTAATTTTCTTGGTCTAATGTTAGGGCATTTTTTTTTCCTAACTGCATGTAATTAAAAATTGGCCATAATTATGACATGTCTACAAAGAGAAAAACCTACCACTGGACACTAAGACATGTATTAACAATAGAAATCTTTATAAAAAAATATATACAGACACAATAAAACCATTTGAAAGACCAGCAACAGTCAGACTGCAAGACTTGCTGAAGCAGAGAAAATACCACATAAGTAATATTGCACATAAATTATTATTGCACAAATAGATATAACACAATATTGCACATAACACACTATTGCACCTCTATAAAGAGCCCATGTATGGGCATATACAATATAGACTAGATAAAGTGCCAGTGAGCAATAAATAAAAATATTAAGTGGTAAGACAATGAGGGACACAAAAAGAAGGCATAAAGTCCAAAGAGGGAGAGAGTCACAAGTGTGAATAGGTCCCAGCAGAATCACGGAGCATACACTAGGTAACCAAAAGCATGACCGGTGCACATGTCTCCAGATTCCAAACTGAAATCAGTCAATCACTTGGGGCATTCACACAGGTAACTCACCGCACTCCAAGGACAGGTCCCTCTTACCCACGCACAGCAAGTCAACCCCTACGCCGTTTCGCACTTAATGCGTCATCAGGGAGTGTCATGGGAAGTGATGTACACACATTTTTATATGCTTCATGACCAATAGGAAACATACAAAGAAAGCAGATCAATTACCTACAGAGAAGGAACACGGTGTACATATCATGGCAGCCGTTTGGATTGATTATTCAGCCCACATTTTGGGTTACATGTCTACAAAGAGTACAAACATTGGTTGAAGCGTTCAATATATAGAGATGGGGGGAGATTCATCAAGACCTGTGCTTAGAAAAAGTTGACCAGTTGCCCATGGAAACCAATCAAATTGCTTCTTTCATTTTTCAGAGGCCTTTTCAAAAATGAAAAAAAAGCCATCTGATTGGTTGTTATGGGCAACTTGTCGACTTTTCCTCTGCACAACTTTTGATGAATCTCCCCCAATGTTCTGTTTGTAAGAAATAATTTACAGGATTAAGTAATTAAGTAAAAAAGATAATATCTGGAGCTATGGAAATAGGTCAGCATGGGGAATGGCTGAGTAGTTCAAAAGTGTAAAGAATATCAGTTCTCATTTCTTTTGCTTCTTATTTTATTCAAAGTGCAAGTACAGGTCTTCCTTAGGCATGGGTGCCAGTGTACAATGCATTAAATGGTGACAGCTGTTTCGTGCTGTTGCAGTGCTTCAATGGACCCTACACAAAACAGCTGTCACCATTTAATGCATTATGCACTGGTGTCCATGTCAGAGAAAGCGCTGTACTTGCACTTTGATTGAATAAAAAATGAAGCAAACACACTAGTGATTGCCACTTTCCTGTCTCCGGTACTGCAGAAACGTGACTATACCATAGGGATATTTGTTTCTACCTAACCTGTGGAACAATAAACTTTGATTTATGCATAGGATGTAATTCATACTTATTTATTCAATGATTTGCAATATATTTATTATTCATTATTTATTATTTGAGTATGACTTGAGTAGTATCCCCCCATGCACAATATCCCACAAATATTCCCACAGCTATATCTTCATCAGGGCTCATTTGTTGAGTTAGGCTAAAGTTCACCAAGGTGCCAGGTAGTTGAAGAGTACATAAGCGTCTTATAATCACTTATGAGATTGTGAATATGTAGCAAAAATGTGTAAATGAATCAAGAACAAGCTCGATAAAAGGCACACTCTGGTGGAAAAATTTTTATTTTTTATTTTTCAAATCAACTGATGCCAGAAAGTTATACAGATTTGGAAATTACTTTAATTGAAGAATCTTAAAGGAGAAATGAGGTGCAAAACTTTTCCCTTCCCTTGTGCCCGGGCTGCAAAAAATTAAAAGCAAACTTTAACGCACCTTCCTACATTCCCCCATTGCGCCGATATCGGCGTCCCGGTCCTCCGCCACTGCTTGGCTCCCTGCTTCTTAGGCTTGAAACATAACACTGCAGTCAGCTTATTGCCAGCCGCAGCGATGTCCCGCCTTGGCCAGTGATAGGCTGAGCGCATGTATCATGTAAGGAGCTCAGGCCCTGCCTTCTCCCTGCTGCCCGGGCTCCATATATGGACAGGCAAATAGGAGACTTCTAACGGGATCTGCAGATTGAAAGAATGGCGCTGGCTGGAACGACCACAGGTAAGGTATATAGTTTAATCTAAAACAATGCAATGCCTGATGAAGCAGCGCATACGCGGAGAAACGTATTTCATTTTTTTTTTTAGATTAAATTACATACCTTACCTGTGGTCGTTCCACCCAGCGCCGTTCTTTCAACCTGCTGCTCCCATTAGAAGTCTCCTATTTGCCTGTCCTTGTTAAGCAGGAAGGCCGCGGACGGAACCATTATTTTCACTCACTCGATCCATTGTTGTGTGTGTGTGTGTTCACAAAACCACCTGCGGTAAGCACAATTTCCCCCACATCGGGGTTATCCGCTGGTGGTAATTCACTATGGAGCGCCTTTTAATTTCGGGCTCCTTACATGACAGTGCGCTAAGCCTGGCCAGCGATACCCTGACTGCAGTGTGATGTTACGAGCCTATGAATTCAATGCAACGGGGGAAGGTGAGTTAAAGTTTGTTTTTTTAGTTTTTGCAGCCCGGGCACAAGGGAAGTGAAAAGTTTTGTGCCACATTTCTCCTTTAATCCTTCCAGTACTTATCAGCTGCTTTATGCTCCAGAGTTGTATAGTTCTTTTCAGTCTGACCACAGTGCTCTCTGCTGACACCTCTGTCAGAGCAGGAGAGGTTTGCTATGGGGATTTGCTCCTAATCTGGACAGTTCCTGACACGGACAGATGTGTCAGCAGAGAGCACTGTGGTCAGACAGAAAAGAACAACTCAACTTCCCCTGGAGCATACAGCAGCTGATAAGTACTGGAAGGATTAAGATTTTAATATTCATTTATTTTTAATTAACAAATCTATTTAACGATCTGGAATCAGTTGATTTGAAAAAGTTTTCCCACTGGAGTATCCCTTTAATGTGCTCATACTTAGAAATTCAGGTAGCACTAATGCAATCCCATAGTGCCAATTAGAGATGAGCGAACTTACAGTAAATTCGATTCGTCACGAACTTCTCCGCTCGGCAGTTGATGACTTTTCCTGCATAAATTAGTTCAGCCTTCAGGTGCTCCGGTGGGCTGGAAAAGGTGGATACAGTCCTAGGAGACTCTTTCCTAGGAATGTATCCACCTTTTCCAGCCCACCGGAGCACCTGAAGGCTAAACTAATTTACGCAGGAAAAGTCATCAACTGCCGAGCCGAGAAGTTTGTGACGAATCGAATTTACTGTAAGTTTGCTCATCTATAGTGCCAATACTTGAAGCATAGCTTTAATGCAGTCTGGGCAGTTTGCAGTACTCAGGATCTGTTCTCAGAATCCTAGTGCAGTGTTACAATGGTGAACTTTATCTACTGCTGCTATAAGAAAGAAACAGGAAGCTTTACTTCCTGAACCTTAACATCTCTTTTCAGTGTCTTAAAAGTATGTCTCTTGTAGGTTTGTGGTCATAGATGGAAGAACGTGCATTTTATTAATGAAAACAAGCTGCCTCTCGGAGTGTGCTATTCGGTACCTGCAAATTTGCGCACAGACTTAAAAAGAAAAATATGTCCATGCTACAGAGGTAAATTCTACAAGTGGCTTTATAATATTCTGGCAAGGTCTGGTGAGGTAAAAAGAAAAAAAAACCTTTATTGTTCTGCAAATAAACATATTAGGCACAAAAGTATAACAAAATATCATTAAGCAAACATAAAATGACATCCTACATCAGTGGTCTTCAACCTGCGGACCTCCAGATATTGGAAAACTACAACTCCCAGCATGCCCGGACAGCCGATGGCTGTCCGGGCATGCTGGGAGTTGTAGTTTTGCACTATCTGGAGGTCCGCAGGTTGAAGACCACTGTCCTGCATGATAACCTCCATTAGTGTCCATCTGAGATTCCTAGTGTGCACCAGATAAAATGATATTAAAGGGGTACTCCGGTGAAAACCTTTTTTTCTTTTAAATCAACTGGTGGCAGAAAGTTAAACATATTTGTAAATTACTTCTATTAAAAAATCTTAATCCTTCCTGTACTTAATAGCTGCTGAATACTACAGAGGAAATTCTTTTCTTTTTGGAATGCTCTCTGATGCCATCACGAGCACAGTTCTCTCTGCTGACGTTATAATAATAATAACACTTCATTTATTGTTGTCCTTAGTGGGATTTGAACCCAGTTCCACAGCACTGCAAGGCAGCAGTGCTAAGCACTGAGCCACCATGCTGCCCTTAGCATACATCTGCTATACATCTGCTATGCATGGTTACTAAAATGGACAGAGATGTCAGCAGAGAGCACTGTGCACGTGATGTCATCAGTGTTCCAAAAAGAAAGGAATTTCCTCTGTAGCATTCAGCAGCTAATAAGTGCTGGAAGGATTAAGATTTTTTTAATAGAAGTAATTTCCAAATATGTTTAACTTTCTGCCACCAGTTGATTTAAAAGAAAAAAGGTTTTCACCGGAGTACCCCTTTAAGGCCCACGCTTCATGTATACAAACATGTCTACATCCAAACTTAATAGCCTTGGTAGCCATTTTTGTTTTTCTTGCACATGCAGACCATTTTAATGCGTATGTCAAATAGGTTAAGTGCGAATCTATAGAAAACTCAATTGGCTTTCATGTCAGTACCAAGTAGACTTGTCTTTTGATGGACGTTTAGGGCCCTTTGTTGTATCAGAGCCTGGGTCCACTAAAAAAAAAGTCCCCGGTGCAGTGTATCCATGAGCACCATGAGTTGTAGTTTTGCAACAGCTGCAGGCACCCTAGTTGGGAAATACTGTCCTATGCCATCATTTAGATTCCCTATTTACCATTATTAGAAGACTTGACCGCCTACCAGCTTCCATGTTCACTGTCTTGGTAGTTTTGGTTTAAAGGGGTTGTCCAGTAAAAGACAACCTATTCCCAGTCTACAGTATAGGGGATAAGTGTCTAATTGTTGGGGGTCCAACTGCTGGGACCCCCCACGATCCCCTGAATGGGCCCCTGGCTCTCAGAGAGGTGCTGCAGGCAGCACACACTCTATTAATTCTCCATCGGAACGCCAAAGAGACCCCAGTGCTGTTCGCAGGTATCTCTAGCACCCCAATAAAAAAGAATGGAGCGCGTACTGTCTGTAGCATGCGTTCCTTTCTGGAAAGCAGGGTCCTATTCAGAAGATTGTGGGGGTCCGACTGCTGTGAATAGGTGATACATTGTCTTTCACTGGACAATCCCTGAGAATGTCTAAGAATGTATTTATAATTTTTTTTGCAACAAATGCAATTTAAAAAAAAAATAATGTGGAGGTTTTTGTGTATGCTTTTTTGCTTACCTTTTTTTGCTATTGTGGCAAGCATGGGATAGGCTCCATTTTTTTTTTTACAAATGCATAATAATGTGGGTTCTGTAATGCAGCCAATATTTTCCATGAATCCTCTGGCTTTGAGTAGGGTGTTTGATGATTTTAACTGGTCATCTCATCAGGCTGCTATGCTGGAGATCACCGGGGTAAACTCATTAGACTCATAAGTGGATTGGTAGCAGTTTACACTTATGCAGTTTCCTTGAGTTTTCCTATTGAAAGTGCATTTTTTATGGCAAAATGATATTATAGGGATTTTATGAAAAACAGTAGTCAAACAAATCTAACTTGTTTTTATTAAAGTGTAATAAAACTATCCACTATCCCTTTTTGTGGTTGCAGTTAATGTGCATATATCTTTGTTCTGTATACGTAACTACTGTATGTGATTAATCCTTAAATATACATGTCAGAATTTTTTTTTATTTCTTTGTAGATCATGTAAAGAAGTTCGGTGACGAACATGGCTCGTGTCAAGCTGGGATTTCGAGCTTTTACATGGATGTAAGCTAGATCTGTAGATTTTAATGTTCTAGATATGCAAATGATCTTTCTTATATAGTTATGGCATCAACATCTGATCAGCGGGGGTCTGATTGCTGTGACCACCAGTGATTGAAAATATGCCTTGGTGACTATAGAGCACCATAAGGCTTTTTTTAGGGAATCTGTCAGCAGCATCACCCGCACTTACCTGTTCACATATGCTTATAGTGCAGGTGATAGTGACTCTAATGCTGGTCAAATTTTTTTATTCCGTTGCACTATTCAAGAGAAAAATATATATAATTCCAAGTATGCAAATGCTGGTCTTGGTACAAGGGGGCAATTCTTAGCCCCTTGGTGCACCATTCTGCCCACCCGGCTGGTCATTGTAATCCGTCCCATTCATCAATATTTATCTTCTGATCTCCAGCACAGCGCCGTTATGTGTGTGCGCGTCATTATATATGGCTTTGGACCACAAGCGCGCATGCGCTGCTACACCCCTTGTGCTGTAGAGCAGAAGATGAATATTTATGAAAGGGTCAGATTACAGGGACTAGTTAGAATGGTGAACCAAGGGGCTGGGAATGCCTCCCAAGCACCAAGACCAGCATTTGCATACTTGGATTTATCTATTTTATTTGGGGAAAGTGCAGCAGAAATAAAAAAAAAATTTGCATTACATTTATCATCACCCACACTTACCATTTATAAACAGGTTAGTGTAGGTGCTGGTGCTAACAGGTAAAATACTTCTCTTAATATTGTAAAAAAAAAATCTACTGTAATTGTTTTTATGGTCAATCTCACCGGGCAGCAGGGAGAAGGCGGGTGCCGGGCTCCTTACATGACACTGCGCTCAGCCTATCACTGGCCTAGGCGGGACATCGATGCAGCCGGCGATGCGCTGACCGCAGTGTGACGATCAGCTCACACAGAAGTATGAAGGAGACCAGACCGGAGGACCGTAGACCAATAGTGGCGCAACGGGGGAATATCGGAAGGTGAGTTAATGTTTGTTTTGTTACTTTTTGCAGCCTGGGCACAATAGGAGCTTAAAAAGTCTGGCCACAATACTCCTTAAAAGGTACTGCAGCCAGAATTAACTTATCCCCTATCCACAGCATAGAGCATAAGTAGCTGATCTCGGGGGGGGGGGGCCTACCGCTGGGGCCTTCCCCCGGTATCTTCTGAATGGGACACTGACCCACTCAGTCAGGAACATGTGTCATCTACCTCTAGATGGCACGCGCTCCATTCATTTCAATAGAGCGCATGCCATCTAGGTAGACAACACACACTCCTGACTGAGCAGGACGGGGTCCCATTCAGGAGATCGCGGGGGGTTTGGGTTGGGCCAGCGGTCAGTACCCCTTTAAATGTGTATTGGAAACCCCTATTAGCTTGTTCCTCAAACACAGTTAACCTCTGGAAATCTATAGGTGCCCATTACAAATTAGGGACTCCCAATGATTTTAGTAAACATTCCACTAGAAGCAAAAATTCTAACCTCAGAAGGTCCTGTAATGCCAGAATTCTTTTTCCAAACTTTTAATTGTATATTTAAATGAACGAAACATAAGAACAGCAACATCCAAAATGAATAAAACAAATGTATATACCTATTTCGACTGAGATTTGTCATCCTAAAATATGTTTCTATCCGTTGTTTGCAGGATATGATCATCATGGGGGCACCAGGATCATACTACTGGACTGGAGCGATCTTTGTCTATGACACAAAAATCAACAAGATATTCACATATAACAATATAAATAACACAGTTAAATATGGGAGCTATTTAGGTAAAAAAAAAAATACTTACATATGCATAGATTTAAGATTTATACATGTTTGGCTTTAACGTATAAAACAAAATGGTTTTTAATATTTTTTGTCCCCCCGCAATGTAGTGACACATTATGACAATTCTAAATAGTTAAATATTCTGTTATTGTAAGATTATGGGAAGGATTACGGATGTTCTTAGAATTAGGTTCATATCTGAGTCAGTCAAGGGGTAAAAGGCAAAACCTTGGATCTATGTATTGTTTAAAACAGGAAATTTTCTTCTATGGCCTACAGCACATCAACCTATTTCTTTACAGGTCACTTCCCAGAGATCGTCTTATTGCATTTTTTTTACCTGAACCACAGCCATTTAATGGGAGAGGTTAATTTTTGTATTTTGAACATAAAGTTCAAGAATGTTTTCCTACAAGATGTTTTTTTGGAGGGTACATACTATAGCCCAGTAACTATTGATATTGTTCCATCGATACTTGGCAAAACATACAATATATTAAAGGGTTTTTCTGAAATTATTATTATGAAGATGACTTATCCCTGAAGTGTACTTGTTGTTTCAAAAGTTTTTTAACAGCCTGATTTTGCCAGAGTGGTGACACAGTGATTTTTGGGCTCGCAATGCTGTTACTGAACCCCTGTTTCACGATTCGGCAGGCTGGAGGTGGATCCTCTGTGCCAGAGAGGAATTGGCGTGGACCGTGTCGGTGGACCGGTTCTAAGTTGCTACTGGTATTCACCAGAGCCCGCCGCAAAGCGGGATGGTCTTGCAGCGGCGGTAGCAACCAGGTCGTATCCACTGGCAACGGCTCAACCTCTCTGACTGCTGAGATAAGCGCGGTACAAGGGAGTAGACAAGAGCAAGGTCAGACGTAGCAGAAGGTCGGGACAGGCGGCAAGGTTCGTAGTCAATGGTGGAATAGCAGGAGGTCTGGAACACAGTATGGGTAACACAGTAAAGCTTTCTCAAGGCACAAGGCAACAAGATCCGGCAAGGGAGTGCAGGGGAAGTGAGGTATAAGTAGGGCAAGGAACAGGTGCAAGCTAATCAGGGTGATTGGACCAGGCACCATCATTGGTGCACTGGCCCTTTAAATCTCAGAGCGCTGGCGCGCGCGCGCCCTAGAGAGCGGAGCCGCGCGCACCAGAGCATGACAGCCGGGGACCGGGACAGGTAAGTGACCTGGGATGCGATTCGCGAGCGGGCGCGTCGCGCTATGCGAATCGCATCTCCGCCGGCAATGTCAGTGCAGTGCTCCCGGTCAGCGGGTCTGACCGGGGCGCTGCAAGGAGAGAAACGCCGCGAGCGCTTCGAGGAGGAGCAGGGACCCGGAGAGCTCGGCGTAACACCCTGAGTATACCCTGCATGGTGCACAGCTATTTCTTCTCTTCATTTTAGGGGTTTGACTAAAGTCATGCTAGCACATACCCCTCTCTGCTATACCATGACAATGCTGGAGAAAGAGCAGCAGCAAAATCACAACAAGGAAGGGGTTACACTAAGCACTAAACTCCTGGTGAGGTTGACAAGGGAGGAGAAAGGGGGAAATTACACTGCAGCACTGTTGACATACAGCAGTATATACACTGGTATTTACGCATGGAACAACCTAACAGATGAGAAGGAAGACTTGATTTACCTTTGAGGAATAGTCTGAATCCTCTTTAGCAGACAGATTGGCACAGTTTAGGATTCATCAGGTTTTTCCCCTCATTCCTGCACAGAACTCATGCTAAGTCCCACCCCAGTCCCTTTCTGTAATTTGTCTTGGTCTGCATGTTACTAGCCTTAACACCAGACAGTAAACAGAAGATTGTAGAGAAGTGATACACCTAGTGACCAAGGGGGGATATTCATGAAAAGTGGAGGAGGTGCACGACGTTTCACTCCCTTAATTCATGTGTTGAAAACTGTTTACCTGCACCAAATTAATTACATGGCGCAGTCCATCAATCAAATTTCTCTGCGACTTGTTTGCAACTTTTAACCCCTGCAACAAAATGTGCGACTTTTTAATAATGCTGTCCACAGCCAATTTCTAAGGCATGTCAGGACTGGTGTAGAATTGCACCTAAATAAGCGTGGTTGCGCCAAAATATGCGAAAAACTGAAAAGTCGCAAATCATAAATTCCTGACCACTGCATGAAATCTGCACTGAACTGCACTGAAATCACGACAGTGTCACTTTGTAAAAAATTTTCTATTTGGTTTGTCACAATTATGTGTCTCTAGAAAGCAACTGCACCAAAAATAGAGACAACTACAGCCAAAATAATGGAGTAAAAGGTTTCTTACACCCCCCCCCCACCCCCCCCCCCCCCCCCCCCTCCCCAAGAGCTATTTGTCTGGGCCAAGGAGTCATTTTTTGGTAAATTAAGAGATTTACAAATGTGTTAGACATCCATCTGGGAATTGTAGTTTTGCAACAGATGGAGACATCCTGGTTGGTGAACACTGCAATAAGTAGACATTGAGCACATATATTTATCTTAAAGGGGTTATCCAGGAAAAAACGTTTTTTTTTTATATATCAGCTGGCTCCAGAAAGTTAAACAGATTTGTAAATTACTTCTATTAAGAAATCTTAATCCTTTTAGTACTTATGAGCTTCTGAAGTTAAGGTTGTTCTTTTCTGTCTAAGTGCTCTCTGATGACACGTGTCTCGGGAACCGCCCAGTTTAGAAGCAAATCCCCACAGCAAACCTCTTCTAAACTGGGCGGTTCCTGAGACACGTGTCATCAGAGAGCACTTAGACAGAAAAGAACAACCTTAACTTCAGAAGATCATAAGTACTGAAAGGATTAAGTATGTATGAAGGATTTTACCCTGTTTTATTTTACTGTGATTTGTCTCAAATCTCCTTTTATGTCACTTTTTGCGACAAAAAATTGCGCCAAATGATTTAGAACAAAATCACTGATTTCACTTTGTTGGTCGCGATTTCAGTTACAATCATTCTTTGGTCTGGAATTCATTAATTGCGACTTTTCGATTTGGCGCAAGTTTAGGCGCAAATACCTTCATTTAGGCACAAATCTACACCATGAATAAAGTGACAGAGAAAATAGCTACAACAACAGAATGTCCCAAAGTCAGATTTACTGCCCTGAATTCTGGGGTCTGCGCCTTTTGTAGGGCTACATTTGTGCCAAAATTACAAACTTACGTACGACAATTGATAATTTTGGCGCAAATATGCTCCATTTGATGCAAAAAAACATACATAAAATCACACATTCTTGATACATGTCCCCTTAAGATTTTTTAATAGAAGTAATTTACCAATCTGTTTAACTTTCTTTAGCCAGTTGATATATATATATATATATATATATATATATATATATATATATATATATATATATATATATATATATATATATAATCAAGTTTTTCCTGGATAACCCCTTTAACATTTTAAGCATTCCAAAAAATTGGTCAAGACTAGCCATTGTTTAGAAATAATTATATAGTAGAATCACTCTAAAAAGTTGAAGACCTTATCATGTGTTTTTGTTCTGTTTACCTTTAATGCACAAGACAGGAAAATCTAAAGCACCTCACCCAGAGGTTTTGCATGCATCTCATGTATGGGGCCAAGGAAGTGGTTTTCACATAAATGTTTTATTTTATTTTTTATTTGTCAGCTGTTTCCATTGCATTCAGTTTGGGTTCTTTTCAGTAACCTTGTATACATTTTATCATGTTTAACCCAGAAACACTACTTTTACATAAATAAATTTGTACTTTGATGATTTTTTTTTTTATTTTTTTTTTTTTACGTGTCACTTTTTCTAAAGCAATTTTTTTTTCTTTAGCAATTCCACGGATGTTTTAACCCATACTCACCTTAAAGGGGTACTCCTGTGCTTAGACATCTTATCCCCTCCTGTAGGCTTGCATTGAAGCATTGAGGGGCGGAGCGTGACGTCACACGGGGGCGGAGGCGCGACATCACACACCGCCGGCCTTGTGGTTGTCTGTAATCAGACCCGGAGCGAACACGCTCTTGGGACTGATTACTAACGGGGGGCCGCGTGCAAGATCCCGGGGGTCCCCAGCGGCGGGACTCCCGCGATCAGGCATCTTATCCCCTATCCTTTGGATAGTGGATAAGATGCCTCAGCACCGGAGTACCTCTTTCAGGGCCATGCACACTATGGAATCTTCACCTGGTAGAACTCTGAGTGAAGATTATGTTTGCAGCAGGTGCAGCCGGAATAAATTGGCACTATGACCCATCCCCATTGATAATAGCAATGCAGTTCATTCTTTCAACCAGAATTGTGGGCACAGTGCAGCATAACCCCATTGAAGACAACAGGGGGGGGGGCTGCGGCAACCAGATTCAGGGCGGAAATTCCGTAGTGTGTATGGGCCCTTACACCACTCCTCCAGGTTGCTCTAAGCCAGTGGCCGTTGGCTGTCTGGGCATGATGGGGGTTGTAGTTTTACAACATCTGGAGGTCTGCAGGTTGAAGACCACAACTCTAAGCCCTTGAACAGCTGCAGGATTGGGCGCATGATTTGAAGCTCCCATTGACTTAAAAGGAGCCATGAGGGAGATTTATCAAAACCTGTCCAGAGAAACAATTGCACAGTTGCCCATAGCAACCAATCAGATCACTTCTATCATTTTTCAGAGGCCTTGTTAAAAATGAAAGAAGCGATCTGATTGGTTGCTACGGGCAACTGTGCAATTGTTCCTCTGGACAGGTTTTGATAAATCTCCCCCTTAGTGTCAAACTCTGTGAAAAAGAAATGACATATCACTTCAGCACGGTTCCCCATCTCCCATTAAAGTCAATGGGGGACATGTATCAATAATGGTGTAGCAATGTGTTATTTTATGTACGTTTTTTTGAGTCAAATGGAGCATATTTGCGCCAAAATTATCAATTGTCGTACGCAAGTTTGTAATTTTGGCACAAATGTAGCCCTACAAAAGGTGCAGACCCCAGAATTCCAGGCAGAAAATCTGACTTTGGGACGTTCTGTTGTTGTAGCTATTTTCTCTGTCACTTTATTCATGGTGTAGATTTGCGCCTAAATGAAGGTATTTGCGCCTAAACTTGAAATCGAAAAGTCGCAATTAATGTATTCCAGACCAAAGAATGATTCTAATTGAAATCCTGACTAACAAAGTGAAATTAGTGATTTTGTTCTAAACCATTAGGCGCAATTGTTTGTCGCAAAAAGTGACATAAAAGGAAATTTGAGACAAATCACAGTAAAAAAAACAGGGTCAAATCCTTCATACATACCCCCCAATGGGTGCAGGTATTGAAAGCTGACACAGTGTGGTTTTTGTCACACAAATCTGTGTGATTTCTGCGCCAAAAACCACACAGTTATTAACCGCGGTCTCCAATGGCTGTCCGGGCATTCTGGGAGATGTAGTTTTGTAACATATGGAGGTCCATAGTTTGAAGAGCCCAGCTCAAGCAGCCTTCATGAGAGAAGGCAGCAAACTCTTAAGGGTTTTGCCATCCCTCGGTTATAAAAGTTGAAAGTTTTATGTAGAATCCTCTGCCTAGGTACATAGGGGGAGATTTATCAAAACCTGTTCAGGGGAAAAGCTGCTGAGTTGCCCATAGCAACCAATCAGAGGCCTTTGTCAAAACTGAAAGCAGCGATCTGATTGGTTGCTATGGGCAACTCAGCAGCTTTTCCCCTGAACAGGTTTTGATAAATCTCCCCCATACACTTTATAATTTAGGGCATTGTTTTCAATTCAGGGTGCCTTCAGCTGTTGCAAAACTACAACTTCCAGCATGCTTGGACAGCCAAAGGCTGTCCAGGCATACTGGGAGTTTTAGTTTTGCAACAGCTGGAGGCACCCTGGTTGGCAAACACTGATTTCAGGAATGAGGGGCATCTTGAAATGCTCCTCATCCTTTCTTGAACTTATGAGGACATCTTAGAACTGGAGTCTAATTTATGAAAGGAAAAGTGTCACTCTAAAAAAATTATCCCCTTTAAGATCGGGGGGGGGGGGGGGGGGGCGACAGCTAGGACCCCCATGATCTCTTGTGCAGGGCCTGACTCTCTCCGGGAACAGAGCGTCAAAAGCGTCTCTCCCATAGAGGTATATGGAGGGGGCGTGATGGCTGCCACTTTGCGCTGGTCCGGTACGCCCTGCTAACGGGGAGAGTATAGGCCATCAGTTTTAAATGCTTTAATCTTTAAAAGTTTCCATGGTTTCTTAATCTGACCACAATGTGATACAATATATTGTGCTACTAATGCAAATGTGTGTTTTATCTGAGATGTTTGCTGTGATAGAATGGGAAGGGAAATGTTTTGTAACAACAATATTTTTATATTTATTTACATCATTCAAACAAAAAAAATAGTGGTTTTTTTTCTTCAGGTTACTCAGTTGGGGGAGGCCATTTTCTGTCACCAAACAGTAAAGAGTTTATAGGAGGAGCTCCACAACAAGAGCAGATTGGTAGGGTAAGGAAATCTTTAATTTCACTATTTTTATTTTCTTCAAATTTTTTTTTGGGGGGGGGCTTAATAATTTTTCTCACCCCCATAGCGCCCATTCAGATTCCAGCTGTGGTGTTAGGTTTTTCATATATGCAATTGAGCAGAAAGTGCCCACATAGGGGAGGGGGCCAATCGACTTTAGTGTCCAGAATTTATTTCGATCCCCTACAGCACACAGTGTAGAGAATGTCAGTCATACAGCAGGAGGAGACAAGCAGTGATAGGTGATGGAAATGCTGGGCACTTTGGGGGAATTGGCCTGTGGACACTTCCTGCTATTTTGCATAAATAAAAAAGAATGCAAATTGCTCAGTTCACAAGCAGAAGTAAAAAAATGTAAAGGTATGACTGTAAAGGGGCTTTTAATCCCTTCCTCATGCTGTTTTTACATATACTATGTGAAACTATCTGACAGATTCCCTGTAATGGGGTAGTCTCGGGAACTGAACTTATCCGACACCTATTCCCTATCAACAGGGTAGGAGATAAGTGTCTGATCGTTGTGAGACCCTCCTGCACGGGGCCTCCACTTTTGTGGATGAGCACAAATGTAGGCCCGTTCAGCCAATCACTGGCTGTAGCAGGACATCGCAGTGGCCAGTGATTGGCTGAGCGGGCTGTAACTAACGCTCATTCGGGAAACTGGGGGCCCGAGTAAGCTGAGGACCGGTAAGTAGACGGGGCTGCATACAGGAGATCGCAGGTGGTCCCAGCAGTCAGACCCCTGCAATAAGACACTATTTCCCTATCCGGTGGATAGGGGCTAGGTGTCAGATAAGTTCACTTCCCAATACTACCTATTTCATATAATGAAGCACAATTTCTAAAAAACTATATATATATATATATATATATATATATATATATATATATATATATGTATATATATATATATAGTTGTCTCTACAAAATCTTGTTAGTCCAATAAAAAAGGTATTACAAGATACTGCAACTACCGATGATTTTGCTTTTTGCATCACTGGACTAATACGGCTACTCCTAACTGATCTATATATATATATATATATATATATATATATATATATATATATGTATATATATATATATATATATATATATATATATATTAAAATGAATATATACAAATATTATATATAAAAAAAATCCTTCCATGAAATTTTTGTTTTGGAAATTCTTGGCAACTTGAATACATTCTGTGTATGAATGAAACATACAGGAACTGTTGAATTAGTGTAAGTAGGTATAATTGTGGCTGAAAGAGAAATTTTACCCACAACTTGAGGGCATTAGGTCAAACCACTATACTTTTGTACTTTCAGGAGATTACTTACACAGATAAAAGCTGAAACAGTCATACTAGGCAACATCTAAGCATGGAAGCCAGAACTAAGTGAATGAAAAATTCTGAACATTTTGGAATGTATTTTTATTAAGTCTTTGAATTTTGTCTAAACATCACTTGAATAAACATAACTGGTAGCATAGAATCATCAGCAATTATATAGTATAGTAAATAATATTGAGTATCTTGTGACGTACCTCTCTAGGGAGGAGATATATCGGGCAGCAAGTAAAGTCGATTCATTGCCTTAATGTAATAAAAGCAAAAGAATGGGCAAAGTAATAGCTGGGAGCTACTAAAAGGGCCATATTGTGATGGCCAAATGGCTGGATTGAAGCAGCTCCAAAATGGCAGGTCTTGTGGGGTGTTCCCAGTATGCATTGGTGAGTACATAAAACTCACCATAAAAATGATCAGTGTAGGAACAACTGATGAATATGGGTCATGGGTAGAGAAAAGTGAGCTAAGCCCGCCAAAACCCGGTCCTAGAATTTTGGGTTGACAGTAGCTTGCCAAGCTTTCGAACTCTGCTTGGCTCACATAAGCCTGGCAAAGGCAGTAATCATAGCAAAAGGGATGAGGTCCACTTTAAACATACTACTGTATATTGTCCAATCAATCTGCAATCATTTAGTGCGTTATAACAATGTATCTAAGGCCTCATTCACATGGGAATCATAGGATTCTGAAAAAAGTGTGCATGTATATGTTCAGTAGATTGCTGCGAGCCGGTCACTTCTCCCTGCTCGTTCTCCTGATCAGCACCAAAACCCCAAACAATCAAAACGTTTGACATGTCTCTGTGACATATGAAAAGTTTTTGGAAATGACAGGTACACTTTAATGTCAGCTTCTTAACAGAAAGATTCAATGACAAGGAAAAAAAACGTCTTCAAAAATGATATCAGTCATACAGAGTTAAGTGGTGTGTAATGTTGTATTTTCCCATTGTCTTCTTCAGGCCTACATATTTTCATTCGAGGGAGTTCGGCTGTATATATTGTTCGAAGCAGAAGGCAAGAAGGTGTGTTTCATAAAATCAAACTTTGTCACAGACACGGAACGATTTCATTCTATTCAATGCTGAATCTTAGAAATGAATCCCTTATGGTGAAAATGTTCTCGTCAAGGATAGTTTATTACAAAGTCCTCAAAATGTGGTCAGTTAGGGGTGGATCATTGTGTACGTGGTCCAAATAGCAGACATTGCCCCCTCCAATATCATAATTTTCATAAATTGAGCTATCACATCAATCAGCCTTAAAGGGTGATGGGAAGAGAAGTCTAAAGTCTAATGGTTTTATGTTACAATCCTACTTAGATGTCTGGTAAAAAAAGAAAAAAGAGAGAGAAAAAAACATGATGTCGCTGATAACCAAGTTGTGTGACTCTTCTCTGTTCATGTCCCGGAAGTTAGTCTTGACTCTTTATTCCTGTGTACATGCTTCTTCTGGAATGAGGTTTCCCTCCGAGTACTTTGAAGGCATAGTAGCCTATAAACCAGTTGGCACAACCAATAAACTTCAGTTCTGCCAAGTGAAATGTTCCTGTTTGCCTTTACTCTGCTTGACATGTAAACTGCATAAAAAGCAGCTGAACTGGACCCAGATCCATGAGTTTTTAACGTGAATCTGTCATTAGCATCATCCGCACTAACCTATAACAATGGTACTTACTGTTCCCAGATCCATCCCTCTGTTCGGTCGATATACCTCTTTTTCTTAATATGCTAATCAGAAGCTTGGTGCGTGGGGGTGTTCCTAAGTCCCATGACCCCCCCCCCCCCCCTGCCTATGGTGCCATCAATCTTCAATCTCCAGAGGAAGAGCTTTCTCCCCCTGTGCTGAGGCTCCTTTGCTGCAGAATTAAAGTCCACCCTGAGAATTTTTTTCACATGCACAGATTTCACTTTATGTCTCCTGTGGCTGGCTGCTCACATGGAGAAGAGCTCCATTTTGCAGCATAGGAGGACTGGAACAGGGAAGGAGCATTTCCTATGAAGATTTAAAGGGGTATTCCGGGAATTTTTTTTATTTGACTATGCTACAGGGGCTGTAAAGTTAGTGTAGTTCATAATATAGTATCTGTACCTGTGTGTGACGGTTTTCTCACAATTCTTATGTGATTTTCACCCCAATATTTATTTTTAACAGCATACAAAATGACTGCTGTCTCGGAATTTTTCCCAGCTACATTTACTACATCTGTTTACAGCTTTGTCTCATTTTCATGCACATGACCCACACCCAGAAGTGCTGTGGTGCAAGTCTTTTTATTTTCCTTTTTATTTTATTTTTAAGTATCTGACCTTTCCAAGTATTCCTTGTGGCCAGACACAATGTCATAAGTCTCCAGGGTCTCCACGGGGCGTGGTTATAGTGCAATGGTAGGGGAGATAGCATTACTTTGGTAATTTACTTACCCTGCTATCTGTCCACCCACTGCAGCATAGCCACACCCCCTGGAGACCATGTGCCTTATATGACATATTGTGTCTGGCTGCATGGAATGCTGTGAAAGGCATGAGACAAAAATGAAATAAAAAAGCTTGCACTACAGCACTTCTTGGTGTGGGTCCCGTGGATGAAAATGGGACAAAGCGACGCAAGGAGGTAATAGAAGTGTATTACACCGTATTATAATTTGGCATCAAGGCTGAAGAAAAAGAAAATCCTGGAATACCCCATTAGGGTGTATTCTCACGGGAGTGCATCCGCAACATATTTGATGCTGCGGATACGTTGCCGGCACACACAGAGTTACGGCAGAACAATTTCCCTGCTGCTGCTGCTGTAGCTACGGCAGCAGCAGGGAGATTGCTCTGCCATAACTCTGTGTGTGCTGGCAGCGCATCCGCGGCGTCAAATCTGTTGCGGATGTGCTCCCATGTGAATACACCCTTAAAGAGTATAGCATGTGATAAAGTCCCTAAAAGGTTGCAATGTTATAAGAAACAATGGAATCTGATAAAACTGACACAAACTAAATTGTGTTTGGGGATAAAAGAGGTATGAGGTAAAATGAGGTAATAGTAGTATATTTAGGAACTTGCACATAAAGCTCAAATGCAGAACTCAATTCACTGAGGCTTTTGCCCCCTTAATGTGACCATGTCTAATAAATAGTTTTCCGGATATTTGTATAACTTTTAAAGCGTACTACTGCAGTTTTAACAGACAAATTGTTAGGATGCCGGAAGCATTTGCAGCATCATTCACGGTTAGGTAACAGTATTACAAGCTTGTTACACATTCTTATGGCCAAACCACTGGTGCAGCAAGCATAATAAGTGATACATGGCACGTCAGTGGGATGGGCGATTATACAGTCCACCTCGTTACTTTATTTGGATATAAAGAAGTCATTTAGAAGTATTTACTTGTTTCGTGAACCATATACAGATGTAGCCAACGTCATCGTGATCCCTGATGCATTAACATAATGTACTGCACTCCTAAAGTTTACTCTCCTTCTGCCAGAATCAAACTGTAGGACTGTAGCCTACAGCACGTCATTTGTTCTATTGTAAAGTGTGACAAAATATTCAGTATTAAGTCCTTATCTACACTTAGGGCTTAGGTGTTATCACACTGGTTGACACTATGTTACTGCTAACTGGCAACAATGTTGTTTTACTAATTTGTACAACTGATATTTCTTTAAAGGGGTACTCCCCATGAAAACATTTTTATTTTATTTATTTATTTTTATCAACTGCCAGAAAGTCAAACAGATTTGTAAATTACTTCTATTTAAAAATCTTAATCCTTCCATTACTTATCAACTGCTGTATACTACAGAGGAAGTTGTATTTCTTTTTGGAGTTCTTTTCTGCCTGACCACAGTGCTCTCTGCTGACACCTCTGTCCATTTTAGGAACTGTCCAGAGTAGGAGCAAATCCCCATAGCAAACCTATCCTGCTCTTGACAGTTCCTAAAATGGACAAATGTGTCAGCAGAGAGCATTGTGGTCAGGCAGAAAAGAACTCCAGAAAGAAATACAACTTCCTCTGTAGAATACAGCAGCTGATAAGTACTGGAAGGATTAAGATTTTTAAATAGAATCATTTACAAATCTTTTTAACTTTCTGGCACCAGTTGATTTAAAAAAAAAATTTTTTCAAGGGGAGTACCCTTTTAATAGATTATAATAAGTAAGGGGATTTAAAGTAGGGCTTTTATGCCCCTTTTGGGCATTTGTGATTGTGGCCCTCCTAAAGTGGAGATAAATGATCCTAACATGTTGCACAAACCTAATTTTAGTTACTCCTCAATTAATGGAAAGATAAATAAATAATAATATTAATAATAACAGCACCAATTATTATTATTATTATTATTATTAATCACTGGTACACTGGAATTCCCCAACTCGACACATTACTGCGTTGGATTAATGCATTCAAGATAACCATAGCTGCAGTATCTTTTTAAGATATATAAGTAATAATATATAATCTGATCTTATCATTGCTATGTTTATTTATTGCACTTATTTTGCGTTAATAGTGTAATAATGTATACAGTGATCCCTCAACTTACAATGGCCTCAACAAACAATAGTTTCAACATACAATGCTATGGAATCTGCGAAACGTGTCAATGGCTGGATAGAACCGACCAATCAGAACGGACATTTCACTGGTAAAACCCCTGTAGTTCTAAAGTGCATGCACTGACTGGTGTCTGGTAGCGCCCCCCTACAGTACAGGGAGGTACTACATGTTCTGTACTACTCTTTACCTGTATTATTGAAGTACATGCACTGACTGGTGTCTGGTAGCGCCCCCCTACAGTACAGGGAGGTATAACAAGTTCTGTACTACTCTTTACCTGTATTATTGAAGTACATGCACTGACTGGTGTCTGGTAGCGCCCCCTACAGTACAGGGAGGTATTACATGTTCTGAACTCTTTACCTGTACCAGGGTTAGCTGCTCCTTTGGACACCAGGTGCGGGCGGCTCCATTTTGCTTTTTTTATAGGACATGGCATGTTCTGCACAGGACCCTGAAGAAGCTTCTGCTCCTTATATAGACCAGTGTTTTCCAAAGAGGATGCCTCCAGCTGTTGCAAAACTACAACTCCCAGCATGCCCGGACAGCCGAAGGCTGTCCGGGCATGCTGGGAGTTGTAGTTTTGCAACAGCTGGAGGCTGTCCGGGCATGTCTGGGCAGGCTGTCCGGGCATGCTGGGAGTTGTAGTTTTGCAACAGCTGGAGGCACCTTGGTTGGGAAACGCTGACATAGACAGTGATTACAGCTCCCAGCAGATCTTTCTTACTGTTATATGTAAAGATTTGCTTTATCTATATTAGTTATCTTCTTATTTTTCTTTAATCCGGACTTTTTCCTATTTTTGGATGACATTTTGGTGGCTTCAGAACCAATTACCAGGTTTCCATAGAGTTCTGGTTTCAACATATGATGGTTTCAACATACAATGGCCATCCTGGAACCAATTAATATTGTAACTTGAGGAACCACTGTATATCATAACTTACTCTGTATGCCACTTATATTATGTATTTGTTTCTCTAGCTCGGTTCATACTTTGGGGCTTCTGTGTGCGCTCTGGATTTAAATGGTGATGGATTATCGGACTTGCTTGTTGGAGCTCCAATGGAAAGTACAGTGCGAGAGGAAGGGAGAGTGTATGTCTACATGAACAATGGAGAGGTGCGTAATTATGTAAAGTCTATTCTAGACCATAAAATGTTTTATATATAATATATAAGGGTATTTTCACACCGTGTCTTCTGTGACTGTTAGGCTAGGTTCACACTGCAGAATTTCTGGGCAGAATTTCTGCCGGAGGTCGATACGGCGGCACTAGGACCGAGCAGACTGCATTGCTGCTCCCATAGACTGCAATGCATTTCTGGGTGGATCTTTTGGGAGATCTGCTCAGAAATGCATTGCCATCTATGGGGATGGCAATGTAGTCCGCGTGGTCCTAGTGCCGCCGCCTTGATCTCCGGCAGAAATTCTGCCCAGAAATTCCACAGTGTGAACCTAGCCTTAGCCCTAAGATCTCCTGGTGTTACCAGTTAACATATGTTGGGTGGTTTACGTCAGAAGTAGAGATGATCGAACTTACAGTAAATTCGATTCGTCATGAACTTCTCAGCTATGCAGTTGATGACTTATCCTGCACAAATTAGTTCAGCTTTCAGGTGCTCCGGTGGGCTGGAAAAGGTGGATAAAGTACTGGGAAATAGTCTCCTAGGACTGTATCCCCCTTTTCCAGCCCACGGGTGCACCGGAAAGCTGAACTCATTTATGCAGGATAAGTCATCAACTGCCGAGCCGAGAAGTTTGTGACGAATCGAATTTACTGTAAGTTCGCTCATCTCTAGTCAGAAGTTTACATGTATTTGCTGTAGGGAAAATCATAGGCTGCAGCTAGGGATGAGCGAACTTACAGTAAATTTGATTAGCCACAAACTTCTCGGCTCGGCAGTTGATGACTTTTCCTGCGTAAATTAGTTCAGTTTTCAGGTGCTCCGGTGGGCTGGAAAAGGTGGATACAGTCCTGGGAAATAGTCTCCTAGGACTGTATCCACCTTTTCCAGCCCACCGGAGCACCTGAAAGCTGAACTAATTTATGCAGGAAAAGACATCAACTGCCGAGCCGAGAAGTTCGTGACGAATCGAATTTACTGTAAGTTCGCTCATCTCTAGCTGCAGCACTATTTTACAGAGCAGTATGCTGCAAGATAACATATGCAATACAAATGCAATATCTATTTAGTAAATATGTATGTTTGATAGATGCCACCAAGTGGAACTATGTCGGGGAATTCTCCCACTTTATAACCCTGACAGACACTGAAAGAGACAGTGTGCAAGAGACAGTGTGCAAGAGACAGTGTGCAAGAGACAGTGTGCAAGAGACAGTGTGAAATGTATTACAAGATACATATTTACCTAACTGTATAGAATGGGGCAGATTAATGAAAAGTATCTAAAAGAAAAGCAGCGCAGCTTTTATTTATCAAGCAAGAGCACTTGATTGGTTGACATGACAAAGAGTTTTTCTTTTTAAAAATGTTCACATATCTGTCACATTCTGTCCCATTTATTAACACACAAACTCCAGCTTACTAGGCTAATAAAACTGTGTGTATCTCTGGTTTACAGTAAAAATCCTAAAATAGAAAGTTTATATACATAAATATTTATGGGGTGAAGGTCACTGCATTTGCTTGAAGGCACAGTGCACTATAAACCAATGTCCGAAACCTATAAATTGCCGTTCCCGATGTTCCTGCTGTTTGTCTTTATTACATTTTACCAGAATTGGTAAAAGAGACTTTAATTTAAGAGGAAGCCAAGCTGGAACTACAGATTATTGTGTTTTATTGTCATAGATCTAACCTGTAATATAAATGAATGCTTTACAACTGCTGCCCTAGCATCATATATGGGAAAACTGCTGCAAGATATATGTATATATGTGTATATATATATATATATATATATATATATATATATATTACACTGTGGGGCACATGTATTAAACTAGCACATGTAATTGTCCCTATAACTGTGATATAGGGCATACTTGGGGAAAGGAGCTTGTCCTATGGCTCCCTTTCTAACTCTTCCTCAGGGAGAAACTTTACCCCCTCCTGTACTGACTAGTGTTGCTCGCGAATATTCACAATTCGAATTTTATTCGAGAATATCGCATATTCGCGAATTCGCGAATATAGCACTATATATTAGAAAATTACGAATATTAGCTTTTTTTTTTTTTTTATCACAGTACACATCATAGTGATGCACATCATAGTGGGCAAAAATGAGCCAACCGGAGTCTTCGTTTCACTCCGGTCAGCTCATTGAAATGAATTACATACGGGACCGCATACGGGTTTTCAGCTCCCCCTGCCGTATGCTGTCCCGTATGGGACAAAACGTAGTGTGAACCCAGCCTTACACTGGTATACTTGCTATAAAGTTCATAAATTTTCACATATGCAAATTTTCCCATATGCGAATTTACGCATATGCGAAAAAACGCGAATATTACGAATATGCGAATTTAGCGAATACATGACGAATATTCGTCCCTATATTCATGAAATATCGCAAATTCGAATATAGCCTATGCCACTCAACACTAGTACTGACAAACATCCTGAAACAGCTGTCTACAGACAGGCGACTTCCTTAGGTTAGAGATTCGCACTTGGCATACATTCCTCAGTCATGTTTTAAGGCTCTTTATAAAGCATGGGATTTTGACTTGCAGGGATGCTACCTCTAATAGGCGGCAACAGAGAACAAGGTTGTTGTTGTTTTCTAGAAAAAAGCTACTTTGCATATCTTTTCCCAGTATAGAAATGCATGGCCAAGTTGTAATACCCCACACAACCTGAGGATAGGTGTGGTGCTGTTTTTAGACAAAATAACTTTTTTATTCCTGGATAACTCCTTCAAGGCAATGCAAGCTAGGCTGTTAACGACTACTCATACCTTTTTAATTGAAAGGGCTATAAACAGAGGCCTCACCTCTTTATTGAAATGTATAAGAATGCAGCAGCCGATGAACGGACATTAGGTCAACTTATTTACACAAAGTGTTATTTCTCAGAACCTCCAAACGATAACTTCTGTGTGTATATGGGTAAACAAGCAATACTATATTAAAGATGCTCTAACACAAGCAGCTATGGGTAGCGCTCACAATTTACCACTATTTGTGACACTGACTTGCCAATGTTTTAAGTTACAAGTTCACCAATTATTTGCAACCCATTCGTCTGACCAGGCTTTGACATAAATACATAGTAAGGGTAAGGTCTTACACAGTGCATCCACAGCGTAATTGACACTGTGGATGAGCTGCCCGCAGTCACAGAGTGACCTCAGAGCAAGCTCCCTGCTACGACCGGGTAGCTCCTGACTGGCTCCAGAAATCCGCCACTATGAGCAGACATACAGAGCTACACAAAGCTGACTCTGCCGTTGCTCTGTAACGCATCTGCAGCATCAAATACTTTGCGGATACGCTGTGTGTGACCTTACCCAGAAAAGGAGATTTATCAAAACCTTTGCAGAGAATGTGTTGCACAGTTGCCCATTGCAACCAATCAGACTGCCTTTTTAAAGATGCCTTTAAAAAAAAGAAAAAATGAAAGTAGGGCTCTGATTGGTTGCTATGGGCAATGGCACCGTACACCATTTCGATATTAATCACCCCCCCCCCCCCCCCTCTCCCCTGTAATTGATTTTTACTAATGCACAGTCCTATTAATGTCTACACCAGGTTACAATGTAGGATGACAGCTGACTTCACAGGTTGCATGGGAAAAAAACAGCAACTTGTTATGAGGTTGATGCAATGTGATAGCATTAGGTGATAATGGTATTAAGATTGCATGTCACTAAGTGTTCATCACTTCGCAGATTATATCGCCATTCGTTATAATAGGAATAACGTGAAGTTGTGTAATGAGACCAGAAGGTTATTCATTAGCTTTCCCATCTCATCTGTTTCTCACAAAAGCCGATATATTGGTGTGAGTGGAAATAATTTTCTATTTTTCACTGTAGAAGTCTATGATGAATGTTTCTGCCAGGCTGCATGGGAATCCATAGTTAACACTGACAACATATTGCCTAACACAGCGATTTACTACCGTTTTACCATGAGAGAAAACCTTCGACAAATGTTGCAAAAGTACAATTCCCAGCATGCCCAGACAGCCGTTGGTTGGGAGTTGTAGTTTTGCAACAGCTGGAGGCACATGGTTTAGAAATCACTGACATATATCCTATTTGAAAGTCCCCTCCTCCCATATGTAGTTTAAAGGGGTACTTTGCCCCTAGCCATTTTATCCCCTATCCAAAGGATGGGGGATAAGATGTCTGATTGCGGTGTCCCGCTGCTGGGACCCCCTGCTATCTCCCTGTAGCACCCGGCATTCATTTAGAACGCCGTCTGCGCCCCCTCATAACGCTTTGCCATGCCCCCTCAATGTAAGTCTATGGTTGGGGGCATGACGTCACAAGGGGTCTGTGTCGTCTTGAGCCTTCGGCACCGCATCGCTAGTCATACGGCACAGAGCGAAGTTGGTTCCATGCACCAGATTACTGGAGTGCCACAGCAGAGATCTCGGGGGGGTCAGACATCTCGGGGATAGGGGATAAGATGTCTAGGGGAGGAGTACCCCTTTAATAATTTTTGTTAACATGTCTCTTTGGCCATCTTGCATAGCCTATGTTCACACGACAGTATTTCATGGCAATATTCCTATTGATTTCAATAAGATTCAGCTGCACTGTGCACATGGCCGAAATCCCAATGCCAGCGTCCGCAGAAACATTGAACCTGCTTGTTGTTTCTGCAGATACCGCTCGGAAATGCATTGCCGTCTATGGACACAGCCCATTCCTGGGCGGTCCTAGTGCCGCCTCATCAAGTAAATGTGCGGAATGTTCAACATTGTTTTCCGAGTGGACATTCCACACATTTTCGGCCAAGTGAACATTGCCACACACGGAATGTGGGACGCAGTTGTTAAATAATATTTATTTTAAGGAGGACTAAAGATTTCTCTAAATTTATAATATTTACTTAAAATAGTTCAAGCTTAATTCTGAAGAATGTATTAAATCATTGGGGGGGGGGGGGTGATTTATTAAGACAGGTGTCTCACATGTCAAACTTAACAAATTCCAGACATGCAGATTTTAGAAGGCGCACCTCAGGCGCCTGTACGCCCTCAATAATATTTACTAGGACAGATTTTAGTTAAAATTTTTGGCTGTTTGCCGGCATAAATTCTAATAAATTTGGAACGTCTATAGCGCCATGCCCCCTTTGTGTGGCAACACGCACTGCCCACTTGGCAACAAGTCACAAAGGGTGAGATTTATCAAAACCTGTGCAGAGGAAGAGTGGTGCAGTTGCCCATAGCAACCAATCAGATTGCTTCTTTCATTTTCCACAGGCCTCTAAAGAGGCCTGTGGAAAATGAAAGATGCAATCTGATTGGTTGCTATGGGCAACTGCACCACTCTTCCTCTGCACAGGTTTTGATAAATCTCCCCCAAAATGTTTACACTAAAAAAGCTGTTCGCAGCAAAAAAATTTACTTTTTACAAACACACAAGGCATAGGGCTGAAAAATCACTGCCCTTCCTCCAATGTCTTTTAGGGTAGGATGAAACATAGCACATAAGCAGCGTATTTCACACTGCGAGAAATCCACTGTGCAGTGGTAAATATGCTGCATGTTTTGCTATAAGCAGTCACACAGGGCTTTCCCCACTACAGCCCTGTGTGTGCAGTAATGTTTGGATGCGACCCGGTGTGTGCCCATGTGACTTTGATGCCGGGGCCAGCCTCCAAACCTTACTGCACACACAGGGCTGCGTATTTGTGCAGCGTATTTCTAGCTGCGCAGATTTCTTGCAACATGAAATATGTTGCATAAGCGCTATGTGTGACCCATAATATATTCCCTCCTCTACTGATATTTTTCTGAAATATATGTTGACTCTTGCATGTACAGTATCATGTTTGTGCACCTAAACCATTGCACCACGGCTTTCATTATCAGCTTATTGTGAATACGTGTCCTTGGCACCAATGACATGGGAGTTTGCACATCTGATTTGTTTACTAGCAGTTCTATTTTATGTTGTGTTGTTCCCACGATGATAAATTTAGCAAATAAGCAGTAAATGTGCATTAGACTGTGACGGTAGAATGTGCTATAGAGGTTTGTTCCTACAGAAATTGTAAGAGCTTCTCACACATAAAGATCATAAAACTTGAAAAATGTTATAAACATGTCCTAATGTGTATGTTTGTGTATCTATTTATAAATATATATATATATATATATATATATATATATATATATATACATGTGTGTGTGTGTATGTATATATATACTGTATATATATATATATATATATATATATATATATATATATACATATACACAGCAAATAGGTTCCTTTTTTTCTCTTTCGACTTTCAATTCAAATCCTGTAGTTTATCGTTTATGCAGTTATGTAATTGTATATGGCTTTGATGAGATTGATATACAAGTGTAAGACAGCACCTGCAAAGGGTGTGTATGTGGTGTGGGGTAATGGTAACTACATTTTGTCTTTCTTTCCTGTCCACACTTCAGTCAGAAGACTTCTCAGTTTTACATTACTTGTTTGTGTAGTGCTTTGTCATCTTTGAACTGGTAATATTTGCACATCCAGTATAATATGCAGCAATGCTGTTATAAGAATAAATAGGATGGATGTTAATTCTAGCCATTGATTTTACCTTTTTTTTTGCATGTAAAAAATGCCTGATCCTGTATTACGTTTTATTAAACCACCTTCGTTTGATTTGTTTTAAAAAGAAAAGCCTAACATCAAAAAAGGTGTTAAAAAAAGTCAAACAAAATTGTCACAGCGTGTAGTATGTATACTGACTGTTACGCCGAGCGCTCCGGGTCCCCGCTCCTCCCCGGAGCGCTCGCTTCACTCCCCCCGCTGCAGCGCTCCGGTCACGTCCTCTGACCCGGGGCGCTGCGATTCCGCTGCCAGCCGGGATGCGATTCGCGATGCGGGTAGCGCCCGCTCGCGATGCGCACCCCGGCTCCCCTACCTGACTCGCTCTCCGTCTGTTCTGTCCCGGCGCGCGCGGCCCCGCTCCCTAGGGCGCGCGCGCGCCGGGTCTCTGCGATTTAAAGGGCCACTGCGCCGCTGATTGGCGCAGTGGTTCCAATTAGTGTGTTCACCTGTGCACTTCCCTATATCACCTCACTTCCCCTGCACTCCCTTGCCGGATCTTGTTGCCATTGTGCCAGTGAAAGCGTTCCTTGTGTGTTCCTAGCCTGTGTTCCAGACCTTCTGCCGTTGCCCCTGACTACGATCCTTGCTGCCTGCCCCGACCTTCTGCTACGTCCGACCTTGCTTCTGCCTACTCCCTTGTACCGCGCCTATCTTCAGCAGCCAGAGAGGTGAGCCGTTGCTAGTGGATACGACCTGGTCACTACCGCCGCAGCAAGACCATCCCGCTTTGCGGCGGGCTCTGGTGAAAACCAGTAGTGGCTTAGAACCGGTCCACTAGCACGGTCCACGCCAATCCCTCTCTGGCACAGAGGATCCACTACCTGCCAGCCGGCATCGTGACAGTAGATCCGGCCATGGATCCCGCTGAAGTTCCTCTGCCAGTTGTCGCTGACCTCACCACGGTGGTCGCCCAGCAGTCACAACAGATAGCGCAACAAGGCCAACAGCTGTCTCAACTGACCGTTATGCTACAACAGTTACTACCACAGCTTCAGCAGTCATCTCCTCCGCCAGCTCCTGCACCTCCTCCGCAGCGAGTGGCCGCTCCTGGGATACGCTTATCCTTGCCGGATAAATTTGATGGGGACTCTAAGTTTTGCCGTGGCTTTCTTTCCCAATGTTCCCTGCATCTGGAGATGATGTCGGACCTGTTTCCCACTGAAAGGTCTAAGGTGGCTTTCGTAGTCAGCCTTCTGTCCGGAAAAGCCCTGTCATGGGCCACACCGCTCTGGGACCGCAATGACCCCGTCACTGCCTCTGTACACTCCTTCTTCTCGGAAATCCGAAGTGTCTTTGAGGAACCTGCCCGAGCCTCTTCTGCTGAGACTGCCCTGTTGAACCTGGTCCAGGGTAATTCTTCCGTTGGCGAGTATGCCGTACAATTCCGTACTCTTGCTTCAGAATTGTCCTGGAATAATGAGGCCCTCTGCGCGACCTTCAAAAAAGGCCTATCCAGCAACATTAAAGATGTTCTGGCCGCACGAGAAATTCCTGCTAATCTACATGAACTTATTCACCTAGCCACTCGCATTGACATGCGTTTTTCCGAAAGGCGTCAGGAACTCCGCCAAGATATGGACTCTGTTCGCACGAGGCGTTTCTTCTCCTCGGCTCCTCTCTCCTCTGGTCCCCTGCAATCTGTTCCTGTGCCTCCCGCCGTGGAGGCTATGCAGGTCGACCGGTCTCGCCTGACACCTCAAGAGAGGACACGACGCCGTATGGAGAACCTCTGCCTGTACTGTGCTAGTACCGAACACTTCCTGAGGGATTGTCCTATCCGTCCTCCCCGCCTGGAAAGACGTACGCTGACTCCGCACAAAGGTGAGACAGTCCTTGATGTCTACTCTGCTTCTCCACGTCTTACTGTGCCTGTGCGGATGTCTGCCTCTGCCTTCTCCTTCTCTACAGTGGCCTTCTTGGACTCTGGATCTGCAGGAAATTTTATTTTGGCCTCTCTCGTCAACAGGTTCAACATCCCCGTGACCAGTCTCGCCAGACCCCTCTACATCAATTGTGTAAATAATGAAAGATTGGACTGTACCATACGTTTCCGCACGGAGCCCCTTCTTATGAGCATCGGATCTCATCATGAGAGGATTGAACTTTTGGTCCTCCCCAATTGCACCTCGGAAATTCTCCTTGGACTTCCCTGGCTTCAACTTCATTCCCCAACCCTGGATTGGTCCACTGGGGAGATCAAGAGTTGGGGGTCCTCTTGTTCCAAGAACTGTCTAAAACCGGTTCCCAGTAACCCTTGCCGTAACTCTGTGGTTCCTCCAGTAACCGGTCTCCCTAAGGCCTATATGGACTTCGCGGATGTTTTCTGCAAAAAACAAGCTGAGACTCTACCTCCTCACAGGCCTTATGATTGCCCTATCGACCTCCTCCCGGGCACTACTCCACCCCGGGGCAGAATTTATCCTCTCTCTGCCCCAGAGACTCTTGCCATGTCCGAATACGTCCAGGAGAATCTTAAAAAGGGCTTTATCCGTAAATCCTCCTCTCCTGCCGGAGCCGGATTTTTCTTTGTGTCCAAAAAAGATGGCTCCCATGTCCTTGCATTGACTACCGCGGTCTTAATAAAATCACGGTTAAGAACCGCTACCCCTTACCCCTCATCTCTGAACTCTTTGATCGCCTCCAAGGTGCCCACATCTTTACTAAATTGGACTTAAGAGGCGCCTATAACCTCATCCGCATCAGAGAGGGGGACGAGTGGAAAACGGCATTTAACACCAGAGATGGACACTTTGAGTATCTGGTCATGCCCTTTGGCCTGTGCAACGCCCCTGCCGTCTTCCAAGACTTTGTCAATGAAATTTTTCGTGATCTGTTATACTCCTGTGTTGTTGTATATCTGGACGATATCCTAATTTTTTCTGCCAATCTAGAAGAACACCGCCAGCATGTCCGTATGGTTCTTCAGAGACTTCGTGACAACCAACTCTATGCCAAAATTGAGAAATGTCTGTTTGAATGCCAATCTCTTCCTTTTCTAGGATATTTGGTCTCTGGCCAGGGACTACAGATGGATCCAGACAAACTTTCTGCCGTCTTAGATTGGCCACGCCCCTCCGGACTCCGTGCTATCCAACGCTTTTTGGGGTTCGCCAATTATTACAGGCAATTTATTCCACATTTTTCTACCATTGTGGCTCCTATCGTGGCTTTAACCAAAAAAAATGCTGATCCCAAGTCCTGGCCTCCTCAAGCAGAAGACGCCTTTAAACGACTCAAGTCTGCCTTTTCTTCGGCTCCCGTCCTCTCCAGACCTGACCCTTCCAAACCCTTCCTATTGGAGGTTGATGCCTCCTCAGTGGGAGCTGGAGCTGTTCTTCTACAAAAAAATTCTTCCGGGCATGCTGTCACTTGTGGTTTTTTCTCTAGGACCTTCTCTCCAGCGGAGAGGAACTACTCCATCGGGGATCGAGAGCTTCTAGCCATTAAATTAGCACTTGAGGAATGGAGGCATCTGTTGGAGGGATCAAGTTCTCCTGTTATTATCTACACCGACCACAAGAACCTCTCCTACCTCCAGTCTGCCCAACGGCTGAATCCTCGCCAGGCCCGGTGGTCTCTGTTCTTTGCCCGATTTAATTTTGAGATTCACTTTCGTCCTGCCGATAAGAACATTAGGGCCGATGCTCTCTCTCGTTCCTCGGATGCCTCAGAAGTTGAACTCTCTCCGCAACACATCATTCCACCTGACTGCCTGATCTCCACTTCTCCTGCCTCCATCAGGCAGACTCCTCCAGGAAAGACCTTTGTTTCTCCTCGCCAACGCCTCGGAATCCTCAAATGGGGTCACTCCTCCCATCTCGCAGGTCATGCGGGTATCAAGAAATCTGTGCAACTCATCTCCCGCTTCTATTGGTGGCCGACTCTGGAGACGGATGTTGTGGACTTTGTGCGAGCCTGCACTATCTGTGCCCGGGATAAGACTCCTCGCCAGAAGCCCGCTGGTTTTCTTCATCCTCTGCCTGTCCCCGAACAGCCTTGGTCTCTGATTGGTATGGATTTTATTACTGATTTACCCCCTTCCCGTGGCAACACTGTTATTTGGGTGGTCGTTGATCGATTCTCCAAAATGGCACATTTCATCCCTCTTCCTGGTCTTCCTTCTGCGCCTCAGTTGGCTAAACAATTTTTTGTACACATTTTTCGTCTTCACGGGTTGCCTACGCAGATTGTCTCGGATAGAGGCGTCCAATTCGTGTCTAAATTCTGGAGGGCTCTCTGTAAACAACTCAAGATTAAATTAAATTTTTCTTCTGCATATCATCCCCAGTCCAATGGACAAGTAGAAAGAATTAACCAGATCTTGGGTGATTATTTGCGACATTTTGTTTCCTCCCGCCAGGATGACTGGGCAGATCTCCTCCCATGGGCCGAATTCTCGTATAACTTCAGGGTCTCTGAGTCTTCCTCCAAATCCCCATTTTTCGTGGTGTACGGCCGTCACCCTCTTCCCCCCCTCCCTACTCCCTTGCCCTCTGGTCTGCCCGCTGTGGATGAAATTTCTCGTGACCTTTCCATCATATGGAGAGAGACCCAAAATTCTCTCTTACAGGCTTCATCACGCATGAAGAAGTTCGCGGATAAGAAAAGAAGAGCCCCTCCCGTTTTTTCCCCTGGAGACAAGGTATGGCTCTCCGCTAAATATGTCCGCTTCCGTGTCCCTAGCTACAAGTTGGGACCACGCTATCTTGGTCCTTTCAAAATTTTGTGTCAAATTAATCCTGTCTCTTATAAACTTCTTCTTCCTCCTTCTCTTCGTATCCCTAATGCCTTTCACGTCTCTCTTCTCAAACCACTCATCCTCAACCGTTTTTCTCCCAAATCTGTTCCTCCCACTCCTGTTTCCGGCTCCTCGGACATCTTCTCGGTCAAAGAAATCTTAGCTGCCAAAAAGGTCAGAGGGAAAAATTTTTTTTTAGTGGACTGGGAGGGTTGTGGTCCTGAAGAGAGATCCTGGGAACCTGAGGACAACATCCTAGACAAAAGTCTGCTCCTCAGGTTCTCAGGCTCTAAGAAGAGGGGGAGACCCAAGGGGGGGGGGTACTGTTACGCCGAGCGCTCCGGGTCCCCGCTCCTCCCCGGAGCGCTCGCTTCACTCCCCCCGCTGCAGCGCTCCGGTCACGTCCTCTGACCCGGGGCGCTGCGATTCCGCTGCCAGCCGGGATGCGATTCGCGATGCGGGTAGCGCCCGCTCGCGATGCGCACCCCGGCTCCCCTACCTGACTCGCTCTCCGTCTGTTCTGTCCCGGCGCGCGCGGCCCCGCTCCCTAGGGCGCGCGCGCGCCGGGTCTCTGCGATTTAAAGGGCCACTGCGCCGCTGATTGGCGCAGTGGTTCCAATTAGTGTGTTCACCTGTGCACTTCCCTATATCACCTCACTTCCCCTGCACTCCCTTGCCGGATCTTGTTGCCATTGTGCCAGTGAAAGCGTTCCTTGTGTGTTCCTAGCCTGTGTTCCAGACCTTCTGCCGTTGCCCCTGACTACGATCCTTGCTGCCTGCCCCGACCTTCTGCTACGTCCGACCTTGCTTCTGCCTACTCCCTTGTACCGCGCCTATCTTCAGCAGCCAGAGAGGTGAGCCGTTGCTAGTGGATACGACCTGGTCACTACCGCCGCAGCAAGACCATCCCGCTTTGCGGCGGGCTCTGGTGAAAACCAGTAGTGGCTTAGAACCGGTCCACTAGCACGGTCCACGCCAATCCCTCTCTGGCACAGAGGATCCACTACCTGCCAGCCGGCATCGTGACACTGACCATGCAAGCACAGATAGAACACATGGGAGTGGCTTAGACTCAAAAACCATATGCTCTTTAAGGGAATGTGTTCTTTTTTCTAAACTGTTTCTTTTTTCTGATTTGTAATTTTTTTTAATTATTATTATTATTATTTTTATTATAGTTTTTTGTACATTATTATGGGAACAGTAATCTTGCCTGAGCTGTTCTTAACAGCATTTAGAGATATGTTTACTGCAAGTTCCATCGATATAGACAACAATGGACAGGACCTGTCCCATTCACATAAACTGGAGATGTTACTGGGCATTCTCTATAACCTTTGCATAGGTCATCTCACAGGGAAGGGGAGGCTGTGTTGTGAGCTTCGTCTATTGTCTTATCTATACACTGCTATCACCTTTTGCTGTTATGCTGTACAGATCACTTTCTAGCAGCCTCTTTCTTATGATCAGAGACAAAACAGGAAGTCTCAGCGTTGTTTTAGGCCAAAATGAGATCCCCAAGATTTCAAATTTATTTTAAAATTTAGATAGTAAAAAGGAAAACTGGAAAAAAGTTCACAAAAAATATGTTTAGCATAAAACCTAATTTAAATAATAGGTCATTTTCTAATGACAAATTCTCTTTAAAGGTATGCTTTGTCTTGACCCCTATTAATTTATTGTACATTTGCATGTTTTTGTTTTCGCTTTTTCCTTACTAATATTTTTTAAATGATTTTTCTTTAACTTTCTTTTTGTCTCAAAGGGATTGCCCTAATGATAGGAAGAAGCAATCTTTAATAAAATCTATGCTGCTTATCCATATACTGTACGTAAGGAATAGTGATGAGCGGTAGAGATGAGCGAACTTACAGTAAATTCGATTTGTCACGAACTTCTCGGCTCGGCAGTTGATGACTTTTCCTGCATAAATTAGTTCAGCTTTCAGGTGCTCCCGTGGGCTGGAAAAGATGGATGCAGTCCTAGGAGACTCTTTCCTAGGACTGTATCCACCTATTCCAGCCCACCGGAGCACCGGAAAGCTGAACTAATTTATGCAGGAAAAGTCATCAACTGCCGAGCCGAGAAGTTCGTGATGAATCGAATTTACTGTAAGTTCGCTCATCTCTAATGAGCGGCATAGGCCATATTCGAATTCGCGATATTTAGCAAATATATGGACGAATATTATTCATGTATCTGCGAAATTCGCATATTCGTTATATTCGTTTTTTGCGCATATGCGAAAATGTATGCGCATATTCGCAAATATTGAGTCCTCCCTTCTGTAATGGTATAGGGAACTGTGACTAGTGCATTAACTCTGTGATTTTTTGCACATTGAAACTAATAGGCCCATTGTGGTCTATGGGGATCTCACAGCATATAAAACAGTAAGCTAAGCAGGACTGTCTTGGCACCACAGTGGATGGGAGACCACCATGGGTTCGAGTTCCGGGGTTGGACAGAGTGTTACAATGTTGTGGTTAAACTTTACTTTACTGGAAACGCTGCTGAGTTGCACATAGCAACCAATCAGATTGCTTCTTTCATTTGCTATGGGCAACTCAGATTGCCTCCTTCATTTTCCAGAGGCCTTTTCAAAAATGAAGGAAACAATCTGATTGGTTGCTATGGGCAACTGCACAACTCTTTCTCTACACTGGTTTTGATGAATCTCCCCCAGAGAGGGAGATTTATCAAAACCTGTCCAAAGGAAAAGTTTCTGAGTTGCCCATAGCAACCAATCAGATTGCTTCTTTCATTTTGCAGAGGCATTGTGAAAAATGAAAGAAGCGATCTAATTGGTTTCTATGGGCAACTCAGCAGCGTTTCCAGTAAAGTAAAGTTTAACCACAACATTGTAACACTCTGTCCCACCCCAGGACTCAAACATGTGGTGGTCTCCCACCCACTGTGCTGCCAAGACAGTCCTGCTTAGCTTACTGTTTTACATGCCATGAGATCCCCATAGACCACAATGGGGCTATTGGTGTCAGTGGCAAAAAAAATCACAGAGTTAATGCACTAGTCACAGTTCCCTATACCATTAAGGGAGGACTCAATATTCGCGAATATGCGCATATGCGAAAAAAACAAATATTCGTAATTACGATTATATAGTGCTATATTCGCAATATTCACGAATTCGCAAATATGCGATATTTGCAATTAAAATTCGAATTGCGAATATTCGCGAGCAACACTAGTAATGAACAGAAAAAAGATCACAGTCATTCCCCTGTGTCCCCTTTTTAAGCCACAATCAGCTTATATAGGACTAATATAGGACATGTGATTTCAATGACTAAGAATTCCTTTGCGCAGAATGCCCTTTCTAGTATGAATGCAACTTTGTTTCCGAACATGAAGATGTTACTGTGATACTCATGAATAGAAATATTTGTTGTTGCTAAGGCACGAGTTTTTCCTTTGTCTTGGTGGTGAATATCTTGAAATGTTTGCTATGAGATAAGATAAAAGAACATCAGTGTAAAGTCTGATAAGATTCAGTTGCTTGTAGAGAACTATCTACAGGTTCGGAAATAAAAGCCTCGTGCCCTGGGCGGCGCATCAAGAAAATGATCAGCTTTATCTACTATTTAAATACAGATAGTGGAACAGATTTTTTTGCACATTTTTCCACTCTTGAAAACATTTAACCCCTTATTAATCTGTAATTTCATAAAGATGACCAGTCAATTCTCTGGACACTTCTGTTTCAGTAAATACTGCATTCTCTAATTCTAAACCCCTTTGTGGTATTTATCCTAGAAATTTAGAAATAAATTGACAACTGGGTGTTACCAGTTGTGTCCCTATATATTCTGACAGCGTCCAATCAGTGTTCAGCATTAGCCTGTGTAGAGGCACACCCCCAAGGGAGAATGTTAACATCCAATTGTCAACTTAGTCTTGCATTTCTGGCTGAAATTATGGACAGTACAAGACAGAGTTCTATAAAAAAAAGAGAGTTTTTTTTTTCATGGACCATACAAAGACCACAGATGGAATACTGTGTACAGTACTGGACACCATTGTTCAAGAACGATATAGTGAAGTTAGAGAGAGTTCAAATATGGGATACCAGAGTAATACGGGGAATGGGAGGACTACAGTACCCAGAAAGATTATCAGTATTAGGATTACTTTATTTAGAAAAAAGATGGTTTAGTGGCGGCCAAATAACTGTATAAATATATCAGGGGGCAGTATAGAGATTTCTCCCATGATCTATGTATATCCAGGACGGCATCTATAACAAGGGGGCATCCTCTACGTCTAAAGGAAAGAAGGTTTCTACACCAGCTCAGATGAGGATTCTTTACTGTAAGAGCAGTGACACTGTGGAACTCTCTCCCAAAAGAAGTGGCCATGGTGAACTCAGTAAAATAGTTCAAAAAGGGCATTGACATGTTTTTGGACAGTGATTACATTACAGGTTATGGATACTAGATTTATAAGGACAGAACATTGATCCAGGGATCTCTTCTGATTGCCATATTGGAGTCGGGAAGAAATTTCCCCCCTCTGTATGGGGAATTGGCATCAGTCTCATAAGGTTTTTTTTTGTCATCCTCTGGATCAACACAATAAGGACACATTAGAGTTATAGATTAAAATTGATGGGTGTCTGTCTAAGATGATCTAACTCTAAACCTCTTGATTTTTTTTAGGCCTAAAATGTAGGCGTTCTGCTGGGCTGGTACAGAGCCCCAAGTCCCCTGCAGAGATACTAATGTAAAACATAATATCTTGGCTGCCTAGAGCCACTAGAAGAGGAATCTTAAGAGGTTGCTCTATACTGTTTTATTATTACATTCAATGTATGGACTAAGGGGGAGATTTATCATTGAGTTTACACCTTTTTCTTGTGTATTTTTTTGTGCAAAAATTTGCGCAGCGACTTTCATTGCATCTTTTTTGTGCGTCTTTCTTTATAGAATATATTCCAATGTTCTCTACGTGCTCGTGTACCGTCGAAAGAAAAATGCTGTACACACTAATTTACTATTGCGCATTTTTTGTTTAGATATTAAAACATTGTGCAAAGGCAACAGATTTTGTGCAAATATAGAACTCTGAGGAGTGCACGTACCAATGTGTCAGACGGTAGAAACATGAAGGAATGTCTATGTTTGAGCAAAATTTATCAACAAGCTTGCGCACGGTTAATACATTTTGCACAGACATGCAAAACATAGAAAGCACTGACATGGTTTAAATGATTTCTACCTCCCACCGACATTGATAAATCTCCCCCTAAGTGTTCATGCACCCTCTAAGCAGGCTGTAAAAATGTTATGTGATATGTAAGATCATCATAGAATTTTCTATGTAAGGGTAGACCTGTGAAGTTGAGCATAGGACCTCAGACTGTATATTTACAGCTTAAAGGGGTACTCCAGCGCTAAGACATCTTATCCCCCTATCCAAAGGATAGGGGATAAGATGCCTGATCGTGGGGACCCCCATGATCTTGCACCCAGCACCCCGATATAATCAGTCCTCGGAGCATGTTCGCTCCGGGTCTGATTACTGACGATTACGGGGGCCGGAGCATTGTGACATCACGGCCCCGCCCCCGTGTGACATCACGCTTCACCCCCTCAATGCAAGAATATGGGGAGGGGGCGTGACAGCTGTCACGCCCCCTCCCATAGGCTTGCATTGAGGGGGCAGAGTGTGACATCACACAGGGCAGGGGCGGGACGCCACAATGCTCCGGCCCCCATGATTGTACTGATTATAACGGGACTGATTATAACGGGGTGCAAGATCACGGTGTCCCCAGCGGCGGAGGTCCTTTGGATAGGGGATAAGATGTCTTAGCGCCGGAGTACCCCTTTAAATCATCAATTGGTTAATGTGGAACATTCTATATATAGTAAAATTGCCCAATGTAGTAGTTTTGAATTAGAAACAGCTAAAAAGAAGAATTTTCTCTGTACTGATACATGATACTATGTGATCGAATCAAACAGGAAATAAAGAACTCATTTGTAACCATAAGGGTGTCACTATAAGGCTGGGTTCACACTGCAGAATTTCTGGGCAGAATTTCTGCCGGAGATCGAGCCGGCGGCACTAGGACCGAGCAGACTGCATTGCTGCCACCATAGACTGCAATGCATTTCTGGGTGGATCTTTTTGGGAGATCTGCTCAGAACTGCATTGCCATCTATGGGGACTGCAATGTAGTCCATGCGGTCCTAATGCTGCTGGCTTGATCTCCAGCAGAAATTCTGCCCAGAAATTCCACAGTGTGAACCTAGCCTAAGGGTCATTCAAACCTTTGTGATCACTGATTTGTAGCAACTATTACACAGCAGCTGCCATAATGCACTAATAGCTTATTAAATATCATGTTATAGTTGTTTTTGTTTTGTATTGGGTTTTTCTTCTAGCTCATTTATTATTAGACATTTGTAAAAGAAACACAAACACTCCCCCCCCCTAACCTCCCCCCCCCCCCCCAAGAAGACAAGAAACAGATGTATGTCACATGCAATGCAGTCATACATGAGAATAGCATGTGAGACTAAATAGTCAGATTGTTTGTAGGAGACTGGGTAACCTGGAACAGCAGGATAGAACCAGGGATTTCCATATTACGGTTTTTACTATTTTACTTTATAGCTTGTGGAATATTATATCACAGATTTTACTATTATTTATTGCTTGTTGAATATGATATTACAGTTTTTACTATTACTTATTCATATTACAGTATTGCAACAATATCTTAGCATGTAGAAAGTGATGATAAAGCACTCACCGGAGTCCGGGATTCGGCAACCAACTAGAGCTTTATTCCAAACCAGAGTCGGTCTAGGAGCAGACAGACACACAGGGAGCATAGATGGAACAGGTGAGGCGGGGGCGTGAAGAAGGGGTGGCAACCGGTTTCACGCACTGAGGCGCTTCCTCTGGCCCACACGCGTGGGCCAGAGGAAGCGCCTCAGTGCGTGAAACCGGTTGCCAACCCTTCTTCACGCCCCCGCCTCACCTGTTCCATCTATGCTCCCTGTGTGTCTGTCTGCTCTGCCGACTCTGGTTTGGAATAAAGCTCTAGTTGGTTGCCGAATCCCGGACTGCGGTGAGTGCTTTATCATCACTTTCTACTTGCTAAGATATTGTTGCAATACTGGACTCTTCGGATATTAGCACCACCATCACCCATAGCAACCATTCAGCAGACAGACGCGTACACTAGCTGAATTGCATTTTGTCTAATACTGCTCTCTATATGCATGAACAGTACTCAGTCTCCTACTATATATCATATTACAGTTTTTACTATTATTTACAGGTTGATGAATATCATTATTACTGTCCATTAGGCCGAGGAAGTCACTGGTATATGTTGGAATACCAGCAAAAAGGTATTCCAATGTATGCCACAGTGTACCCACGGTGGGCTCATTGACTATAATAGACCAAACATAGTCTATTAGTGTCTACATGTGTCTGTTTCCAGAACATATACTCCTTTATTTTTATATATATTTTTTTAGGTACATAGTTTTTCCATTTCTTTTAAATAATATATATATATATATATATATATATATATATATATATATATATATATATATAAATATATACACACATTATGGAAACATACCAAGCCTGGCCCTAGACTACATACAGTCTATAAAAGTCAACAGGCATGCCTCAGGTATACAACAGCATACTTTTTTACCAGTATCCTGACATCTACTGGCAACATACCCCCAAAACATGTGAATGTGTCTTTAATTATATAGCACAGATTTCAGACACGCATGCGATTGTCCGATGAAAAGTATAAACTCATATCTTTTATACTTTCCTTTTATAGGGACAGATGTCAGAACTTGATTATGAACTTTCTGGAAGTGACCTATATGCAGCAAGGTTTGGAGAAGCAATAACCAATCTTGGAGATCTTGACAATGATGGCTATGAAGGTATTATTATTTTTTTATGGCCAACCTATGTATATTAATTTGAGTAGTAGCTATAACAGAAGGCCAAAAGTAAAAATGATTTGAGAAATTTGACTAATAATGGAGTATGATTTATAATGTCTATGATAGTTGTGATAGCCTGGGGGAGTAGGGTATATGGGGTGTAGCTGTGCGGTAATTAAAGGGTGTCTGGTTAACCCTTTCTATTCGTGACGCCAGGGTGAGGGCTCCTCTGCAATGCTTGTCCTACCACCACCCTTCCCAAGAGCGATAGGGAGGTATAGAATAATTGAATGTCCACAAACGGAGAGTTTACTTAAAACAGTCGGAACTTTACTGAAGATTTTATGCAAGCAGTCTCTATACATGCAAAGTCTCTTAGAGATTGACAGTGGTTGGGACCTTAAGCGTTTTAGAGTCCATAGACTGATATGCGCTGTTCCACTGGATTTAGGGGATTTAGTTGCGGTCCAGTAGTCACGCTAGCTTTAGCGGGGATTAGTTTAGAACTCACGTACGGTTTAGTTTAGGCTGAGGCCGGTAGGTTTTCTGGCCTAGCGTGTCTTTGAAAGTTGCGCAGATCCGTCCTGCTATTCCGGCATCCACGAGAGCAGCAAACCAAGAGAGCGATAATTGGCCACAGCTCCCTTATATGGGTAGGGGCTGGACTAGAGCTAATTGGTCCAATACTTCTGTCAATCACCTTTACATAGAATTATGGGTAAACATGTCACCCAAGGACCTCCAAAGGTCCTCCAACATACCATAGAGGAATTAACATGGTCACATGACCGAAGGTCCTGCGACGCTAACAAGGTAAGTATACTATACATTATATTAAATATACATATTAAATATGTACATATAAACATCATAGAATTAGAGCAGAAGAGAGGCGACTAGGGGCTGTCCCACTTGGGGGACCCTACCTGAGCGTAGTAACTCTGACTTTGGGGACCACCATACAAGGTACGGTCTGCAATGCGGTACCGGGACACCACATAGTTGTATTGTCGACTTATTACTATGTACTATAGATCATCCCAATTTAAATAATAGAATAGCTGTTTTTTTCTCAGGACTATGGGGAAATTTTATCATTGGATTTACACCACTTTAATGTTCTAATAGTCCCTACAAATTTTGCGCAATTGTGTTTTTGTGCAATTTTTTTTGCACAATTTTTGGTAGACCTTCTTTCAAAGTTGTCTACTGTTTGGTGCACCTTACACCACTTTTTGCAGTGGAGCTGTATTTATTATTTGTGCAAAAAAATTTGAAGTTTTTTTTTGCGCAAATCCTACTTTTTTTTGTGCAAAACATACACCACCTAAAAGGACACGTAGGAAAGTGTCCTACCGAGACAGCTGGGGGATGCTAAACTACAACTACTCCCAACATGGGACAGCGCTGCTGTACTACAACTACTCCCAACATGGGACAGCGCTGCTGTACTACAACTACTCCCAACATGGGACAGAGGCTGTCCCATGATGGGAGTAGTTGTAGTACAGCAGCGCTGAGGGATGGCATTTTCACATCTCCCGGCTGCGGCACTGTTTTGGGACTTTTGGGACTACTACTCCCATCATGGACAGACTCCATCCATGATGGGATTTATAGTCCAGGGGCTGAGGGGTAGATAGCAGTGGGTCATTCTCCTGAGACCCGCTGCTATCTCCATTTATTAACTTAACAAGTGGGCGGCACATGAGGCTCCACTGTTCTCCCTGCCGGCTCTAGGCTACTATATGCACAGCTGTCATAATTCATAATCCCCGCCACCGGGAGGCAGGGGTTCTGATTGGTGAAAAGCTTTTCACCAATCAGAGCTCCCGTCTCTTAGCGACGCGGATTATGAATTATGACAGCTATGTCCGCATTCATGTATCTGAAATGAGAAGGAAAGAAAAAAAAAAAGTTAGTACATTTTTGGCACTCTCCCCTGGGGAGTGCTCTCATACTGCAGTGTGTTCCTAAACAGGGAGCCTACAATTGTTGATATCTGCCTACTATATCCTGTATATACAGTCATCTATAGACAGCTGTATATACAGGATAGCGCACAAAGACTTAACCCAGCAGTGTGGGTTAACTCTTTCCTTGCTGGGCTCCTGTATAATATGCATGGTTACACCATGCACCCCTGTATGCTATACAGCCGGCGGAGGTAAGTAGTGATGCTCTGCACCCTGTATACATCACTCCTTACCACCTTAAACTCCGTGGACCGGGGACTCTGCATCCGACCCATGGAGTGGTACCTGAAGGCAGTGAAAAAATTGCCACAGGATACAAAAATAACTGTTTCCACACACCAGCAAAACTGCCAAAACGCAGGAAAAAGATGTGACAGTTTTTCTGGCGTTTTTGCTGGTGGACAAAAAACCTCAATGGAATCCTGGCCTCAAAGCAATAGAACAAAATCCTTGTGTCCACTTTTCCTGAGAGGTGCAGCTCATGTGTACAAATAGACCTTTGGAGATTTAGAACTATGCACAAAAGGAATTGTTCCAAAGAACAGTGTTTCTGCATGCTCATGCTGACATTGATGATGATATGACACAATATTTGTATTATCAGATTAGGCAGGGATGTGCACAGGTTGACTAGAAAGGGGGCTTGAGCCCCTGCCCTTTTGATGTTACTTCTAAAAGTGCCCTGGGCAGTGCTGGTCAGTCTGGCATCAGTATGTGGACATTTATATAAATAATAATGGGAAGTGCCCTTTTTCTTCAGTTCAGCCCCTGCCCCCCAAAATGTGTGTGCACATCCTGGTGATTAGGGTAGGTTGCATAGACATGATAGAAAGGGCGTGACTTCATGACCACGGCCGCCCCAAAAATGTTCATAACGCAAGGGTGCCGGCCCGGAGATTGCAGAGAGTCCTAGTCACTGGACCCCCGCGATCAGACATCTTATGCCTTATCATTTGGATTGGAGATAAGATGTCCAGGGGTGGAGTACCCCTTTAAAGGCTGAAATTTCTGTGAAATAATTTCAAAAGAATGAATAAAAAGAAAAAAGTACACTGTTTTCTGGTTTCTAATAAAAGCATCTAAATAACTCTATATGCAACCCTGCAACCAAAAATAATATAGTTATAGACAGCACGGAATATAGTTACAACAATTAATATAGTTACAACAAGTAATATTGAAACTATAGAAAATTTACTTGGCTGTGCTGTCTATTGTGTGAAAGGGGTGAGGTTTTCTGTGGGGTGACACATACGTCAGACTTCTCGATTTTTGCTACTTCTGCCTAATAGATGGTTTAAAATCCATCTTTTGTTCATTTATTGTTCAAAACTGGTTCCCACCCAGGTCTAGTAGGGCTGGGTTCACACTTAAATTAGATTGCAGTTAAAGGTCGTGCATTTAAAATTACATGGATTCATGAAAATTCCAGGTGCCTTTTTAAAGGGTGTTCCCAAATTTATGGCATATCCACAGCCCCTATCACTACGAAGAGGGTTCCTCAAGCACCCACCTGCTTGTTGAATGGAGACGTTGCTCAGATTACAGAAACAGTCAGGCTCACTGTGCAACACTGTTTCTGTAACTTTCACAGAAGTGCATTGGAGTTACAGAAATAGCACCGTACACTGTGTTACGCCCTTTCTATGACTCCATTTCACAGCTGTTAACATAATCCTGGTTATAATCTTTATTCATTGCAGCCTCTTAGGGTGATTGGGATTATGGGACCGCCATTCTGAAGTTAGGTTCGGTTTTCAGAGTTGGGGCCCACAACTATTTTTATCTACTATCTTAGATATCCAAGATAAGAATATCCTTTTAAATGTTTCTTGATATTTTCCAATAGACAGCATTTATTTTTTTGAAAATTCTTTTGAAAAGTCTCAACACATAGTTGAGAGTCACCAGTTCTACAACAAATCAAACTGTAAGGAGAAGAAGACAAGTAATGATGAAGATGTGGAGATACACCTATCACAAGGATGAATGGCCACTGCCAGAGATGGTCTAAGATACAACAGAAAGAATCTTAATAAGTGACCTAACTGTTCTAGATAAGATGAAACCATAGAGCAGGTTCGGTAAGACAAGAGAAAACAGTGTGAAGAGGAAGGGAGGGGAAAACCACAGATACCTGTAGCTGGTAACACTAAATATAACAAAACGAAATAGTTACACAATAAAACAAGGTTTTTACTTATTTTAGTACACAGTTTATATTGGAGGGTCTGAAGTGACCCTGACAAAACCTTTGTTGTTCATCATGAGATATTCACCTTAATTTTATACTAATCAGATAAAAGCTGACAGGACATAGAGTGGAGCAAAAAATTATTCAGTCAGCCACCAATTGTGCAAGTTCTCCCACTTAAAAAGATTAGGGAGGCCTGTAATTATCATCATAGGTATACCTCAACTATGAGAGACATAATGAGAAAAAAAAATCCATAACATCACATTGTCCGATTTTTAAAGAATTTATTTGCAAATTATGGTGGAAAATAAGTATTTGATCACCTACAAACAACCAAGATTTCTGGCTTTTACAGATCTGTAACTTCTTCAAGAGTCTCCTCTGTTCTCCACTTGTTACCTGTATTAATGGCACCTGTTTGAATTTGTTATCAGTATAAAAGACACCTGTCCACAACCTCAAACAGTCACACTCCAAACTCCACTATGGCCAAGACCAAAGAGCAGTCGAGGGACACCAAAAACAAAATTGTAGACCTGCACCAGGCTGGGAAGACTGAATCTGCAATTGGCAAGCAGCTTGTTGTGAAGAAATCAACTGTGGGAGCAATTATTAGAAAATGGAAGACATACAAGACCACTGATAATCTCTCTCGATCTGGGCAAGATCTCACCCCGTGGTGTGAAAATGATCACAAGGACAGTGAGCAAAAATTTCACAACCACACGGGGGGGGGGGGGGGGGCTAGTGAATAACCTACAGAGAGCTTGGACCAATGTAACAAATGCTACCATCAGTAACACACTACGCCACCAGGGACTTAAATCATGCAGTGCCAGACGTGTCTCCCTGCTTAAGCCAGTACATGTCTTGGCCCATCTGAAATTTGCTTGAGAGCATTTGGATGATCCAGAAGAGTATTGGGAGAATGTCATATGGTCAGATGAAACCATTGTAGAACTTTTTGGTAAAAACCCAACTCGTCATGTTTGGAGGAGAAAGAATGCTGAGTTGCATCCAAAGAACACCATACCTACTGTGAAGCATGGGGGTGGAAACATCGTGATTTGAGGCTGTTTTTCTGCTAAGGGACCAGAATGGGGCCATGTATTGTGAGATTTTGAGTGAAAACCTCCTTCCATCAGCAAAGACATTGAAGATGAAACCTGGCTGGGTCTTTCAGCATGACAATGATCCCAAACACTCCACCCGGGCAACAAAGGAGTGGCTTTGTAAGAAGCATTTAAAGGTCCTGGAGTGGCCTAGCCAGTCTCCAGATCTCAACCCCATAGAAAACCTTTGTAGGCAGTTGAAAGTCAGTGTTGTCCAGCGACAGCCCCAAAATATCACTGCTCTAGAGGAGATCTGCATGGAGGAATTGGCCAAAATACCAGCAACAGTGTGTGAAAACCTTGTGAAGACTTACAGAAAACATTTGACCTCATTGCCAACAAAGGGTATATAACAAAGTATTGAGATGAACTTTTATTATTGACCAAATACTTATTTTCCACCATAATTTGCAAATCATTTCTTTATAAATCAGACAATGTGATTTTATGGATTTTTTTTTTCATTCTGTCTCTCATAGTTGAGGTATACCTATGATGATAATTACAGGCCTCTCTCATCTTTTTAAGTGGGAGAAATTGCACAATTGGTGGCTGACTAAATACTTTTTTGCCCCACTTTTTTGCCCCACCAACTGTAAAGATTATAAGTGATGCTTATTGTAATCATATTTTTGGGCACATTCCATTAATTCGTATGAGTATTGTTTTGGGATGAAGCTGATCTCCACCTTAGGGTGTGACTGGGCTAGGAGTTCTTAAAAATTTTGACATTGAGCCCAGATCTAGTTTTTCCCTAAAGTAAATCTTGACATACTGTATTCCTTTATTTTTTTTTGGCATGTCACAGAGATTTGTCAATAGTTTTGATTGGTTGGGGTCTCAGTACTAAGACCTTGTGATCAGGAGAACGAGCAGGGGGAAGCAGGTAGTAGTGTGCTTCACTCCTCAGCTAGCAATGACCTCCGCCCTCCGACCCCATTTTATGTCTCCGCTCACTCTCCGAGAAACAAAACATTTTCTGCATTCATGTGACATTATATCAACTCCCTTAAAGCACAACTGTCACCAAGAATAAGATAAGGAAGCTGCATACACAGTGCACTAAGGCTTCACAAGCATATTCCTAAGACACCTTTATCAATAAATGTAGCTGTTTTATACTTACTAAAACACAGTTTTATAATTGCTCCAGCAGTCAGGCAACAGTTTCTGCCTACGTCACACAGCTAATTGACATACAGGGCTTACCTGTCTGCGGCGGCCCTGTGTAGCTCTTCTACGCAGGTACAGATCATGCTGGACAGAAGGTATACATTGTATATCTTCTGCCCAGCAAGAATATACAGTAGACCAGTTATCTGTATAGATCACTGCTTTACTGTAACCCAGGGCTGGTGCAAGGATTTTTGCCACCCTAGGCGAAAGCTAATTTTGCCACACTTGAGCCTGCCCATTAGCTCCGCACTTTGACACACCCCACCTTACTTCTGGGGTGAGACAATATAACAAACCTCCTCGCCATGAAATCATGTTACTACTGGGGAGACACACTGTCCCAAACCGCCTTCTCATGTAATTACCTTACTACTGGGGTGACACACTGTCACAAACCCCCTTCTCATGTAATTACCTTACTACTGGGGTGACACAATGTAACAACCCTCTTCCTCATGTAATTACCTAACTACTGGGGTGACACACTGTAACAAACCTCCTCCTCAATCACCTTACTTCTGGGGTGACACACTGTAACAACCTCCTCCTCATGTAATTACCTTACTACTGGGGTGACACACTGTAACAAACCTCCTCCTCATGTAGTTACCTTACTACTGGGGTGACACACTAAGAAACCTCCTCCTCAATCACCTTACTTCTGGGGTGACACACTGTAACAAACCTCCTCATGTAATTACATTACTACTGGAGTGACACATTGTAACAAACCTGCTTCTCAATCACCTTACTTCTGGGGTGACACACTGTAACATACCTGCTCCTCATGTAATTACCTTACTACTGGGGTGACACACTGTAACAAACCTCCTCCTCATGTAATTACCTTACTACTGGGGTGACACACTGTAACAAACCTCCTCCTCATGTAATTACCTTACTACTGGGGTGACACACTGTAACAAACCTCCTCCTCATGTAATTACCTTACTACTGGGGTGACACACTGCTACAAACATACATACTCGTGCACTTACACATGCTGTAAGAATCCGCACACAAGCCCCCATCGGCTATCAGTAGTGTCATCATTGTCCTCTATAGCCCAAGTGGTGGGGGAGGGGAGGAGACAGAGTTGTGATGTCATGAGACAGAGGACATCAGTAATCATGTCTGTCTGCCTCTGAGGAGCACTTCGCTGCTAAAAGCAGTACTCCTCCGAGGCTCCAAGGCAGACAGATGTGATCACACAGTAGAGGAGGGGGGTTGGGGCAGATGTATGGCGGTGCGCACGATGTCAGGATACTGGACGGACCTGACCTGCCTGTCTGCCTTGAAGGTGGCACTGCGCTCCTTTAGCAGGCTGAAGAATGCAGATTATTATGTTACCCGAAAGGGGGGGGGGGGACGTGCTTAGACAGTGGTGCTGGCTGGGCGGGTGCTTAGGATCAACAAGTGCTTTGGATGCTGGTGGCTACTAACTTTCTTGTAGCAGGCAGGGCAGCGCCCCCATCATGATTTTGCCTATAGGCAGAACCAGCCCTGCTGAAACCCCTTGCTGGGTTGAGTGATGTGCACCGCCCCAGCAATGACAGAGTTAATTTGCTTACCGCCTTATACTCCGCGGGCCGGGCACCTGCATCAGATACAGAGTTGTACCCTGGAGGCAGTGAAAAACTGCCACAGGATTAAAAAGTATTGGCAGAAAAAATGCCATAAAAAACTAGCTTAACGTGTATACAATGTGATTGAATAACACGCCTACATGTCTGAACGATGACATCAAGAATAACTAAATTCTGCATTACTGTTGGTTTTCTGACAGAATTTTGTTTTAATTTTTTAAAGCCTAAAGAGGACTGAGAACTTTCCCTTTGGACGGGCAGTGAAAGTTCAGCACATCCAGGGCAAGCAGAAAACCATCACTGTTTATTTAAATGCCTAAAGAACAGTTGGGGGCAAAACCTACAGCCAGAAGACTAATCGCTCTGAGTTACTTCATAGACGGCGGCTTGTCACTTCCTACAGCTGTCATTACACGTTTATATAAACAGTCACCATATGCTCACTATACCCCCATGGAAGGATCCGAAGGCAATGTGAGGCACATGGATTGCAGCTCTGACGTCCTTTTAGGACATCAATGGAACAAACATTTTATTGTAATCTGATAACTAGAGAATCAGGTTTATAACTCGGCAGGGTCCTATTTACAGCACTCAGACACCCATTGTTGACTGTTATGTGGTTATAGAGTAAGACCACACGAGATGGCAGTGCTGCAGATTTTCTGCAGTGTCTGCAGAACTTCCACAGGAAGATATACAACCATAAATCACATTTTGATGGGGAGTTGTTGCAGAATTTACAATGTGGAATACAGGTCAGAATATATACTGTAAAAGAGAATCCTCTATCTGAGAGCAGCATAAACTAGTGACAGAATAATGATATATAAGTGGTTTGGTGAAGCCATTCTCTAAACATTGTGATGAATATCGAGGTCACCAAATGCTGTGCACTAGTCCTCTCCATTATGTGCTTGCGCAGGTGCTTCTTGATATTCATGACGACACGTTCCCTCTGCCCATCGACCTGTCTGCCTACATCTGTGGGCAGACGGAGCGTTGTGGCACAGTGTCTGTTCTCCTTGTCAGGCTGCACAGAACAATGTTAAAAATAACACATAACAGTTGCAGATTTTGCTGCAGGTCCATAGCGTTTTTGCTGCAAAATCTGCAACAACTGCATATTTATTGTTGATTTTAAGTTTCCCATTAAAGTCAGAAGGGAAATCTACTATCAGGATGCATTCACACGTGCGTATTTTCAGTTGCAGATCTGCTGCAGCTTTTCTTTAACAGATTTTGCTGCCCATTGATGTCGCTGCAGCAAAAATATGCACGTGTGAACGTACCCTTAGGGTTTCAGGGTTCACATGGGCAGATCTTCAGAAAGTCTCCCACTGCAGACTTTAGCCATGGCGGATTTTCTGCGGCAAAAAAAAAATCTAAACTTACCCTGAGAGTATGTTCACAAGGTGGAATGTCCGCGCAGAATTCCGGTGAAATGTTTCGCATGGATATTCCGCTGCAGTAGAGTTCCATTCATTTCAAGTGGATTCTGCTGCACTGTGTACACAATTCTGGCATTTGCAGAAAGAAAAGGATTGTCTCGGGAATGCATTGCCATGAATAAGACGGCACATTTCCGGCACATTGCCATCTATGAGACGGCACATCTTCATCCAGAATGGTACCTGACTCTTGGTGCTGAGCAATCCTGCCCCCACTGGTCTGGGAAGTGACGGCTTCCTCCGCCAATCACTGACTGAGGCAGGACACCACTGCAGCCGCCGAATGATTGACTGGCCCATTGAGTACGTCTCGGAAGGTGGGTGCAAGTGGACGCATTCTGGAGATCACAGGGGTACCATTGGTCGGATCACCCTCCTTTTCATTCATTTGCCTTATTCTGTTTACAGATCTGATTCCATGGTATAAAATAGAATGGATTCATATAATTCTTTTTCGTAAGTGGTTATACTTGGCCTTCAGTCTCATCATGTTCGACTCACTTGAGTTCTCATTTTCTGTTTGGCATAAGGCGCAGAGATTTTGGCTCTGTTTCTGAAATTGGATTCTTTCCTTTATATACGTTCATTGAAGTCAGCTGCTCTATATCATTATATATATATATATATATATATATATATATATATATATACACATATATTCTCTAGACCAATGATGGACTTAATGTTTGTTCTGGAATGTACAGTAAGGCCAACACTGTAAAGGTCATGGGTAGAGATGAGCGAATTTACAGTAAATTCGATTTGTCACAAACTTCTCGGCTCGGCAGTTGATGACTTATCCTGCATAAATTAGTTCAGCTTTCAGGTGCTCCCGTGGGCTGGAAAAGGTGGATACAGTCCTAGGAGACTCTCTCCTAGGACTGTATCCACCTTTTCCAGCCCACCGGAGCACCTGAAAGCTGAACTAATTTATGCAGGATAAGACATCAACTGCCGAGCCGAGAAGTTTGTGACGAATCGAATTTACTGTAAATTCGTTCATCTCTAGTCATGGGTTTAAAAAAAAATTTTTTAGTGCAGATTCCAATTTACAAATATATTCAAAAATATTTAACAGACTGCAATAATATTCGACATAGAAGGAGAGGTTAAAATCTACCAAATATTGTGCAGTAGCATTTTAAAATGCCACCAATAACAGCCCTTATGTTTTTTGATATACTAAGAGTTAGTTCACACGTGTGTATTTTGCTTCACAGTTTGCTACAGATTTTCTGCAGCCGATTTTGCTTCCCATTGGGTATATTTTCAAAATTTGTGTAGAGGAAGAGTGGTGCAGTTGCCCATAACAACCAATCAGATTGTTTATTTTTTTATTTTTTTTTGTAAATAGGCCTCAAAAAATAGCACTAAATAAGGAGTAGCATTATTTTTGGCCATTGTATAACTTGTATATAACATTTTACCAGATTCTGCTATGTCTCCATACACTACACACACAGATAAGGTGATCCTGCCCTCCTATATCTCTATAGCACATCCTCAGCAGCATGGAGGACATTATAGAACAGTACTGAGAAGTCTATGCTGTAAATCAAGCATCAAGCCCTTAGGGGAAGTATAATACTTCTACAAGCTGCTGAAGCCTTCTCCTAAGTCTCTGTTTATTACATTCATTTGTACCGCTTATGCAAAACTAGTTGAAGGTTATTATTTAAGGGTTTGTACGCACACAATTGAGGATGTGTTTCTTATTTTATTAATGAATTAATATGTTACAAGTTGCTGGGGCCTTCTCTCTGAGTTTTTGCCTCACAATGTTCTCCCCCTTTCCCTCCCAGTAGACTTTTAGTGGCAGCATGTAACTAATCCTTCAGTGATCTAGTCAGTCTCAGACAGATTGTAGCAGTTTTTCAGAGTGAATGTTCAGCCTAGAAGGGAGGCAGGAAGGAGCCTGATAATTGAAGAAAGAGTTATTTGTCTTTGAAAAGATATATTACAAATTTGCCATTATTTTAGAAAAAGACAGCTGGAAAATAATGGCCATTTTATTGTGGGTACAATGACAGGACCAAATATTGTGCGTGAACATAGCCTTAAACTGCAAAATTAAAATGTCCCAGCTACACTCTTTGTGAATAAAATACAGTATATCGAACATCTGTCTAAATATAGGAATCAGTAAATAAAAAATAGCAAGCTTTCAGATTTTTTCATAAAAGAAGGAGAAGAAGGTATCCCAGAAATGTCAGTATTACATTGTATTCACTGAACTTTTAGCATTCATCCCTTTCCCTGACTCCAGCGTATAATAAGAAAAAACAAAGGCGCTCCCTGTGGAGTAACGTAGGTGGTAAGGGTATGGGTAAATTAGGGATTCAATACCACTTACCGAAAGGGGTTGTTCAACAACATACACAACAATGGTAAAGGTGTGTAGTTGAATAGGGGTCCGTCTGCAGCCTTCCTGGAGTTGCAGTATGAGTAGAAAGAAAAGACTTCATAATACCAGGATTTCATGGCGCTAATCAGGACGCAGGACTCACAGATTAAAAGTAACGACCATCAGGTTTATTAACAATAATGCAACGCATTTCGCTGCGCATGCGCAGCGAAACGCGTTGCATTATTGTTAAAGGGGTACTCCGGTAGAAAACTTAATTTTTTTTTTTAAGGGGTTATCCAGGAAAAAACTTTTTCTTATATATCAACTGGCTCCAGAAAGTTAAACAGATTTGTAAATTACTACTTTTAAAAAATCTTAATCCTTTCAGTACTTATGAGCTTCGGAAGTTAAGGTTGTTCTTTTCTGTCTCAGTGCTCTCTGATGACACGTGTCTCGAGAACCACCCAGTTTAGAAGAGGTCTGCTATGGGGATTTGCTTCTAAACTGGGCGGTTCCCTTGACAACTGTCATCAGAGAGCACTTAGAAAATAACAACTTTAACTTCAGAAGCTCATAAGTACTGAAAGGATTGAGATTTTTTAGTAGAAGTAATTTACAAATCTGTTTAACTTTCTGGAGCCAGTTGATATATATATATATATATATATAAAAAAAAAAAGTTTTTTCCTGGATAACCCCTTAAAGAAAAAAAAAAAAAAAGTTTTCCACCGGAGTACCCCTTTAACAATAATGCAACGCGTTTCACTACGCATGCGCAGCGAAACGCGTTGCATTATTGTTCATAAACCTGATGGTTGTTACTTTTAATCTGTGAGTCCTGCGTCCTTATTAGCGCCATGATAACCCCTTTAAATCAACTGGTGGCAGAAAGTTAAACAGATTTGTAAATTACTTCTATTAAAAAATCCAGTACTTATTAGCTGCTGAATACTACAGAGGAAATTATTTTCTTTTTGGAACACAGAGCTGTCTGCTGACATCATGAGCACAGTGCTCTCTGCTGACATCTCTGTCCATTTTAGGAACTGTCCAGAGTAGGAGAAAATCCCCATAGAAAAATACCGTATGCTGCTCTGGACAGTTCCTAAAATGGACAGAGATGTCAGCAGAGAGAACTGTGGTCATGATGTCAGCAGAGAGCACTGTGTTGCAAAAAGAAAAGAATTTCCTCTGTAGTATTCATCAGCTAATAACTACTGGAAGGATTAAGATTTTTTAATAGAAGTAATTTACAAATGTCAAAGCGAAGATGTGATATTCGGCACTGCTCCTACTGGCTAAGCTGGACTATGAGACGGGCGTACGACAAGGACAAACCAATAGAGATGTGGTGGTGCTCTGATGTAGTTCAAATCTTCAATACAGTGGAGAGTTAGAAAAACATCGGCACTCACCGGTATTCTCTTTAAAAGCTTCTTTATTGATACATACTCACAACATAAAATGCAGTCAGGGAGAGGGATCTGTGCATGGGGGGTAAGTAGTAGGCAACAGACTCTGTTTCGCTCGTTACACGAGCTTCATCCAGCCATGATGGCCGGATGAAGCTCGTGTAACGAGCGAAACAGAGTCTGTTGCCTATTACTTACCCCCCCCCCCCCCCCCTGCACAGATCCCTCTCCCTGACTGCATTTCATGTTGTGAGTATGTATCAATAAAGAAGCTTTTAAAGAGAAGACTGGTGAGTGCCGATGTTTTTCTAACTCTCCACTGTATTGATAATGTACAACTGTGTTTAACTTTCTGGCACCAGTTGATTAAAAAATTAAAAAAAATAGTTTTCCACCGGAGTACCCCTGTAATAAACCTGATGGTCGTTACTTTTCATCTGTGAGTCCTGCGTCCTGATCAGCGCCATGAAATCCTGTTATTACGAAGTCTTTTCTTTCTCCAGCATATATGGATGTTGTAATGCGAGGGATGGTCTGCCAATAATTTCCCCTACTGATGTGCACTCCCAACATGCCGCCAGTTGCATAGGTGCAGAAACTTCCCATACTTCTGTAAAAAGACACATGCAACCCTTTATTTCTTTGAAATTATTATTGCCGAAAGGTCATCAAGAAGGAAGTGGACAGGAGAAGCTGATGGAAAGCTACAGAATCAGATTACATAACTAGATCCAATGATTTCCTCATAATTTTTTATGAATTGCAAAATGTTCCCAGAACACAGTAGAGGTTGAAAAGGCAAAGTAAGCAGAACATCAGCACTTCTGCACTTTACTGCTTTCCCTTTCATAGTATACGGAGAGCAAAGAAAACAAGTAGGCTTCTATATGTTATGGGCCAAGTTCATATACAGTGGTTGCCAATGGTCAGTCTTTGTAAATAAAATTTATCAAGCATGTTAGGTAAAATCCTGGTGTTACAAAATTGCATTACTATGTTCTCTGCTGTTAAAATGATAAGACTACGAAAGTTTTTTTTATTTCTTTTTTATTCTTGCACAATAACAAGCTGCTCCAGCAATATATATCTTTGCATTATTATTATTTCTCTGCTGTTAAAATTATAAGACTATGAAACTTTTTTATTTATTTATTTTTTATTTTTATTCTTGCACAATTACAAGCTGCTCCAGCAACATACATCTAACATTGTAAGTCAGAGGCTTCTTGCCAAATATCTGAGCTCTAAGTAACATTGAAAGTAGTATGTGGCAATGGTGGTATAGATATAGCTAGTCTGTGATTTTGTTCTTATTAGCCAGAAGGATGGGGTACTAGGGTACTCTGACACCAGTACAAAATAATAAAAATTCTACACAAGAACATAGGATTGCTTACCAGTCTGTCCCAGTTCTGAAACCACTAAAATTCTATTTGTTTTTAAAGTTGTACTTCTGGTTGAGCAGTGGCCCAGTACTACAATTCCCAGAATGCTTAGCTTTCCCTCAGCTCTCCATCACAGTCCTCTCACTGTGTCTTCTTCCCTCTCACAGAAATCCTGCCAGCTCTGCACCCTCTCATTTCATATTAGACTATTGCACATCAGTGAGGTTGCAGCACCTGCTGCATTCATTCCCTGTCTGCCATGTTCAGCACAAGGCAGCATGCTGTGAACACACTACATTCTCCAGAAGGCTATGTTCACATGTTTAATTAGTGGAAGGGTCATGGTACTATCACATTTCTACAATGATTTTCCAAAAGATGGTGAGATAGCGATGTAGGCTGCAGGGGCTGGTGAGAGGTAGGGAAATGCCTCAAGGGGTGGGTTTGAGCTCAGAAACAACATCCAGCCAAGCCTTCTGACACAGCAGATGATGCTTCATCTTGGGAGGGAGGAGCCAGAAAACTGGAGACAACACCACACTAGCAATGAAAGAACTACACAATTTCCTGTCGGAAGTAAATCAGGCAAAAGCACACTTAAGCCAAAACAATTTTTGATTACACTATATTAGTAAGTTAAATGTCTTGGGTTGATAGTTTTATTTAAATACAATTTTTCTGAAAAGTGTGAGCTTGTGGTCAAAACCTACTGAGGACCTACCTATACCTGCTGATCAGCTGTCGGCTAGAGTGTCAGTTTCAGCATACATGGAGAAACAGAGATAAAATAAGGCTATGTCAGTAGCAAAGAATAATATACATGTTTGAATATGTTGGAAAGGTGTAAAGAAAATAATAAAAACAAAAACATACTAGCCATACCTAGACCCATAAGGCCAGAGAGGGCATGATTTAGACTATATTTAGACCCATAAGGCCAGAGATCACATGAGTAAGACCAACCACAGACCTATAAGGCCAGGGAGGGCATGCATGAATTAGACCAACCCCAGACCATATGCCAGGAGACGACATGAGTAAGACAAATTCTAGACCCATAAGGCCAGAGAGGCACAAAGGCACGAGTAAGACCCTCCCCTGACCCATATGCTCAGACCCAGAGAGGGCAGAGCTTTATATTAATAAATTGCAAATGACACAATCTTTTTAAAATATATTTTGACCTGCTCAGCTCTCCCTGTTCTATAACAAGCTACTGTATTGAAAAAAGGGACCTGCCTGCATTTAAATGATTTAAAGGAGTAATCCAGCGGTGACCCAGTGGTGAACAACTTATCCCCTATCCTAAGGATAGGGGATAAGTTTGAGATCGCAGGGGTCCGACCGCTGGGGCCCCCTGCGATCTCCTGTACGGAGCCCCGACAGCCCGTGGGAAGGGGGCATGTCGACCTCCGCATGAAGCGGCGGCCGTCACGCCCCCTCAATACAACTCTATGGCAGAGCCGAAGCGCTGCCTTCGGCAATCTCCGGCTCTGCCATAGAGATGTATTGAGGGGGCGTGTCGGCCGCCGCTTCGTGCGGGGGGTCGACACCTGCTATCTGGGCGGAGAGCCTGGCCCCCGTACAGAGAGATCGCAGGGGGCCCCAGCGGTCGGACCCCCCGCGATCTCAAACTTATCCCCTATTCTTAGGATAGGGGATAAGTTGTTCACCACTGGGTCACCACTGGTCTACCCCTTTAAGAACAACTAAGGATGAGTCAGCAGATCACATTAATTTCTTTGGGATGTAACCTGAGGACACAGTGCACCAGTCAAGAAAATTGTTTTTAAAAAAGGAAAGAAAAGAAAAAGGGCCAGTGGAGTAAATAAAACAAAACAGTTTTTATGGTCTTTTTTTTTATAAAAAAAAAAAATTAAATAGAAAAAAAAAAAGAATATTACAAACCAATGCACAATGCTTTTATTGTAACTATATAGATAAATTAATGATAGTAACTTTTTTTTTTTTTTTTTTAAAGCTCACACTGAAAATAGAGGATGTGAGAAATGGAAATGATGTGATCAGAAGGTGATGTGCAACACTGCCCTCTTGTGTCTAAACAAAATATTTCTTTTCAAGGGACTCGTGAAAAGCACTTCACTATTCTTTGCACATCAGCATGCAGTGACTTTCTTTATGAAGTCTGATAAAGAACATATTAAAAGATAAATAAAATGTGTCTATTAATATACTTTAAATTTTTGGATGATTTAGTTGCTATAATTTTTTGTTTCAGATGTGGCTATTGGTGCACCGCATGAAGAAAATATGATGGGAGCCATATATATTTATAATGGGCGAGAAAAAGGGATTACACCTACATTTACACAGGTATTTTTATTATCCATCATTTATTTCTGATGTCACTTGAATGAATCCCAATAGTTTTAGATTCAACGCAATCTGAATTCCGTTCTTTCGGAATCAATTTGCTAAGCTATAGTTGCAACCAGATGTTTTTGTTTTTTTTGCAGCATAGGCTATTAGAGAATAATATTAGAGGTTTTTGGATAGGCCTGTTAATTGCCTGTCTTTGCTGATGTGACAGGAATTGGCTTTCAGCCATTTCTGTTTGCAAATCCTTCACTGAAATGACTACATTTCCCATCAATCCTTTTGCTTTGGGTGGAGTGTTTGATTACTGCAGCTGGTCATCTCATTAAGGTGCTAGTGCAGGAGATCACCCAGGTGAACTCATTAGACTCATAAGTGGGTTGGTGTCCATTCACATTATGAAGATATGATGCTGTTCCTATTCATAGTACATTTTTTTAGAGAAATATTTTTGTGCAATTTGTGCACTAATTACTTGAGCTAAAAGTGATTTGACCAATAATCACAATTGAGGTGTTTTATGAAGATTTGAATACAATCAGGGGGTGTGGATTAAAGGGGTACTCCGGCCCTAAGACATCTTATCCCCTATCCAAGGGATAGGGGATAAGATGTCTTAGGGCCGTAGTACCCCTTTAAGTATACATGCCCCTCCATGTAAAACATTCACACCCGCTGACTGTATAATCAAGCCCATCACCTGATATTCACTCCCAATATTATAATTATGTTCACACCCATCTGACTGATTCTCTGAATCATCAGACAAACTATAACCCCTCATTTTCCAGGGACCGAAGGGTGTATCAAGTAACTGCAAAAAGGTTTGAGCACCCTGTGCTATTAAATTGTTTTTTTGGCCACAGGTCCCCTTTAAATAGTGGCGGTACATGCCCTGTTGTAAAGAAATGCCCTCAATAGTTAAACCAGAGGACACAGATAAAAGCATAGGCTGCTTTCACACTACAGAATGCTCCGTTTTAAAGATCTGTTATAATGACCCATTAACAAAACCATTAAAAACGGACGTTAAACGGCTCTTACAAAATCCTGTTATAGTCTATGGGATTTTTACATTACCAGTTTTAACCTGTCATAGCCTGTTATTAATAACAGACGTTATTTTGTGATGGGGGAAAGTAAAGGGAGAAATAGTGCAAGTACCTTTATGTCCCAAGGACTGATCACAAGTTATTTTTGTTTAATATTTATTTATTATTTCAATCAGCTCAGCTCCTCCTCATATATTGTAATATGCTTACTGTATCTATGTATTGTGTATAGAGATGAGCGAACTTACAGTAAATTCGATTCGTCACGAACTTCTCGGCTCGGCAGTTGATGACTTTTCCTGCATAAATTAGTTCAGCCTTCAGGTGCTCCCGTGGGCTGGAAAAGGTGTATACAGTCCTAGCAGACTCTTTCCTAGGACTGTATCCACCTTTTCCAGCCCACCGGAGCACCTGAAGGCTGAACTAATTTACGCAGGATAAGTCATCAACTGCCGAGCCGAGAAGTTTGTGACGAATCGAATTTACTGTAAGTTCGCTCATCTCTAATTGTGTACATCATCAATGAGAATGACTGTAATGTATTTATCATGAATTATCCAGAGAATACAGGGAAAGAACCTTGGCTTTTCACTGAGCACGTTTGGACAATCAGTATCCACGGGATTAGATGCAGATGGAAATGGATATCAAGGTAAATAATATAAACTTTACTAAGTAAATAATGTAAATTACTAATAAAGTGGCGTACAGAATTTTAACATTCTGTCCCTGAAGTTTCCTCACCTTCACTTTGGCAAGAAGGGATTGTGTGGTGACAAATGTAAGTCAAAGGGGTATTACGGGGAATATGTTTTATGAAGAAGCAGGTGCTAAAAAGAGAAAAACACTATAGTTACCTTCCTTGTTCCCCTGCCATTACTGTTCTTACAGAGCCCTGGTCCCGCTGCACAGCGCTTTCAGGGTTAAGTACGAGTATTCCCTAAGTCAATCAATAGCTGAGGTGGGACACTGTTTTGACCACTGATTTACTGAATGAGTAATTTCTCATTCCGATCCTGACCCCAGAAGGCTAGGCTCACATTACGATTTGTACCTCTGAGGGACAGATATATTAGAATAATGTCAAAATGACATGAAGACATATCTGTGCTCAAACAGGCATAGGCCCAATTCACCAATTCATTTCAGCAGCATGAGCATAGTCAGCTAGTGACTACATTTAGGTCATCTTCTCAATATATCAAAGTTTTGTCTCGGTTTGAAAAGTACTGCAAGCCTGTCCGAGCCAAAACTTGTGTACACCCCGGAAAATTACTTGAACATGGTCACTAGCTGAGTACACTCAGGCCATAAAAATAAATGAAACTGTGCCTGTCCGAGCACAGATAGGTCGGCATGTCATTTTAACAGTTTCCCAAAGTATCCATGCCTCTTGGAGGCACATATTGTGATGTGAACCTAGCCGAAATGTTGCTTTTTTTGTTAGGACCTTTTATAAAAGTCACCCCTTAACTTTACAGATGGTGAATATCCTTGCATGGTCCCATTATTGGAGCTTTTACAGTGTAAGCTTTGACATTCCGACACAGGCTCTGTTGGTAGAGACCTCCCCCCCCCCCCCCCCCCTTATATATGAAGCACATATAGATCGACATTTATCATTGTCTTTAGACAGTTTTTTTGTGTCTAAAAAAGGCGCAAAAAAGGCACAAGCAGGGTTTATTTGCGCCTTTTTTTGCGCCTTTTGGTTGACACATTTCTGCTGATTTTGAGTTGCAATCCACTGATTTTGGCAATACATGTGATATGTGATATGGGTTTTATCAACTGCACCTCTTTGTGAAAAGGCGCAAAAAAGGCGCAAAGCCACTGAAAAGTCTCTAAAACTACACCAGCCCAGACTTACCGTATTTTTCGCCCTATAGGACGCACCGGCATATAAGATGCACCCAATTTTAAAGGTGCAAAATCTAGAAAAAAAAGATTCTGCACCCAACAGTGATCTTCAACCTGCGGACCTCCAGATGTTGCAAAACTACAACTCCCAGCATCGGCTGTCCGGGCATGCTGGGAGTTGTAGTTTTGCAACACCTGAAGGTCCGCAGGTTGAAGACCACTGGTATAGGAGGTAGTACTCACCTGTCCCTGCCACTCCGGACCCGTCACCGCTCGTCACCGCTGCGCTGGATGTCGCTCCATCGATGTCGCTGCGTCCCCGTGGTGTCCCCGACGCTCCGGACGTCTTCTTCCCCGGGATCCACGCTCTCCGTCGCCGTCATCACGTTGCTACGCACGCTGCTCCTATTGGATGATGGGACGGCGTGCGCAACGACGTGATGACGTCGAAGAAGAGCGCCGGCCATGCAGGGGATCCAGGCCCGGAGCAGACACCGAGGAGGCAGGTAAGTTCCCTCCCAGTGTCCTGTAAGTTGTTCGGGACACCGCGATTTCACCGCGGCGGTCCCGAACAGCCCAACAGAGCAGCCGGGTTAGTGTCACTTTGGCTTCAGACGCGGCGGTCAGCTTTGATTGCCGCATCTGAAGGGTTAATACAGGGCATCACCGCGATCGGTGATGTCCTGTATTAGCCGCGGGTCCCGGCCGTTGATGGCCGCAGGGACCGACCCGATAGGTGTGTGTATTCGCCATATAAGATGCACCAACTCCCCCCCCCCCCCCCCCCGCCATAGTTTTGGGGAAGAAAAAGTGCGTCTTATACGCCGAAAAATACGGTAGCTTTTTGGTGTATGTGAAGAGAGAAATGTCAGAAAATTTGACCTGCACCAAATGTATCAAATGTTCTGCGACCATTTAATAAATTGGGTGCTCCTACACATTACCAGCACTCAAAAAAGTGTAGAAAATGCTTCACTTACATCTACAATGATAAATGCTTCACTTACACCTACAATGATAAATGCTTCACTTACACCTACAATGATAAATGCTTCACTTACACCTACAATGATAAATGCCAGTTTTGAGTCTGGCAGTGTGGTACAGTTTTTTTTTAGCACAGATCCATTCTCTGTCTTGGCTAAATTAGAGACAGCATAGGGGGTTATCTTAGCTATAGAATTAACCATTTCCTTTATATACTGGGACACACAAGACGAAGCGGGGAGTTCCTTGTCACTTGAACTTTTCACAGAATGTCACAGTTTACACAGCAGAAGCTCCACATATAGGACCACATAACAGGGACTGAAAGCAGGTCATCTATAAAGTTTTGAAATTAAAGTATATTAGTAAGTTACATTAATTTACATTTCAAAAACCTTGGAATACCTTTTCCTGTCATCACACAACCCCTTTCATCTCAAGCAGCTCTGCACCTGGGGAGAGGATATCATAAGATCTGCACTAGTTCATAGAGAAGTTTTTTGTATAGAGATTCATTTTAAATGAAAATCAGGCTTCATCTCCTGACATGTCATTGACAGTGAGGGGGCTGTGGCATTCTCCAGAAAGGTTTTCAGAACCTTTCTCGCTCCGCTTTTGCTGGTGCAGTCACAGGAAGGCGGCTGCCACCCTTCCATCAATATGACTTGTCAGATTTTTAGCTGGATTTCCCTTTTAGGCATCAATCCTTAAGCAGATAATTAAAGATGTGTACAGTGCCAGAACAGAACAAGCCTCATACATCACTCATGACAATGTGGAAGACATTCATTCAATGTTCCGCTCACTCAGGGACAAAGTGTAACAGCTTTGTACAATTTATATTGTCCTTCCCAGGTAGTATTACAGTCAGAAAAGTAATTGTTTATAAGGACTAAAAATACTGAGAGTAACAAAAACTGTGTAGAAATATAACAAACAGGAGCAAAATATCTGATGATTACAGACAGTACCAGCCTAAGGGGTGTGCAACCTGTTCAAATATGTCATTGGGTCCCGATACAAAGAGTAACAGAGTATATAGCTGTTATTTGGCCACTCTATGTTTGCACTGTTTGAGTACTTTATTATGGTATATATGTATTCTAAGGTAATTCTGTAATACTGAACCTAAGATTGTGTGGTATATTGTTTCTACCGTGTATTCAATTACTGTATAGCATTGTTATTTAGACATTAGTATGAAAACTTTAATTGGCAAGTGTACAGTATGGCACTTGGGCACCATACTTTATATCATGTATATGTAAGGCGTTGTTTGTTTGGGTAAGGGCCCATTCACACTGAGAATTTCCACACTGACAAATTAGTGCAGCGGGTGTCGCTGGCACTAGGAACACGCAGACCTCCTCTGTCACTAATGACTGCAATAGAAAATTATCAGCACAATTTCTGCAGCGAAAATTCCGCTGCAGAATCCCACTAACAGCAATGGGAGGCTGCTGCAAAGTGGTATTCACCCAGAATTTCCGAGTGAAAACTCTGGGCAGCAGTTCTCAGGGTGAACATGCCAGGCTTTGTTCACATCTGCCGGTGCCAGAGCCTCCAGCGTAGATTCTGTCAAAGATGATAGAAAAAAAATTGTGTTGAATGTTGCGCTATTTGTTTCTAGTAAATGAGAGACAATATGATGGAAACTGAAAGTGGCTAACCGTGATTAAACAAAATCTCCCAAAAAACTGGTATACATGATTTGTACCACATTATTGATCTGTTGGAGAAACTTTTGCACCTTGTCTGATAAGGTTACAAGGTTTAGCGGAAAGCAGGGGTGGTTTTATCGAATAAGGGACATGGCTTAAATGTGATAGTATGTGCCAAAAACAGTAACATAGTTCATAGCAACATAGTTGAAAAAAAACAGGTTGAAAAAAGACCAGAGTTCATCAAGTTCAACCTATAACCCTAATGAGTCCCTACTGAGTTGATCCAGAGGAAGGCAAAAAAAAACTCATACTAGAGGCAAAAATTCCTTCCCGACTCCAAATATGATAGTCAGAATAAATCCCTGGATTTATCTAGTATAAATCCCTATAAATCTAGTATACATAACCAGCGATGTTATTATTATCCAAAAATGCATCCAGACCACTTTTGAACTCTTTTACAGAGTTCATCATGACATAGATCATGAAATAGATCACGGGAGAGATAAATTTATACATAGTTATTAGGTCTCCCCTAAGCCTTCTTTTTTCTAAACTAAGTAACCCTAATTCTGATAATCTTTCTGGGTACTGTAGTCCTCCTATTCCCCGTAATAATCTTTCTGGGTACTGTAATCCTCCTATTCCCCGTAATAATCTTTCTGGGTACTGTAATCCTCCATTCTTATAAATCTGACACATTTTTTTTTCCAAATTTACACACTCTAACAACTAGACATTGCCAGAACTGGCACTCTTGTGTACCCCAATACTTCTGTTGAGTCCCCCTAAATGGCGCTGCCCCTGCACGCCATGTTTCAAACACACAGCAGCCAATGAATGGCCTCAGTGTGTGTTTGGAACACCAACAGCAAAGCAGGAAGAGCGCCATTAGGGGTAGTAAACAGCAGCACTGCAGTAGACCAGAGTGCTGGACCTGGACTCATCAAGGTTAATATATAGTGTATTTGGTTCATTTATAGTTCTTGACTGTATCTGTTTTTATATGTGATGTTCTTAAAATTTGATCAATTCTCCTTTGTATTATTTTCCATTCATCAGATATATAATTCACTATTAATATCAGTATACGGCTATAGCTGTGTATAGGTGAGCCTACACAGGAAACTGTCTCTTGTCTAATCATACCTATTCCCTCTACAGATATTGCAGTTGGCGCATTTCTTTCTGACTCTGCTGTTTTACTAAGGTGAGACTAAATTACTGTATTTATCTGAGTTATCTTGCCAGGGATATGGCTGCAATCTCAGGTCCATTTTACAGCATTTCTTTCCAGAAACTGCCTCTGCACAGGTTGTATTTATCATTGTTGGTCAGCTGCATGCACTTAAGTTAGAAAGAAAAAGCTGTACGCATACGCCACAATCCCTGCTACTACCATTCCAACGGTGCCTGGTCCTTGTGGCTCATCACTTCCCAGAATTGTCTTGATACAAGGAAGTGGCTGCTCAGCCAATCACTTGCTGCAGTGGTGATCTCCCTCAACCATTGATTGGCTGAACAAGCACTTAGGCTGCATTCACATCACGATATCTCCATCCGACCTGAGTACACGATTTTTATAACTTAAAATCATACATAAAGTCGGATCCATTGACCTCCATTAAAAAACCGGATCCATTACACACATCCGATTTGATCCGCATCCGATTTCACACAATTTTTGTTCGGGTCTGAAATCGAGGTTGACCACGATGTGAATGCAGCCTTACTTGTGTCAATACAGATTCCTTTAGCTGAGCCTGATCACTGTTCAAAGATAAAAATATATCACTGGACAATCCCTTTAATTCCTGAATCCCATGGTTTTACAGAATTGATTACCATATTATAATGATTCCCTATAGCAATGTATGTATGTAGCAAATGTTAATTTAAAAAAATAAATAAAATTAAACTGGAAAAGAAATTCTGTAAACCGGCACTGATATACTTATGGAAAGTATCCGTATAATTGTGGGAAAATGATATGTTAGTATTTCTACTGGAGATTATATATCGGAGACCGGAATGTCAGGAGGTGCTCATGCCGAAACAAAAGTATCTAAATATCAACTGCAACAAGAAAGAGGGTTGCGGAGCACTCACGTGATGACTGTATCCCAGGCTGGTAGGTAGACCTCAAAGGATTTAATCCATTAGCGGGGAGGCGGTGGATGGTTCGGGGGGCACCTCAGCCTGAGGTTCCCCCCGGACCATCCACCCACCGCCTCCCCGCTAATGGAAGAAATCCTTTGAGGTCTACCTACCAGCCTGGGATACAGTCATCACATGAGTGCTCCGCAACCCTCTTTCTTGTTGCAAAATAAATAAAAAAACACTTAAAAATCAAACTAATATGATCACAAATGAATTGTTCTTTTTTTCATTACCTTCAGAACAAGACCAGTTATAACTGTTGAGGCCTCCTTAAATCTGCCAAATTCTGTAAATCGGACAAGATTTGAATGCGTGGAAAATGGGCATCCGGCAGTGTGTATGAATGTCAAAATCTGCTTCAAGTATCAAGGAAAGGGTGTGCCAGGACATATTGGTAAGATACCATCTCACTGGGCAGATATCTTAATACAGATTATGTTCTTACTGACTGTTTATTCAGAGCAATGTCAGAGGTGGGTTGCCTTAGGATTGCTTGATAACCAGTCAGATGTCTTCTTTACTTTGTCATCAAACTGGTTGCTGTAAGCACTTATTTTACCAAATGCCATCCAAACCATACTGTTTACCACACAACCAATATAGGCCACTCCTCCAAAACAACATTGAAAATGTATCAATTGTTAAGCCTTGTTGTATTAAAATCAGTGCCATCGGTCTGCCCTCTCCCATAATAAGTATCAGCACTGTAGTCCTCAATAACCTTTTTGGCAGACTGCCCTCAAGACACTGTTGAATAGCTGTTATGGTATAAAGGCAAACCTGGACCTTTCATGATGCTGATGGTGGCTGCCAATAAGAAAGTGTCTTATTTCTCAGCCAAGTGTCAAGTAGGCAGAACCATGCTCCCCTAGTGGTGACTGTAAGCAGCCTTTGTGGTAAACTTTCATGCTCTGCCAGGAATACAATAGATCTCCCCTATTTCAGGAGGCAATATGAACAGTAGGCGAGTATGCATCAATATTTGCTCAAAGAACATTTGCAATCCTTCCTTTTAGCTAGGCCAAAGTAACGCTACGGAAAATCTCAGTGCAGACATTGCCCCTGAATCCTCCGTCTCATGGACCGCAATGCATTCTGTGTATTGTCCACAGAAAGTATGGACATATCTATTCTTTCTGCGGACAGCGGAATTTGAATTTCCGCGCCAGATATTTCCGGTGTGAAAATTCTGCAATGTGAATTCAATCGGACTCTGCTGCTGCAAAAATTCTGCTGTGTGAACATAGCCGAAGGGTGCATTCACACCTCATTTTTATGTTACGGGTGCTGGTTCCGGCTGGGGGAGGGGCAAACCGGGATGCTCCCGTACCCCAGCTGGACCAGTGCTGAAATCCATTTACCTTAATGAGCTGACCGAAGTCAAACGGTGACTCCAGTCGGCTCATTTTTGACCAGTATGCGGTTTCCTGACCGGACCTAAAACCGTAGTATACTACAGTTTTAGGTCCGGTCACAAAACAGGATACGGGTCAAAAATGAGCTGACCGGAGTCATCGTTTGACTCCGGTCAGCTCATTAACGTAAATGGATTTCAACGCTGGTGCAGCGCAGGTACGGGAGCGCCCGGTTTGCCCCTCCCCCAGCCAGATCCGGCACCTGTAATGTAAAAGCGAGGTGTGAATGCAGCCTAAGACTGGTTACTCTTGGTCTATGGATTTTCAGAAAAAAAGCACCAACAATGGCTGAAAAATATGAAGGAATATAAAACACTCTACCTAGAATGATTTTTTTCTTGTGCAATTTTTCCTTACTGGGGTTGTTTTTTGGGGTTGGTGCAGTTTTTCAACAAATTGCCTAGGTGGGGTATTTTTTGTTATTTAATTTGCAGCATTTTGTCCCATTTTTACATATTTTTCATGACAAATTCCTGAATTATTTGGAAGAATTAAGGGGGAGATCTATCAAAACCTTTCCAGAGGAAAATTTGCGGAGATGCCCATAGCAACCAATCAGATTGCTTCTTTCCTTTTTAACAAGGCCTCTGCAAAATGAAAGAATCAATCTGATTGGTTGCTATGGGCAACTCAGCAACTTTTCCTCTGGACAGGTTTTGATAATTCTCCCCCTAAGGGACTTATATATATCGGGCAAATGTTAACAGAACAAAATATGACCCCAAAAACACATACTAAAGCACACTATTTTAAAAACAAATCTGCAAAAACTGCATAAGAAATCACATAAAATACAATAAAATGCTTCAAATTTTTAGGTGTTTTTTCAAGCCCCCCCCCCCCCCCCCCCCCAAAAAAAAAATTAAAAATAGAAAAAAACACAACACAACAAACATGTATGTATATTGTACAGAAGGCTAATATGGTCACTTTTTTAAAGTGAACTTGACAAGAATGAAGGGCAAGCACCGCATTGGGCTGCCCTATAAAGATGTGTTACTATTACTATTGCTGACATTATATCAGAAATTCTTAAAAATTTCTAATAAGTAGCTGTCTCTTTGGCTTTCAGTCGTGCACTATAATATCAGCTCTGATGTTAAAAGAAAAAAGGGCACTCCAGCCAGATTCTACTTTTCTTCAAATGGAACATCAGAGGTTTATTCAGGGAAAATTAATCTTCCGCACACCTTTGAAAACTGCAAAACACACCAAGCATTCATGAGGGTGAGTCGGCAAGCAAATATAAACCACGGTACAATTTGGTTTTGCAATATCCTCTGTAATTTTTTTTCATGTAAAGTATCCCCTTCTCCATAATCAGTTTTTAATTGTATATTCAGTTTTTAACGGAATATATAAAAATGTTCAAACGTGTCTCCTTTCCAAGTTACTGCTGCTTTTTTCTGCCTCTTGTTTACCACTTGTTGTCTAGGCTACAGACCACCTCTCCTTACTCTAAAAGCAGTGGACAGGCTTCTGCTGATGTCCCACATTCTCTAAGCACATTCTCTGCCGGAAACCATATTATTATGTAAACGTGTTCAATGACAAACTCTTTTGCTTGTGTGCAAACTGTACTGTGTCAGTGAGTCATGCAAAGTGCTAGTAGCTTGTACACAACCAGTGTGTCAGAAGTGTCAATCACAAAGCATACTGGCATCACCACTGAGACCAGTGAGAATATGGGAATATGCATCGTTTTTAAAAGGTCATATTATACATTATCATTTGTATTATTATTTATATTATTTAGGGTTTTTCTTTTTTACTTTAGTCATTTATGGTTTATTCACAGGATAACTTGGTTCTCCAGAATCATTCTTTATTCTTTATTCTGCTAAGTGTTTCTCAGTGTTGCCTGATCACTGTCCACTATGCGGTGCATACATGTATGGGGCTCATTCTTTACAATGTTATTGGGGGGGGGGGCTCAAAAACAGTCAAGAGTACATAAATTGAAAAATTAATTTTTAAAATGTTAACTTTAAAGGGGTACACCGTTGGAAAACATTTTTTTTAAATCAACTGGCGCCAGAAAGTTAAACAGATTTGTCAATTACTTCAAATTGAAAATTCTCAATTCTTAATCCGTCCAATACTTGCTGTATGCTCCAGAGGAAGTTGTGTAGTTATTTTCTGCATGACCACAGTGCTCTCTGCTGACACCTATGTCCATGTCAGGAACAGTCCAGAGCTTGGGAGGTTTGCTATGGGGATTTGCTCCTTCTCTGGACAGTTCCTAACATGAACAGATGTGTCAGCAGAGAGCACTGTGGTCAGACTGGAAAGGAATTAAAAAAGAAAAGAACTTCCTCTGCAGCATACAGCAGCTGATAAGTACTGGAAGGATTAATATTTTTAAATAGAAGTCATTTACAAATCTGTTTAACTTTTTGGCACCAGTTCATTTAAAAAAAAAAATCCACCGAAGTACCCCTTTAATTATGAAAGTATATAAAGACTACACATTAGTCAAAGTCTGAAAATTCGGCACAAAATTTGCAGTCTGTACAGTGTACTGTCCAAATGTTGTTTTTATTTTTTTTATAGATAGTTTAGTACCAGGCAATCTTTTCCTGTGGGAAATTGTATGAATATAGATTATTTAATTTTAAGCTCTGTCATGTTTTCCAGTTCAATGCAATTAATAAATTATCATAAAATTATTCTTGTATTCATAGAACTGTAAATATTCATGTAATATATGTTACGTTCACCTCTTTGGGTTTGCAGTGGAAATTCAACTGCAGTAAATTAAATGTGGAGACTTTTATCTCATTTTTTTATTCCTTGGAATATATTCACATTTCATTAAATCTGATAGAAGAAAAATGAATAGCCAATTAATTTTCTTCATAAAATATGGGAAGACATTGACTGCAAATTATACTTTTTGCAGTTCTGGATGAAGTTGAGAGGGTTGGGTTGTTACAATTGTTTTAATATTATAACTTATAATGAGCCCTTGTTACAATAAGTCCTTTTGCTCTCAGTAGAGTTGTCCCTACTACAACAAACTACAGCCCTATAGTCATTACACATGCAGTAATATGTTGCCTCTTTGTACCATATTACATAGATATTTTCTATATTTTCTATTCCTAGAAACATTGATTATTATATGTATTTGGCAATCTTATCATAGACTATATATATATTTTTTTTAACTATGCCCAGTTACGATCATCATCAATGACCCGCACATGTTTAAAATCATGAAAATATTAGATGCCATTCATGATCAGTTCTTCTGAAATTTGTAACGTTTTAGCTAATGTTTATTATGTTTAGGCTTTTTTACTATGTAATATGTTTTTGCAATATTTTTAGCAATTTTTGATTTTTTTTTTGTTTACAGAAAGACGTAAGAGATATTTTGACTCCAATACATATGGAGTCTCGGTATCATCTTGGGAAACATATTGTTTATAAAAGAAATGCTGATGAATTCAAGCCCATACAACCAATTCTACAGAAGAAGGATGGGATAGAAAGTATATTAAGAAATGAGGTGAGACATTATTATTTCTGTACTTGTTATGTTTTAAGTTGTGGATGATTTAAACTGTGTTTTTTTCATATAAAAAAACAAAACACTTTTGACATGTCAGAGATATGTGAAAAGTTTCAATCAACACTGAGGCCCTCACCAATCATTAGAGCAAACAGGCTTGCGGTGATCTCTGTTTATTCAAAGAGCGGTGAATTGCCCTTTGAATCAATGGCAGTGGCTCATAATTTGCATAAGTTGCATAAATTGGCCAAGCCATTCATATTTAAACTGGTACTCCGCCCCAAGACATCTTATCCCCTATCCAAAGGATAGGGGATAAGATGTCTGATCTTGGGGGTCTCGCCACTGAGGACCCCGTGATCTTGGCTGCGGCACCCCAGACATCTGGTGTACGGAGCGGACTTCGCTCTGTGCTGGATGACTGGCAATGCGGGGCGGAGGCTTGTGATATCACGGTCACGCCCTGCTTGTAACGTCACGGCTACGCCCCCTCAATGCAAGTCTATGGGAGGGGGCGTGATGGCCCTCCCATAGATTTGCATGGAGGGGGCATGAACGTGATGTCACAAGCAGCGCATGACCATGATGTCACAAGCCTCCAGCGCTGAACCCGATGCTCTAAATGAACACCGGGTGCAGCAGCGGCGGGACCCCTGCGTTCAGACATCTTATCCCCTATCCTTTGGATAGGGGATAACATGTCTATGGGCAGAGTACCCCTTTAAGAAATTATCCAGGGAAAGAAACACAGAGCTAATTTCTTCCAAAAACAGCACCACCCCTGACTTCCAGTTGTGTGTGTATTACAATTTGGCTCCATTTACCTCAATGGAACTGAGCTGTTTTACCAGACACAATCTGAGGACTGAGTTGGTGCTGTTTTTGAAGAAATAAGCTCTGTGTTCCTATCCCTGGATAACACCTTTAAGCAAGGACGGAGAGGGAGGAAAAAGGAGAGGTGAGGCATGCCAGCCTGCTGCACTGATGTGGTTTGATTAATACGTGACGTATTTTGCTGCATTTTTTATTTGATTTTTTTGCTGCTGAATTTGCTACCCATTGACTTTAATGGGTTGGAAAATACACAACAGCAAATAGGAAGCAAAATGCCTAATTGCATTACCCTACCTTTAAGGGTAGGGTCACACATATATATTTTGCTTCATATGTTGCTGCATATTTGCTGCTGCATATTTTCTAACCTATTGAAGTCAATGGGTAGCAAATTCAGCTGCAAAAAAAAATGCAGCAAAATACGTCATGTACAGAAAATACGCAGCAAAATAGGGCATGTGTGATCCTAATGTTACATTTTCTCTGTTTTTACAACATGAACGGCTATCGGCTATAGTAGCACAAAGGTGCTATTATTCCCTTTGTACATGCAGTTACGTTACACTGTACAAGCTCGGACAGATTCCCTCTAATGTCTAATGCAGAATGTATAAATTTACATGAAATCCTTATTTCTTTATTTAAAAATGACCTCTGTCTTCAAAATAATGTTACAGTATTACACATCTTCTTAAAGAACATTATGATAGGGTTAAAGTATAGAGGAGAAGATAGAGGATCCTCATGGGACACCAGAGAGCTGGTAGTACCTTCCGATTGCTTCTGAACTGAGGAAAACATATGGAGAGGGAGTCATAGCTTGTTCCTGGCATTTGCTTCATTGGGTGGTTAAGGGATAATATCAAGTCTTGTGCAGCTGTTGCAGGGCTCTGCATGTGGTTTCTAAATGTCATAAACGTATCCCTCCCAGCAGCCTGTGTCTACTACACACAATACACAATGTATCTGGAATGTTATTTCGTGATACTATTATGTCTGCACAAAGACAAAATGGATATTATCGTGTGACAATATAGCGTTTTGGGATAGTTTAGGAATTTACCAGAGACGTATAAAAACTTTTCTCCACCAGCCTCAAAGACAAATTCAGTTTACCCCCTAAACCAGTGGTTCTTAACCTTGCTGGAGGTACTGAACCCCACCAGTTTCATATGCGCATTCACCGAACCCCTCTTAATTGGAAAAATAAAATATGATTTTTTTCAAATTCAAAACATAGGAGGTATATATTTAAGTATATATTTATACATAGGTGCACAAAATTAACAAAACCATTAAGAACAAAGAAAAACATAATGAATATTTACTGCAAAACAGTGTGACTTCTGCTGTTGTCTTTCAGAGACCAGTTCAGAAATGTGCGGCTTTACCTTGGCAAGTGCCACTCTCATGTTATTTTCGCAACAATGGCATTGTTCCCCCCACATTAGGTGCAGCAGTGTTCCCCCCACATTAGGTGCAGCAGTGTTCCCCCCACATTAGGTGCAGCAGTGTTCCCCCACATTAGGCAGGCAGTGTTCCCCCACATAAGGCTGGCAGTTTTCCCCCACATAAGGCAGGCAGGGTTACCCCCACATTAGGCAGACAGAGTTCCCCCACATTAGGCAGGCAGTGTTCCCCTACATTAGGCAGGCAGTGTTCCCCTAAATTAGACAGGCAGTGTTCCCCCACATTAGGCAGGCAGTGTTCCCCTACATTAGGCAGGCAGTGTTCCCCCCCATTAGGCAGGCAGTGTTCCCCCCACATTTGGCAGGCAGTGTTCCCCCACATTAGGCAGGCAGTGTTCCCCCACATTAGGCAAGCAGTGTTCCCCCACATTAGGCAAGCAGTGTTCCCCCACATTAGGCAGGCAGTGTTCCCCCACATTAGGCAGGCAGTGTTCCCCCACATTAGGCAGGCAGTGTTCCCCCCCATTAGGCAGGCAGTGTTCCCCCACATTAGGCAGGCAGTGTTCCCCCACATTAGGCAGGCAGTGTTCCCCCACATTATGTAGGCCAGTGGTCTTCAACCTGCGGACCTCCAGATGTTGCAAAACTACAACTCCCAGCATGCCCGGACAGCCAACGGCTGTTCGGGCATGCTGGGAGTTGTAGTTTTGCAACATCTGGTGGTCCACAGATTGAAGACCACAGATGTAGGCAGTGTTCCCCCCAAAGACATACAGCCTCCAGCCATATACAGTGTATGACTGGAGGCTGTATGCCTGTGTACTTCCTACTTCATTGCTCCGACCACCGCTCCGGCTATAGCAGTAGGTCTCGTGACCGGTGGTCGGAGCGCCGAAGATGACGTGCCGCTGGTCACTTACCAAGCTGGCCAGCGCGCGTCTTCCTCCTTCTCTATCTTCCGGTCCTCGGCGCCTTCGTTTCCATGGGCGCACGCACGAAACGTCAGTGACGTCCCGGCGTGAGCTATGTCCTGGCGGCCCTGCGCTTTTCAACTTAACGCGGGGCCGCAGGGAGTTTATTGTGATGGGGGGAATTGCCCCGTCACTACAGGACAGGCAAACACCGGCTCTGCTCGGGGCTCCAAGCAATTGCTTGGTTTGCCTGTCCTGTTGCGACCTCCCCCGCTGAACCCCCGGGACTGATTCATCGAACCCCTGGGGTTCGATCGAACCCAGGTTAAGAACCACTGCCCTAAACACTGTGTATAATGTATTTACTGATTGATATAGGCTACGTTCACATCCGATAAGTAGCCTACATTTGGGGGATACATCGGTGTATCCACAGTTCATTCATTTCAGTGAACCGAACATAGTTTAGTTTAGTTTTTTTGTAGGATCTAAAAGAACCCACCTGCATTTTTGAGTACTTAATAGGCTACCGTATATACTCGAGTATAAGCCGAGTTTTTAAGCATGATTTTTCGTGCTGAAAACGCCCCCCTCGGCTTATACTCGAGTGAACTCTCCGCTTGTCAATCCCTTCTCAGTGGTCTTCAACCTGCAGACCTCCAGATGTTGGAAAACTACAACTCCCAGCATGCCCGGACAACCTTCGGCTGTCCGGGCATGCTGGGAGCTGTAGTTTTGAAACATCTGGAGGTCCGCAGGTTGAATACCACTGCTGCCTTCATCATCATCCAGACCCCCCTTTAGTTTTCTACTCACCTTCCCTTCGGTGGGAAGGAAGGGTGAGCTGGTCCGGGCCATCTATGCTGCAGGGACCGTCCGGTGGGGAGGGTTAGTCGTTCCGGGCTGTCCATCTTCACCAGGAGGCCCTCTTCTGCACTCCGGGCCGTCCCCGGACTAGTGACGTTGCCTTGATGACGACGCACAGGGACGTTAATGCGCAGCAGACATCCCTGCGCATGAATGTCCCTGTGCGTCGAAATCAAGGCAACGTCACTAGTCCGGGGCCGGCCCGGAGCGGAGAAGAGGGCCTCCCGGTGATAATGTACAGCCCGGAACGACTAACCCTCCCCACCGGACGGTCCCTGCAGCATAGATGGCCCGGACCAGCTCACCCTTTCTTCCCACTGAGGGGAGTTGAGTAGAAAACTAAAGGGGGGTCTGGATGATGACGAAGGTCACAGAGGTCTTCAACCTGCGGACCTCCAGATGTTGCAAAACTACAACTCCCAGCATGCCTGGACAGCCATCGGCTGTTGAATAGGACAAGGAGATAATTCTGCTGCTACTTGTTGAAATCCTACATGGGTTACCCTTCTATCTAAATTTTCAAATAATCCTGAAGTCTTGCAGCTTTAACTCTTACCACTAATCCTAATAAATAATGTCAAGAAAACTTTTCAACAGTCTCCTCTTTGTCATCCCAGGCAGGAATGCAATAAAAGTTAACACAAAGAAGATGGAGTTAATACATTTACAATAGGCAATGGTCACAGCTCTCTTCCTGTTCCTCCCTGCACAATGACCTCTGCACAGGCCACAGAGCATGCCTAGAAAACTTGTACAAAGAAGTGAAATAATACAATTTTACATGTTCTTTATAATATGGAAGTTCATAATGTGTAAAACAAGCACATCATTGCCACTAGAAAACCACAATATTTGTCAAAATATGTCAAGTAATGTGTAAGAGGTTTTTTATGAAGTGGCGCACTTCATGGATGGCAGATGGCACTTTTACTGTTGCTTAATTAATAACATTTGACTTGCATGAAAAACACCATGTATCCTTCCACTCGCTTTCTATACAAGAGATGATATAGAGCACTCCTAAATATAACAGCTCCAAACGAAATTTAATTTACTGATTTTTTTTAAATTCATGATTATTTATTTATTATTTATTTATTTGTTTAGCAAGATGTATTCTATGTATAATATAGAAGTAGTGTTACATACATTCTGATTTACAAACACCTGTCTTTACTTATGAGTTGCTGGTATCGAGCGTCCTGTAAGCAGATGGCTCAATATCAATGGTGACAGATTCAATTTAGATCTCCCAAGAAACTGTGACTTGCCAATCCATATGTAATTGTTGAGTTCTGGGTGGGCGTTTTAATGGCCTCTATTTTTCATATTACAAATTCTACATCTATAAATTATTTAGTCATAGGTTGGGGTGTTTGATATACAACTGACATCCTTCTTCTTCTTCTATTGATGAGAAGACAAAAAAAGATTGAGGACAAAAAAAAAAAAAAAACTTCAATGTTTTATTGATTCATTTTATAAAGCCAGTATGTCTTCGACGCATTTCTGATGCATGCAAGTGCCCTTAGTCATGGTGCTTGCATGCGGTTGAAACAGTCAATGACATACTGGCTTTATAAAATGGATCAATAAATGATTGAAGATTTTATTTTGCCCTGGAGCTGGATTCTCTTTTTCCATCAATAGAAGTAGGTCGCCTGCGGAAGAACCAAAGTCCAAAATCAACTAGGATAATCCACTCCGGGTTTCAAGCAAGTGTGAGTTTTATTTACACTTGATGTGAAAGATGTGTAGAATCAAAAACAGTTGCCAAATTTTCCTAGAAAGATGTTCATATTCCACATATGTGATGTACAACACCATCTGCCATAAGTCACAAGAACACATGCATATATCACAGTGTGTTTTATAATGCCTGAGCTGATTTTCTCTCCCAGTCTGACCCTGATCTTAGTAAATAATATGATGAGTCAACAGTCTGGAACCACCTACATTCTATTAAGAAGCTTAATGTAATATTGATCTTCTTATCGATGTTATGTATTAGACCAATCATTTTTAAATTAAAGGGGTATTCCGTGCAAAATGTTAGGATAGGGGATAAGATGTCTGATCGCGGGAGCCCGCCAATGGAACCCCTGCAATCTCCCTGCAGCACCCGCATTCTATGTGGGAGCTGAATCTCCAGTTTCGGAAACCTCTGGGTTTCCGGGACTGGGGACATGATGTCACACCTCCTCCATTCATGTCTATGGGAGGGGGCATCACGCCCCCTCCCATAGACATGAATGGAGGGGGCTTGGCGTGACGTTACGTCCCCAGTCCCGGAAACCTGGAGGTTTCTGAAACTGGAGATGCAGCTCCCATATAGAATGTGGGGGCTGCAGGGATATCGCGGGGGTCTCAGTAGCGGGCCTGCCGCGATCAGACATCTTATCCCCTATCCTTTGGATAGGGGATAAAATGTTTTCCCCAGAATACCCCTTTAACAGAATTACATAGATACACTTGTAAGTGACCTAACAGTGTTATACAGGGGTTTAAGGGGGTCTTAGACAGTGTTATAAATACATGTTTTGACTATTAGAGAAGTACAGGTGTGAACAGAACTAGTTCAGTCAGTACCAAGCTTGTCGATAGCCTGCAGGTTAAAAAACAAGCAAAGATGCTACAGGAGCCTGCTGGGTAGGAAGAGTAGAGTGACTTACTGCAAACATCAGCTTATATGGCAATTGCTCTGTCTAAGATAATTCATCTGGTTATATCCTACTGTTTCCCAGTGATACAATTTATTATTACATGCAAAAAATATTAGCACCAGTATAAAAGTAGCCATACCCTTTAAATGGATCTTCAAAAGCTGTTCTTAATTTTTTTTTAAATGACATTTCCCTGTAAGCTTTGTGCTTTGGAGAGACAGCGCTAAAAATTCCCCACCACAGACAGGTAGGTCTGTTTATGGGGTCATTGATGCCATTAAAATTATATTTTAACTCTTCCCTTTTCAAGAACTCACACCATATAGGAAACTCTGTGATAAGCTGCTGCCAGACAATTTAGGGGGTGGCTTATCACTCAAAAAAGGAAAAATAAGATCGGAATCCAACCCAACATGTCCGTCAGAGGCAGAGTTAGATGGCCTCCCCATACATGTTAGACAGACGGCCAGTCGCGCCGAAGTCAGCAGGTTTAGCTGACTTTTGACTAAATTGTATGGAGACAATGACATTGCTCTTCTACAACTAGTTAAAGCACAGAACTTGGCTTCCAGGAAGCGAAGAGTAGCATTTAAAGAAACCATCTCTGTTTGCACAAAGATGGTGTTGCAATGAGAGTCCATGTTGTTGTAGTGCCTATGGGGAGGGAGTCTCGTCTATGGCCATCCCTCTCTTCAGTTATGTGGGCCTCCTTTCTTTTCTGTTTAAGAAATAATTTTCATATATTTTAGTGACAAGAAAGCAATATAGTGGCTGCCTGTGAATCAAGCCATAGACATTACACTGTTACTCTACCAGTAGATCAAATCATATATATAGAATAAGTCAGAGAGGTAAGATGTTTTTTCTAGCCTTAGTCTTGTTTTTTTTTTATCTTTAAGTAAGTGATGTTTCTCAATATCTGACAGATGCCTACACCGTTATCTCCTTAGAGGGAATATTATTTTTCTTGCCTACTCATTTGGAGCATTATCCTGTCTACAATACATTTCCTGGTACACGGTATTCTGGCCACCAAAAGAAGAGTGTGGCCTAATGCTTATTTTACATTGCTTAATAATTTTGTACAAAACAAAAACAAAAAGAAAAATAGCCAGCACAACTACCTAATACACGGGTGCACGCTGCTGTGGCAAATACAGAGTATTCAAAAAAAATGGTTGCAGCAGCTCTCTTGGTCAAAAATTGGAGGCCCTTAGCGCACTTTTTGATCAAAACGTGTCCCCCATCCACAACTTGGAGGTGGCCCCATTTCGGATGGGACCCTAACACACATTCTGGGCCTAACACTCATAACACTCACCTCTGCTGGGCATATAGCCTCTGACTGGGTGACATGCTGGATCCATTATCAATTTAAAACACCACCTGGGAGAAAGGGGGAGGGGTGCACAGTTACAGAAGGTGCCATTCCCTCTAAGTTGCACAAAACAAAAACAAAAATAAAGAAAAAAAATAAAGAAAAAAATAAAGAAAACAAATGGGGGGGGGCACGTTTTGATCAAAAAGTGTGCTAAGGCCTTCCATTTTTTGACCAAGAGTGCTGCTACAAACTTCTTTTTTTTGTATACTTAATAATTCTGTACTCTTTATATCTTTTGTCAGGTTTCATTTGCAAGATACTGTGCCTTGGCAAACTGCTCTGCTGATTTACAGATCTCAGGAAAAGTTTCCTTTCCAGGGTGAGTTGATCCATTATTCTCATTTTAACTGTAATGTATGGTCTGTTCTGTATAATACATAGTCCAATTTAACTTTTTTTGTTTTAAAAATAGTTACCAGGTTGTGTTCAAGGTTATGTGCCTCCTCATGCATTAAAACAATAAAACACTGCATACTTACCTCCCTCGCTCCCCTGTTATTGCAACTGTCAGATCTTCCGCTTCATCATGCACTCCTGTTCTGCCAGCTTCTAGGAACGTCCCACTTCCTCACTGAGCTCTGTGCTTGGCTGAGCATGGAGCAGGATATCATCAGAAAGTAGAAGGGGGGTTAGTATACATAGTTTTACTGTTTTAATGCAGATGGATGCGCATACCTTTGTCATTTCCAGGAAAAGACCTTTTATTATGTGTACAAATATATGATTGGCTTTTAATGTTTCTGGCAATAGCTGAAGGAAGGGGACTGTGTTTGCCAATTTCAATGGTCATGGCAGAGGATTACACGCACTTTCAGCTGGGTAGCAACCCATCCCTAAATTTACAGACAGTCTGCTAAAATGGTAGAGAAGATTTATGTCTTAGGGTAGGTTCCATTTCATTGGGGGAGATTTATCAAAGGATTTAGACTGGTTTTTCCTGTCTAAATTTGTCGCAGAGAAAGTCGCAGTCTAAATATGTGCGACTTTTCTGCGACTTTTGCTGTAGAGGATTCTTAGAACATGATGCATTCTAGTCTTTTTTAGATGGAAACGCATTGGAAAATGCATTGGTGCTGAATTTATCAAGTGCGACTTTTGTGCGACAAGTCACATCGGCTGAAAGTACGCCGAAATGTCAGACCATGTTGGAGCAGGTCTAAATGCAGTTTAAGCTGTAGACCCTGAAGTCTGAGCACAGAATTTATCAAGGGCTGTGAGACCTTTGATAAATTAGGAGCACAATAGACAGGAGACTACCACATACACTGGTCTATAAGCATACCCAGAATAGACTAGATTAGGAAATGTCCCCCAATGTTTCTATTGCAGTACATTTAATTTTGATGTATACAAAAATGTATTTCATACTGCAAAAAAAGAAAAACACATACATTGCATTCCATTTTTTTATAATGTAATGGGAAACAGATATTGCTCTACAGCAGCATTCATTTTTAGCATCCGTTAATGTGTGTATTTTTTTTATTTTCAAATGTTTAAAACTATATGACAAGCAAACAAAAACCCAATGTGAAACCCCCTTTAGGGTAAACTTATGCTATGTTTACAGCTCAGAATTTCCATGCGGAATTCTGCATGGAAATTCTGTTGCAGCAGAGTATCGTTGAATTCAACGGGATTCTGCTGCGCTGTGCACACTGCACGGAAATTCCGAATTCCATGTCTGCAGAAAGAATGAACCTGTTTATTTTTTCTGCAGACCCTGTAAGGAAAGCATAGCCATCTATGAGACTGCGCATTCCTGTGCAGTTGCAGTCTGCAGAATGTGCGCACAGAGTATTCTGTGTGGACATTTCATAGTTTGAACATAGCCTTACACGTACAGGCCCATATTTATCAATCAGCCTGAAACCCTAATTGTCTGGTTATTTCCAAAACAATCAATCACAGCTCAGCTTTCACTTTAGAAGAGCTCGTTAAGATATAAAAGTTGAGCTGTGATTGGTTACTATAGGAAAAAACAGACAATTAGGATTTGCTACAGATTTGGGCTGTGTTTACTCATTTAGTCCCATTGATTTACGCCGCATCAAATCCACAGCAAACATGGTACGTGTCAACGTTCCTTTATAGGGAGATTTTCTTTGTTGCCCACAGTAACCAATCACAACTCAGCTTAAATTTTATATAATGCTCTGGTAAAATGAAATCTGAGCTGTGATTGGTTGCTATGGGCAACAAAGAGAATCTATAACAAAGAGAAGCTATAGGACAGCTTAATGAATGTTTCTGCCATCTGTAGTATATCTTTTTTTGTATAGTTTATACTGCACATACTTAATGTGTGATACGTACAATGCATATGGGACATATGGCGCAAAACTCTGTAGGAGGTGATAGGGAGATGTCACTCAGCCAATCCCAGCCAAGGCCCACCCAAATTGTATTCTGTCAAGTCTGCCGTGTTGGCAGAAGTCATCCTTACTACAGGTTGAGGAGTGAAGCTCCCATCCTCAGTGCCTCATATGGCGGTCTGATATCTCTGCTGCTGTTAACACTGAGAGGCAGAGATAAAGCAGAGCAGAACAGCCAGGACACAGGGATGGAGGGAGGGGGAGGCTGCAGACGTCTGTTCACAGCCAAGTAACCCACAGGATACCAGGGCAGAGGGCAGCTCCTACAGTCCCAGATGCCAAACTGATTTCCTTTTTTTTCTGGACAACGTATCCAAAAATCATAGACAGCCAACATGTTTTATGGACAAATAGGAAAACGACAATGAATCATGAAGATTATAAGTAATATATGATTATAGGTAAAAATTTGGATATAAACACATTACAAGCAATTACTGGGAGTCCTAAAATTGTGATAATAACCTATACAAGCTCTTCTAACTCATTTTTAGAATTTTTTTAGAACTATTGAAGCTGCTGTTTTAGGTACCACTGGCCTAGTACTGGCTTCTGATATGGGAATGTACTGTCAATTGGCATTTCTGCATCGAGTTGATAACACTCATTACATTGATTCTGGAGACCCTCATAGACTACTCTACTGAGACATACTTATTTGGGGTGCTACATGAAGAGGTTTGCGCACATCATGAGCAGATATTCCTTTGCATAATGCTGTTTCTAGGTCCTAAGGCTTTAATGTTGTGCTGGTTGGAAGACAGGCCTAAACAATTGGGTCAGAATATTCCCAAAACAGCAGGTCTTGTGGGGTTATTCTGGTATAAAGGGGTTAGTATTGGGTGGTGTAGCCACAGACAGATCAAAGCGCCCATGTCCACAGTCTGCTACTGAAATCTACAATGGACAAGTGAGCATCAGAACTAGATTATGAAGAAATGGAAATTGGCAGTCTTATATATAGTGGGGATCAAAAGTTTGGGCACCCCAGGTAAACATGTATATTAATGTGCATAAAGAAGCCAAGGAAAGATGGAAAAATCTCCAAAAGGCATCAAATTACAGATTAGACATTCTTATAATATGTCAACAAAAGTTAGATTTTATTTCCATCATTTACACTTTCAAAATAACAGAAAACAAAAAAATGCCGTCTGCAAAAGTTTAGGCTCCCTGCAGAGTTAATATCTTGTACTGCCCCCTTTGGCCCCCTGCAGTGTTGTGAGTCAGAGCACAAGTCCGGGAATATGGAGACTCTACTAGCATTGAAGGTAATCTCAAGTAATCTCTGCGCAGAGCGGAGTATCAAGTCGCGGTCATTGCAGTTCAGGAGCCTGGCTAGAAGGGGACGCGGCGGTGCCCCTGGTAACAGTGGTCTGGAGGGTACACGATGTGCGCGTTCGACCGCGATTGCAGAGTAGAAGGATACCTCAGGGAACAAGTCCTTAATCCACCCCTCCACGAAAGCCCCCAGGTTCTGGCCCTCTGCACGCTCGGGTAAGCAAATCACTCTAATGTTATTTCGGTGCAGTCTATTCTCCAAATCATCATTCTTTTGCCTGGCAAGTTCAAGCTGTTCCTGCACAGTGGCGAGGGAGGCACGGAGGGGGGCAATAGTGTCCTTGATGTTGGAGATCCGCATCTCTGTTTCAGTGACCCGGTCTCTAAGGTTCTGGAGATCTTGCCTCAATAGGCCTTCATCTATCTTCACTTCCATTTTCCCAGTTAGGGAGGTTTTGCAGGCATGGATAGCCTGAAGCCTGAAGGGTATCACTCACCTCTTTCAGTCCTTCCAGCAAGGAAGCCTCCCGCACAGCAGCAGCAGATGAGGTAGAGGAATGCACCATGGGCGGCCCGGCGCCATCTTGTTTGTCTGGGCAAGTTTAATCTTGCAGCTTGTCGACTGCTGTATGGTCCTTCCCTTTGGTGGGATCGGTTTTAGGGGCCATATTTCGGAACTTAAAATGGGTTACCGTCATCAGGGACTCCAGGATTCGGCTCAGGATAAGTAAAAAGCAGGTTCTGAGCGGGAGTGCTTACAGCGTGCAGGTGCAACCTCCAAGCCACACCCTTTCATCTTGGTGTTTATTCACTTGCTGGCAGCAGTTATACAGGGTGGGCCATTTATATGGATACACCTTAATAAAATGGGAATGGTTGGTGATATTATCTTCCTGTTTGTGGCACATTAGTATATGTGAGGGTGGAAACTTTTCAAGATCGGTAGTGACCATGGTGGCCATTTTAAAGTTGGCCATTTTGAATCCAACTTTTGTTTTTTCAATAGGAAGAGGGTCATGTGACACATCAAACTTATTGGGAATTTCACAAGAAAAACTATTATGTGCTTGGTTTTAACGTAACTTTATTCTTTCATGAGTTATTTACAAGTTTCTGACCACTTATAAAATGTGTTCAATGTGCTGCCCATTGTGTTGGATTGTCAATGCAACCCTCTTCTCCCACTCTTCACACACTGATAGCAACACCGCAGGAGAAATGCTAGCACAGGCTTCCAGTATCCGTAGTTTCAGGTGCTGCAGAATGGGCAAAACAAAAATTGGAACAGGACCCTCAGTTTACGCAGAAGATTTTGTTCAGTGATGAGGCAAACTTTTATGTGAATGGTGAAGTTAACAAACAAAACCACCACTATTGGTCTGACACTAACCCACATTGGATAGATCCTTCCAAGACTGTTGGAACACAAAAAGTTATGGTATGGTGTGGTATATGGGGTACAAAGATAGTGGGGCCATTCTTCATCAATGGAAACCTCAAGGCCACTGGATATGTGAAATTGCTACATGATGATGTGTTTCCCTCTTTATGCACTGAAGCTGGCAAAAGTTGGATTCAAAATGGCCGACTTCAAAATGGCCACCATGGTCACCACCCATCTTGAAAAGTATCCCCCCCTCACATATACTAATGTGCCACAAACAGGAAGTTAATATCACCAACCATTCCCATTTTATTAACGTGTATCCATATAAATGGCCCACCCTGTAGTATTTTTTTGAGTAATGGATACATGCCAGGTTTTTGCCAATTGTTAACTTTACATTGTTATAGAGCAGTGGTCTCAAACTGTGGCCCTCCAGATGTTGCAAAACGTCAACTCCCAGCATGCCGGGAGTTGAAGTTTTGCAACATCTGGAGGACCACAGTTTGAGACCACTGTTGTAGTGTAATGAATAGACACGTGCTTTAGATTAGGCAACAAAAAGGCAAAACTGGTAGATAAAGAGCAATTACATTAGTAGCGGGTATCAGGCAGTAAAAATGTCCTAAAAGACTGACCTTTCCAAACATTGTAGAGGAGCGGGATGTTATTCTTTCGCACATTCACACTTGCCCCATATCAGCGCATTATCAGCAGAACATCAGCCAAGTAATGGTGTCCAGTCAGAAGAAGGATTAGTCTTAATTGAAAAAGAAATGTTATCCCAGGCTTATCATAAATAGTGTTCACTTCCTTTGTTTTGGCGCTGGGAGGTAATAAATCATGGAGAGCAATCGCCAAGACCAGAATGTAACCTAGGGAGATATAGTAATTCTTTACAAATGAACATTTCGAAATAAAGAATTTCTGTAAGAGCCATTAAGATGCAGTACAGCAGCATTCCCCCCCCCCCCCCCCCCCCCATAGTTTCATATCGAGCTGCGGTTATCCTTAAATCAAACCCACATATAGTGATAAGCTACAGTGACCGAAAATTCCAGTGTCCAGCATAAACTTCAGTAGTTTGGGGATATTTTTAATAATTTCTCCTGTCAGTGTATTCTGTGATTTCTCTAGTGCTACGATATCAAGTCACTTGCTGCTTAGTAGAGATCTGACTTTAGGGACCCTACTGATTTTGAGAACAAAGAAATAGACCCTTAAAGGGGTACTCCGCTGCCTGTGTGGTTTTTTGACCATGTTCCGTTGTTTCTCCTAGCTATGTGTTAGCCTGTGTTTTGTTTCATTATTGCTGAGGGTTTAGTGAGAATTCTACTCTGGACAGTTCCTGACATGGACAGAAATGGCAGCAGAGAGCACTGTGGTCAGACTGAAAAGAACTATACAACTTCCTCTGTAGCATACAGCAGCTGATAAGTAGTAGAATGATTAAGATTGTTTAATAGAAGTAATTTAGAAATCTGTTTAACTTTCTGGCACTAAATGATTTGAAATAATATAATTCCACCGGAGTACCCCTTTAATTGGGGACAAGTTGCAGTTGCAATGTTTCTAGTTGGCAATGGTTCTGAGTGTTAGGAAATATAGAAAGAACCATGGAGCATCACAAGATGCACAACATTCAGAATTCGGAGAGCTGTGCCCTTCTCCAATATAATTTGAGGGAAATTTATTACAGCACATTAAAATAAGATGGTACCATGTATGGCCCGATAGCCCAGATCCTACTGTACATGCCATTGTATGCCCCACATGGTATAGCATATCTCTATAGAGAACATTTTACTGAATATTTCCCTTGAGATATTCCCTGGAAATATGTCTTTGAGCAATGTCTCCTACACAGGTAACAGTGACTATAACTTGTGACCATTATATTGCACTGATCATGGGAACTGTCACACAATTTTCTACAGACCCCAATTGTTACTATCATGACTGTAACACTTCACCCATTACAATCCCGTATGAATGATAAAGGTCCTGATATCTCTATACACAGCCTTATTCATGCCTTGACAGTTAGATTTGACTAAAATATTAAGACGTTTGGCCAGATTAGTAGTTTTTTTAAATCGCGTTTGCAATGAAAAATAGATAATTTTCCTAGTTATTTACATCACCGTGCCAAAAATAACAAGTTAGTACGCTGGTGGGACCTGGGTATAGACACAACTGCTCATGTTTACTTCCCTAAGGGTAGAGAATAAGCTGGGGAACCCACTGTGCCAGTTACAGTAGGTTAGATAAAGACCTGGAGAGCACACATTTATTACAAATAATACCGCAAAGTCTAGGGAGGAGGATTCTAGAATAGAGACTGTACTAGATGTTTATTTGTCTTGGGAAACACAATTATTTGCAGTCTTATTATGTAGGGTCATCACTGGCATAATATACACAGAGCAAACTCAGCTGACTATCATACTATTCTTTTATTCACTATTTATATGTAGTCACCATAGAACAAATTAGCATCTTTACTTCCTGTGAACAATTCATGTTACTGAGCTTTTCGGAAAAAAGAAAGTTGCCTCCTGTTGGGGCATATGGATGTATTCAAGGCAGGTTCTTTGTTAAGGAAGCCCCTCTATAAGACAGAGGGAGGAGTCATTGCAGAGTGTTAAAGGGGCACTCACTCCGTTGCTAGACATCTTGTCCCCTATCCAAATGGGACCCCCGCAATCTCCTGCATTCTGGAGAGTGGCTGTGGTCATCAAACCCCCTCCATTCAAGTCTATGGGAGAGATAGAGATACAGCTTTCATAAATCTCTGTATCTCCCATAGAGATATATGGAGGGGCGTGACAACCTCAGTTTTGGGCTGTGGTCACCCGTAATCTGGCACGGAGCAGAGACCACTCCATGCCTGCGGATTACTGGGGTGCCATGCAGAAAGGGGTCAAGTCCAGGGAAAAGAAAGTGTGGGAACTCACCCAAGACTTGACTCAGGGGCTGATCCTGCAAGACTCCTGCTAATGCGAAGAGTGTTCATGCTGTGGAAAAAGTGCAGGAACTCCATTCCCATGTGTTCCTGCAGGAAACAGCCCTGGAAGTTGGCACCAATGTAATATGTGCTTAAGTGATAACCTAGAGTATTAGTTGGACTGTGTAAGGGTTCTTGTGCCGGATTTGGCTAGCTTATACTGTATATTATGTGTTAACTCTTTGCAATTTCACATGTATGCAATATTGTATATGTCACCTAGTGCAGTATTGTAAGTGTGTTTTTCTCCCCTGAGGAAGCCATCACAACAAATTAGCAGAAACGTGTTGGGAGCACTCTACCTTTCATAATTGTTGTTTGTTCACTATAGTGCATCGGTTACTTATGTTGTTGTATTTAAGCAACGGTCAGGATTGATTACATAGTACAGTGGTATATATTGGACCTTTCATGGCACTCTGCTCACTGATCTGACCTTTAGGCAAGTTAGGCATGTTTGACTTTGATATATGCTTTTTAGGGCTTTTTTTTACTCGCTAGTTATTATTTACTTTGGGATCACATTTTTCCGTGGTGGTTTTTGGTGAGATAGTAATAAAAATTAATTTTAGGAACTTCTTTTAATCTTTGTTTATTGATTGCCCAGGAAGTGTTATTTACCATGATGTTGGATATGCTATATAGTATCCAACTGTGATGTTTTCATGAAATCCTATAGCTCCTATTCAGACACCTTGCAAAAAATAGCATTTTCGGGCTGGTATCACATGGTTGTGTTATGTATGCACTTTGGTGTCATCTTGGTGCCATCCTTGTTGGACCCCTCAAAAAGTGTTTTCACTACAGACCTCATCTTTCATATAAGATCTACGACAAGACCTCAAACACATTCCCACTCTATGACATCAATGTCCAATAGGACTTATGGATGACGTTATACTCCATTTAATTTGTCTTGTCTCCCTTCATAATATTTACAATATCATTCTTCAATCGGAGACTTTATTGAATGTAGCTGCAGTAGAATGTTGTTGTTCTCTGTAAGCAGCCATTTGAGGTCCGTCTCCCTCAGATCAGGCCATTGTGCTTATCAGTTTTGAGAAAATTTTGGAAAAATATTTTCAGGTTTGTAAATTATTAAAATAATAATAATAATAATATTAAAATAAACAATAATAATAAGAATAAAAATTGTATGAATATAATTGTTGTTGTTATTATTATTATTACAGTATAATTATTATAATTGTTAATATTAATAATGATAAAATGTAAATTATTAGCTGCTCTTTTTAAACACCAGTTTTATAATCTTCGTCTGAACCAGTGGGTGCTAAAAGACATGCAGCTAGACTAGCAAAAAGACTAACAGCATGCAAGGTTGATGGAAACATTCCAAAAAATATCATTTCAGTGCCATTTTTCCGCATTCTGTTTTTTGCATCAATACCTGTATGTACTGTAGTGCCTTGCGAAAGTAACTTTTTCGTAACTTGTTGACAAATATTGTACGTGAGTTTAAAGGGTACCTTTCATGAAAAAAACTTTTGACATATTATAGATTAATGTATGCAGAATAACTTTCCAATAGCATGTTAATAAAAATTATGCATCTTTCTATTTAATTTTCCACTTTGAAAAAATGACCACTAGGGGTCTCCCTACAAGTCCTTTCTTATAGATTTCAGACTCATGCAGGAGTCCTAAATCTCAGACTGCAGCCGTGACACAGACAAACTCAGCACTGCTCCCTGTCAGGGAGTTTTTCTGTGTCCCGGCTGCAGTCTGAGATTTAGGACTCCAGCATGAGTCTGAAATCTATAAAAAAGGACTGGTAGGGAGACACCTAGTGGTCATTTTTTCAACGTGAAAAATTAAATAGAAATGTATAATTTTTTATAACATGCTATTGGAAAGTTATTCTGCATACATTAATCTATAATATATCAAAAGTTTTTTTAATGAAAGGTACCATTTAAAAGAATAGAAAAGATTTTCTGTATTTCTGTAGTGTTTTCCAAATAGTGCATCTCCAGCTGTTGCAAAACTACAACTCCCAGCATGCCCAGACAGCCGAAGGCTGTCTGGGCATGCTGGGAGTTGTAGTTTTGCAACAGCTGGAGACGCACTGTTTGGAAAACACTATAGAAACACAGACCAAATCTGTCTGTCATATATTGCAGATGATTGAATATTTTTACTATGCACTGAATCCATAACTATCTATACACATATATGTAGGTAAATTCTTGTAGGAGAACCGCACTCCGGTGCTGATTCCGGGTGCAAGCTGGTCCAACCCAGGCTGGGTCCCCAAAATGTAAGAAAAAAATGCAGCAGTACTATGTAGTAGATGAAAAAGTGGAGTTAGGCTTTATTCATCAAGTGCAATACACAACATTTCGACCGTCTCACACACTTGACAAAGACCATGTGAGACGGTCGAAACGTCGTGTGTTGCACTTGATGATAAAAAGCCTAACTCCACTTTTTCATCTACTACGGAGTGCTGCTGCATTTTTTTCTTATCTATACACCTGTATACTGTAATACCAGATGCCCCAACTAGAGATGAGCGAACTTACAGTAAATTCGATTCGTCACAAACTTCTCGGCTCGGCAGTTGATGGCTTATCCTGCATAAATTAGTTCAGCTTTCAGGTGCTCCGGTTGGCTGGAAAAGGTGGATACAGTCCTAGGAGACTCTTTCCCAGGACTGTATCCACCTTTTCCAGCCCACCGGAGCACCTGAAAGCTAAAACTAATTTATGCAGGAAAAGACATCAACTGCCGAGCCGAGAAGTTCGTGACGAAGCGAATTTACTGTAAGTTCGCTCATCTCTAGCCCCAACCATGCACTTATTATATTCAGATTTTTTTTTTAAAGTTTTGAATACATTTTCCTATTTTGAATACAAACGTTAAAGAAATTGGTCATTGTAGGTAAATGGACCCCCATTCATAAATAACAACCAGGACTTAAAAAATAAATAAAAAAGGGAAATTTAATTGCTACAGTGCTAGCAATATGTTTCTCTCTAATTTGCCGTTGTCTTGGAGCCTAGCTGTTTATGCAGTGCTTTTTCCTTCTGTTGCTTAGGTCTGTGCCAGCTTTCCTCCCCAAGGTGTACAATGAGTAATGTTTTGGTTTTGTGCCAGATCATTCTATAAATGTCATTTCTATTTGCATTATTATTTTTTTTCAGATTTCTTTCTTTCTTTCTTTTTTTTTTTTTTTTTTTTGCCGTATTAAAATAAATGAAATACATCTGTATTTCACTTTCATCTAAAACCTGCTGTTTTTTTTTTCCTTCTCTTTATTTTCTTTATAGAAAATTTTAAGAGATATTTCCTGGGCTAGACTCAGTTTTTCATACGTAGATAAAGAAATACATACACTTGTAGATAGAATGATAAATAGGAAGAGTTTATTTATATGCAATTTGCTTATTGTACATTGATCCACAAATTGCCGAGCCACTTGAATAGCTGACAAAACAAGCTGTAGATCAGCTTACACTGGGTTCGCACAAATCAGGCGTTCGGCGTAGTTTCCCTCCGGCGTGCCCTGAAGGGAAACTGATGCTAGGACTGTTCCCATTGGGACAGTTCCCAATCATCCAGCGTCTTAATTTTGATGCCGGATGGTTGGACACGCCCCAGAGTACTGGACAGGGGAACACAGCTTGCTGCATTCCCCTGTCTGATGTGCAGACACAATGGATGTCATTAGAGATGAGCGAACTTACAGTAATTCGATTTGTCATGAACTTCTCAGCTCGGTGTTTGCTGACTTTAGCCTGCATGAATTAGTTCAGCTTTCAGGCGCTCCGGTGGGCTGGAAAAGGTGGATACAGTCCTAGGAGTGAGTCTCCAGCCCACCGGAGCACCTGACAGCTGAACTAATTTATGCAGGCTAAAGTCAGCAACTGCCGAGCCGAGAAGTTCGTGACGAATCGAATTACTGGAAGTTCGCTCATCTCTAGATGCCATACAACTTATGACAACTTGTCATCAGTTATGGCCTCAGTTGCGTCAAGATCTAGGCTGAGTTCACCAATGCCAGATGCCGAACATATGAGAACTCAGCCTTACTGTTCCTGCACAGAAGCAAGGACCAGCACCAGCAGGATCCTCATTGTTTGTTTTCATTGAGGCCATGTTCACCCGTCAGAATTTCTGTGTCGGATTCCGCACTGGAATCCGGCACGCAGATTCTGCTGCAGCAGAGTCCTGTTGAATTCAACGGGATTCTGCTGCGTTGTGCACATGGCGGAATTTCTGTGCCAGATGTTTCCAGCACAAGAAATTCCATTTTCCATGTCCGGACAAAGAATGAACACATTCATTATTTGTGTAGAGACTACACTAAATGCATAGCCGTATATGAGATGGCGCATTCCCCTGCAGTCCTAGCGCCAGCAGATTATGCCGTCGCACCTCAGTGTCCAGAATGTCTGCACAGAGATTCTCCATGCGGACATTCCAGCATGTAAACATAGCCTATTCACCGAGTATTAGAACGAAAAAGGGAGAGATTTATCATTGGAACATTAAATGTCACACAATGCGCCTAAGCACTTTTTTCTTGCGACTTTTGGCTACAAACGATCTTACAAATTTCAATTTCAGTTTTCACTTTCCAAGGGTAATGGATTAATCAAGTGCTAATGTTCTGGCGTGTGAACATAGTCTTATTGACCAAGTATTAGAAAGACAAAGGAGGAGATATATCATTGTCTTTAAAGTTTTTTTTTTTTGGGCGCATTAAATGGCGCATTAAATGTTGCACATGCGCCTAAGCACTTTTTTTTTGCAACTTTTGACTTTAAGCACAAAGCCACAAACAATCTTACAAATATCAATTTCAGTTTTCACTTTGCAGGGGTAACAGAATTATCAAGTGTGAACGTTGCACAAAAAGTCACAAACCCCTCAAAAACACCGCAAATTTATACCAGCCCAGGCCTGGCCTTACAGAACTGCATTTGGAAACCACTTTCAAAAAGTTCCAGAGAAGAGGAGGAATCATACAAAATGGTGTTCTGAAGTAATTTATTGCTTTTTGCTTACGTACGCCAATTTTTTAACCCCCTTGATAGTACGATAAATATGTCACACATAAGCAAAACCAAAGCAAAAATAAATTACTTCAAAACTCACAATGATAAATCTCCCCTATAATCTTTCTTTAGAAATATCTTTCTAAAACCTTTCTAAAATTTTCCATTTCCTTCTACTTTAATGTGTACTGCCTTTATTATTTGGGCCATGCTGTTAAAATTTTTTTTATCTATCCAACCCGGTGGTGAAACAGGTGTCTGCCCGTCTGCCCCAGTGGTCCTCTCTTTGGTGCTTAGGCAGGATAAATTCTTTGTGTAGGAACAATCCCATCTTGCCCAACACTATACTGTATAATACTCATATAACCATATGATTACTAGAAGAGCAGTGAGACTATTGAACTCTGTCACATGATGTTGAGATGTCTGACTCAATAAGCAAGTTCAAGGGGGACCTGGATGTTCTTCTGGAAATATGTAATGTTACCGGTTATGGATACTAAATTTAAGTGAATAGAGTGTTGATCCAGGGATTTATTCCACTGCCATATTGGAACCGGGTAGACATTTTTTTCTCTGTCATAGGGCAATTGGTATCAGCCTCATAGGAGGTTTTTTCCTTCCTCTGGATCAACGCAGTAGGGTTTTAGGTTGATCTCAATGGACTCTTGTCTTACAAACTATGTAATCATAATGTGACAGTCTAACATTTTTCTTGTAGTATACCATTTAAAAAAATCTATAGATTTTCTTTTTTTTTCCAGAAATACAAAAGTAAACTTTGGTCTCTTGCTATTTGCTTATTTGCAGATCATTGGGAAATAAAACGTATCTTGTTATTGGAGGCACAAAGACGGTAATGCTCAATATGTCTTTGTACAATGCTGGGGATGATGCCTACCAGTCTACTTTACACATGAAGCTTCCTAAAGGCATCTACTTCATCAAAGTTGTGGGTCAGGTAATACTCCCTGTTACTTTACAACAACGCTATGTGCTAGCTGATGAAATTACAGCTGACATTGCTAATGATTGACTGTATCAATGCATAACATGCTGGATAATCCAGATTGGCAAGCAACATAGAGAATCATAAAGCTGTATATTTTATCATGTAACACAGAGCAATTATGAGCAGATTAAGCCAAAATCTCCCTTTAACCCATAACGACATCGGACATAAATATACATCATGGTGCGGTGGTATTAAATGCACCATGACGTACATTTACGTCATAAATATGACCAAGAGCACCAGACCGGTTAACGCATAATGCATGGCAGGTCCCGGCTGCTGTCAGCAGCCAGGGACCTGCCAGTAATGGCAGACATCAGCGACCATGCCGATGTCCTCCATTAACCCCTCAGATGCCATGATCTATTGATCACGGCATCTGAGGGGCTAATGGCGGACATCGGCGGCAATGCGGCACTTAAAATGGATGATCGGATCACCCGCGGCGCTGCCGAGGGGGTCCAATCATCTGTAATGGCGGACGGAGGTCCCCTCACCTGCCTCTATCAGTCTCCTGGGGTCTTCTGCTCTGGTCTGAGATCGAGCAGACCAAAGCAGAAGATCAACAATAATACTGATCAATGCTGTGCCCTATTAATAGTACTGAACAGTATTAGCAATCAAATGATTGCTATAGATAGTCCCATATGGGGACATAAAAAGTGTAAAAAAAATAATTAAAAAATTTTAAAAATCCCCTCCCTCAATAAAAAATTTAAAACGTCCCCTTTTTCCCATTTTACCCCCAAAAAGCGTAAAAAAATAAATTATAAACATATTAGGATATTGCCGCATGCGTAAATGTCCGAACTATCAAAACGTTAATTACCCCGTATGGTGAACGGCGTAAAGGTGAAAAAAAAAGTCAAAAATTGCTGCTTTTTCATATTCCAGAAAAAAATTCTAAAATAATAAATTATTCTATAATAATTATAATAATAACATTTATTGAACGTTTTTATACGCAAATGTGGTATCAATAAAAAGTACAGATTACAATGCAAAAGATGAGCCCTCATACCGCCGCTTATATGGAAAAATTAAAAAGTTATAGGTCGTCAAAATAGGGGAATTTTAAACGTACTAACTTGGTTAAAAAGTTTGTGATTTTTTTAAAGCGGTACAGAAATAGAAAAGTATGTAATCGTGGTTATCATTTTAATCGTATCGACCCACAGAATAAAGAAAACATGTAAAAAAAATGTATGTAAATTGTACAGCGTGAAAAGTAAACCTTAAAAAATTTGCAATATTGCAGTTTTCTTTTCAATTTTTTTAATTACACCATACATTTTACTGTAATGATGTCATTAGGAAGGAAAACTGGTTGCTCAAAAAACAAGCCCTCATACTTGGCTGTGGATAAAATATAAAAGAGTTATGATTTTTTGAAGACGTAGAGGATGAAATGAAAATGCAAAAATAAAATTGGCTGCATCCTTAAGGCCAAAAAGGGCCAATTCCTTAAGGGGTTAATAGAGCCAGTGATTAACCAATGAAGGATAACAAAATGTCTGTTGGCTGTTTTGCCCTGTCAAAAAATCATTGGGTGTTGGCCCCTCACCTCCCCATATCATAGGGAAAATGTGGAAAACAGTTGAACACAGCAGAGACGCACAACCGATCCAGTGGTTGTAAGTGTGGCCCTCCCTGCCCGATGCTGGAGCCATGTAATAGGCTTTGTAAATGGGCACCAATCTACATGATCGGCACTTATTTATAGTGCGGCTTGGACTGTGTAATGGGGCCCATAGATCATAACAATAAATAATTGGGCAACATGTTATAAAATCTGTGTAGTGATATAGATCTAGTAACGTGGAGTTTTTATTTATTCATTTCTTTGGGCTCGTTCCATTTTTAACCAATAAAACATCCTTTAAAAAGTGTAAAAAATTTAAGGAAAACAATCGTTCACAATAGCCAACAGGCACAAGTCGATCAGGGGAATCTGGCTAAGGTCATCTGGCTCTGGAGGGACCTACAACCAGGTTGATAGAAAGGAAGTTTATTCCAAGACCAAAGAAAATTTGCCTAACAAAGCAAAAAGATGATTTTTAGTTCTCTAACCCATCCTAAAATGATGAAAGATCGTCCAGCTCACCACCGCCGCCTCAGTGCGCGGACTCGTGCGGACACCACGAGGACGGATAATTGAAAAATAGAGCAATGTCCAGCACAAAAGCACGATTCAAGATGAGATTTATTGTAGATACACACAGCAAACAGCAACACGGATCATGGAGTAGAGTGACGCGTTTCAGCAACCTTAGTCGCCTTAGTCATACAGTATGACTAAGGCGACTAAGGTTGCTGAAACGCGTCACTCTACTCCATGATCCGTGTTGCTGTTTGCTGTGTGTATCTACAATAAATTTCATCTTGCATCGTGCTTTTGTGCTGGACATTGCTCTATTTTTCAATTATCCTAAAATGATGTTATACTCTATAACTAAACAAAGGGGTAATGTTTCTCCTTGAGGCTCTCATGAAGGCATGTGGGGACCTATAGGCCATTTATACTCCTCCGGAAATTCTGGTAAGATACATATGAAAAGCAAGGAAAAGATCCAAAAGGTGGCTTCAAATCCTTTAACTAAGCAGGCAGAGGTATCATATATCACTTACTCATCAAGGCTGGGGCAAGACTATTTGGACACACTGAAGTCACGCCATTATCATAAGACTATCTGAGCTCCCTGGTGATCTTAGAAATGCTGATTTATTGTCCCAAAAACTGTATTTTAGTAACAAAATATCATTTTATTTTGGCATTCAGCTGGAGGAACATATAAACTGCGCAGTAACTGATGAGGAAAATCAGTTGACAAGACTGGACTGTGACATGGGTCATCTGTACGTGGACTCTCTTTCAAAAGTAAGTTCCAGATGGGTAACTAAGATTGTTACATGGGGTCGAATAGCTTTGTCTGGATATCTCTCATTAAACCTGTCTGATTGTCCAGGCATATTTACAGCGGTTCAGTTCACGTTCATTGATGGGGAATATGAGTAATTTTGCAATGCAGGTCTTTCATTACAATTCTCAATGATCAGCATTTTATACATAAAGAGGTGGCAAATTGCTTCAAAATGGCATTAGGAATAGTGTGTGAATTTGTAAATTGGTCACACATAGCAATATCACACCCAGGGGTGTCAATGGAGGAGGAGGAGTAGCACCCCTCTGATGCACTGGGGAAAACAAGAGCATGAACTATGATATTGCTGGTTGCAGAGAAGTCATATTTTTCTGCTAAAAGCCACAAATGGTGTAGAGATTAGATGAGGATTCGTATAGTATGCACAGTTTATCTTCAGGGTTGACCTGCTCACAAATGCTAATAGTAAAAAATAAGCATATTTTGGAATTCATTTTAGGGTGGAAATTATGACGAAACTGAATTTAGTAACAAAACATGGCATCATAAAGGATATCTAGTTACCTTGAGATCTTTACTGTGGGCCCAATCTCCACTTAGTAGATCTGTTAAAGGGGAACTCCAGTGGAAAACTCTTTATTTTAAATCAATTGGTGGCAGAAATTTATACAGATTTGTATATTTCTTCTATTAAAAAATCTTAACCCTTCCAGTACTTAAACAGTGCTGTAAACTACAGAGAAAGTTATTTTTAATTTCCTTTCTGTCTGTCCACGGTGCTCTCTGCTGACACCTCTGTCCATGTCAGGAACTGTCCAGAATCTGAAATTAGAAACAGAGGCGCTCCATGAGGAGTATCACACGTGCAGGGTGAGGGAGTCTCGGAGAAGGGAGCAGATGGTCTCTTACCGCCTCCGGTTGTGTACCGACATACACAACAATTGGCAGCACGTAGTGAAATATAGTGTGGACAACCCGTCTGCAGACTTCCTGATGAGTCTTAGAATATAAGAACCAGGCTTCAAGGGTGACAGGAATTTCGTGGTGCTGACCGGGACCATACATAAAACAGGTGCCGTAGCTTGAAGGTAACTACTTTATTTACCAATTATGCCTGAGGAAGCTGCACTTGCGCAGTGAAATGCGTTGCATCTTGGTAAATAAAGTAGTTTCCTTCAAGCTACAGCACCTGTTTTATGTATGGTCCCGGTCAGAGCCACGAAATTCCTGTCACCCTTGAAGCCAGGAACTATCCAGAGCAAAAGCAAATCCCCATAGCAAACCTATCCTGCTCTGGACAGTTCCTGACATGGACAGAGGTGTCAGTAGAGTGCACCGTGGGCAGACAGAAAATAAATTAAAAAAGAAAAGAACTTTCTCTGTAGTGTACAGCAGCTGATAAGTACTGGAAGGATTGAGATTTTTTTTAATAGAAGTCATTTACAAATCTGTTCAACTCTCTGGCACCAGTTGATTTAAAAGAAATTGTTTTCCCCCGGAGTACCCCTTTAAGAACATTTAGACTTTCTTCCCTTTTTGTAGTGTACGTAACAGGCACATTTGCATATTTTGGTCAGTATTTTATCATCAAAACCAGGAGAAGGTCCAACCTACTTCTTACAAAATAAACTGAGCATATTCTGAGCATAATAATATATGTAAACCCAGCCTCACTGAATTTTACCCCTGCTACATTGAAAGAAAAAAAAAATGTGATGACAAAATTGACTTTGTAGTGTTCAGACTACCACCCATCAGGAAAATGGTCCAGAAGACGTTTGCGCTCCGCTTGTTCTCTCCTGGCTCTGTGTCAAGGGATCAAGACACACTTGCAATAAGTCTATGGAGCATGTCTCGAAGACATAATACAGAGCAGGGAAAGGAGCACACAGCACACTTCTCCCCACATAGCCTTATTTGCATATGTATTTAAACTCTGATATATCAGTACTGGAAGGGTTAATTATCTAATGATAGAAAAGTACAGATTTAAAGGGGTATTCCAGGAAAATACTTTTTTTTTTTTTAATATCAACTGGCTCCAGAAAGTTAAACATATTTGTAAATTACTTCTATTAAACAATCTTAATCCTTTCAATTATTATCAGCTGCTGAAGTTGAGTTGTTGTTTTCTGTCTGGCAACAGTGCTCTCTGTTGACATCTCTGCTTGTCTCGGGAACTGCACAGAGTAGAAGAGGTTTGCTATGGGGATTTGCTTCTAAACTGGGCTGTTCCTGAGACACGTGTCATCAGAGAGCACTTAGACAGAAAAGAACAACTCAACTTCAGCAGCTCATAAGTACTGAAAGGATTAAGATTTTTTAATGGAAGTAATTTACAAATCTGTTTAACTTTCTGGAGCCAGTTGATATATAAAAAAAAGTTTTTTCCTGGATAACCCCTTTAAGGTTCAAAGCCCTACACATTCCCTTACTTTATGACCTAAAAAACAGATGACAGATCTGATTTCAAGCTCATTGTAAGTACTGCAGCGTATGATGTTTTATATGCTTTATATAAAAATGGGGAAAGGTATAAAACTCTGTTATAGACACACATAGCATAACTACAGAAAGTATAGTTTACTGTCTCTTTTAACTGCTTGCCTTTAATTCTTCTGCCTGCAGCAACAATTTTCCTTCTTGTTGGACACAAGTTCTCTTACCACTGCAGACGATCTTATCATTAATGTCACTGTGAACTGGTAAGTAACATCAAACATTAAAAGACATGATACTAATGGATTTTATCAACCATAATATGTCATTGTTACCACCTCGTTTGTATTGTATATTATTTGAATAATGGAGTGTAATGTCAGAAATACAATAAGTCGGGAGTCTAGCAGCCAGCATTGTTATTCATGAATACAAACTACGAAAGAACTAGCAATGGGGCTATGTCTATACAAAGAGACTAACACATCCAGGGAGGTTCAGTATGGGCATGTGAGGTGGTGCAGGGTAACAACAAGAAGACTACAATCTATTCTTCTATTGTTCTTAAAGGAGTACTCCACTGCTCAGCGTTTGGAACAAACTGTTCCGAACACTGGAGCCGGCATCGGGAGCTCATGACGTCATAGCCCCGCACCCTCATGACGTCACGTCATGCCCCTCAATGCAAGTCTATGGGAGGGGGCGTGATGGATGTCACGCCCCCTCCCATAGACTTGCATTGAGGTCGCGTGACGTGATGTCATGACGGGCGGGACTATGACGTCACGAGCTCCCGGCTCCAGCATTCGGAACAGTTTGTTCCAAACGCTGAGCAGCGGAGTACCCCTTTAAGAACACTTCCAGACACCCCGACACTAAGGCATCGCTACTGTATTTATCACCTGATCAGTAAGTTCACATATATTCGGCATAGGTGAACTCAGCATGGGTCTCGATGCAACTGATGCCATAACTGATGAAAACGTGCATCAATTGTCATGAGTTGTATAGCATCCGGCTGTCCGGTGCCGTCCGGCGTGTCCATCCATCTAGCATCAAAATTGAGACGCCAGATGATTGTGAACTGTCCCATTCAAATAAAGGGGATCAGTTCTAGCATCAGTTTCCCTCCAGTGCATGCCGGAGGGAAACTATGCTGGACCCCTGATATATGTGAACCCTGCCCAATACATATCCCATGTAGATGGGGCTTCCCTTTTTTTAATACATTTCAGTTTCTAAGGATATTGTTTCTTTGTTTTACTAAAACCAGTCATAATGAAGTGGATGAAAGCTCTTTATGGAACAATGAAGTCATTTTTACCATTCCCACGAGATATGAAGTCAATGTCAATGTCGGCGGGTGAGTTCCAAGTTTTTTGTGTTTTTTTTTTTTTTCTGTGTTACATTGTACTTCCCTCAATAACAATGGATATAGTTTTGTTACAGTGTTTGCTGTATTGATGATCAGATCCAATGAACATGGTCACATTACAGCTCTATATGACTTCTAGTACTTTGTTATCAAATGGAGAATCATGGACCCAGATTTACTATGGCAAATGCACCAGAACGTTGTTCGAACAATTTGAGCCAAAGGCTGTCTTGCCACATTTACTCTGCTTTTTAGACACTTTTTTTTTTTAACACTTTTCTGTCGAGTCTGACAAAAGGGAGTGGCTTCCATAAAAGGGGCATGGGTATGGTATAAAAGGGAATGTAGTGTTAGGGTGCGTTCCCACAGGGCTTATACGCAGCGTATTTGACGCTGCGCAAATTTTACGGCAGCAGCAGGAAAAACACTGCGTATCCCTTGCTCACTATACACACAGGGCTTTCTGGCGGCAGCCCTATGTGTGTAGTGAGTTTTGGAGCCGGGGCCGTGTGCCGGCGTGTCTGTGACGCGCGGCCCCGCCTCCAAAACTCACTGCACACATAGGGCTTCCGCCGGAAAGCCCTGTGTGTATAGAGAGCAAGGAATACGCAGCGTATTTCCCGCTGCTGCCATAAATTTTGCGCAGCGTCAAATACGCTGCATATACGCCCTGTGGGAACGCACCCTTAGATGAAATTCTGGCACAGTTTTAGCCAACAAACAGCTGGTCTAAGTTGAGACAAGACAGAGCAAGAATACAACGGATGTATCATCCTAAGCCATTGTGATAAGCTGGTGCATTCTTAAAGGGTACCTCTCATCAAAAAAAACTTTTGATATATTATAGATTAATGTATGCAGAATAACTTTACAATTGCACGTTATTAAAAAATATGCTTCTTTCTATTTAATTTTCCACTTTGAAGAAATGACCACTAGGGGTCTCCCTACCAGTCCTGGCAGCAAGCATTTCAGACTCCTGCTGGAGTCCTAAACACTACGAGCTGCCAGTCTGCTTTGTTCACAAAGGAGAAAACTCAGCTGCCAGCCTGCTTTGTTCACAGCCTGTTTGGGTGTGAACAAAGCAGGCTGGCAGCTCTGAGTGTTTAGGACTCCAGCATGAGTCAGAAATGCTTGCTGACAGGACTGATCGGGAAAAATACAATAGAAAGAAGCATATTTTTCATTAACATGCTATTGGAAAGTTATTCAACATTCATTAATCTAAAATATATCAAAAGTTTATTTGATGAGAGGTACCCTTTAAACTGTCTAATCTAAGTTTACTCTATCTATCAGACAGTTTTAGCAAATCTGGGCCATGAAAAACAACAAAGAAAAACGTGTGGTGTATTTCTTTGGCTTCCATAGTACAGTAAATCTATAATATAGTGTAGATTGGAAAGCTATAATATAGGGAGGCACCATACAGAGGCACACAATAGCCCATATTTACTTAGACTGTCTAATTCTTTGACTGTACAAACTTAGTTTGCACCAGTTAATTAGAGTGATTCAGACTGTCTGATAAATCTGCCATATTCTTAGACTATCTAATTGACAGTACATACATACACACTCTGGGGGAGATGTATCACAACCTGTCCAGAGGAAAAGTTGCTGAGTTGCCCATAGCAACCAATCAGATCGTTTCTTTCATTTTTGAAAAGGCATCTGAAACATGAAAGAAGCGAGCTGATTGGTTGTTATGGGCAACTCAGCAACTTTAACTTTGGACAGGTTTTGATAAATCTCCCCCATTGAGTTTTATATATATATATATTTATATATATATTTATAGATATAGATATAGATATAGAGATAGAGATAGAGATAGAGATAGAGATAGAGATAGAGATAGAGATAGATAGATAGAGATAGAGATAGATAGATAGAGATAGATAGATAGAGATAGATAGATAGAGATAGAGATAGATAGATAGATAGATAGAGATAGATAGATAGAGATAGATAGATAGAGATAGATAGATAGAGATAGATAGATAGAGATAGATAGATAGAGATAGAGATAGATAGAGATAGATAGATAGAGATAGAGATAGATAGAGATAGAGATAGATAGAGATAGATAGATAGAGATAGATAGATAGAGATAGAGATAGATAGAGATAGAGATAGAGATAGATAGAGATAGAGATAGATAGAGATAGATAGAGATAGAGATAGATAGAGATAGATAGAGATAGATAGAGATAGATAGAGATAGATAGAGATAGATAGAGATAGATAGATAGAGATAGAGATAGAGATAGATAGATAGAGATAGATAGAGATAGATAGATAGAGATAGAGATAGATAGATAGAGATAGATAGATAGAGATAGATAGATAGAGATAGATAGATAGAGATAGATAGATAGAGATAGATAGATAGAGATAGATAGATATATATAGATATATATAGATATATATAGATATATATAGAGAGAGAGAGAGAGAGAGAGAGAGATGCAAATCATAAAATGTTGCAGTATCTTGTAATACCTTTTTTATTGGACTAACAGAATTTTGTAGAGACAAGCTTTCGGGATTCCTCCCTTTATCAAGTCCAAATGCTGTTAGTCCAATAAAAAAGGTATTATAAGATACTGCAACATTTTATGATTTGCATCTGCATCACTGGACTAATACGGCTACTCAAATTTACGATATATATATATATATATAGATATATAGATATATAGATATATAGATAGCTAGATAGATTTATTATTCTCAGCAATATTTAAAATAAATGAAAATAATAACTTTTATTAAAATACTGTATACTTTTGGTCAAAAGTGCTTATTTAATTGGCCACGTGGATATGACTGTAGCACTTGTCTTCTTTTTTTTAGCTATGCCTCTCCGATTTCATTTTTGTATGGACCTCCTGAAGATGAGGACAAACTCTGTGTCAAGGAGACAATAGAATACACATTCAATGTAAGGACTGCGCCCTCTTAGTCATATGTCAGAGATACATGAATGAATATGACTATAACAGTGGATGAATGTAATATCGATCCTTCTTTTAATGGATGTTCTGTTTCGATCAAGGTGATCAATGTCGGCCCGGGTCTTGTTTCCAACGCTACATTTCAGGTTATGATACCCAACACATTTGCTCCAAGGAACTTCAAACTGTTTAATATTTTGGAAGTCAAGGTAATCTTTCTGTACAGTAAAAATCGAAACCGTGTGCTTCTGTTATGTTCCTCTATTAACCCTTTTTGTATGGAGTGCAGTACAATATCATCGATTTAGTTAGTCCAAGGTACATATGTCAGTGTGTATGTTGGCGCAGGGACCGCACACATCCCTTCATCTTGGGAGTCCTGTTTAGTTTTGTGAACTTTCTTTAACAAGCTCCTGAGCAGCTTTAGGGTCATGTTCACATATCATTGCTTCAGCACGTTTACTGCCTAGTTTTTCTTCTTTATTTTTTCTAATTTATACTCTTTTTTTCCAGTCGAATGTAGGAAAGTGCCGATACAGTTCAGACACAGATGTTTGTGGGGCGCTGCCAAGCAACAGTACAGTAATAAAGGATTTTGTGTCCTTCTTCTTTAGATCTGGAAGTAGGCATTTGGTGAGTCCAGAGATTATTTATCTCCTATTGTTATATTCTGTAATATTCACCCTACATGTCAGCCATGCTGATGCAGCAGTAGTGTGAGGCTTTTTCCACACAATTTATTTTTGGTGGTTTTTATTTTTTCACCTGAAAAAAATGGCACAAAAACTACACTCTGATTTTGCACTCCCAAAATGCATTTTTTGTTGCATTTTTTGCTCTTCAAAAATTTTAGTCTTGTTTTTTTCTTTGTCTTTTTTCCCCCCTGTATTTTGTTTACTATTAGTCATGTATTCCTATTGAAAAATTTGGTTTGTGGGGGACAGCAGAAAAAATGCCAGTGTTAAACTTACATTGTATTGCGCTTTTCTTGAAGAGTGAAAAAATAACAAAAATATTTTAGCTTTTTGGGATGTTTGTTCCAAAATATGCCTTGTGCTTACCTCTTTTTGCTCTTGTGGCAGGCATGGGTTAGGCTCTATTATGTTTGCAAATGCAGAATGATGTAAGTTCAGCCTACATTTCCTATGAATTCTCTGCCTGTGGATCAGATGCTTGATCACTCCAGCTGGTCATCTAATTAAACTGCTAGTTTTGGAGGTCACCTAGTTAAACTCATTGGACTCATAAGTAGGTTCTTATTCAAAGTGTGTGTGTTTTTGGTTTTTTTTACAGAAAAATTTTCATAAGGCAACAATGATTCTTAAGGCCCCTGAAATGTTTCGCTCATCAGAGCTTCATCAGAAGTCATTAGCTCTGCCTCTGATGAAGCTCTTTTCAGCAAAACATGGAAACATGTCAGGGGGACTGTGACTGTAATTTTTTTTAAGTTAATTGTTGCCCAGCTGTCTAATTGGAACTGCAGGTCTGCAGCCTTTGGTTTAAAAGGAAACTGACAGGCTGTTCATCCACACTAATACCCAATACACTAGGTTATAGTGCGGGTTAAAAGGAGTAAAACCATGCTGCCCAAGAGATCCCTCTGCCCCATAGCAGGAGACCAGTAGTATGAATGACGTCAGACCTGAAGGACCCTGTAACTGATTTGGGTCCTGAGAGATTTCAGTCAGGGCTCTGCACAAAATGCTCAGTATATTGCAGGTAACCATATATCATATCCATTTCCAGTACTGCTTTGACGATGATGAAACCTGTCTACATATTGACTGCACATTTGGAGACATGGAAAGTGACAGTGAGGCGACTGTAGAAGTGAAGGTTGAAACAAACCATCTACTTATAGAGCTTGTAAGTGAATGTACATCATATCCCTTGTGTGTAACTTTGATGTGTACTTGTTACAACCAATAGGTGTCACTGTTGTGTATGTCATGGGGCAAGATCCTTTACTAAACTGATTGCATGAACAGTGACATCTAAAGGCTGCATACAGTACTGCACTACATGTAATATTGCAGCTTAATATTTACAATAAAGGGCTATATTAGCTATTAGATTTGTTTTTTTATTGGTTAGTTAGTGTGACTATAGCTCAGTCTTGTAAGTAGAATTTTTATTTCCTAAATAGAATGACCAATAATCTCTATTTTTTTATATACATATATTTAGGAAAGTGTGTCGTCCCTACGATTCTTTACAACAGGAAAAGTGAGATCTGGGGAAAGTAGTAAAATAATATATCTCAATCAGAAACATTTTACACACGTAAGTAATGTCAATTTTATATTAATGGATACATTGGGGGAGATTTAGGCCGGGACTTCATGTAGTGCTACTGCTTGATTTTAACTATTACGTTGCATCTACAATACAAAGCAATATGGTGATTTGTTGGCTATGTTGTGAACTGCAGCTTAAGCACCTTACTTAAAATCAACAAAGAAGGTTGCAGTGTAGCCCTAGTTTTACTGTGCAAAACATAAGGGGGTCATGGTGTGTAGTAAATTTACTATGTGGTTTAGCTAACTGTGACAGGATTGGGAAACTATCTAATCTGTATTGGAGCTGGTCTTTCCCTTAATGGCAGGTGTCAGTCACACTACGTAAAATGTACCACAATTATGTCACAAATAGCACTAAGAAATGTTTCCCCTGCTGTGCATTATAGTTATTACAGTATGTGCATTGAAAAATGTTTTAATATTGGTATAAAAGGAAAAGTGCAGTGAAAAAGATGCAAATAAAAAAAAATTGCCCCATAGCTTTTTCTTCATTGTGTAAATTTTCCTCTCTCTGCAGGTTTCTTTAGAGGCAGTTCACAATCAAAGACCAAGAAGACATGTTATGTATATAATCATTGGCATCAGTTTAGGTCTAGGACTTCTGGTATTTGCGATCATAACAGTTTTATTATGGAAGGTAAGATTCTGGCCTCAACACTATTTTTGTGAATTTAGAAATAAACTTGGAATAATATAAACGTGTATCTATGTTTTACTCTGAGCGCTCATAAAATGATAGAATAGACTGCATAGCTAAGGCCCCTCCATTGTTGTGCCCCCAGGGAACTGCAACTGGTTCCATCCATTCAAATAGCCTGGATATCTCTGCCCAGAGGATGGCTGAGTGCCACGAAAAACAGTAAAGGGGTGAAGCACTAAAGTTCCTGTCATTCTTAGGATCCTTGGCGATTCCAAAGATTGGCCCCACCAAAATCATGAAGTGATGTAATATCTGAGCAATATGCCATTGCTTTATGAGGGAAATACCATTTTAAGTGTCAAGATAACCCTTAAGAGGGCTTTATAATTTAAAGTGTTTAAAAGCATGTTTATCATTAAATGGTCACTGTCGTTTCGAACAACTTTCCACTATATGGTAGTCTAAGTGATTCCTGATATTTTTGTAATTCATCTTATTTACCTAAGATAAATCCTGGAAATTGTTCTGTGCACTAGGAGAGCAGGGAGCCATGCAGATCGGGGGGGGGGGGGGGGGGGGTGTCCTTTGGATGGGGGATAAGGTATCCTGCACCACATAACTCCCTTAATGCTTCCCCCTCTTCATAGCAACAACTCGGTGCTTAATGTAATTCCTTTTATGCTTTGCTGCTGCGGTTTCTTTCATTTCTGCTCACATAGCATCTTGCAAAATCAGTACATCAGGAACCCCTTCTCCCTCCACATGCTATCCATAGTAGTGTGCTGTATATCATTCCCCAGCACCATGCAGCCTGTTCAGTCCAGTACATTTTCACCAGCACTATGTCATGGAATAGCAAAGAGGTGAAAGTGGTGTGCTGTGATGGGCCAGACAACTAAGGGAAAGGAAGTCCATGTGTGTATGCTGCTGGCAACTAGCAGTCCAGCTCTGGCCCTGCCCTCTGAAATGGCAAGCATGAGAAATTGCTGTGCACCATGGAGAGAGCTATCAGGGGATCAATTACAGATGTGAGCTCCCTACAATCACCTTTGTCAATCTGACAAAAATATTAAGGTTTTTAAAAATCTTTTAAAATGACAGATAAGATTTAATAAACAAAAGGACGGCTAAAGAAGTAATGATCCTGGACAACCCCTTAAAATATTTTAGATGAGCACAATTAAAACTAGTTAACAGTGGGTCTCACTCTATCCTAATTTTTCTGCTCTGTCACCCAGATGGATTTTAACACCTTCTGTTTCCTACGATTTCTTGATGACAAATGAACATAGCTGTGTTCACATGTATAGCCTTATTTAGCACTTGATAATTGAAAAATCGAATCTATTAGGCATGTCATCCATTGTGAAACAGCTGACAGAATTTATGCTGACAATTCTTTCGGGTAATACAAAAGTTTGCTAAGTTATACCATTGTTTCCTAGGTGGGATTCTTCAAGAGGAAATACAAATCGCTGGATTCAGACCCAAGTAGAAAAGAAAGCTGGAGCTTCCTTACTCAAGAGGAAAAAGAATAAAAGGAAGAAAAAGAAATATATTTCTGGACTTAGAGATTTTTTAAATACTCCATAAATTATGGGAAAAACCACAAGGAAAAGAGATGAAGTTATTTTTCTTTACGGAAGAGAACTGATTTTTTTCAGATATTTATCCAGATCTTATGAGGAACTTGTGACGCCTTCTAAAGATGTCTATTTTATGAATGGATATATTCCACAGTTTTTTTACTGAATATGTTCAACCAAAGATCTCAGGAAAGTGACAATTTTATTATCATAGAAGAAATGCAATGAAACCCCAAAAGTAGGAGCTGGATGATATTGACCAGTCATAAAAAGACCGCAGGGAATCACGACATGAATCACTGGTGAAGGTGATCCCTGCAGGAAGATCTGAGGTGATAGAGGTCTCCTAAGCCTGTTGCCTTTCACTTCAGTTGAAACAATTTAGCTTTAAAGCACTACGGTTTATGGGATCACCTTCCGGTATCAGCATTATTTGTCGATAGTCTATGGTGGAGAGAACATAGCCAGGACTGACTGAGTGATTCCATTTTTGGTAGGTCCTGCTTACACATTGGCTGAGGTTAGTTTAGTTCCCACCTTCTCCTTTGCTGCTTGCAGTAGTACCAGACCTCTTTTAAAAGTTTAGTTCTACCAGCAATAAACTAGGAATATATTTCCTATATTGTTTACAGGGCTAGACTCTAATTTAGCCTAAAGGTTCTGCCATGTACATACAAAGGTGCAAGCTAGATAGCCCATTGGCTCTCCAAAATGGCCAACCTGACTGAAGTATGACCTACGGGGATGAGGGCTAGGATCTACCGTAACACAAAAGGCAGAACTGGATGTTTAACTTTGCCCAGTCTGGTTCTAAAGTAATAGTAAAACGGAAGTATAGCCACAATGACACATTGATAAGGCTAAGTTTCCACTTGTTTTTTTTTATGGCAGTTTTTGGAATACTGCCACTGCAGTTTTTGAGCCAAAGTCAGAAGTGGATCCATTAGGGAGGAGAAGTGTAAGTCCTTCCTTTAAATGTCATATTCCTTTTGAATACACTTCTGGCTTTGGCTAAAAAAAACTGCAGTGGCAGATATCCAAAAACTGACAGGAAAAACAAAACAAGTGGAAACTTAGCCTTATGCTGTTTTTACAATGCATTATGTAGTGTCTTTTGGATATACATGTCGGGGAAATGAAAAACATCTACATCTAACGTTTACATATGATACATGCCAGTTAGTGGCATCTGTCAATAGTGTTCTGTAGTAAAAATATGTATACTGCACGGTATACATCTTTTCATGGGACCCTGCCTGACCCCTGACATCCTAAATAGAGGGAAATTTTTGCACAATAGCCCCGCCCCCTCAGGACATCACACCTCGCCCCCTCAATGCAAGTCTACGGGAGGGGGTGTGACAGCATTCGGAACAGTTTGTTCCAAACGCTGAGCAGTGGAGTGCTCCTTTAAGCATGGAGATTCCACCAAAAACCTGGCCATATATAGTGAGTCAGAAGGTAGAATGATTGCCAAAGATGGCTAATTGGACAAGTAGATTGTTTCTTATTGTTGGCCACTTTTGCAGTAGCTCCCAGCATGTACTGTGAACCTGTTATCAGTTTCATGCTGCTTAAGCTGAGTCCTCAGTGCCCAAAAGGCCTTGATTGATAGATCTCTCTCTATATCCAAACAGCAAGAGATCCATCAGTCATGTCTGTAGAAGCCGCCAGGGATTGCCCTGATAACTCGGGGACTGGGAGTCATTGTAACATTAGATGCAGTGGATCAGAGCAGTTGAGTATGCTTTGTTTTTTATTTTTGTTTAAAGCGCTCTGTCTCCATCTGAAAAAAATGTTAACACTAGAACTGGAATACCCGTTTAAGAGTCAGTTTTGTCATGTGTTACAATGAAGTTATTGCAAAAGTATGAAAAGGTTATATAGACATTTTGACAAGAAATGTCATCTACAATACAAAAACTCATATTTCCTACATTAATAATGTGTAAATGTCTGATATATCAGTATTTGGCCATTTTTACATTTTTCAGTGGAATTCCCTGGCGTCTAATACTACATTCATTTAATTGTGCTTGAATATACATTCGACCTCAATGAAATGTAGTATTTGCACAGTAACGTTGCCTAGCAAGCAGACACATTACTATGGGGACTGATAAATCGGACTCTCATGGATCCAAAAATGTCAGTATCCTTGGTGGATATATAACAGGGGCAATTTAAAGAAAAGTGTTTTTAGTCCTAATTGAACGTTTTACTGTTTATATGCCTGTGCTCTGCCCCTTTACATTTCACAAGATCACTTTCTATACAGATGGCATGGCTGTCCAGCATTTTCAGTCACTGAGGGGGCTCGGTTGGTTTCCTAGTAGTCATGTGCTGATCTTGGGGGGTGCTGCTGTAGATTGGGGGGTTGTTTGCTTACACACTGCTTTATGTACATAGATTCCTATAGATGGGTTGTATTCTGTAGAATAAAAGATATATGAACAAGGTGCCAAATCTCAAGTTTCACTACCTGGGGCCAATTCTTCTAGGGAAGATACCTCTGTACTACAGCATGTGAAGGAGAATTCTACAACATTTTTCTTGTGGATTTTGATAGAATCTGTAATAGAAAAACGTCAATGAGTCGCTATAAAAATTGCAGTATACATTATAGACCCATACCAAGCTACATGCATCATATTACAGATCTGTATTGAGACCTCAGATGCATCACATTCTAGCAATATATGAAACCATTTATGTGTGGATGTTGATGGAAAACTCCATTTATTAATCTAAACAATGACAATAAGGCCCAAAGTATATGTCATAAATGTCTCAAAAATGTGGGTCAAACTTCAGGCCTTGTTCAGCCTTGTTTCTGGCAACAGAAGTGGTTACTCTTGTGACTTCCATCCAATCCCTAGGCCAATGTTTCCCAACCAGGGTGCCTCCAGCTGTTGCAAAACTACAGCTCCTACGTATGGCTATGTTCACAAATACCAATACATTAGCCATGGCAGCAAATTTACCAACACATCTTAACCCCTGAATAGTGCCTGCCATCTGGATGGCATCATACAAGTATGCTAAAGTTCATACCAAAGGTCAAATAGAAAAAATATATTAATATATATTTATTATACATTCCTTGTGTGTGGCTCGTTGCTGTAATATGTGAATTCCTCACTGAATTTTCTCTGTGGAAACTTGGTCTGTTCAATGACGTGTCCATTCTTGAAGCAGTAAATAATCCTCATCAGGACCTTCTATTGATATCAATGGGTCTTTCGCCAGGTTTACACTACGGAATATACAAACGGAACTTCGCTCATGGTCGCTCATGAAATTCCTCTGCTTTAGCCCATTCACATTCCGGAATTTTCTGGGCAGAATTTCCGCCAGAACATTGAACATGAGGCTATGTTCATACGGTGGAATTTCTGAGCAGAATTCTGTGCAATATTCCGCTCAGAAATTTCAGTCCAATTGATTCCGCTCAGAAATTTCACTGCATAAGAGTCCTATTGATTCAGGAATCTGTAGAAACATTGAACTGTTCAATGGTTCTGCAGATTCTGATTAGAAATGCATTGCTGTCTATGAAGACAGGCATTTCCGAGTGGTCCTAGTGCCGCCGAATCAAGCAAATGTGCAGAATGTCCATCTGTATTTTACAGCCAGACATTCCACCCTTTCCGGCAGTGAGCACATGGCCTTAGTGTGCACTGGTTTCTGCATGGAGAAGTAGAAAATTTTAGTTTTTTGTCACAATTTTTCTTGTCATTCCCTCAGTGTGAACAGACCAAGTTTCCACAGAGGAAATTCAGTGAAGGATTTCCTTGCTGAATGTGCATGGGCTCTCATAGCTTTTTTTCAGCCCTATTTCTTTTTCTGGCAAAGGGATATTCTGGTTTTTAAAGTTACATAATTTTCTTATATGCTCAAATTTTTTTCACATCTGTGCTTGCGGCCCTTCAGGAGCCTTTAAAGGGGTACTCCGGAGGAAAAAACATGTTTTTAATTCAGCTGGTGCCATGCAGTTATACTGATTTGTAAATAACGTCTATTTAACCCCTTAAGGACGCAGGGTTTTTCCGTTTTTGCATTTTCATTTTTTCCTCATCACCTTCTAAAAATCATAACGCTTTCAATTTTGCACATAAATTTCCATATGATGGCTTATTTTTCGCGCCACCAATTCTACTTTGCAGTGACATTAATCCTTTTACCCAAAAATCCACGGCGAAACAGAAAAAAAATTCATTGTGCGCCAAAATTGAAGAAAAAAATGTCATTTTGTAACTTTTGGGGGCTTCCGTTTCTACGCAGTGCATTTTTCGGTAAAATGACACCTTATCTTTATTCTGTAGGTCCATACGGTTAAAATGATACTCTACTTATGTAGGTTGGATATTGTCGTACTTTGGAAAAAAATCATAACTACATGCAGGAAAATTTATATGTTAAAAATTCCCATCTTCTGACCCCTATAACTTTTTTATTTTTCCGCGTATGGGCCGGTATGAGGGCAAAATTTTTGCGCCGAGTTTTTAGCGGTACCATTTTTGTATTGATCGGACTTTTTGATCGTTTTTTATAAATTTTTTCATGATATAAAAAGTGACCAAAAATACGCTATTTTGGACTTTGGAATTTTTTTGCGCGTACGCCATTGACCGTGCGATTTAATTAATGATATATTTTTTATAGTTCGTTTTTTCAGTGTTATAGCTCCCATAGGGAGCTATAGCACTGCACACACTGATCTCTTATGCTGATCCCTGCAAAGCCATAGCTTTGCATGGATCAGCGAGATAGGGGCTCGAATGCTCAAGCCTGTAGCTCAGGCTTTTAGCAATCAAACCCAGATAGGACGCGGCGGAGACATTTAAGGGGACCTCCGCCCGCATCCTAGCTGATTGGGAAATCACGATTTTATTGCGATGTCCCGATCAGTCCGACTGAGCTGCCGGGAAGCGTTTACTCTCACTTTCAGACGCGGCGGTCAACATTGATGGCCGCGTCTGAAGGGTTAATAGTGCGCAGCACAACGATCGGTGCCGCGCGCTGTTAGCCCAGGGTCCTGGCTTTGAATAGCAGCCGGGACCGACCCGGTGTGATGCGGGGTCACGGTGTGACCCCATTTTAAACACCGGGACCGGGCGTACAGGTAAGCCCTACGTCCTTAAGAGGTTAAAAACTTAATCCTTCCAGTGCTTATCAGCTGCTGTATGCTCGAGGGAAAGTTGTGTAGTTCTTTCCAGTCTGACCACAGTGCTCTCTGCTGACACCTCTGTCCGTGTCAGAAACGGTCCAGAGCAGGAGAAGTTTGCTCCTGCTCTGGACAGTTCCTGACACAGAGAATAACAACAATAATTTACACAGAAATCACAAAATGTAGAATCAATGTATAATCCTAAACATTAGCTACAGGGATCCAGGCTAGCTTTTTAAAACTGGAGGACCACAGGGACCCCTTATAAAAACAATAAACCGTACAATGAATATGGTTTCAGCTAAGCCCTGAGTTCCTTTTTACTATCAGTATGGCCCCACTATCAAATACTGATTGAGAGAAATAAAGTCTGAGTTGCCCAGACAACCCTTGTTCACGTATATAATACAGCAGTACATCACAAAATACATTTAAACAGTACCTAAACATATACTGTGTTATTCATATGGACTTTTCATTATGTAAAAGTTGCCAAGAGCATGTCAGTTGGACCTGTACATTTGTGTATTTACATAGCTTAACATATTAACAACAAATGTATACCACAAACAAAAATGTAAACAACAAAAACAAATTGTTCTTGTTTAAGGTACATCTATTTGTGGGATACCACAAATGGTTGTATGAGGCATAGGTGTGAACCTACCCTTAAAGAAGTTAAACAGCATTTAGCAAAGATTAATGTCCTGATGGGGCCAAGATCAAATCGAAAAAAGACATACTTACCTAGCCCTGGTCCCCTGCTGGTAAATGCAGCTCCTGTTCGGCTCAGTCTGGTCCCTCAATCTTTTGTCTTCTTCTTGCTTTTGAGATGAGCGTTCGTTGTAAGTCCTGACCACTCTGCCAATCACTGTCCAAGACTGGACACTGCTGCGCCAGTGATTAGCTAAACTGGCAGGTCTTTTATCGAGCACTTTCTTGGAAGAAAGAAGACAGGAGATCAGGGGATAGGACAGAGGCAAACAGAAGCTGCAGGGAACCAGGGCTAGATAAGTATAGGGATTTTTCCCCAGACCCAGCAGGATATACATTTTTTGCAAAATGCCAGATAACCCCTTTAACCAATTCTGGAATAAATTGAGCCAAATAATCTGTAAAACTCTCAATTTCCTCGTTTTAGATTACATACCTTAGTATGCTGCATAAAAACAAAAAATATCAACACTACTAATACCTTGTGTATTACCATGCACAAAATATAGGTTGTGATTTCAGGCCTGGGCTAGGTTGAATTTATTTTTGACAATCATTACCATATTATAACATTTTTAGAAAATGTGAGAATCGAGCAGGCTTTTTATGAAAAATTATAGTTATAGTATATATATTAGATAGATGCTTAATTCAGTGATCCCTCGATGATGGAGTAAAATATACTTGTCTTCTGTATAATATAAGAAATCCTAAAACCTCTTGGCTTAATGAGGAGTTAGAGGATGTACCAGTCCTAGTCTTATTTGTTATTGTGGATGCACAGAAATATCAACACATACATACTTGTCACATGTGCGGTGCTGAAAGTAATAATGGTGCACGTAGCCTTTTGCACACCAGTCTTAATATACACACTGAAATAAATTGCATTCATTTGTTCTAGTTTACAATATTTCTTACTGTACTTGACAGTCAGTCCCAGTCTGATCTAGCAGAATATTGCAAAGACAATCATTATTGTTCTTTAAGGGTTACTACTGCCCGTTCACTGTGGTGACAGCCATTTTGTTATCTTAAAGGGGTTCTCTAATTTTCTCAGATCAATTCTCTGAAAAATTCTGGTAAAAATGTTTTCACAATGTTTATACCATTTTGTCTATCAAATATGTTTCCAGCGACAAGTAATGCCTGAGTGAGTACACATGGTGCAGATGACTGTCCTGTGAACTGGGCCACCAAAGTGGAGGAGCTTATCATCATTTGCATTACAAGGGGCATTCCTGGGCAATTTTGGTGTTGTTCCTGGGCAGAACAAGGGCTGGGGGTAAAAAAAATTCCACCATTTTGGATTTAAAGGGAACCTGCCACATTGAAATTCAGGACAATCTGCAGTCATCATGTTATAGTAGTCAAGTGGACTGTCCTACTCAGTGACTAACAGCTATCTGTGTATAAGTGTGCACACACATGACTACTTAGCCCAGAATGAGTTGAGATTTACAGGAATAAATGACAAGTTATCCTGGAATCTTTCCCACAAGACTATATATCAATCTGCTCAGCTCCTCCATAACGCGCTGCTTCAAATTGGACGGCATCTTCAATGTGACTGGTTCCCTTTAAATGTTGGTAACTATCAGTTTGTAGACAGATCTACTTTGTCTGCACTACCTACAAATGAGCATGGACTTATATACCGAAAACAATGAAAGCATTGGAGCATATGTAACAAAAGAAAGAAATGCCAAATGTTTCATATAGGCAGTTGAGAATCCCTTTAAAGGGGTACTCCACTGCTCAGCGTTTGGAACAAACTGTTCCGAACGCTGGCGCCAGGAGCTCGTGATGTCATAACCCCGCCCCCTCATGACATCAGGTCCCGCCCCCTCAATGCAAGTCTATTGGAGGGGGCATGGCAGTCATGAGGGGGTGGGGCTATGACATCACGAGCTCCCAGCGCCAGCGTTCGGAACAGTTTGTTCCAAACGCTGAGCAGTGGAGTACCCCTTTAACCCTTGAAATAGAAATATAGTGAACATACAGTCTACTTCTGCTGTGTTCAGTTGGTAAAACAAATAGAAACATCATATAAAAGGAAAAACATCAATGAATTCAACTGATAATAGAAAACCAGCCTCGCAAAGATATGTTTATTGCACATTGTTTATAAAAATGCTACTACAAAAAACTAGTGCAAGTTTACAAATTCTATAAAAATATATTGTAAAATAGGCTTGTCTACAGTTTTTATTTTGTGTAAAGAATTTTGTACTATTGTCTGAAGTTACTGTATGTTTCTGGCTGTACTTGTGTTCATGTGGACACAAACCCTAAAGATTGACATTCAAATGTTTCTGCTGTCATAAATCAATAAAATGACATTTGTAAGAAATCAGGATGTGGCTTTTATGCTAAGCTATAGCTACAAACAACTGCATTTAGCTTTCATCTCATCCAGTTCTTCTATGTTTCTCCCATAGAGATTTATGAGCTCAGGATGCAAGCTGGAAAATAAAGAACACACTATTTTACATTTATTGTGGTGAACAAGAACACATTGTTTTCAGTTTATAGGGGATATTTTTATTTAAAGTGGTTAAAACATTAAAGAAGCACTCCATCCCTCCCCACCCAGGTCTGTCTTTATGCCCCTCCATTTATAGGAATGCTGCTGCTATCTCTATGGGATCAGGAGAGCAATGCCTTACAGCAGTGGTTAGTCCTTACAGTCTATCCAATGAATAAGTGCAGAGTTATAACACTCCCTTGATCGAATTGCCTGTATCTGCTATATGCTGTGAGTAAATTCTCTACTATGTCCTATGTGATGTAGCCTGACACTGCTATAGTATGTGTAAGAGCTACAGTAAAAGGAAAAGGGGAGACCGGCTACAGCTGCACATATTTTTTTCCACTCACAGATATGTGATATTGAATGATTTTTCTAAGTAAATTGATTTATCTTTATCTATGTTTAGGACTTGTCTGAATATTTGATTTTACTTAAGGTCAAATGTATGCAGAAATTCTCAAAATTCTGGAGGAGTCACAAACTCTTTAACCCATTCCCGTCCTATAAGGTATAGTTACATAATGGGGTGAAATACGTTCAACGGCATTTTGGGTTACCGTTCTGTAAAGTGGGCACATTAACCCTAAAGATGATGCGATCAAAGTTGATCGCAGGATTCAAAGTGTAAAATTCCTGGTGCCAGTGGGTTCGGCACTAGAAGTGGGTCTGATTGCTGCTCCAAGTATACAGGCAGCCTCAGCAGCCTGTATAAGTGGAGATAACACTGACCTACGGCATAAAAAAGGGTGTAAAAATTTAATAAATGTGAAAAAGCCCTACCCCCCCCCCCACCAGATAAAAGTTGAAATCACCCCTTTTTTCCCCATTTTTCAAATAAAGTTATGTAAATAAATAAAAAAAAAACATATTTTGGTTTCGCTGCATGCAGAAATATTTTTTCTTTCCCTCTCAAAGATTTTAGTTTGTTTTGCAATTGAATTGTTCACAGTATAGGTCACAATAAAGGTGGAAAACGTCCAGAAATGATTTAACTTTGTGTGTAGACTTTTTATATCCACTGTATAGATATATAGTGGGATACTTTGCCTGTTCCCAGAAGGGAAGCTCTGATGATGTACCTGTCCATATATGAACAGTTAAAGGGGTACTCTACCCCTAGACATCTTATCCCCTATCCTAAGGATAGGGGATAAGAGGTCTGATCCTGGGGGGCTTGACGGCTGTGGTGAAGCGCCAGGGTGCTCGCCCGGAGTACCCCTTTAACATATATTTACAGTACATGTATGGTAATTGTTTATGTATTGACAGTTAACATAAAGTTACAGCCCATATATGGTAATTGTTTATATGGACAGTTACATAATCAAAGCTTTTCCAGGGAAGCTGGGCAGTTTGGCTTTATAGTGAGTCTTCCTCTCTACTTCCTGAGCTCACTGCAGTATCGGTGGAGGAGGAGCAGAAGGAAGCTCCACCTCAGGAAGCTCCAGTAATAGGGTCTATAAATGGACAGTGATGTCACAGAATCTTCTTGATGTTTCTGTTGAATGGATGCCTGTGACAAATCTATCACCAATAGGCTGGTATGATTCTTATAACCAACTACAAATATTCCAGGTAAGTCAATACATTTCAACAGAGTCAACCCTAGGATTCTTGGCTGTATCACTAAAAATATATGTTTTGCTAAATTGAAAATTGGATTTTACCATTCACCCCGAATCACAGGGAATCTAAGTATTTTCTACTAAAGCAGATATGTTAGGAGAACTGACAGGGCATTTTTAAGGGAATCTTCCAGACAAAACTTTGTATACACTATATTATGTCTAGAGTGGAGTTTGAGGTGGAGGCACATGACAGAAGAATACAAAAAGCACCCAAAAGAGAATCTGTCATTTACCACCATCTCTGGCCCTGCACCGAGCATATTAAAGGGGTACTCTGCTGCTCAGAGTTTGGAAAAAAATTGTTCCGAGCGCTGGAGCCGGCGCTGGGAGCTTGGGACGTCAAAGCCCCGCCGTCTCATGATGTCACGCCACTCCCCCTCAATGCAAGTCTATGGGAGGGGGGCGTGATGGACACCACGCCCCCTCCCATAGACTTGCTTTGAAGGGGCGGGGCGTAATGTCATAAGGGGCAGGGCTATGATGTCACGAGCTCCCGGCTCCGGCTCCAGCATTCGGCACAGTTTGTTCCAAATGCTGAGCAGTGGAGTACCCCTTTAAAGTGTCATAGTTTTCCAAAAGCTTTTCCTTTAATAACTCTCTACAAATGTCATTAAAAATATACGTATTTATATTTTATTAACATACCAATATTGTCAATATAATAATCCAATAGGATACCCCTGGCATGTAGCAAAAGTGGAGATGTATAGCATAAATGTGCAGTAACTTTATGGACCAGAATTTCAACACCTTCATTTTTCCTGCTCCTAATTTTGGGCATAGGTTGCCCACACAAAGACATTCGTAGAAAAAAAAATCCATATCTAAATTCCATAGTTTTTTTAACAGTAAAATTTTATGAAAATTCACATCTAAATTCCACATGGTTTTGGATGCAGATTCTTAAAAACAACACGGCTTTTGACACCATTTTTTTACAAAGATTTTGATGCAGAAGTCTCATTGACTTAATTCTAGATATGGATTTCTAATAAAGTTAAAGGGGTACTCAGGTGAAAAACTTTTTTTTTTTTTTTTTTTAAATCAACTGGTGCCAGAAAGTTAACAGATTTGTAAATTACTTCTATTAAAAAATCTTAATCCTTTCTGTACTTATTAGCTGCTGAATACTACAGTGGAAATACTTTTCCATTTGAAACACAGAGCTGTCTGCTGACATCACGAGCACAGTGCTCTCTGCTGACATCTCTGTCCATTTTAGGAACTGTGTTCGTGAGGTCAGCAGACAGTTCTGTGTTTCAAACGGAAAAGTATTTTCACTGTAGTATTCAGCAGCTAATAAGTACAGGAAGGATTAAGATTTTTTTAATAGAAGTCATTTACAAATCTGTTTAACTTTCTGGCACCAGTTGATTTAAAAAAAAAAAAAAGAAAAAAAAAAAGTTTTTCACCGGATTACCCCTTTAATGCATTGTGGATTTCATGAAGATTGTTGATGCAAAATCCACACAGAACACATAAAAAACTCTGTGTAAATATACCCATAATGACAAGACCTTTGCTACAGGAAGGTGCTTCACCAGAAGCGGGAGGCCTTATTACTCACCGGATATGAACTTCAGAAGATGCTACCTGTAAATCCCCATCAATATTCCATGGATGAACTTCACTAAGCCCTGTATGTGCTTCTTTATGGTTTTCATATAAGCCATTACCACAGTGACTAGTGCTCTGTGGGCAGAGCTTAACTTCTTTAACCAGGTGAGTTTCAACAAAAGGAAAGTCAAACTAGAAAAAATAAGTGTTAAATGTTAAAAAAAAAAAAACAACAAAAAAAATACAAAAACACTTTTTATTATTATTACAGTAAATACATTAAGTCCACTATATAGAGCTGTGATGGAACAAGTTACTACCATGGCGTGTAGGGCTGTAACCTATTTGTATTGTATACAGTGATCCCTCAACTTACAATGGCCTCAACATACAATAGTTTCAACATACAATGGTCTTTTCTGGACCATCATAAGTTGAAACCAGACAATGTACAGACAGTCCAGATCTGCGAAACGTGTCAATGGCTGGAAGAACGGGCATGGGCATTCACTGGTAAAACCCCTGCATTACTGAAGTGTATGCACTGACTGGTGTCTGGTAGCGCCCCCTACAGTACAGGGAGGTATTACATGTTCTGTACTCTTTACCTGTACCAGGGTTAGCTGCTCCTTTGGACACCAGGTGAGGGCGACTCCATGTTACTTTTTTAGGACATTGCATGTACTGTACAGGACCCCGAAGAAGCTCATGTCCTCTACATAGACCAGTGTTTCCCAAGCAGGGTGCCCCCAGCTGTTGCAAAACTACAACTCCCAGCATGCCCGGACAGCCTTTGGCTGTCCGGGCATGCTGGGAGTTGTAGTTTTGCAACAGCTGGAGGCTCCCTGCTTGGGAAACACGGACATAGACAGTGATTACGGCTCCCAGCAGATCTTTCTTACTTTTATATGTAAGGATTTGCTTTATCTATATTATTTATCTACTTATTTTTCTTTAATCCTCACTTTTTCCTATTTTTGGATGACATTTTGGGGGCTTTAGAACCAATTACCAGGTTTCCATAGAGTTCTGGTCTCAACATACAATGGTTTCAACATACAATGGTCGTCCTGGAACCAATTAATATTGCAACTTGAGGGACCACTGTATATCTATGTTTAGTTCTATAACGTATACACTCAGCCGCCCTGTCTAGTCTTTTTAGCATTGAACTGTTCTAAATAGTATAGGAGAGGATTAGAATGGACTAAGCTACATTAAACTGATTGGCACCTTCCAAATCTGTCACATAATGGCTAATGTACTCTGATGGAGGCCGGGGGGGGGGGGAGGGGGGGAGACGAGACGTCTTAAGAGGTCATCCACGTTAATCTACCTGGTGTTTAACAATGACTTCACTACCTGATCTTTATGAGTGGCGTAGCGCTTCAAGTGCTTCACAAACTCTGGTCTGGATGTGTTGTGCACAATTACCAGCGCCATTGTGCCATCATTTAGCCTAGAAGAGAATAACAAGATGAAACAACAACATTGTAACAGGTGATATCCAGAATGACGCGCCGGTCCTCAGGTTGTGTGTGGTATTACAGCTCTGCTCCATTCACTTCAATATTACTGCTCTGCAATACCGCACGCAAACTGAAGACAAGACTGGCGCTGTTTTCAGAAGAAATCAGCTCTGTTTTTCTATTCCTTTAATAATCTGATCTGTGCAAAGAAATATACAGTGATCCATTGCTCCGACAGAACAACTAAGCAGATTGTCTGTAAACCTTCTGACCATTTAATAGAGATAAAACATTAACCCTTTCCTGACGCAGTGATTTTTCATTTTTGCGCTTTCATTTTTTTTTTTTTTCCTCCTCCCATTTCAAGAGACTCCTTCAATTTTCAACCTACAGGGCACTATGAGGGCTTGTTTTGTGTGGGGTAAATTATTCTTTGTAATGACATCACCCATTTATTTAAGGCAAAGGCAAAAAATATATATTTTTAGGGTTTTTTCATTTCTACGCAGTGCACTTTTCGGTAAAATGACACATTGGCCCAGATTTATCAACAATCCAATGAAAGGGACCCAGCACTGGATGATCGCCGGTGAGGTGCACTTACTCCACCCACTTGCCAGGCGTGGGTTAGATACAAAGCTTCACTCCAAGGAAACAGCACCAATCACTAGGTCCAGTTAAAGTGCAGGCTTTTTATTGCATCAGAGCATAAACAAATGCGACGTTTCGGCTAACAAGCCTTTTTTCAAGCAGAGAGAAAAAGTGGAGTGATTTTCTCACACAGTTTGACCAATCAGAGGTCAGCTTTCACTTTACCAGAGCTTGGTAGCTGAGCTGTGATTGTTAGTTATGGGAAAATAGCTCCACTTTTTCTCTCACAAAGTTTGATAAGTCTGGGCCATTATCTTAATTCTGTATGTCCATATGATTACAGCCATACCAAATTTGTATAGGTTCTGCTTTTTATTATACTACTTATGTGTTTATGTTTTAACTCTCCTTGCTGCCGGAATCGCGCTGTACTAGAGCCTACAGCGTGTCATTGTTCTATTGTACAGTGTGACATTATATTCAGTATTAAAGGGGTTATCCAGGAAAAAACTTTTTTTTTTATAGATATCAACTGGCTGCAGAAAGTTAAACAGATTTGTAAATTACTTCTATAAAAAAAATCTTAATCCTTTCAGTACTTATGATCTGTTGAAGCTGAGTTGTTCTTTTCTGTCTAAGTGCTCTCCGATGACACGTGTCTTGGGAACCGCCCAGTTTAGAAGGAAATCCCCATAGCAAACCTCTTCTACTCACAAGCAGAGATGTCAGCAGAGAGCACTGTTGCCAGACAGAAAACAACAACTCAACTAAAGCAGCTGATAATTATTGAAAGGATTAAGATTTTTTAATAGAAGTCATTTACAAATCTGTTCAACTTTCTGGAGCCAGTTGATATAAAAAAAAGTTTTTTCCTGGAATACCCCTTTAAGCCCTAATCTACTATTTAGGCTTAGGTGTTATCACACTGGTTGACACTATTGGTACCTGGCAGCAATAGTGTTTTAATAATTTGTACACTTGATATTTTCTTTAATAGATTATAATAAAAGTTACGTTTTAGGTAGGGGATTTAAAGAAGGGTTTTGTGCCCTTTTGGGCATTTGTGATTTGTGGTGTTTAACATACTGGGTACATTTGATTGGGTGTGTTACATAAAAGGCGGAGCCCTGCAAGCTGTACTGTTTGTGTTTCTCCGAGAGTTATGTAAATAGCATAGCTCTAGAGCTCACAAAACTCCCAGAAATGTCAATGAGAGTTAAGCAATTGCATAACTTTGCCTCCTTGGCTGCCTTCCATTCTCCACCACATCAGGCTTCCACAAACATGCCATGATACTGTTACAGTGGCCATGATACTGGAGCATGTAAAGACCTCTCTAACCCTTTTACTCTATGGCCCTAATTTACTAAACCCAACCCGTTTTGTCAGGTTGTGTGCCAGATTTGTGTCTGCGCCAGAGTTTGCGCCAAAAAATTCCAAAACCAGACCAACTCTCCATTTTACTAAGAAAACCCAAAAAAGGGACGTAGTTGTCGAAAAAGGGGGACAGACAGCTCAGAGCAGTTGTGAAAAAAAACAAAAACCTAGGGAAAAGTACAAAACCAAAGAAAACATTAGGAAATACCGTGGCAAAATACCTGTCAGGGATTAAAACCCACAAAGTAAACTCCACTACACTCTTAGTATATTTGGGCCCCTGCTGGGACCCCAATGATCTCAAGAATGGGGCTCAAAGTCTCCCATCGAAATGGAGCAGCATCACCAAAAAATTAACTTTTGTTTAAATCCAGTGTTTACTTTAAATATGTTTTAACATATCTCTTAATGCCATTGTTTAGATATTTTTAAATAATCCTGAAACCCCGCAATTTTTCCTGAACATTGGCCACTGAGCTTTATAATAGACTGACTCTTCCTTTCTGTAGAGGTCACTTCTCAGCAATCATATCATCATCACAGATAGGATTACAATGACACCTAATGCTACTTCTACAGAGCTGGAGGAAGATAATGCAAGATCTGTCACTGACAACAGATGATGGTAACAGCCCCCCTCCTGCTCAAAGACTGCTGCACAGGTCACAGAGCATGCCTACAACACTCTCCCAAAGAAGTCAATAAGTGAGCTGCAGACTACAGATCACCATGTTCATGTAGCTGCTGTAAACCATTTCTCTGAACTACTGTTAACAGAGCAGCAGTTGCCCCATGATCATGAAAGCAAAATAGAAAAAACATAATTACAATTAGATGGATTATTTAAAGAGGTACTCCGCCCCTAGACATCTTATCCCCTATCCAAAGGGACCCTGCGATCTCGGCTGCGGCACCCTAGACATCCAGTGCCGGATGACTGGCAATGAGGATGACATCACGTCCCGTCCCGCTCGTGACGTCACTTCCACGCACCCTCAATGCAAGTCTTGCACCCTCAATGCAAGTCTATGGGAGGGAGCATGACAGCAGTCACGCCCCCTCCCATAGACTTGCATTGAGGGGCGTAACCGTGACGTCACGAGCCTCCGGCACTGCACCCGACGCTCTAAACGAATGCAGGGTGCAGCAGGGAGATTGCGGGGGTCCCCAGTGGCGGGACCCCAGCGATCAGACATCTTATCCCCTATCTTTTGGATAGGGGATAAGATGTCTAGGGGCGGAGTACCCCTTTAAGAATAAAAAAGATGTTTCAGTAACTGGTTCTAGTTAGTAAATAAAAAATCTATGTGATACTTCACTGTTGAAATACAACACATGCAATTAATTTCAATAAATGAAGAAGTCCTTATAAGCCATACATAAATAATGTTCAGGGATGGGGTAACACTTCTGACTTCTCCCCTCAAACTGAATTCTCAGCTGTGAACAGGTGTTGGTAAGCATACAGCATTCTAACTAGCAGAGAACTCTTTTAACCCAGCCTGCTGTTAAAGTAATACGATCACAGTAATTATATCTGAAATATTCCAGCTAGACTACTTGACCTAATTTTGCAGATCCTATAATGGCTTATAATCCCTTAGACTGACGGCAACCTATCTTGGGAGATCATGAATCCTTGAGCAATCTGCAGAAACATTTTTAGAAAGGTTTTAACTGAAATGGTGGTGTGGGGAAGTGTAATTCTTGTAAGCCTCTACTGACCTGGTATTAGGTGCCAAGCCTCTTGGGGCCATGGAACAAAGGCAGGGAATTGCCATAATGCTGACGTTCAGTAACTGGCCCTGAGTATGCTGCCACTGATCCTTAGTCTCTGAAAGAAGAGAAAATAATAGGCATGTATTTATAAAATTGCGTAAAAAAGTGGAGGCATTGCCTCGAGCAGCCTATAAGATTAATGCTGTAATTTTTAATGCAAAACAAAATCGGTAAATCAGACTGGTTACTATGGATTACATCTTTACTTTTTTTTAAACACAAATGTTTATGTGGAAGGTAAGCCAACCACACTACCTGCCAGGGGGGGGACTTTATAACTTAATATCTTCACCATCCCCGGGGCAAAAACGTCCCCCGGGGATGGTGTGGATAAAGATTTTAGCATATATACCGCACTGTCAAGCGTTATATATGCTAAAATCTGTTTATTGGTTTCCTTTAAAGGGGTACTCTGGGTTAGGGAAATTTATCCCTTATCTAAAGAATTGGTGATAAGTGTTTTAAAAGTTGCGGCGGGGGGTGGGGGGGTGGAAGAGGTCGCAATTTTCTGGGCTTGCCTCGGGCAGGAAAGGAGCTAGCTACAGTTCTGTTCCGCCTCAAATTAAAGCCCATAGACTTCTATGGGATTCCGCACTCCCATTCACACTTCAGAATTTCCGCTTGCAGAATTTTGCTAGTGGAATTCCGTAAACGGAAATTCAGAAGTGTGAATGGGAGTGCGGAATCCCATAGAAGTCTATGGGCTTTAATTTGAGGTGGAATTTCGCAAGCGGAAATTCTGCCGTGTGAATAACCCTAAGGCTAGGTTCACACTGCGGAAAATTTCCGCCTGGAGATTCCGAGTGCGGCCAGCGCCGACTGAATCAGTCCGTGCTAGGACCGTGCGGACACTGCAGTCTCCAATAGAATGCAATGTGTTCCGCGAGTATTTCCGCCTGAAGAATGAGCAACGCCATTCTTCAGGAGGAAATTTTAAAGCGGATTTTCCATTCACAAATTCCGCTTCACAGATTCTGAAGTGTGAATTTGTGAACGGAAACCCATTCACTACACTATACATTTTAGTAAGAGGAATTTGTGCCCGCAATTTCAAAGCGGAATTGCAGGCGGAAATTCCGTAGTGTGAACCTAGCCTAAAAGTAATCAGTGCTCAGCCACAAGGAGCCATAAGGAGAGAAGAGCCACATGCCGAGCCAGCCATTATTCATCCAGTCCTGGCCACACAGTTATTCAGCGATGTTAAATGAGCGCCAATCCGGACTGGAATGGTCCTAGATGTGGGATAGACATGTGCCACATTATATGAAATTGTTCTCCAATACAGAATTTTTGGACATACATTATTCAAGAATTACAAACTAAAGGTATATTAACTGACCCTGCCTCACTGACTTTTATACAAGTTTTCTGGGGAGACTGGACTCGAAGAGAAATTTATGGAGGACTAATTCCTAAGCTATTTATGTGTGCAAAATTGTCATTTTAAAAGTTTGGTTATCTGATAAAACACTTGATCTTCGGGCTTGGAAAAATTTTGTGGAAAAAATAAGACAGTAGGAGTTCTGCAGGGCTCAGGGTGTGAAAGGAAGATTGACAAAATATAACAGAACCTAGGTTAAATACATCTTGTCAGGAACAAACCTGCAGAAAGGAGGAAGGGAGGAAGAAAAAAGGGGGAAAAAAAGAGAAAGAAAGAATTCTTCTTATAATTGTTTTTCATTTTTCTTTTCCTTTTTCTTTTCTAGGAGCACAAGGGGGTGAGTTGGGGGGTGGGGGGGTTAGAGGTATAGGGAGGGTAGGCATGAGTTTTTTTTCTATGTTATCAAATTTGTCCATTCTTAAATTGCAATCATAATTAAGAAAAAAAAAATGAGCGCCAATCCGCTAGATCAGCACTTGTATAGGTATGGGTCTGCCTATATCAAACTGCCCCTGAAAGGGTACTTGTCAGATCCCACAAAAAAAAAAATGCCTCTATCACCTATATTTATTATAAAAAATACCTCTTTTCATTAGCTCACGTTTGGAAATTCTTTCAGGGAAAGGGGGCGTGTCCCTCTCTTGTGGTGGTTGGAGGTAATTTGAGTGTACAGCTGCATCAGGCTTGTCCATGAGTCATGGACATTTGATGAATAATGGACAAGCCTGATGCAGCTCCAGGACTGGTTAGTGTCCCAGTAGGTTTATTACCTCTACATGTGCTATCTGGCCCAATAGAGTAGTATGGCCAGTAGGTATGTGACCCCTAGTGGTGGGATTTTCAGGAGCCATTTTCTTTATTAAATATTTTAAACAACCATATTTAAAAATAAAAAAAAGTCTTAAGGTTTTTGGATCTGAAAGGGATAATTTTGTAAAGTTAGTTATTGAGGACAATAACCATACTTACCATTCTCCAAGAAATTATCTTTATTTTTCTTCCTGTGTAAAAGGGAAATTTGTGTAAACATTAAAATTGGATAGTTTGCCAACATATCATCAAATCCTTAAATTAATTTTTATCACAAAAAAATATGTCAAAAAGTTGGATTGTCCATTATGTTTAGTATATTAGTAAAATTGTAATAAAAATCCTATTGCAGAGCCAATAGGAAACGCTAAGTTTATACAGATTTTTTTTTTTTTATGACCGATCTGTTATAATCTGTTTTGTAATGGATCCCAAGGGACATCCCTCACTATTATTGGGTCCTTCAGAATGCTGGCAGGACCAACAGAAGCCAAATGGAAAAGAACAAAAGCAGAATTGCCAACTTTTGGGAAACCCAAATATTTAATGCAGGGTGAATTGACTTTCTTACTTCTGGTGGGATGTTGACTGTCGGTTGTTTATAGGTAGAAATGACAAGTCACAGCTGTCCGCTCTGTAAAAAAAAAAATCACAAATACATTACTGGTTTCAATATCTCCTTTAACCCCTTAAGGACCGAGTGTTTTTCCGTTTTTGCACTTTCATTTTTTCCTCCTTACCTTTTCAAAATCATAACCCTGGCTTATTTTTTGCACCATCAATTCTACTTGTAATGACATGAGTCTTTTTACCCAAAAATCTACGGCGAAACAAAAAAAACGCATAGGGGGCAGTATGAGGGCTCATTTTTTGCACCATGATCTGAAGTTTTTAGTGGTACTATTTTTGTATTGATCTGACTTTTTGATCGCTTCTTATAAATTTTTTCATGATATAAAAAGTGACCAAAAATACGCTATTTTGGACTTTGAAATTTTTTTGTGCATACGCCATTGATCGTGTGGTGTAATTAACGATATATTTTTATAGTTCGGACATATACGCACATGGAGATACCACATGTTTATTTTTATTATGGTTACATATTTTTTTATATGGAATTTGGGAAAAGGGAGACAATTTAAACTTTTAATGAGGAAGGGGTTAATGGGTGTTTTTTTTTTTAAAACTTTTTATTCAACTTTTTTTTTTTTACATTTTAGTCCCCTTAGGGGACTTTTAGGAGGAACCATTAGATTCCTCATACAGATTAACGTGGCTTCATAGAACCTCATTGATCTGTGTGCTCTGCGCACGATTGATAAAGCCTGGTCCTGCCAGCATAGGACGTGAGGTAAGCCCTCCGGCTACCTCAGCAGTGGATCGGGGGTGGGGCGATCCACCCCAGATGGCCAACCAGAGATGGTTTAAATGTCCCTTTACTTGCTGCTGTCAACTTTGACAACGCAGATCTAAAGGGTTAATATGTCAGCTATTAATGCCGGCCCCCAGCTACAGGAATCAGCTGGGGGCTGGCCGTTATGGCGCGGGTTTGAGTCGGGAGCCCGCGCCATACAACGGTTGCTGTCTCAGGACGAGCTGGCTCATCCTTTGACAGCAACCAGTAAAAGGGGTTGCCTAGGATTAGAAAAACATAACTGCTTTCTTCCAAAAGCAGCAATACCCTGTCCTCAGGATGTGTGTGGTATTACAACCCTGCTCCATGGACTTCAATGAACTGAGCTACAGACTGAGCACCCAAAAACTGAGGACAAGAGAGGTGCTAATCTGGAAGAAAACAGTTATGGTGTTATAATCTTGATGACCTTTAAATAGGCACTTGGTGACCTTTAAATAGGCACTCTCCTTAAAACAAATTTTTGCTATTGCACTCCTTATGTTAAATAAAAAATCTTTCTAATGTACTTTGTTTAATAAAATGAAGTTTTCTATGTTTTATTTGTGTTTAAAAAAGCTGCCACTAGGTGTCCCCCTACTTGTCCAGAACACATTTCTCCTATCTCTTGCACAGACTTTGGACTCCTGCTGGCCTGGCAGAAGTCCAAAATCAGGAAATGCAGTCTGGAGTGCTGAGGAGGGGGGGGGGGTGCAGCCTTAGCCAATCATAGCTCATCTCACACTGAAATGCTCTGGGTTGTGGGGGTCAGAAGTTCTCCCCTGTATGGCTTCAGATTATGTCACGCCTGCTGGGTAACGCCCCTTCCCAGTCTGTGAATCTGACTGATAAAGGCAGGGGGTAGTTTATCATGATGGGGGCAGTGAACTGGGAGGATTATAAAATTTTACAAGATCATGACAGGTACTCTTTAACGCTAATATTTTACACAGCTTAACCCCTTAAGGACCAGGCCATTTTACACCTCAGGACCAGAGCGTTTTTTGCACATCTGAAAACTGTCACTTTAAACATTAATAACTCTGGAATGCTTTTACTTATCATTCTGATTCCGAGATTGTTTTTTCGTGACATATTCTACTTTAACATAGTGGTAAAATTTTATGGTAACTTGCATCCTTTCTTGGTGAAAAATCCCCAAATTTGATGAAAAATTAGCATTTTTCTAACTTTGAAGCTCTCTGCTTGTAAGGAAAATGGATATTCCAAATAAAAAAAAAATTGATTCACATATACAATATGTCTACTTTATGTTGGCATCATAAAATTGATGCGTTTTTATTTTTGGAAGACACCAGAGGGCTTCAAAGTTCAGCAGCAATTTTCCAATTTCTCACAAAATTTTCAAACTCAATATTTTTCAGGGACCAGTTCAGGTTTGAAGTGGATTTGAAGGGTCTTCATATTAGAAATACCCCACAAATGACCCCATTATAAAAACTGCACCCCCCAAAGTATTCAAAATGACATTCAGTCAGCGTTTTAACCCTTTAGGTGTTTCACAGGAATAGCAGCAAAGTGAAGGAGAAAATTCACAATCTTCATTTTTTACACTCGCATGTTCTTGTAGACCCAATTTTTTTATTTTTACAAGGGGTAAAAGGAGAAAATCTATACTTATATTTGTAGGCCAATTTCTCTCGAGTAACGACATACCTCATATGTCTATGTAAACTGTTCGGCGGGTGCAGTAGAGGGCTCAGAAGCGAAGGAGCGACAAGGGGATTTTGGAGAGTACGTTTTTCTGAAATGGTTTTTGGGGGGCATGTTGCATTTAGGAAGCCCCTATGGTGCCAGAACAGCAAAAAAAAAACACATGCCATATCATTTTGGAAACTAGACCCCTTGAGGAACGTAACAAGGAATAAAGTGAACCTTAATACCCCACAGGGGTTTCACGACTTTTGCATATGTAAAAAAAAAAAAAAAAAAAAGATTTTCACAAAAATGTGTGTTTCCCCCAAATTTCACATTTTTGCAAGGGTTAATAGCAGAAAAGACCCCCCAAAATTTGTAACCCCATCTCTTCTGAGTATGGAAATACCCCATGTGTGGACGTCAAGTGCTCTGCTGGCGCACTACAATGCTCAGAAGAGAAGGAGCGCCATTGAGCTTTTGGGAAAAAAATTGTTTGGAATGGAAGTCAGGGACCATGTGCATTTACAAAGCCCCCCGTGGTGCCATAACAGTGGAACCCCCCACATGTGACCCTATTTTGTGCAAATCACCAATTTAGGCCTGAAATGTACATGGTGCGCTCCCACTCCTGAGCCTTGTTATGCGCCCGCAGAGCATTTTACGCCCACATATGGGGTATTTCTGTACTCAGGAGAAATTGCGTTACAAATTATGGGGGTCTTTTTTTCCTTTTAACGCTTGTGAAAATAAAAAGTAAAGGGCAACACCGGCATGTTAGTGTACATATTCTTTTATTTTTTTACACTAACAAGCTGGTGTAGCCCCAACTTTTCCTTTTCATAAGGGGTAAAAGGAGAAAAAGCCCCCCAAAATTTGTAGTGCAATTTCTCCCGAGTACGGAGATACCCCATATGTGGCCCTAAACTGTTTCCTTGAAATACGACAGGGCTCCGAAGTGAGAGCGCCATGCGCATTTGAGGATTAAATTAGGGATTGCATAGGGGTGGACATAGGGGTATTCTATGCCAGTGATTCCCAAACAGGGTGCCTCCAGCTGTTGCTAAACTCCCAGCATGCCTGGACAGTCAGTGGCTGTCCGGAAATGCTGGGAGTTTTTGTTTTGCAACAGCTGGAGGCTCCGTTTTGGAAACACTGCCATACAATACGGTTTTCATTTTTATTGGGGGGACAGTGTAAGGGGGTGTATATGTAATGTTTTACTCTTTATTAGGTGTTAGTGTAGTGTAGTGTTTTTAGGGTACATTCGCACTGGCGGGTTACGGTGAGTTTCTCGCTAGAAGTTTGAGCTGCGCGAAAAATTTGCCGCAGCCCAAACTTGAAGCAGGAAACTTACTGTAAGCCTGCCCGTGTGAATGTACCCTGTACGTTCACCTGGGGGGGCAAACCTCCAGCTGTTTCAAAACTACAACTCCCAGCATGTACTGACAGACCGTGCATGCTGGGAGTTGTACTTTTGCAACAGCTGGAGGCACACTGGTTGGAAAACCTTCAGTTAGGTTCTGTTACCTAACTCAGTATTTTCTAACCAGTGTGCCTCCAGCTGTTGCAAAACTACAACTCCCAGCATATACTGATCGCCGAAGGGCATGCTGGGAGATGTAGTTATGCAATAGCTGGAGGTACGCAACTACAACTCCCAGCATGCCGAGACAGCTGATTGCTGTTTGGACATGCTGGGATTTGCAGTTTTGCAACATCTGGAGGGCTACAGTTTTAGAGAACACTGCAAAGTGATCTCCAAACTGTGGACCTCCAGCTGTTGCAAAACTACAATTCCCAGCATGCCCTGACAGCAAACAGTTGTTTGAGCATGCTAGGGGTTGTAGTTTTGCAAGATCTGGAGGGCTACAGTTTAGGGACCACTATATAGTGGTCTCAAACTGTAGCCCTCCAGCTGTTGCAAAACTACATATTCCAACATGCCCAAACAGCTGTCTGGGCATGCTGGGAGTTGTAGTTTTGCAACATCTGGAGGGCTACAGTTAGAGACCACTGTATAATGGTCTCAAACTGTACCCTCCAGATGTTGCTAGGCAACTCACCGACTTCCGTCGGATCCAGCCGCCCGCCGATCTCCGTCGCCTGCAGCCTCCGACGCCCGCCCGGATCGGTAAGTGGATCTTCGGCGCCGGTCCCCGTCACTTTCCCCGTCCTGCCCCGCCTATTGTGGGAGGGCAGGACGGGGAAAACGAAAGTAAACCCTCCCGCCCCCGATCTGCTATTGGTGGTCGCGTCTAGACCACCAATAGCAGGGATAGGAGGCGTGGCAACCCTGCCACCTCCCTCCTATCGCTTCAGGGGGATCATGGGTGTCTTAGACACCCGCGATCCCCCTTACATTCCGGGTCACCGGGTCACTATAGACCCGTAATAACTCGGAATAGCGCAAATCGCAAGTGTGAATTCACTTGCGATTTGCCGCGATCGCCGACATGGGGGGGTCTGATGACCCCCCTGGGCATTTGCACGGGATGCCTGCTGAATGATTTCAGCAGGCATCCCGCTCCGATCCCCGCCCGGCACACGGCGGGGACTAAAACTGCCCATGACGTAAATGTACGTCCCTGGTCCTTAAGACCCAGGGTATCGGGATGTTCCGTTACGTCATGGGTCCTGTAGGGGTTAATAAGAGATCCTGATCTGATATAAAAGTAGAGAGTAACTGGTTTATATTTTATGTGTAAACAAAAGTCCTATTTTTATGCAGCTATAGGATACAGATAGTGAGCGGGACACTAATAAATGGTTTTGTAGGAAAAGAGCCTACATTATGTATTTATAATATTATGTATTTATAATTATGTATTTATAATAAGCATCATTTACTGACTCTAGGTTAATTAGGTTAACATTTCTTGCATTAAGTTAGCTGACAATTACATGAGGACTGCCCAATGGACTTATTATAAGCAGGTATTTAAAAAAAAAAATAAGTACAAGTTTATATATATGAAATCAATAATTACAAAATCAAAACACAACAAAATCGACAAGCATACATCCAGTTACATCCAGCGGGTCACTTCTAGGTTGGTCTTGTCCCTAATTTAATAAGGGATGAAAACCTGCAAAGATATGTATGTGGTCTCCGAAGAAGATGATGGTATCAAAGAGACCCTGAAAAGGCTTTCATTTTTCTACCTTTTCTATGCCCACCCCAAGGTCTATATAACCAGTGACTGGTCATATCAATATATATTTCTGATTTCATGTGACTTTAGCATATAACTTTTTGTAGATAATAATTTTACATAAAAAAATAAGTACATTTTAATTTCCTACTGTCCTAGGTAGAGATGAGCGAATCGAATCTGACGAATCCGAATAAGTTACGAATTTCATGAAAAATTTGATTTTTAACGAATGCAAATATCATTAAACTCCATTTAGTGCAGTCCAGGCTCCAGGGCATCTAAAATGGCAGATCCACATGTGAGGACATAGGGCAAGGAATCCTAGAAAGGCGGGAACAAGGCTAGGCGGGATGACCCTGAATCACATGCAGGATGCAGCCTATCAGCAGCCTGTAACCCCTGCGATGTCACAGCCCTATATAATCGGCAGCCATATTGCGGCCAGTCACTTCATCCTTACACTGCAGATAGATAGGGACAGACAGCCCTGTGTGTTACACAGAAAAGCTTTTTCTAGCAGCAATTTATCTCCTAGTCAAGTCAGCGTTCTGTTGGACAGAGAGCAGTTTGTTTGTCACAGAAAAGCATTCTTACTGCAGTGATCCACCTCCCAGTCACTGTCTACAGCGTTCTTTTATAGAGAGAATCAGAGGATCTGTGTGTTGCACAGAAGAACAGCAGCGATTCAGCTCAAGCACAAACCCTGCCTAGAAGCACTGATAGGGAAGGAAGTGAGATAGAGAAAGTGCAATTTTGGCTGTAGTACACAGCAACTGTGTGCTGCAGCACTGGTGTGCACAAAAACTTTTTTAAGTGTACTGAAGCGCATTTTCTGCCCTCATAAGTGCATACCACATATGTACATCTAAGTGTTGTACCATTTTGTTCCTGATAAAGTCTTAAGGGCCTAGATACTGTGAAAGGACAGCCAAAAGTACTCACCGGCTGGTGTTGTACACAAAAACTTTTTTAAGTGTACTGTAGCACATTTTTCTGCTCTCATAAGTGCATACCACATACGTACATATAAGTGTTGTACCATTTTGTTCCCGAAACAGTCTCAAGGGCCTAGATACTGTGAAAGGACAGCCAAAAGTACTCACCAACTGGTGTTGTACACATACTTTTTTTTAGCTTATTGTAGTGCATCTTTCTGCCCTCCTATCACATACATACATCTCTAAGTGTTGTACCATTTTGTTCCTGATGAAGTCTTAAGGGCCTAGTTACTGTAAAAGGCCAGCCAAGTACACACCTGCTGCTGTTCTAGACGGATACTGTTTTAAACATAGTAAAGCGTATTGTACTCCCCTCATATACGCACTAAGTATGTCAGGCAGAAAAGTTCCAGGACGTGCACAGAGGAGTGGCAGAGGAGGAGAGGCCTAAATTCATCAGGTGCAGGCAGAGGTCGCAGAGAACTAGGGGCGAGTGGCAGCAGGAGTTGCAGTGAGAGGCCTGATCTCCCAGCTAGTGGTCGTGTCTCAACCAGCAACCCATCTGCCGTCATCGATTGGTTAACACGGTCATCTGATACCCCCAGCCAACAGTCAGTGGCTTCCTCAGACACAACCCTCAGTTGGCATGGCCTGGGAGCAGTCCCTGTTTTCCCACTGCCTCTGTACTATGCTGTTCCCTCCCCTACAGAAGTATCTTATGCTGTGGGAGTATCTTGTGCAAGGGACGTTAGGGACCCAACACTTACAGGTGGCCATGGCATGTCTGGTGGGCTTGCACTTCATGATCATAAAGTACACTAACGACCTGTTAGTTTAATAAATGTTGCTGAGAAGAATTAGATCATTGTGCATGCTGTGGACGTGCGACCATTTGTTTTCTGTTTTCTGAATTCAGTTCCACTATTCAGTGAGGATGATCTAATAGAGGACAGTTAGCTGCTACTGCCCAGCCAAGAAGTGGAGGAGACATCCGCCGCTTCCTCTGCTAGGTGGGCAAGTAGTGATGAGGAGAGTGACGTGGGAGGTGGTGTTGCCAGCGTTCAGGGTCCTGAAGCAGACACTGTTGAGGAACCTGAGGAGGACATCAGTGACGTGCAGACACTTGTTGATGATGATGAAGCCGATGGCAATTGGGAGCCGGGTGCAGAAGGGGCTTCATCATCATCAAGAGAAGAGGGTTGCAGGTTGCCCTGAGGCAGAAGCTGAGCCAGCAAGGTGGCATGGTTGGCAGTAAGCATGGTGGCCGAAGTGGAAATTCTGGACCCAAACCTACTTGGGGGAGACCACCTGCTTCGCGGCAGCCTACCTTTCCGGGAGGTAGTGGAAAAGGGGTTCCCGGAGACGGCGGCAGTAACAGTCAATTAGTGTCGACTGTTGGTGGGAAAATCAGCTACTCAGCAGTGTTGCAGTTTTTCATCAAGCATCTGGAGGAGGATAACATAGCCACATGCAAGATGTGTCGGCAGAAGGTGAAGCGTGATCAGGGTCCCAATGTTGGCACCACTGCTCTGCGTCGACATATGCTGCGCCACCATAAAGTGGCCTGGGAGAACCGTGACTCCGATGTAGTGGTCCAGCCTGCTGCATCATCCAGTGGCACGCCGCACACTCTTTCAGCCAGCCAAGGCTCCACCACCTCAGCCGAAAGGAGCTATGTGTCATACCCTCCTTCTGTAGCTCCAGATACTCCTGCTCCGCCTACTTTACTCAATCATTCTGCCAGCAATCCATTGGCAAAGCCATGTCCATGAGACAACAGTATGTGCCCACGCACAGAAGCTGTATGTGCTCCTGTCCAAGTTGCTGGTGCTGCAGTCCCTCCCTTTTCAAGTGGTGGACTCTGCACCTTTCAGAGAACTGATGGCTTGTGCCGAGCCGAGGTGGAGAGTCCCAAGCCGTGATTTCTTTGCAAAGAAGGCAGTACCAGCCCTGCACAATTTTGTGGAAGAGAAGGTGGGCCAGTCCTTGAACCTGTTGGTGTCTACCAAAGTGCACGGCAGCGCCAATGTCTGGATCTGTAACTATGGTCAGGGACAATACATGTCCTTTATGGCCCACTGGGTGAATGTGGTTCCTGTACAGTCACAACAGCAACTTGGACAGGTCATGCCGCTTCCTCCTCCACGCTCTCAGGAGGAGGAGGGGCACAGTGGAGCACAGTTTAGGTTTTGTGAAATGGGCAGTTTTTCTAGTCATCTGACAGGAGACGAGCAGGAGAAGCCAGAGGAGCTAGAGAGTAAGGTGAGGCAGAGGACCCAGACACACCGTGGCAGTATGCAGTGGAGATGGAGGCAGGGACTAACTTGCACAAATGGCACGATGCATGCTGGGTTGCTTGCGTAGTGACCGCCGAATTGTCACCATTCGGCAGCGGGATGACTTCTGGCTCTCCACCTTATTGGACCCTCGCTTCCGGCACAAAATGGGGGCCTTTTTAACACATACTGAGAGGGAGGGCCAATGCCTATCGGCGCCATCGTCCATCCTCTTGCAGGTCTGACTGGGGGGGCTCTCTGCGCTCACCTTCCACTGCCATGGCTGCTGGGGAGGGGTGGGGTGGCAGGAGCAGTACCAGCTCCATCAGCAGCAGCCTGGGTCTACAGTTGCTGATGAGTACCTTTCTTAACCAGCATAGTGAAGCAACTTATAGGCAGTAGGCAGACGTGGAGCAGGACCTGAACCAGCAGGTGGTGGTATACCTTGACATGCCCATGCCAAAACACCGTGAAGATCCGCTGGACTTCTGGACAGCCAAACTTGATTTGTGGCCGCAACTAGCAGAGTTTGCCCTGGAAAAGCTGTCTTGCCTGGCAGTAGTGTGCCATCAGAGCGGGTGTTTAGTGCAGCGGGGGCCATAGTAACCCCAAGGAGAACTTGTCTGTCCACGAAAAATGTGGAGAGACTGACCTTTGTGAACATGAATCAGGCATGGATCAGCCAGAATTTCCACCCACCAATGCCTGATGCATCAGAGTAGATTGGTGTCACACCAACAGTTCACAAATATGGATAGTGCCAAACAGATTTAAGGCATTGCTCCCCTGTTGCAAACATTCCTCCACATCAGACATTTTTTCACCCACCTTCGTCACTGGGTACTGGTATTGCCACCCACCGCACCACTCTGTCACCGGGTTACTTTCAGGACTCCTGATAGTGGTGCTGCCACCTCCAGGCAGTCTCATTCTGCCACCATATGTTCTCCTCATGCTGCCGCCACCTCCAGGCTGTGCCATTCAGCCAATATATGGTCTACTCATGCTGCCGCCACCTCCACGCTGTGTCATTCAGCCACTATATGTTTTCCTCATGCTGCCGCCAACTCCAGGCTGTGCCATTCAGGCTCTATATGTTCTCCTCATGCTCCCACCACCTTCAGGCTGTGGCATTTAGCCACTATATGGTCTCCTCTTGCTGCCACAAACTTCAGGCTGTGTCATTCAGCCACTATATGTTCTCCTCATGCTGCTGCCACTTCCAGGCTGTGTCATTCAGCCACTATATGGTCTCCTCATGCTGCCGCCACCTCCACGCTGTATCATTCAGCCACTATATGTTCTACTCATGCTGCCACCAACTCCAGGAGGCTGTGCCATTCAGCCACTACATGCTCTCCTTATGTTGCCACAAACTCAAGGCTGTGCAATTCAGGCTCTATATGTTCTCCTCATGCTCCCACCACCTTCAGGCTGTGGCATTCAGCCAATATATGGTCTATTCATGCTGACGCCACCTCCACGCTGTGTCATTCAGCCACTATATGTTCTCCTCATGCTCCCATCACCTTCAGGCTGTGGCATTCAGCCACTATATGGTCTCCTCTTGCTGCCGTAAACTCCAGGCTGTGTCATTCAGCCACTATATGGTCTCCTCTTGCTGCCACAAACTCCAGGCTGTGTCATTCAGTCACTATATGTTCTCATCATGCTGCCGCCAACTCCAGGCTGTGCCATTCAGCCACTATATTGTCTCCTCATGCTGCCGCCACCTCCACCCTGTGTCATTCAGCCACTATATGTTCTCCTCATGCTGCCGTCAACTCCAGGCTGTGCCATTCAGCTTCTATATGGTCTCCTCATGTTGCCGCCACCTCCAAGCTGTGTCATTCAGCCACTATATGTTCTACTCATGCTACCACCAACTCCAGGCTGTGCCATTCAGCCAATATACATACTACTCTTGCTGCCGCCAACTCCAGGCTGTGCCTTTCAGACACTATATGGTCTCCTCATGCTGCCGCAAATTACAGTCTGTGTCATTCAGCCACTATATGGTTTAGTCATGCTGCTGGGCCTGGCACACTACCCAAAAAAATTTTGGGTACCACTAGCTACCATAAATCTTCAATTTAAATTTGAAAATTCATCTTTTTAATCTTAGGGATTGTGAAGCCCTTGTTATGCCCTGCGCTCTGGCAAGACACGCTGGCCGTGAGCATTTTCCTACTCTGCCTACCTCTGCCGGCGTAACCGGGATTCGCATTGTGGGATGCGCCTGCATGCGAATCCCCACCCGTCACTCACCTCCCCTGTCCGTTGTCCCCCCTGAGTTCTCGCAGTGTCGGCGCGCATGCCACAGTGCTCAAAGATTCAAAGGGCTAGTACACCCTTAATTATTAGTTACACCTGCACCTCCCATCACTCCTTGCCGGATCTTTGTTTGCCTTGTGCCACTGTGGAAGCGTTATTCTGTGTTTGCCCTGCTGTGTTCTGACCCTCTGTTCCGTGACCTGACCTTGCTTCTGTGCTGCCTGCCTATTGACCTACTGCCAAGTTCCTGACCACGCATCTGTGCCGTCTGCCCCGATCTTCTGCTATCCTGAGGACGAGTTTCCTGCATCCTCCTGTGCCAAGTATCTCCTCCGCAGCCTGTGTGGACGAGTCATGTCAGCAAGTCCATCCCGCTTTGCGGCGGGCTCTGGTGAAAACCAGCGGCGACCTAGACTCCGCTCTCTGACACGGCCCAAGTCATCATCCACACAGGCACTGCAGATGCACTATTCCGTGAGTGTTACAGTAAGATCCGGCCATGGATCCTGCTGGGGTGCCTCTGCCTGATGTTTTGGATCTTTCTACCATCGTGGCTCAACAGTCTCAGCAGTTAGCTCAACAGGTGTGAGCAACAACAGCACCAGCAGCTGCAACCTGCTCCTGTTTCGCCTTCTACACCTGCTGTTCTTTCCAGATCCAAACTTCGATTATCCTTGCCCATGAATTATGAAGGAGGTCGTAAGTTGTGTAGAAGCTTTGTGGCTCAGTGCTCTATGCATTTGGAACTCATGGAGGATCAGTTCCCAACGGAACAAGCTAAAGTGGCATTTGTGGTCAGTTTATAGTCCGGAAAAGCTTTGGACTCGGCTACTCCTCTCTGGGATCGTAATGGCCCGCTCTCCTCTAATCTGCCGGCCTTCCTAGCAGAGTCCCGCAGGTTTCTGCCAATATTAAGCAAGTTCCCGCTGGGAAATCCTTTGTGCCTGTTAATCTAAGACGTAAAGTCTTGAATTGGGGACATTCTTCTTTGCTGGCTGGTCACCGTGGAATACGAAAGACTATTCAACTAATTTCCCAGCATTACTGGTGGCCACACCTTGAACGTGATGTCACCGATTTTGTCCGTTCCTGTATTATCTGTGCCCGTGACAAAACTCTTCGGCAGAAACCTGCGGGACTCTTACAGCCTTTGCCCATTCCAGAAACTCCCTGGTCTCACATAGCTATGGACTTTATTACCAATCTGCTACCTTCCTGTAATAACACGGTTATATGGGTGGTGGTTGATCGATTTTCCAAGATGGCTCATTTCATTCCACTTCCAGGTCTCGCATCAGTTCCACAGCTGGCAAAACATTTTCTTCAACATATTTTCCGTCTTTATGGCCTTCCAAATCATATTGTCTCGGATCGTGGAGTGCAATTCGTTTCCAAGTTCTGGCGTACTCTCTGTTCCCGTCTGAACATTAATTTGGACTTTTCCTCTGCCTGCCATTCTCAGTCCAATGGCCAGGTGGAGAGGGTGAATCAAATCCTGGAAAGCTACCTCCGTCATTTTGTCTAAGCTCAACAGGACGATTGGGTTAGCCTTCTACCTTGGGCTGAATTCTCCTACAATCATAAGGATTCTGAGTCTACGAGGACTTCTCCGTTCTTTGTTGTTTATGGTCATCATCTTTGTTCTCCTTTTCCTATCCCAGCCCCTTCTGGTGTGCCAGCTGTTGATGAACTTCTTCGAGACTTCTCCTCCATTTGGCAACAGTCTGCATTCTCTGCCTCAAGCCTCCTCACGTATAAAGGCAAATGCGGATAAGAAATGGAGACCTCCTCCGTCCTTCTCTCCCGGTGACAAGGTTTGGTTGTCCTCCAAATACATCCGTTTCAAGATCCGTTTCATGTTGGGTCCTCCTTTGCTGGGTCCATTTGAGGTGTTACAAAGAATTAATCCAGTCTGTTAAAAACTTTGTCTGCCTTCTTCCCTATGTATTCCTAATTCTTTCCATGGGTCTCTCCTCAAGCCACTTGTGATAAACCGGTTCTCACAAAAGAGTGTTGTTTCCATGCCTATCTCTTGTTCTTCAGATGTGTTCGAGGTCAAGGAAATTTTAGCCTCCAAAACCCGTGAGAGGGAGACTGTAGAGGATTTGATCCAGAGGAAAGATCTTGGGAGCCGGAAGTCCCAAAAAGAGGGGGAGGCCAAAGGGGGGGGGGGTGTACTGCTATGTCCTGCGCTCCTGCATGCAAATCCCCGCCCATCACTCACCTCCCTTTTCCGTCCTGTGTTCTTGCAGTGTCAGCGCGTGTGCCCCCACCTCCTAGGGTGTGCGCGCCGTTGCTCCAAGATTTAAAGGGCCAGTACGCCCTTAATAATTAGTTACACCTGCACCTCAGTTATACGTTTTCTGCACCTACCACCACTACTTGGCGAATCTTTGTTTGCCTTGTGCCACTGTGGAAGCGTTATTCTATTTTTGCCCTGCCGTGTTCTGACCCTCTGTTCCGTGACCTGACCTTGCTTCTGTGCTGCCTGCCTATTGACCTTCTGCCACGTTCATGACCTCGCATCTGTTCCGCCTGCCCTGATCTTCTGCTATGCTAACGAAGAGTTGCCTGCATCCTCCTGTGCCATGTATCTCCACAACAGCCTGTGTGGACGAGTCTTGTCAGGGGTAGCGACTTGAGTGCCACCTGCCGCAGCAAGTCCATCCCGCTTTGTGGTGGGCTCTGGTGAAAACCAGCGGCACCTTACACTCCGCTCCCTGACATGCTGCCGCCAGCTCTAGGCTGTGTCATTCAGCCACTATATGGTTTGCTCATGCTGCTAGGCCTGGGACATTACCTAAAAATCTTTATGGTAGCACTAGCTACCATAGATCTTCAATTTAAATTTGAAAACTCATCTTTTAATCTTGGGGATTGTAAAGCCTTATTGTCTCCTCATGCTGATGCCAACTCCAGGCTGTGTCATTCAGCCGTTATATGGTCTCCTCTTGCTGCCACCAATTCCAGGTTGTGTCATTCTGCCAGATGATGGTCTCCTCATGCTGCTGCCACCTCTAGGCTCTGTCATTGTGCCACCATGTGACTCCTTGTTAGATTGGGTTTTGTGGTCATAAAGTATTAGTTCAAAGTAAACGCCGGGTCATTAAACTTGGGAATCTAATATAAATCTTACATTTAAAAAATTTATGTAATCTTTTCAAGACTAAGGCCTTATGGTCATCAACGTCATATTACCTGTGGAATTATCAAAAGACTCCAATGAAACAGCTTGGAGTGATAACAATGAACCATAACTGATTAAATGAAACATTCTCACTTTCACAGTCAGGGGGGTGCTGAGAGGCAGGGGCTGGGACAGCTCGATGCTCACCAGACTGGGTAATCAAAAAATGTAAATAAATTCAAATTAAATTACATAAAAAATCTGCCACATCCAAACGCTCTGCGGCAGTGATTTTAACAGCGATGCCTGTAATCTGCATGTCACACTGAATAACAGTATTATTTCACTAACACAGCACACTCCCTATGCATGTTAAGACAAGGCAAAGTGTTCTACACCCCTATTGAGCCTCTCTGTAGGCCAGAAATAGCCGTTTTTAATAGTGATTTGCTGCGAATAAATTCGGACTGAACCAAATTTTTTTGCAAAATTCGGCTAATCAAATTTTTCTGAAATTCACTCATCTCTAGTCCTAGGCTATGTTCACACCTAGGAATTTCCATGCAGAATTCCTCATTGGAATCTGTACGAAGATTTCGGAGTAGCAGATCCCCATTGAATTAAACAGGATTCTGCTGCTCTGTGCACACAGCGGAATTTCCTTGCCAGATGACCGAACCTGTTCATTCTATCTGCGGATTCCGCACAGAATGCATAGTCGCCTGAGAGGGCACATTCAATTCGGTCTTGGCGCCGGCATGCACCACAGCAGTCTCCAGAATGACCGACGGAAGATTTTCCGTGCGTTTATTCTGAAGTGTGAACATAGCCTTAAAGTCTATGGACACCTCTGAATACATTTTTTTATATGCTTGCTTTTCACTAATTATGGTATAAAATATTCCCAATAGGTCTTTATTTAAAATGTTACTTAGTTTCTCTTCTACAGCCTCTTTTCTTTTATATATAACGCAGGATGCAGTGTTCTGTTTACAGTGAAATCTGTTAAAAATAAACTAAAGGGGGCTCAGTCTTCAGCCCTTATCTATCCTCTCCTGAACTTTCTTTTAAGTTGATTTATGAGGAGAGTGACAGTTGACCTTTGGTCTGGTCATATATTTTAATTGTATACATCATTTGAATGTTCCATGATGCAAATTTTGTTGGGTGAATGGAGTCTTATGGATACATTTGGAGTTTCTCCAATCGTAAGCTCCAAACATGATTTGATTACAGCCTGTTCTGTATTTTTCAATGTGAATATAACTATAACTATGCAGGGAATAAATAAAAAAACCAACTTTAGAACTGCAAGTGTTTTAATAACTGCAAAGTCTCTTCTCTGACTAGAGGGCATCCAGCGATGCTTTTCTGCAAGGGCGAGAGTCTGCCCCCCAAATCCAAACATTGATGAAAAGCCAAAGCGCAGAAGCTTGTCCTCAGTGCTAAAAGTACAGGCATCAACTGGTTGGATGTTCCCTGAAATTTGAACATAAACATGTTAGCTTCTAATTTAAACAAACAAAGAAACCAACAAATAAATACATGTTTTAACTTTGAATTAAAAAGTAAAAAAGTACAGTATAAACATGTTACCTAAAGCAGTTGACACAGATATGCGTACATTGTACATTGTAAGCTTTAAAATTCTTAACACAGGAAAGAGGCAAAAAGTTGGCTCCCAGTCAATTCTAGGACAAGATCACATATTTAGATGTATTTTTCTAAAATTTTTTAGCTGTTTGTCTCAAAAACAATGCGACCAGAAACATAGAATGTGTTGGCAGATAAGAACCATTTGGCCCATCTAGTCTGCCAAATAAACTGAATCCTATGAATAGTCCCTGGCCCTATCTTATATGAAGGATAGCCTTATGCTTATCCCATGCATGTTTAAACTCCTTCACGGTATATGCAGCGACCACTTCTGCAGGAAGGCTATTCCATGCATCCACTACTCTCTCAGTAAAGTAATACTTCCTGATATTACTTTTAAACCTTTGCCCCTCTAATTTAAAACAATGTCCTCTTGTGGTAGTTTTTCTTCTTTTAAATATGCTCTCCTCCTTTACCGTGTTGATTCCCTTTTATGTATTTAAAAGTCTCTATCATATCCCCTCTGTCTCTTCTTTCTTCCAAGCTATACATGTTAAGGTCATTTAACCTTTCCTGGTAAGTTTTATCCTGCAATCCATGTACTAGTTTAATTGCTCTTCTCTGAACGCTCTCTAGAGCAGGGGTCTCAAACTCCCAGCCCACGGGCCATTTGCGGCCCGCGGAACGAGAGCTTGTGACCCACACCAAGTATTTTTAATTTGTATTGCCCGATGCCCGGGACATGCAGTTCCAGGTGCCGGGCAGGTAACTTCTTCAGGCATTTAGCCCTGCTTTGGGCAAGCAGCGCTAAATGCCAGAAGGCTTCACTTACCTCGCCCTCCTCCTCTCGGTCTCCAGTTGGCCGGCCGGCCCAAGTCTGATGAGGGACGTCGCGCATGTGACGTCCCTCAGCAGAGGATGTCAGTGATGTCACTCGTCAGGCCGCCGCCGGAGAGGAGAAGCGCAGCGCAGGACAGGTAAGTGTTTCTAAGTGTGTGTGCATGTGTGGGTGTCTGTCTGTGTGTGTGTCTGTGTGAGCATGTGTGTGTGCATGTGTGGGTGTCTGTCTGTGTGCATGTGTGGGTGTCTGTCTGTGTGTGTGCATGTGTGGGTGTCTGTCTGTCTGTGTATGGGTGTCTGTCTGTGTGTGTGTGTTTGTTTATGTGTGTGTGTGTGTGTGAGCTGGGGGGGGGGGAACCTGCTACTACCTAATGTGGGGAACCTGCTACTACCTAATGTGGGGAACCTGCTACTATCTAATGTCGGGAACCTGCTACTACCTAATCTGGGGAACCTGCTACTACCTAATGTGGGGAACCTGCTACTACCTAATGTCGGGAACCTGTTTCTACCTAATGTGGGGAACCTGCTATCTAATGTGGAGAACCTGCTACTACCTAATGTGGGGAACCTGCTTCTACCTAATGTGGGGAACCTGCTTCTACCTAATGCGGGGAACCTGCTACTACCTAATGTGGGGAACCTGCTTCTACCTAATGTGGGGAACCTGCTTCTACCTAATGTGGGGAACCTGCTTCTACCTAATGTGGGGAACCTGCTTCTACCTAATGTGGGGAACCTGCTTCTACCTAATGTGGGGAACCTGCTACTACATAATGTGGGGAACCTGCTACTACCTAAAGTGGGGAACCTGCTACTACCTAATGTGGGGAACCTGATTTTACCCAATGTGGGGAACCTGCTACTACCTAATGTGGGGAACCTGCTACTACCTAATGTGGGGAACCTGCTACTACCTAATGTGGGGAACCTGTTGCTACCTAATGTAGGGAACCTGCTACTACCTAATGTGGGGAACCTGCTAATACCTAATGTGGGGAACCTGCTACTACCTAATGTGGGGATCCTGCTGCCTACCTAATGTGGGGAACCCATAGAAGTAGCACCCCCATCATCTGTCAGCTCATGCAATTACCACACGGGGTAGGGGGAATGGGGGGGGGTTGCTGGTGGAGGATGGGGGTGCTACTGATGGTGGGGGTGTTGCTGGAGGATGATTAGGGGCCCATAATGGGGGTATTATATGTAAGGGACGCAAGCGGCCCAGCCTCACCCAGCTGCTACCTCCAGTGGCCCCAAGATAATTTGAGTTTGAGACCCCTGCTCTAGAGAATATATATATATATATCCTTCTGGAGATACGGTCTCCAGTATAGGCGCACAATACTCCAAGTGAGGTCTCACCATTGTTCTGTACAGCGGCATGAGCACTTCTCTCTTTCTACTGCTTATACCTCTCCCTATACATCGAAGCATTCTGCTAGCATTTCCTGCTGCTCTATTACATTGCCTTCCTACCTTTAAGTCTTCTGACATAATTTTCTAAATCCCTTTCCTCAGGTACTGAGGTCAGGACTGTGTGAAATATTCTATTTACACCCCAGGTGCATTATCTTGCACTTATCCACATTAAATTTCAGTTGTCAGAGTTCTGACAATTCTTCTAGTTTTCCTGAATCGTTTTCCATTTTGCGGATACCTCCAGGAACATCAACACTGTTACATATCTTTGTGTCATCAGCAAAAAGACACACCTTACCATCGAGACCTTTTGCAATATCACTAATGAAGATATGAAACAAAATTGGTCCCAGTACAGATCCATGAGGTACCCCACTGGTAACAAGACATTGCTCTGAATATACTCCATTGACTACAACCCTCTGTTGTCTGTCATTCAGCCACTGTCTAATCCACTCAACAATATAAGAGTCCAAGCTCAATGGCTGCAGTTTATTGATAAGTCTACTATGTGGGTCAGTGTCAAAAGCCTTACTAAAATCTAGATATGCAATGTCTACTGCCCCTCCGTCATCTATTATTTTAGTCACCCAGTCAAAAATATCAATAAGATTTGCTTGACATGATCTCCCTGAAGTAAGCCCATGTTGTTTTCCATTTTGCAAATCATGGGATTTTAGATGTTCCACAATCCTATCATTTAGTAGGGTTTCCATTACTAATTTGTTGTTGGTTAACATGAATATTTATACACACAATGGTTTAGTTTTTTCTTTTTTTTTCAAAAAGCCTCATGTTGTATGTTTGGCATTTTTCTCCACAATTCACAGCTATATGTAAATTGCTGGCATGGTCTTCAAGGGGTCTGTAAACAATTTGTAAAGGTCAGTCAAATATATCAATATCAGTGGGAACAGCCAATCATCTATGGGCGTAGGGGTGTCATGACCATCCATAGATGTCACAGGAAAGAAGGATCAAGAGTGTTTTATGATTTCAACATGAAAGGAAACAAACAAACATTAGAGTATATTCCTCTCAAACTGATTCTACAAATTCAAGGGTCCATATTAAAACATTTAAAAAGCTATCTGGGTTTATATACAGTGAAACTTGATCCAAAAGACAAACTCTTTGTGAAGATCACCTTTGTGTGATGGATTTTCAGTCTACCATACTGTAGAAGACCACTTTGATGTAATTTTGGGAAATCTTCTCAAAGAGGTTTCACTGTACCTCTTTAGTATCAACCATTAGTGCAGCTAAGCCTGTATGTTGTCTCCCCTTGCCTTTTTGTATAAGGAGCACAGCTTCTTACAATATCTATGTTTCCTCTACACATGGCCACTAATAATAATACAGAGCCACATCTATCAGACTGAGTTGCCTGCAATGTACAGGGAGAGGAGATTGGGAAATATATGGACTGAACAGCAGTTTGATTACATGCAGCCTTGGTACATACATGAAGACTGATGGCCAATATCAATAATAAATATAAGCTCAGATAATCCATTCATACTTAGACAGTTCTTTGCCAGAGATTAATTCTTACCCATAATGATGTGTAATGCAGCAGTTACCGAGTGTCTAATGCCATGAAGGGAATAAGCCATGGTATTGGTGGTTCCTAGAAAACATACAGGCTATTAAGCTATACATAGAAAATAAAGCATGTAATACTTTCTAGTGCATGAGAACATTGTATCACTAATAGCACAAATGGAAATCAAGAATAGAAAAAAATAGGAATCTGGCTCAGGAGATCAAAATGGTGATGGGGTATTTTGACAAAGAGACTCAGGAAAAGGGGAAAGAAATGGAGGCTGGAAATTGAAACTGAGTTTTTGTCTGCAAGATTTATGGGGGGATGCAAATGGGGCGAGTTGGTGTAGTCCATTCAAAGGGTCCAGATCTGGCAAAACCTATATATTCTTTCATTTAAAAGTGCGCTGAGTTTCTCATAAATTATATATTAAGCTATTCTAACCCATGACAGAATCCTAACATAGACTTCCAATTAAAAGCAATAGTGAGTTATGTAGCTTCTTCCCCTTTGTCTTCAGCCTCTTCATACAACATACTTATGGAGTTCTCTATGCACGGTCAGATGGCTACCTATATAGTAGGGTCTGCCAGGTTCTATATGTCACGTTGGGTAGGGATAGATTGAAGCCCTAATCTTGCCCACACTCTCTGTCCCTGCCTACTTGTGTACCAGTCCTAAACAACGAGTCCACTACCACGAGGACAGTCCCTAACTATGTACATGCAGTCCCAAACAATAAAATACAAAACAGTTGGAGTCGGGGAACAGCTAGAGGTACACAAAACTAACAGAAATAAATCTAAACAAACACAAAGTAAAGCGAGGTCAAACTAGCCTGGGTCAATAACAGCAGCGTACCAGAACACTAAGCAGGATAGTAGTCAAAAAGCCAAGCCAAAGATCAAAAACCTGAAGTCAGAAACACTATAAGATTGCTTGTTACTAAACAGAGTCTTTCACAGGCAAGGACTAGAAACACACAGCAGGTTTAAATAACCAGCTACACAGGTGTGATCTCAGCATGGTCAGCTGACCAGCCCAGATAGCTAGGGCGTAGCCAGCAACCAAACCAAAGCTCAAGAAAGTTTAACCGTTCAGGTCAGACATGGATGAGTCATTAAACTATACCTCCTCTTCTAGCTCTATCTCACATTAATCTTGTATACAATGCCGAGCATCAAGATCGCTTTCCTGGATCAGCAACTTTCCTCCACAGAGTAACAAGGCGTACCATTGGATCAACAGCTGTAAGGGACTGGTAACATAAATACTACTATTTATAATTTTTTTTTAACCCACCAGTCTCTCCGCACCTTTTTTTTCTTATCCCACTAAACAACTTAAGGGAACCTGTCACATTGGAGATGCAGTCTTATCTGTGGACAGCAATGTATAGAGCAGGAGGACCTGAGCAAATTAACCCCTTAAGGACCAAGGGCATACAGGTACACCTTTGCTCCCTGGTACTTAAGGACCAAGGGCGTACCTGTACGCCCGTGGGAATTTCGGTCCCTGCTGCGCGCCGGGCGGGGACCGGACGGGGGTGACTGCTGATATCTATCAGCAGGCACCTCACGCAAATGCCCAGGGGGGTCATCAGACCCCCCCATGTCGGCAACCGCCGCAAATCGCAAGTGAATTCACACTTGCGATTTGCAGCTATTCCGGGTCATACGGGTCTATGGTGACCCGGTGACACGGAATATAACGGGAATCGCGGTTGCCCAAGACACCCACGATCCCCCTGAAGGCATAGGAGTGAGGTGGCAAGGGTGCCACCCCTCCTATTGGTGGTCTAGACGCAACCACCAATAGCAGATCGGGGGCGGGGGGCTTTACTTTCGGTTTCCACGTTCTGCCCACCCACAATAGGCGGAGCAGAATGGGGAACCGACAGAGGACCGGTGCTGACGTCCACTTACCCCACGGGCAAGGCTGCAGGCGACCATCGGTGGAGGAGATCGGAGTCTGGCGATGTCGTGCGGCAGGCTCCCTGGATCCGACGGAAGCCGGTAAGTTGCCTAGCAACATCTGGAGGGTACAGTTTGAGACCACTATACAGTGATCTCTAAACTGTAACAGTTTGCTGTCAGGGCATGCTGGGATTTGTAGTTTTGCAACAGCTGGAGGTCCACCGTTTTCGAGATCTCTAAATTGCAGCCCTCCAGATGTTGCAAAACTGCAAATCCCTGCATGCCCTAACAGCAAACAGCTGCCTCGGCATGCTGGGAGTTGTAGTTGTGTACCTCCAGCTGTTGCATAACTACATCTTCCAGAGTGCCCTTCGGCGATCAGAACATGCTGGGAGTTGTAGTTTTGCAACAGCCGGAGGCACACTGGCTGGTAAATACTGAGTTAGGTAACAGAACCTAAATGAAGGTTTTCCAACCAGTGTGCCTCCAGCTGTTGCAAAAGTACAACTCCCAGCATGCACTGTCTGTCAGTGCATGCTGGGAGTTGTAGTTTTGAAACAGCTGGAGATTTGCCCCCCCCCCCCATGTGAATGTACAGGGTACATTCACACGGGCGAGTTTACAGTAAGTTTCCTGTTTGAAGTATGAGCTGCGGCAAATTTTTTGCCACAGCGCATACTCCTAGCAGTAAGCTGACTGTAAACCGCCGCCAGTGTGAATGTACCCTAAAAACACTACACTACACTAACACAGAATAAAGGGTAAAACACAACATATACACCCCCTTACACTGTCCCCCTCCCCAATAAAAATGAAAAACGTATTGTACGGCAGTGTTTCCAAAATGGAGCTTCCAGCTGTTGCAAAACAACAAATCCCAGCATTTCCGGACAGCCACTGACTGTCCAGGCATGCTGGGAGTTTAGCAACAGCTGGAGGAACCCTGTTTGGGAATCACTGGTGTAGAATAGCCCTATGTCCACCCCTATGCAATCCCTAATTTAGTCCTCAAATGCGCATGGCGCTCTCTCACTTCGGAGCCCTGTCGTATTTCAAGGAATATGGGGTATTTCCGTACTCGGGAGATATTGCACTACAAATTTTGGGGGGCTTTTTCTCCTTTTACCCCTTATGAAAAAGAAAAGTTGGGGTCTACACCAGCCTGTTAGTGTAAAAAAAAATTTTACACTAACATGCTGGTGTTGTCCTTTACTTTTTATTTTCACAAGAGGTAAAAGGAAAAAAAATAAAAAATTTGTAACGCAATTTCTCCTGAGTACGGAAATACCCCATATGTCGGCGTAAAATGCTTGGCGGGGGCACAACGAGGCTCAGGAGTGAGAGCGCATTATGTACATTTGAGGCCTAAATTGGTGATTTGCACAGGGGTGGCTGATTTTACAGCGGTTCTGACATAAATGCAAAAAAATAAATACCCACATGTGACCCCATTTTGAAAACTACACCCCTCATGGAATGTAATAAGGGGTACAGTGAGCATTTATGCCCCACAGGGGTCTAACAGATTTTTGGAACAGTGGTCCGTGAAAATGAAAATTGACATTTTTCATTTGCACAGCCCACTGTTCCAAAGATCCGTCAAACGCCAGTGGGCTGTAAACTGCACCCCTTATTAAATTCTGTGAGGGGTGTAGTTTCCAAAATGGGGTCACATGTGGGGGGGTCCACTGTTCTGGCACAACGGGGGGCTTTGTAAACGCACATGGCCCCTGACTTTCATTCCAAACAAATTCCCTTTTCAAAAGCTTAATGGCGCTCCTTCTCTTCTGAGCATTGTAGTGCGCCCACAGAGCACTTGACGTCCACACATGGGGTATTTCCATACTCAGAAGAAATGGGGTTACAAATTTTGGGGGTAATTTTCTCCTTTTACCCCTTGTAAAAAATGTAAAATTTGGGGAAAAAACTGCATTTAAGTGAAAAAAAAAAAGTGTTTCTCATTTACACATCCGACTTTAACAAAAAGTCGTGAAATACCTGTGAGGTGTTAAGGCTTCCTGTACCCCTCGTTACATTCCTTGAGGGGTGCAGTTTCCAAAATAGTATGCAATGTGTTTTTTTTTTTTTTTGCTGTTCTGGCACCATAGGGGCTTCCTAAATGTGACATGCCCCCCAAAAACCATTTCAGAAAAACTCACTCTCCAAAATCCCACTGTCGCTCCTTCCCTTCTGAGCCCTCTACTGCGGCGCCCGCCGAACACTTGACATACACATATGAGGTATTCTCTTACTCGAGAGAAATTGGGTTACAAATTTTGAGAGGATTTTTTTCCTTTTACCTCTTGTAAAAATTCCAAAACTGGGTCTACAAGAACATGCGAGTGTAAAAAATTAAGATTTAGAATTTTCTCCTTCACTTTGCTGCTATTCCTGTGAAACACCTAAAGGGTTAACACACTTACTGAATGTCATTTTGAATACTTTGAGGGGTGCAGTTTTTATAATGGGGTCATTTGTGGGGTATTTCTAATATGAAGGCCCTTCAAATCCACTTCAAACCTGAACTGGTCCATGAAAAATTCCGATTTTGAAAATTTGTGAAAAATTGGAAAATTGCTGCGGAACTTCGAAGCCCTCTGATGTCTTCCAAAAGTAAAAACATAGACCAACTTCTGGAAATTGATAAAGGTACCAGGACCCAATATAACCAAGCGCCCTTGGTGAAATAAATTAAATTGAACCAACTTGAAAAAACACCAATAAAGCTAAAAATACAATTAAGACTTAACTTTTACTAATATCATAAAAAGGTACACAAATCAGCCTCTATATAAAAGACACATATATTAACAAAAATGAGGGGAAAGGGGGTACAGGTGAGACCCTACCTTCAAGTACTATACAATGGTCATTCCTATTCTCTAAGTGAGGGAGAAAGGGAAAGGGATGTATACACAAGAAAATGTCAATAGACAGTTACAAGTGGCCAACCTCCCTAGCCAACGCGTTGTGCCCCCAACATAACAGGGGCTCATCAGGGATAAGAGGAAACCACAATAGTTTCAGATATATTCTGATAGTAAGTGTACCAAAACATGGATTATTAATAATTCCAATAAAAGACCAGATAAGCACAGAAAAATAGGTGTCCAAACCAAAGAAAAAAACTAGAGTCTGTGTCCGTCAGTGTGAGATATGTATCTGTCAATGTCAGATATATGTCCCACATAGATAAATGGTAAGAACAATAACGGAGCAGCAATCATAGATGTGCGTTTTTTTTAATCTAACTTGATGTTGTAGATGAGCTTCATTAATATTGAGCCAATAGAGACCACACCTTACATGGTAGAAAGCTGAGAGAAAATGATGCATCCACCATGAATAGATTAATTCTCCACCGTTAGAACCATACACGGACAAATGATATACAGACTCCTATTAGTAAGACAGGTAAGTAAATTGCTGGATGATGGGTAAAACTGAGAACAATCCTCATAATTCAGATAGTGATAGCCCCTGTGATCATAGTTTAACCATTCCATGACATGATAAGTCACTGGTGAAAGGGGCTGTAGGCATCCAGGCAGGCTGTAGCTGCCTTCTAATGCTGTCAAGAGACCACGAGGATGGTGTTTTGGTACACTTACTATCGGAATATATCTGAAACTATTTTGGTTTCCTCTTATCCCTGATGAGCCCCTGTTATGTTGGGGGCGAAACGCGTTGGCTAGGGAGGTTGGCCACTTGTAACTGTCTATTGCCATTTTCTTGTGTATACATCCCTTTCCCTTTCTCCCTTACTTAGAGAATAGGAGTGACCATTGTATAGTACTTGAAGGTAGGGTCTCACCTGTACCCCCTTTCCCCTAAATTTTTGTTAATATATGTGTCTTTTATATAGAGGCTGATTTGTGTACCTTTTTATGATATTAGTAAAAGTTAAGTCTTAATTGTATTTTTTGCTTTTTTGGTGTTTTTTCAAGTTGGTTCAACAAAAGTAAAAACATGTCAACTTTATGATGCCAACATAAAGACATATTGTATATGTGAATCAAAATATTATTTATTTAGAATGTTTATTTTCCTTATAAGCAGAGAGCTTCAAAGTTAGAAAAATGCAAAATTTTCAATTTTTTCATCAAATTTTGGAATTTTTCACCAAGAAATTATGCAAGTATTGACAAAATTTTACCAATAATATAAAGTAGAATATGTCACGAAAAAACAATCTCGGAATCAGAATGATAGGTAAAAGCATTCCAGAGTTATTAATGCTTAAAGTGAATGTGGTCAGATGTGCAAAAAACGCTCTGGTCCTGCAGTGAAAATTGGCTGGGTCCTTAAGGGGTTAAAATATAGTTTTGTGAGAAGAGATTTAGTGTAAATTGCATTTTATTCTTAAAATCTGCGCCTATTATCTGCTTCGAAGTTTAGTGGGCAGCCCTGGCCAGTGACAGAGTATTTTCTTCCTTGAGTGTGCTTAGACAGAGCTGTTAATCACTGATAAGGACCGCCAACTGAACTCCGCCAACTGAAAAGGATGGAAATTCAAATTAATACATTACAAGTTTTTCTGAATATATATGTATATAGATAGTCACATAGATAGATAGAGATCTGCTCAGCTCCTCCATGACAGGTACCCTTTTTCTCTTTAACCCCTTAAGGACCCGGGATTTTTCAGTTTTTTCACTTAAATTTTTTCCGTCTTACTTTTAAAAAATCATAATTTTTTCATTTTTGCACCTAACAATCCATATGATGGCTTATTTTTTGCGCCACCAATTTTACTTTGTAGTGACATCAGTCATTTTACATAAAAATCTATGGCAAAATGGAAAACAACATCATTGTGCTACAAAATTCAAGAAAAAACGCCATTTTGTAAATTTTGGGGGCTTCCACTTCTACACAGTAAATTTTTTGGTAAAAATGACACATTCTCTTTATTCTGTAGGTCCATACAATTAAAATGAAATCCTACTTATATAGGTTTGATTTTGTCATACATCTGGAAAAAATCATAACTACATGCAGGAAAATTTTAACGTTTAAAATTGTCATCTTCTGACCCCTATAACTTTTTATTTTTCCGTGTATGGGGCGGTATGAGGGCTCATTTTGATCTGAAATTTTTAGCGGTACCATTTTTGCATTGATAGGACTTATTGATCGCTTTTTATTCATTTTTTCATTATATAAAAAGTGACCAAAAATACGCTATTTTGTACTTTTGAATTTTTTTGTGCATAAGCCAAAATATCGTTTAATTAACGATATATTTTTTATAATTCAGACAATTCCGCACATGGCGATACCACATATGTTTATTTTTATTTACACTTTTTTTTTTTTTTAAATGGGTGATTCAAACTTTTATTAGGGAATGGGTTAAATGATCTTTATTCACTTTTTTTTTTGCAATGTTATATGTCATATTCTCATAGGAAACCATTGATCGATGATTCTGCTTCTTGACTGCTCATGCCTGGATCTCAGGCACTGAGCAGTCATTCGGTGATCGGACACCAGGAGGCAGGTAGGGGGACCCTCTTCATGTCCTACAGCTGGTCGGGACACAGCGATTTCACAGCGTCGGTACCGAACAGCCCCCTGAGCTAACTGGCATTAGTTTACTTTCACTTTTGACGCAGCGATCAACTTTGAACGGCGTGAAAGGGAGCAGACTCAGGGTGTAAAGGTACGCCCTGGGTCCTTAAAGGGGTACTCTGGTGAAAACCTTTTTTCTTTTAAATCAACTGGTGGCAGAAAGTTAAACATATTTGTAAATTAATTCTATTAAAAAATCGTAATCCTTCCAGTACTTATTAGCTACTGAATGCTACAGAGGAAATTCCTTTCCTTTTGGAACACTGATGACATCACGAACCCCAGTGCTGGGGACTTGGGTTCAAATCCCACTAAGGACAAAAATAAATAAAGCGTTATTATTATTATAATAACGACAGCAGAGAGAACTGTGCTCGTGATGTCATCAGAGAGCATTCCAAAAAGAAAAAAATTTCCTCTGTAGTATTCAGCAGCTAATAAGTACAGGAAGGATTTCGATTTTTTAATAGAAGTAATTTACAAATATGTTTAACTTTCTGCCACCAGTTGATTTAAAAGAAAAAAGGTTTTCACCGGAGTACCCCTTTAAGTGGTTAAGGAATATAATGAGGATTAGAGAGCAGGGTCTTCCTTTGTAATCTCACAAGGGAGATTTTTTTTTTTTCAATATATCTATTGGCTTCAAATTGTCAAATGGATTACAAAAGGACAAAAAACTATTTTACTACACAAGCATGAAAACTGACATTTTGCATTGATCCTATATGAGCTGTAGCTGAATGTACCATAAATGGTAAGGTGTCTTATACCTGTGAATACATGAAGTCGTATACCATTACACAGCACAAGACTTTTACATTAGATTTTTTTTAATTTAGGAAAATAAGTAGCTCAGGCATGAAGCACAGATGATGAATCCAAGCGAAAATTGCACGACAGAAATAAAGAATGTCCTTGGATGAGAAAGCACTTTCTGTACCACAATTAAGTTAATTAACCAGATGACATGAATATTCATGAGGCTGTTAATGTCTCCCACACCAAGGAGATAAATGTGATGTAATGAGTTGCCATTCAAGCATGTCGAAATTTTTCCTGAAAAGCTAACCAACGCTTCGGTATTTATTCAAATATTTTTTGTGAAATCTTTCAACATCTAGAAATTAGTTACGGTATATTGCAAACTCAAATTGTTGGTATCTATATAACAATTATGGACATAATGAAAGGTAGAGAACTACTGTAGATACATTTTTTTTGTCTATGCTTTTTGGTGCCTCACTCTTACGTAGCCTATTTGGCTACTTATCTATGGATTCCACATCAACAAATGCCAATGGTAATAGCCAGTAGAGTGGCTTCAGGCCCTGCCATATGTTGATGAATTAACAATAAGTGACTGCACAGTCTTTGATTTACTATAGCAGCTTATGTTGTATGGTCTTAAAAGCAGCATATCATTTTATATTTTCCTAATCCTAAACAGTTATTTTTTTTTTACGTGTATCTATATCTATTTAACTTTATTTACTTCCTATTACTGTTTGTCACACCAACAGTGCTGTAAAAGAACAACCATCACTCACATCAGTCTTTGTACCCACAATAGGAGGGTACACAATAGGGTCATTCAAGCTATTGGTATACTGGTAGTTCTTGGGAAGTGAAAGAATATGAAATACATGGTTTAAAGGGGTACTCTGCTGTCACAGCAGCACGCCCCCTCCATTCATGTGTATGGGAGGAGGCGTGATGGCTGTGTACTAGCCATTACACCCCCTCCCACAGACATGAATGGAGAGGGTGTGGCGTCATGTTCACGGAAGCCCCAGGCTTTTGTGACCGTAATGCCACAGCGATGTCCCGGAGATCGCGGGGAGGGTGCCAGCCGCTGGGCCCCCTGCGATCAGTCATGTGATTTCCTATACTTTAGATAGAGGATAACATGTCTAGCGGCGGAGTACCCCTTTAAATCCACTCAAACAGGATAGGAAATAAGCGTCAGATCACATGGGGTCCGACTGTGATCTTGAGAAAAGGGGACCTAGTCATACCTAGGAGTGGAGCAGTAAGTCCTGGGTATCTTTGGCACCTCTGCACTCAGCTATCTCGCTGTTTTTGAGATTGCAGGGGGTCCCAGTGATCAGATTCCCTGTCACTAATCCCCTTCACAAACCTATTTTGGTGCCACAAGGAGGACCTATACAATATTTGGCAGATGGTTTCAGTGTTATGCCTGATCGGTGTATGTGCACATTAATACACTCACCTGCTGGTATTATACCAAGTGGCAGTGGGGCTCTGACGGGAGAAAGGCTGTCATTTACAGTCTTCCCCGCATCCATCTGGGCTCTAAGCAGAAGACCATGGACAACTTCACTTACTGATCCATCACCGCCGACACAAACTATGCTGCAGAAGAAAAGACAAACAACACATGTAATGACTCTCAGTAAAACTTTGATGGCTACAGTTAACATTAATGTACCTGAGAAACCTTGGTTATAATAGACACATGTCCTGTAAGTTGTATTCAATATTCCATTAGCAGTCCTGAGAAATTGATTGGTTAAACAGAGCTTAAGTTTAGGAAGTAAAGAGAGAATCTCGGGGCTGTAATTCTTTTACTTCATCATACTTCCCAGTGATCTACAAGCTACTTTGTAATCTATCATAATAATATTCTGCCACTTTTCTGTGAATTATAGAGGCGCTGGGAAGCCATAAACATCTTATGTAAATAAAGTCATAATTTAATTACTATTAATATGCAAGGAAAGTAATTACTAACATGTATTTGTAAGGACAATTTATTTTGCATTGCTCTTTTACTACAGTGATATTTATATGCCATGTGATAAGTTAGGCAGCACAAATGACTTTATAGGTAATGTCTTTAGGAAACACTTCTTATTTGCTCTCCTCTCAAGCAATAGGCTTCTCTGAAAATGCTTAGAATGGCTGACTTAGCATCTTATGCAACTTTTTTAAAGTGGAGAATTCTTTACTGATACAGTGACAAAGCGCTTAAAAATGTTGTCTCACCAGTAACAATTATCCCCTATACACAGGATAGGGGATACGTGTATGATCACTTGGGGTCGGACTGGTGATTATCTCAACAATATGTCAGTAATCAATGGTCTCAACAATATGTCTTCTGTGGGAATGGAGCAGTGGTTACATGCGCACTGCTGCTCCACACTGTGTATGGGATTGCTAGATAGCATGTATGGGATTGCTAGATAGCATATATGGGATTGCTAGATAGCATGTATGGGATTGCTAGATAGAGTACAGTGCTTGGCAGTCTCAAGCAGTCCCATAGGCAATGAATAGAATGGCAATAAAAACAAAGCCCCTCCCCCCTTCATGATCATACACTTATCCACTATTCTGTGGATAGATGATAAGTTCTGTGTGTGGAACAACCCTTTTAAGTTCTTCTTCATTGCCCTATGATGTCTGTCATTGCTAATCATTATTGCTTTTCACGTGCCTCTCACGGGAATATCTCAGGAACATACTGAGCTATATATGTCATGTAATCTATATATTATGCTTATATATTAGCGGATGAGCTCAGCTGCATCATCCTTGTTATGTGGTGTTGGCATGCAATTCCCTGTTCCTAATACTGGTCTTATTGCATCCTGTTTATACATTAAACACAATAATAACACAGTACGCAGTAAGCTCCTTAACTGCCACTAGTGGGAGCAGATTGAGTTTTAGCTTTCAGAGCTATAGACACTTTTGAAAATAATTTTTTATTCTTGTTTTGTACTGTTGGTACAAAACACTTTCTCTATAGGTCTTGATAAAAAAAAATTAAAAAAAAAAGTTTAGTTTGTGTTTTACATCTTTTCTTATCAGTAAAGTCAGTCAGGGAAGCAAATATCCCAAATATCTGACAGGTTCCTTATCAGCCTTATTTGCTCTCCAGAAGCAACTTTTAAGTTGACCTTTGATCTGGTGATATACTGTACTTAGAAAAGAAGAGAAAGGCTGATAAGAAGCTCATCAGAGATTTGCTTCTCTAATGATCTTTACTGATGTAGAACACTAACTAAACATTTTTTTTTTTATAAAGATCTTTGAAGATAGTATTTTTGAACCAAAAGCAAAAAATACAAAATAGTTTTGAAAGTGTATATAGTCTTTTATTTTAAAACTAAGTCTGCTTGTAGTTACACTAGTAAGAGTTCACTGTATACTGTGTTATTATTGAGCTCAATGTATAAAAGGCATGCGGATGTCGGCCATTACCGGTCGAACCTGGTGTGTATGACGCGAGCACCGCTCTGATGCTCGCATACATACACAGGACGTAAATGTACGTCCTGGTGCGCTAAGTACCGCCACACCAGGACGTACATTTACATCCTTGGCCTTAAGGGGTTAAAGAAGATCTGCATGCACTGACCTATCAACTATCCACAGGAACTACCCCCCCCCCCCCCCACCCCCGCGATCTCTTGTACAGTGCCCTGGCTCTGACAACACTCCCCCTCGATGTATCTCTATGGGAGAGGTGGAGATGCAGCGTTCGTGCATACCTGCCTCTCCCATAGAGCTGTATGGAACTGGCGTTTGTGAGGTCGATCTCAGTGAGGTAGACAACACGAGCATTAGCTGCGCAGAGCTGTGGGTCCCTGAATCCCCGCGATCAGACACTTAGGGGATATGTGTCTAAGGCTGCAGTACTCCTTTAACAGCTTGGTTATCACTTTAGCCTTGTGATACGGTGCTCCATCATGCTTGAAAAAAGCATTGTTCATCACCAAATTGCTCCTGGATGGTTAGGAGAAGTTGCTCTTGAGTGATCATTAGATACTATACTTTATTTATTATAGTGTTTTCAGGCAAAATCATGAGTGAGCCCATTCCTTTGGATAAAAAGCAGGCCCATACGTGTAGGGTCTCCTAGGCATGATAACTCAATAGCAAACAAGAGGCTGGTTGATATCCAAAACTGTGCGTGCACATAGTCACAAAGTAGAACTAAGTACAAAACAGGTAAATGTATTACATATAAGTTCCAAGAAATAGCATGGCGATACACAAGAAGCAATAGCTAGATACACTTTTGTTCTTTATAGCAACTTTTCACTTAATTATTAGAGTTTTGCCTGTTTGTACATGGACAGTCAAGCCCTGCAAACACAGTCAGCAATATGTAAATACGAAATAATGGAAAGGACACTATTTTAGCTGAGAGGACAAAGCACTTTTGCCAATTCTGCATAAAAGAAAACAATGATACATGCTGTCTCTAATAAGGAATGTAATTACGGAAAAATAACTTGTTAACATATGCTCAGAAATTTGTACGTTAACTGTTTTTCTGCTTCTGGGATACTCTGATGTTATTATGGGATGCGTTCTGGCTTTATTATATTAGCACTGACTTGATATCTTGGATGAGTGTAGACAACACAGGCAATTCTGTCAGGAGTCGATGCACCTGGTAATATACTGTCAGTCACTTCTATGGATGCCAAATAGGTCAGTCTTTGCTTGCGTTCTGGAAATATTCACTTGACTGATTCAGTGTTGTATAAAATAGAAAATATACAATATGTATTTACAGTACTTTCAGGGTCCTTTTACTTGGCAGACAATTGCCTATTACAAGGATGCAGGGTTCTTTACACTTGTTAGAAGAACTTTACAAGGCCCAGTTGTCAGAGGCGTTTAAAGGGGTAATCAAATGGTGCCAGAAAGTTAAACAGATTTGTACATTAGTAAAAATCTCAATCCTTCTATTACTTATCAGCTGCTGTATGCTCCACAGGAAGTTCTTTTCTTTTTGAATTTCCTTTCTGTCTAACCCCTACCAAAGGATAGGGGATTAAATGTTAGATCGCGGGTGTCCCGCCACTGGGGACCCCAACATTATTTGCACCACTGTCATTCGGTGCATAGACTGAACTCTGATCCGTGCCCGGTGACGGACGATGCCAGCCGCCACGCCCCCTCCATTCACATCTATGGGAGGAGGTGTGACTGCTATGTACTAGCCGCAATGCCCCCTCCCATAGACATGAATGGAAGGGGCATGGCGTGATGTCACCAATGTGGAAGCTGCAAGTTTCCGGATGTTGCTGCTGCTGGCCCGGAGATGGCGGGGGTCCCTTGGATAGGGGATAAGACATTTTCAGCTTAGTTTTAAGTGCAGATTTGATGCGCAGATTTGATGTGCAGGATTTTCTGCTGCAGATTTCAATGTAAACTGAACACAGCTTGAAATCCTGCGCATCAAATCTGTGCAGAATACTGTATGTGTGAATAGACCCTTAGGGTGGTAACAAGGAGATGATAGTTTTCTCACTGCTGTTACTGAGCCCCTTAGAGAGCCCTTCATGGTGCACAGCTATTTCTCATTCTCTTCATTTCAGGGGGCAGGACCAGAACTGGGCTGTTTACCAGTAATACACATGCAGGACTTCTCTTACTTCTCTGGCCAATTACAGGATATCTCTGCTATGCCATGACATAGTGTTGGATAAGATCACTGAACAGACTCTGTGATAGGGGGCTATTTATAATAAATACTATAAATGGCATGTGGAGTGAGAAGGGGTTACTGATACAATGGCTTTGGAAGGTGGTATGTGACCAGAAATAAAATAACAGCGGTAGCAACAGCAAGGAATGTGTTACACTAAGCACAAAACTTTTGCTAACATGCTAAAAAAAAAGGGGTCTGGGGAGATTACACTGCAGCACCATGGACATACAGCATTAGGTACACTGGTATGTACACAAGGGACAGCTGTCCTGAGCTTTATGGGTGGTAAAAGATAAGAGAGAAGCCTTGATTTACCTTTCAGGAACAATATATAGCAGGCAAACAGGTTCAGCTTGCAGGAAAACAGCCTAGGCTTTCCCAAGCTCTCTTTCTCGAGCCAACTGCACATGCTAAGCCCTGTCCTTAATTCCTGTGTCCCATTCTAACCCCGGCTAATACTAGAGACAGATTTCCCTTAACAACCAGTGAACAGCAAATTGCAGAGAAATTAGACACAAAGTTGCCAAGACTTCGCAAATTAAATGACTTACATATATCATATTCACCATCAAATGAAACAACAGTGATTGTTTAAAAAAAAAAAAAAATTTTTAACCTGCTATTTTCCTTCCCCCCTGAAGGCAAATCGTACAGTTTTGAAATGTGAAACCCAGCTTCTGGCCCAGTGTTTTGCAACCAGGGTGTCTCCAGCAGTTGCAAAACTACAACTCCTAAGATGGCATGCTGGGAGTTGTAGTTTTGCAACAGCTGGAGGCACCCTGGCTGGGAAACACTGTTCTGGCTACTTTATTAAATGGCCAATTTGAGCCATTACTTCACTATTTAAATAGGTACTGTCAGATATAAAAACTTTTGATATGTTATAAACCACGCAAAATCAATAGGTTTTGCAATTGCTTTCATTAGAAAATTTTCAGTCTAGTCCACAATTGACTAGACGCGTTTCAGGGTATATAGATGAACCCTTTCTTCAGTAGTCATGGCCATCCAGGCAATCCAAGCACTTCCTGTAGGTGCCGGTACTGACGTCACACGCCATTCTCACGAGGCAGAAGTGTCCATCATCGGTCTAGTGCAGACCTGACCTCCACGGCGGGATACTATAAAGTCAGTACTACCTCTCCAAGTTGTCATCCCCGACGCCTGCCATCGCCGGGATCTGGAGGTGATTCACCTACAGTGATCATCTATAGTGCTGTTTCCACCCAGCCCAACGGGAGATCTCCGCTCATAGGACCGGTAATGTACTGTGAAGTTGTTATCTATCTGTTCTGATACAGAGATACAGAGAAACTTGCAACAGAGAAGATTAGCTGTAACACATTGAATACTGTTACACTTTTATTTGCCAAAAGGAACTTGTTACAACATCGCATATATCCATGCATTTTCCCATTGTACCATCTCTACAGTGAAAAAAGACTGTTTTCAGTGCATTCCATAATAGAAGAAATACCTTTTTTATATATCAGTGATATTTTAACTTTTTTTAATTGGTAAATACATACTTCTCTCACAAGGGGCCCCTTGTTAGGTGATATTCATGTTTATTAATTAATAAAATACATTTTATTATAATTGAAGCACGATCCTCGGTCTATTATTGAATTTATTATATTTTTTATACCTTCCTTGAGGTCTGGGTATTTTTCTTCTTTTTCTTGTCTTTAATATTAGCACCATAGGTATAGGTGCATTACCCGCTTGTCCTCGGTAGGTTATACAATTGTGAGCTACACATATTCTTTTTTCCTTTTTCCTAGATTTGTAAATTACTTCTATTTAAATATCTTAATCCTTCCAGTACTTTTCAGATGAGGAAGTTATGTAGTTCTTTCCTGTCTTACCACACTCTGGTGACACCTCTGTCTGTGTCAGGAACTGTCCACAGTAGGAGCAAATCCCCATAGCAAACCTCTCTTTCTCTGGACGTTTCCTGACAAGGACAGAGGTGTCAGCAGAGAGCACTGTGGACAGGCAGAAAAGAACAACTCATCTTCCTGTCGAGCATACAGCAGCTGATAAATTCTAGAAGGATTAAGATTTTTAAATAGAAGTAATTTACAAATCTGCTTAAATTTCTGCCACCAGTTCATTAAAAAAATAATAATAATATTTCCACCCGAGTACCCCTTTAAGTGCAGAATTAGAATCTACACCCTGTTCCAAATTATTATGCAAATTATATTTAAGTGTCACAAAGATGAAATATTTAGTTTTTCATTTTAACTCATGGATGGCATTGTGTCTCAGGGCTCTTTTGATCACTGAAAACAATCTCGGACACCTGTGATAATTAGATTGCCAGGTGAGCCCAATTTAAGGAAAAACTACTAAAGGTGTGAGGAAGAAAAAGGATCTCTCTGCTGCCAAAAAGAGTGAAATAGTTCAATCCATTGGACGAGGTATGAAAACTTTAAATATTTCACGAAAACTTAAGCGTGATCATCACACTATTACTCTGTAGTGATTTTATTCATTAAAGGAAAACTGTCAGATATTTTCTTCCGCACTATCCACAGTTCTGGTGGATAGTGCGGGAGACACTGATTAAAACGAACCCTACCTTACCCGGATCCGCCCGGCCGTTCGCCCGCAATTGTAGTTTTATTCTATGTGTATATCTTGCTGTAACTGGCACGGGCGGGGCTTCTGCACTGACGTCAGCGCCACTTATGAATATTCCTCCCCCCTCCCTCCAGTTAGGAGCGGCGAAGAGAGGGAGAGCTGGAGGGAGGGGGGATGAATATTCATAAGCGGCGCTGACGTCAGTGCCAGTTAACCTGCAGAAGCCCCGCCCGTGCCAGTTACAGCAAGATATACACATAGAATAAAACCACAATTGCTGGCGAATGGTCGGGCGGATCAGGGTAAGGTAGGGCTCATTTTAATCAGCGTCTCCCGCACTATCCATCATTACTGTGGATAGTGCGGGAGAAAATATCTGACAGTTTTCCTTTAACCTGCTTTTTTCCACCTCTACAAAGCTTACAGCCATTATATCTTACTACAAGTACTCTCTATAAAGAAGTAAGCAACATACCCGTCATACTCCTGGAGTTCACATTCTTTAAGTAACGCAAGGGCATGTCCTTTATAATTAGTTTCTATAGAGAAAGAAAACAACACAATATTGAGATGTATTTGTTCACCTTTCTAGCATATGACATATCTGCGACTATGAGGAAAAAATGTAATTATATAACATGTAAACTGTGTCTATATTTTACATATATTGTAAAAGTAATAAAATCATTTGAAAGTGGCATTAAGGAGAATTCTCCTGAAATACCAGTTTTATAAAAAAAAAAAATTATTCTTTATAAAATTGTAATTCTACCACAATTTTTTTTTACCATGACCTTTGTCAAGAGGGGTGTAAGGCTATCTTCACATCAGCATCAGGTAAATCTGTTATGAAACGTACTATATTGTCACATAACATTCTTATGGTTGTGAAACTGATGTTAACTGAAATCAGTGGTCCGCTATATTAAAATATTTTGATAAAATTAAATATAAAATAACACTGGTAGATAGGTCACAGGGAGGTCTAACAAATTATACTAATAGTTTGGTGGATGCCAGTTTGCAGGCTAAAAAAAATTTATTTTGCATTTTTCTTTTGCAGCTCAAGTGTGATAGAGGTGGCACCGCGCTACAGCATGCAATGTCACCGTTGCAGAATAAATGTGTTAAAGGGGTACTCCGGTGGAAAACTATTTTTTATTTTTATTTTTAACAACTGGTGCCAGAAAATTACGGTAAACAGATTTGTACATTACTTCTATTAAAAAATCTTAAACCTTCCAATACTTATCAGCTGCTGAATGCTCCACAGGATTTGTTTTCTGTCTGACCACAGTGCTCTCTGCTGACACCTCTGTCCATGTCAGGAACTGTCCAGAGTGGGATAGGTTTGCTATGGGGATTTGCTTGTACTCTGGACAGTTCCTGATATGGACAAAGGTGTCAACAGAGAGCACTGTGGTCAGACAGAAAAGAAATGCAAAAAGAAAAGAACTCCTTGTGGTGCATACAGCAGCTCTGTACTGAAAGGATTAAGATTTTTAAATAGAAGTAATTTACAAATCTGTTTAACTTTCTGGCACCAGTTGATTAAAAAAAATGTTTTCCACCAGAGTACCCTTTAAGACTGAAAAGAACAGAGAAGCTAGGGCAGAAGGGGATTGAAGGACTTTTTATGTTTATGCTAATATAATTTATTTTAAGAAAAATAGTGGGGCCAGAAAACCACTTTAAAGAGATAGTGTCATTATAATAAACTTTTCACATGCTGCATGTGGCATGGCTCATAGGTCACATCTGAAAAAACAAAAAAGGAACAGAAGAATAATCTAAAAGATGAAATTGCAGATCCTGAGGAGGACTGTGGTTGTTTTATTTAAAAAGTTTAGAGAACGAACATATAGTAGGATCCATATAGTTGGCACCGACATTAGTGGTGTATAATATGTATGGCCACATCAATCCCTTAAGGACCCAGAACGTACAGGTACGTCCTGACACCCTGGTACTTAAGGACCCAGGACGTACCTGTACGCCCGGGGGTGACTGCTAATATCGATCAGCAGGCACCCCACGCAAATGCTCCCCCCCCCCCCCATGGCAAGTGGCCAGTGAATTCACACAGGCGATTTCCGGTTGTCCAAGACACCCACGATCCCACTGAAGGGATAGGAGTGAGGTGGCAGGGGTGCCACCCCTCCTTTTCCTGCTATTGGTCGTACAGACGTGACGACCAATAGCAGATCGGGGGCGGGGGGGGGGGTTAACTTTCAGTTTCCCCGTTCTGCCCACCCCCAATAGGCGGGGCAGAACAGGGAAACCGACAGGGACCGGCACCGAAGTCCACTTACCCATCGGCGGAGGCTGTGGACGGCGATTGGTTGCGGAGATCGGCGGGCGGCGATGTCGTGCGGCTGGCTCTCTGGATCCTACGGTAGCCGGTGAGTTGCCTAGCAACATATGGAGGGCTACAGTTTGAGACCACTATACAGTGGTCTCTAAACTGTAGCCCTCTGGATGTTGCAAAACTACAACTCCCAGCATGCCCAGACAGCTGTTTGGGCATGCTGGGATTTGTAGTTTTGCAACAGCTGGAGGTCTACAGTTTAGAGACCACTGCATGGTGATCTCTAAACAGTAGCCCTCCAGATGTTGCAAAACTGCAAATCCCAGCATACCCAAACAGCATACAGCTGTCCCGGCATGCTGGGAGTTGTAGTTTTGTACCTCCAGCTGTTGCATAACTACATCTCCCAGCATGCCCTTCGGAGATCAGTACATGCTGGGAGTTGTAGTTTTGCAACAGCTGGAGGCACACTGGTTGGTAAATACTGAGTTAGGTAACAGAACCTAACTGAAGGTTTTCCAACCAGTGTGCCTCCAGCTGTTGCAAAAGTACAACTCCCAGCATGCACTGTCTGTCAGTGCATGCTGGGAGTTGTAGTTTTGAAACAGCTGGAGGTTTGCCTCCCCCATGTGAATGTACAGGGTACATTCACACTGGAGAGTTTACAGTAAGTTTCCTCCTTCAAGTATGAGCTGCAGCAAATTTTTCGCCGCAGCGCATACTCCTAGCAGTAAGCTCACTGTAAACCGCCGCCAGTGTGAATGTACCCTAAAAACACTACACTACACTAACACAGAATAAAGGGTAAAACCTATACCACAACATATACACCCCCTTACACTGTCCCCCCCCAATAAAAATGAAAAACGTATTGTATGGCACTGTTTCCAAAACGGAGCCTCCAGCTGCCGCAAAAAAAAACAACTCCCAGCATTTCCGGACAGCCACTGACTATCCAGGCATGCTGGGAGTTTAGCAACAGCTGTAGGAACCCTGTTTGGGAATCACTGGCGTAGAATAGCCCTATGTCCACCCCTATGCAATCCCTAATTTAGTTCTCAAATGCGCATGGCGCTCTCTCACTTCGGAGCCCTGTCGTATTCCAAGGAAACAGTTTAGGGCCACACATAGGGTATTTCCGTACTCGGGAGAAATTGCGCAACAAATTTTGGGGGGCTTTTTCTCCTTTTACCCCTTATGAAAAGGAAAAGTTGGGGGCTACACCAGCCTGTTAGTGTAAAAAAAAAAAAAAAAAAAAAATAAACATGCTGGTGTTGCCCCATACTTTTTATTTTCACAAGCGTTAAAAGGAAAAAAAGACCCCCAAAATTTGTAATGCAATACAGAAATACCCCATATGTGGGCGTAAAATGCTCTGCGGGTGCATAACAAGGCTCAGGAGTGAGAGCGCACTATGTACATTTGATGCCTAAATTGGTCATTTGCACAGGGGTGGCTGATTTTACAGTGGTTCTGACATAAACGCAAATAAATAAATACTCATATGTGACCCCATTTTGGAAACTCCACCCCACACGGAACGTAACAAGGGGTATAGTGAGCCTTAACACCCCACAGGTGTTTAATGAAAATTCTTCAAAGTTGGATGGAAAAATGAAAAAAAAATAATACATTTTCACAAAAATGCTGGTGTTACCCTAAATTTTTCATTTTCACAAGGGAAAATAGGAAAAAAAAGCCCCCCAAAATTTGTAACCCCATTTCTTCTGAGTAAGAACATACCCCATATGTGGATGTATAGTGCTCTGCGGGCGAACTACAATGCTCTGAAGAGAAGCAGTGCCATTGGGCTTTTGAAGAGAAAATGTGTCCGGAATTGAAGGCCATGTGTGTTTACAAAGCCCCCATAGTGCCAGAACAATGGACCCCCCACATGTGACCCCATTTTGGAAACTACACCCCTCATGTAATGTAATAAGGGGTACAGTGAGCATTTACGCCCCACAGGTGTCTGACAGATTTTTGGAACAGTGGTCCGTGAAAATGAAAAATTTAATTTTTCATTTGCACAGCCCACTGTTCCAAAGATCTGTCAAACGCCAGTGGGGTATAAATACTCACTGCACCCCTTATTAAATTCTGTGAGGGGTGTAGTTTCCAAAATGGGGTCACATGTGGGGGGCCCACTGTTCTGGCACCACGGGGGGCTTTGTAAACGCACATGGCCCCTGACTTCCATTCCAAACAAATTCACTCTCCAAAAGCTCAATGGCGCTCCTCCTCTTCTGAGCATTGTAGTGCGCCAGCAGAGCACTTGTCGTCCACACATGGGGTATTTCCATAATCAGAAGAGATGGGGTTACAAATTTTGGGGGTAATTTTCTCCTATTACCCCTTGTAAAAATGTAAAATTTGGGGGAAAACCAGCATTTTAGTGAATTTGTTTTTTTTTTTTCATTTACACATCCAACTTTAACAAAAAGTCATCGGACACCTGTGAGGTGTTAAGGCTCAATGTACCCCTTGTTACGTTCCTTGAAGGGTGAAGTTCCCAAAATAGTATGCCATGTGTTTTTTTTTTTTTTTTTTTGCTTTTCTGGCACCATAGGGGCTTCCTAAATGCGACATGCCCCCCAAAAAACATTTCAGCAAAATTTGCTTTCCAAAAGCCAAACGTGACTCCTTCTCTTCTGAGCATTGTAGTGCGCCAGCAGAGCACTTGAGGGCCACACATGGGGTATTCCCATACTAAGCAGAGATGGGGTTACAAATTTTGGGAGGCATTTTCTCCTATTACCCCTTGCAAAAATTTTCAATTTGGGGGAAAACTAGCATTTTAGTGAAAAAAAAAAATCTTTTACACAACCAAATTTAACGAAAAGTCATCAAACACCAGTGAGGTGTTAAGGCTCACTGTACCCCTTGTTACATTCCTTGAAGGGTGTAGTTTCCAAAATAGTATGCCATGAGGTTATTTCCTTACTCGAGAGAAATTGGGTTACACATTTTAGGAAGATTTCTCTCCTTTTACCCCTTGTAAAAATTCCAAAATTGGGTCTACAAGAACATGCCAGTGCAAAAAATGAAGATTTGGAATTTTCTCCTTCAATTTGCTGCTATTCCTGTGAAACACCTAAAGGGTTAACAAACCTTTTAAATGTCACTTTGAATACTTTGAGGGGTGCAGGTTTTTTTTATAATGGGGTCATTTATGATGTATTTCTAATATCAAGGCCCTTCAAATCCAGTTTAAAACTGAACTGGTCCCTGAAAAATTTAGATTTTGAAAATTTTGTGAAAAATTGGAAAATTGCTGCTATACTTTGAAGCCCTCTGATGTCTTCCAAAAGTAAAAGCATGTCAACTTTATGATGCAAACATAAAGTAGACATATTGTATATGTGAATCAATATATCATTTAGTTGGAATATTAATTTTCCTTATAAGCAGAGAGCTTCAAAGTAAAAAAAAAAAAAAAAGCTAAATTGTCAATTTTTTCATTACATTTTGGAATTTTCCACCAAGAAATTATACAAGTATTGACAAAATTTTACCACTAACATAAAGTAGAATATGTCACGAAAAAACAATCTCGGAATCAGAATGAAAGGTAAAAGCATCCCAGAGTTATTAATGCTTAAAGTGACCGTGGTCAGATGTGCAAAAAATGGCCGGGTCCTACACTGAAAATTGTTAATTGTCATTACTTAATGGGGCACCAATGGCCCTAGAGCTTGTATCCTCAACATCACACTTGGTTTTCTTGCCAATTGGGTGTTATTTAAACAGAGTATCTACATTATGAATTCTGTGTTTCCATTCCACTATAGTAGTGGCAAACGAAATGATGAGTACTGAATCTGTCACACGATGGATTTCCAACATTGCCTGATAGAACCTATTGATTATGGAGTCCACTAAGAGCATGTAGGAAAATCAAGCCAGGAACAGAAAAAATTTGTTGATATGAAGTAATTCTTTCTCTCCCTCTCTCTCTCTCCCTCTATATATATATATATATATATATATATATATATATATATATATATATACATATATATATACACACAATTATTTAAAAAAAAACTATGCACTGATAATCAGTAAAGCTTGCAAACCTGAATATTTACCAATTCTCTCATTACCAGTTTACATAGTTGTCTACAAACCTCGGTAAAGGAGAGCTACACTCAAAAAACAACTGTATGAAAAAGCCAAATACCAGTAGCAATGCAACAAAGGGTGGCACAGCAACATACCAGAATATGTACCCTCCAGAGGAAATGACTCTGTCACTCTACATTGTCATCTTAGCCTATCGTGATGCCCTGCACAGCATATAAAATGCCAGAGCAAAACGAAAAAGCCAAGTTGCAGATGGCAGAGAGCAGTGCAACCACGTTTAGCATTTTCTAGGGCGGCAATGCCAGAAGAGACTCCACAGCTGTAACCAACCATCAAAGATTCCTCTTGACTGACATGACACTTACAGATGGATGTTTTGTGTAAGAATGTGCATCGTTATATGCAAGATTACATAAATCTTTCATGCTTGTCTGTTCTTGGATGAGGTCTGGTATAAGAATGAGTTACGGGGCTTTTTGGTATTCTAGACAGGGTAATATGGTAATTTGATTTGAAAAAAAAACAAACTTAGAAACATTGTTAATGGAGATTATATATTTTACCGTAATGAACTCAAATAATTTCTATTATTATTTGTTAATGTTCTTTATATGATTTTTTTCCCCCTTAAATTTATTCAATGCACATCTGTTATCATTTTAAAATAATGGATGTGTATAATGAAACTTTTTGACTTTGACTTTAGGCCATTACTGAGGTTATGCCTTGAACCCACTTCAGAGGTTTCTGGTTATCACCCTTTAACCCCTAAACAGAGAAATGGACATCACTGCAGTAAATCACCAGGTTGCTCCCACTAGGAGTAGTCCTGGTGTTTAGTAAAAGTATGCCTTTTTGGGCAAGAGACACCACGGCAAAGCCCCACTGGGTCAAGCAGGGAAGGAGTCAAGGTACGGGCCAAGCTCAGGGGCTAGCAGTGTTTGTGTAAAGTCAATAAGCAGGCATTAGGGCAGGTCAGGTAGGACAGGTTCAGTGGTCAGAAACAAGCAAAGGTCAGACACACATAAACAGTGGAGAAATTAGGTCAGGTGAAATATTTGGCTGCACAAGATGGCCATTAAAGAAGCAAAAAGACAGCACATTCTCCTTATGAGCAGAGATATGGGCAGCAAAAGGATATGCATGAAAGCAAGGAAGTTCATGGACTGCAACTTGTGGGGCAAAGGTAACATAGAGGTTGTGCCCACTAGGATGAGCAGTACGCCAGCAGAAGCAGACCACTGGCATTATTAAATGATGTGAAACTATTTTACAAAGCATCTAACCATGATCCAGCTTTAATTTACGGTTGCATTTTAGTTAATAAAAACTGAAATCTAAACAATTACTATGGGTAACTGCTGAATGATCCTTAACTGGTCATATATGTTAATGGGGGGGGGGGGTCATATGTGTTAAAATTGTTTCATAAAAAACTAAAGCTGGACTTTACTGGAGTATTAGCATCTTAAAATATTAAGGTATATTGCTATAATATACTATAAATTTATGATTGGCAGGGGTTAGACTTCTTGTGACAAAGTGGTTGTTACTATGCAGGTAAAAATATTAAAAAGTACCGGTCCCCAAATAAACTTTTCTAAAATAACTCAGGCTATGTTTCCTCACTACTCCTAACACCCCTTCCACCCTTAAAAACAAGATTTCAGAGCTTTAAAAAGCTATGTATCATACCTTTATTCTTTCCACATAGTGCAATCCCCCAGCAGGAGAAAGTGGGCATTTCCCAGCAGGCATGACTGAAGCCTGCAGGGGGACCACTTCCGCCCTTACATAGTTGCAGTGCTGTGATGAATAGAAGACCTCAAGCTCTGTGCAGCTTTCAGTGAGGCTCTATGTATGTTTCAGTGAAGCTCTTTGCAGCTTTCAATGAGGCTCTTTTCCTGAGTTTGGACTCCTGCCAGGCCGGGAGGAGATTAAACTCAATGTATTAATTGTGGCAGGGAACAGGACAGAGCCACCTAGTGGCCGTCAAAACTTTTGATATGTTGTAAAGCAAGCAAAACCAATAGGTTTTGCAATTGCTTTAATTAGAAAATGTTCAGTATTTCATACTGAAAAAGCCAGTCAAACAACTGCCCCCCCCCCCCCCCCGCTTGCTTGGACACATACTAGTCCTGCTGTGTCCATGCATCATCCTCTATGTCATGGACACACTTCCTTGATTGACAGCTGTGAGAGCAGGGCTCACAGCTGGAGGAAAAATCCCCCCACTGTCAGCTTGTGTCCCGCTACTGTCAGTGAGGACAAGCTGGGAGTTGTAGTTTTGCTAATGCTAGGGGAGATGTGAGCAGACAGCATGTTGAGGGAGGGGGCGGAGACCTGCACAGTGAGGACACGCCCCCTCCCTTTGAGAGGAACTAGTGAACTAAATTAAAAGTGTAATAAAAAAAAAATGTGCTAGACACATAAAAATTTGATGTACATGGTCAGGATTAGGTACTGAGTGATATATTTAAAAAACAAAATTTTGTTGGATCTGACGGGTACGCTTTAAACATATATATGTTAATAATTTTAAAAGCAAGTGAAAGGGAAATAGTCTGCTAATTACACAAGGAACACTATGCTAATAGTTTTATTTGGTGACAGGTACTCTTTAAGTTCTGACTGCAAAGACCCCCAGGGCTCCGTAATAGATCACTTCTAATTGTAATGAATGAACCTGGCCAGGCTATATGTTGCTCCCTGGCCAGTTAAGAGTTAGAGTTTTTGACCAATCAGCAGCTAGGGGGTTGAATTGCTAGGCCTCCAGCTTTGTGGCCTTGCTTGCTGTTTCACCTTGCACTCTTGTCTGTTTCTGTGCACACTTTGAGTTAGCCATGGCTTTCTGTCCTGTTTGGTTTTGAGCTTGTCCTGTTCTCAGTATTCTGTGTGTACTTGGTTGGCTTTAGCCTGTTCTACTTGTATATGTAGTGTGAACTTTAGTCTTGTCCAGTAACCAGTCCCGTGTCTTGGTTAGTGTCCCCCCCTGTTTCTGTTATCCTGAATCTTTACCCATGTTTTGATGTGTTTGTATTTTATGTAGTCCTCCAAGGTTAGGTCCTGTCCAACATAGTTGTGTGCCCCTAACTTGGAGTCTATTTGGATTTTGTATTCCTGCCATGTTTGGAGTTTGGGTTTTATAGTTTATCTGGTTCCTCCTATGGATAGATCCGTTTTCTGAGCTTTGCTTTGTCTCTAACCTAGAAGTCAATTTGGTTCTTGTTTCTACTGTAAATTAGTTCTGTGTGTCTATGTGCGTTTTTTGTCAAGTGTGAATTGGTTCTTATGCATCCTTGATCTACATAGTGTCTGACTTCAGTTTACCTGTCCTTCCCTTGAATTCCTGTCTAGTCTCGTTGTTACATATTTCTAGTTAGCCTGTCTTGTTCATATAATCATATCTGCCGTTTAACTTGTTTTGCTTCCTGAGGCTGTTGTCCGTACACTATATACCTGCTGCTATGATTCCCTGATATCTTTTTACTACTTTGCATTCCTGCTGTTATTCAGTATTTTGGTTTCCTGACTTGTGTCTCCCGACTTTTTACAGCTTGTTTATTGTTTTGACCATGACACCCCTGCACTTTAGTTAGCGCATGGACTGTCGCCCACCTGTAGAGCCAACGTTTAAGGGTGGCTATACAAGTAGGCTGGGAAAGAAGTTCAGGGTCAGTTTAGGGCTCACCCGTCCCTGCCCTACGGGCCGTTACGCATTTTATGATACGAACGTTACCTCTCATTGACAGATTAAGATGGAGCCCATTATGTTTTATTTCAAATGTATTGAAAACTTGAAAATATGGATTGTCCATCGAAAAATAAACACATATATATTAAATAAAAAATATATTTTTTTAAATCCCTGCTGCTACAGTACCACTTTTTAGGTCTAATCTCTCGTTTCTGTAGGTTCTGGACAACCTGAACATAGACAACTAAGCCTGCCCAGTGGTGATCACTACATCCAGTGATTGGGTGCAGAAGTCACATGTTCAGACATAGAGGGATCAAGGAGTAAAGAGACCAGCAAGGGACCAGGGATGTGTCAGAACAAGGGGGTGCAGTTATCAACCAAGGTCAACATTACTACTTTTATTATTGTATAACATTTTCAGTTGTTAAAAAAAAAAAAGGACAACCTCCTTAAACTAAGAGGTACTGTACAAGTGTCAGGATCTGGACTGGTATGCAGCGAGGACACTGGAGGTGGATCCTCTGTGTCAGTGAGGTGATGGCGTGGGCCGTACCAGGGGAACGGAATCTAAGGGGTTACTGGTTTTCACCAGAGCCCGCCGCAAAGCGGGATGTACTTGCAGCGGCAGGTAACCCCCAGGTCATTCCACCCGATAGCGAGTCAACCCCACTGACAGCTGAGACAGGCGCGGTACACAGGGACAAGGCAAGAGCAAGGTCGGACATAGCAGAAGGTCAGGGCAGGCAGCAAGAGTCGTAGTCAGGGGCAACAGCAGAAGGTCTGGGTACACAGGCTTGGGAACACACTAAAACGCTTTCTCAGGGCACTAAGGCAACAAGATCCGTCAGGGACAGGAAGGGGAAGTGGGTTTTTATAACAATAGAAGTGATTGACTCTGATTGGGCCAGGCACCAATTAGTGGTGCACTGGCCCTTTAAATCTCAGAGAGCCGGCGCGCGCCGGGACGTGACAGCCGGGGAACGGGACTGGTGAGTGGATCAGGATGCGCCCCGCGGGCGGGCGTGTCCCGCTACGCGGATCGCATCCCCGCCGGCAGTCAGTGCAGCGCTCCCGGTCAGCGGGTCTGACCGGGGCGCTGCAGAGAGGAGAAAGCCGCGAGCGCTCCGGGGAGGAGAAGGGACCCGAAGCGCTCGGCGTAACAACAAGTTACTGATTATTTTATTAAATACAGAATACAAATAAAAAGTAACAGAAGTCAGAATCCAAGGTATAATACAAAACAAGTGTTTCTCTAAATAAATAAATGCATATATATATATATATATATATATATATATATGCAAAATACAGTAGAAGGATAGAAGCTTGCACTCTGTTCTGTTCATTTCCACAAGCGTCTTTCCTATTCACACATATGGAACAGTCTGATTGTGCCCTCTGAATGTGTCTCTGCCTTGCAAGCTGAAAAAAGAAGGGGCTTTGTGGGACTGGGTGTGATTTGCAAGCCAGACCGATGAACAAAAAAAGTTAGATAATAAAAGTGGTGGGTCTTAAAATGTGGGCGTGTCTTTGTGAGATGGGGTGTGGCTTGCAAGCCAGGCCGACACATTCACCAGGAGATGCTGAGCGGTGCTTGTGGAGTAAGGTACTGGAAGTCCCATATATTTGAATGGGACTTGAAACAAAAACCCATCTTTTATATAAGGGTGTAGGTAAGGGTTGATTTAACTATCATATCTTTTTATTTGACATATAAGTAATATTTGTACCAGGTATTATTTAAATATCTCCAGCTGTTTGGAAGTTATGCAGTAACATATATTTCCCATAGACTTGTATGGGACTTTAAACAAAAACCCCGACCCTGGCAAATGGGGGTGAGTAAGGGTTAAATCACCTATCCTATGTTTGTTATTGACATATAAGTAACATGTGGCCAAGTTTCATGTTAATATCTTTACTTGTTTGCACGTGCTGCTGGAGCATACACACAGAGTAGAGTTTTATATATATATATATATATATATATATACAATACAGGAATATGGGTGCACTACTGTGGTAGATGTAAACAATACATTGGCTATCCCTCAACACTGATGTTAAAATTGAGACATTCGCCAGTGTATCCTTATAGGAAGGACACACCAGAGCCCGCACACCAACGCCAAGGTTTCTCAAATTGGTGCAAGACCTAACGCTAGTCCTACCTGTGCTTGATAAACAGAACAGGGGCCAGTGGGCAATTACGGCAGCATTCGGCTGACTCACAACTTCCTTCCAGATACCCTCCAGTGTTACTACGCACACATGCAATGGGAGGAGGGAGGCAAGCTGCAAGCCCCACCTGAGTTGGCTATTATGGGTGCCTGGCCTCACAGGTGCTACCTTAATGCTGCCTGGTAGATATTCAAGGCGCATTAATGTTGGAGTTTACACACCTCCAAATTTAAAATTTAAACAAACAACAAAAAACGTGGTCTCAAATGGCTGGAAGTGCTCAACCCCAAATGCGGTTGTGCATTTATACTGGGGGAGCAGATCCTGCCCTTGTAGTCAGCATTCGGCTGACTCACAACTTCCTTCCAGTTAGTCAGCCGAATGCTGCCGTAATTGCCCACTGGCCCCTGTTCTGTTTATCAAGCACAGGTAGGACTAGCGTTAGGTCTTGCACCAATTTGAGAAACCTTGGCGTTGGTGTGCGGGCTCTGGTGTGTCCTTCCTATAAGGATACACTGGCGAATGTCTCAATTTTAACATCAGTGTTGAGGGATAGCCAATGTATTGTTTACATCTACCACAGTAGTGCACCCATATTCCTGTATTGTATTCTAATTGTTACATATCCACACCGTTTATCTGGTGTAGGATTCTATTGTGGCACTTGTAGTCCGCTGCAGGCATCCTCCATTGTATGCATTTTTATGCTGGGGATCGCCCCTAGCAACGGACTACAAGGGCAGGATCTGCTCCCCCAGTATAAATGCACAACCGCATTTGGGGTTGAGCACTTCCAGCCATTTGAGACCACGTTTTTTGTTGTTTGTTTAAATTTTAAATTTGGAGGTGTGTAAACTCCAACATTAATGTGCCTTGAATATCTACCAGGCAGCATTAAGGTAGCACCTGTGAGGCCAGGCACCCATAATAGCCAACTCAGGTGGGGCTTGCAGCTTGCCTCCCTCCTCCCATTGCATGTGTGCATAGTAACACTGGAGGGTATCTGGAAGGAAGTTGTGAGTCAGCCGAATGCTGCCGTAATTGCCCACTGGCCCCTGTTCTGTTTATCAAGCACAGGTAGGACTAGCGTTAGGTCTTGCACCAATTTAAGAAACCTTGGCGTTGGTGTGCGGGCTCTGGTGTGTCCTTCCTATAAGGATACACTGGCGAATGTCTCAATTTTAACATCAGTGTTGAGGGATAGCCAATGTATTGTTTACATCTACCACAGTAGTGCACCCATATTCCTGTATTGTATTCTAATTGTTACATATCCACACCGTTTATCTGGTGTAGGATTCTATTGTGGCACTTGTAGTCCGCTGCAGGCATCCTCCATTGTATGCATTTTTATGCTGGGGATCGCCCCTAGCAACGGACTACAAGGGCAGGATCTGCTCCCCCAGTATAAATGCACAACCGCATTTGGGGTTGAGCACTTCCAGCCATTTGAGACCACGTTTTTTGTTGTTTGTATATATATATATATATATATATATATATATATATATACATACATACATACATACATACATACACACATACACAGTCATGGCCGTAAATGTTGGCTACCCTGAACTTTTTCTATTTCTCCCAGAAAAGGATTGCAGTAACACATGTTTTGCTATACACATGTTTATTCCATTTGTGTGTATTGGTACTAAACCAAAAAAGGGAGGAAAAAAAACTAATTGGACATAATATCACAGCAAACTCCAAATATAGGCTGGACAAAATTATTGGCACCCTTTTTTAAATTGTGGAAAAATAATTTTGTTTCAAGCACATGATGCTCCTTTAAACTCACCTGGGGCAAGTAACAGGTGTGGGAAATATAAAAATCACACCTGAAAGCAGAGAAAAAACTATTCGCCGACATTTAAATGAAATGAAACGCTATGGCAGGAGACCCAGGAGGGCCCCACTGCTGACACAGAGACATAAAAAAGCAAGACTACATTTTGCCAAAATGATACTGAGTAAGCCAAAATCCTTCTGGGAAAACTTCTTGTGGACAGATGAGACCAAGATAGAGCTTTTTGGTAAAGCACATCATCTACTGTTTACCGAAAATGGAATGAGGCCTACAAAGAAAAGAACACAGTACCTACAGTGAAATATGGTGAAGGTTCAATGGTGTTTTGGGGATGTTTTGCTGCCTCTGGCACTGGGTTCCTTTAATGTGTGCAAGGCATAATAAAATCTGGGGATTACCAACTGATTTTAGGTCACACTGTACAGCCCAGTGTCAGAAAGCTGGGTTTGCGTCCGAGATCTTGGGACTTCATGTAGGACAATGACTCCAAACATACGTAAAAAAGCCCCCAGAAATGGATGGCAACAAAGCGCTGGAGAGTTCTGAAGTGGCAGCAATGAGTCCAGATCTAAATCCCATTGGACACCTGTGGAGAGATCTTAAAATTGCTGTTGGGAAAAGGCGCCTTCCAATAAGAGAGACCTGGAGCAGTTTACAAAGGAAGAGTGGTCCAACATTCCGGCTGAGAGGTGTAAGAAGTTTATTGATGGTTATAGGAAGTGACTGATTTCAGTTATTTTTTCCAAAGGGTGTGCAACCAAATATTAAGCTAAGGATGCCAATAATTTTGTCCAGACCATTTTTGGAGTTTGGTGTGACATTATGTCCAATTTGCTTTTTCTTCTTCCCTTTTTTGGTTTAGTTCCAATACATACAAAGGGAATAAACATGTATATAGCAAAACATTTTACTACAATCCTTTTCTGTGAGAAATACTTCATTTTCTTGAAAAATTTCATGGGGGCCAACATTTACGGCCATGACTATATATACATATATATATATATATATATATATATATATATATATATATATATATATATATATATATAAATTGCATAACAGACTATATACCCACATATTTTATAGGCCAAAAAGGAGCTTTTCTTGGGATAGAGTCACCCGAGTATGTTCTCACCCCTACCCATCCCTTCTTCATATAGCATTTCTTTTAAATGATATATTATATTTAACTCCCTTTTAGGGAGTAGATTACAGGTAATTTTTCACTGATTTCTATGTACCAAAAATAAAATGTACATTCTGTTCTTTCTCTATCTACATATTGTCTGTTATAACTTTAGCTTATATAGCTCCAATACAAGCTGTTTGAGGGAATATATGAAATAAAATGCACTTACATATATTCTAAACCTTTTTCTCAATCCTTGCTATAGAAAGCCTATAGTGAAATTTAATTATTTTGTTGCTGGTAAAAGAAGTCAATCTGATGTGACCTCATTGTTCCATGCACTAAGGACTCTATCTGCAGATGTATTGTTAAATTTTTTTCAACAGCAGACATTGAGGGCAAAAAGTATGAAGAGTATCTTGGTAAGTGCTTCCATTTTTCTGCACAATCTACGTATGTATTCCATGTCAAAATACTTTAAGAAACCCACTTTATACAGCTTCAAGATCAAATCTAGTAAATTGTAGGATAAGCAAGTTTTCTAGTGGGCATCTGCTTTCTATGGCCACCAGGTGTCACAGTCAGCAAATGAAACCTGTAGTGCATGGAGAAGGATAACACTCACAAGCTGGATCATAATAACCAAGTAATAATACAACTCAAATAATAAATTATAATAGGTCTAAAGGGTACTTTCTTATGGAACATGAGACTGTTTAGATTATGCAAATATTTAGAACATATTTCTATAAATATCGAAATTCAGGATGGTTCCCCGAACCAAGGTTTAGTTATTATGTGAACCAGAATGGGATTCCACCGGGAAGCCAGTGAATCCCCTCCTAGTGGGCCCAAGAATCACCACTGGGCATGGTGGGCAGTGGGTAGGCTGCATAAATTATTGCTTCTCAATATCTGGGTTTCTTATGCTGCATAATGACACAGTGATGGGGAAGGGCACTGTGACTGTGAAAGGGGCACTGTAATAGGATAGTAGGGACTAAGGCTGTGAATGGGGCACTGTTATGGAGAAAAGGGCACTGATAAAGTAAAGAACAAGTAATTGGGAAAAATGCAATAGGTATTAAAGGGGTATTCCGGGCAAAAACATTTTAGCCCCTATCCAAAGTACTCTTTAAAGATTCCAGCCCGCTGCTGAGAGCCCCCCGCGATCTCCCTGCAGCACCCGCTTTCCATGCGGGTGCTGAATCTCCAGTTTCGGAAAACCTCCGGGTTTCCGGGACTGGGGAGGTGACGTCACGCCACGCCCTCTCCATTCATGTCTATGGGAGGGGGCGTGGCGGCCGTCACGCCCCCTCCCATAGACATGAATGGAGGGGTGTGGCGTGACGTCACCTCCCCAGTCCCGGAGGTTTCCGAAACTGGAGATTCAGCACACGCATAGAAATCGGGTGCGGCAGGGAGATCGCAGGGGGTCTCAGCAGCGGGCTGGAATGTTTCTTTCAAAATATGTATAATTGTTGATGGCAGACCTCTTGGACTTCATCCCCAAGACAATTTCTTAACAATTTTTCATTATGCTGTCTGCCCCTATATTAGTTAGTTTGCAGTTAGTATAGTTAGCCAGGCAAACCATGCGGTAATAAAGCTGAGATTCCAGTAAGGAGCAGTGATGCCTTAGTAAGCCTGATCACAGCCCGGGATGCCACACATTCTGATGACTACTGCCACGATGCCACACATACCGATGACTATTGCCACGATGCCACACATTCCGATGACTATATGGGGCTCATTAGCATATGGCATGGGACAGTTTTAAAATTCATTTTCTGCTGCTCCTTCTCAGATGTAAATAATATCTGATCCGAACATGCTGAAAAACCTTATTTCACCCTATACAATGTGTTACTTAAAGGGGTACTACAGGGGCTGTACAGTTACTGTAGTTCAAAATATAGTGTCTGTACCTGTGTGTGACGGTTTTCTCACAATTCTTCTGTGATTTTCACCCCAATATTTATTTTTAACAGCATACAAAATTACTTATGTCTCAGATTTTTCCCAGCTTGCAATGCGGTCGAGACCTGACTCACTAGTCAGCTGATGACAGGGAGCCTGTCTGCTTCAATGGGTGGAGAGAGCAATCTGCAAGTAATGCAACAGCTGGAGGCACCCTGATTGAAAACCACAGGTCTGCAGCTCATTTATGTTTCAATGGGTGGGGTAGCTGATGTGTGGGAAGGAGGAAAATGGAATTATGGGATTTCTAGGCAAACAAGAAAACTGAAAACAGGAAATAAAAGTTCACAAAAAGCTAGCCACAGTGTTATGTAATCTCACAGTATAGCCATTTAGCCCCAAGACAAGTGCAGATCCTTCCTAAGCATGTCCATTACTGTCTGCCAGGTACGTACTAAAATCACCTTATGCTGGATAACCCCTTTAAGTTATATAGGGTTACTTTTAAGGTTAAAGGTTTAGTTTCCAAAATGGAGTCACATTCCATACTCACGGCATCATGGCTTCCATCACTATGCGGTGATATCAGAAACATGGAGCATGACCGCTGTGGCTGCTGATTGGCTGCGGCAGTCACATGACCTTCGCTTCTAATTTAAGCCAGAGTGCCGACCGGATCGCGGGATCACAGAGTATCACTAAGTTTGATATTTGTATGCATTTTGGGGCCTTTCAATCTGTTGTTGCTTCATCGGTTTCCTTCCTTGGAATATTTTTATAAGGTACTAACCCCTGCATTCTAGAAACACCCCACAGGATCTGCACTTTTAGGGACCAAGGTATAAAGATATCATAAATTAGCAAACTAGCAATTGTCAACATTGATCACAAATTTGCACTTTCTAATATTTTGGGGATTTCAACACGTCTTTATATAAATATATCCTAAAATAAATATATCCCAACCCTTAACAGAGGTCACTGTAATCAGAGAAGTAATAATGTTATGGCTGATCAATGTGTGTATATATATATATATATATATATATATATATATACACACACACACACACATACATTCTCACATATATACACACTTTCTTATACTCATTACTGATATTAATTTGAAGAGCCGACTACAGTTTCATAATAGATTGCAGGTAACTTCTGATGGAAAGATGGCTCTGAATAAAGCAGGCAGGAGATGAGGCGATATAGTAATATCGGGTATGTAACCTGATTTACTGTTTTAAGCTGCCGCTGAAAGCCAGTGGGGATTAGCCGAAAGTTCAGCTTGTCTTGGTTGCTTAGCAATATTTTCTGTCTCTATTCAGCTGATTTATTTATTGAAACAAACTTACCTGTAACATGGGTCTGAATGTCAGCAAGCTTCAAAAGAGGTGCAACGTGCCGGTAATACACGTTGGGTGCTTCTCCTTTATGGCTGTGCGGATTAATAATAACTTTAAGTGACTTTGGTCGATTAGGGAAACCTAAAAGTTTAAACACAAAGCAAAAAAACAAGTAAATATAAAATACTAAAATTTACAGGATAAAACAATGTAAGTCAACTTAAAGCGTACCTGTCATCAAACCATATTTTCTAAACTAACTCAGATTATATTCTCTAACTACTACTAACACCGCTCCTGCGCTTAAAAAAAAGTTCTGAGCTTTAAAAAGCTCTGTATCATACTTTTCCCTTGCTCCCATTGTGTGAGCTCCCGGAAGGATAAAGTGGGCGTTCCCCAGCAGGTGCGACGTCACTGAAGCCTGCGAGAGCTGTGTCTCGCTATGCCCTGCACGCACTTCCTGAGTTTGGTCTCTTGCCAGGCCGTAAGGAGACCAAACCAAACTAACTGTTTGACTTGTGGCAAGGAACAGAACAGAAGCACCTAGTGGCCGTTTTTTCAATCACATTAAAACATATAAAGGTTGAGAATTTTAACAGCAAGTAAATAGCAAAGTGTCTTATAATTTCATAAGGAACAATATATTAAAAGTTTAGCTTGGTGAAAGGTACTCTTTAATCTGTTCAGGACGCACGGCGTATGCATACGCCCTGCATCCCGAGTCCTTAAGGACGTAGGGCGTATAGATACGCCCGTGGGAATTCCGGTCCCTGCCGCTAGCCGGTTGGGGACCGGACCGGGATGCCTGCTGAAATCATTCCTGAGACCCCCCCATGTTGGCGATCAAAGAAAATCGCATGTCAATTCAGACATGCGATTTTCTACTATTCCGGGGTGATCGGGTCTCTGGTGACCTGATTGCCTGGAAAATAGGGATGATCGGAGCTGTCAGTGACAGCCCCGATCATCCTGAGGGATAGGAGCGAGGTTGCAGTGCTGCAACCTCCTCCTATCCCCTGCCATTAGTCAGCACTGAGTGCTGACCAATGGAAGTTGAAGACGGGGGGTTGCCATGGAAACCCCCCGCTCTGCCCACCCCTGGATGTCAAGCAGAACGGGGGAAGAAGATGGCGGCCGGTACCTGTGGAGAAGATGCCGTGGGGACCGCCGATCGTCGGTGACATCAGCCGGAGATCAGCGGCGCGAGTTGGGAGGCGACGGCATGGAGCATGAAGGGAGGTGGCAGTAAAGCGATCTTTACTGCTGCCTTCCTAGTGGAAGCCAAACTGCAACTCCCAGCATGCCCAGACAGCCAAAGGCTGTCTGGGCATGCTGGGAGTTGTAGTTTTGCAACATCTGGAGGGTCACAGTTTGGAGACCACTATTACAGTGGTGCCCAAATGGTAGCCCTCCAGATGTTGCTGGGAGTTGTAGTTCTGTAACATCTGTCCCTTCAGATTTTGCAATTTTCATGAAAATTTAAAAAATTGCTGCTCTACTTTGAAGCTCTCTAATTTTTAAAAAGTAAAAATATGTCCATTTTATGATGCCAAAATAAAGTAGACATATTGTATTTGTGAATCAATATAAAATTTATTTGGAATATCAATTTTCCTTACAAGCAGAGAGCTTCAAGAAATGATGCAAGTAACAATAAAAATTTACCACTAAAATAAAGTAGAATGTGTCACCAAAAAACTATCTCAGGATCAGAAAAATCAGTAAAAGCATCTTAGAGTTATTAACGCTTAAAGTGACAGTGGTCAGAATTGCAAAAAAAATGGCCCTGTCCTTAATGTAAAAATGAGCTGCGTCCTTGAGGGGTTAAAGGGCATGTCTCAGATTTAAAAAATGGGTGCACATGTTTTGTTGGTCTGCTTGTTCTTCTTTTCTTGTTTATGGCCATGTCTGGAACTGCAATTATGCCCATTCAAGTAATAAATGCGGAGTTACAATAAAAGACACAAGTAAGGCTAGGTTCATACTGCCGTTGTGCTCTGACCCTTCAGGGTCCGTTCGGCTTTTTCTTTTTGAGTCGAATGGATTCTGAACGGGTCGCAGCACACCTGACAACACCAGGTCCTTACTAAACTCATTGACTTGAATGGGGTCTATTGGGTGTCCAGAATTTTACAGGAATTGAGTGGAAAAAAAATAAAAAATAGGGCATGCAGTTATTTTTTTTCCACTCAACTTCAGTCCTGGACTGATCAATGGAGCTCCATTTACTGGAGCCCTAAGAGTGGTGCTGACAAAAAAAAAAAGCAGACCACTTATTTTCTCATTGTGCACAATCCCATTAATTCTCTATACAAAGACTATGATATATACATGTAGTATATATACAATAGATTAATAGAACAAAGTTTTGTACTGAGAGCTGTAAATACAAATAGACAACTTAAAGGGGTTATCCAGGTAATTAAAAAATAAATAAATAAAAAAAAAAATATATATATATATTTCTGATTGACAGGCAGAGAGCGAGTGCAGCCTAACTGAAAAAGGACTGATTGCCACTCCAAAATCAGTCCTTTTTCAGTGGCCTGTTTTTAAATGTAAATTAAACCTTTTTAATGGAAAAAAAAATAATAAAAGTATATTAGAGATATGTTGCAGTACATAAGTACTACAACATATCAAAAAATAAAGTTGGTGACAGTGCCCATTTAAGGTTAGCGTGGGAAAAGAGAGTGTTGAGCAGCCAATTCACCAGTGGTCTCCAATCTCCATGATTTCCAGATGTTAAAAAACTAAAACTTCCAGCATGCCGGACAGCTAATGGCCGCTTAGAAATTCTGCTTGGAAATTCTGGTTCAGCAGGATCCCATTACTGTCAATAGGATTCTGCAGCACAGTCCACACTATGGAATTTACGCCGCTAAAATTCTGCCACCAAAAGAATGATCTAAGTCAGTGGTCTTCATCCTGTGGACCTCCAGATGTTCCAAAACTACAACTCCCAGCCATCGGTTGTCCGGGCATGCTGGGAGTTGTAGTTTTGAAACATCTGGAGGTCCCCAGGTTGAAGACCACTGATCTAGGTTATTCTTTAGTCAAAATCTGTGTGTAAAATATCTCAATCCTAGCGCGTGGTCCGGTGTTGACTAGAAAGCCCATTATGACCCTAAGGATGGGAGCATTTTTTTTTTTCAAATCTGACCTCTATTATTTTATGCATTAATAACTCTGGAATGCTTTTACTTTCAAATTTGATTCCGAGACAGTTTTTTCGTGACATGTTCTACTTTATGTAAGTGGTAAATTTTTGTAGATGCTTGCATAATTTATTGGTGAAAAATGCTAACATTTCAGGAAAAATGTGAAAATTTTGCATTTTTCTAACTTTGAAGCACTCTGTAAGGAAAAGGGACAAGTCAAATAAATTACATATTGATTCAAATATAAAATATGTTAACTATATGTTGGCATCATAAAGTTGACATGTATTTACTTTTTGAAGACATCAGAGGGCTTCAAAGTAGTATAGCAGCAACTTTCCAATTTTTGACAAAAATTTCTAAATTAGACTTTTTCAGGGACCAGTTACGTTTAGAAGTGAACATGAGGGTCTTTATGTTGGAAATCTCCTATAATGGACCCCATTTTGAAAACTGCACCCCTCAGAGTATTCAAAATGACATTCAAAAAGTTTGTTAACCCTTTAGGCGTTGCACAGGAATAACAGCAAAATGGAGGAGAAAAAATCAAAATCTCAATTTTTTACACTAACATGTTATTGTAGCCCCATTTTTTCATTTTTACAAGGGGTAAAAGGCCCCCAAAACTTGTAATTAATTTTCTCTCGAGTAAGGAAATACCTCATATGTGGATGTAAAGTGCTCTGTGGGTGAACTAGAGGGCTCAGAAAGGACGGAGCAAATTTTGCTGAAATGTTTTTTTGGGGGCATTTCACATTTAGGAAGCCCCCATTATGCCAGAACAGTAAAAAAAAAAAAAAAAAAAAGCCCACATGGCACACAATTTTGGAAACTACACCCCTCAAGTAACGTACCATAGGGTAAACCCCACAGGTATAAAGTGGGATGTAAAAGTTAATTTTTTTTTTTTTAACATTAAAATGCTGGTGTTACCCCAAACTTTTCTTTTTCACAAGGAGTACTAGGAGAAAATGCCCTCCAAAATTTGTAACCCCATTTCTCTCGAGTTAGGAAATACTTCATATGTGGATGTAAAGTAATCTGTGGGTGCACTAGAGGGCTCGGAAGGGAAGGAGGGACATTAACCTTTTGGAGAGCGAACTTTGCTGAAATGGTTTTTGGGGGGCATGTCGCATTTAGGAAGCCCCCATGATGCCAGAACAGTAAAAAAAAAAAAACAAGGCACACTATTTTAGAAACTACACCCCTCAAGGAATGTAACACGGGGTAAAGTGAGCCTTAACACCCCACAGGTGATTGACGAACTTTCGTTAAAGTGGGACGTAAAAATTAAAAAATATTTTTTTTCAATACAATGCTGGTGTTACCCCAAATTTTTCCTTTTTGCAAGGGGTAATAGGAGAATACACCCCCAAAAATGTGTAACCCCATATGTATGGAAGTACCCCATATGTGGATGTAAAGTGCTCTGTGGGCGAACTACAATGCTCAGAAGAGGAGCAGCGCCATTGGGCTTTTGGAGAGAGAATTTGGTTGGAATGGAAGTCAGGGGCCATGTGGGTTTACAAAGACCCCGCGGTACCAGAACAGTGGACGGGGGGTCCACTGTTCTGGTACTGCGGGGTCTTTGAAGGCCATGTGCGTTTACAAAGCCCCCATGGTGCCAGAACAGTGGACCCCCCACATGTGACCCCATTTTTGAAACTACACCCCTCACGGAATGTAACAAGAGGTGCAGTGAACATTTATACCCCACATGTGTCTGACAGACTTTTTGAACAGTCGTCCGTAAAAATGAAAAATAAAATTTTTCATTTGCACAGCCCACTGTTCTAAAGATCTGTCAAACGCAGGTGGGGTTTAACCCCTTAACGACGCAGGACGTATATTTACGTCCTGCGCCGGCTCCCGCGATATGAAGCGGGATCGCGCCGCGATCCCGCATCATATCGCGTCGGTCCCGGCGGTAATCAACGGCCGGGACCCGCGGCTAATACCACACATCGCCGATCGCGGCGATGTGCGGTATTAACCCTTTAGAAGCGGCGGTCAAAGCTGACCGCCGCTTCTAAAGTGAAAGTGAAAGTGACCCGGCTGCTCAGTCGGGCTGTTCGGGACCGCCGCGGTGAAATCGCGGCGTCCCGAACAGCTGATCGGACACCGGGAGGGCTCTTACCTGCCTCCCCGGTGTCCGATCGACGAATGACTGCTCCGTGCCTGAGATCCAGGCAGGAGCAGTCAAGCGCCGATAATGCTGATCACAGGCGTGTTAATGCACGCCAGTGATCAGCATTAGAGATCAGTGTGTGCAGTGTTATAGGTCCCTATGGGACCTATAACACTGCAAAAAAAATGTAAAAAAAAAGTGTTAATAAAGGTCATTTAACCCCTTCCCTAATAAAAGTTTGAATCACCCCCCTTTTCCCATAAAAAAAATAAAACAGTGTAAAAAAAATAAAAAATAAACATATGTGGTATCGCCGCGTGCGTAAATGTCCGAACTATAAAAATATATAATTAATTAAGCCGTACGGTCAATGGCGTACGCGCAAAAAAATTCCAAAGTCCAAAAAAGCGTATTTTGGTCACTTTTTATATCATTAAAAAATGAATAAAAAGTGATCAAAAAGTCCGATCAAAACAAAAATCATACCGATAAAAACTTCAGATCACGGCGCAAAAAATGAGTCCTCATACCACCCCATACGTGGAAAAATAAAAAAGTTATAGGGGTCAGAAGATGACATTTTTAAACGTATAAATTTTCCTGCATGTAGTTAGGATTTTTTCCAGAAGTGCGACAAAATCAAACCTATATAAGTAGGGTATCATTTTAACCGTATGGACCTACAGAATAATGATAAGGTGTAATTTTTACCAAAATATGCACTGCGTAGAAACGAAAGCCCCCAAAAGTTACAAAATGGCGTTTTTTTTTCGATTTTGTCGCACAATGATTTTTTTTTCCGTTTCGCCGTGCATTTTTGGGTAAAATGACTAATGTCACTGCAAAGTAGAATTGGCGACGCAAAAAATAAGCCATAATATGGATTTTTAGGTGGAAAATTGAAAGGGTTATGATTTTTAAAAGGTAAGGAGGAAAAAACGAAAGTGCAAAAACGGAAAAACCCTGAGTCCTTAAGGGGTTAAATGCTCACTGCACCCATTATTACATTCTGTGAGGGGTGAGGTTTCCAAAATGGGGTCACGTGTGGGTGTTTTTTTTTTTTTTTTTTGCGTTCATCTCAGAACTGCTATAACTATCAGCCACCCCTGTGCAAATCACTAAATTAGGCCTCAAATGCAGTGGCGTCGCTAGGGGGGGGCCAGAGGGGGCCATGGCCCCCCCTAGATCAGGCCGTGCCCCCCCTTGGGCCCCCCCAATTTAAAATATATAGGGATGTCCCAATACATTGATGGCTCCGCCCCCCAGCATAGGAGGGGACGGGCCGAGAGCTGACAGATCACACAGCAGAGCGGCCCCTTCATGTGAGGTGAGTGATGTCCCGGGTCCTCCCTCTCTCCCCCCTGATCAGCAGTATAACCCGGGGCTGAGTAATGTGTATGGTAGCAGTCCAGAGGGGTCACTTTCCCTCCTCCAGTGTCCACAGGTCACCAACAGGCCACATTATCACAGCAATTTTTGGGAAAAATCGCGGCAAAAATTGCGCTCTTTTACCGCGATTTTTCGTAAATCGCGGTAAAACAGCGCAATTTTTGCCGCGATTTTTCCATAAATTGTTCTGGTAATGTGACCTGTTGGTGACCTGTGGACACTGGAGGAGGGAAAGTGACCCCTCTGGAAGGACAACATGTAAACACATTAACCCCTCATTAACCCCTCAAGGGTACATTCACATGTACAGGATCTGCTGCATATTTTTGCTGCATATTTTGTGCAGCTGATTTTGCAACCCATTAGCTTCAATAGGTAGCAAAATCAGCTGCAGAAAATATACAGCAGATCCTGTACGTGTGAACGTACCCTAAGGGATCATTCAGGGGTGGATCCACAGTGTATTTTACGCTGCAGATCCCCCGACAATGGACCCTACAGTGCTGCCTCCCTCTGTGCCTGCTCATAACGGCAATTCTCCGCTACGAGCAGACACGCTTTGATGTGTATACTCGCGCACATCATGGCCGCTCCTCCTGCTCTCTTATGTGTGCGAGTATACACATCAAAGCGTGTCTGCTCGCAGCGGAGGATTGCCGTTATGATCAGGCACAGATGGAGGCAGCACTGTAGGGTCCATTGTCTGGGGATCCACAGTGTAAAATATGCTGAGGATCCATCCGTGTAAATGAGACCTAAGGACGCAAGGCGTACATGTACGCATAGTGCCTGCTCCCACTGTGTTGTATAAATCATTAGCTAGAACCCTCAGCTAATGCCAGACATCACCAATCAGGCTGATGTCCGACATTAACACTTTAGATGCCGCTATCAAAGTTGATGGTAGTGTCCAAAAGTTTTAATGCCTTAAGGACCGAGCGTTTTTGCACTTTCGTTTTTTCCTCCTTACCTTTTAAAAATCATAACCCTTTCAATTTTGCACCTAAAAATCCATATGATGGCTTATTTTTTGCGCCACCAATTCTACTTTATAATGACATCAGCCTTTTACCCAAAAATCTATGGCAAAAATGGAAAAAAAATCATTGTGTGTATATATATATATATGTATGTGTATATATATATATATATATATATATACATATATACACATGCACACACGTTTTAAAATTGCCCCCCCACTTTTGTCACTGGCCCCCCATGTGCCCCCCCCTAAATATGAATGCTGGAGACGCCACTGCTCAAATGTACATGGCGCTCTCACTCTTGAGCCTTGTTGTGCATCCGCAGAGCATTTCACGCCCACATATGGGGTATTTCCATACTGGAAGAAATTGCGTTACAAATTTTGGGGGTCTTTCTCTCCTTTTACCTCTTGTGAAAATGAAAAGTATGGGGCAACACCAACATGTTAGTGTAGCCCTTGACTTTTCGTTTTCATAAGGGGTAAAAGGAGAAAAATCCCCCCAAAATTTGTAATGCAATTTCTCCTGAGTACGGAAATACCCCATATGTGGGCCTAAACTGTTGCCTTGAAATACGACAGGGCTCCGAAGTGAGAGAGCGCCATGCGCATTTGAGGACTAAATTAGGAATTTGCAATAGGGGCGGACAAGGATACAAGGATGGCACTTCTCTCCACCAAAACCCTACGGCAGTGTTTCCCAAACAGGGTGCCTCCAGCTGTTGCAAAACTCCCAGCATGCCAGGACAGTCAATGGCTGTCTGGCAATACTGGGAGTTGTTATTTTGCAACAGCTGGAGGCTCTGTGTAGGAAACACTGCCGTATGAGACGTTTTTCATTTTTATTGGGGGGGGGGCAGTAACGTGTAAGGCGGTGTATAAAGGGTGTGTATATGTAGTGATTCACATGGCAGGTGGGGCACCCCAAACCTTCAGTTGTTGCAAAACTAAAACTCCCAGCATGCATTGACAGATCGTACATGCTGGGAGTTGTAGTTTTGCAACAGCTGTAGGCACACTGGTGGGGAACCACTGAGTTGGGAAACAGATTCTAGCTCAGTGATTCCAACCCGTGTGCCTCCAGCTGTTGCAAAACTATAACTCCCAGCATGTACGGTTTGCCAGTGCATTCTGGGAGTTGTAGTTTTGCAACAGGTGGAGGCACACGGGTTGGCATCACTGAGTTAGGAAACAGACTCTAGCTCAGTGTTTCCCAACCAGTGTGCCTCCAGCTGTTGCAAAACTACAACTCCCAGCATGCACTGACAGCCGAAAAGCATGCTAGGAGTTGTTGTTATGCAACAACTGGGGAAGAATGGTTTGGAGACCACTAAGTAGTGGTCTCCAAACTGTAGCCCTCCAGATGTTGCAAAACTACAACTCCAAGCATGCCCAGACTGTCCAGGCATGCTAAGAGATGTATTTTTGCAACATATGGAGGGCCCCAGTTTTGAGACCGCTGTGTAGTGGTCTCCAAACTGTGGTCCTCCAGATGTTGCAAAACTACAACTTTCAGCATTTACCTGTCTGTCTGGGCATGCTGGGAATTGTAGTTTTGCAACATCGGGAGGGCTATAGTTTGGAGACTAAAAAGTAGTGGTCTCCAAACTGTGCCACTTCAGATGTTGCAAAACTATAACTCCCAGCATGCCCAGACAGTCAGTACATGCTGAAAGTTGTACTTTTGCAACATCTGGAGGACTACAGTTTGGAGACCACTACAAGAAAAGAAAAAAAAAAAAAAAAAGGATGCAGTAGGGATGTGAAAAAATTTATTTAAGGATTTTTTTTATTTTTTATAATACACTTTTAATTGATTGTGTGTGTGTGTGTTTGATTTTTTTCTCAATTTTAATTTTTTTTTTTCGGTAGTACTACTACTTCCAACATGGAGCACACTCTGCTCCATGTTGGGAGCTGTAGTACCTGCAGTTAAGGAAAGATCACAGCGTATGTCCCTCATGACACCAGATGTGATTCTCCTGTATAATGTATAGATGCGGCGGCCGCTCTTCTATGGTCCCCTGCACTGACATATATATACACATATTCATATTTCCCACAGACAGTTGTGATTGGCTGGAACCATCTGGCCAATCACAGCTCTCTGCGGGAAATATGAATAGGTGTATATATACGTCAGTGCAGGGGACCCTAGAAGAGCGGCCGCTGCATCTATACATTATACAATAGGATCGCAACGGACCCGGGGCGATCTGTCAATCAGTACAGGTACTACTAATAGAAGTGTGTTTCATGCTGGGAGTAGTAGTACCAACTAAAAAATTAAGAAAAAAAAGTGAAAAACGCACTGCTGTCACGCCCTCTCCCATAGACTTGCATTGAGGGGGCGGGACGTGATGTCACACGGGGGCGGAGTCATGACGTCATGATCTTCCGTTCCCGTGGTCGGGAGCCAAATCCTCCAGCGCTGCCGGAAGCAGATACAGGTGGGTACTGCATGCTATATTGCGGGGGTCCCCAGCAGCGGGACCCCCTCGATCAGACATCTTATCCCCTATCCTTTGGATAGGGGATAAGATGTCTAGGGGTGGAGTACCCCTTTAAAGAATGCTTGACCAAAATGACAGTAAAAAACAGACACAAAACTCTTTTAACTTTTTAAACAGGTGTTTAAACACGTATTTATGATGCAGTTTTAGATGCACAAAAAAGCTCTGTGTGAACTCAGCCTAAGTAAGCAATGCTGATATCATGGACACTATTTTTTTTGAAGAACAGCAATTTGAAACATATTTTGATACAAACAGCATTGTTATTTTTAAAAGTCAAAAAGTTTCTGCTATAGAGAAAATGTAAGTGAAGCCATTGTATCTAGACCGGATATGCATTAAAACAGCCACAGTAAACATAATAAAAGTGCTGTTGTAGTTTATGATATAGCAATATAATAAATCTGATGTAGCGGCAGAAGCCAAAGCTAAATTTGATACCCAAGTAGCCCAAGGCGTGTGAATTGCTGACCTGCTAATGAGGTTAGGGGTACACAGATACTTTGCAACTTCTCCAGGACGAGCCACTTCTGCTGCACCTTTTGCATGATGTAAGGGAAAGGTTCGGGTCAAAGTTCAAATCTGCAACAGAGGGACCAGGAAAGAAAATATCCTGAGGGATTTGATGGGAAACGCCTCTCAGCAGGGATTTGATGATAGTGCTGCTGCACAGTTGGTGTGGAGATTTGATACTACAATTTTCTGGATTTGTAGACGCTATATCACTTAGGCCACAGCAGGAGCAGGTGCACAGGAAATGCGCTACTACTAGCAAGCCTCGTAAACCAAAAGAAAAGAAAATGGCAACGTAATTAATTTTAACAACCCACTGTCATTTGCCCTATTAATTTTAATATATTTCGCTTTGCAAAACAACTTCAATAAAATTAGCATTAAACCCAAACAGTGGCTGTGATGTTAATTCAGGGCTCCAGAGAGGGCTGATAATTAATATTGGGCATTTTTCGGAGAGCTGTAATTTAAGGGCTGGGGCGGGCAGAATGATTATTCTGAGATTTATTTATTTTATTTTTTCATTTATTTTTTTCCTTCTAAACGATTATAATTATTAAGAGCGTATCAATACCAAACAGAAAAGAAAAATGCAATAACGCTGATACGGTAAGTATTTATTCGTCGTATAATTGCGGTGTTCTGTCTATAAATTTCATTAAACAAATATCACGCTGGTAATCATTCTAAACAGTAAATTATTACCTACAGTGCCTGAGTAATAGCGTAAATTGAAACTCCAGATGAGATCGCGTTCATTAGGCTAACGCAATGGAGGCGTATTATGTTTCCAACACCAGCCCTGGGAATGTTCTAATCCGATCTACAAAAGTCATCATTAAAGCATTTTCTATAGGCGCATAAAAATTAACCCCTCATCCACCGACTTTCATGCGGCTTGCAATTAAAAAAAAATAAAAAGTGCCGCCCAGTAAAAAAAATTTAATAAAACTGCATAGCAACACAGAAAAAAAATATAGTTCTTCTATTTCTTGCCAGTGTCCCCAGAGATCAGATGTAAAGGAATTAGTGATATTAGCATAAACAGTCCATGGGATTGACAGCGGTGCTCAGCTTCATCGCCACCTGGACACAGATTAAAAACTAGAATACGGCCATTGATTTTTTTTTTTTTTTTTTTATGTTTAGAATGTTACAATGTCCAGCCCCGGAATGAAGGCCATTTGGGTAAGATATTTGCTTTGGAAGTGTTTATTCTTGTTGCTACCAATAACATCTTAATTGCAAATTCAGGAGCCGCTCTCTGGTGTAAATGAATGGTAAATGAATGGTAACGGCACAGAGATTTAGGTGACAGAATGTTTAAGTCAATGAAGAATGATCAGGAAGGGGAACTCAGGTTACGTGTCAGTACCTCTGGGATTTGTACATTGTCCTTTCCATTCTAACTGTTCCTTAGTGACATAAACATAATATAAAGACTTAGGTTTATTAAGGCCTGTAAGCCTTATTCTCATGTGTATTTTTTATTTTATTTTTTTTTGTGGCTCCAATTTTTACTTCGAACAACTCATTGACATCCGTTTAACATATTGACAACAGTGTAAAAAAAGCAAAAAAAAAAAGCTTAATAAACTGGAAAAATATATGTCCCATGAAACAAATATTTTTAGTCCAATTAAATAATAAAAAAAAAAAGTATGAAATGTAGCCGGTCCATTATTAACATCATTAGCAGCTGAGTGAAAACAAAAAAAAAAGGATTAAAAACCTCATGCAAACTGATGTCATACGGTGCGTGTATTGTTCAGTCAATCTCTCATTGTTATCAGATATAAAATAGAACGGCAGACTGTGGTGGATTGATTTGGTTTATAAGGCCAGGGATACACGATGGCTTGCGGGACAACCTGCTGGACTACTGTGACTGCACAGGTTTCCTTTGGCAAAGAAATGGCTGGCAAAAGGTGTGATGGTTGCAAAAAAGGGCCTATGCTCCTTTTTGGGAAGTTTTTGAGGCTGGAAGTAGAAATATGTCTGAAACTTTTGTTTATTCTGTCTTTTAGGATATATATTTTTTTAAAAACCTTCTTTCTTGCCTCTTGGTTTTTCCTCCATTTTTTTTAGACGTTTTTGGGCTACAGCAAAAGCTTTATGCATATGAGACTTTTTTGTGATGTTTACATACCCTAATACCCCAAAATATTGGAACGGAATTAACCCACAGGCTATGTTCATAAAGCGTAAAATTATTAACCCCTTAAGGACAACAGATGTATGCGTACATCCTGGCTCCCTGGTACTTAAGGACCAAGGGCGTACGAATACGTCCGTAGGAATTTCGGTCCCCACCGCGCGCAGGGCAGGGACTGGAGCGGGATGACTGCAGGCACCCGTGCAAATGCCCAGGGGGGGTCCTATAACCCCCCCATGTTGGCGATCGCCGCAAATCGCCGGTGAATTCACACCAGCAAATTGCGGCGATTCCGGGTCATACGGGTCTCCAGTGACCCAGGAAATAAGGGGGATCGGGGTTGTCCAAAACACCCACGATCCCCCTGAAGGGAAAGGAGTGAGGTGGCAGGGGTGCCACCCCTCCTATCCCTGCTATTGGTCGATCAGAAGCGATCGATCAATAGCAGATCGGGGGGAGGGGGGGTTAACATTCGGTTCCCCTGTTCTGCCCACCCACAGTAAGTAGGCTGGGCAGAACGGGGAACAGACGGGGACCGGCGCCGAAGGTCCAATTACCAATCGGCGTCTGCAGCAGGGGACGATCGGCGGCAGAAGGGGACAGCGATGTGGCTCCCTGGATCCTAAGGAAGCTGCAACATCTGGAGGGCTACAGTCTGAGACCACTATACAGTGGTCTCTAAACTGTAGCCCTCCAGATGTTGCAAAACTACAACTCCCAGCATGCCCAGATAGCTGTTTGCTTTTTGGGCATGCCCAGATAGCTGTTTGCTTGGATTTGCAGTTTTGCAACAGCTGGAGGGCTACAGTTTGGAAATGACTGCGCAGTGGTCTCTAAACTGTGGCCCTCTAGATCTCACAAAACTACAACTCCTAGCATGTCCACACAGCAGTTTTCTGTCTGGGCATGCTGGGATTTGTAGTTTTGAAACATCCGGAGGCCCACAGTTTGCAGATCACAAAACTGCAAAACCCAGCATGCCCAAACAGCTGTCTCGGCATGCTGGGAGTTATAGTTGCAAACCTCCAGATGTTGCATAATTACATCTCCCAGCATGCCCTTCGGCGATCAGTACATGCTGTGAGTTGTAGTTTTGCAACAGCTGGAGGCGTACTGGTTGGAAAATACTGAGTAAGGTAATAGAACCTAACTGAAGGTTTTCCAACCAGTGTGCCTCCAGATGTTGCAAAAGTACAACTCCCAACATGCACAGTCTGTCAGTACATGCTGGGAGTTGTAGTTTTAAAACAGCTGGAGGTCCCCCCCCCCCCCCATGTGAATGTACAGGGTACATTCCCACGGGCAATTTTACAGTGAGTTTCCTGCTTCAAGTTTGAGCTGCGGCAAACTCCTAGCGGGAAACTCACCTTAAACCCACCAGTGCAAAAGTACCCTAAAAACACTACACAACGCTAACACATAATAAATAAAGGATAAAGCACTACATATACACCCCCTTACACTGTCTCCTCAATAAAAATTAAAAACATATCGTACAGCAGTATTTCCAAAACGGGGCCTCCAGCTGTTGCAAAACAACAACTCCCAGCATTTCTGGACAGCCGCTGACTGTCCAGGCATGCTGGGAGTTTAGCAACAGCTGGAGACACCCTGTTTGGGAATCACTGGCATAGAATACCCCTATGTCCACCCCTATGCAATCCCTAATTTAGTCCTCAAATGCGCATGGCGCTCTCTCACTTCGGAGCCCGGTCGTATTTCAAGGAAACAGTTTAGGGCCACATATGGGGTATTTCCGTACTCAGAAGAAATTGCACTACAATTTTTTTTTTCTCCTTCTATCCCTTATGAAAAGGAAAAGTTGGGGGCTACACCAGCCTGTTAGTGTAAAACAATTAACATTTTTACACTAACATGCTGGTGTTGCCCCATACTTTTTATTTTCACAAGTGGTGAAAGGAAAAAAAAATTAAAATGTGGGCGTAAGATGCTCTGCAGACACACAACAAGGCTCAGGAGAGTGCACATTTGAGGCCTAAATTGGGGATTTGAACAGGGGTGGCTGATTTTACAGCGGTTCTGACATAAACGCAAAAAAATAAATACCCACGTATGACCTCCCATAGACTTACATTGAGGGCGTGTGGCCGTGATGTCACGGACTGCATGGTAGACACCTGTCGGCAAACAGCCGTTTCCTGCACCACTGCGCACTTCTTCGGGCTGATGGGTGCAACTTTGGTACCTTTGGTACCGGTGCACAAACAGATAAAATACCATATAGAAGTTAATATACATATACAATTAGTGCTATCACTGCCATCTTGCTTCATCTTAAACCTACCTATCTCAAACTGATGCTTCAGTCTCTAAACAAAGAAACAAGTTGGTAAGGATAGAAGAATTCCCAATACAAGCCACTATTGACTATACCTCTTTAAATGAAATCTGCAGCTGGGGTTTAGAGCGTCGAGTGCAGCACCAGAGGCTTGCCCGCTCGTGACGTCATGGCCACACCCCCTCAATGTAAGTCTATGGGAGAGGGCATAATGGCAATCATGCCCTCTCCCATAGACTTCCATTGAGGGGGTGTGGCCTTGATGTCACGAGTGGGGAGTGGCCTTGATGTCACGAACCTCAGCCTGCATCATCAGTCATCTGGCACGGAGTGAAGTTCACTGTGCACTGGATGTCTGGGGTGCCGCAGCAGAGATCGCGAGGGTCCCCAGTGGTGGGACCCCTGCGATCAGACATCTTATACCCTATCCTTTGGATAGGGCATAAGATGTCTAGGGGCAGAGTACCCCTTTAAGACCAATCTCACATGTCAGTATTTAATCAGTATTTTTGCATCAGTATTTGTTATCCAAAACTGGACCCTACACAGTGAAAAAGTAAAATAAAAGATTTTGTACCTCTTCTGTGTTTGGTTTACAAATACTGATTGAATTACAATGCAGTACTGCTGCACGGCAAACTCATGGTCAGGATAGCAGAAGGTCAGGGCAGGCGGCACTGGAGCGTAGTCAGGGACATAGCAGGAAGTCAGTAGGCAGGCGGCAAGGGATCAAGGTCAGGTCATGGAACAATGGTCAGAAACACGGCAAGGCAACTCTAAGGAACATTTTCTCTTAGGCACAAGGCAACAAAGATCCAGCAGGGAAATATGGAAGATGCAGGGACTTATAGACAAGGCACAGGTGTTACAAATAATTATGGGCGTACTGGCCCTTTAAATCACAGAGCTGAGAGACAGGAGAGGAGGCAGCAGAGGGACAAGGTAAAAGACGAGCTGGGACTCTCGCACGCGGGCGCATCCCGCAATGCGAATCCCAGCTCCGCCAGCAGCAGAGGAGAGGGGGACAATGCGCTTACGGCCAGCGTGTGCGGACGGAGCGCAAGGTGTAACAGTACCCCCTCCAGACATTCCTCCATAGCAAGCTTAATAGCTAGGAGTTCTCGATCTCCAATGGAGTAGTTCCTTCAGCTGGCGAGAAAGTCCTAGAAAAGAAACCACAACTTACATTCTTGCCCTTGGCGTTCTTTTGGGTAAGAACGGCTCCAGCTCCAACAGAAGAGGCATCAACCTCCAAACTAAAAGGCTTCTCCAGATCAGGTCTAGAAAGCACGGGAGCAGAGGAAAATGCAGACTTCAAACGAGTGAAGGCTTGTTCGGTCTCAGGAGGCAATGTCTTAGGATTAGAGCCCTTTTTAGTGAGCGCCACAATCGGAGCAAACAAGGAAAAGAAATTTGGGATGATTTGACGATAATAGTTTGTGAACCCCAGAAAGCGTTGAATAGTCCGTAACCCCTGAAGGATGAGGCCAATCCAATACCGCAGACAACTTTTCTGGATCCATCTGCAGGCCTTGATGGATAATGATGTAGCCGAGAAACGGGAGACTAGATTTCTCGAATAGACATTTCTCCAATTTGGCGTAGAGATAATTCTTCCGAAGGTGTTGTAGAACCAGGTGACCATGAGTATGATGCTCCTCTAAGTTGGTGAAGAAGATCAAGATGTCATTTAGGTACACCACAACACAGGTGTAGAGATGATCTCGGAATATATCATTAACGAATTCTTGAAAAACGGCTAGAGCATTGCAAAGACCAAAAGGCATCATGAGATATTCGAAATGTCCATCTTGCGTATTAAAGGCCGTTTTCCATTCATCTCCCTCGCGGATATGAATAAGGTTATATGCACCCCGTAAGTCCAACTTGGAGAAGACCTTGGCTCCACGGAGCCGGTCAAAGAGTTTTGAGATAAGAGGAATTTGACCGTGATTTTGTTAAGTCCTCTGTAGTCAATACATGGGCGGAGAGAACCATCCTTTTTCCCCAGAAAGAAGAAACCTGCTCTGGCAGGAGAAGAGGACTTATGGATGAATCCCTTTTGGAGGTTCTCCTGGATATACTCTTCCATGGCTTTGGTCTCCGGAACCGACAACGGGTAAACTCTTCCACGAGGAGGAGTGGTACCAGGCAGTAGATCAATGGGGCAAGGGACGATGTGCAGGCAGGGACTCAGCCTGCTTCATGCAGAATACATCTGAAAAATCTTGGTAAGGTGGAGGCAGACCAGGCAAAGGAGGAGGACAAGAAAAAACTTTAGGCTGGACTGACCCGAGTCAAAGATTTTGACAGAAATGTCCCCAGCATAAAATTTCTCCAGTTCTCCAATCCAGTTGCGGAGAATGATGTCGGAGCCAAGGAAGGCCAAGAAGAATCTCTGAAGTACAGTGAGGCAGCACATAGAATTCAATCTTTTCTTTATGCAAGGCTCCCACTTGCATGACGAGAGGCACAGTACGGAAAAGCCCCTTAAAGTCCGGGTTTTGTCCATTAACAGAGGAGATGAATAAAGGCTTGGCTAGCCGAGTAACGGGAAGATGATGTTTATGGACCAAAGAGGTATCAATAAAGTCGCCTTCTGAACCGGAGTCCAAAAATGCTGTAGCGCTGAAGGAAGACTTGGCAGAAGTAGATACTTGTACTGTAATGGTCAAGCGAGGAGAGGTAGTATTCACACCTAGGGGCGCCTCTCCCACATGTCCTAGGTACGAGCATTTTCCCGGCTGCTGAGCACAAACAGTAAAGTGTTTGAGGAAGTGTTCCGGGAAAGCACAATACAGGCACAAATTCTCTCTGCGACATTGAGATCTCTCCTGTTGTGTCAGACTAGAACGGTCCACTTGCATAGCCTCTTCAGCAAGAGGCACAGGAGACTGTAGAGGAGAACGCTGGAACACAGGTGCCAAGCGAGGATATCACCATGTTCGGACAGGATTTCTCTCCCAACGAACCTCCTCCTGTCGCTCAGCAAAACGCACATCAATACATGTAGCCAGGTGGATAAGTTCAGACAAGGAGGACGGAGGATCCTGTACAGCGAAAGCATCTATTATCCTGCTAGACAGCCCATTTTTTAAAGTAACGCACAAGGCTGCGTCATTCCATGCCAGTTCAGAGACTAGAGTGCGGAATTGAACCGCGTAGTCACCAATGGAGGAATCCCTTGACAGAGACTTAATAAAGCCATCCCAGCAGAAGAAGCACGTGCAGGTTCCTCAAAGACACTGTGGAATTCAGCGAGAAAGGCCATCAGATTGGAGGAGATCGGGTGACCGCAGTCCCAAAGAGGCTTAGCCCAGGCCAGGGCTTTTCCGGACAGAAGACAAAAGTCACCTTAGCACGTTCCATCGGGAACTGGTCAGACACAAGCTTCAGATTCAAGGAGCACTGTGTAATGAAGCCTATACACAACTTCGGATCTCCATCGCACTTCGAGAGCAAAGGTAATCGTAACTTGGTCCTAGAAAACGCCGCAGGAGTAGGTGGAGAAACTTGAGCTAGTTGTGGCGGCTGCTGAGTGAACTGCTGCGCTTGTCGGGCCAACTGCTGCCACTGTCGCACCACAACGGAGGGAAGATCCACAATTTCTGGCAGGGGTAGCTCAGAGGGATCCATGGCTGGATCTTACTGTAACGGTTCAGTAGACTGGAACACTTGTGGTAGTGGATCTGCTGGACCTGTGTGGCAGATGACTCGGATCGCTCCAGGGAGCAGAGTCTAAGGTGCCGCTAATTCTCACCAGAGCCCGCCACAAAGTGGGATGGACTTGCTGCGGCAGGCTGCACCCAGGTCACTACCCCTGGCACGGCATGACCACACAGTCGGCTTAGGAGATACGCGGCACAGACAGGGTACGGCAAGCTAGTGGTCAAGATAGCAAAAGGTCAGGGCAGGCGGTACAGAAGCATAGTCAGGGATGTAACAGGAAGTCAGTAGGCTGGCGGCAAGGGATCAAGGTCAGGTCACGGAACAAGGGTCAGAAACATGGCAAGACAACTCTAAGGAATGCTTTCTCTTAGGCACAAGGCAACAAAGATCCGGCAGGAAAGTGTGGGAGATGCAGGAACTTATAGACAAGGCACAGGTGTTACACAAAATTATGGCCATATTGGTCCTTTAAAGGGGTATTCCAGGCAAAACCTTTTTTTATATATATCAACTGGCTCCGGAAAGTTAAACAGATTTGTAAATTACTTCTATTAAAAAATGTTAATCCTTCCAATAGTTATTAGCTTCTGAAATTTTCTGTCTAACTGCTCAATGATGATGTCACGTCCCGGGAGCTGTGCATGATGGGAGAATATCCCCATAGGAACTGCACAGCTCCCGGGATGTGAGTCATCAGAGAGCAGTTAGACAGAAAACAACAACTCAACTTCAGAAGCTAATAACTATTGGAAGGATTAAGATTTTTTTAATAGAAGTAATTTACAAATCTGTTTAACTTTCCAGAGCCAGTTGATAAATAAAAGTTTTGGCCTGGAATACCCCTTTAAATCTCAGATCTCCGACGCGCGCGCGCCCTAGGAGACGGGGACACGCGCACCGGAGCTGAAAGCAGGAGAGGAGGCAGCAATGTAATAAATGATAGATGTGTGTAAGCTAGATTTATATATATATATGTATGTTTAATGTGTGTATATGTATTATTGCATGTGTGTGCATGATGCATGTGTGTGAATGTAGGATGTATGTAATGTATGATGTGGGAGCAGCGGTGGGTGTTTGTATGATGTGTGTAAGTGGGTATATCAAATGCCAGGCTTCCCTCGCAGGCTGCAGTGCCTAACCACTTCCAGCTACAGGACGTATGCATACATCCCAGCACCCAACATATTTTCGCGCTGGGATGTATACATACGTCCTGCTGATCTCTGGCACTGACATGCGCAGTTTAGGAGATCACCAGTGGGACTCGACTGTCAATCACATCCGGGGTCCCGCAGCTTCAGGGGCCGCCCCGGTCCCAGCAGCATTAACCCCATAAATGCCATGATCAATCCTGATCACAGCATCTATGGTGTTAACAGGGGGAGGGTGCTCCTCCTGTTCACCAGCGGCGGCACCGCGATATGATCGTGGGTCACCATTAGTTGCTATGGCAGCAGGAACCCAGCTACAAAACCCTGTGAGATCCAGCCAGGGGCTGGATCGCACAGACTGTAGTGTCTGCAGCTCATCAGGTTATACTGTGCTGCAGTACAAATGTATTGCAGCACAGTATAAACTGTAAAGAGTGAAAAATAAAATAATAAAAGGTTCTTTACTAAAAGTATGAAGTGTAAAAAAATAAATAAAAAATAAATGTCTCTTTCCCAATAAATGCCCTGTATTATCATAAAAAAAAACACATCATATACATTCTTGGTATTGCCATGTCCATAATGACATGACTTATAAAGCCATAATGCAAAATTATCACGCACGGTGAACGCAGTAAAAAAAAACAACAAAAAAGCGCAAAATTTTCGCTACTTTTGGTGCAAATAGCAGAATAAAAAAGATCAGAAAGTAGCATGTATCGCAAAAATTATACCAATAAAACGTACAGCTTTTCCTGCAAAAAATAAGCCCTCACTCAATGGCGTCGGATGAAAAGTCAAAAAGTTACGGCTGTCGGAAAATGATAACACAAAAAAGAGAAAAAAATAATTTTGCTCTGAAAAGGAAAAAAGCAATATAAAATGGGTATCACCATAGTCATACCGACACACAGAATAAATCACTTTTACTGCACAGTGAACACCATTTAAAAAATAAAAATAAAAAAAAACTGAAATTATCCAGTTTTTCACAATATTTTGGAGTTTTTCACAAAAAATGCGGCACCACTTATACAAAGTACAATATGTCACGAAAAAACTATCTCAGAAAAAGCTCCGCCCAGAAAAGGGTTCTAAAGTTATTACCATTTAAGGAGACACATGTTAAATTATAAAAAAAAAAAAAAAAAGAGCCTGGTCATTAACCCCTTAACGACGCAGGACGTATATTTACGTCCTGCGCCGGCTCCCGCGATATGAAGCGGGATCGCGCCGCGATCCCGCATCATATCGCAACGGTCCCGGCGCTAATCAACGGCCGTGACCCGCGGCTAATACCACACATCGCCGATCGCGGCGATGTGCGGTATTAACCCTTTAGAAGCGGCGGTCAAAGCTGACCGCCGCTTCTAAAGTGAAAGTGAAAGTGACCCGGCTGCTCAGTCGGGCTGTTCGGGACCGCCGCGGTGAAATCGCGGCGTCCCGAACAGCTGATCGGACACCGGGAGGGCTCTTACCTGCCTCCCCGGTGTCCGATCGACGAATGACTGCTCCGTGCCTGAGATCCAGGCAGGAGCAGTCAAGCGCCGATAATGCTGATCACAGGCGTGTTAATGCACGCCAGTGATCAGCATTAGAGATCAGTGTGTGCAGTGTTATAGGTCCCTATGGGACCTATAACACTGCAAAAAAAATGTAAAAAAAAAGTGTTAATAAAGGTCATTTAACCCCTTCCCTAATAAAAGTTTGAATCACCCCCCTTTTCCCATAAAAAAAATAAAACAGTGTAAAAAAAATAAAAAATAAACATATGTGGTATCGCCGCGTGCGTAAATGTCCGAACTATAAAAATATATCATTAATTAAGCCGTACGGTCAATGGCGTACGCGCAAAAAAATTCCAAAGTCCAAAAAAGCGTATTTTGGTCACTTTTTATATCATTAAAAAATGAATAAAAAGTGATCAAAAAGTCCGATCAAAACAAAAATCATACCGATAAAAACTTCAGATCACGGCGCAAAAAATGAGTCCTCATACCATCCCATACGTGGAAAAATAAAAAAGTTATAGGGGTCAGAAGATGACATTTTTAAACGTATAAATTTTCCTGCATGTAGTTATGATTTTTTCCAGAAGTGCGACAAAATCAAACCTATATAAGTAGGGTATCATTTTAACCGTATGGACCTACAGAATAATGATAAGGTGTAATTTTTACCGAAATATGCACTGCGTAGAAACGGAAGCCCCCAAAAGTTACAAAATGGCGTTTTTTTTCGATTTTGTCGCACAATGATTTTTTTTTCCGTTTAGCCGTGCATTTTTGGGTAAAATGACTAATGTCACTGCAAAGTAGAATTGGCGACGCAAAAAATAAGCCATAATATGGATTTTTAGGTGGAAAATTGAAAGGGTTATGATTTTTAAAAGGTAAGGAGGAAAAAACGAAAGTGCAAAAACGGAAAAACCCTGAGTCCTTAAGGGGTTAAAGCGGTACTCCGGTGGAAAATATATATATATATTATAAAAAAAAAAAAAAAAAAAAGAGCCTGGTCATTAAAGCGGTACTCCGGTGGAAAATATATATATATATATATATATATTTTTTCAAATATATATACTTCTATTTAAAAATCTTAATCCTTCCAGTACTTATCAGCTGCTGTATGCTACATAGGAAGTTGTGTAGTTCCCATAGCAAAGTTCTCCTGCTCCGGAAAGTTCCTGACATGGACAGAGGTGCCAGCAGAGAGTACTGTGGTCAGACTGGAAAGACCCACACAACTTCCTGTGGAGCATACAGCAGCTGATAAGTACTGGTAGGATTAAGATTTTTTAATAGAAGTAATTTATAAATGTTTTAACTTTCTGGGGCCTGTTGATTTGAAAATAAAAATATTTTTTTTTTCCCCGGAGTACCCCTTTAAGTAAAAAATGGGTCTGTTCCTTAGGCGGTTAAACCTGTTCAGTAAAATCTTGGTTTTTGATTTACTAGGCTTCTATCATTTAGATTGTGGCTGTGCCAGTTGACAAGTGGGGCTGATATGCAGTTATTTCCAGGGCTGATTTTTATTCCCAGTCTGGCCCTGGGTGTGTCCCGCGATGCGAATCCCAGCCCTGCAGCAGAGGATATGGGGACAATGCGCTCACGGCCAGTGTGTGGCCGGAGCACAAGGCGTAACAACTGCTGTATCCAAATGGCCTAACACTCTGAGTTTTTCCTAAAAAAAAAAAAAAAAAAAAAAGTTTAAAAAATAGACCCACTGGTCTCTGATTACTGGCTGCCAGTGATGAAATGCCCTTTCAGCATGTGAACACTGCAACCAACCAATCAGTGGCCTTAGTGGTCACTTGCCACACTTACTGTTATCTCACTGGGCAGTGATAGCAATAGTACTGTAGGTGAACACTGAGGCCACTGACTGGCTGTAACTTTTACATGCTGGCATAGCATCTCATCACTGACAACTTGTAAACACAGATTGACCAGGGGTCAACAGAGCATTGGCGCCGAATTGTCAGGGGATTTTATAGATGAGTAGCTCTTTTTATTTATTTATTTATTTTTAAGGACAAGACAATCTCTTTAAGTCATAGAACAAGAACAACAAAGGTGTCGTTTTACTATAGGAATATTCTTACTTTCCAGCCTATCTTCAGAATTGACAAATCATTTGTCTGTTGGCCCAGAGTAGCCCTCTACAAAGACAAGCATCAGTTGACATGTGTTGACATGCTGTACCCTTACCATAGACAGATTCCACATGGGAGAGGTGATATCCAAAAGAGCTTCTGACACTCAAAGCTTCAGTTCCCCTTAGAAGATGTGATAATAACTACTTAACGGTTCTATCTCCCGCTGTGTGGGAGAGCAATAATTTTGCAACAGCTGTAGGCACTCTTGTTAAAAACACTGGTGTTTTGCATGGAATGCAAGTCAATTGTGTGTCAATGGGTGAGGTGGCTGATGTGTGGGAGGGAGGAAATTGACTTCACACTTACAAACTATGGAACTATGGGATGTGTAGTTTAGAATACGAAATCCAACAGGAAATACCCAGTTCACAAAAATCTATATCCTCAGCATTATGGTAATCTCACATCATAGCCATTTAGCCCCAAGACAAGCGCAGATCCTTCCTAAGCATGTCCATTACTGTCTGCCAGGTACGTACTAAAATCACCTTATGGTGGATAACCCCTTTAAGATGATGTAGATGACTGCTCAGACACCCAAAGGGTTAATTGACACCTGTTTAAATAATTCCCCTTCCTCTGACAGAAATTTATCAGGTCAGGTAAATATAAAATGTCTAAGAAAAATATAATGCCCTTGCAAAGATAAAAGTACACTTACCAAAAAAAATTATCACTAAAAATGTATAAGGTACTACCCATTATGTTGGTTCAATTGTAGAACTGTAGAAAAGTAAAAAAAAAAAAAAAAAAAAAAACATTTAGTGAAACACAAAGTACAATTTAGTAAATTCAATGTCCTAATAAGGTTCAGGTTGCGTCGTGTTTCGATATAAAACTTATTAAGTTGAAAGCACTTTATGCATTTATGAAATACACGTCCTACAATGCAATCCTCTTCTAATCTGCCGACAAACGACTCTATTCCGTCATTTGAGGTCTGTAAAATAAATTGTACATAGTTACCCAATCTACTTTGTAAGAGCGCAAAGTATATTGACGTTATATTGTTTGGACTTTCTAAGACCATTATGTCCGATTGAGCGCTAACTGGAGTATAATATTTAAATCCCATTGTAAGTTGGCAATTCATATTCTATTACTTTCTCTTCAGCTTTCAGCACTGTAGAGAAGCGGCAGAGGGATAAAGAATGGCCAACTGTTCCTCTCATAGTAACAAACGTACTAATATGTGCTAGTTTAAACTTGATCTATCTGTGAGGCAGTGATCCATGAAAAGTGGGGGTTAATCAGGGTGTTCACCAAACAAAAGCTGATAGGGTAGCAGAGACGCTACTTGCAGACTCACATCTGTGCAGTTTTAGGGCTCCTTTTTCATGGCAATGGGTTCGTGCAAAAACAAAAAACTAAAATCTAATTTCTTTGAAATATATAACAAGCACATACATTAATCACTGAAGAAGGAGTAGCAGTTTCATCCAAATGTGACTAATAAATTATAGCTGTCATTTGCCATTGTTTCTTCAGATAAACTGTACATGTTAATCATAAGCCACCGGAGTTAATATGTAACAAAGAATATCATAAACTGTTATAGCAACGTTCGCTCTTGTGGAGTCAATATGCAAAGTATCAACTCAGCTATGAAAGCTGAATTCTGATTTGTTTTCTCAGTTTTTCCCATTTTTTTCCTAATGCAGGTGAAAGAAACACCTCACAAAATACAAAATAAAATATATAGCTGTGTAAGAAAATGGATAAATAAGGATGCCTGATCTAAAATAGTGAAACCTTTACAAACAGATTTTTAGTACTACTGTATGCTGAGCATCTTGTTTAAGAAGACCCCCCCCCCCCCCTTTTAAGATCACTTTTTAATGCAATTCTGGATGGTCCTCTTAAAGGGGTACTCCACTGCTCAGTGCTAGGAACAAACTGTTTCGAACGCTGGAGCCGGCACCGAGAGCTTGTGACGTCAGAGCCCCGCCCCCTCATCACATCACGCCCAGCCCCATCAATGCGAGTCTATGGGAGAGGGCGTGACAGCTGCAACGCCCCCTCCCATAGAATTGCATTGAGGGGGCAGTGCGTGATGTCACGAGCTCCCGGCGCCGGCTCCAGCGTTCGTTCCAAACCCTGAGCAGTGGAGTACCCCTTTAACCCGTTAAGGATTTTATTTTTACATATTTGTTTTTTCCTCCTTGCCTTCAAAAAAATCATAACTCTTTTATATTTTCATCCATAGACTAGTATGAGGGCTTGTTTTTTGCGCGACCAGTTGTCCGTGGTAATGCCATCACTCACTTTACCATAAAATGTATGGCGCAACAAAAAAAATACTATTTGTGTGGGGAAATTAAAAAGAAAACCGCAATTTTGCAAATTTTGGAAGGTTTCGTTTTCACTCTGTACAATTTACGATAAGAATGACGTGTTCTTTATTTTTTGTGTCAATAAGATTAAATTGACACCCATGATAACATACTTTTCTATTACTGTTGCCCTTAAAAAAATCACAAACTTTTTAGCCAAATTAGTGCGTTTAAAATCCCCCTATTTTGTAGACCTATAACTTTTTTATTTTTCCGTATATGCGGCGATATGAGGGCTCATTTCTGTACTTTTTATTGATACCATATTTGCTTATATAAAACTTTTAATACGTTTTCTATAAAAAAAATTGGGAATAAAATGTTATAAAAAAGCAGCAATTATGGACTTTTTTTTTTCACGTTTACGACGTTCACCGTACGAAATCATTAACATTATATTTTAATAATTTGGATATTTACACACACGGCGATACTAAATATGTATATACATTTTTTTTTTACACTTTTTGGGGGTGAAATAGGGAAAATGGGACAATTTAAATTTTTATTGGTGGAGGGGGTTTTTCACATGTTTTTACTTTTTTTTTTTTTTTTTGTAACACTTTAATAGTCCCCAAAGGGGACTATGTATAGCAATCGTTCGATTGCTAATACTGTTCAGTGCTATGTATAGGACATAGCACTGATCAGTGTTATCGGTCATCTTCTGCTCTGGTTTGCTCGATCTCAGACCAGAGCAGAAGACCCACGGAAAGCAGCGGAGGCAGGTGAGGGGACCTCCGTCTGCCGTTCTGGATGATCGGATCGCCGCGGCAGCGCTGCGGGCGATCCGTTCATCGATTTTAGTGACCGCAACGCTGCAGATGCGGTAATCTGTATTGATCACGGCATCTGAGGGGTTAATGGCGTGCGATCGCGGATGTCGGCCATTACCGGCGGGTCCCCGGCTGCTATCAGCAGCTGGGACTTGACGCGCATGACCCGAGCATTGCTCCGATGCTCGCGGTTATGAATAGGACGTAAATGTACGTCCTGGAGCATTAAGTATCACCTCACCAGGACGTACATTTACGTCCTGCGTCGTTAAGGGGTATTCACAGTGTATTTATTTTGCTCTTTATTCTAGAACTATCTGAACAATAATATATATATATATATATATATATATATATATATATATATATATATATGGGGGGGGGTTTGAAAAGAGAGAGGAGTTATAAAATAGGCAGACAATTGATATGTTATCACAAATTTTAAAAGCTGTAGCTCCTACTGTATGTCCGCCTGCACAGTGGTACCTGCTGATAAAAGTATTGTCCGGTGAAACCTCTAAAACAGATTACCTCTTTGAGAAGATCACCTCTTTATCCAGAAAGATTTTTAGTTCAACTAAAAATATACATTAAATATATTTTGTAGGTGACCATTTAGTAACTAAGTAATTGAGAAGTTCACCCTTCCCAAAGACCACTTTCTAAGCACTTTTAATGAGTGGTAATTTCAAAAATGATTCAATGTATATGTTATTGCATAAACTTTTTTTAATCTTACAAATTTGTTCATCTGACTAAGCCTGTGTGAGAAAATGGCATTGGGGCCGGCCACTGCTCGGCGTAAGTATACTGATGTAGGGTTAGGCGTAGGTCATTTGATTATGTTGTGGCACTTAAAGTATTGATTTCCATACACACTAGTCATTTTGGTTTCCACCATTCATCCCAGTGTTATTATTTTTTATTCTGGTGCTTGTTTTGCAACCACTTATAGATTTTAAGAGCAGTGCCTGTGTTTGTGATATAGTTCCCACCATATTTTATATACAGTCATGGCCGTAATTGTTGGCACCCCTGAAATTTTTCTAGAAAATGAAGTATTTCTCACAGAAAAGGATTGCAGTAACACATGTTTTGCTATACACACGTTTATTACCTTCGTGTGTATTGGAACTAAACCAAAAACGGGAGGAAAAAAAGCAAATTGGACATAATGTCACACCAAACTCCAAAAATGGGCTGGAGAAAATTATTGGCACTCTTTCAAATTTGTGGAAAAATAAGATTGTTTCAAGCATGTGATGCTCCTTTACACTCACCTGGGGCAAGTAACAGGTGTGGGCAATATAAAAATCACACCTGAAAGCAGATAAAAAGGAGAGAAGTTCACTTAGTCTTTGCATTGTGTGTCTGTGTGTGCCACACTAAGCATGGACAACAGAAAGAGGAGAAGGGGGCTGTATGAGGACTTGAGAACCAAAATTGTGGAAAAATATCAACAATCTCAAGGTAACAAGTCCATCTCTGAAGATCTAGATTTGCCTTTGTCCAGTGAAATATGGTGGAGGGTCAATGATGTTTTGGGGCTGTTATGCGGCCCCTGGCACTGGGTGCCTTGAATGTGTGCAAGGCATCATGAAATCTGAGGATTACCAACAGATTTTGGGTCACACTGTACAGCCCAGTGTCAGAAAGCTGGGTTTGCGTCCGAGATCTTGGGTCTTCCAGCAGGACAATGGGGGAAATTTGTCAAAACCTGCAGAGAGAAAAAAATTGCCCAGTTGCCCATAGCAACCAATCAGATCACTTCTTTCATTTTGCAGAGGCCTTGTTAATAATGAAAGAAGCAATCTGATTGGTTGCTATGGGCAACTCAGCAACTTTTCCTCTGGACAGGTTTTGATAAATCTCCCCCAAATGACCCCAGAAATGGATGGCAACAAAGCACTGGAGAGTTCTGAAGTGGCCAGCAATGAGTCCAGATCTAAATCCCATTCAACACCTGTGAAGAGATCTTAAAATTGCTGTTGGGAAAAGGCGCCCTTCCAATAAGAGAGACCTTGAGCAGTTTGCAAAGGAAGAGTGATCCAACATTCCGGCTGAGAGGTTTAAGAAGCTTATTGATGGTTATAGGAAGCCACTGATTCAAATATTAAGTTAATAATTTTGTCCAGCCCATTTTTGGAGTTTGGTGTGACATTATGTCCAATTTGCTTTTTTTTCTCTCTTTTTTGGTTTAGTTCTATACACACAAAAGGGAATAAGCATGTGTATAGCAAAATGTGTTACTGCAATCCTTTTCTGTGAGAAATACTTCATTTTCTTGAAAAATTTCAGGGGTGCCAACATTTAAGGCTACCACTGTATACTGTTTTTAGGTACTGATTTTACACACTGATAGTTCAATATAGATATATACATAGTTTTGACTATACTATTTCCATAGTGTGCTTTGTTTGTTGTTTAATGCTATGGACTTGGCTCACTATTTGCCTACAATTCCCTCTTTGTACAGCGTTAGACGCACAGTTTATGACCTGAGGACTTTCTGGATTGAGTGACTACAGTGCACTCTACTCCCTTGCACGCCAATCTCGAATATTGCTCTTTATGTGGAGCCTCCTATCATCCATAGCAGCCAGAATTGTTATGCTTTTATTGTACTTGTTTGTATCTGTTTTTCCCTCACATTATTTTTTCTTCTTATCCCTTCTTACCTCATTTATTGTTGTGTTTAATAAAATTTTCTTTAAATGTGAAGTACAATAAGGAAAAGGATGTAAAACCTTTAGCGCCCACCAATCTCTAAGGCTCTGGAAGAGAAAACTAAGCTTATGTCATCTAGGACCTGCAGTAGTAAATAACCTAATTGGAATGTATCAAGAGCATTAGAACATTAATGACCACCTAAAAGAAACAAAGTCTTTCAACTGTAAACAGTAAGCTGAAAGAGTTCCTTAGTGAGTGGTGCTGGAGGAGAGGCAAGTAAAAAATTAACAAGAATTAGTTATTGAAGTCAAATTTAGTTAGCCTTAAAAACACACAGCCCTGCTATCACAAGGTTTAAACTTACATTCCTTTGCAAAGATTAACATGTTTTAAAGAAAGAAATCAACGCTGCAACAATGTCATAGTAAATAAAACCCAGTGTCCTGCTACAACTAGCCCTATATGCACATGTAGCCTTGCAAAGTGAAAAGCCAAGTGACAGTCAATGCTGGACATGAACAGACCATCCCCTAAACATTTCATGCATGATAGACTCAATGAATAAATGGAGGAGTGCCAAAAATAAAACCTTGCTGAGTTGTTCTTGTGATTAAAAACGGCTGCTAGATGCTGGAGGTCAAAGGTGGAAGAAAAGAACATAGGTAAGCCACGGCTCACCATAGAGTGGGACAATAAAGCAAATATAATTGCACAGTAAGTAGGTTGAAAAAAAGACAGATGCCCATCAAATTCTAGCTCTAAGCAACAATGTACGAACAACTACAATACTCTTGTTTTGTTCACATTGCCATAGCAGTCATAGCAGATGAGCACACGTGCAGTTCCTTTCATTTTAGTAGAACATACAAAGAACAAAATCACACCTGCACTCACCTCATTGCGGTGAGTGCAGGTGTGATTTTGTTCTTTGTATGTTCTATTATTGACTATTACCTGTTTCACCTAGCACCGCCGATGGGACCCTATGTACAAGTACCTATCTGATGTAAACCTCCGATGTGTATCCTTTACAATTAGACCCTGTGTTTGCTAGCAGTGCCACTTGTTTTTGTCTTTTCAATTGGTTTCCTTTCATTTTAGTGCTAAGTGTTCAACCCCTTGGACTTTTGTACATTTTGGCATGATATAACCACACATTTAAATTAATTTATTTGTGATTTTATTTAATTGACCAACATAAAATAGTATAAAATTTGGAAGTGTGGGGGAGGGTGTATTACATGGATTTAATTTATTATTTTTATTTTTTTAAATCACCAATGTGAAACCCCTAACAAAATGTGGTGCAACCAATTGCCTTCACAAGCCACAAGTCACATAATTAGTAAATAGGGTCCACCTGTCTTCAGTTTAATCGTGATACAAATACACAATGCTCAGAGTTTGCTAAAGAGCACTACTGTACAAACAGAAGAACGAAGACCAAGATGCTCACCAAACAGTTTAGGGTTAAAGTTGAAGAGAAGTACAAAGCAGGGTTGGATTATAAAAATAAAATATCCCAAGCTTTGGACATCTCACAGAGCACTATAAAATCCATCATCAGAAAATGGAAAGAATACTGTCCAACCGCAAACCTACCAAGATAAGGCTGTTTTTCCACACTGACAAGCAGAGCATAGAGAAAATTAGTAAAAGAAGAAACCTAAAAGCTCATGATAACTCTAGGGGAGATGGAAAAATCAACAGCTGAGGTGGGAGAATCTGTACAAAGGACAACTTCTTGTTCCGTACTCCACAGATCTTTCCTTTATGGAAGAGTGCCAAGAAGAAAGCCATGCAGCTGTGTCATTGGCTTTAGCATTGAGCCAATGTGAACCTTTCAGGATAGAAAGCATAAGGCAAGGGGGTGAGCTGCGAAACCCTATGCATGACTATACCTAAAACTGTGAAGCTGGTCATGCTGAAGAACTCCCAGGGATATAAAGACAGGGACTGGAGATTTTTATCAGCAGAAAAACGTAAGGATGCTCAGGGCGGCATTCATTACACTCAGGGTGTATGTAACAACGGGCACACAATGGGACCAATAAAGAGATGCAGGAGGGGTTTTCCTTATGTTTTACTGCACATACAGGGCAGTTGTTGGTTTAACTGTGAATATTGTCTTGTGGTGTGTGAAACCCCTTTATGCATGCCTTTTGATGCTGTGTATATAACTCTGTGGCTCTGGGAGTGATCAGAGTTGTTACATGCCTCTGCTTCTGTGGAAAGGGGAGCTTAACCCTAAAAACGGGCATGTGTGCAGTGTGTGAGGAAAGCCAAACACAGAGAGATGTGAAGGAGTCACTTTTGTAGTTGCTGAGGAGGAAGTCATGCTTCAAAGGTGGAGCACTTTCATACAGTAGAATAGAATGAGAGAGAACTGCTATAAGAGGTTAGGCTACTGAGATGTTCTCCAAAAAGGCTGCCCCTAAGCCAGAGATGGGTTGAGGATAACCAGACTGCAGACTAGGCTACATGTACTATAAGTGGAAGCAGAGACGAAACTGACTAACTGAGGAGAGAAAGAGTGAGAGACATTCAATACTACAGCAGCTATTAAGCATAACAAAAAAGCTGTAGGTGTCAAAACCTGCTGCAGCCATCCACCGGCTGGAGTTTAAAAACTGTGCCTCATGAGCAAGTACCACCAAACTCAGGTGCCTCGGGTAAAAGACTGACCTGCAAGACTCTGTCTTCCTTCTTTTTACTGAGCTAACACCTTCCTTTGACTGTTGCTGATCACATTTGATATCATTTTGATATCATTGCAGGCCAAAAGCTGGAAGCTTCTCCACCACTGACATTCATAGTAATCTGAATATGCACAATAGGAGAGACTCTTCAAAAGAAGTGCTAGAGAAAAATGGAACACGATTGGTTCATTTTGCTCTACTTTTTCTTTGCACAACTCTTGATAAATATTCCAAGCTGTCTCCACAGTGAGGGTTACATTTCACCATACCCAACTGTAGGTCGTATAAATGTAACTTGAATAACAGCTCACTATTAGCCTGGGAGGTCATCACACCCCACCTTCTCTGTCTGATGTCTGGAGGAGATGAAAATTGCATTAGGGGCATTCATTTTTATATAGGTTAAAGTAGTTAAAGGGTATTTAAGTATTATTAAGCCTAAAAATTCAACGTAAGACACTTTGCACTCTATGCATTTCATGAATTCTCTGTAGCCCCTCTACCAGTCTTTAGAATCCCCTGCAGCACCTTGTTTCTGCTAGTGCTTGATAATACGTTATGCATAGGTACAACAAATCGTGTGAACATAACAGGGAATTGCTTCCCACCTATGATACTTCATCCTAAAGTCAGTTTTACTTGGACAGTAAACATCCTTATATTACTAGATCATTGGACAAACATCGGTCCAAGGCCATGACACAATAATGCGCATACATTAAGCTTTTGTAAAACTGGAAAAAGTCATGTCAATGTGGACAACTTGTCATCACACATCATAAGCATGGAGTGGTGGGGATGAGGGATGCCAAAGCACTAAAGATTCTAATGATTAGTGCATTATAATAGGACTGGGCGGTATACCGGTTCATACCGAATACCGACATTTTTGTGCTGCACGATATGAATTTTAACCCATACCGCAATACCGGTTTGGCCCCCTCCCCCTCAGGAACGAATGAATCATACCAGCGCTGTGCTGTCCCCACATCGGGGAACTAATCCTATGTGACCTGTGAGCGCTGTTCTGCCCGCCCCCCAATTAATTATTAGCCCAGCCCAACGCTGTCCCCATCAGGGTACTACTCACATGTCACCTGCATTCGCTGCCCTCCTCGTCCTGTTTGTTGCGCCCGCTGGCGCTGACACTCTATACCAGTGGTCTCCAACCTGCGGACCTCCAGATGTTGCAAAACTACAACTTCCAGCATGCCCGGACAGCTGTTGGCTGTCCGGGCATGCTGGGAGTTGTAGTTTTGCAACATCTGGAGGTCTGCAGGATGGAGACCACTGCTCTATACTGTGCGGTATCCCTATGCCCGGGCTGCAAAAAATAAACAAAATAAACTTTAACTCCCGTTGGTCCGGTACCAGCCTCACTTCTTTCTTAGGGACGGAACGTCGGACAGCCATCAGCCTATCACCGGCCGCAGCGATGTTCCGGCTTCTTACATCACAGTGGGCTCAGCCTATCACCGGCCAAGGCGGAACATAGCTGCGGCCGGTGATAGGCTGACAGCTCTCTGACGTTCCCGTCCCCAGCGTAAGGCCGACGTAGGTGCGTTAAAGTTTATTTTGTTTACCTTTTGCAGCCCGGGCATAGGGATACAGTATAGAGAGTCAGCGCTGGCGGCCCGCAACAAGCAGGACGAGGAGGGCAGCGCTTGCGGGTGATATGTGAGTATTTACCCCGATGGGGATGTGGGCTGATAATTAATATGGCGGGGGGGGGGGGGGGGGGCTAGGAATTACCGTTATATACCGTGGAACCACCAAGCCAAAAATTTAAAAAATACCGTGATACACACATTTGGTCATACAGCCCAGCCCTACATTATAAAGTTGTATTTTTTATCTCAAGCTATATGGTTATAATTGTATTATATTGGCAGTATGCAAAGCTGTCCTAGGATGCCACATTTTTAGGCTTTCATTGTGCTATTTCTTGCAAGTACAGCAGTATATAAAATGCCAATGATAGAAACCTTTTCACGGCATAAAATCTACTGCTTGTCCTGTTAGAAGGTAATAAAGAGTAATTTTGCTGCCGCTGATACGGCTCTGTTAGCCTCTCGGGACACTGATTCAGCAACAGCTCCAAAGCTTAGAAACAATAAAGCTTATCTAACGAAAGAAAAAAGGCATTTTATTTCCTATTGTCAATGCCACAAGGGTATAACATCTGAGCATGAACTATCATTACTCATGAGCTTTGTATTTTGTGAACAATGTCTTAATGATAACATACGTTAAAAAAAAAAAAGAGAGAGAATATAAATTCTCAAAGACTAGATCGTACTATACAATTGGAGAAAAAACACACAAATGTATGTAAAACATAATAAATCTCTTTAGGATGTTAGAATTTCCTCAGTAAATGTGGATGTTTCGTTCAGACAACTGGGATGTGGAGAATAGCTGATTTTATGGGGTCTTCCTGTTGGGTCAGTTGGTCCTTCACAGTAAAAGACTGTGGTGAAAAAAAGTTCTTAATGTAGGTATTAATGGGGACCCTAATAGGAAGCCTCCTCTACCTCAGTAAATAAAACAAGGGGCTGTTATAAGTAGACATCCCCCTTAATTTATTATTGAGGAGTAGTTCAGTCATTCTGACACTTCCTTTTCTTTTACCATTGTAAATTGAGCTGCCCCAAGCTTCTACACACCATTACCTAGCTAAAGGTTCACTGAAGCACTGGATGACAACACCAGATGTCCAGAGATTTTATTTACTGATCTATCATTGTTACTCTTTAAGACTTAAAGGGGTACTCCAGTGAAAAACTTTATTTATATAAATGAACTGGTGCCAGAAAGTTAAATAGATTTGTAAATTACTTCTATTAAAAAATCTTAATCCTTCCAGTACTTATTAGCTACTGAATACTACAGCGGAAATTCTTTTCTTTTTGAAACACAGAGCTGTCTGCTGACATCTCTGTCCATTTTATGAACTGTCCAGAACAGCATATGTTTGCTATGGGGATTTCCTTTTACTCTGGACAGTTCCTAAAATGGACAGAGATGTCAGCAGAGAGCACTGTGCTCATGATGTCAGCAGACAGCTCTGTGTTTCAAACGAAAAAGAATTTCCACTGTAGTAGTCAGCAGCTAATAAGTACAGGAAGAATTACGATTTTTTAATAGAAGTAATTTACACAACTGTTTAACTTTCTGGCACCAGTTGATTAAAAAAAAAAGTTTTTCACTGGAGTACCCCTTTAAGAGATCTTCCGGATGCCTAAAGTATGACACATCCAATATTTCTCTTAATAAAATGAATGCAAGGCACAAGCTAAGGCCTTAGTTCATGTTCCATGGTGATTTAAGGTCTAGGTATCACAGCCATGGCACAGATGGTAAAATGTTGCCGAAACTACAATGATATCAAATGGGGGCTTGCTGGACACTTTATCCTGCTATAACAACTGATCGAAGAAAGTGCAAGCAGCTGGAACCTCCATGACCAACACATTGCCAAGGAACCAGTCCTGTGGGTCCAAAACTGTTATATAAGAATATGCCCATGTTCCCATTCAGTATTATTTGGTAGTATTTTCAGCATTAAAAAGGTCATAAACTGAATGTAGATATGAAAAAACAGTCACTTTTAATAGCTTTTTGCTTTTGCTTTAAGTTTATTATACCGCGTACTCCATTTTGATAAATTTTACAATTTTAACCTCTTTCCCACTCTAAGAAAATGAAGCATCTTACTGCAATATTATTAAACCTTCCCCATTTTTTATGTTGTTAATCCCTCATCTAGGAAGTAATTTAAAGGGAGCACTTGTAATACAAAAGAAATGAATGTCAGTTATACCAGCTGTGACATCACTGGCCACGCTCCTGTCAGTAAGAAGATAATTAAATTATTTTCTTTGTTAAAAAATGAGGCTATGTCAATTAACAGAGCCTAATGACCGGCACATACAACATTTTAATCTGTGCCTTGAAAGAAGAATAGATGGATAATCCCATGCAGATTGTTAAGTTTAGCTGAGTAACCTGCTGGGTAAAGACAAAGCATAATACAAAAGTCTAAAACAAAAACAGCATTAATCTCAACGTAAATATTTTTCATACCATAATGAAGTTTTCTCACTCCCTTCGTCATATCCATAGGTCATAAAACACTGACAAATGGGTTCCAAATGCCAGGAGCCCACTAATCCTGGAATAATTTTAGTCCTGTACACAATGGGTGCACACATCACTCACATGAACATGTTTTTAAAAACAAATGAGACATTCTTAACTCCCATTCAACTAAAAGGGGTATGAGCAGACCTGTTCAAATTTTTTCGCACAAGACTAAAATTTGCTTATTCTCAGGATTATGGGGACATCCAATAAGATGAAACCACATAAACATTTGCTATGGCCTGTCCTAACAATAGGTTAATAAAATGTTATGGTGGGTAGAGCCCTTTAAAGGAGTAGTCCAGTGGTGACTCAGTGGTGAGCAACTTATTCCCTATCCTAAGGATAGGGGATAAGTTGCAGATCGCTGGGGGTCCGACCGCTGGGGCCCCCTGCGATCTCCTGTACGGGGCCCCGACAGCCCGCGGGAAGGGGGCGTGTCGACCTCCGCACGAGGCGGCGGCCGACACGCCCCCTCAATACAACTCTATGGCAGAGCCGAAGCGCTGCCTTCGGCAATCTCCGGCTCTGCCATTGAGATGTATTGAGGGGGCGTGTCGGCCGCCGCCTCGTGCGGGGGTCGACACCCGCTATCTCGGCGGAGAGCCGGGGCCCCGTACAGAGAGATCGCAGGGGGCCCCAGCGGTCGGACCCCCCGCGATCTCAAACTTATCCCCTATCCTTAGGATAGGGGATAAGTTTTTCACCACTGGACTACCCCTTTAAGGTTATTTTGGAGAACAGCCTGGTCTTAGTTACCATAAATTAAAATGGTCTGTCCTGAACAGTTTCTGAAAATCCATTGGGAGAAGTGCCCGAAAAAGGTTTCTTTTTCTTGTGACTTGCTCACGCTATCCATTGTCCTGAACATACGGCACATCTAATTCTTATTCTTGATACAATCTCTTATAAAATTTGGACCTCAAACGGCCTCAGTGGCTACAGAAAAGAAATGATTTTATCACCAAGAATATTCCCCACTATAAGTATGACACATTAGTGGTCGCCTCTTATGCCATAGAATGACCTTTAGGGGTCACTCAGGCTCCAGGGCCCGGGTACAAACTAGAGTTATCTCCCTTATTCAATTTTTAAGCTAAACAAAAACCAAACTAAAATGCACTTTGCACACTTTTTATGCTTTTTAAAAAAAAAAGGCCCCAAAAAAACCACACAAAATGTTATGAATTTTATGTATAATATATTTTTATCAAAAGTTTACAAGAAAAGAAACAATATAAACACTCAGCAATGAAATATCTATTAATAAAGATATAACAATTGCAAAACAGAGAGTCTTTATCATATTGGGACAAAGTAAAAAGCGCATGTCACCTCTATATCATGGGCAGATTGCTGAGAGGAATTTAAAACAGATAATACCGGCCACTTAGGATAAGTTAACACAGCCCTTTTTTCTAGCCCTTTCTGTATAAAAATATGGCTGTTTTGTCATGTATTCTAGCATATGTCCAGTTTTTTAGGCCATAGCTTTCCTACATCTGAAAATATAGCACACAAAATAATCTGGGGAAAAAAGGACCGAAAAAAGACCAAATGAAACTATGTCTAAAATGTTCAGACTTAAATTTTTACTGTCAAATATGGCTCAAAAAGTTGTCTGCACATAGTCTCAAACTTATCAACTATCAACTGGTGAGAAGTATCTTATTGGTATGGGTCTAACTGGTGGAACCCTAACCAATTAGAAGAGCAGGGGTCCTAGTCCCCTGTCACACCATTCACTCAGTTTAATGCAAATAACAGCCAAAATGTCACCAAAAATTTGGTAAAACTCTGTGTGTGAAACCAGCCTTAAAGGGGAACTCCGGTGGAAACAAGTGGAAAACAAAGGTTTTCAAATGAACTGGTGCCAGAAAGTTGAACAGATTTGTAAATTACTTCTATTTAAAAATATAAAGCCTTCCAGTACTTATCAGCTGCTGTATACTACAGAGAAATTTGTGAAAATTCTTTCCAGTCTGACAACAGTGCTCTCTGCTGACACCTCTGTCCGTTTTAGGAACTGTCCAGATTAGAAGCATATCCCCATAGAAAACCTCTCCTGCTCTCGACAGTTCCTGAAGGGGACAGAGGAGTCAGCAGAGAGCACTGTTGTCTTACTGGAAAGAACTTTACCAATTTCTCTGTAGTATACAGCAACTGATAAGTACTGAAAGGGTTAATATTTTTAAATAGAAGTTATTTACAAATCTTTTAAATTTTCTAGCACCATTTGATTTGAAATTTTTTTTATTCCACCGGAGTCCCCCTTTAAAGGGGGACTCCGGTGAAAACCTTTTTTCTTTTAAATCAACCGGTGGCAGAAAGTTAAACATATTTGTAAATTACTTCTATTAAAAAATCTTAATCCTTCCAGTACTTATTAGCTGCTGAATGCTACAGAGGAAATTCCTTTCTTTTTGGAACACTGATGACATCACGAACACCGTGCTCTCTGCTGAAATCTCTGTCCATTTTAGCAACCATGCATAGCAGATGCATAGCAGATGTATGCTAAGGGCAGCATGGTGGCTCAGTGGTTAGCACTGCTGCCTTGTAGTGCTGGGGACCTGGGTTCAAATCCCACTAAGGACAACAATAAATAACGCATTATTATAATAACTTCAGCAGAGAGAACTGTGGTCGTGATGTTATCAGAGCGCATTCCAAAAAGAAAAGAATTTCCTCTGTAGTATTCAGCAGCTAATAAGTACAGGAAGGATTAATATTTTTTAATAGAAGTAATTTACAAATATGTTTAACTTTCTGCCACCAGTTGATTTAAAAGAAAAAAGGTTTTCACCGGAGTACCCCTTTAAGAGGAAACCTGCATAACAGCTTACACACTCCTCTTAAATGACTTTAAAGGATGAATAGATGAATAAATAGAAGGTGTTACAATACATTGGTGCGGCTATAACTGTAATTCTACATTTAATTGACTATATTCTTTATTACCACATAACCATTATACTTAATGCAGGAGATTTATCAAAACCTGTGTAGAGAAAGAGTGGTGCATGGCATGGCAACCAATCAGCTTCTTTCATTTTTTACAGGTCTCTTTAAAAAGGAAAGAAGCAATATAACTGGTTGCTATGGGCAACTGCACCACTCTTCCTCTACACGGGTTTTGATAAATCTCCCCCAATGTCTCTACTCATACCACATATTAAGGAGTCATTAGAAATCCTTAAATACTCATCTCTGGCAGCAAAATAAATATATGGCAGTGATTACACTTGCTTTCCAGCTGTTATTCAATTCCATTGTTTTTAATATAATAAAATACCGGAGGGCTTTGCAATGCATGCTTACATTTCAAACAAGTAATGACACCTATTGTGCTTCCTGCTAATTTTCTAATTTAGAGAAATGTGTTTTATGAAAACTCAATGTAAATTTCCTAAAACTGAGACTGCTGTGACTTTGACTTATCAACTATGATATGTTTTCTTAGCAAGTTTTCAATTTCTCTATTTACCACCATAGGAAAATTGAGCATTACAACGTATGCTTTAAGAATCTGTCTGTATATGGACATCTGGGGACCTCCAGAGCCAGCACTCTTCCATTTGGCTGTGAGAGTAAGATGTTTACAGTTGTTCCAAAAAATTAAGAACTGCCCAGCAGGGACTCGACACGTTTTTTTTTTTTTTTTTTTTTTTTAGCATTGTCCGAGCTAAACAAAAATATCAACTTGGGTTGGGGGTGGTGTAAAAATAATAAGCATATTGTACTCACCTTCTCCAGTCCCCCCACAAATGCCATGCCAACACTGCCAGTCCTCTGCTGGTCTCCATTTCTTCTGGGTTGTGCCATCTTGTCCACAACCAAACTGCATACTTATTCATTGAATATTATCCCAATATCCCATTTCAGTCAGTGATTTGCTGAGCTGACATGTTTTGTCGGGTTTTGACAAAACAGAACCCAGTAGAAGCGGAGATAGAGCTGTGGAGGCCCGTAAGGGATGAGTACAGTAGGTTTATTATTTTTACACCATTCCCAGTCCTGACGAAAATCTTTCTGTTTTGACTAGACAACCTATTTTAGTTATTAAAAGTGGATTTTCTAAACCAGACAACCCATGTAAGAGATATCTATGCAACATTTAATGTAGTTATTACATATTAGAGACAAAGGCTAAGTAAAATAAAAAGAGTGCCAAACAGTAAGGAGCCGTCTGTAGTTATACTAGATACATAGTTACACTGGATCTCCTATAGAACATGAAGACCCACTGATGCCTCCCATGAGCCGCATCCTGTTACTAAGCTTAGTCTTTCAGTTGTCATCTTCTGTAAAACCTGTGTGACAACAATATGGCAGCAATCACAGCTCCTATTACATGAGGTTAAGCTAAAATTGTGGATAGATCCAAGTAGACAGAGAACTATTTCACTTGTTTTTCAATGAAGAAAATGGAAGGGAGAACACAGATGGATTTTGGGTCTCACTGTACAGCCCAGTGTCAGAAAGCTGAGTTTGCGTCCAAGATCTTGGGTCTTCCAGCAGGACAAGGACCCCAAACATACATAAAAAAGCACCCAGAAATGGATGGAAACAAAGCGCTGGAGAGTTCTGAAGTGGCCAGCAATGAGTCCAGATCTAAATCCCATTGAACACCAGTAGAGAGATCTTAAAATTACTGTTGGGAAGAGGCGCCCTTCCAATAAGAGAGACCTGGAGCAGTTTGCAAAGAAAGAGTGGTCCAAAATTCCGGCTGAGAGGTGTAAGAAGCTTATTGATGGTTATAGGAAGCGACTGATTTCAGTTATTATTTTTCCAAAGGGTGTGCAACCAAATATTAAGTTAAGGGTGCCAATAATTTTGTCCAGCCTATTTTTGGAGCTTGGTGTGACATTATGTCCAATTTGCTTTTTCTTCCTTCCTTTTTTGGTTTAGTTCCAATACACACAAAGGGAATAAACATGTGTATAGCAAAACATGTGTTACTGCAATCCTTTTCTGTGAGAAATACTTCATTTTCATGAAAAATTTCAGGGGTGTCGACATTTAAAGCCATGAATATATATATAGTGTTTGTTTTTGCAAAAATTTTTACAATTGATTATGTGGGACTAAAGATACATGTCATTATAACATGTTCATATGACAACCACGGATCATGAGATATAAGATTCTGCATTAACAATTATATACAGTGGTCCCTCAACATACGATGGTAATTCGTTCCAAACGACCAATCGTTTGTCGAATCCATCGTATGTTGAGGGATCCGTGCAATGTAAAGTATAGGAAGCTGTACTTACCTGTCCCCGCCGCTCCGGACCAGGTCCTCACCGCTCCCGCTGCTGTTCCAGGGGCTCTCGATGCTGTCCCACTGCTCCGGTGTCTTCTTCGCGATCCTCCGGTGTCTTGCGCATCTTCTGCAGGGTCCGGGCCTTGCTTTCAGTTGACGTTATTACGCTGCTGCGCCGGCGCGGCGTGCGTAGTGACGTAATAACGACGCCGGAAAGCAAGGCCCGGACCCTGGAGAAGATGCGCAAGACACCGGAGGATCGCGAAGTGGACCCGGAGCAGCGGGAATAGGTAAGTGAACCTGCCCGGGATGCTTAAACTGCTATCCGACAGCAGCTTAAGCATTTTGCGCTTTCGGATAGCAGTTAATGCGATGGCCCCGACATATAAAAGCATCGTATGTCGATGCTGACATCGACATGCGATGGCCTCTGAGAGGCCATCGTATGTTGATTTTATCATATGTCGGGGCCATCGTAGGTCGGGGGGTTACTGTAGATTCAATGGAGAGACAAGATAACTAGAGAGTTTGTACATATGTTAGAATCAGGAGGGATTTGACTGAAAAGACCTCAACATATTTTGTTGCATAAATGCTAACCATGAGAAACCCCTTTCAAGAGAGAAAACTGGTAGCACATCAAGATTCTACAATACACTTTATCATTTTCATTAAGCAATGTTGTACCACTAAGGCTGGGTTCATATATATCAGTCGTCCGGCACAGTTTCCCTCCGGCGTGCACCGGAGGGAAACTGATGCTAGAACTGATCCCATTCATTTGAATGGGACAGTTCACAATCATCCAGCTTCTCAATTTTGACGCCGGATGGTTGGACATGCCGGAGGGCACCGGACAGGGGAACACAGCTTTCTGCGTTCCCCTGTCTGTTGCCCAGAAACAATGGACGCCGCATGCCAGACAACTGATGACAAGTTGTCATCAGTTGTGGCATCAGTTGCGTCGAGATTTAGGCTGAGTTCACCTATACCGGATGCCGGACATATGTGAACCCAGCCTAAGAGAACCTAGGTTTACCACTCTGGCAGTCTGCTATGCATGTAGGCCCAGATGTCAGCACTCCGTAGGCCCAGATGTCAGCACTGTTCAATGTTGCATGTCCCAGTGGTTTGAAAATCAACGACGAACTGAAACAGCAAGAGGTGCACAAAGGTGAACCTCTGCACTAATAGATAGTCAGATTTAAAGAATGGCACACAGTGATCCATTCTGTACTGCAAGCAAAATTGGATGTTACACACCAAGCCTAGGGCACTGAACATTGTCTACACAAACCATCAGAAGGTGCTTGCACAATACTGGGCTGCGGGCCAAACATTCAGCTATAGGTTTTTCATTGACATCACGCCCCTGATGTCATTGGCTACCATAGTGTACAGCAAAATGGCAATAGAGGCCAATATGGAGTTCTTTACTCTTTATTGATGAGTCACGCTCGGAAACAATGAAAGATTGGTCTAGAAACTGCATGGGCAATGCCATAAACAAGTCTTCATAAGGGAATGTCACAATGGTACTAATCCCAGGATATTGGTGTGAGGTGGCATAATGTATGGTAGCCAGACCCCTCTAGTCTTCATTCCCTGTACACTAACAGATCAGAATTACACTGATTTGGTTAAGGAACCAGTGGTACGGTCATTTTTCTGAAGTTTCCTTGGAGCCATATTACAACATAGCAATGCCAAGTCGCATGTTGTACATGCTATTGTAATTCAGGCAACCATTAAAAAACCCCACTGATGGCAGCCAAGGTGTGTAAGTGCATGTACTTATGTGCATGGCACTCATGATCCTGTGATTTCAATAATTTCATGATTTTTCCATGTTGAGGAGATTTTAGCCATCTGAAGTGGGGATCCACTAGGTGGTAGCATCCTTCAAGATTAGAGGGATGATCTGGGTTCTGATTTTTCCCACAAACAGGGACACTCCTGTCCATAGGCTGTGCCTGGAATTTCAACTTAGCCAGAAGTGTACAGAAGAAGCCTTTCTCTTTATACTCTTGCTCCTTTTTGGATTCACGTCTGGCTTTGGCTCAAAATATTGCACCAAAAGCTGCATCTCTATTAATTTTATACCAATTTCTGTCTCTTTGCTAATTCATAATGAAGATATATATTTTCTTACTAAGAACACAGTGTCATGGACACAGGTAAATGACTCTAAAACCATATTTTTTGATTAATATTCACTCTCTTTACAAATCAAGCAATTTGTATTTCAAAGCATACCATCAACCTAGCAAAGCATAACAGATGGGAAATGAGAAATTGCCCTGGAGACTACGCTGCAAGTATTTACTTAGGTAAATATGACCCCATTATAGAGTGACACAGATATTGGTCTGCAGTAACTAAGCAGTGCTATCTAAAGACGACAAATTATTACCACTCCATTAACATGGCTTAGATAGTTCTGTAGCATTATAGTTTTTGAAGGTTAGTTCAATGTGTAATCTGACAGAGCTCCAGGTGGTGGGCAAAGTGGTCACAAAATGGCACCCCAGAATTTTCAAAAAATGACATGATTTTACAATCTTGTCACCATTTGTAATTAGGCCTGCCACTGCTTTCCTGTGGCTGTAACTTTAACCCCTTAAGGACGCAGGGCGTACTCAAACGGCCCCTTTTCCGAGTCCTTAAGGACTCAGGACGTTTGAGTACGTCCTGTCATATCCCGGCCCCCCACCGCTAGCCGGAGGGGCGCCGGAGCCGGATGCCTGCTGAAATCGTTCAGCAGGTAACTACAAACCGGCGTTCTGCAGCGGTTCTAGGTCATCAGGGTCACGTGTGACCCTTTGACCTGGATATAGATGGTGACTGGTGGTGTAGTATACACCACCAATCACCATCCATGCTGTACTGGGGGCTGGCATTGTGGCCACCCCCTCAGTACAGCTGTGATTGGGTGGCCAAAGTGGCCATACCAATCACAATGTAATGGGAGGGGATCTGGTGGACTAGGAGCATGTTGCTCCGTTCTGCCCGCCATTTTAGAGAGATCTGGTGTGCAGGACGGAGCCCCGTGCTGCCCACCATCCCCTCAGTAAAAAAAAAGTGCCCCTTGCCCCCTTTCTGTGGCCCCTTGGCACAGAAATCCCCAGGGATAGCTTTAGATTAGGTAGGGACAGGTTAGGGTTAAAAAAAAAAAGTATTTTTTATTTTTTCCAGCGTACCTCAGTGGGTGTCCGTGGGTCCGTAGCACCTTTAGCTGCGTGACCCCGGCCCTGCTGGGTCGCTGCGGTCTGCCGCCAGCGTTTTTTTTGGGCGCAGATCTTTTATTTTATTTATTTTTTCCTAAGCGTGTGTGCGGACCCTCTTAGTTATAAAAGAGCGGTCCGCCACCGTCTGTTAAAGCCCACCCGCCGCTGATCAGTCCCGTAGTACTGATCAGCGTTTTTTTTGTGGTGCCGGCGCTTTTTTTCGGGTTTTCTAGCGTGTTTTTGCACCCATAGGCGGTCCGTGCCCCCAGTAGCAGGCGTGTACTGTGTGGCCGGACCGTACCTGTGTGTGCGGCGTGCCTCACCGCTGTCAGTGATTTATCACTGATCAGCGTTTTTTTTGGTGGTAAAGGCACTTTTTTCGGTTACCGCGTTATTTTTTTGCACCCATAGGTGTTCCGTGCCACCAGTAGCAGGCGTGTACTGTGTGGACGGACCGTACCTGTGTGTGCAGCCTGTCCCACCGCTGTTGGTGATTTATCACTGATCAGCGTTTTTTTGGGGTTCAGGCGGGTGCATTTTTTCGGGGTTAAGCGTTTTTTTAATTTTATTTTTCGTTTTTTTTGTGTGGGGGTCTGTGTACAAGCCACCAGCCACTGTTCTGGGCTGAGTGGCCGGACCCCCCACTGACTTTTGCGCCCCCTGCCGCCACAAGCACTAATCAGTGCGCACACCACTGATTAGATAAACGCTTTTTTTTGGCGCAGGGCTTTTTTTGCGTTAGAAGTCCCCTTTCACTTTAAAAAAAGTTTAGTTTAGTTTAGTTTAGTTAGGTTAGGCTAGGGAGGGTTAGGGAGGTAATATCGCACCACACCACACGCAGCACATACACCAATAAAGTTTCCCCCCCCCCCACACACACACACACACACACACACACCCCCGTATCCACATTAGAGTAGGGAAATGGCCCGCAGAGTGTTCTCGGCGGAGGAGGCATATGACCTAATTGCCTCCGACACCGAGAGTGGCTCAGAGGACGATGAAGACCCCACCTTCCTTATTTCATCGTCCTCCTCATCATCTAGTTCAGATGATGAGCCACCAAGGCGGCGGAGATGCCGCCGTGCGGTGCAGCAAACCTCCTCTGCCCTTGACCCTGTGCCCCATGCTAGTATGAGTCCCCCTGGCGCTCATACTAGTGAAGCCCCCCTGCCAAGGTCACTGGTACCTCATACCGGAGAACTTGACTGGGCTGAGCCAGCGGACCACGAGCCCGTGATTCCTGAGTTTGTTGGCGACTCAGGAATCAAAATTAACATTGTCGGGTTCACTGAAAAGGACTTTTTCGGTCATTTTTTCAGTGACGACTTTGTTAATTTGATGGTTACACAGACGAATCTGTATGCCCAACAGTTCGTCGCCGCTAACCCGGGCTCATTTTTAGCTAGACCCGGCGGCTGGACTCCAGTCGATGCAGCCGAAATGAGGACCTTTTGGGGCCTCGCGCTGCATATGGGTATAGTTAAAAAACCCTGTGTCAGGCAATATTGGAGTGGGGACGTCTTTTACCAGACACCCCTCTACAGTATGGCCATGACACGTCCCCGGTTCGAGGCCATTCGGAGATGTTTGCATTATGCTGATAATGCGGCATGTCCCCCCCGAACTGATCCTGCGTATGACCGCCTGTATAAAATCAGGCCGGTCATCAATCACTTCGGGGCCAGATTTTGGGAGGCCTATGTCCCGGGGCGGGAGGTCTCTATTGATGAGTCGCTCATCAGCTTCAAGGGGAGACTCAGCTTCCGGCAATACATCCCGACCAAGCGAGCGCAGTATGGCGTGAAGATGTATAAACTTTGCGAGAGTACTTCCGGGTACACTTGCAAGTTTATAGTGTATGAGGGACGAGATTCCCGTTTTGAACCCCCAGAATGTCCCCCCACTCTGGGTGTTAACGGGAAAATCGTTTGGGGCCTTTTGCACCCATTGCTAGATAAAGGTTACCACCTTTATGTGGATAACTTTTATACTAGTATCCCTCTCTTCACATCCCTCGCCGCCAGATCCACGGTCGCTTGTGGGACAGTCCGGAAGAATCAAAGAGGCCTTCCGCCCCATCCCCTACATGCTCCTATCCCCCGGGGTGAGTCCCGTGCCTTTTCCCATGAGAACCTGTTGTTGGTCCGGTATAAGGACAAGAGGGATGTCCTTATGCTCACCACAATTCATGGGAATGGCAGCACCCCTGTCCCTGTGCGAGGTACCGCGGGACCGGTCCTCAAGCCTGATTGTATTCTGGACTACAATCAGTATATGGGGGGAGTTGATCTTTCTGATCAAGTCCTCAAGCCATATAATGCCATGCGGAAAACACGTGTATGGTATAAAAAGGTTGCGGTCTACATGGTACAGGTTGCCATGTACAACTCTTTTATACTGTACCAGAACGCTGGCAACACAGGGACATACCTGGAGTTCCAAGAGGTAGTTCTAAAGGCCCTCATCTTTGGTGACCGCCAAGGAGCGGGTCAGAGCACCTCTGGAACTTTAGGTCCCCGAATCGTCCCGGGCCAACACTTTCCTGGTGTGATCCCCAACACTAGAAGGTCGGGACGAACCCAGAAGAAATGCAGAGTGTGTTACAGGAAGGGGAGACGGAGGGACACCACCATTCAGTGTGACACTTGCCCAGATAATCCGGGCCTCTGCATAGAATGCTTCAGGGAGTATCACACTTCCATGGAGTACTACATTTTCCATCCTTTGCCCTAATTTTCATTCCCCAGAATTCGGCTCCAATGTACCAGTCCAGGGTACATTGACTTCCAAATTTTATACCAAAATACCCTATCCCCCCCCCCCCCCCCGCCCAAAAAAAATAACCTTTTTCACAAAACTCCAATATTTTTATTTTCTTCACCCTAAAAAATGGGTCATGGGACACAGAGTCAACAGCATTGGAGGTTTGCAGTTGCCTCAAATGCGCAACGCTCTCTCTCTCCACCTGAGCGGGTTGCGCATTTGAGGTAACAGAATAGGGACGGCCCCACACATCCCCTTCCCAGAATGATGATTCAGAGTATAGGGTTTGGGGCGGGCATCATTTTTACTTTTGGCTGTACTCTGGGTCATCATTCTGGGAAAATAATTGGCATATCAGTACTAAAATTGCAATTTTCTTCCCCCCATAGTACTCTTCATCCATTCCTGGAAAATAAATGAAGGGAACACCCGTCTGTTCCAAATCTCCACTTCACCCTATACACCTTCCCTAGGGGGTGTACTGTTTGTAGTATTCTCACATGTGGGTGTTCCTTTCTTGTATTTTCCTCCAAATGTATGTAACTGTTAGGTCCGTAACAAACATCCGCCTCAAATGCGAAGAGTTCTCGCTGAGCTCTGTCGTATTTCCAGGCGACAATTCGGAGTCACATGTTAGTTGTTCCCAGAAAGATGAAGCAGAATATAGGTTGAAAATTGCAATTTTCAAAAGCTACCCTTTATCCATTCCTGGAAAATAAATTTAGGAAACACCTGTGCATTAAAAATGTCCTCTTTACCCCTATACCCATTCCTCAGGGTGGGTACTTTCTGTAATGGTGTCACATTTGGGTGTTTCATTTTTGTATTTTCCTCGGAATGTATGTAACCGTCAGCTACTGATATGCCATAGGTCACAAATACAAAGTGACCTCTATGACTTCTGAGCCTTGTTGTGCGCCCGTCCAGCACGTTACCCCATATGTGGATGTATTTTTATAGTCAGGGGGGAAAGCCCTCAAAAATTTGTAACCCAATTCCTCATATTACCCCATGTGAAAATGTTAAAAATTGGGTAACCCCAGCATTTTAGTGTAAAAACATCTTATTTTTCAATTTATGGCCCATTTTTCAAAAAACCTGTGAGGTGTTATTTTCCACTGTACCCCTTGTTACGTTCATTGAGGGGTGTAGTTTCTAAAATTGTGTCACATGTGTTTGTTTTTTTCTGTTGGGGGCTTTATAAATGCACATGACCCCCGACTTCGATTTCAACAAAATTTCCCTCCTTCTATTCTGAGCATTGTAGTGCGTCCACAGAGCAATTTACATCCACATATGGGGTATTTTTTTTTCTCAGACAAAGTTGTTCTACAAATTTTGGGGGCCTTTTGCCCTATTACCCAATGTGAAAATGAAATATTTGGGCTAACACTATCAATATAGTGCAAAAAAAATCAAATTTTTCACTTTTACGGCCCATTGTTCAAAAAAACTGTGAGGTGTAAGTACTCACTGTAACACTGTTATGTTCCCCAAGGGGTCTAGTTTCCAAAATGGTATGCCATGTGTTTTTTTTTTTTTTTGCTGTCCTGGCACCATAGGGGCTTCCTAAATGCGGCATGCCCCCAGAGCAAAATTTGCTTCCAAAAAGCCAAATGTGACTACTCCTCTTCTGAGACCTGTAGTGCGCCAGCAGAGCACTTTTCACCCCCATATGGGGTGTTTTCTGAATCGGGAGAAATTGGGCTTCAAATTTTGGGGGGTATTTTCTGCTTTAACCCTTTGTAAAAATGTAAAAATTTGGGTAAACCAAACATTTTAGGTAAAATTATTTTTTTTTTTTTTACATATGCAAAAGTCATGAAACCCCTGTGGGGTATTAAGGTTCACTTTACCCCTTGTTACATTCCCCAAGGGGTCTAGTTTCCAAAATGGTATGCCATGTGTTTTTTTTTTTGCTGTCCTGGCACCATAGGGGCTTCCTAAATGCGGCATGCCCCCAGAGCAAAATTTGCTTCCAAAAAGCCAAATGTGACTACTCCTCTTCTGGGACCTGTAGTGCGCCAGCAGAGCCCTTTTCACCCCCATATGGGGTGTTTTCTGAATCGGGAGAAATTGGGCTTCAAATTTTGGGGGGTATTTTCGGCTTTAACCCTTTGTAAAAATGTGACATTTTGGGGAAACCAAGCATTTTAGGTAAAAATTATTTATTTTTTTTTACATATGCAAAAGGCGTGAATCACCTGTGGGGTATTAAGGTTCACTTTACCCCTTGTTACATTCCCCAAGGGGTCTAGTTTCCAAAATGGTATGCCATGTGTTTTTTTTTTCGCTGTCCTGGCACCATAGGGGCTTCCTAAATGCGGCATGCCCCCAGAGCAAAATTTGCTTCCAAAAAGCCAAATGTGACTACTCCTCTTCTGAGACCTGTAGTGCGCCAGCAGAGCACTTTTCACCCCCATATGGGGTGTTTTCTGAATCGGGAGAAATTGGGCTTCAAATTTTGGGGGGGTATTTTCTGCTTTAACCCTTTGTAAAAATGTGAAATTTTGGGGAAACCAAGCATTTTAGGTAAAATTTTTTTTTTTTTTTTACATATGCAAAAGTCATGAAACCCCTGTGGGGTATTAAGGTTCACTTTACCCCTTGTTACATTCCCCAAGGGGTCTAGTTTCCAAAATGGTATGCCATGTGTTTTTTTTTGCTGTCCTGGCACCATAGGGGCTTCCTAAATGCGGCATGCCCCCAGAGCAAAATTTGCTTCCAAAAAGCCAAATGTGACTACTCCTCTTCTGGGACCTGTAGTGCGCCAGCAGAGCACTTTTCACCCCCATATGGGGTGTTTTCTGAATCGGGAGAAATCGGGCTTCAAATTTTGGGGGGTATTTTCGGCTTTAACCCTTTGTAAAAATGTGAAATTTTGGGGAAACCAAGCATTTTAGGTAAAAATTATTATTATTTTTTTACATATGCAAAAGTCGTGAAACCCTTGTGGGATATTAAGGTTCACTTTACCCCTTGTTACATTCCCCAAGGGGTCTAGTTTCCAAAATGGTATGCCATGTGGTTTTTTTTTTTGCTGTCCTGGCACCATAGGGGCTTCCAAATGCAGCATGCCTCCAGAGCAAAATTTGCTTCCAAAAAGCCAAATGTGACTACTTCGCTTCTGAGACCTGTAGTGCGCCAGCAGAGCACTTTTCACCCCCATATGGGGTGTTTTCTGAATTGGGATAAATTGGGCTTCAAATTTTGGGGGGTATTTTTTGCTTTGACCCTTTGTAAAAATGTAACATTTTTGGGAAACCAAGCATTTTAGGTAATTTTTTTTTTTTTTTTCAAAATGGTATGCCATGTGTTTTTATTTTGCTGTTTTGACACCCTAGGGGCTTCCTAAAGGTGACATGCCCCCCAAAAACCATTTCAGAAAAATGTTCTCTCCAAAATCCCCTTGTCGCTCCTTCCCTTCTGAGCCCTCTACTGCGCCCGCCGAACACTTTACATAGACATATGAGGTATGTGCTTACTCGAGAAAAATTGGGCTACAAATACAAGTAAAAATTTTCACCTTTTACAACATGCAAAAATTCAAAAATTGGGTCTACAAGAACATGCGAGTGTAAAAAATGAAGATTTTGAATTTTCTCCTTCACTTTGCTGCTATTCCTGTGAAACACCTAAAGGGTTAAAACACTGACTGAATGTCATTTTGAATACTTTGGGGGGTGTAGTTTTTATAATGGGGTCATTTATGGGGTATTTCTAATATGAAGATCCTTCAAATCCTCTTCAAATCTGAACTGGTCCCTGAAAAATATCGAGTTTGAAAATTTTGTGAAAAATTTGAAAATTGCTGCTGAACTTTGAAGCCCTCTGGTGTCTTCCAAAAGTAAAAATTCATAAATTTTATGATGTTAATATAAAGTAGACATATTGTATATGTGAATCAAAATTTTTTTTATTTTGAATATCCATTTTCCTTACAAGCAGAGAGCTTCAAAGTTAGAAAAATGCAAAATTTTCAATTTTTTCATCAAATTTGGGGATTTTTCACCAAGAAAGGATGCAAGTTACCATAAAATTTTACCACTAAGTTAAAGTAGAATATGTCACGAAAAAACAATCTCGGAATCAGAATGATAAGTAAAAGCATTCCAGAGTTATTAATGTTTAAAGTGAGAGTGGTCAGAATTGCAAAAAACAGCTGAGTCCTTAAGGTGAAAAAGGGCTCAGTCCTTAAGGGGTTAAAAAAAGAAAAATCAAGCTTTCCCTTTATCTAGGGAAAAAATATACAAAAAAATCAGGAGCGACTCCAAACGCAACACCTACACCTATTGTCACATATCCAAACAAAACTTCATACAACTTGGAAGCCATTTTAAAACACACACTGTGTTGCTTGCTTCAATACTCCTGGATATGAGAAAAATAAACTTTTGGATCTCCAGGAATCCAAAGTATTTTTATTAGTACTTCTTATAAAAGTAATTATAGGTAGGAGAATGGATATAAGAAAATGGTTAAAGAGAGAAGATGGGAAAATAGAGGATTTAAAGGGATTTTCCAATCAACAGGAGCCAAAAAGTTAAACAGATTTGTAAATTACTTCTATTAAAAAATCTTAATCCTTCCAGTACTTAACAGCTGCTTTATGCCCAGAGGAAGTTGTGTAGTTCTTTCAAGTCTGACCACAGTGCTCTCTGCTGACACCTCTGCCTGTGCCAAGAACTGTCCAGAGCAGGAGAGGTTTTCTATGGGGATTTGCTCCTACCCTGGACAGTTCCTGACAGAGACAGAGGTGTCATCAGAGAGCACTGTGGTCAGACTGGAAAGAACTACACAACTTCCTCTGTATTATGCAGCAGCTGATAAGTACTAGAGGGCTTAAAATTTTAATTTACAAATCTGTTTAACTTTCATTTGGAAACATTTGTTTTTTACTGAAGTTCCCCTTTTAAGAAGAATGCATTTTATAACGGCATAAGTGATCGAATGGAAGGTCCCAATATTACTTAAATAGAAATGATATGTACCGTATATACTCGAGTATAAGCCGAGTTTTTCAGCACGATTTTTCGTGCTGAAAACACCCCCCTCGGCTTATACTCCAGTGAACTCTCCACCCGCAGTGGTCTTCAACCTGCAGACCTCCAGAGGTTTCAAAACTACAACTCCCAGCAAGCCCGGGCAGCCATTGGCTGTCCGGGCTTGCTGGGAGTTGTAGTTTTGAAACCTCCGGAGGTCCGCAGGTTGAAGACCACTGCGGCCTTCGACATCATCCAGCCCCCTCTCACCCCCTTTAGTTCTGTACAGTACTCGCCTCCGCTCGGCGCTGGTCCGGTGCTGCAGGACTGTCCGGTGAGGAGGTCGTCCGGTGGGATAGTGGTTCCGGGCTGCTATATTCACCGGGGAGGCCTCTTCTAAGCGCTTCGGGCCCGGCCCCAGAATAGAGGCGTTGCCTTGACGATGACGCAGAGGTACGTTCATTACCAACGTACTTCTGCGTCATCGTCAAGGCAACGCCTCTATTCTGGGCCCGAAGCGTGGAGAAGAGGCGCCCCCGGTGAAGATAGCAGCCCGGAACGACTATCCCACCGGACGACCTCCTCACTGGACAGTCCTGCAGCACCGGACCAGCGCCGAGCGGAGGCGAGTACTGTACAGGGGGGTGAGAGGGGGCTGGATGATGTCGAAGGCCGCAGTGGTCTTCAACCTGCGGACCTCCAGAGGTTTCAAAACTACAACTCCCAGCAAGCTGGGAGTTGTAGTTTTGAAACCTCTGGAGGTCCGCAGGTTGAAGACCACTGAGGGCGGATGATGACAAGAGGATGATGAAGGGGGGGTGTGGGATGATGACAAGGGGATGATGAAGGGGGGTGGGGATGATGACAAGGGGATGATGACAGGTGATGATGATGAGGGTCTGGATGATGACAGGAGGTGATGATGATGATGAGGATGTTAATGACGGGGGTCTGGATGATGACAGGGGGGGATGATGTATTTCCCACCCTAGGCTTATACTCGAGTCAATAACTTTTCCTGGGATTTTGGGTTGAAATTAGGGGCCTCGGCTTATACTCGGGTCGGCTTATACTCGAGTATATACGGTAAGTATTTAGCAAAGAGGTGTCAACAGCCCTTGTAAGAATAGATCAGTGAAGTATTAGACTAACCAAATACCCCAAATAGATAAACACTATCACACACAATTACTCAAAATCAGTAATCTTTATTAGAAGTATCATGAACAAAAATGTTGTTACAAACAAGGGCACCAGTAACAACCTCTATAAATTACATAACATGATAAGGCTAGTGGAATAAAATCATGTAAATCCATATATAGGCAATAAACACGTTCAGGGCTATGCACAGTATGTCTACAATAGCATGTCAAGTGACCAAATCAAACAAGAAGATATATAGGCATAAAAAAAATCCTAGTGTCTATAAATCAAACAAGCCTTACCATATATCAACCCCAACATATGTTTCGCTCACATGAGCCACGCCCCCTGAGGAAGCTCATGTGAGCGAAACATATGTTGGGGTTGATATATAACTGGTAAGGCTTGTTTGATTTATAGACACTAGGATTTTTTTATGCCTATATATCTTCTTGTTTGATTTGGTCACTTGACATGCTATTGTAGACATACTGTGCATAGCCCTGAACGTGTTTATTGCCTATATATGGATTTACATGATTTTATTCCACTAGCCTTATCATGTTATGTAATTTATAGAGGTTGTTACTGGTGCCCTTGTTTTTAACATCATTATTTATAATTGCTCATGATACTTTTAATAAAGAATATTGATTTTGGGTAATTGTGTGTGATAGTGTTTATCTATTTGATGTATATAGTTCAGGAATATGGAATATGGAATTGATGTATATAGTTCAGGAATATGGAAATAGGAGGTCGGGATAGGAGGTCGGGATAGGAGGATAGGAGGACGGGATAGGAGGAAGGGGTATGAGGACGGGATAGGAGGACGGGATAGGAGGTTGGGGTATGAGAACGGGATATGAGGATGGGGTATGGGGTTGGGATATGACAACAATATATGGGGATGGGATATGAAGTCAAAAGCTTCCTCCTTTGTTGATTTTCCTCCCCAACAAGGATGAGGAAGGAAAAACGGGGTCACGCCGGGTATACAACTAGTAATCTATATATATATATATATATATAAAACTCAACGTGTGTATATATGTATGTATGTGTGTATGTTCCAGCATCACGTCCAAACGGCTAAAGATATTAACATGAAACTTGGCACACATGTTACTTATATGTCAACAACAAACATAGGATAGGTGATTTAACCCTTACTCACCCCCATTTGCCAGGGGCGGGGTTTATGTTTAAAGTCCCATACAAGTCAATGGGAAATATATGTTACTGAATAACTTCCAAACGGCTGGAGATATTTCGATAATACTTGTTACTTATATGTCCACTTAAAATATAGGATAGTTAATTTAACCCTTAACTATCCCCATTTGTGAGGGTAGGGGTTTTTGTTTAAAGTCCCATGCAAATCAATGGGAAATGTATGTTCTCACATAACTTCCGTACAGCTGGAGATATTTCAATAACTGGTACACATATTACGGGTCGGGATATGAGGATGGGATAGGAGGTCGAGATAGGAGGTCGGGATAGGAGGACAGGATAGGAGGATGGCATAGGAGGACGGGATAGGAGGTCAGGATACGAGGATGGGATACGAGGACGGGGTAGGAGGTGGGGATAGGAGGACAGGATAGGAGGACGGGATAGGAGGTCGGGATAGGAGGTCGAGATAGGAGGACAGGATAGGACGGGATAGGAGGTCGGGACAGGAGGTCGGGACAGGAGGTCGGGATAGGAGGTTGGGTTAGAAGGACTGGATAGGAGGTCGGGATAGGAGGTCGGGATAGGAGGTCGGGATAGGAGGTCGGGATAGTAGGACGGGATAGGAGGTCGGGATAGGAGGTCGAGATAGGAGGACGAGATAAGATGACGGGATAGGAGGTTGGGATATGGGGTTGGGATATGACAACAATATATGAGGACGGGTTATGAAGTCAAAAGCTTCCTCCTTTGTTTATTTTCCTCCCCAACAAGGATTAGGAAGGAAAAACCGGGCAACGCCGGGTATTCAGCTAGTATCTGATAAATTACAGTATCCAGTGACTTATGAAACATTTATGATTAACTCACCGTTCAATATATCCTTTAGTTGCCGGAGCCAAATATCACAGAAGTCTTCACTCAAATTATAAAAATCAATAGCATTGTCTTTTAGCTTATGACCTTTTCTGATGCACACAAATACTGTGATGCCCAACAAGGTGCCACCTTTTTCCTGCCCGGCCATTCTGCGTCTTTTTAGTTTCACAGAAAATATGTCCTTCAACATAATGGATTCTTCTTTAGCTTGTGTATGTGCTTTCCCTGTGAAAGAGAAGAAATATTTTATATAAAACACAAATACATACACATGTAAGAAAAAAACTGATTTGTTCCTGGGAGTGAAATAAATGAAATCCTGGATGTTCTATTAAATGGACAATAAAGCTACAGTAAAGTGCAAAGCCTCTTGATGTTCTACTTCTAAAATAAGATAACAATTTCATTCACATACTGTGGTCCCTCAACATACGATGGTAATCCGTTCCAAACGGACCATCGTTTGTTGAAACCATCGTATGTTGAGGGATCCGTGCAATGTAAAGTATAGGACAGTGGTCTACAACCTGCAGACCTCCAGATGTTGCAAAACTACAACACCCAGCATGCTGGGAGTTGTAGTTTTGCAACATCTGGAGGTCCGTAGGTTGAAGACCACTGGCATAGGAAGTTGTACTCACCTGTCCCCGCCGCTCCAGACCGTCACCGCTCGTCACCCCTGCCCTGGATGTTGCCCTCCATCGCTGTCGCCGCGTCCCCGGGGTTTCCCCGACGCTCCGGCAAGGCCTCTGCTTCCCCGGCATCCTTGCTCTCCGTCGCCGCCATCACGGCGTTACGCACGCCGCTCCTACTGGATGATGGGACGGCGTGCGCAGCGACATGATGACGACGATGGAGAGCGCCGACGATGAAGGGGATCCCGAAGAGGACGTGCCGGAGCCCCGAGGACAGGTAAGTGATCGTCAGCGGACCACACGGGGCACCGTAAACGGCTATCCGGTGGCAGCTGAAGCAGTCTGCGCTGCCGGATAGCCGTTTATGCGATGTATCACTGTATACTATCTATACTATCTATCCATGTAAATTACATGTAAAATGTTTTTGGATGCTCTCAGAGATGGAAATAGAATATATGAGAAAAAGTACAAGGACATGTGACCACCAAAACTACACAAGCTTGCTGGACAACCCATGCTATAACCATTAAACCACTAAAATGAAGTTGGGCCTTCTTTTGTAGCTCTCTACAAGAATTTGGACAGTGTCTGTGGGAACCTGTGTCCATTCAGCCAATGGAGAGTTTGTGTGGCTGAAGTTGGACAAGAAGGGGTTTGGGTAAGTGGGAGCTGAGCTGCAGTGACCCAGCACGGCCACTACACAACGTACGGAGCTGTCTGCTTCCAGCTTTTCTACTGTATATGTGGGTATTGCAACTATGCATAACAGCTGATCAGTGGGGGTGATGGCTGTCCGGCTCTTACCAATCAGATATTGACAGCATTTGATGGCCCTATTTAATACAGAAACTCTCTTGAACCCACATAACCCACATGCACTGTGCATTATGCACATGGGGTTACTTATGTGAGATCCATGGGGTGACTTACTAGTATATAGTGAGGCTCATTTGTTATTCATTTATTAACCTCACATTATATCTTACATTTTTAATGCATCTATTACAAATGTGAGACATGACAGGGTTTCTAATGCTAGGCATGTTAGGTTACCTACTATTAATACTACTATAAATATTATTAAGTAACCCCAGATGACAACCACCATAAGCCAAAGGGGCTGGTTATACTGTACATTTACATTTTATTTTTTGTTAAAGCTATTTTTGCTCTGTGTATGAACTTTAAACCAGCCATTTTGGGCAATTTAAGAACTTAAAAAAAGAGAGACCAAAATACTTTGTGAAAACATAGCCCCACTGCTTGTGTTCAGTTTAGGCTTTTACCTGATGCAGACCCAGGTAAGTGAACTTTTATTAAAAGTAGTTGAGTACTCCTATAGGATAGATATTGTGGAGAGGCTAGATAGATAGATAGGTAGGTAAATAAATAAACAGATAGATAAATATGAGATAGATAGAACAGCACATCCAAACCCAGACAACCTGGAGGCCTGTAAGGGTGCAGGCAGGAGTAGGAATCTTGGTCACAGATCCACAGTTTAGCAAGACAAGGGATCACTGCAGCACATCAGTGTATCTTTGCAAAAAAAAATAAATTGGGTTTTATTTCACCATGTGCAGAGTTACAGGCAATGTTTCTGCTGGCTCATCCAGCCATTATCAAACAAGGTAAGTAGATAGACAGGTAGATGGTTAGAAAGATAGATAGACAGACAGATAGATAGACAGGTCAATAGATTGAAAAACAAAGAGGAGCAGCATAACCAAATCCAGATAAGGGTGGTAGCTATGGAAAGGCTTGGTTCAACAGCCTCTGTAATATCCACATGAAATATCACAGCAGCACATCCCGATAGTGCTTAAAGGGGTACTCCACTGGAAAACATTTTTTTCTAAATCAATTGGTGCCAAAAGTTAAACAGATTTGTAAATTACTTCTATTAAAAAATCTTAGAGGAGAACTCCGGAATAGGAAAATTATCGTCCATACTGCCAGCAGTAAAAAAATAAACAGGTACATACCTTCCTTCGCTCCCCCGGTGCCCGGTAACCAGCTCCGGTCTCCGCCGCGATCCTCTTTCTGGTTGCCGGTGGTCGGTAAGTCATATTGCGAATCACCGGCCGCAGCGAAGTCCCAACTCAGCTAGCGATAGGCTGAGCGGCAGTGTGAGAAAGCTTCAACACACAAAATTCTTCACCACACCAGCACGTGCTGCCGGGGCCGAAAACGTCACACTGCTGCTCAGGCTATCGCCGGCCGACTCGGGACTTTGCTGCAGCCGGTGTTTGGCAGTATGAATTGCCGGCCACCGGCAACCAGGAAGAGGATAGCGGCGGAGGCCGGAGCCGGTTACCGGAGGAGCGATGTAAGGTATGTAACTGTTTATTTTTTTACTGCTGGCAGTATGGACGATAATTTTCCTATTCCGGAGTTCTCCTTTAATCCTTCCATTACTTATCATCTGCTGTTATGATCCACAGGAAGTTCTTTTCTTTATGAATTTCCTTTCTGCCTCTGCTGACACCTCTGTCCATTTTAGGAACTGTCCAGAGTAGGAGCAAATCCCCGTAGAAAACCTATCCTGCTATACCAGAATGTCGTGTTGACGTTTCAGCCATCTCGCATGGCCATTGTCAAGCAAGGTATATTACAAAGTGTCAGGTTTAAATAAGGTGCTTAAAAGATATCAATGATGTAATAATATCACAATACGTGCATAAAAGAACACTGTAGCAGAAATCGCCTAACACACAAACACATAAGGGCACTTGATATCAGGAATAAAAAAAAAAATCCAAGTGAAACAACACTGCAAATTTTGTGAAAATATAGAAATAACTTAATACAATCTATAGGTGCAGGTTTGGTGAAGTGAAGGATTCATCTACCATACACCTTCATTGGCAATAATCATGCAAGATGGCCGAAATATCACCACAGCATTTTGGTGTTGCATAAAGCCAAACTTTAAAGGGGTATCCAAAGGATAGGGGATAAGAGGTCTCACTGCGGGGACCCCGCCGCTGGGGACCCCCGCAATCTTGTATTCGCCACCTACCTGTTTGAGCTGCATGCCGCGGTGCCACACTCACAAACAGCCAAGTGGTGACCACGGGGCCGGAGTATCGTGAAGTCATGACTCCGCCCCTGTGTGACGTCACCCCCGCTATGCAAGTCTATGGGAGGGGACGTGACGGCCGTCACGCCCCCTCCCGTAGACTTGCATTGCAGGGGGTGACGTCATGATACTCCAGCCCTGTGGTCGCCACCCGGCTGTTTGTGAACCGGCATTGCGGCGTGCAGCTCAAACAGGTGGGTGACGAATACAAGATTGCGGGGGTCCCCAGCGGCGGGACCCCGCGGTGGGATAAGATGTCTCAGGGCCGGAGTACCTCTTTAACCACTATCTGCTGAGATATTTCATGTAGATGGATAGATAGATGCTAGTTTGCTTGCACCCCGTTCAAAATTACTTATCTATCTTGATGTGCTGTTCATATTTGGACTTTGGATAGATAGAGAGATAGATAGATAGACTCCTGAGTAATACGCTAATGTCTATCAAAGTAAGATTATAATGTAGCAAGTCAACAGGCACAAATCTGTTTTTGGATTGTCAATCTAGAATTAATAAACCATTGTTCTAATAAACAGCATAAAACCCCCAGCAGAGCACCACATGGCAAACCACAACATGGGGGCACAAATCAGTCATAAAGCAATAAGAACAATTTAGCTTTCGGAGTAAATTCAATTTTTTTCTATTACTGTATACAACCTGATCCTGAATCCTATGCAAATATAAAGTGCCATCTAGAAAGTTGATAAGACTAATGTATAGTTATGTCTTCACATGCTACTTAGTAGACAAAATGTAATATACATTCATCATATTTCTCTGGACCCCTCAGGAGCACAACAAATCAGTGTTGGAAAGAATCTTCCTCCCATCTGGTAACAATAAACTTTTCTAAAAGACTGAACAGTATTATTTAATCCTGTGACTTCTTACTGTGATCTAAATTAACTTTTGCTACTGTTTTGTCATATCACATTGATATCAAATTAACTAGTCTAGTCCAGTCTAGTGCTCCAGTTAAGAAAAGGTAATAATGGCAAGAATAAGGGAAAGACGCTTCTTCTAGAAGTCACTTAGCCGGTAATAGCTGCGTACGTGCTGCAGTCACAGAGAAGGAATGGCTTAGGAGTCGATCTATTTTTTATTATTTAAATGGCACCAATTATGAAGAGCATGCTGTGCAAAAGCTTACTGTAAAATACACAGCCTCTCAAACCAAATTATTGTGATCATTCCTAATGTTTGTTACCTTGGAGACACAATGACGGCTCTATTGGACGCTGCCTCCGTATCAGTAGACTTCTCTTTGACAAACACAAAACCCCCAGAAGTTTTAAAGGGGATGTATTGCAAGAAAATGACATATTGGCCCTGATTTACGTGAACCCGAGTGTTTTTGTCGGGTTTAGCACCTAATATTCTGTCGCACGGTGTATGCGAATGTGTGCGACCCTAAAAAACCCGTCTTTTTGAAAACTCTACGAGTGTTTAGTAAAACACACCAAATGAGCGTATTTTCAATGAAATGGGACATGTTCCCGAGTAAATATTTTTTTTTTAAACTCTCGGAGTATAATGTGAAACACACGGAAAAAGTGTGAGAATGTGAAAATGAAAACCCGACTGCCGGCAGCAGTCGGAAAGTTCATAAAAACGGAGGGTTTAATGATGTTCACAACAACAGCCATTAGAGATGTTATTTGCATCACTCAGGCTAGATTAACAAGATGGTGGTTGATGTTGTGCCCTTTAGTCAACCTTTCTTTACATGGACTATTTTTGTAAACTTTAAAATTAATTTTGACAAGTGATTGATATTTTGATTGTTATTGCTTTGAACATAGTTATTTTCCACAAATGTCCTCTCTTCTCAATGGTCTTCTCCAAGTCTGCATTTTTTTTTTTCTTACCGTATTTTTCGTCCTATAGGACGCACCGGCGTATAAGACGCACCCAATTTTTAGGGGCAAAATCTAAAAAAAATTAAGATCTTGAACCCAATAGTGGTCTTCAACCTGCGGACCTCCAGATGTTGCAAAACTACAACTCCCAGTATGCCCGGACAGCCAACGGCTGTCCGGGCATGCTGGGAGTTGTAGTTTTGCAACATTCGGAGGTCCGCAGATTGAAGACCACTGCAGGAGGAGGTAATACTCATGTGTCCCCGCCGCTCCGGACCCGTCACCGCTGCCCTGGATGTCGCTCCATCGCTGTCGCCGTGTCCCCGTCGCTCTGGAACGTCTCTGCTGCCGGCCGGGTATCCTCGCTCTCTGTCGCCGCCATGACGTCGTTACGCACGCCGACGCACGTACGCGACGACGTGATGACGAGGGAGGAGAGCGCCGGCCATACAGGGGATCCCTGAACGGAGAAGACACCGAGGAGGCAGGTAAGGTCCCTCCCGATGTCCTGTAAGCACTAACCCGGCTATTCAGTCGGTCTGTTCGGGACCGCCACGGTGAAATCGCGGTGGTCCCGAACAGCCCGACTGAACAGCCGGGTTAGTGTCACTTTCCCTTCAGACGCGGCGGTCAGCTTTGATCGCCGCGTCTGAATGGTTAATACAGAGCATTACCGCGATCGGTGATGTCCTGTATTAGCCACGGGTCCCGACCGTTGATGGCCGCAGGGACCGCCGCGATAGGGGTGTATTCGCCGTATAAGACGCACCGACTTTTTCCCCCCAGTTTTGGGGAAGAAAAAGTGAGTCTTATACGGCGAAAAATACGGTAACTCAGGTTTTACCAGCCTAGTTTGTGCGACCAAACAATATTCCGTGCGACAGAAAAAAAACGAAACTTGCGACACAATAGTAAATAAGGTGAGAAAAATAATGGAGGAAAAGCACAAACACTCCAAAAAAAACTCTCTGGTCTTCGTAAATGAGGCCCATTGTGTAGGTGAAGTTTTTATGTTAAACTTTTTAACTTTTTTTAGTTTTGGTGCAATTTTTTTCTAATTTCTATTTAAACATAATCCTGACACATTGTAGTATTCACACTGGCCACTGGATCTCACAATAGACTGACACTACCTGTTCTCAGCAGTCAACACTTCTTAGCAGTCATCCCATCATTACCAGCCAGATTACAATGAAAGGTGACACTTCTATATACACACAGATCAGTCATAACATTAAGGGGTAGTCCGGAATTAGAAAAATAGAGCTGATTTCTTCCAAAAAACAGCACCACGCTTGTCCTTAGGTTGTGAATGATACTACAATTTAGCTCCATTCACTTCAATAGAACGGAGCCACAGTACCACTCAAAAACTCAAGACAGTAGTGGCGCTGTTTCTGGAAGAAAGCAGTTATGCTTTTCAAATTTTGGACAACCCCTTTAAAACCATTGAATAATTATGTTGTGACAATGGCACCTGTCAAGGGGTGGGATATTCTAGTCAGCATGGGAACAATCAGTACTTGAACTTTATTTGTTGTAAGCAGGAAAAATGGGCACCCATAAGGGTCTGAGAGACTTCGAAAAAGGGTCATAAATCTTGTGGGGTGTTCCTGGTTTGCAGTGATGTGGGCATATAAAAATTGGTCTAGGAAGGAAAACTCTTAAACCGTGGTTTTGGACGCCAAAGGACTAATTTATGCACTTGGGGAACCATGGGGAGACAAAAAAGTTTAAGGTTCCATGAAATTTCACAGAATTCTACAAGATGTGAGCTCTGGGGCTATAGGAGAGTACCACCCGATTTGATCATTATTTCAGGACACTCTATATTTGTCACCAATGCACCCACAACGTCAGCATTTTAGAGCCTTTTACATATTATTATTTTTTAAACAGTTTGGATTCCTCATCTATAATATCAACAGTGAAAAGATGCCAGTGTAGCCCATCAGACAAGTGTGCACATAAAGCATAGTATTTAAGTCAGTAAACTTCGATGTCGGCTGGCTGAAAGAGGGACGCATCATTAAGCATTCAAAAAAAGTTTGGAGCATAAAATTCATTAGTAAATTAGAAACTTTTTGGAGCACTGGAAAAAAAAAAAAAAAAAAAGCTTTGCAGCTATTACTCAATTATACTTTCACCACTTTTTTACTTTTAAAATTGGTACTTAATTTCCAGAAAAAAATGTCCCAATATACTTTCTGAATCAATTCTTCCAATTTCTAAGGTCTATGCTTGATATTATTCATATTATTATATTATATGTAAAAAAAAATTGCAATTATTAGTTAAAATTAAAAAAAAATAAAAAAAACATTGAAGAGATGTTTTTATTGGTAAAATGCAATCAAATGTTGATATATTTATAAAGCATTGTTGGTTTGTGGATGCAGAAAAAGCAAGAGAGAACATAGCACATGAAAAGAAGTACGAAAAATGAAAAAATAATACAGCAATGCTGTACTATAGCTATTTGGCTCGTGCAATGTAATTTTTTAATAAATCTAACAAATCTGTTCCAGGAAACACCAAATGATGTAAAATAAATAGGATTTAACCTTTTATCAAGAAAGTAGTGACTTTTCTATTTACAAACGTGTGTATTCCAATGTATTAGTTGTGCGCTCCCACAGACTTTCCCCAGTGTGTGGTGCATTCAAACAGAATTTAATATTCTTAATTATTACGAGATTAGATAAGTCATTCTACAGTAAAATGTGCTCGGATCCCCCTACTGCTTTAAAACCGAGTGCGGTATAAATCTCCACATAATATAGCCCGGTGGAGGTTTATCAGGCAAGCTTATTTTTTTTTTTGTGTGTGTTATTAAAAAAATATATAATAATAACAATAAAAGAGGAATGTTTCAAAACTGCGAGTACAATTAGCGTCAAGCAGATAAATCCTGCCCTAATCCTGTTTACGGTCTACATCAGACAGATGTGCCAAGATTGATTCAGACAGAACCGCGGCTTACAGTAATATTTCTTTTTAAGTGCTGAACACTAGTCTATTTTTGCTAAACCTTTGCTAAATAATGTTGGCACCGACTGATTTCTGCTGCTACTATGGCAGAAGTGCTCATTTTTGCACGCCTTTGCTGCGACTACGCAACCTGTAAACAGAGATTATCTGTGGGCCTTGCAATTAAATTGTTTCCCCCAATGAAGATTTGCCAATTTAGTACAGAATTAAATAGCATTCTATCCGACAGAATACCGAAATCTCAGGAACAGATGGTACCTAGTGCCGTAAGTAAGTGTTACGAGATGGTTGCCATTAGGCTGAGTAACAGGATATCACTGCTGATACCTTTTTTAACAAGTGACTGCAATATAAGAGTAATATAGATATTCGCTTGGCAGATGGTACTATGCTGGAACTTAAGATATATTAAATAAAAATAAGCAATAATAAGGCCTCAAAAAATTACGGTATTTGTGAATTAACAGGTACACTACATGATATTATCGTTATGTACAAAAAAGTTTTATGTCAGACATTTTTTTGCTGGAGGTTTCTGAAATAAAACAATGTCCATACCATATTCAAAAGCGAATGTCCACCTTTTAGCACTGTTTTATATTTGTATTATACATTCATATTTTTTTTTATAATATATTTTTATAGTAGGGGGTTAAGTGTCTATGCAATTCCCAGCATAGACAGAAAATTCTACAAAAAGATGCCTACAACCACATTCTGTTTTATAAATAGTAAGCAATAAGCTCCAAAACTTCTAGAAGACAGATACAATATTATATATGAAAAGGAACCCGTTCCATTCACTGCAGCAACACCATACTGAAAGGCATTATGGGGGAGATTCATCAAAACCTGTGCAGAGAAAAAGTTGCCCAGTTGTCCATAGCAACCAATCAGATCACTTCTTTCATTTTTAACAAGGCCTCTGCAAAATGAAAGAAGCAATCTGATTGGTTGCTATGGGCAACTGGGCAACTTTTCCTCTGCACAGGTTTTGATAAATCTCCCCCTATGTCTTTAAAGCAGTGGTTTTTAACCTGGGTTCGATCGAACCCCAGGGGTTCGGTGAGTCAGTCCCGGGGGTTCGGCGGGGGAGGTCGCAACAGGACAGGCAAATCAAGGAATTGCTTGGGGCCCAGACCAGAGCTGGTGTTTGCCCGTCCTGTAGCGATGGGGCAATTCCCCCCATGACTATTAACTCCCTTCGGCCCCGCGTTAAGTTTAAAAATTAAGGACCGCCGGGACATAGTGCACGCCGGGACGTCACTGACGTCCTGTGCGTGCGCCCATGGAAATGAAGGCGCCGAGGACCGGAGGATAGTGAAGGAGGAAGACGCGCGCTGGCCAGCTTGGTAAGTAACCAGCAGCACGTCATCTTCGGCGCTCCGACCACCGGTCCCGAGACCTACTGCTATAGCCGGAGCGGTGGTCGGAGCAATGAAGTGGGCAGTACACAGGCATACAGCCTCCAGCCATACACTGTATATGGCTGGAGGCTGGATGTCTGTGGGGGAACACTGCCTGCATCTGTGGTCTTCAACCTGTGGACCTTTAGATGTTGCAAAACTACAACTCCCAGCATGCCCGGACAGCCAACGGCTGTCCGGGCATGCTGGGAGTTGTAGTTTTGCAACATCTGGAGGTCCACAGGTTGAAGACCACTGGCCTGCCTAATGTGGGGGAACACTGCCTGCCTAATATGGGGGAACACTGCCTGCCTAATATGGGGGAACACTGCCTGCCTAATGTGGGGGAACACTGCCATTGTTGTGAAAATGACATGAGAGTGGCACTTGCCAAGGTAAAGCCGCGCATTTCTGAACTGGTCTCTGAAAGACAACAGCAGAAGTCACACTGATTTGCAGTAAATATTCATTATGTTTTTGTGTGAAAATCATGTTTTCATGGTTTTGTTCTTAAAGGGGTACTCCGCTGCCCTGTGTCGGAAGCTCCGCTCCCCAGCGCCCGGAAGTTTATTGTTCCGGACGCTGTGTGCAGGCTTCCGTGTTCAGGGCCGCCCCTCGTGACGTCACGCCCGCCCGCGCGACGTCAAGAAGGGGGCGGGCGTGACGTCACAAGGGGCGGCCCTGAACACGGAAGCCCGCACACAGCGTCTGGAACAATAAACTTCCGGAAGCTGGGGAGCGGAGCTTCCGACACAGGGCAGCGGAGTACCCCTTTAATGGTTTTGTTCATTTTGTGCACCTATGTATAAATATATACTTAAATATATACCTCCTATGTTTTGAATTTGAAAAAAATCATATTTTATTTTTCCAATTAAGAGGGGTTCCGCATGCGCATATGAAACTGGTGGGGTTCAGTACCTCCAACAAGGTTAAGAACCCCTGCTTTAAAGGGAATGGGTCATTAGAAAATGAACTGTTTAAATCAGGTCTATATGTCAAAAAAAATGTATTAAGAGTTTTTGGTGAAGCTTTTTTTTTTATTTTCCATTTTATATCTATAGTTTGTAATAATCCTGTAATATTACAGTTTTTATTCTGGCCACTAGGGCTAAAAATAATCTGAAAATTCCTGAACAGTTTATTTCCCAGTAATGCCCTTGTTTACAGGACAGACAAGGAACACAGTGAAAAGTGACACCAGTAGATAGTTATACACAATAGCTTTTGCTCAGAGAACAGCATCCCCCTTCACTGTAGAACAGTGTTTCTCAAGCGCGGTCCTCAAGACCCCTCCCCGCCAACAGGTCATGTTTTCTGGATTTCCTTAGTCACAGGTAATATAATTATGGCCAGTGAATCAGGCATCACCACAGTTATGTCACCTGTGAAAGACTAAGAAAATCCTTAAAGGGTTACTCCGGCGCTAAGACATCTTATCCCCTATCCAAAGGATAGGGGATAAAATGCCTGATCGCGGGAGTCCCGCTGCTGGGGACCCCCATGATCTTTCAAGCAACACCCCGTTACCATCAGCCCCCGGAGCGAACATGTCTAATGACTGCTGATCATGGGGCCGGAAGTTTAGTGCAAACTTTTGAAGAAAAGCAAACACAAGTGCTATTTAGCACAAGACTGGTACAAGCATTGGCAGAAAGTACCAGGATAAAATTAATTGTCTGCGGAGTGCTCCTTATTTGGTTTATTAGAACAGCACATTAACCGTTCAGCACTTATGCACAATTTAATACACTACCCCAGCTCCTAACACAAGTACTCAGGTTTCGACAAAAAGAACAGTTACAGTTATTTAATGCTGATGTCAGGGATTTTATGCCATTTATTTGCCAAATGTTTGTTTTTCTAAGAATCAGCTTGTACTCTAAAAAGATTAGTTTCTAGGAGACGTGAAATGGTGGGGACTGAAACATCTGCCACTGTAAATGTCCCATCTTATATCTTATGCATGCATGCATTCCTACATTAACACAGGCTAAATGGATATTCCGTCGGTAATGTGGACGCATTTGTTGCACCAAACTCTACATGACCTTATAGCACCTATGGTGCTTTCTGTTCTCCAAATGATGGTAGTGAAGGTTTTTTTTTTCCACCACTGAGGAAGGTTTCCAAACCTCTACCAGTATAAAGGCCTATGACAAGTATTATTTTCATACTATTCCTGTCTAACACAGGTTTTTTCTGGCAATTATTCTCTCTTTAAACTGCCACTGCAGTTTTTAAGCCAAAGCCAGATGTGTATTCAAAAGGAATGGAAAATATGAAGGAAGGACTTATACTTCTCCTTCCTCATGGATCCACTTTTGACTTTGGCTCAAAAAATGGAGCCATATAAGACCTCAACAGGAACCAAAGGGGTTGTTTTTTAGTGGTCGTGATACGGACTGCCACAGGCATCAGCAATAAACAACCTTACATTGTTGTCCCTAAAGAGTCTTAGGACTGAAGAGAAAAATGCATTGGGGCCTATAGTGTCGGAACCATTAACCTGTACGCCCTGAGACCGGTCCCTGTGTGAAAAATGGCGTGACCCTGCATCAACACCGGGTCGGTCCCAGCTATCGTTGTGCCCTGGGCTAACAGCGTGCGGCACCAATCGTTGTGCCGCGCGCTGTTAACCCTTCAGACGTGGCGATCAAAGTTGCGCAAAAAAATTCAGAAGTCCAAAATAGCATATTTTTGGTCACTTTTTATATCATAAAAAGCAATCAAAAAGTCCGATCAACACAAAAATGGTACCAATAAAAACTTCAGAACAAAAAATGAGCCCTCATACCGTCCCGTATGCGGAAAAATAAAAAAGTTACAGGGGTCAGAAGATGACATTTTTAAATGTAGAAATTTTCCTGCATGCAGTTATGATTTTTTTGAGAAGTACGACAAAATCAAACCTATATAAGTTGGGTATCATTTTAACCGTATGGACCTACAGAATAAAGATAAGGTGTAATTTTGACCAAAAAATGCACTGCGTAGAAACGGAAGCCCCCAAAAGTTACAAAATGACATTTTTTCTTCAATTTTGTCGCACAATGATTTTTTTTCCGTTTCGCCGTGTATTTTTTGGTAAAATGACTAATGTCACTGCAAAGTAGAATTGGTGGCGCAAAAAATAAGCTATCATATGGATTTTTAGGTGCAAAATTGAAAGCGTTATGATTTTTAGAAGGTGATGAGGAAAAAATGAAAATGCAAAAACGGAAAAACGCCGAGTCCTTAAGGGGTTAACGTTTTCTTTTTGTAGGGTTCTTCAGGGGGTACCTAGACTGGTAGGCAGAAAAAGCAAATAGGGACTTGTAGAGTAAGCTGCAAATATATTGTTAGCTACTTTGTAAATTGTCCTTTTCCAGCCTCTAAATAATCCCCAGAGCGATACTTACAGTGAAGGACTAACAACCTAATGTGAGAGCATCATCTCATTCGTCTTCTGTGTCCTGGACTGAAGATTGCACTTTGGTTATAGATTCACATATTGAAAAATGAACATAGGTCATTTTTGTACATGAACATGTGAATGTACTGGTACCGTATATACTCGAGTATAAGCTGAGTTTTTCAGCACGATTTTTCGTGCTGAAAACACCCCCCTCGGCTTATACTCCATTGAACTCTCCGCCTTCAGTGGTCTTCAAACTGCGGACCTCCAGATGTTGCAAAACTACAACTCCCAACCGATCGCTGTCCGGGCATGCTGGGAGTTGTAGTTTTGAAACATCTGGAGGTCCGCAGGTTGAAGACCACTGCAGCCTTCGTCATCATCCAGCCCCCCCCCCCCCCCCCCTTTTTGTTTTGTACTCACAAGACATTTTGCTGAGGTGGCCTTCTGCATAGACTATACCCAGCAACACAACACTGAAGCGGATTCCTACGACTGTGTGTTATGTTAGTCTACAATCTATTGTATCAACAGTTTGAAACGTATTTATTTGTGTATATATATATATATATACATATATATATATATATATATATATATACTACAAAGTGTGGGCTCAGCACTGGTTACAAATAAATATTCATAGGTGAAAGTAAACCAATGTAAAGGGTGTATTCACACATACAGTATCCTGTGCATATTTGATGCACAGGATTTAATGCTGTGTCAGCTATTTAGTTTATATTAAAATGTGTAGGTTAAAATCCTGTGCATCAAATCCTGTGGATCAAATATGCACAGGATACTGTACGTCATAATAGACCCTAAGGTGCTGCCCGCCGATATCTGTTTCCTGATCTGAACACACGGGAAATGCCTGATCAACCACTGGTTGCAGGGGTGTCCTCCTTAGCCAGTGATTGGTGGAGGAGGTCTTTCCGGCCATTTTTTCCTGTCTCAAAACAGAACAAAAAGAAGTGGTGATTATCAGGGACCTAATGAGCAGCAAAGTGGCAGCAAAGGCAGACTAGGCAGTTAACTGGAAGCTGTAAAAAAAAGCAGCATATCATTTGTGTACAGGATGTTATGTATAGATAACTTATTATACACACACACAGATAGATAGATAGATACTGTATATACTCGAGTATAAGCCGAGTTTTTCAGCATGATTTTTCGTGCTGAAAACGCCCCCCTCGGCCAATACTCGAGTGAACTCTCCGCCTGTCAATCCCTTCTCAGTGGTCTTCAACCTGCGGACCTCCAGATGTTACAAAACTACAACTCCCAGCATGCCCAGACAGCCATCGGCTGTCTGGGCATGCTGGGAGTTGTAGTTTTGAAACCTCTGGAGGTCCGCAGGTTGAAGACCACTGCAGCCTTCGTCATCATCCAGACACCCCCTTTAGTTTTCTACTCACCTCCCCTCGGTGGGAAGGAAGGATGAGCTGGTCCGGGCCATCTATGCTGCAGGGACCATCCGGTGGGGAGGGTTAGTCATTCCGGGCTGTCCATTTTAACCGGGGGGGCCCTCTTCTCCACACTCCGGGCCTGGCCCTGGACTAGTGACTTTGCCTTGACGACGACACACAGGGACGCGCATGAACGTCCCTGTGCGTCGTCATCAAAGCAACATCACTAGTCCGGGGCCAGGTGTGGATAAGAGGGCCCCCCCGGTTAAAATGGACAGCCCGGAATGACTAACCCTCCACACCGGACGGTCCCTGCAGCATAGATGGCCCGGACCAGCTCACCCTTCCTTCCCACCGAGAGGAGGTGGGTAGAAAACTAAAGGGGGTGTCTGGATGATGACGAAGGCCGCAGGGGTCTTCAACCTGCGGACCTCCAGAGGTTTCAAAACTACAACTCCCAGCATGCCCGGACAGCCGATGGCTGTTCAGCATGCTGGGAGTTGTAGTTTTGCAACCTCTGGAGGTCTGCAGGTTGAAGACCACTGATGAGGGGATTGACAGGCGGTGATGATGAAGGGGGGGATGATGACGGGGGGTCTGGATGATGACGTGGGGGAATGATGTATTTCCCACCCTAGGCTTATAGTCGAGTCAATAACTTTTCCTGGGTTTTTGGGGTGAAATTAGGGGCCTTGGCTTATACTCGAGTATATACGGTATGTATATACATTTCTCTGATCACACTAGAATTAACTTCCAATTTGAATGGTTTCTGTTATTACTATCAGAATAGTGTATTTTATCCAACCCATTTAAACCCATTATAAGTCTACTATTTGGATCTTCTGCAGAATAGACCTGTCACATAACTCATGGATCATGTAACAACAGAAATCACAACACAGTGAACAGCGCCTTGACTCGTTAATAAATGAAATGTATGAAAATTGCCCTGTCTGCTCAAGTACTATTATTTTTCCATAGATGTCAAATACCCTTCCTTTGCAAAGTAAAGGATTATTTCCCAGCCACAAGTGCAATTTCACTAAAATCAAATCCTTACTATGAAAGAAGATCATACATTTAGCAGGACTTAGAAGATAGCCAGAGATAACAAATGCCAGCAGAAAGATGAGAGCATACCTTACACTAATGAAAATCATCAATTTGGTTTTCTTTAAAAGAAAATGCTATAAAATCATTTACGTATCATGTTCCTGGCTTTATTCAGATCTTTGAGTGCTACAGTGAGAACCACAATGATCCCTGAAGTCACCTGTTCATAAATGTGTTGCCAGGGTGTCTAAAAATCTGCTCTATGTGCTTTCTACTGATGTCTACAGAACATCACCCTACTGGGCTATTACAAGATTATTTTATCAAGTGTAATACAGCAGAAAGGATACAGGTTTTTGCCATATGTGGGGTAAGTGTAGACAACTGCCTACCATAAAGGAGCACAACGCTTCAATAGTATCTCCTGTATGTCTCAGATTTCATGCGTAGCTACAGAAAGCGTCAGAAGAAAAGTGGCATGGTCCATGAACCATTGCTTCTTGTTTAAAATATGCCCATTTACATCGGCACCCTACACACACACACATACAGTAATGGCCGTAAATGTTGGCACCCCTGAAATTTTTCAAGAAAATGAAGTAATTCTCACAGAAAAGGATTGCAGTAACACATGTTTTGCTATACACATTTATTCTCTTTGTGTGTATTGGAAAAAGCAAATTGGACATAATGTCACACCAAACTCCAAAAATGGGCTGGACAAAATTATAGGCACCATTTCAAAATTGTGGAAAAATTAGATTGCTTCAAGCATGTGATGCTCCTTTAAACTCACCTGGGGGCAAGTAACAGGTGTGGGCAATATAAAAATCACACCTGAAAGCAGATAAAAAGTCTGTGTGTGCCACACTAAGCATGGTTGAAGTTCCACTGGTTGCCGAACGGGGAAGAAACAAAAAGGTGATTTTCGGGGCGCATGCCGCAATTTTGGTTACGTCACCCATCCTGCAAAACTCTTTTTTGTATAAAGCATTGATTGTATGTCATTTCTGTAAAGGACTTGAAAAAGAGAGCGGGCCGCTCTCAAAACGCGTTGTCTATGGTAATAAAAGAACTATAATCTAACTAACGGCATCCATGGCAGTTATAAATAAAGGAAAAATAGACCAGCTCACCGCTCCAATGCAAAGACTCCAGACACGAATAGGCAACGGTGCGGAAGCATGGATTCAGGTACCCACCCGTCCCCGTAGCATGCAGATGAAAAAAGGGAAAGGAAATCCAAAAAAACATGGTGGAAAGGGAGTTGTGACATGTCACTCTAAAATCAAAGTGAAATGCGTTTCACTACGATTTTAGAGTGACATGTCACAACTCCCTTTCCACCATGTTTTTTGTTTCTAATGGAATGAAGTAAACGTTAAGTTTCATCGCACCTGCGGAGGCTGGATTTCCTTTCCCTTTTTTTCGTCCTAACGGCATCCATGGTTCTCTGAAATTTGCGGTGTGCACCCCAAAAATGGCCTGTTTTTTTCTTTCCCGTTCGGCAAATGCCAGCGGAAAATCAAGCACTCTACAGCCACCCTCCCCAGGTGGACCCGGGTCCAGAGGCAGCCCTGCTCTGTATGTTCTATGCTACTATAGATATTGAGCTCTGAGCCATGTTCAACCCTCTACCACGTTTAACCCTCTCACCCCCGGTAACGGCACAAGGCAGCGCCTTCTCCTGTCTGCTTCTTTTTATCTTTGCATTTATCTTCTACACTAAGCATGGAGAAAAGAAAGAGAAGAGAACTGTCTGAGGACTTGAGAACCAAAATTGTGGAAAAATATCAACAATCTCAAGGTTACAAGTCCATCTACAGAGATCTAGATTTGCCTTTGTCCACATTGCGCAACATTATCAAGAGGTTTGCAACCCATGGCACTGTAGCTAATCTCCCTAGGCGTGAACGGAAGAAAAACATTGATGAAAGGTGAAGAATGGGTAGATAAAGGTGGGGAATTTTGTAGAGCGCTCCTGCTGTCAAATGACGGACTCAAAATGCCACGGCTGCACAGGACAATTTATTTATAGATTTTTTTAAAGGACAACGCGTTTCGGCGCTCACATGCGCCTTGATCAGGTCTACAAGAGGATAAAAACAATGCGTCCTGAGGTGCCGGCTGTGCTTGAGTGGCTGTGCCAGCACCTCAGGACGCATTGTTTTTATCCTCTTGTGCACTGATGAAGGCACATGTAAGCACCGAAACGCATTGTCCTTTAAAAAAATATTTCAATAAATTGTCCTGTGCAACTGTGGCGTTTTGAGTCCGTCATTTGACAGCAGGAGCGCTCTACAAAATTCGCCACCTTTATCTATTCATTCTTCGTCTATCATTCCGTAACCTAAGGGACACAGATAGGGGAGATAGAGCTGCACGCTGCATCCACCAATCTCTACCCACACCTTCCAACAGTGTTGGATTTACACTGTTGCATCCCCTCAGCAGGTCGGTACAGCACATTAGGTGAGGTGGTGGGTCCCCCCCCCCCCTTTTTCCAACAACAGGATACGAGAGAGCGCCCAGTTGTGTTTTGTATTTCTTCTGTTTTCTACCATTGATGAAAGGTGTCAATGCCGGATGGTATATAAGCAGCCCCAAACAACTTCCAAAGATATTCAAGCTGTCCTGCAGGCTCCGGGAGCATCAGTGTCAGAGCAAACTTTCTGTCGACATTTAAATGAAATTAAATGCTATGGCGGGAGACCCAGGAGGACCCCACTGCTGACACAGAGACATAAAAAAGCAAGACTACATTTTGCCAAAATGAACTTGAGTAAGCCAAAAACCTTCTGGGAAAATGTCTTGTGGACAGATGAGACCAAGATAGAGCTTTTTGGTAAAGCACATCATTCTACTGTTTATCGAAAATGGAATGAGGCCTACAAAGAAAAGAACACAGTACCTACAGTGAAATATGGTGGAGGTTCAATGATGTTTTGGGGTTGTTTTGCTGCCTCTGGCACTTGGTGCCTTGAATGTGTCCAAGGCATCATGAAATCTGAGGATTACCAACGGATTTTGGGTCGCACTGCACAGCCCAGTGTCAGAAAGCTGAGTTTGCGTCCGAGATCTTGGGTCTTCCAGCAGGACAAAGACCCCAAACATACGTCAAAAAGCACCCAGAAATGGATGGCAACAAAGTGCTGGAGAGTACTGAAGTGGCCAGCAATGAGTCCAGATCTAAATCCCATTGAACACCTGTGGAGAGATCTTAAAATTGCTGTTGGTAAAAGGTGCCCTTCCAATAAGAGAGACCTGGAGCAGTTTGCAAAGGAAGAGTGGTTCAACATTCCGGCTGAGAGGTGCAAGAAGCTTATTGATGGTTATAGAAAGCCACTGATTTCAGTTATATTTTCCAAAGGGTGTGCAACCAAATATTAAGTTAAGGCCCCTTTCACGCTATACATTCATCCATTTTAAGTCCATTATAATGTTCCGTTATGAAAACCCTGAAAATCGGCCGTTAAACGGCATGCACTATTTCTCCCGTTACTTTCTCCTGTCACAAAATAACGTCTGTTATTAATAAAGGGCTATGACGGGTTAAAACAGATAATGTAAAAATCCCATAGACTATAATGGGATTTTGTAATGGCAGCTTAACGGCAGATTTTCAGGGTTTTCATAACAGAACATTATAAAGGATCTTTAAAACGGATGAATGTATAGTGTGAAAGGGGCCTAAGGGTGCCAATAATTTTGTCCAGACCATTTTTGGAGTTTGGTGTGACATTATGTCCAATTTGCTTTTTTTCCTCCCTTTTCTGGTTTAGTTCCAATACAAACAAACGGAATAAACATGTGTATAGCAAAACATGTGTTCCTGCAATCCTTTTCTGTGATAAATATCTTATGTTCAAGAAATATTTCAGGGGTGCCAACATTTACAACCATGACTGTATGTATATATATGTGGGGGGGGGGGCATAGTAACCTGTGTAAAGGAACAGTGGTGCAGTTGCCCGTAGCAACCAATCAGATCGTTTCTTTCATTTTTCAGAGGCCTTTTTAACAATCAAAGAAGCAATCTGATTGGCTGCTATGGGCAACTGCATCATTCTTCCTCTACACACTTTTGGGGGAGATTTATCCATAGCAACCAATCAGATTGCTTATTTCATTTTTGAAAATGCCTCTGAAAAATGAAAGAATCTGATAGGAAGTTATGGGCAACTTTAATAAATCTCCCCCTTCTTGTGTATGTTAATAAGGTCGGCAGAAATTTTAGTTGACAGATATCTAACGCCTATAGTCAGCTTCCCTCTGCTTTCACATGGGGATATTATGGCAGTAATTCTCAGTATTACTGTAAGGATTTGCAGCAGTAATACATCCATATGAAACCAGCCTAAAGGGTCATACAGTTTTGTAAAAACTCATCTTAATGCTATTACGGAATCCTGAACAAATACAGATGTCCCTTTTTGAGATTCCCATTTATCGGCCAGGGGGAGAGTGGCTGAAAAGATTATGGGGGTTATGTATGAAGCTTTTTACCCTGTTTTTTTGTCTGTGATTTGTCGCAATTTTTCCTTTATGTCATTTTTTGCGACAAACAATTGCGCCAAATGGTTTAGAACAAAATCACTGATTTCACTTTGTTAGTCGTGATTTCAGTTACAATCATTCTTTGGTCTGGAATTCATTAATTGCGACTTTTTGATTTGGCACAAGTTTAGGCGCAAATACCTTCATTTAGGCGCAAATCTACACCATGAATAAAGTGACAGAGAAAACAACTACAACAATAGAACGTCCCAAAGTCAGATTTACTGCCTGGAATTCTGGGGTCTGCGCCTTTTGTAGGGCTACATTTGTGCCAAAATTACAAACTTGTGTACAACAATTGATAATTTTGGCGCAAATATGCTCCATTTGACGCAAAAAAACATACATAAAATCACACATTGCTACACCATTATTGATACATGTCCCCCTATGTCTTGTTCTGGAGGACCTGTCCTGTCCTGTTCTGAATTAGGGTCCATGCACACTACGGGATCTCTGCCCGGATAAATTCTGGACAGAGATCCTAAGGGCGGTCAGTGCTGAATGAAATAGTGCTATGACCGCACGAATTTCACATGCAGAAATTCTGCTGTGTGAATGGCAGTGCGGAATCCCATTAAAGTTAAAAAATTAAAGGGCAATAAACTTAGGCGGAATTCCGCACGGAATTTCCATTGTGTGAATGCAGCCTTTCTGGAATTACCGTATATTTTGCCATATAAGACGCTCTGGCATATAAGACGCACCCAATTTTAAAGGATGAAAATCTAGAAAAAAAAGATTCTGAACCTTCAAACCTGCGGACCTCCAGATGTTGCAAAACTACAACTCCCAGCAAGCCCGGACAGCCGAGTTGTAGTTTTGCAACAGCTGGAGGTCCGCAGGTTGAAGACCACTGGTATAGGAGGTAATACTCACGTGTCCCCACCGCCCCGGACCCATCACCGCTGCCCTGGATGTCGCCCTCCATCGCTGTCGACGTGTCCTCGGGGTGTCCCCATCGCTCCAGAACGTCTTTGCTGCCGGGTATCCTCGCTCTCCATCGCCGCTCCTATTGGATGACGGGGCGGCGTGCACGACGACGTGATGACGATGAAGGAGAGCGCCGGCCATACAGGGGATCCCGGCACGGAGCAGACACCGAGGAGGCAGGTAAGGTCCCTCCCGGTGTCATGTAAGCTGTTCGGGACCCCGCAATTTCACTGCGGCGGTCCCGAACAGCCCGACTGAACAGCCGGGTTAGTGTCACTTTCGCTTCAGACGCAGCGGTCAGCTTTGATCGCTACGTCTGAAGGGTTAATACAGGGCATCACATCGGTGATGTCCTGTATTAGCCGTGGGTCCCGGCCGTTGATGGCCGAAGGGGGCCGCCGCTATAGGTGTGTATTCGCCGTATAAGACGCACCAACTTCCCCCCCCCCCCCCCAGAAAAAGTGCGTCTTATACGGTGAAAAATACGGTAGGTATCTTTTGTTAAAGTCCTAAGTGCCATTTACTTTTGCATCCTTTTTGCATCACCGTCACTGATGACAGATACCTTATCAGACTAGTAAATCCACCTTTTTAAATAACTAAAATACATAATTTGCTTTCTTTCTGGGTTGATCCTACTTGTTGCTATAGATCAATGTACAATGAGATTGTTAGGGAGATTGAATCTGTGCCACCACAATGAATGTGTACAATGGCGTTACTTCATGTTCACCTCATGTGCGCACTTCCTTTCCATTGATTCGGCAATGATTAACGTTTTACATCAATGCCGTGAACCAGGCAGATCAGGTGTCTTGTGATAAATAGCTGGACCCAGATATTGACAATATTTACCAGCAATAAGTCGTTCTGGACTATTAGATGGGAAGCAGCTAGCTAGGGAAAAGGAGTCAATTCACATGAAACTTCAGATACCACCACAAACCTAGCAGATGTTCCAGGGGTCATCAGTGCAAAAACATAAACATATGTGCACGAAATGTGACACTATCATGAAATCAGATGGTGTCTAGAAGAATAGCACTTCCTTATGGCTATGTGGCAATATATATATCAAATACACAACACATTCTGTTCCTGCATTATGTGCAAAAAAAAAAAGAAAACGGAGCACAAATAATAGCGCATTTAGTCAATGTCTAAATGGGAAAATTGGAGGCTCAGGGAAAATCTAGAACAAAACTAAAGTTTCCTAGAATTAGGAAATCATATACTGGATTAAAAATGAAAAGACTGTGGTTAATTTTTCACTAGAGATCTAGTACATATTGTTCAGGTGGTGATATACCCCAAATAGCTGTCACCTAATGCTCAACTTTACTATATTTAAAATGGTGTTTCCATTTCGTATTACCAGTTTCCCGACCTGAGCCGACGGAGGTTGTTGGGAAGGCGAAAGCAGGAGAAGTTACACAATTTGCATAACCTCCATTGACTTTAAGAGGAGTTGTGCAAATGGCGTAGTCCCATGAGCAACATTGTTTGTGTAAAGCCAGAAGTTATGTAAGCAGCGTAGCTCATGGGGCTATGCAGTTTGCCCAACTCTCATTAAAGTCGGTAGGATTTCTGCAAATTGCATAACTTACCCGCTTCAGCTGCTTTTGGCTTCCAGACCACCCCTGCTGCTGCAAATAGGCTGAAGTGGGTTGGGAAAACTAAATTACAAGATAGGAACTACAGGATTTGAAGCTGCAGATTTTATGCTGCAGAGTTAAATGTAAACGAAATGACTAAACACAGCTTCAAATATGCGCAGGATACTGCATGTGTGAATAGGACCTTAAAGGGGTACCCTGCTGCTCAGCGTTTGGAACAAACTGGAACAAACGCTGGAGTCGGCACCAGGAGCTTGTGATTTCATAGCCCCACCCCCTCAATGCAAGTCTATGGGAGGGGGTGTGACAGCTGTCATGCCCCCTCCAATAGACTTGCATTGAGGGGGCGGGGTGTGAAGTCATTAGGGGGTGGGGCTATGACATCACAAACTCCCGGCTCCAGCGATCAGAACAGTTTGTACCCCTTTTTCTGTGACTTAATACTTCATGGACTCCCACAGCACAAGTTATTATGTATATCTGATTGGTTGGGTGCCAATATCCAGCACTTCTGCTGAACCAGAAAAAAAACCTTTAATTCTGTAAGCAAGTGTTTTTTTTGTTTTTTTTTTTTTGTTTTTTTTTTGTGGGGAGGGGGCCCTCTGGAGGCTGTACTGTACAATTGTTCTGCTAAGTGTATAGGACAGTAGTGTAAACTGTATGGGACCCTCAACGTTTAATCACTTTCTATTTTTTACCTCACTGTATTATACAGTATGTACTATGTATTATACAGCCGCCGCCAATCAGTGATCACAGAGTTCACAGTAAAACATGGATGCTTACTGAGTGCTAAAGAGTCACAAGGTCAGTACTTATTGATTGATATCTTTTAGGCAATTGGGTAAGGGCTGGACCTGAAATGGGCATGCTGATTGGCTGGAAAATGTGACCAATCAAGTGTGCTATGAGTCCCACCAAATTCACAGATGGCCATATGCCTCATGAGCTGATCCTGTATCTAACTTACCGTGGCCCAGGAAAGGCCATTAGAAGCTGAAAAGATCATTTACTGAGGCCCTCACATGTCTGGGAGGGGGGGGGGTGTACCGTGCAGTCACTCCAGCAACATAACAGTGCCATTAATTTAGCTCCAGATATAGCCCCTTTCACTTGAATGGAGCCAAGCTGCAATATCAGATACAACCCATGGGTTCAAAAGCAGCAGACCTCTCATTTTAATATCCTTTACGTGTTACCTGCTTAAATATTCTAGTGTAGGTGAATTCTGCTTACCTTAAAACACTCTTCATATTTAATAGCAATAGATGTTAGGAATAAATAAAAGACATCCTTAAAGGGGTACTCCACTGGCCAGTGTTCGGAAGTAAATGTTTCGAATGCTGTTTTCACGCTGCCCGGATTAGTCTTGCCCCTCCTGACATCACGGCCATGCCCCCTCAATGCAAGACTATGGAGGGGGCGTGACGGACGTCACGCCCCCTCCATAGACTTGCATTGAGAGGGCGTGGCCGTGATGTCATGAGGGGCAAGGCCGACCCTGGCAGCGTGAAAACAGCATTCAAAACATTTACTTCTGAACGCTGGCCAGTAGAGTACCCCTTTAACTAGGAACAAATAACAGCAACAGATGTCTGCAGAACTGAATGAACTGTAGATAACTATACACAGCACGGAAGGCAATATAATAGTCAATCCTGACAATAAACATGGCAGATGTCGAACACTTAGGTTGTTTGACTTCAGTATATATCTTTAGCTCATGAACAGTGACTTATGGCAACTGTCTGTAGAATACACAGTATAAGTCTATTCATGAACCTATAAAATTAGCACATAAAAGGTGAAGAACATTTACACCTAAAAAATGTAAATGAGCAAATGTAAGTCCTTGAGTCATCCTGTTCTATCAAAACAGTCCCCCTTTGAGAACCATCTGGGAAAAACAAGACTCCAATATGAGGCGCTAGATGTATCTGGCAGTCATTTATAGTATACATTCAGTTGAAATAACATGCAAATCTATGAAAATAGTCATGTGACTAAAAACATAAGAGATGATTACCAACACATACTATATCTACCAACAATTCAAATGTGAACATAGCCTTAGATCGATATGTACAGTATTATGGAAAGGTGGATCAGTTACTTTGTTACAATAATGTAATGCATGTAACGCTGGGTTCACCACTAAACAATGATAGACAAAACAGTGCGCCATGTTATGCAATTTGTTTCCAGTAAAATGCAACATTTGAAAAGTTTTTCTTAAAGTGACAGTGCCCATTTAAAATTCTCAATGGTTAAAGGGGTAGTCCAGGGAACTGAACTTAACACTTATCTCCTAGATAGGGGATAAGTGTCCGATTGTGGGGGTCTGACTACTGGGACCTTCTGCAATCTTCTGTACAGGGCTGCGGCTACTTGGAGAACTCTGGCCCCCACTTTCCTGAAAGGACACAAGTGACAGCCCTCTTAGTCCATCACTGGCTGGGGTGGGACATCGCTGTGGCCAGGGATTGACTGAGCGGGTCATCATTTGCATCAATCCAGAAAGGTGGGGGCTGGAGGATGTAAGTAGCCAGGGCCCTGTACAGGAGATTGTGGGGGTCCAACCGCTTTACATAGGGAATAAGTGTCTAAGAAGTTCAGTTTCCTGAACCATCCCTTTAAAGTATCAACCCGCACACAGAGACCTGGAAATCTGATAAGCCATTTTAAGTGTGGAAACCCAGGATCCATGGAGAGGTTATAACTATATTGGAAAGCAAAGAAGCAAGCAAAATTATTGTAAGAAAAGTAATGGACCTGACTTACTGACATACTGTAAGAAAAGTAATGGACCTGACTTACTGACATACTGTAAGAAAAGTAATGGACCTGACTTACTGACATACTGTAAGAAAAGTAATGGACCTGACTTACTAACATACTGTAAGAAAAGTAATGGACCTGACTTACTGACATACTGTAAGAAAAGTAATGGACCTGACTTACTGACATACTGTTAGAAAAGTAATGGACCTGACTTACTGACATACTGTAAGAAAAGTAATGGACCTGACTTACTGACATACTGTAAGAAAAGTAATGGGCCTGACTTACTGACATACTGTAAGAAAAGTAATGGGCCTGACTTACTGACATACTGTAAGAAAAGTAATGGGCCTGACTTACTGACATACTGTAAGAAAAGTAATGGACCTGACTTACTGACATACTGTAAGAAAAGTAATGGACCTAACTTACTGACATACTGTAAGAAAAGTAATGGACCTGACTTACTGACATACTGTAAGAAAAGTAATGGACCTGACTTACTGACATACTGTAAGAAAAGTAATAGACCTGACTTACTGACATACTGTAAGAAAAGTAATGGACCTGACTTACTGACATACTGTAAGAAAAGTAATGGACCTGACTTACTGACATACTGTTAGAAAAGTAATGGACCTGACTTACTGACATACTGTAAGAAAAGTAATGGACCTGACTTACTGACATACTGTAAGAAAAGTAATGGACCTGACTTACTGACATACTGTAAGAAAAGTAATGGACCTGACTTACTGACATACTGTAAGAAAAGTAATGGACCTGACTTACTGACATACTGTAAGAAAAGTAATGGACCTGACTTACTGACATACTGTAAGAAAAGTAATGGGCCTGACTTACTGACATACTGTAAGAAAAGTAATGGACCTGACTTACTGACATACTGTAAGAAAAGTAATGGACCTGACTTACTGACATACTGTAAGAAAAGTAATGGACCTGACTTACTGACATACCGTAAGAAAAGTAATGGACCTGACTTACTGACATACTGTAAGAAAAGTAATGGACCTGACTTACTGACATACTGTAAGAAAAGTAATGGACCTGACTTACTGACATACTGTAAGAAAAGTAATGAGCCTGACTTACTGACATAATGTAAGAAAAGTAATGAGCCTGACTTACTGACATAATGTAAGAAAAGTAATGGACCTGACTTACTGACATAAGCCGGATACTGTTTAAATTAGTTTATTAATAATACACCCCTTTTTTTCTGATGCGCTAGTGCAATGGTCTCTAAAGTGTGGACCTACAAATGTTGCAAAACTACATGTGAAGGTCCAGTTTGGAAACAAATGCTCCAGTGGAAGAAATTTTAAACTCACTGCAGAATATCAACATATACACGGCACGCAACAGTTCTGTCCTAGCACTGATTTTAGTCAATTCTCTGCACAATTTCCTTCACCCTGATGACTGGTGGAACAACAATAATTTCTCTCTCCGGCAGATCGGTAAGTATTCAATTATTACAACGTCTCAGTCCTTCCCAGACTTTTGTCAAGCAGCATCTGGAAGAAGAAGGAGCACAGGAGTGCGGCACACCTCAGGCATACTTCTGTGCTTCCTCTTGTTCCAGATACTACTTGTCAAAAGTCTGGAAAGGACTGAGACGTTGTAATAATTGAATACTTACTGATCTGTCAGAAAGAGAAATGATGATTGTTTAGTCATTAATTAGGTTGATGACATTTTTGGAATACACTCCTTAGTTGTCTACGAACGCGCTAAGAATTAAATAAAAGCAGTATAAATATTAAAGGAGTACTCCAGTGCTGTAAAAACGTATTCCCTATCCAAAAGGATAAGGGATAATCTCCGGCTCTCCCACAGAGATACATGGAGGGGGCTGGTCGGCCGCCGATTCGTGCGGGGGTCAACACGCTCCCTTCCTAGGAAATATGGTGGTGTGTTTTGGGTAAGGGATGCATTGTGTGTTAAGAGAGAGTTTATGTAGTCATCTAGATGCTGAGCTTTGCGGAGGCTGGGAGAAGTAGCTTTTAATATTATATTTAGATATGTAAAATAATTATTTTAAATATAATTTGTGTTTCCTTATAAGGGCTATACCCCCTCACTGTTTCTTACCTGTGTCCAGATAGGAAGGGCAGCACATTCCCTTGTCCATCCCATGTGCCCCTAGCAGCCCATGTAGTGAAGAGGGGGCCAGTACACATAACCTTCCACTTCATCTTCTCTCTGCAACAATTGCAAGAGCCTGACAACCGGGACTCACATTAGTAAGGAGCTGCAGGAAGCAGAAGATGGTGTGTGCTGGGCCCCCCTTCTGGCTGCCGAAGACCACCGTTGCTTATATACATAGTGATAATCGTTAAGTGTATGCACACTTTAAACATTGGCTGACCAACTAATTGACCAACCGATTAATTGATTATGAAAACAGTTGACAACCATTTTCATAATCGATTAGTTGCTCCTTTCTCCTGTTATCAAACTTATTTCCTCTCCTTCCTTCCTGTAGTTCAAATCTTCATCTCTGAAAATCAGCTCAGCTTTGTCCTGTGTCTGCAAGACAGGCAAAACAAGTCTGGGAGGACTGTAAATTAAAGATGAAGCCTGCAGAGTAGAAATCTGCTGAAAATGCCATATACAAGTTATATAATGGCCAGAAATAGTGCTGCTCCTCGTATATACACACAGAACAGCTTATCCTGAAAAGTCACCTAAAGTAACAGGTAGGCTTCAAGCTGTCGCCTGTAATTTTTTTGTGTGTTTCATTTAAACCACTATAACGTGTAAATTTACTTCAGAGCAGGAGAGGTTTGCTTTGTGAATTTGCTCCTGCTCTGGATAGTTCCTGATACAGACAGAGGTGGAAGCAGAGAACACTCTGTTGGATTGAAAATAATTATATTACTACCTTATTGACATACAGCAGATGATAAGTACTGAAAGGCTTGGATTTTTTTAAACAGAAGTAATTGAAAAATCATTATAACTATCTGGCACCAGTTGGTTTGAAAATATTGTTTTCCTTTAGAGTGCCCCTTTAACATATCACAAGGCAAAATTTTCACACACTGCAGTTGTAGAAGTTCTTAATGTATTGTTTCAAAGCCAAGTACTAAGCATGAAACAAGCCCATCTTTCTGAAAAGGACCTGCAGGTGGCGCTACAGAAGGAGGAGCTCCATTATCCAGCAGCCTGATGACAGATGACAGCAGCTAACTGCGCTGTGTGAACTTATATTTAGAAAAGTAGAATATCTAAGAAAAGAGAAAGAAAGAAAATCTGCTTAGTCTAACTCCTTCTTTACTGTGCTGCTGCTGTTTCTCTCTTTCCTTCTTACATAATACATTGAAAAAGTCAGTACATCAATTACCCCTTTCAAATGCCATCTATAGAAGTATACTGTAAATCACCCCCTATTCGATCCAGCCCAATATGTCATGGCATAGCACAGAGAAGTAAGATGTTATGCTGTGATTAGCCAGACAAGTATTGGAGGAAGTCCCTGTGTATGTACTACTGACAAACAGACCAGCTCTGGTCTTGCCCCATAAATTGGAGATAATGAGAAACAGCTATGCACTATGGAGGGGACTTTCAGGGGCTTAATAACAGAAGTGAGAGCACCTCTCTGAAGGGTAAAATCATGCCAGTCATAAGGTGGTAGGGTGTTTTTTGGGCGATTACTGCTGTGAAAGGAAAGGTCCCCCATTAGTTGTTGGATACAATTGACGCTGTTAAATTTGATAATAATGCATACGGAAACACAGAGTAATACCTACCCAGCGCTTTCAGTTCCCTGAATACTATTCCATTAAAAGGCACCGCTTCATAAACTGACAGATGTCTTACTTTAGGTATCCAAAACAGACTAAGAGTATCTATTTCAATCACATCTGTTCACAAAGAGGAACAGCAGAAGAGGATATACACTCAGAATTAATTACGGTTCAGGATCTTTATGTCTTTGTTACTGTGTTTTAAAGCCATCTCTCTGGTTTATTATACAACCATAATGTGGGGAAAAAGGCAATAGCGCCCCTTATGTAACTTTCAAAAACAATACAGAAAATATAATGTAGCAATAAGTTAGACACATAGGGATCAGTGACATGTTATCACGGAAAAGCAGTGGTGTTTAAAGTAGAATTCTGTAGATCGCAAGGAGTCCCACCGCAGGGGCCCCCCTGTGATTTGTACGAAGCCCTGGCGCTCCCCAGAAGCGGCGCGTCACGACCCCCACCCGAAGCGGGGGCCACCACGCCCCCTCCATATATCTCTATGGCGGAGACGAAGATTGCCGAATGGCTCCCCCATAGAGATATATAGAGGGGGAAACTTTTAAGTGTGAGATATCTTCTTCATTTAAACTGTAGACCTCCAGCTGTTGCAAAACTACAACTCCCAGCATGCCTGGAAAGCCAATATTGATAAATCTTCCCCAATATTTTGGTGCCTTGAGTATGTATCTAAGGATGTTCTATCACTGTAGCGGTTCATGGCAGCACCACAGATTCTATAATGCTATTTATAATGCTGTCACTCATAAAGCAAGTGATTTTGATTATTTTATGGATTATTTATGCAATTCTCCAATATAATAAATAAATAAATACATAAATAAATAAACAAACAGACACTGGAACTATAAGGCTATCAGACAGAAGCATAAGGACTGTTCTCATTATATTTGCTGCCTAATTTCCCCTTGTACCGCTCCGTCTGCAAACACATAGCCAAGGAGAAAGAAGACAGAAGCCCAAGAGTCCTTAGAGACGGCTATAATGACTTCCTTGTGTGATATGATGAAAAACAATTGTTCTAAAGAGAATTGTTCTCAACGTGTATTCCTGCAGCAACAGGGCCTTACAGTTTATACGACTCTGGTTCCAGGTATCAATGTTGAAAAAGAAGAACGAGGAAATGATAACAGCCTTGAGTTTGTATGGAAATAGGGGGGTATTTATCAATTTAGCCTGTTGACAGTTTCTTTTTACCCTTTTTTTTTTTTTCACTTTGGTTTTCGTGGACATTAGAGATGAGCGAACTTACAGTAAAGAGTCTTCTAGGACTGTATCCACCTTTTCCAGCCCACCGGAGCCCCTGAAAACTGAACTAATTTATGCAGGAAAAGTCATCAACTGCCGAGCCGAGAAGTTCGTGACGAATCAAATTTACTGTAAGTTCGCTCATCCCTAGTGGACATTTATCATTTGGTGCAAGTTGTTAGTAATTTTGGCTTAAATGTTGAAATCAGCTGTTCCCAGCGCCTTTTACACAGAACTTACCACCACAGAGGACGCGTATTTTACCCCTTGTGCAGCCATTTCGGGGTCCCTCCTGCAGTATATCAGCAAGCGACATGAGTTATTTTCTTTTGTGGGGTTTATAGCCAACATGTGAAATGGATTTTATTTTTAACTTGGGTAGTTTTTTTTTTTTTTTTACTTTAGTGCAGTGGTCTTCAAGCTGCGGACCTCCAGATGTTGCAAAACTACAATTCCCAGCATGCCCGGACAGCCGTTGGCTGTCCGGGCATGCTGGGAGTTGTAGTTCTGCAACATCTGGAGGTCCGCAGGTTGGAGACCACTGCTTTAGTGCTTTACCTTTCCTGAACCTGTGTGGCCAGGTCCAATTCTGGCTCAACAGAGGGTGAAGGTTCCTCAGAGACAACTATGTCGCAGGATAGTATTGAGCAGCCCTGGAGGCGTCGCTGCTTTCACCCCAAAAATTTTTTTTATGTATTTTGACGCCTTTACATTTTCTGACATTGCTATGTGTGTTTTCCATGTACAAAATTTCTTGGCGGGGTTATGCGCCTAAAAAACCAGATTTGCGCCAAAGATCGATTGGCGCAAATAATGAATTACTGACTAAAATTAAAATCACACACAGGACCGTGTGATTTTGAGAAAGTTGTAAAAATGACAGTGGAGAAGATGCGCCAAACTTTGTCGCAAAAAAAGACACTGCGCCAAAATATTGCGCCAAAGTTACGTAAAAAAAAAAAAAACACATAAATCCTTTGATAAATACCCCCCATTGTGTATGGAAATTCACTCTCCTCCAGAAGGAAGAAAACTATCTCACACAGTACTAACCAATAGTAACTGTGCCCTGTGACTATGTTGTAGAATGGGGATGGGACCTAACAAATACCTCCCATAGCTGTATATTAAAGGGGTTGTCTGCTGAAAATGATCTTATCCCTTATCCACAGTATAGGGAATAAATATATGAACGTAGGGGTTGGGGGGGAGGGGTTTGTCAGATACAGCGATCTCCAGAATGGGACCCCAGCCCTCAGTGAGCGCGTATGCTTTTGTGCGTTCTAACTGCAAAATGACATTGCTTTGCAAGAAAGCTTTTGCTAGTACTTTTTGTGCAGACATTTTTTTAACCCCTTCTACCGGAGCGATTTTCATTTATTAGCTTTCTGTTTTACTCCTCACCTCCCAAGGCTCTGTTCACATCAACGTTAGGAGCTCCTTTTGCTGATTTCATTATAATGATGAAAATTTTGCAGAGAAAAAAAATCCTGCATGTCAGGTTTTTTTTCCCAATAAAATCCTGAAAAATGATGACCACCCAATGGAACCCTGACAGATCTCATTTAAAGGGGTACTCCGGTGGAAAACATTTTTTTTTAAATCAACTGGTGCCAGAAAGTTAAACAGATTTGTAAATTATGAAGAAAGCAGGTCGATGCCAGGGATTAAGAAACTTCACCTTTATTGGAACCAGGTAAAATCATCGACATGGAGAGAATTCAGTAAGACAAACATTTAAAATTCCAGGAGTCAGCGCCAAGCATGACGCGTTTCAGGTCATGTGACCTTTCATCAGATGCATGTAAATTACTTCTTTGTAAATTACTTCTATTTAAAAATCGTAATCCTTCCAGTACTTCTCATCTGCTGTATGCTCCACAGGAAGTTCTTTTCTTTTTGAATTTCCTTTCTGTCTGACCACAGTGCTCGCTGCTGACACCTCTGTCCATGTCAGGAACTGTCCAGAGCAAGAGAGGTTTGGTATGGAGATTTTCTCCTACTCTGGACAGTTCCTAAAATGGACAGAGGTGTCAGCAGAGAGCACTGTTGTCAGGCAGATAGGAAATTCAAAAAGAACAGAACTTCCTGTGGATCATACAGCAGCTGATAAGTACTGTAAGGATTAAGATTTTTTAATAGAAGTAAATTACAAATCTGTATAACTTTCTGGCACCAGTTGATTTAAAAGAAAATGTTTTCCAGTGGAGTACCCCTTTAAAGTAAAATGACAGGATCCCTGTTATCAGCATGTGTAACAGAGCTCCATAACTGAGCTCTGCAACTTTCATGGAAACATAGCCTAAGAGCCAATTTATATATTTTTTGTTATATTTTACTAAAAAAAATATATAATTAATTGTTAAAAAACTAAAATTTGCATTATATTCTGACCTAATATAACTTCTTTTATTTTTCATCAACATAGTGTGAGGAAGTTTGTTTTTGTTTGCATGGTGAGGATTTCGGGTAAATAGGTCTTTTTTGGTTAATTTTCTACATCATATTTTTTGGGATACAAAATTATCAAAAATATCAATTCTGGTATTGGGTTTTGTTTTTTTTTCACACGCCCCCTGAGGAAGCCATAGCGACATGTACGTAGGGGTAGGTGGTACGGTGCTCCTGACAGCATGCATCAGGCTGGGTTCACACCATGTTTTTACCAATACGTGACACATACGGCTGGGGGGAGCTAAATCGTTGCGCTCCCGTATCCCTGCCGTATGCCGCCCGTATGTAATTTATTTCAATGAGCCGACCAGAGTGAAACGGTGACTCCGGTCAGCTAATTTTTGCCCCGTATGTGGGTTTCCCACCGCACCTACAACCGTTAACCAAGGTATGAGATGCGGTGGAAAACCGCATACGGGGCAAAAATGAGCCGACCGGAGTCAGCATTTCACTCCGGTCGGCTCATTGACATGAATTACATACGGGAGGCATACGGCAGGGATACGGGAGCCCAAGGTTCTAGCTCCCCCCAGCCGTATGCGGTCCCGTATTGGTAAAAACGTGGTGTGAACCCAGCCTTACTCCGCATGATCTTTTACTTGTGCTAATTGTTCCATGCAATTCTTTTCTGATGTTCTTATCTGCTCTTCTAGCCTGGCCTCTATACGACACTGGCCCTCATTTACTTAGAAAATCGGGTTGTAAGTCTATGTTGCTTTCTTACCCGACTGCTTTTTTCCCCTGGTATTTATTATTATGTCGCACGTGGGTTTTGTTGGTTTTGGTTTCCAACTCCTCTGAGTTGTCGGGAAAAAATCCACAACAATTCAACAAATTCGGGTTGGAAACCTTTATAAATACGTGGGAAAGCTCAGAAATGTCGGGTTACGCCCCTTTTTCGGGTTTGGGAGAATCCACATCGGGTCCGTCGGGAAAAAATGTCGCATCGTGTCGCAGACTGGCGCACGATGTCTGCGACATGTCGCAGACAAAGATGCGCCAAAAAAAAACGACAAAACAAGTCGGGTTTACAATAGTTATTGAGGGCCATTGTCCACATGTTGTCATGGCATTTATTACCATGCTATACTTCTGATATGCACTTTATTGATCTCTGTGAATTAATTGTATGTACCTCTATGGCACGTACCTTCTTTTTCTGCACCTGTGTACTCTCAGTGCCATTCTCTCCATGATTACATCTATGTATGTTTTTTAATTGTTATTTTGATTACCGGTAATAAAGTATTGATTTATTTATTCAAAGGTGACTGGTGTCTTATTTTTGTTGAGCTGTTTGTTTTTTTTCCAGCGTTCACTGTGCAAAATAATTAACATTCTATTTTGATAGTTTAGACATCTGTGCGCATGCCGATACCATTTACGTTTATTTTTTTGTGTTTGGATTACCTATTTGAAAAAAAGGGGAACTGTTTTGAATTCTTATCATGGAACTTTTTTATATTTTAAGAAATATTTATTACTATTATTACTTACATTTTTAGCCCCCTAGGGCACTTGACTATGGAATCACTTGTACAGTACATTGTAGATTGTAGCAGTAGTAGAATCATGGCAGCCACTTATGCCTTTAAAAGGTCGCCGACTGCTGCAACACCCCAACAGCACCCCATGTTTATTTTGCAGGGGAAGGAGTTGGGGAATGGGAGCCAAGACAGGGGAGCAGCCCCCGGTGTCTGAGCCCCTAGATGGTGCAGCTGCTACTGACCATGACATCTAGGTGGTTAAACAGCTGAGAATTACTTCTGGTCCCGTCAGCTGATGGTGAGTGTCAGATGCTATTAGCAGATGACACTTGCCATAAATCTGGACATTTGACACATATGAAGTAGTCTAAACATGTTTCACATGTAGAAAATGTGCAGGCTAAAATTACATTGCAAAACTGTAAAAATACATGCAGTTTTTCAAACGCATTTTTGTTATAATGCATCAAATTTATTTAAGTTATTATGCTCTACAGTATATGTTGCTCCTATATAAACAATAAATACACTAAATAAAACAGTATGTTTTTAACATACAGAGCAGATTCATATTATCTCCCATTTATGTCTGTGTTATTTCGGTGCTATGTGCTGCATGCATTTGACCTGTAATCTCTATGCAGTATGTGCTCCAATGGTCACCTCAGTCACTTTAGGCCATATCTAGTTTGTTTTAGGCCTGATCTGTAAGGTCAACACTAGACTTCCCAATAAAAGGCAGCATTGTTTTCTAGGAAGCCTGAGAAATGTTTCCTTCTCCTCTTCAATAGAAACCTGATAGCCACTATAGCTTTAGGGATATCAATACAACTACAGCACTAAAATACGGTCACGGCTGGTCCACCTTGCTGACCTACAGCTGCACTGTTGTGACCAGCAATGGATGGGACAATTGTTCTCCTTGTTAGTTCAAGTGTCCATAAAGAAGGTTGTCTGGCCCCAACCCTGACCATACCTGCCCGACATTCAAGGAACAAATGCTTAGTCTCATCATTATGAATATGGTGAAAGAACGTTTACAAGTATATTTTATTATTATTATTTATTTTTATTATCTTATTTTTGCCCATCACCTGTCAATACTATAAGGGGCACCCCTGACCCCCAATATCAAAATTTTAGGATAATGTTGTTTGAACACTGTAGGACTATAGTGTTTATACCTGTTTATATATCTGTTAGCTAAGTGTTGGACTATGCCAGACTCACAGCCTCCATAGAGCATGGGTCAGTGGGCAGTGATACATTACTTCCTCAGGCATCACTGTACAACTAGAACAACTTGTTATCCTGGCTTCTGGGAAAGCTGGGTGACCGCAGCCTTGAATGTATTCATCCAAAATATCTAACTAAGAAATTGAAAGAACTCACTAGCTTGCATTTATTAGGCCAATGTCTTTCAAACAATGTGTCTCCAGCTGTTGCAAAACTGCCGGGAGTTAAAGTTTTGTAACAGCTGGAGGCACACTTTTTTGGAAAACACTGGCATAATAAATATCTATGTTGGTATATCTATGTTGGTAGGGGTATGCTTGGCACTTACAGACCGATGTGTGGTGCTTGCTCTATTTACAGAATTCTGCACTTTGCTCTCTATTGGTAGCAAGTTACTGTACATACTGTCATCGGGGGGAATTTGTATATAGAGCTTTTTTTTGTCTATTTTTGAATGCAAAAATTTGCGCAAGAGTTTTTTTTTGCATCTTTTTGCGCAAAATCTGATAGAATTCTTCATAGCCATGTCTACGGTTGAGTTTACCTTAGAGCACTTTCTACTGTAGAATCAAATTTATTAACTGCGTTTTTTATTTATTTTTTTTGTTTTAAACGCAAAAAAATTCACAAAAGCACTTTTCTTGCGCAAATATACACCACCTCGGAGGACACGTACCAAAGTGTCAGAAAGCATCTGAGAAAGTGAAATTATTTTGGGACAGTTAGGACTACTACTCCCATCATGGACAGACTCTGTCCTTGATGGGAGTTATAGTCCAGGGGCTGAGGGGCAGATCGCAGCAGGTCATTCTCCAGAGACCCGTTGCGATCCGCATTTATTAACTGTAAACGCCAGCGGCACATGCGGCTACACTGCACTCCCGGCAGGGAATGCTATATACAGCTGTCATCATTCATAATCCCCGCCGCCAGGAGACCGGAGTTCTGATTGGTGAAAAGCTATACACCAATCAGAGCTCCTTTCTCCCGGCGGTGGGGATTATGAATTATGAGAGCTGTATATAGGAGTTGGCGGGGAGCGCAGTGGAGCCGCATGTGATTCCGGCATGTTAACTCAATAAATGCAGATTGCAGCGGGTCTCTGGAGAATGACCTGCTGCAATCTGCCCCTCAGCCCCTGTACTATAACTCCCATCATGGGACAGGGACATGCACTCCCGCCGGCTCCAGGCTCCTGTATACACTGTCATAATTCATAATCCCTGCCGCTGGGACACAGGAGCTCTGATGGGTGAATAGTCCCGCAGCCAGTGGATGTGCAAGTGCCATCCCTCAGCGCTGCAATACTACAATACTCCCATCATGGGACAGACTCTGTCCCATGATGGGAGTAGTAGTCCAAGGGCAGAGGAACAGATCAAAAGGGGGTCTCACTCCTGAGACCCCCTGCGACCTTAATTGCTCCGCCCCCTAGTGATGAAGTCATTAGGGGGCAGAGGTACACAGTCCAGGCCTGACTCTGTTCTCATTATGCATTTTGCATAGTGGGAACAGCGCCTTTCTGGCAGTGTGTTCCCAAACAGGGAGACTCGAGCTGTTGCTTAACTACAGCCGCCCATGATGGGAGTTGTAGTTTAGCAACAATTGAATGCTCCCTGTTTAGGAACATGCTGCATTATGTGCGCTCTCCCCAGGTGAGAGCGCAAAAAAATGTACTAACCCATATTTCTTGTTTTTCTCATTTCAGATACATGAACGCAGAGGACTACGTCAGATTCGGTAAAGTGCGACGATGACCAGTGTTTTTTTTATTTCAATATAATGGTTAACAAGGGCTGTGGGGGAGTTTTTTTTTAATAAAAACATTTTTCAATGTGTCTTGTTTTTTATAATTGAATTTTTAGGTTTAGTAGTGGAAGCCGTCTTATAGATGGAATCCCATTACTAAGCCGGGCTTAGCGTTAGCCCCAAAAACAGCTAGCGCTAATCTCCAATTATTATCCCGGTACCCACCACCACAGGGATGCCAGGAAGAGTCGGTACCAACAGGCCCGGAGCGTCAAAAATGGCGCTCCTGGGCCTAGGCGGTAACAGGCTGGCATTATTTAGGCTGGGGAGGGCCAGTAACAATGGTCCTCGCCCACCCTGGTAATGTCAGGCTGTTGCTGCTTGGTTGGTATCTGGCTGATAATGAAAATAGGGGGAACCCTATTAGTTTTTTTTTATTTTTTTATAAATAAATTTAAAAAAAAGTGTGTGGGTCCCCCATTTTTTCAGCATCAGCCAGATACCAACCAAGCAGCAACAGCCTGACATTACCAGGGTGGGCTAGGACCATTATTACTGGCCCTCCTCAGCCTAAATAACACCAGCCTGTTACTGCCTAGGCCCAGGAGCGCCATTGTTGATGCTCCGGGCCTGTTGGTTCCGGTTCTTCCCGGAACCCCTGAGGTGGTGGGTAGCGGGGTAATAATTGGAGGTTAGCGCTAGCTGTTTTGGGGGCTAACAATAAGCCCTGGCTAAGTGCTGGATTCTGTCTGCAAGACCGCTTCCACTACTAAGCCTGAAAATTACATTATAAAAAAACATAACACATTGAAAAAAAATTTTATTTAAAAAAACACTCCCCCACAGCCCTCGTTAACCCTTTTATTGACATTTTAAAAAAAAACGCTGTTCATCGTCACAATCCACCGAACGTAGTCCTTCGCGTTCATGGTTCTAAAATTAGAAGAAGAAAAAAAAGCAATAAAACTACAAACACAATTTCTGTGATTTCTACACTATCAAAAAGCTGGTGTGAAATTTTTGACGTAAACGTGACTCTCACCCCTTTGAAAATATCATGTAAAGCAGACAATATACGTGGACACGCCCACTTTTACAAAACTGACGTAAACAGTGTAAACCGCGGCACAAAGCTCTTTGAAAATGTGGTTGATACTTTTCGTGCCCAAATTTTGGCGTGAAATTCATTTTTTATTTTTTTTGGTGCTAAATTTTTTGAGAATCTCCCCCTCTGTGTACTTTATAAATATTTATGATTTTACTATTGTGCAGAGTTTTGTTCGGCGCAAACTGCTGCTCCAGCACTTCTAGCTATGTGAGCAGTGCCGTGGAGGTAGAGAAGGAGTGCACGGTAGAGCCAGGGGGGTGTTTCCATATTTGCGCAAAATTTATCAAAGGACGTGCACAACTTTTGTACATTTTTGAGCAAGAGTGTTAGACAAGAGGTGTAAAGGGGCAGATCTGTGTCTACAATAGACCCTAATGAGAAATCTCCCCCATCATGTTTATTATGTGATATATTTATTATTATTATTATTACCTAGTACTGGCTCTATTACCATCCCACCAACCCCATTTACCTCATTTTAGTCATGTGACCTGGGTAAGATTTATGCACTTTCCATCAGTGTTTGGGTCCTGTTCTGTCGCCTTTTCTTTGTTTATTCCTCTTTTTTATGTTTCATGTTTTGTTTGTGTACATAAAGTTTATATTTTTATAACTTTTATAGTATTTCAGTTTTTCCTGTGCTCACAGTATACATCCCCTTTGTTTTGAAAGGTTGCTGACATAAAGTCCCAGCATACGAAGAACATGATGGGAACAACAAACCCTAAGACAGTGGTCTCAATGTGTGGCCCTCCAGAAGTTGCAAAACTTCAACTCCCAGTATGCCCGGACAGCCTTTGGCTGTCCGGGCATACTGGGAGTTGAAGTTTTGCGAAATCTGGAGGGCCACACATTGAGACCACTGCCCTAAGTGATGGGTTTTATGGGGGGACTCTTTCATGTTGTTGGTTTCTTAGCCAGTGTTTCCGAACCAGTGTGCCTCCAACTGTTGAAAAACTACAACTCCTAACTCCCCTGCATGCTGGGAGTTGTAGTTCTGCAACAGCAGGAGGCAGTACTGCCACATGTTGGCTTATGGATGTAACTTTGGCTCCACTACACTCCCAGTATGTTAAAACAACTTGCAGCTGTCAGAGCATGCTGGGAGTAGTAGTTCCTCCACAGATGTCATGGCATTCTGGGAGTAGTAGTTCCACCACAGATGTCATGTCATTCTGGGAGTAGTAGTTCCACCACAGATGTCATGGCATTCTGGGAGTAGTAGTTCCACCACAGATGTCATGGCATGCTGGTAGTAGTTCCTCCACAGATGTCATGGCATGCTGGGAGTAGTAGTTCCACCACAGATGTCATGGCATTCTGGGAGTAGTAATTCCACCACAGATGTTATGGCATTCTGGGAGTAGTAGTTCCACCACAGATGTCATAGCATTCTGGGAGTAGTAGTTCCACCACAGATGTCATGGCATTCTGGGAGTAGTAGTTCCACCACAGATGTCATAGCATTCTGGGAGTAGTAGTTCCACCACAGATGTCATGGAATTCTGGGAGTAGTAGTTCCACCACAGATGTCATGGCATTCTGGGAGTAGTAGTTCCACGCCAGCTGTCAGGGCATGCTGGGAGTAGTAGTTCCACGCCAGCTGTCAGGGCATGCTGGGAGTAGTAGTTCCCCCCGGCTGGTACTCACCCGGGCTCTCGGGCTGGATGGGGCACCACAGCAGGTGACTGGAGGTCAGGGACACATCGCAGCTTCTCTTCTGGACCTGGAATATCCCGCGCAGCAGAGGAACCTGTCGCCCAGAGTCCCGGGATAACCGAGCGCTGTAGCCGCCCAGGGATTGCTCCTCCGGGTCACTGTACGCCGGGGCTCCGGAGCGGTCACTGCCCGAGCTCCACTCCTCCCAGCGGTCATTGAGGTGCCCGGGTACCGAGGCCGGCCGCTGCCAATCCGCGGGCTCCCCGTCGCCTCTATCGCTCCAGGCGCTCACTCGCCGGTAGAGTCCGGGCAGGCGCAGGCTCTCCCCCATACCGTCACTGCGGGAGCTCCGGAGTCGGGGTGACAAGTGTGAACGTGCACCAAGGCCGCTGCTGCCAGGGAAACGCACGGGGACACGTGACGCCATCTCCTGCCAGTGCGAGAACGCGGGTGAGAGGTCGTGTGGACGCGGAGTGTGACCGGGACTCAGAGGTGTGCGGTCCGTGTGCAGCGCTACCAAAGTTATAAGAACTTTAATGGCCTGACGTAGACTGCGTTCACACCCGGCGTTTTAATCATGTTTGTGAAGAGAAATCTATGAGTGGAAAAACGAAAAAAGAAAATGAAGAAGTAGAAAATATTCTGAATCATTTTCCTACCGCTCTTTACTTTATGGCTTTAAAAATACCATAAAAAGCTGGGGATTTGGACACCTCCTGCAGTAATATTGACGGCCTATCCTAATGGAAGACTGGAAAACCACTTGAGGCAGTGTTTCCCAACCAGGGTGCCTCCAGCTGTTTCAAAACTACAACTCCCAGCATGCCCGGACAGCCAAAGGCTGTCCGGGCATGCTGGGAGTTGTAGTTTTGAAACAGCTGGAGGCACCCTGGTTGGGAAACAATGACTTGAGGACACAATGGATTTGAAGTGTTTTTTTTTTAAGTTTTTTCCTCCTTGTATTCTAAAAACCATAATCATTTTGGGGGAGATTTATCAAAACCTGTGCAGAGGAAAACTTGCCCAGTTGCCCATAGCAACCAATCAGCTTGCTGCTTTCATTTTTATGAAGGCCTGTGAAAAATGAAAGAAGCGATCTGATTGGTTGCTATGGGAAACTGGGCAACTTTTCCTCTGCACAGGTTTTGATAAATCTCCCCTTTATCTTTCTGTCCACAGACCCTTATGAAATCTTGTTTTTAGAGCTCTCAATTGTCTTTTGTAATGACAATTTTTATTTTACCATAACATGTATGTGAAAACAAAATACTATATATATATATATATATATATATATATATATATATACTTTTTTTTTTTTTTTTTTTGCTACATTTGAAGGTTTCATCTTTATCCAGTGCACTTTATGGTAAAACTAACATGTTCTGAAATGTTATTCTGTGGGTCAATACCATTATAACAATACCCATAACAATTACATGTATTTGTATTATTGTACTGCTTCTGTGGTGCACCATTAAGTAGTAAGGTAGTCACTCCCTTGAGGTAGGTAAACAAGTACCCCCAGCAGGTAGAAAGGTGCCCCTCAGTAGGTAGGTACGTGCCCCACAGTAGATAGTTACCCGCATTAGGTAGGAAGGTGTGTGCCACCATTATGTAGATAGTTGCCCCCTATTATAGATAGATGCTTTTCCGGTGGACTGCTGACTGCTCACACATGCGCCAGGGACAGGGCACAGAGGTCTTACACTGCTCCTGGCCCCCAGGGCATCCTGTGACATGCAGGGTAAGCAGAAGGCCAAGGAGCCAGCAGTTCTTTGCTCTGTTGTAAGCTAAAACCTGTGGTGCCGTATTTTGCTGTTGCCTATTTTTCTACCCATTGAAGTCAATGGGTTGCAAAATCAGCTTCAGCAAAATACGGCACATGTGACCCTACTCTTAGGGTACCTTCACAGGGGCGGATTTATTTGCGGGTTTCCCGCTGTGTATTTGAAAGGGGGCGGGCTCTTCTCGGCTGTCCACAGCAGATTTTCCACTGCGTAATTTCCGCAGTGGAAAATCTGCTACGGACAACCTCAAATACCCCCTTTCAAATACGCAATGGGAAACCCGCAAATAAATCCGCCCGTGTGAACGTACCCTTAGGGTCTATTCGCACGTACAGTATTCTGCGCAGATTTCAAGCTGTGTTAATTTTGCATTGAAATCTGCAGCAGAAAATCCTGCGCATCAAATCTGCGCGTCAAATCTTCACAGAATACTGTACGTGTGAATAGACCGTTAAAGGGGTATTCCAGGAAAAAACTTTTATTTATATATCAACTGGCTCCAGAAAGTTAAACAGATTTGTAAATTACTTCTATTAGAAAATCTTAATCCTTTCAATAATTATCAGCTGCTGAAGTTGAGTTGTTGTTCTGCTGACATCTCTGCTTGTCTCGGGAACTGCACAGATTAGAAGAGGTTTGCTATGGGGATTTGCTTCTAAACTGGGTGGTTCCCGAGACACGTGTCATAAGAGAACAGAAAAGAACAACTCAATTTCATCAGCTCATGAGTACTGAAAGGATTAAGATTTTTTAATAGAAATAATTTACAAATCTGTTTAACTTTCTGGAGCCAGTTGATATATATATATATATATATATATATATATACATATATAAAAGTTTTTTTCCTGGATAACCCCTTTAAAGGGGTAGTCCAGTGGTGAAAAACTTATCCCCTATCCTAAGGATAGGGGATAAGTTTGGGATCGTGGGGGGTCCGACCACTGGGGCCCCCTGCGATCTCTCTGTACGGGGGCCAGGCTCTCCGGCCAGATAGCGGGGGTCGACCCCCGCACGAAGCGGCGGCCGACACGCCCCTCAATAGAACTCTATGGCAGAGCCGGAGATTGCCGAAGGCAGCGCTTCGGCTCTGCCATAGAGTTGTATTGAGGGGGCGTGTCGGCCGCCGCTTCGTGCGGAGGTCGACACGCCGCCTTCCCGCGGGCTGTAGGGGCTCCGTACAGGAGATCGCAGGGGGCCCCAGCGGTCGGACCACCATGATCTCAAACTTATCCGCTATCCTTAGGATAGGGGATACGTTTTTCACCACTGGGTCACCACTGGACTACTCCTTTAAGCAGCGTTCACTAGTCTGAAGATCCAGAGCAAGTGCCCTGGATTTCTGTGCTAGCCATCGCCATTACCCTTCATGCCCCTGGCTATGATAATGAAATCATATTTATATTATTATAAAGGTGGTAAGATTTATGCTATAAAATCTATTTAACAAACCTTAAAGGAAATTGTATTTAATCCACGTTTGTGTTGCTAAAGTAGAAAAAATAAATATATTTAGTGCTTTACTCACATAAGCCAAAGTGTGCTAAGGGCGCTGGTTTACGACTAGATTATTTGTATATAACTCCAGCCAATAGAGCGCTAGGTAAAAGCAGTATATAATAGCAGTAAAGGACAGCGTTTTTATTCCAGGGGAATACTAATACATTAAGTGGAGTTTTTTTCTTTTTTTTAATTGTAGTTATTGATTCGAGACCCTTCAGAATAATGAAACAACTTTATCATTCATTGTATTTACAAGGCTATAAAGGCTGTTTCCTAAGGTTTCTGAAGTAATATGGAGACCACCAAAGCATCTCACTGGTGGGCAGAAGAGCAGGCAGTGCATGGTAATAGTAACATGCTATCAACAGATCCGCTCTCAGGACTTCTTCTATGGCAACTGATCCTCAGCAATGGAGAGAAGATTTTATTCTTCACTCCAGAAATAATAGTTGGGTATAAATAAATACCTTTAAAAAAAAAAGGACTAAAGAACAGAAATAAAAGTTGGACATGTCATTTAAAGACACATTATGATGACAGGAAACAAAGTTAAATCATGTTGAGAGCTGATATCCAATGAAATCTAATTTATGACCAATTTTTAGCCATTGTAATTAATCAAAAAATGTTATAACAGGTCTCAATAGATTTTGTGATAAAGCGCAAGAAAAAAAATTGTGATGGAGGCGCAATATTACAGCATATCATAGTGTGGATTGGTTTGTCACAGCACCCAGCGTTCAGGCAGCTTGGTTTTTTGTCACCAGCAGGATTACAATGAAAAGTGACACCTCTATAGATAGACAGATCAGCCATTACAATACAGGGGTAATCCAGGATTTTACTAGTTTTACTAGTCCTGAATCACTCCTTTAAAGGAGATATATAAGGAGATTTTGGGGGGGTTAGACCACTGGGATCCCCGCGATCTCCTGTACGGGGCCCTGGTTCTCTCCAGATATGGAGTGTGATGATCCCCACATGAAGCGGCAGCTGTCAGACCCCCTCTATATATCTTTATGGGAGAGTTCAGCTACCTTTGGCTCTCCCATAGAGATACTGTATATTGAGGGGGCGTGTTGGCCCCACTTTGAGTGGGAGTCGACACGCTCTCTTCCCAGAGCCCCGTACAGAAGATCGTAAAGAAGTAAATATGATGGTAGGTAGCAAGGAAGGTAGCTAGTTAGGTAGACAGGTAAGTAGGGAGCCAGGTAGATAGGTAGGTGGCCAAGTAGCTAGGTAAAAGCTATGAAGGTAGGTATGTAGCTAGAGATGTAGGTAGCCAGGAAGCTTCATAAACTGATAGTCAGTGACTTCTCACTCACTCAAGATGCCAGAATGAAAAAATTAATAAATGATGCTTGCCTTATATACCACTCACAGGCCGACCACCACAGGCCGACTGCGTTTTTCTTCCTATACAGTGTTGTCACCAATGAGTGACATCATTGCGCCTGCACTTTGTCGGGGCAGAGGTCACGGTCTCCTCTCAGTGTAGGCTGCAGGTGAGAGGCAGGTGCACATACAGGGGAAAGCAGCACTCGCTCGCCTGGGAATCCGGGCAAGTGTACTGGGTTCCCCAATAACAAACGAGCTACTGTAGGCAGTGGTGTACCTACACTTTAGTGGTTTCCCCCCTCCAAGGTGTGCCAGGTCGCAGGTACGCCACTGCCTCTAATTATTAGGTGATTTCAGGATATGCTGCCCTGTGTGTGTTTATGAGGATCAGAACTATTTTTAGCTATTATAACTCGTATATGACTTTATTCAGCAGATTTCTGCTTTTTCAGTTTTCCCAGAGCTGGTGGGTGGAGCTCCCTCCTCCTCCCTCTATAAACTTGTATTTCTTATCTTGCAGAAAAAAAGCTGAGCTTATTTTCGGGGAAGAAGATTTCAGCAACAGGTGAGGGGGGAGGGAAGAAGCTTGACAACAGGAGAAAGAAGCATTTTTGTCTAATAAGATATATTACACAGTTTCTTATATTCACTTGTACTATTAATTTATGCAAAGTTTGTTCAAATAACAGATTTAAGATACAACAATGGACACAAGGAATGATGGAAGTAATTCCGCGCTGCCAGTCGTCACTCAATAAGGTAGAAACCGGGGTACTGCTTATTCTTAAGTTTATTAAACACACTCAACACGTTTCAAGGCCGGGATTGCCTTTTCATCAGGCCTGATGAAAAAGCCATCCCGGCCTTAAAACGCGTTGTGTGTGTTTAATAAACTTAAGAATAAGCAATACCCCTGGTTTCTATTTTATTGAGTGACAACTGGCAGCGCGGAATTACTTCCATCATTCCTTGTGTCCATTGTTGTATCGTGTGCATGCCGGTCGGGTGTGGGAAGTCTGAAACAGCCGTTCCAGAATAAGTTCTTTTTCCTTTGCGATGTGAACGTTGTGCCTTGGATATTGCACAACATTACAAGGTGAGCATATATATATCACCTGCTTTTACATGGTGTTTACCTACTGATCCTGCACATTGGAGCCCTCCTGTTCTCCCCTTTTGTTTCCAGTATCAATTTAAGAGCCTGGCTTGGGGAAAGTACCCACTGTTCGGCTCACCTTCAACTTCCCTCCAACCAGCTTACTATAATGGATAAGTCTCTTCCCATTTGTGTTTAGGGATAGACCTGTCAATCATAGAGAGTTGGTCAGAGGGCAGCAGGGCTCTCTTTTTAAGCCTTTCATTCCTGGATATATAATAGAGTAGGAAAATAATATAGTTATGTACACTGTCTTCTTACTCTTTGCATATTTCCAAAAGGTAGAAAAAGTGATGAGATATATGAGTGATATGCAAGGAAACTTTCCTTGTCATTGTCTTAACGCCCTTGTGATAAAATATGCTGCTTTAGATGTCACACTTTGCACTTGGGAAATTATAATTTTTTAGAACATGACAGCGCAGCAGCAGTTTAGGGGATTATTCAAGATTTCAGTGGACATGTTCCAAACATTTAGTCCCTGTTCAACACATACCTTAAGTAATTTCTGAGCAGATGGCACTAGCTTAGCACATGCAAAACACTGAAATGTTGTGCTTGGCAGCTAATTCCAACTGAGTAATAGGTATGTCATGTCCAGAATAAAGGTGTAGATACACTTTACAGAGATGGGAAAGAAAATTATTTAAAGTGTACTTGTCATTTGCAAAAACTTTTTATGTAATTTAGAAAATACCATTATATGTATATTTCTAATCTACATTGTTTAAACATGTGTATATTTTTGGGTGGAAACATGCTGTTTTGTCCCTGCAGCTATTGGCTATGAGTCTCTGTGAGGAGACCAAATGCAGGAAATGTGGGTGGACAAGCAGGGCTCTGTGCACTGGGGACAAGCAGAACTCTGTACACTGAGGACAAGCAGGGCTCTGTACACTGAGGACAAGCAGGGCTCTGTACAATGAGGACAAGCAGGGCTCTGTACACTGAGGACAAGCAGGGCTCTGTACACTGAGGACAAGCAGGGCTCTGTGCACTGAGGACAAGCAGGGCTCTGTACACTGAGGACAAGCAGGGCTCTGTACACTGAGGACAAGCAGGGCTCTGTACACTGAGGACAAGCAGGGCTCTGTGCACTGAGGACAAGCAGGGCTCTGTGCACTGAGGACATGCAGGGCTCTGTACACTGAGGACAAGCAGGGCTCTGTGCACTGAGGACAAGCAGGGCTCTGTGCACTGAGGACAAGCAGGGCTCTGTACACTGAGGACAAACAGGACTCTGCACACTGAGGACAAGCAGGGCTCTGTACACTGAGGACAAGCAGGGCTCTGTGAACCGAGGACAAGCAGGGCTCTATGAACCGAGGACAAGCATGGCTCTGTGAACCGAGGACAAGCAGGGCTCTGTGCACTGAGGACAAGCAGGGCTCTGTACACTAATGACAAGCAGGGCTCTGTACACTGAGGACAAGCAGGGCTCTGTACACTGAGGACAAGCAGGGCTCTGTACACTGAGGACAAGCAGAGCTCTGTACACTGAGGACAAGCAGGGCTCTGTGCACTGAGGACAAGCTGGCCTGTGCATTGAGGACAAGCAGGGCTCTGTGTATTGGGGACAAGAAGGGCTCTGTGCATGGAGGACAAGCAAGGCTCTGTACAGTGAGGACAAGCAGGTGTCATGACCGACGGAGTGGGCAGTGAGAGTGAGCCCTAAGCGTTTACTAGAAACACTCTCCCTGTCTACTTGCCCATCTGCCCTAAACGGCGGATCAACAACAGCGGTGCCGGTCCCTTCCTGCACTAACGTGCATTGGGCGTAAAGGTACACAAATAATACTAAACATAGTCGAAAACAGGTCAGAAACAACGGGAAACAACCAGATAAAGCAGACAGGATATAAATATACAAACAGAGCAGGATATATCGTACTAACATACAGTTCAGAAATCGGAATCAGGATAAATGGCAGCTATGAATAAATGAACAAGACTAGATATGGAATAAGTATACAGCAGAAACCAGGAGACACAGAGGATGAACAGATGAACTGAATGTAAAACACTAAACAGGTCAGGAAACATAGAACACTGTTCACACTGGACACTGAACTAACAAACTAGACTCACCACTCCAAAAATGGAGGGACATAAATACTCACTCCAAATAGACTTCTAGCCAGCAGGCACACTCCACCGTGTGATCAGGATACTGGCCTAGAAGGAAACAGAAATATAATACACGGAACATTAGACTGAAAACAGGCTGCATCTGAACAGACTCCACAAAACTCCAAAACATGGAGGAATACAGGTCAGAATACCAAACAGGAATAATACAAAATCAAACTCAATTACATGAAGGAATACAGGTACAAGCAAGACACGGTGTGAACACAGACTACGATATAACAAGGTACTAAGCAGAACAGACATACATAATCCTAAAAACCAACAATAAATGTACATAAAAACCAAGCGGACTAAAATCTATCATAAACAGGACTATTAACCATGATTAAAACTCAGACAAACAAACATGTCAAAGGTAAAACTGATAACATAGTCAGAGAAGATCTAATAACTAACCCAGAGTGTAGCAGACCTCGGGTTTACAAAGGCCCACCCGAGTTCTCATTGGCTAATACCATTAACTATTCCCTAGCACAGAAAACAGATAATACATAAAACAAAGTCTGAACAGAAAAATGCAAAAACAGACATTACAGCAGGGCTCTGTACACTGAGAACAAGCAGGGCACTGTACAGTGAGGACAAGCAGGACTCTGTACACTGAGGACAAGCAGGGCTCGGTGCACTGAGGACAAGCAGGGCACTGTACAGTGAGGACAAGCAGGACTCTGTACACTGAGGACAAGCAGGGCTCTGTACACTGAGGACCAGCAGGGCTCTGTACACTGAGGACAAGCAGGGCTCTGTACACTGAGGACAAGCAGGGCTCTGTACACTGAGGACCAGCAGGGCTTTGTACACTGAGGACCAGCAGGGCTCGGTACACTGAGGACCAGCAGGGGTCTGTACACTGAGGACAAACAGGGCTCTGTACACTGAGGACCAGCAGGGCTCTGTACACTGAGGACAAGCAGGGCTCTGTACACTGAGGACAAGCAGGGCTCTGTACACTGAGGACCAGCAGGGCTTTGTACACTGAGGACCAGCAGGGCTCTGTACACTGAAGACCAGCAGGGGTCTGTACACTGAGGACAAACAGGGCTCTGTGCACTGAGAATCTATGACAAGCCCCATCTCACACATCAGGATGATTGACAAGCCAAGAGTCTGCACAGAGCCCTGCTTGTCCTGCCCTCACTTCCTGTATAATTTTTAACCAATGTATATTACAAATAAATGTATATATATATATATATATATATATATATATATTTATATATACACACATATGTATAATGTCATTATCTACATTATATAAAAAGTTTTTAAAGGAACAGGAACAAAACATTTTTTTTCCAGGAACAGCGCCACACTTGTCCTCAAGTTGTGAGTGGCTCTGCTTTATTTATGTCAATGTAACTGAGCTGCAATATCACACCCCAAACTGAGGACAATAGTGGGGCGCTTCCTGGAAAAAAATCAGCTATGTTTTTCTAAACCTGTACATTTATACATTTGTACAGTTTACCTGATTTACAGACAACAACAAAACAAAAATAGACTATAGGTATACTAAACTGGATGAGATAGAGATCTAGCAGAAATATCTGTCATCTTATTTACGGCTAGCCAGGAGTAGCTGTTCCTCCATACAGATCCAGGTCCACCTCTCAAGAAGGTGGACACTTGGTTTAAGGGTTTGTCTAAAGCAGATAACCATTTTTCCCCTGCTAGAACCTCCAAATTGCATGAAGGGTTGGATAGAGTAAGGTAGTCAAGCTCAAGGTCCTCAGTCACATCCAAGATGGCACTGATCAGGGCAGAGCGCCCTTGTTTTGTGGACTATTCATTTTGACATAAGCGGCTGTCCACACAGTTGCCATGGTTACTACAAGTGCTTATCACTGATGCAGGCCTAATTCATTATATAGACGTTTCCTGCAGAGGCTTTTGTAGATTTCATATGCCTCTTGTGGGGTCCAAGGATTGTCAAATAATATAATTATAATAATAAGAAGAAATAGTATTGTAAGAAGTTTCCTACTATATATTTATTAAACCCCTTAAGGACTCTGCCTGTTTGTGATTTGAGGACAAACAATTTCCATTTGTGTGTTTTTGTTTTTCTTCCTTACATTTTAAAGGAGTACTGCAGCCTTGGACAACTTATCCCCTATCTGCAGGATAGGGGATAAGTGTCTGATCGCAAGGGTCCGATCCCTGGGACCCTACGCAATCTCCCGTATGGGGACTCGGAACTTCTGCAGCGCTGTGCTGCTAATGTTTGTGTTGTCGACCTCACTTAGAGGTTGACGGACATGCCCCTCCATACAGCTCTATTGGAGAGGTGGGGATGCACGAACGCTTCATCTCCGCCTCTCCTATAGAGATGTATGGAGGGGGTGTGTTGGCAGCGGCTTCATGCTATGGTCGACACGCCTCCTGCATGGGGAGAGCCGCGGCTGAGTCGTGGCCCCGTCCAGGAGATTGCGGTGGGTCCCAGCATTCGGACCTCCCGTGATCAGACACTTATCCTGCAGATAGGGGATAAGTTGACGAAGGCTATAATATTGCTTTAAGAACCTTAACTATTTAATGTTTTTATCCACAGACCCATATGAGGGATTTTTTTTTTTTGTGCAACCAATTGTATTTTGTAATGACACCTTTCATTTTACCATAAAATGTACAGCGAGGCAAAAAGAAAATATTTTTGTGGGGTGAAACTGGTAAAAAAAAAAGAAGCGTTTGTTGTTACGTAGTGCACTTAATGGATAAACTGACAATGTTACCTTTAGACTGTGGGGCAATCCGATTAAAACGATACCTATATTTTTTTTTCTATTATTGTACGACACTCAGAAAAAAAGGCTAACTTTTTTTACAGAATAAGTTTAAGTTTACCTTAAATAAGAAGTGTATATAAAAGATAGATTACACTCTAAAATATAGCCTTTTTATTTATCCATTAAAAATAGCGCCAAATGAAAAACGTCTCCCCCCGCAGTGCCAATGTATCTTTTCTATACATTTCTTATTGAAGCCTGCTGTTGACTTTATTCACATTAGCACACCCCCAAGCATTTTTTACCCCTATAGGAGATAGAATTTATTTATTTTACAAATAGTTACGTTCTTCTTTGGTTAATACAGTGGTGCTACCCCATATTTCTCTGGACTAGTATAAGTTTGCTTAAAATTGCTCTATTCTGACCCCTATAACTTTTTGTATTTTTCTGTATACAGGGCTGTATAAGGGATTATTCAGTATTACTGCAGTTTGGCATACTTTTGGCATCTGGCATTTGGCATCTGTGAATGCAGTCTAAGTATAAATTTGAGTTACCTAATGTATGCACATGTAGTAGAAGATCCAAGCATTGTGAACTATAATGGTGCCATGTAAATGTGACGTATGGCCAGGGAAGGAGTGCAACACTATTCTCGCTTACTCCCCCTTTCCCTGCCTATTTGCCTATCCGCCCTAGGCAGCAGATCGACAACCACGTTGACAGGCCCTTCCTTAAATAAGTGAGAGAAGTAAGGGTCAACAAAACAAACTATAATACAGTCAGGAAGCACTCAAACTAACATAAATAATATTAAACAAACACACACAATAAGCCAAAGTAAGCTAGCCGAGTCTTTACCAGGATATGTCAAAGGTGCCAAGGGGCAAATACAAGAGAAAGGTCAGAAAGCCAAGCCGAAAAGTTAGGAATACCAGAAGATCAGGAATACAAAATATAAACGCTAGCTACTGGAGAAAACCTCTTTCGCAGGCAAGGTCTGATACCACACTGAAGGTTTATATAGGCAGTTACACAGGTGAAAAGCCAACAAGGTCAGCTGACCAACCAGAAAGCTAGGCGTAGCCCAGCAACCAAAATAACAAACTCTCTCAGGGATGTTTAACCCTTCGGGTTCTTACAGTAAAACGTATAAAATTATGTAATACATCCAGTTACAGCACGGAAAAAGTCTCCCTGGTGAAAATAACAACAGCAATTGCAGCCCCTTAACCTTACCCAAACTGATCCACACACATTCATCGCCGTAAATGTCGGCACCCCTGAAAGTATTTCTTACAGAAAAGGATTGCAGTAACACATGTTTTGCTATACACATGTTTATTCCCTTTGTGTGTATTGGGACTAAACCAAAAAGGGAGGGAAAAAAGCACATTGGACATAATGTCACACCAAACTCCAAAAATTGGCTGGACAAAATTATTGGCACCCTTAAAGGAGTACTCTGGTTCAGAGTACTCCTGCTCCGTCCTGCCCGGGCTGCAAAAAAAATGAAAATAGACCATCTCTCACCTTCCTGGGTTCCAGCGGAACGCCACTGTTACGCCGAGCGCTCCGGGTCCCCGCTCCTCCCCGGAGCGCTCGCTTCACTCCCTCCGCTGCAGCGCTCCGGTCACGTCCTCTGACCCGGGGCGCTGCGATCCTGCTGCCAGCCGGGATGCGATTCGCGATGCGGGTAGCGCCCGCTCGCGATGCGCACCCCGGCTCCCCTACCTGACTCGCTCCCCGTCTGTTCTGTCCCGGCGCGCGCGGCCCCGCTCCCTAGGGTGCGCGCGCGCCGGGTCTCTGCGATTTAAAGGGCCACTGCGCCGCTGATTGGCGCAGTGGTTCCAATTAGGGTTTTCACCTGTGCACTTCCCTATATTACCTCACTTCCCTTGCACTCCCTTGCCGGATCTTGTTGCCTTAGTGCCAGTGAAAGCGTTCCTTGTGTGTTCCTTGCCTGTGTTTCCAGACCTTCTGCCGTTGCCCCTGACTACGATCCTTGCTGCCTGCCCCGACCTTCTGCTACGTCCGACCTTGCTTCTGCCTACTCCCTTGTACCGCGCCTATCTTCAGCAGTCAGAGAGGTGAGCCGTTGCTAGTGGATACGACCTGGTCACTACCGCCGCAGCAAGACCATCCCGCTTTGCGGCGGGCTCTGGTGAAAACCAGTAGTGGCTTAGAACCGGTCCACTAGCACGGTCCACGCCAATCCCTCTCTGGCACAGAGGGTCCACTACCTGCCAGCCGGCATCGTGACAGTAGATCCGGCCATGGATCCCGCTGAAGTTCCTCTGCCAGTTGTCGCTGACCTCACCACGGTGGTCGCCCAGCAGTCACAACAGATAGCGCAACAAGGCCAACAGCTGTCTCAACTGACCGTTATGCTACAACAGTTGCTACCACAGCTTCAGCAGTCATCTCCTCCGCCAGCTCCTGCACCTCCTCCGCAGCGAGTGGCCGCTCCTGGGATACGCTTATCCTTGCCGGATAAATTTGATGGGGACTCTAAGTTTTGCCGTGGCTTTCTTTCCCAATGTTCCCTGCATCTGGAGATGATGTCGGACCTGTTTCCCACTGAAAGGTCTAAGGTGGCTTTCGTAGTCAGTCTTCTGTCCGGAAAAGCCCTGTCATGGGCCACACCGCTCTGGGACCGCAATGACCCCGTCACTGCCTCTGTACACTCCTTCTTCTCGGAAATCCGAAGTGTCTTTGAGGAACCTGCCCGAGCCTCTTCTGCTGAGACTGCCCTGTTGAACCTGGTCCAGGGTAATTCTTCCGTTGGCGAGTATGCCGTACAATTCCGTACACTTGCTTCAGAATTGTCCTGGAATAATGAGGCCCTCTGCGCGACCTTCAAAAAAGGCCTATCCAGCAACATTAAAGATGTTCTGGCCGCACGAGAAATTCCTGCTAATCTACATGAACTTATTCACCTAGCCACTCGCATTGACATGCGTTTTTCTGAAAGGCGTCAGGAACTCCGCCAAGATATGGACTCTGTTCGCACGAGGCGTTTCGTCTCCTCGGCTCCTCTCTCCTCTGGTCCCCTGCAATCTGTTCCTGTGCCTCCCGCCGTGGAGGCTATGCAGGTCGACCGGTCTCGCCTGACACCTCAAGAGAGGACACGACGCCGTATGGAGAACCTCTGCCTGTACTGTGCTAGTACCGAACACTTCCTGAGGGATTGTCCTATCCGTCCTCCCCGCCTGGAAAGACGTACGCTGACTCCGCACAAAGGTGAGACAGTCCTTGATGTCTACTCTGCTTCTCCACGTCTTACTGTGCCTGTGCGGATGTCTGCCTCTGCCTTCTCCTTCTCTACAGTGGCCTTCTTGGACTCTGGATCTGCAGGAAATTTTATTTTGGCCTCTCTCGTCAACAGGTTCAACATCCCAGTGACCAGTCTCGCCAGACCCCTCTACATCAATTGTGTAAATAATGAAAGATTGGACTGTACCATACGTTTCCGCACGGAGCCCCTTCTTATGAGCATCGGATCTCATCATGAGAGGATTGAACTTTTGGTCCTCCCCAATTGCACTTCGGAGATTCTCCTTGGACTTCCCTGGCTTCAACTTCATTCCCCAACCCTGGATTGGTCCACTGGGGAGATCAAGAGTTGGGGGTCCTCTTGTTCCAAGAACTGTCTAAAACCGGTTCCCAGTAACCCTTGCCGTAACTCTGTGGTTCCTCCAGTAACCGGTCTCCCTAAGGCCTATATGGACTTCGCGGATGTTTTCTGCAAAAAACAAGCTGAGACTCTACCTCCTCACAGGCCTTATGATTGCCCTATCGACCTCCTCCCGGGTACCACTCCACCCCGGGGCAGAATTTATCCTCTCTCTGCCCCAGAGACTCTTGCCATGTCCGAATACGTCCAGGAGAATCTAAAAAAGGGCTTTATCCGTAAATCCTCCTCTCCTGCCGGAGCCGGATTTTTCTTTGTGTCCAAAAAAGATGGCTCCCTACGTCCTTGCATTGACTACCGCGGTCTTAATAAAATCACGGTTAAGAACCGCTACCCCTTACCCCTCATCTCTGAACTCTTTGATCGCCTCCAAGGTGCCCACATCTTCACTAAATTGGACTTAAGAGGCGCCTATAACCTCATCCGCATCAGAGAGGGGGACGAGTGGAAAACGGCATTTAACACCAGAGATGGACACTTTGAGTATCTGGTCATGCCCTTTGGACTGTGCAATGCCCCTGCCGTCTTCCAAGACTTTGTCAATGAAATTTTTCGTGATCTGTTATACTCCTGTGTTGTGGTATATCTGGACGATATCCTAATTTTTTCTGCCAATCTAGAAGAACACCGCCAGCATGTCCGTATGGTTCTTCAGAGACTTCGTGACAACCAACTCTATGCCAAAATTGAGAAATGTCTGTTTGAATGCCAATCTCTTCCTTTTCTAGGATATTTGGTCTCTGGCCAGGGACTACAGATGGATCCAGACAAACTCTCTGCCGTCTTAAATTGGCCACGCCCCTCCGGACTCCGTGCTATCCAACGCTTTTTGGGGTTCGCCAATTATTACAGGCAATTTATTCCACATTTTTCTACCATTGTGGCTCCTATCGTGGCTTTAACCAAGAAAAATGCTGATCCCAAGTCCTGGCCTCCTCAAGCAGAAGACTCCTTTAAACGACTCAAGTCTGCCTTTTCTTCGGCTCCCGTGCTCTCCAGGCCTGACCCTTCCAAACCCTTCCTATTGGAGGTTGATGCCTCCTCAGTAGGAGCTGGAGCTGTTCTTCTACAAAAAAAATCCTTCCGGGCATGCTGTCACTTGTGGTTTTTTCTCTAGGACCTTCTCTCCAGCGGAGAGGAACTACTCCATCGGGGATCGAGAGCTTCTAGCCATTAAATTAGCACTTGAGGAATGGAGGCATCTGCTGGAGGGATCAAGATTTCCTGTTATTATCTACACCGACCACAAGAACCTCTCCTACCTCCAGTCGGCCCAACGGCTGAATCCTCGCCAGGCCCGGTGGTCTCTGTTCTTTGCCCGATTTAATTTTGAGATTCACTTTCGTCCTGCCGATAAGAACATTAGGGCCGATGCTCTCTCTCGTTCCTCGGATGCCTCAGAAGTTGATCTCCCTCCGCAACACATCATTCCACCTGACTGCCTGATCTCCACTTCTCCTGCCTCCATCAGGCAGACTCCTCCAGGAAAGACCTTTGTTTCTCCACGCCAACGCCTCGGAATCCTCAAATGGGGTCACTCCTCCCATCTCGCAGGTCATGCGGGCATCAAGAAATCTGTGCAACTCATCTCCCGCTTCTATTGGTGGCCGACTCTGGAGACGGATGTTGGGGACTTTGTGCGAGCCTGCACTATCTGTGCCCGGGATAAGACTCCTCACCAGAAGCCCGCTGGTTTTCTTCATCCTCTGCCTGTCCCCGAACAGCCTTGGTCTCTGATTGGTATGGATTTTATTACTGATTTACCCCCTTCCCGTGGCAACACCGTTATTTGGGTGGTCGTTGATCGATTCTCCAAAATGGCACATTTCATCCCTCTTCCTGGTCTTCCTTCTGCGCCTCAGTTGGCTAAACAATTTTTTGTACACATTTTTCGTCTTCACGGGTTGCCTACGCAGATTGTCTCGGATAGAGGGGTCCAATTCGTGTCTAAATTCTGGAGGGCTCTCTGTAAACAACTCAAGATTAAATTAAATTTTTCCTCTGCATATCATCCCCAGTCCAATGGACAAGTAGAAAGAATTAACCAGATCCTGGGTGATTATTTGCGACATTTTGTTTCCTCCCGCCAGGATGACTGGGCAGATCTCCTTCCATGGGCCGAATTTTCGTATAACTTCAGGGTCTCTGAATCTTCCTCCAAATCCCCATTTTTCGTGGTGTACGGCCGTCACCCTCTTCCCCCCCTCCCTACCCCCTTGCCCTCTGGTCTGCCCGCTGTGGATGAAATTTCTCGTGACCTTTCCATTATATGGAGAGAGACCCAAAATTCTCTCTTACAGGCTTCTTCACGCATGAAGAGGTTCGCGGATAAGAAAAGAAGAGCTCCCCCCGTTTTTTCCCCTGGAGACAAGGTATGGCTCTCCGCTAAATATGTCCGCTTCCGTGTCCCTAGCTACAAGTTGGGACCACGCTATCTTGGTCCTTTCAAAATTTTGTGTCAAATTAATCCTGTCTCTTATAAACTTCTTCTTCCTCCTTCTCTTCGTATCCCTAATGCCTTTCACGTCTCTCTTCTCAAACCACTCATCCTCAACCGTTTTTCTCCCAAATCTGTTCCTCCCACTCCTGTTTCCGGCTCCTCGGACGTCTTCTCGGTCAAGGAAATTTTGGCTGCCAAAAAGGTCAGAGGGAAAAATTTTTTTTTAGTAGACTGGGAGGGTTGTGGTCCTGAAGAGAGATCCTGGGAACCTGAGGACAACATCCTTGACAAAAGTCTGCTCCTCAGGTTCTCAGGCTCCAAGAAGAGGGGGAGACCCAAGGGGGGGGGTACTGTTACGCCGAGCGCTCCGGGTCCCCGCTCCTCCCCGGAGCGCTCGCTTCACTCCCTCCGCTGCAGCGCTCCGGTCACGTCCTCTGACCCGGGGCGCTGCGATCCTGCTGCCAGCCGGGATGCGATTCGCGATGCGGGTAGCGCCCGCTCGCGATGCGCACCCCGGCTCCCCTACCTGACTCGCTCCCCGTCTGTTCTGTCCCGGCGCGCGCGGCCCCGCTCCCTAGGGCGCGCGCGCGCCGGGTCTCTGCGATTTAAAGGGCCACTGCGCCGCTGATTGGCGCAGTGGTTCCAATTAGGGTTTTCACCTGTGCACTTCCCTATATTACCTCACTTCCCTTGCACTCCCTTGCCGGATCTTGTTGCCTTAGTGCCAGTGAAAGCGTTCCTTGTGTGTTCCTTGCCTGTGTTTCCAGACCTTCTGCCGTTGCCCCTGACTACGATCCTTGCTGCCTGCCCCGACCTTCTGCTACGTCCGACCTTGCTTCTGCCTACTCCCTTGTACCGCGCCTATCTTCAGCAGTCAGAGAGGTGAGCCGTTGCTAGTGGATACGACCTGGTCACTACCGCCGCAGCAAGACCATCCCGCTTTGCGGCGGGCTCTGGTGAAAACCAGTAGTGGCTTAGAACCGGTCCACTAGCACGGTCCACGCCAATCCCTCTCTGGCACAGAGGGTCCACTACCTGCCAGCCGGCATCGTGACAGCCACTACAGCTGATCGGTGCTCCGATCCATCTTCTTCATACTTCCGTGTGTAACGAAGCGTCACATGGCGCTCAGCCTATCGCCGGCCGCCGCGATATTCTGCCTCGGCCCATAATAGGCTGAGCGCCATGTGACACTTCGTTACACACGGAAGTATGAAGAGGATGGACCAGAGGACCGATCAGCTGTAGTGGCGCTCCGCGGGAACCCAGGAAGGTGAGAGATGGTTTATTTTAAAAAAAAATTTCAGCCCGGGCAGGACGTAGCAGGAGTACTCTGAACCAGAGTACTCCTTTAACTTAATATTTGGTTCCACACCCTTTAGAAAAAATAACTGAAATCAGTTGCTTCCTATAACCATCAATAAGCTTCTTACACCTCTCAGACGGAATGTTGGACCACTCTTCCTTTTGCAAACTGCTCCAGGTCTCTCTTATTGGAAGGGTGCCTTTTCCCAAAAGCAATTTTAAGATCTCTCCACAGGTGTTCAATGGGATTTAGATCTGGACTCATTGCTGCCACTTCAGAACTCTCCAGCGCTTTGTTGCCATCCATTTCTGAGTGCTTTTTGACATATGTTTGGGGTCATTAGGGGAGATTTATCAAAACCTGTCCAGAGGAAAAGTTGCTGAGTTGCCCATAGCAACCAATCAAATCCCTTTTTTGTATTCCTCAGATTTCATGATGCCTTGTACACATTCAAGGCACCCAGTGCCAGAGGCAGCAAATCAACCCCAAAACATGACAGCTGAACAAATGAAGCCACGGCACTGGGTAGGTATTGCAGTTTAAAACTTCTTCTTTATTGCAGCATAGCAGGTCAAATTGGGAGTAGGACCAGAACGCCCAAAACATCCCCAAAACATCATTGAACCTCCACCATATTTCACTGTATGTACTGTGTTCTTTTCTTTGTAGGCCTCATTCCATTTTCGGTAAACAGTAGAATGATGTGCTTTACCAAAAAGCTCTATCTTGGTCTCATCTGTCCACAAGATGTTTTCCCAGTAGAATTTTGGCTTACTCAAGTTCATTTTTGGCAAAATGTAGTCTTGCTTTTTTTATGTCTCTGTGTCAGCAGTGGGGTCCTCCTGGGTCTCCTGCCATAGCGTTTTTTATTTCATTTTAATGTCGACAGATAGTTCGCGCTGACACTGATGCTCCCTGAGCCTGCAGGACAGCTTGAATATCTTTAGAACTTGTTTGGTGCTGTTTATCCACCATCCGGACTATCCTGCGTTGACACCTTTCTTCAATTTTTCTCTTCCGTCCACGCCCAGGGAGATTAGCTACAGTGCCATGGGTTGCAGACTTCTTGATAATGTTGCGCACTGTGGACAAAGGCAAATCTAGATCTCTGGAGATGGACTGGTAACCTTGAGATTGTTGATATTTTTCCACAATTTTGGTTTTCAAGTCCTCAGACAGTTCTCTTCTCCTCTTTCTGTTGTCCATGCTTTGTGTGGCACACACAGGCACACAATACAAAGTGAACTTCTCTCCTTTTTATCTGCTTTCAGGTGTGATTTTTATATTGCCCACGCCTGCTACTTGTCCCAGGTGAGTTTAAAGGAGCATCACATGCTTGAAACAATCTTATTTATCCACAATTTAGAAAGGGTGCCAATAATTTTGTCCAGCCCATTTTTGGAGTTTTGTGTGACATTATGACCAGTTTGAAATGTTTTTTTCCCTTTTTTGGTTTAGTTCTAACACACACAAAGGGAATGAACATGTGTATAGCAAAACATGTATTACTGCAATCATTTTATTGAGAAATCTCAGGGGTGCCAACATGTAAAGCCATGACTGTATAAAGAGATTGATCAAGCAGTGTAATATGTTACAGTCAGAGGCATTTGTTACCATTTATTCTCATAATAGCTGATTTTGTTCATGATGGGAGAGGCCACAAGACATAAGCAGGAAAGTATAAGACAAATCTCTTCTCCTGTTATCCAGATGGAGCCATGCTAGATGTAAAAGATGCCCTCAACAAGATTTAGCAAGTTGCAAACTTTAATAGTTCATTGAGATTTTGCTAATATAAAAAAGCAGAAGAAGCAAAGGAGATGAAAGCCACAGAAAAAAGAAGGTTGCTGCATATTGAACAGGGTTCCACAATTGAAAGAATAAGTCCGGGGCATGGGATAGTTATAAGGGTGGAAGTGATGGTCCCTGTGGGAGGAAAGGTAAAAAAGACAGGAGGTGGTGGGGTGGGAATAGCCAATGAGTGATAAAGAAGGCCTAGGCTTCAGAGAGATTTCCCCAGAGACAAGCGGCAGAATAGAGATGCTGGGACGCTTTGTAACTATTTCTTAGAGAAGCATAGTAGTTATGGAACTGAAGGGAAATACTTGCTTTACTGTCCTGTTTGATAATATTTCCCTGCTCAGAAACCCCTCAAAGCCCTAAATACACGATGAACTTAATTATTTTGTGTACCTGGGTAGTTACAAGAACTATATATCTATGTGTAATTGGAAATGTCAGGCATTAGAGGAGCAGGCTTTCGTTTGCTAGTATTAAACAGGGACCCAGCTGGTGATTTGTGGTTCCACATTGCAGTTAATCCAGGCTTTGTCTGGGTAGACAGCCAGCCTCCATAACCAGAATCTACAGGAACATAGCCAGGGTTAAACCGTACTTAATCCAGTGGAAATTTGCTTGAAGGGGATTATTGTTTTATTTATTTATTTTCTTTTTCTCTCTTTGAAAACATAATAACTATATATCTGTGGTGATCGTCTGCTCTTCACAGGGTCTCTCTCTGTGTTGTTAACAAGACATTTATCAGTTTTATGCTCCTTTCTTTTCCAGGAAAGAGTCTCACTGTTAGTTCCTGCAAATATCAATAATGGAAATAAATAACAGACAAATAAAGATAAATAGAAAGATATGAGATAGATAGACAGACAGACAGATAGATAATGACAGATAGATAAAAATAGATTATGATAGTTATAAAGAAAGATAGATATATAGATAAACAGACACATAGATATAAAGACAGATATAAATAGATGGTTAATAGATATAGATAGATAGATAAACTGACACATATATAACAGATAGATAATCTAGATAAACAAACTAACAGATAATAGAAGATAATTATACATAATGATGTTTGATTAATAGAAAGAGACAATGTAGATAAGTACCTGAAAACATAGATGGACCTCTTTTTATCTGTTGCCCAATTAACTTTTACATTTTTCCTATAGCACCTGATAGACACGTCTTTCATATGTCTACACTAAACTTCTTTACTCTTATCTCTAGTGCCCCAAGAGGTCACCATACCATCTTGCTCTGAGGACTTCCTTATATCTACATATCTTATGTTGCCTTCATTTCTTGAGTGATTGGTAATTAATGAAAACCAAAAAAAAAAACAGCAATCAACACAATTCTAAATAAGCATAAAACCGTACACAGCAAGTAAAAAATAGAGGCATCTGCAGGAGCAAATAGATATTAGAATGTATAAAAAGAATTCCAAATCACTGATTTAAACATTAACCATTTTGTGCTGGCTTTTACCAGCTATTTCCTGTTCAGTCTAAAAGTGAATTACCATTTTTTAAAAAAAATTAAATAAATAAATGTATGTATACTAGGAATCGACCAATTATCGGTTTGGCCGATATTATCGGCCGATATTCACGATTTTGGACATTATTGGTATCGGCAATTGCCTTGCCGATATGCCGATAATGCCCTGTCCCCCGCCCCGCCTCCCCGGCTAGAGACCACCGCCGCTGCCCCATTGCCTCCCCCATCCCCGGTTTTATAATTACCTGATCCCGGGGTCCGTGCTACTTCTGGCTCCTGCGACGTCATGCGCTATTGCTGTGCGCTGAGCAGCGCAATGACGAGTGACGTCCTCAACGCGACATCACCATCAGTGTGCACAGTGACAGCTCAGGACGCCGCCGGAGCCAGAAGTAGCGCGGACCCCTGGCACAGGTAATTATAAAACCTGGGATGGGGAGGCAATGGGGCAGCGGCAGCGGTGGTGGTTGGAATAGGGAGGTCTCTGGCACCGCAAAAGCCCCTGCAGTTCATTGATTTAAAGCGCCCGCTTTAAATCATTCATCTGCAGCGGCTTCTTCTTGGGGAATAGCCTATAAATTGTACCGGAATATCGGTATAAGTTATCGGCTATCGGCCTGAAAGGTCATAGATTATCGGTGTCAGCCCTAAAAAATCTATATCGGTCGATCCCTAATGTATACCCTTAAACAGTATATATATATAGTTTGTTGATATAATTCCTTTCTAAGATTACATATTTACTATAGGAACATAATTATTTGGCTAAGGGTTGGACCTATATGCTAAGTTTTATCTCTTAAAAGTAATCTGTCTGCTCTATTTGCTGCAGATACTGTTAGGCTAGGTTCACATATGCATGCACCAGAGGGTAACTGATGCTAGAACTGATCCCATTCCTTTAAATGGGACAGGTCATAATCATCCAGCTTCTCAATTTTGATACCGGATGGCTGAACACGCCTGTCCTACGTCCAGAAACAATGGACGCTGAATGCCATACAACTGATGACAACTGATGCACGTTGTCATCAGTTGTGGCATCAGTTGTGTCGGGATCAAGGCTGAGTTCACCCATGCCGGATGCTGGACATATTTGAACCCAGCCGTAGATAGCTGTTTTGGGTATAAAAGCAAACTGCGCTGATGGGGATTGTCAATAAGTAAAAAGATGATTTTTTTTAAATTTTGCAACCACCATCAACTCCAGGAAAGGAACAGTTTGCTTATACCTTAGCAGCTATCAAACAGTGTCTGCAGATCTTAGCAGAAAATACAGCTGATATATTCCTTTTAAATATCTGCAAGGAAGTGTGGTCTAACATTGCATTTCTATGCATAGTGTTTAATAGCAATAGTTTATCGATATCATGTTGAAGGTTATAAGTTGGAGTGCAAAATTACCGAAAGTCATGTACTCGAGCAAGTGGATAAACTGATGCAGATGGGATAAAGTGAGGCACAGATCAGGACAAGTAGTAATTCATTTGGGGTAAGATGACAGGTACAGGTCAAAGCAGGTGGAGATGGATCTTTGTATCTGGCTATTTGTTACAGCCCCTTACTGTATAGTGATATATACAGTGGGGATCAAAAGTTTGGGCACCCCAGGTAAAAATTTGTATTAATGTGCATAAAGAAGCCAAGGGAAGATGGAAAAATCTCCAAAAGGCATCAAATTACAGATTAGATATTCTTATAATATGTCAACAAAAGTTAGATTTTATTTCCATCATGTACACTTTCAAAATAACAGAAAACAAAAAAAATGGCATCTGCCAAAGTTTGGGCACCCTGCAGAGTTAATATCTTGTACTGCCCCCTTTGGCAAGTATCACAGCTTGTAAACGCTTTTTGTAGCCAGCCAAGAGTCTTTCAATTCTTGTTTGAGGTATCTTTGCCCATTCTTCCTTACAAAAGTCTTCCAGTTCTTTAAGATTTCTGGGCTGTCTGTCACGCACTGATCTTTTAAGGTCTATCCATAGATTTTCAATTATGTTGAGGTCAGGAGATTGGGAAGGCCATGGCAAAACCTTCAGTTTACGCCTCTTAATGTAATACCCTGTGGATTTCGAGGTGTGTTTAGGATCATTATCCATTTGTAGAAGCCATCCTCTCTTTAATTTCAGCTTTTTCACAGATGGCATCAAGTTAGCATCCAAAATTTGCAGAAATTTTATTGAATCCTTCCATTTTTCCTTCTACTCATGAGATGTTCCCTGTGCCACTGGCTGCAATACAACCCCAAAGCATGATTGATCCACCCCCATGCTTAACAGTTGGACAGAAGTTCTTTTCATTAAATTCTGTTCCCCTTCTTCTCCAAACATACCTTTGCTCATTCCGGCCAAAAAGTTACATTTTAACCTCATCGGTCCACAGAACTTGTTTCCAAAATGCATCCTGCTTGTCTATATGTTCATTTGCAAAGTTCAAACGATGATTTTTGTGGTGAGGACATAGAAGAGGTTTTGTTCTGATGACTCTTCCATGAAGACCATGTTTGTACAAGTATCTCTTTATAGTCTACCACAACTTCAGTGTCTGCCAGATCTTTCTGGAGGGATTGTGCAGTCAAACGTGAGTTTTGAATAGTTTTTCTCACAATCCTGCGAGCTATTCTGTCTGATATTTTCTTGGTCTTCCAGATCTTGCTTTAACTTCCACTGTTCCTGATGACTGCCATTTCTTAATTACATTCCGAACAGAGGATATTGACATCTGAAAACGTTTTGCTATCTTCTTATAGCCTTCTCCAGCTTTGTGAGTGTCAACTGTTTTCAGTTTCAGATTTCTAGACAACTGCTTAGAAGAACCCATGGTGCTGATTGTTGGGGCAAGGCCAGATGGGTCTGGGCATTTAAAACCTTTGAGATTGACATAACCTGGTCTTCCCAGATGATGATTGAGAACAATCCATGACACTGGCAGGTCTCAGCTTTGCAAAGGGGGCAGTGCATGCTATAAATTCTGCAGGGTGTCAACACTTTTGCAGACGTCATTTTTTGTTTTCTGTATTTTTGAAAGTGTAAATGATGGAAATAAAATCTAACTTTTGTTGACATATTATAGGAATGTCTAATCTGTAATTTGATGCCTTTTGGGGATTTTTCCATCTTTCCTTGGCTTCTTTATGCACATAAATGCATTTTTTTTACCTGGGTTGCCCAAACTTTTGATCCCCACTGTAGGAGAATTGAAGAAGGTCAAAGTTGGACAGCTTGGTTAACAAACAAGATAGGGGTTCTCTCCTTCAACAGAAGCTTATAAAGCTTGTGAAAAATATAAATTTTAAGACAAGACAAGACACTCCTATTATACTTTTTAACTTTTTATTGAACTCAGCAGCAAATAAGTACTGTAGGTATCAAAGAAAAAACTTTACATATATGGTGCTACCAAACATGCTGCACCAATACAGTATCCAATCACAGTATAGCATAGGTTATATAGGTAACTGTCGTCCAAGTAACTTCCTTCTTCTTTGCTGCTCAGCAGTGTATTCAGATAAGTGTTTTGTGCTCTCTTCTATTTATAATATATATTTGTTCTAAATTATATTTCTGTATATATTTTCTACATATATATATATATATATATATATATATATATATATACAGTAACCCCCCGACATGCGATGGCCCCGACATATGATAAGATCGACATACGATGGCCTCTCAGAGGCCATTGCATGTCGATGTCAGCATCAACATACGATGCTTTTATATGTCGGGGCCATTAAATGTCGGGGCGCAAAATGCTTAAGCTGCTGTCGGATAGCAGTTTAAGCATCCCGGACAGGTTCGCTTACCTATCCCCGCTTCTCCGGGTCCACTTCGGGATCCTCCGGCGTCTTCTGTATCTTCTCCAGGGTCCGGGCCTCGCTTTCCGCCGTCGTTATTACGTCACTATGCATGCCGTGCCGGCGCAGCAGCGTAATAACGTCACCAGAAAGCGAGGCCCCGACCCTGCAGAAGATGCGGAAGAAGCCGGAGGATCCCGAAGAAGACACCGGAGCAGCGGGACAGCATCGGGAGCCCCTGGGACAGCATCGGGAGCGGTGAGGGCACGGTCCGGAGCGGCGGGGACAGGTGAGTATAACTTCCTATACTTTACATTGCACGGATCCCTCAACATACGATGGATTCGACAAACGATGGGTCGTTTGGAACGAATTACCATCGTATGTTGAGGGACCACTGTATATATATATATATATATATATATATATATATATATATATACTAGCTGAGTACCCGGCATTGCCCGTTTTTTCCTTCCTCATCCTTGTTGGGGAGGAAAATCAACAAAGGGCTTTTGACTTCATAACCCATCCCCATATATTGTTGTCATATCCCAACCCCATATCCCGTCCTCATACCCCGACCTCCTATCTTGACCTTCTATCCCGACCTCCTATCCCGTCCTCATATCCCCTCCTCATATCCCATCCTCCTATCTTGACCTCCTATCCTATCTTGACCTCCTATCTCGACCTCCTATCTCGACCTTCTATCCCGTCCTCCTATCCCATCCTCCTATCTCGACCTCCTAATGCAACCTCCTATCCTGTCCTCATATCCCGTCCTCCTATCCCGTCCTCCTATCCCGACCTCCTATCCTGACCTCCTATCCTATATTTTAAGTGGACATATAACTAACATGTGACCGAGTATTATCGAAATATCTCCAGACGTTTGGAAGTAATGCAGTAACATATATTTCCCATAGACTTGCATGGGACTTTAAACAAAAACCCCGACCCTGGCAAATGGGGGTGAGTAAGGGTTAAATCACCTATCATATGTTTGTTGTTGACATATAAGTAACATGTGTGCCAAGTTTCATGTTAATATCTTTAGCCGTTTGGACGTGATTGTGGAACATACATACACACATTGGGGGGGATTCATCAATATGTGTCTATTGTTGACACAGTTCTACCCCTTTACACTGCTTGTCTATTGTACACTCTTGCTCAGAATTTACTATGGCTGTACACTCCTTTGATAAATCTTGTGCAAATATAGAAACGCTCCCCCCTCTCTCTACCGTACACTCCTTCTCTACCTCACAGGAAAAGTGGACGTTCTATTGCTTTGAGGCCAGGATTACATTGAGGTTTTTTGTCCGTCATAAAAAACGTCAGAAAAACTGTCCCAGCTTTTTCCTGCATTTTGTCAGTTTTTCTTGCGTTTTTTTTTCTCTTGCATTTTTGCTGGTGTGTGGAAGCAAAAAATGTACTAAACTTTTAGTTGTTTTTTTTCTTCAAAATTTCGATGCGGAGGACTATGTCAGATTTTGTGGATTGCGACGATGAACAGCGTGTTTTTTTTAAATGTCAATAAAAGGGTTAACGAGAGCTGTGGGGGGAGTGTTTTTTTAAATAATTTTTTTTTCCAATGTGTTGTGTTTTTTTTATAATTGAATTCAAAACAGCTAGCGCTAACCCCCAATTATTACCCACCACCACCACAGGGGTTCCAGGAAGAGCTGGTACCAACAGGCCTGGGGTGTCAAAAATGGCGCTCCTGGGCCTAGGCATTAACAGGCTATTGTTATTTAGGCTGGGGAGGGCCATTAACATTGGTCCTCGCTCACCCTGGTAACGTCAGGCTGTTGCTGCCTGACATTACCAGGGTGGGCGAGGACCATTGTTACTGGCCCTCCCCAGCCTAAATAACACCAGCCTGTTACTGCCTAGGCCCAGGAGTGCCATTTTTTACGCTCCGGGCCTGTTGGTACCGGCTCTTCCCGGCACCCCTGTGGCGGTGGGTACAGAGGTAATAATTGGGGGTTAGTGCTAGCTGATTTTGGGGCTAACGCTAAGCCCTGGCTTAGTAATGGATTCCGTCTATAAGACAGCCTCCACTACTAACCCTGAAAATTCAATTATAAAAAACAAGACACATTGAAAAAAAATACCTCCCACCGGCCCTCGTTAACCATTTTATTCAAATAAAAAAAACTCTGGTCATCGTCGCAGTCCACCGAATCTGACATAGTCCTGCGGATTCACGTATCTGAAATGAGAAGAAAAGAAAAACAAGAAATATGGGTTAGTACATTTTTTTGCACTCCCCTTGGAAGAGTGCACATAATGCAGCGTGATCATAAATAGGGAGCCTCCAATTGTTGCTAAACTACAACTCCCATCATGGCGGCTGTAGTTAAGCAACAGCTGGAGTCTCGCTGTTTGGGAACACACTGCCAGAAAGGCTCTGTTCCCATTATGCAAAACGCATAATGTGAACAGAGATCTGTCCCTCTGCCCTTGGACTACTACTCCTATCATGGGAAAGGCTCTGTCCCATGATGGGAGTAGTTGTAGTACCGCAGCGCTGCTGAGGGATGGCACTTGCACATCCCCCGGCTGCGGGACTTTTAGGACTACTACTCCCATCATGGACAGACTCTGCCCATGATGGGAGTTATAGTCCAGGGGCTGATGTGCAGATCGCACCAGGTCATTCTGCAGAGATCTGCTGCGATCCGCATTTAAGTTAACAAGCCAGCAGTACATGCGTCTACACTGCGCACCCCGCCAGCTTCTATATACAGCTGTCATAATTCATAATCCCCACCGCCGGGAGAGGGGAGCTCTGATTGGTCAATAGCTATCCACCAATCAGAGCTCCCGTGTTCCGGCGAGGATTATGAATTATGACAGCTGTATATAGGAGTTGTCGGGGATCGCGATGTAGACGCATGTGCCACCGGCTTGTTATCTTAATAAATGTAGATCGCAACAGATCTCCAGAGAAAGATCTGAGTTAAAAATCCGGCGGTACATGCAGCTACACTGCGCTCCTATGCTTTTATATACACTGACATAATTCATAATCCCCGACGGAACACGGGAGCTCTGATTGGTGGATAGCTATTAACCAATCAGAGCTCCCCTCTCCCGGCGGCAGGGATTATGAATTATGACAGCTGTATATAGAAGCCGGTGGCAGCACAGTGTAGACGCATGTGCCACCGGCTTGTTATCTTAATAAATGCAGATAGCAGCGGGTCTCTGCAGAATGACCCGGTGCGATCTTCACCTCAGCCCCTGGACTATAACTCCCATCATGGGCAGAGTCTTACCATGATCGGAGTAGTAGTCCTAAAAGTCCCGCAGCCGGGGGATGTGCAAGTGCCTTCCCTCAGCAACGTTGTGGTACTACAACTACTCCCATCATGGGACAGGCTCTGTCTCATGATAGGAGTAGTAGTCCTAGGGCAGAGGGGCAGATCATTCTCCTGCGATCAGCATTTATTGACTATACAAGCTGCCGGTACATGCGGCTAAACTGTGCTGCCACTGGCTCCTATATACAGCTCTTATAATTCATAATCCCCCCAGGAGACAGGAGCTCTGATTGGTGGATAGCTATTGATCAATCAGAGCTCCCGTGTTTCCCGGCGGCGGGGATTATGAATTGTGACAGTGGATACAAGAGCTGGCGGCAGCGCAGTGAAGCCGCATGTGCCGCTGGCTTTTACAGTTAATAAATGCGGATCGCAGCGGGTCTCTGGATAATGACCCAGTGCGATCTGCACCTCAACCCCTGGACTATAACTCCCATCATGGGCAGACTCTGTCCATGATCGGAGTTGCAGTCTTTGCTGTGTGAAAATAGACACTTTGGTACGTGTCCTCCGAGATTATGTATATTTGCGCAAAAATATGAGACTTGCTTTCTTTAAAAAAATGCAGTTAGTAAATCGATGTCTACGGGAAAAATGGCTCTACAGTACAACCGAAGGGTGACATTGTTAGAAAAAGTTCCACCAAAAGAAACGCACAAAAAGAACGCAGAAAATATCATTGCGCAAGATTTTGCGTGAGAAAATACACTTAAAAATGCTCTATATAGATTGATGAATCCCCCCCACTGTGTACATGCATTGCATTGCTTGTCCTGTGCTGATCCTGGGTTGTATCCTGTGTTGTACTTCGGGGCTGTGCTCACTGTTCTGCTGGCGTGGTCATTGTGTGCTGATCCTGAGTTATATCCTGTATTATACCCCAAAGCTGTAGTCATTAGTGGTGAGGTCACTGGGTACATACATTTACATAAAGCGTTCCATGTTTTCATTATACACAATGTGCTACGCTTATGTATACTACACTTACATTTCTATATGGTACCTAGCTTATGTGTGACACAATGTACTATGCTTCCGTTACTATACAATACACCACGCTTTTGTTACCACAATATATCACGCTACGTTCCTGATACTGTTCCATGTTAAATTGTCATACATGCTTCCCTACAGTTAAACACATATGGTTCATACAGGATGACTTTCATTCGTTCATACGGGGTACTGACCTCACTTTTATTTCCTGTATTACGTTTAGATTTCTACACAGTCGTACCAAATTTACGTTCTACTTGGTTTTACTACTCGTATGTCACAATAGCAGATGATGAGCAAAACAATGTTCATGCATACGTTCCCTTACAGTGTGCTATGCTTATGTTCTACATTGTGTTCCACACAGGATACCAACCTTAGGTTTCCTCATAGTGTACTTGCATGGTTCCACAGGTGTACACACATACGTTCCTCTTTCCGTGTAACAGTCATATGCCTCCCTACAGTCAACACGCTTACATTTCCTTCAACTAGCAATTCGTTCCTTCTGTGCCGTCTTCATAGCTTACTGTGATGTTATAGTTTTCTCTCATGTTTAGCGCTGTCGTGTTTTTCTTTGTACGCAGATCGTTTTGATACCCCATCACGTTCTCACCACACACTACATACTATAGCAGGTATGTTTTCATGACATTAGGAATGCCTTTCTACAGCTGTCACAGCAAGCCAGAAGTAACTGTGTCATCTATGCTACATTAGTTCCTATGTCATTCGTTACCAGAACTGATACCCTGTGTTACGGTATTATATCTGGTATACCGGGCAATGATACCAAAGCTGATTCATTGTGCTCATGTTTAATTATAGTTGATGTACTGTGCTTGTTTTTTTACAGCTGATATTGTGCTAGCATTATTTTATAGCTGATGCACAGTGCTATTGTTATTATAGCAGATATGTTGCGTTTCGTGTTGGTATAGCCGTTATTATGTTACTATAGATGTCATACGGTGCGTTAATGTTCTTATAGCTAACATACGGGCTTATGTTTCTATAGCTGACAATTTGTGTTATGTTACTTCTTCATATTTACTGTGCATTGGTGGTTAATTAGTGTATTTGCTGTATTGTTATTCAGGGCTGACGTTACTACATCTGATATACTGGCCATTATTGTTACTTTAGCTGACATACGGGCTTATGTTACTTTAGCTGATAATTTGCATTACGTTACGTATACTGTGTATTAGTGGTTAGTTTAGCTGACTTGCTGAACAGCAATGTTACTCAGGGCTTATGTTATTATAGCTTACATACCGTGCATTGATGTTCTAGAGCTAGATATATTGTGCTTAATGTTAATGGTTTTCTTACAGTGTTACATGCATACGAATCCCTATAGTATACGTTTTCATAGCTTTTTGTCATGTTCTTTCTTGCTATCAGCTTTGTCGTGTTAGGTTTATGTTATTTACGCTAGTCAGATATTGTAGGCTGTAGTTATAGCATTCCATTAATGTTTCCCATGTTATCAGGTCGGGTTATTAGGCTGTTATCATAGCGTAGTTCTTATGTTGTTCACGTAGACAGGTCAGGAATGTTAGTGGCCTGTATGGTTGGGATCACTAGGTTTAAACTATCACCATAGTATTTTCTTCATTTTCATAGATGCAGGTCTGGTATTTGTATATTGTCATTGTAATGTTGGATTCACCATTACTATACCTGTTACTTTGCTTACGTCCCCATAGCTTTGTTACTGGGCTTACATTACTTAAGTTTTACTTCATTTAGTTGTTTAGTATGGTCACTACACTTTCGTTAACAGAGCATTCACACTTCGTGCAAGGAGGATTAGGCAATGTTATTACACTTATGTTACATTGGTGTCATTCCTCAGATACCCAAGCTGGTATTGTTCTACAACCATGTTTGGTTTTCTTACGTTGGTTGTTAGAGGCTGATTGCCCTAGTCAGTCTATGAAGCCACTTGTATTTATAGGTTCCTTCCTGGTCGTTACACACGCCTCGTTACAGCCTGTTTGACCTTGCCGTTCTAGGTGAGCTTCAAGTTGCCACTTTACGTTCCTTTTGCACATCATACACGCTCCTATTATAGACAGGCTGTCCGACAATCTTCGAACCTCATGTGATTTTCGCTCTTCCTTGTATGTTTCATACATTCCTGGTAGAGGCAGATTGCTTGTCGATTCACGTCCTCACGTCGCCATCTTTTAAGTTCCTGTACATTACATTTCGCCCCTGTTAGAGGCAGATTGTTAACAATCTATGAGCCTCATGTCATCACCATTTGTTCCTTTGTATGTTACTTACTCTTTTGTCTGAGGCAGATTGCATTGTCAATCCACGAGCCTCACGTTGTTGTCATCTTTACCTTTATCTTACGTCTGTGATTAGTATCGTATTGTGGTCTTAGACGTACTTCATCTTCATGATAAATTCTTCAGTGTGGGTTAGTTTCCAAGCCTCTTGTTGTATATGTTCATGTCTAGTTACTTGTGTTTTCCATTGGTGGTGAATTTGCCCTTATCAGTCTAGGTGACCTGCTTGTCATGTTATATCTTCCTTATGCCGGCAAGCCTTATGTCAGGTACTTCATATCCTTTGACTTTTCCTGTTTTTGGCACTTATTTATGGTGTGATTCAAAAGAGTATTTCTGGGTAGCTTGGGCCACTTTGTGTATGCGACACTACTTCCCTCATCTGTCACTGTCTATCTTAAATACTTACTAGCCTCTTCTCAATCTAACTCGCTCATGGTACCTTCCTACTCTTTCTAGCAGTTCTCTAGGATTTCTATCTTCAATCACTTGGTTGCCTTCATTATCCCATGCACGCCCTGGTAGAACCATTCTAGTAGATGTTATAAGTTCAGAAGTGTCAAGAGGTACGTCCAGAATCCCATCTACTGTTAGAGGCAGATTGTTTGACAATCCACGAGCCTCATGTTGTCTCCGTTCTGTTCCTTTCTGTGTTATATACATTTCTGTCTATGTTGTTGTCATCTCTTTCTTCCTCTTTCGTTTGTTACTATGCGTGTGATTGTGGTCTTTGTTGTACACATCTTAATGTTAATGGAAAACTGTCACCAAATCCCCCACCGCACTAACCAGAGGTACTGACTGGTAGTGCAGGGGATGCTGATCAATATGATGCTTACCATCCCCGGATCCGCCCCACCGTTCGCCCGTTATCTTCATTATTCCAGATATGCAAATCATCTTATAACTGGCACGGGCAAGGTTACTGCGTTCATCTGGCACTGTGACATCACCTTCTCCCTCTCCTCCCCGCTCTGTACGTGACTCCACTGCGCATGTGTCGGCTTCCTGTGTTCACCTGGAAGCGGCCTCAGTGCAGTGGAGTCACATACAGAGTGGGGAGGAGAGGGAGGGCATGAATATGCATAAGTCGGGTGGTGTTGCGGGCCGAGCGGCAAAGACGTCACAGTGCCAGATGAAGGCAGTAACCCCGCCCGTGCCAGTTAGAAGATGATTTGCATATCTGGAATAATGAAGATAACGGGTGAATGGCAAGGGGGATATGGGCATGGTAGGCATCATATTGATCAGTGTTCCCAGCACTACCAGCCAGTACCTCTGGTTAGTGTGGGGGGGGGGGGGGTTTGGTGACAGTTTTTCTTTAAGTTCTTTGGTGTGGGTATAGCCTCAGGGCCTCTTGTTGTGTATGTTCATGTCTTGTAACGTGTGTACCTATTGGTAGGAAATTTGCCCTAATCCGTCTTTTGTAACCTGCTGGTCATGAAGTCTCAGGGCGTAGCAGTATTCATCTTCTTTACAACTGCAAGCATGAGGTTGCTGCCTTACTGGTACATGAGACCTCAGGTTAAGTACATCATATCTTGTAGGTTTTGTCTATGTGGTTTTTCGTTGTTAACACTTCATGTATGGCATGCTTCGATTGGATTATTTACATGGGTAGTGTGTGACACTTGCAAATTTCAACATCTATTTCCCTCTTCTGGCACTACCTAAGTCTAAATACCTACTGACGTCTGTGTTTTGGCCACTTCTCAATCTATCCAACTGATTGTACCTTCTGTCTACACCAAGCACTTCTCCAATTTTTCCTATCTTGGTCACCTGGGTATATCCTTGCAGTAAAATTCTGGTAGGCTCTATGGGCTCAGTAGTGCCAAGTGGTACTTCCAGAATTCTGTCTTGGCTTTGGCACCCTGAGTCAGCTTCTGGGTAGGGGTTTCTCTGTCAGTATCTCTTACATGTTTAAGTAAGTTAGTGTACTGTTATCGCTGTGTTCTATTGACACGTTCCAACCTCTGGCTGTTAACTGGATCATTTTGTCTGTTATCTTGTGTTCATATGACGTATGTTATGCTTAACCACTGTTTCGTGCATTACCATACTGATGTGTTTTGCCCCCTTCTCTAGGATACACTTGATGGCCGGCCAGGCACACCCCAAGCCTAATTATTCACCCACATGGTACACTCCACTAACGGTACATGTAACTTGACCACAAGTGTTGGTTAACTTAATTAAGTTAACCTAATTTGTGGGAGGAGTCTGGTCTTTATATACTCACCTGATCCACAGAGATTCTGTAGGCAGCGTGCATGATGTCCCCACCCTCCCTTCCCCTTTTTCTCTACAGTCACTCTCAGGGTATCCCCCTTCTATAGGATACCCTTGACGGACGGCCAGGCACACCCCAGGCCTAATTATTCACCCAAGTGGTACACTCCACTAACGGTACATGTAACTTGACCACAATAGAAGTTTTAATGAAGAATGTTTCTTCTACTCTTCATCAATGTTCGTTGCTATGAGTTTCTTCGTTCAAGCCATGTTACTCATCCAGTCTTCACCGCAAAGAAGAAGGAAGTTACCTGAGCGACAGTTACCTATATAACCTATGCTATACTGTGATTGGTTACTGTATTGGTGCAGCATGTTTGGTAGCACCATATATGTAAAGTTTTCTTTGATATATACAAAAAAAAAGTTAAAAAGCATAATAGGAGCGTCTTGTCTTTAATAAAATCCAAATTTTATGTCAACAAGTATAGAGTATTCTTATCTAAATCCAAGTAGACAAAAAAAGATAGTTTCACTCACCCATCAACATAATCAAAACTTCTTTATTCAAGGATTCACATACTGTAAATACAGTGGGCAGATACATACACGGACTGCAGGGTAGACACCTGTCGGCAAACAGCCGTTTCCTGCACCACTGCGCACTTCTTCGGGCTCATGGGTGCAACTATGTTTTTTCTATTTGGATTTGGACATTGCCTATTGTGTATAAGTGTACACCCCTGGAATAGGGAATAGTCAGCACAGAAACTTATCTGAGCGGACTGTGATTGACAGTTGTCTATGAGGCAGGCGAGCAGTGCCTGACTGATCTTTCTTGAATATTAGTATTCTCATATAAGGCTCCATTCACATCACAATTTCTTCACACATTGGTGGTATTAGTTGGATACCTGTTAAAAAGGTTTTCCAACATATACCACATGCTCCCGTAAGGCCTATTGAGTTTAATGGCCCAAACATAGTCTAATAATGACTACAGCTGGCCATTTCCCCAAACTCTTTTGTTTCTTTATGGGACTCAAACTCTTGGTCTGCTCAAAGAGACCAGTGAGGTGGCTAGACGAATCCACAGCAATAGGATTTAGTTGTATATGCCTGTTATTGCTTCTATTTAGCCTCACTTGCATTCTGAATCTCCTGTGACCCTTGTTTGGACTTCTGTTTAGAATATTTCATTTAGAATTTGCTGATATAGATTCTTGGTATCCTATAACATGTCTTTACTGGAATTGTATTTTATTTTTTACCCTTGTTTCTACTGGGTTTTTCTCCTTTTTCTTCCTTTTTTGCTGTATTAAAATTTTTTATTGATAAAACAATAAAAAAACAGTTTAAAAAAAAATTTGCTGATATGTAAACTCTTTGCATTTTAATGCTTGGATTTAACCCCTATTTCCTGCTACTTTCTGATCCTGTTGTTAAAAAACATCCGATTATGCTCTTACATGACCCTTTACATGACCTTCAGGTACTGACATCGCTAGTCGACTATGTTTTCCCCCTCGTTCCAGAATCCCCTCTCGCTCTAGTATAAGAAGGGACCGTCGCTGTGATTGGGGGTCACCCTTACTAGGTCAGGTGCTCCAATAGGCAGAGACAGGGGTTTGGGACAAATAAGGACATCACATCTCTCCCCAGGTCATTCATTACAAGTCCTTGTTTTTTTTTTCACCACAGAAAATGACATGCTTCAGATTCAAAACCCTTAACCAAAGGTCAATTTGAAAAATGTGGAAACTACATCAGTATGTGGATAAGAGTTGGTGAAATTTCATTGATTTTACTAACATTGTATTCTGCTGTGGATTTTCCACAAATAAATCCAGACAGAAAATCCACACCAAATCTGCTACATTTGAACTTAGCCTAAAACTAGTTACACAACTAATACTAATAACGTCATTAAAATGTAAACAGAATTTACACTAACTGTCCTCAGAGAGATGTCTATGGACTTAAGAAAATACAAATCTGTTGATGGCTAAACCCATTCCTCAGCTGCCCCTTTGTATTTAGCAACTGATGGGTATAGGTATTATAGTACCTGGACCCTACTCACTAAACCTTTTTCCTTGGAGCTTTCTGCATACAGTTTTATGAATAAGATCAATGCAAACAACCAATGGTTATTTCAAATTTTATTGTATAACTCATTCAGATTATTGGGAGTTTATCTTAAAAAAATGTTTACTTTAGAAAAGAGGCAGCATAAAGATGTGATAAAGATCAGATATAAACTAACAACAAAAAAAGGATGAATTAACTGGGGAAAGTCAGAGACAAAGCCAAAAATCTATATAGCTTCATCTCACTAATTGATGGTCATTTCACTCATTTGCATCTGTTTTTCCTAATTTCTTCATTGTGTTTGCTCTTGAAATAACATGGCTTCTACAACCCAAATGTCATTCTATTAATACTGCCAACTAGCTATTGTGGGTATATTTGAGTTTTCATTGACATCAGTGTTACACGTTAATGGTTAGGACACTGTATCCATGACCTTTCTGACCTGTTTATGAGAGCCTTTAGGGATATTAGTGCAGAAGGAAGCCATCTGTAGATTATACATTCACTAATGTACCTTAGCCAAAATGTTGTCTCTGCCAGATCAGCTTGTGAATATATGACCTCCAAGTTCAGTCTATATTTACATGTTGGGAGCTAGTTTTCCATGTCATATTTTGCTGTTACAATTGTAATATCTTGGATGTTATGTAATAATAGCAATACTCCATCTTAGCACCTTTACTACTACTACCTCCCTCCTGACAAATCATCAGCAAAGTGCCCTTTGAGGTTCATGTGTTTCTGCTTATATTGAAATCTCTGGTTATTATTTATTGCACTATTTAAGACGTCAATAATTTGAGGTGAATATTATATGAGGATTTTGCCTGATACTTTTTGACTTTTACAACTGGAACATTGACTGAATCTAATTGAATCTCTGAGGGTTTAATGTTGATATTGTTTTTGTTTTCTCAGACGTATTTCACCCATTCTGTGTATATAATGGAGGATTTTAATATCTATTTAATATACCGTAATACAAATGATTATTATTGCTGTTCCCTATTTCTTTATAGACTTTTCACTTTACTATGTTTTCTTCAATTTGTTCTTCAAAAACGTTTATTTGTAGTCAACATTACACATGTCATAGAAACTACTTACACAGTTTCCTATAGGGGTGCATAGGGTGACATCATTCCCCTTTTCTATGAGCAGCGTACAGGGCTCCTCCTCTCCACAGATTCCTCCCCATAAGACAGATAAACCATCTTGACATTATGCTGTGTTCCTTTTATCTTGTTTCTAGAAATGGGAACTTTGTGTTGTGAATGGAACAGATTTATTTAGTGTCTTTTGAACTGTATCTGTTGTAACCAGGAGCCTTCTGTAAGTTTTTGGACATATATGTGTGACAATCCTGAGCTGATAGGGATTATCAGAGACAACAAGCTGGATCTGTTGCATCCAGCATCCCATCCAATGTCCTACAGGCTGTATTGGGGCCATATTTATAGATTGTGCTTCCCAGCATGACAAAATATCCATCATATGCATCCATATAAAATAAATAAAAATAAACAACTCCATACCTGTTACAAATAAATGAGTCTGTTTTAGGTATATTAGAGGTGTTTCTCGCATTAGACATTTAACAGCTATCCTGTGGAGAGATAATGACTGATCATCGGGGACCCACAGATCAGGCCTCATTATCACTAAAGTAGGGGTCTAAGCCCCCATTCTTCCTTACTGCATGACCCCACCACCACCATAGTGAGGGGAAGCTTCATACCCACTATGACTTTTTTCAAATACAGTATGGCTGACAGAAAAAGACAGACTTGGCTGTCAGTCTCTTCAGGGCTAGTTCAAGGATTTTTGCCACCGTAGGCAAAAGCAAATTTTGCCACCCCCTTGACTCCACCCATTGGCCTGCCCTTTAACACATTCCACCTTACTATTGGGGTGACACACTGTAACAAGCCCCCTTCCCATGTAATTAGCTTACTACTGGCGTGAAACACTGTAACAAACCTCCTCCTCATGCTGCTGGCTGAGCACATTTTGGGATACTGGTTGTCTAACTTTCTTGCGGCAGGCAGAGGGGCGCCCATCATCAAGAGGGCGCTCTAGGCAGCTGCCTATTTTGCCTATAGGCAGAGCCAGCCCTGAGTCTCTTGGGCAGGCTTGAGTGCTGCTTTGTTCAATGTCACCCCCTGCAGTGAGGATGATCTGTGGGCTCCAAAACCCTATTCTAGTGATCAGTGATCGGACATCACCTTAAGGCTATGGTCACACACAGTATTTTTGCCAGTTTTTGAGCCAATAGACAGCATTTGTATGGCTCAAGAAAAAATCATCCATTTCTTTTTTCTATTGAATTTCATTAAACTCAATAGTAAAAGGATGATAAGTGCTACCACACAAATGTATGTCATGGCCATAAAACTAAGCATGATGTAATTTATTTGCTGTTAATGGGTAAAAAAAACACAATTTTTTTGTGGCCAGTATTTTTAGCCATTAAAAGGGTGGTCCAGGCTAGGGTGGGTATGGGGATTCTCAACTATTTTCTGCATACACAAAAGCTGTATTTCTTGCTGAAAATGTGAATTATTTGCCTGAACATAGCCTTACTGTGGATACATGGAAACATGACAAATGGCTATTGCGAAAAATCCCATTAACAAATAAATGTGAATGCAGTAAAATAACACATCTTTCAAACTTCCTGCTGCTCCAGGACCAATGCTTTTTATTCCTCCATGAGTCACTGTTCACATAACATCAGATATGGCATCACTACTGCAATGTACGGGCATCACTGCTGCAATGTACGGGCATCACTGCTGCAATGTAAACAAGGGCTCTGGTAGATGTTAAAGGGGTTATCCAGGAAAAATGTTGTTTTATATATATCAACTGGCTCCAGAAAGTTAAACAGATTTGTAAATAACTTCTATTAAAAAATCTTAATTCTTTCAGTACTTATGAGCTGCTGAAGTTGAGTTGTTCTTTTCTGTCTAAGTGCTCTCTGATGACACGTGTCTCGGGAACCGCGAAGTTTAGAAGCAAATCCCCATAGCAAACCTCTTCTACTCTGTGCAGTTCCCGAGACAAGCAGATATGTCAGCAGAGAGCACTGTTGCTAGACAGAAAACCACAACTCAACTTCAGCAGCTGATAATTATTGAAAGGATTAAGATTTTTTAATAGAAGTAATTTACAAATCTGTTTAACTTTCTGGATCCAGTTGATATAAAAAAAATAAAAATAAAAGTTTTTTCTCGGATTACCCCTTTAACGGTGATTTTGTTGTAACTGTTGTTACTGTATTTTTTGGTGCGGGCCCAAGCCGATTTTTTTGCACTTGGGCCATGAGTCATTAGTCACACCCCTGACTGTGCGCATGTGAGTTATCAACATGTGAATGTACCCTAACAGGGGCTTTACTATAGACATATAAGTCTGGCTATTACTGTGTTGTTGTATACAGGAATGGGTCCTTCCATATACATGTCAGATATATGGACTAAACTTCTCAATGCCGAGCATTACTTTGACAACTGATTGCAAGGAACAAAAGGGGACAGCCCATTGACTGCTGTATTTATAGATACTTTATACCTGTAAATGCTTTTTTGCAATATATACAATGTACAAATGAAACTAAAGTCACACCATGCTAATGTTAAAGGGGTACTCCACCCCTAGACATCTTATCCCCTATCCAAAGGATAGGGATAAGATGTCTGATCGCGGGGGTCCCGCCGCTGGGGACCCCCGCAATATAGCATGCAGCACCCACCTGTTACTGCTCCGGAAGCGCTCGAGGGTCTGGGTCCCGACCACGGGAACGGAAGATCATGACGTCACGACTCTGCTCCCGTGTGACGTCACACCCCGCCCCCTCAATGCAAGTCTATGGGAGGGGGCGTGACAGCCGTGACTTGCATTGAGGGGGCAGGGCGTGACATCACACAGGGGGTGGAGTCGTGATGTCACGATCTTCCGTTACCGTGGTCGGGACCCAGACCCTCTAACGATTCCGGGGCAGTAACAGGTGGGTGCCGCATGTTATATTGCGGGGGTCCCCAGCGGCGGGACCCTGTGATCAGACATGTTATGCCCTATCCTTTGGATAGGGGATAAGATATCTAGGGGTGGAGTACCCCTTTAAATGTTTGGTGTATACACATATTTTTAAATGGCCTATAGAACTTTATTGACCCTTCATTTGTTAGAATAGTGTCCTTTCAGTGTCTGTTTGGCTGTATATGTGGGCCTCAATTGTATTTTTCATACAAAAATGAAAAGAAACAAAACCCTTATACTGTTCCATAAACACATAGGGGGAGATTTATCAAAACCTGTGCAGAGGAAGAGTGGTGCAGTTGCCCATAGCAACCAATCAGATTGCTTCTTTCATTTTCCACAGGCCTCTAAAGAGGCCTGTGGAAAATGAAAGAAGCAATCTGATTGGTTGCTATGGGCAACTGCACCACTCTTCCTCTGCACAGGTTTTGATAAATCTCCCCAATAGTGTACATGGGGGGTCAGTGGTTGACATATGCAACTAGAAGGGGCATACAATTGGGGTACACTATTGGAGGACTATGAATCTAGCCTGACAGGCAGCAAAGAATGAAGTGGACTGACATACTTGACTATCCCTCAGATTTTGACTATATCTATTGCTGTCAATGCGATTGAATAACAGATAGAAAAGTATATATTTGTAGAAGTATAAATATAAATATTTTTCGAGCCGGTTCTGTTGTTAATTTCTTGGTTGGAGCTGCTAATTAAGAAGCAGTGCAAATGAATTTCCTAACTCCCCGAAGATTGTTAATTTCTCTATACCAGCTGTGTACTTAATTATATTATTAAAAATATACATTCCTTAGAACATCCTGTCTAATTAATAGTGCAGCGCTGTCAGCCAAAACAAATGGGAAATAACGCATAATTTTGTTTTTGCTTAATTTCAGTGATCACATTTACATATTACATGAAGTGTTTTATAAGGTAAAACACTTTTAAGGAATTATCTTTATTCTAGACAGACAATATTACATATGGTCAGGTTTAAAGTTCTTTTAGTTTTACTCCTTTTGCAATCCAAAGTGTTTGAGTTTATTTTAAAGGGGTATTCCAGGAATTATTTTATTTGACTATGTTACAGGGGCTGTAAATTTAGTGTAGTTCATAATACAGTGTCTGAACCTGTGTGTGACAGTGGTCTCGCAACTCTTCTGAGATTATCCCCCCAATATTTATTTTTAACAGCATACAAAATTACTCTTGAGGTCTTGAGTTTTCCCAGGTTGCAGTGCATCAAGACATTACATCACTAGTCAGGTGATGACAGGGAGCCTGTCTGCTTTAATGGGTGGGAAAGGGATAATTTAGCAACAGCTGGAGGCACCCTGGTTAGAAACCACTGGTCTTTTGAATGGAATGCAACTCATTTGTGTTTTAATGGATGGGGTGGCTGATGTGTGAGAGGAAGGAAAGTGATCTCAAACTTACAAGCATGAATCAAGGGGATGTGTAGTTTAGGAGAACGAAGGATCCAACAGGAAATACCAGTTCACAAAAAGATAGTCACAGCATTATGGTAATCTCACAGCATAGCCATTTAGCCCCAAGACAAGAGCAGATCCTTCCTAAGCATGTCCATTACTGCCTGCCAGGTATGTACTAAAATCACCTTATGGTGGATAGCCCCTTTAAGTAAAAATTAATAATGTGGTATTACTATATAAATGAGGCCCATATATCCAGTTTCTTGTCTTTATAAGTGTTAGGGTTTCTGCTTTAAATCAACTGAACAATGTTAAGTTTAAAAACTTTTTAATATACCTTTTTGTCTGACTCTCAACATTTAAAAGAGCACTGCTGACTGCTTTATTCATCCATGATGGGATTTGTATGTGGATTTGAGAACATATTCTGCCAAAAAAACTGCATGAAATCCACCTATAAATCATGAGCCACTGATTTTAAAGGGATACTCCACTCCCCAGCATTCAGAACATTTAGTTCCGAACTCTGATGCGGGCTTCGGGGGTCGCCACGCCACCTCATGACGTCACGCTCCGCCCCTCGGGACATCACACCCAGCCCACTCATGGCCATCACACCCCCTCCCACAGACTTACATTGAAGGGGGCGGTGTGTGATGTCACAAGGTGCAGAGCGACCCCGAAGCTCGCACCAGCGTTCGGAACTAAATGTTCCAAAGGCTGGGGAGGGGAGTACCCCTTTAATAAGAAATCCATGTTTAAACAGCATAGATTTTTTTTTTTTTTTTTTAACTAATTCAACATCTACAATACATTAGAAGAAATAAAAACAATACAACTATAAGAATATAATAATAATAATAATAACAACATATCACTAATTGACCCAGATTCTGCATGGAAAAGCTGGTAGATTGCAATACGGGGATTAGCCCCATTATATAGAAACATAGAATGTGTCGGCAGATAAGAACCATTTGGCCCATCTAGTCTGCCTAAAAATCTGAATCCTATCAATAATCCCTCGCCCTATCTTATATGAAGGATAGCCTTATACTTATCCCATGCCTGTTTAAACTCCTTCACTGTATGAGCAGCAACCACTTCTGCAGGAAGGCTATTCCATGCATCCACTACTCTCTCAGTAAAGTATTAAACCTTTGCCCCTCAAATTTAAAACTATGTCCTCTTGTGGTAGTTTTTCTTCTTTTAAATATGCTCTCCTCCTTTACTGTGTTGATTCCCTTTATGTATTTAAAAGTCTCTTATCATATCCCCTCTGTCTCTTCTTTCTTCCAAGCTATACATGTTAAGGTCCTTTAACCTTTCCTGGTAAGTTTTATCCTGCAATCAATGTACTAGTTTAGTAGCTCTTCTCTGAACTCTCTCTAGAGTATCTATATCCTTCTGGAGATACGGCCTCCAGTACTGCACACAATACTCCATGTAAGGTCTCACCAGTGTTCTGTACAACGGCATGAACACTTCTCTCTTTCTACTGCTTATACCTCTCCCTATACATCCAAGCATTCTGCTAGCGTTTCCTGCTGCTCTATTACATTGTCTTGCTACTTTTAAATCCCTCTCCTAAGATACTGAGGTCAGGACTGTGAAATATTCTATATTCTGCCCGAGGTTTTTACGCCCCAGGTGCATTATTTTGCACTTGTCCACATTAAATTTCAGTTTCCAGAGTTCTGACCATTCTCCTAGTTTTCCTAAATTCTTTACCATTTGGCGTATCCCTCCAGGAGCATCAACCCTGTTATATATGCAAAACCGTTGCAGAAATCTATGGCTCTACCTCAGATTTCTGATTTTAAGATGTAAGGGCACCAGGAAGAACAGCAATGCAAAACCCACATTGGATTTATAATTGGGTTTTTCCTCTTCGATAGAAGAAAAACACCATAATCTCAACATGCTGTGATTTTTGGAATCTGCCACTGAACCCAAAAATGCTGAAAAATGCCAAAGAGGAGTAAAAAAAACTCCAAAGAGAAAAATGCTCAGTGGGCTTTGCATTGTGCAATACAGTGTGGGTGTTTGGACGTTTTTGCTTAAAAAAAAAAAGTGGAAACCTAGCCTTATAGGTTTTTGGTATAGTTGTATTGAAATATCTCACTTGTCCTCACAGTGTTCTGCAAAGTATGAGAAAATGGATCAGCTTAAAGTTCATACATTTTAGCCTTCAGAAAAATTCCCTAGACTATACAATGGTCCCTCAAGTTACAATATTAATTGGTTCCAGGACGACCATTGTATGTTAAAATCATTGTATGTTGAGACCATAACTCTATGGAAACCTGGTAATTGGTTCTGTCCGTAGCATTGTATGTCGAGTCTGGTTTCAAGTTACTATGGTCCAGAAAAGACCATTGTATGTTGAAACTATTGTATGTTGAGGCCATTGTAAGTTGAGGGATCACTGTATACAATTGTTGCAAATCTTGGGGAGAGAAGTCCTCAGGCTCTACAGGTCTTCAGCTTCTTTATGTAAACAAGAACATTCACTATCCACAAGGAGAGGTGCTGAAAACAGTGAGCAAAGTCATTTTTTGTGGCTTTTCCAATAAATACACCACTGCCAGTAAATCTGCCCCTCTGTACAGGTAAGAGCTGTTTTGGTAGCATTGGGGCAGCTACACAAAATGGAGCAGGTTTTAAAGGAGTATTCCAGGAAAAAAATATATATATATCAACTGTCTCCAGAAACTTAAACAGATTTGTAAATTACTTCTATTAAAAAATCTTAATCCTTCCAATAATTATCAGCTGCTGAAGTTGAGTTGCTCTTTTCTGAGTACTCTCTGCTGACATCTCTGCTTGTCTCAGGAACTGCACAGAGTATAAGAGGTATGCTATGGGGATTTGCTTCTACCCTGGACAGTTCCCGAGACACGTGTCATCAAAGAGTACTTAGACAGAAAAGAACAACTCAACTTCTGCAGCTAAAAAGTACTGAAAGGATTAAGATTTTTTTAATCAAAGTAATTTACAAATATGTTTCACTTTCTGGACCCAGTTGATATATATATAAAAAGTTTTTTCCTGGATAACCCCTTTAATGTTTTGGCTCATTGGTGTGTATGCACATGTGTTTACCATTTGCATGCATATCTACAGAAGGTCACGTTCTCTATTATACTTTCATGGACTACAGCCTAAGTCTAGGGCTATATCATAGAAAGCACTCCTGATATGTGAATACTACAATGAATTGTGGGTGTGCACTGCTACAAGTGTCAGAAAGGGAAAGTGCCTGTGAGAGCGAGGTATGAATGAGAAGATATTCATGTTTTTCAGACCTCTCCATCTGTTCACAAAGCTTTTAATGATGACCTGGGATTAGCACAGGTCACCGCAGTAAATTGTCGCTGCACTCTGTCCTCCGCTCTCCCCCACAAACACCTTTTAGTTTTGGCTGACACACTGCAGTCTACTGAACACATTGCTGGGTATAGGACTTAATAATATAGTAGTGTTTAGTAAACAGAGCTCTACATGTTGTCGGTGAATTCACACGTACATTGCAAGTGGCTACCAGACTTAATAAATGCTCCATTGTGGTTATAAAACCAATTGGTCTGTAATATGTGCAAACTAAATAGTCTATCACTTATATTTCTTAAAAGAGAAAAAAAAAAAAGAGAAAAACAAAGGCGCTCCTTGTGGAGTATTGCTTGCAACAAGGATACCGGGGAGGGGGAGGGGTAAAACACTGCTTACCGACATAAGTTGTGTACCAACATACACAACAATGGTATTCGTACGTAGGTATTATATGCCCGTCTGCAGCCTTCCTGGAGTGTAGATTAGCAAGGTAGGAAAGGACTTCATGAGTGCAGGAATTTCGGCGCTGGTCAAGGCAAGGAGTCGCAGAGGTAAAATTGTTCAGCTTGGAGTTTATTAACAACAACACAATGTGTTTCGCTGCGCATGCGCAGTGAAACGCGTTGCATTGTTGTTAACCTCTTATGGACCAAGGACGTACCCGTACGTCCTGAGTCCTTTCCCTTTCTATAACACGGGGCTACGGTGTGGCCCCGCGTCATAGCGGGTCGGGCCTGGCCTCTAACAACAACCGGGACCCGTGGCTAATAGCGCGCAGCACTGATCGCGGTGCTGCGTGCTATTAACCCTTTAGACGCGGCGTTCAAAGTTGAACGCCGCGTCTAAAGTGAAAGTAAAACCATGCCGGTTAGCTCAGGGAGCTGTTCGGGATCGCCGCGGCGAAATCGCGGCATCCCGAACAGCTTACAAGACAGCCGGAGGATCCCTACCTGCCTCCATGCTGTCCGATCGCCGAATGACTGCTCAGTGCCTGAGATCCAGGCATGAGCAGTCAAGCGGCAGAATCATTAATCACTGGTTTCCTATGAGAAACCATTGATCAGTGTAAAAGATCAGTGTGTGCAGTGTTATAGGTCCCTATGGGAGCTATAACACTGCAAAAAAAAGTGGGGGAAAAAAGTGAATAAAGATCATTTATCCCCTCCCCTAATAAAAGTTAAAATCACCCCCCTTTTCCCATAAAAAAAAACCTGTAAATAAAAATAAACATATGTGGTATCGCCGCATGCGGAAATGTCCGAATTCTAAAAATATATCATTAATTAAACTGCACGGTCAATGGCGTACGCGCAAAAAAATTCAAAAATAGTGAATTTTTGGTCACTTTTTATATAATGAAAAAATGAATAAAAAGCGATCAATAAGTCCAATCAATACAAAAATGGTAAAAATAAAACAGTTATAGGGGTCAGAAGATGAGAATTTTAAACGCATACATTTTCCTGCATGTATATAAGTAAACCTATATAAGTAGGGTATCATTTTAATCGTATGGACCTACAGAATAAAGATAAAGGCCCTCATTTACTATTGCAAACCTGACATGTTTTGTCGGGTTGTGCGCCAAATTCTGTCGAATTGCGCCTGAAATTCTGTCTGCGCCAGATTTTGCGCCAGAATTTGCGCCAGAATCGAAAAAAATATTACTAACTCCATTTTGCTAAGAAAACCCGAAAAAGGGGCGTGATCATTGGGAAAGGGGGTGTGGTCTCCTAAAAGGGGCGTGTTTCCGACACTTTTACAAAAAAACAACATATTTACTAACGTTTCCACATAATATGTGGTGGATTTCAGCTGAGGAAAACCCTACAGATCAGAGCATGTGTAAAAAAAAGCAAAGTGTGGCCTGAAGAAGTGCGCCCAGCGCATGAAATAGCTATAGCTCTCTTGGCGTCCCTCTCCCCGATGCTGTAACCCTGCCGGTGTCCAAATAAACCATACAGCTTTTCCACCAGTGGTGAGTGCCATCGTGCTTTTTTCTCATTTGATATCAGATCACATATGTTTGTAAATAGGCGTAGACATACTGAAGCTCAGGTATCATTTAGAATACTCTACTTTTAGACCCTGTTATATGGCTTCATCGATCCTTACATACTTATTATTTAGCCTCTTGTGCTAGGAAGGACCATATTTTCTTTCTGTAAGACAAAGATACCTCACATTCTGACATAGGATTCAGCAGTGGCTTCTGAAAGGTGCTACTAAATATATACCCAATATATATGCTACCTAATACCTGTATATTTGCATGTGTTTGCCATTACAGTCCCATTGTTGGCTGTCCGGGCATGCTGGGAGTTGTAGTTTTGCAACATCTGGAGGTCCGCAGATTGAAGACCACTGCAGGAGGAGGTAATACTCACATGTCCCCGCCGCTCCGGACCCGTAACCGCTGCCCTGGATGTCGCTCCATCGCTGTCGCTGTGTCCCCGTCGCTCTGGAACGTCTCTGCTGCCGGCTGGGTATCCTCGCTCTCTGTCGCCGCCATCACGTCGTTACGCACACCGACGCACGTACGCGACGACGTGATGACGAAGAAGGAGAGCGCCGGCCATACAGGGGATCCCTGAACGGAGAAGACACCGAGGAGGCAGGTAAGGTCCCTCCTGATGTCCTGTAAGCACTAACCCGGCTATTCAGTTGGGCTGTTCGGGACCGCCGCGGTGAAATCGCCGCGGTCCCGAACAGCCCGACTGAACAGCCGGGTTAGTGTCACTTTCCCTTCAGATGCGGCGGTCAGCTTTGATCGCCGCGTCTGAAGGGTTAATACAGGGCATCACTGCGATCGGTGATGTCCTGTATTAGCCGCGGGTCCCGACCGTTGATGGCCGCAGGGACCGCCGCGATAGGGGTGTATTCGCCGTATAAGACGCACCAACTTTTTCCCCCCAGTTTTGGGGAAGAAAAAGTGCGTCTTATACGGCGAAAAATACGGTAACATGTTTCCTCACCAAAAATTATGCATTTGAATATGCCCTAATATGGCCAGACACATACCAGTGCCAAATCAATGCTGTCAATTCTTGTAGCGTCCATACCATAGTGTTCTGAGCCACTCAAGGACATTCACAGAGTTGTGCATAAGCAGCTCCTGCATTGTCTTGTCTGTGTGCTTAGGCTTCTTTCACACTACAAAATTCTCCTTTTTAAACATCCGTATGAAGTTCCGTCTGAAAACCAGCTGAAAACGGCAGTAACAAAACCCTATACGTCCGTTAGAAAATCCCATTATAGTCTATGGGATTTTCTAATAGCAGTTTGAATCCGTTATAGTCCGTTATTGATAACGGACGTTATGTTGTGACGGAACGGAAGATAATTCGGAAGAAAATAGTTCATGAACTATTTTCATCCGTACTATCTTCCGTCACAAAATAAGGTCCGTTATCAATAACGAACTATAACGGATTCCACCTGCAATAAGAAAATCCCATAGACTATAATGGGATTTTCTAACGGACGTATAGGATTTTGTTACTGCCGTGTTCAGCTGGTTTTCAGACGGAACTTCATACTGATATTTAAATACGGAGAATTTTGTAGAGTTGTTGTCTTGTTGGAAGGTGAACTTTCATCCCAGACTGGGGTCCAGAGCATTCTGGATCAGGTTATCATTTGGAATATCTCAAATTTTTTATTATTTTTTCCATTTAGCTTTCCTTCAAACCTGACCAGTCTGCCTTTCCTTTTGGTAAAAAACAAACAAAAAAACACCCCCACAGCATGTTGCTGCCCCCACTGAGCTTCCCTGCAGAATGGTAGTGGGCAGCTGATGAGCAGTTCCTACTTTCCTCCAGAAATTACAGTTTGAGTCGAGACCAAAAAGTTCAATCTTGGTTTTGTCAAACAAAAGAATGTTGTTTCTCACAGCCTTAAAGTCCTTTAGGTGCTTTTATACAGAACCAAATGGACTTTCATATGTCCTATGCCGAGATGGGTGAAGTGCTGCAGTGGTTGACCTTCTTCACGTTTCTCCCATCTCACAGGATCTTTGAAGCTCAGCCAGAATGACCATTGGGTTCTTGGTCACCTCTGTTAGCAAGTCCCTTCTCCCCCAATGACTTAGTTTGGTGGGGTGGTCAGTCCTTGTTTAAAACTATTTCAATTTAAGAATCATGGAGGTCACTGTTAAACTTTCAGTGCAGCAGAAATTTTTTGTGCCCTTCTCCAGAGCTGTTTTTCCACACAATCCTGTCTCTGAGCTCTACAGGCAGTACTCCCCCCCCATATTTGCTTGGTTTTTGCTCTGATATGCATTGTCAGCTGTGAAACCTTATATATATAGGGTGGTGTCTTTCTAAATCCTGTCCAAATCAGCTGAATTTACCACAGGTGACTATGATCAAGTGGTAGAAACATCTCAGAGATGATCAAGGTAAATTTAAAGTGTCATAGCAAAGGGTCTGAATACTTATGTTCCAAAATGTTAGTTTTTCCATTTTAATAAATTTGCTAAAATTTGAGTAGTGAGTGCAGAATGATGGGGGGGAAATGTTATTTCTTTTTACCACAAGGCTTCAACATAAGAAAATACCTAAAAAGTGTAAGTGTCTGAAAACTTTCCAAGTGCATTGTATAGAAACACTTTGATCTTGTCTTTATCATAGTGACCTTGCTTTGGCTGCTTCCCTTCAGTAATTCCACTTTTGACATTTTGTTCAATGCACTGAAATGTCTTTACTCTTCTTGGCCCATCTGGCACCATTCATATAGAATAGACTTGCTCACACATAGCATCATTTTCAAAGGGTGTAAGGCATACATTTGCATTGTTTGAATATGATAATTAGATAATGAATTACTTTAAACTCTCCCTTGAGCTCATCTGCATACTGTGCATATGTGACATACTTTGTACTTGATACATCATCATTATCTTATAGCATTGGATTGATGGTGCGAAATAGCAATGCATTAATGAGGATACCACAATACATGCACATGCAACATTCATTTCTATAGAGGACTTCAAATTGTGCAGGTTTCAAATTTAGATATAGTTGCACATAGGGCTGGGCGGTATGACCAAATATGTGTATCACGGTATTTTTTAACTTACGGCGGTTCCACGGTATATAACAGTATTTCCACCCCCCCAAATCATGTGACCCGCCAGTGCTGTTCTGCCCCCCCAACCCCCAATCATGTGACCCGCGCGTGGTGTTCGGGTTTCCCCCCCCAAATCATGTGACCCGATTAATGATCAGCCCAGCGGGGTGCTACACACAGATGTCAAGCGCTGCCCTCCTCCTCTTTGTTGGGGGCTGCCGGCAATGGAACTCACTGTACGCCAGTGGTCTCCAACCTGCAGACCTCCAGCTGTTGCAAAACTACAACTCCCAGCATGCTGGGAGTTGTAGTTTTGCAACAGCTGGAGGTCCGCAGGTTTGCGACCACTGCTGTACGCTGTATACCTATGCCCGGGCTGCAAAGGATACACAAAATAAACTTTTAACTCACCCACCTCGGCCGCACGCTGGGAATGGGGGAGGACAGCCGACAGCCTATCACCGGCCAGAGCGATGCCCCGCCCCGGCCAGTGATAGGCTGAGCCCACTGTCATGTAAGGAACTCTGGCCTGCTTCTTACATGACAGTGGGCTCAGCCTATCACTGGCAGGGGCAGGACATCGCTCCGGCCGGTGATAGGCTGACGGCTGTCGACGTTCCAGGGCCGACGTAGGTAAGTTAAAAGTTTATTTTCTGTATCTTTTGCAGCCCGGGCATAGGAATACAGCGTACAGCAGTGGTCTCAAACCTGCGGACCTCCAAATGTTGCAAAACTACAACTCCCAGCATGCCCGGACAGCCAACACTGTCCGGGCATGCTGGGAGTTGTAGTTTTGCAACATCTGGAGGTCCGCAGGTTGAAGACCACTGGCGTACAGTATAGAGTTCCAGTGCCGGTGTCGGCCCGCAAAAAATAGGAGGAGGGCAGTGCTTGACCTATGTGAGTAGTACCCAGCTGGGCTGATCATTAATTGGGGGGAGCAGAACAGTGCTGGCGGGTAACATAGGGTTAATTCCCTGATGTGGGGACAGCGCTGCGCTGATAATACATTCCCGAGGGGGAGGGGCCCAACCGGTATTGCGGTATGGGGGAAAATTCATATCGTGCAGCCCAAAAAATGTGGTATTCGGTATGAACCGGTATACCGCCCAGCCCTAGTTGCACATATTAGAAGCCAAGGTTGTCAGTGATGTTGGACTGATGCACATGGGAGAGACATTCATAAATGCTGTATAGCAAGACATTTATGTGACATACAAGCTCCATAGCAGTATACCTGAGTGTCATATAATTCTGTGGGATTTGTATGTAATCCAACTGAAAATCTCTGTATGATATGGAATTGGAGTTATAGTACAGTGGGGGCTCCGCTTTTAATATCATCATAGGAAAATACATTATATGCAGGACCCTAAGGGGCATAAGTATAGGGGGTACAGAGGTAGATGGGCCCTGGGTATTATTTAATGGCCCATGGTACACATGGTAGCCCATTCACAGATTTTGCACTGAGCTACAATTTACATCTCATTCTACCAAACTTCATATAATAGTAAATGTTAGAAGTTATGATCAGGGATAGAAGTGGGACCAAAGGAGTAATGTCTCTCCTTGAATAGAGTGTCAAGATGTGTGAAGCCTTTATATAGGTCATTTATGTTCCACTGAACATTTTTGGGAAGAAGCACATGTACAGCAGCTCTCGTCTGAACACTATGCCCCTTTGTTTTGGATCAGTTTTCCTTGGCTTTTCTCAGAGAACTAAGGTTGAGGTGTACAGAAAGGGGGGTATGTATGAAGGATTTTACCCTGTTTTTTTTTACTGTGATTTGTCTCAAATTTCCTTTTATGTCACTTTTTGCGACAAACAATTGCGCCAAATGGTTTAGAACAAAATCACTGATTTCACTTTGTTAGTCGTGATTTCAGTTACAATCATTCTTTGGTCTGGAATTCATTAATTGCGACTTTTCGATTTGGCGCAAGTTTAGGCGCAAATACCTTCATTTAGGAGCAAATCTACACCATGAATAAAGTGACAGAGAAAATAGCTACAACAATAGAACGTCCCAAAGTCAGATTTACTGCCTGGAATTCTGGGGTCTGCGCCTTTTGTAGGGCTACATTTGTGCCACTTGCGTACGACAATTGATAATTTTGGTGCAAATATGCTCCACTTGACGCAAAAAAACATACATAAAATCACACATTGCTACACCATTATTGATACATGTCCCCCAAAGTCTCTAAGGCGAGTATTCCATTAGTTTTTTTGAGAAAGTACCTCTGCTATTGCTAAATAGAGGAAGATGTTATGTAATGAAAGCTACCCTTAGTATCTTGATGGGCTGCAACATTGCTCAGGAAAACTTATTTTCTAATTCAATATGCAAATTAGCTCTTTGGTGCACTGGGGGAGTGACCATATCTATGAGCAGTAGTAATTTAAAGAAGAATTGCAGCACACCTCCTATAGTGTATAACCGAGGGGGGGGACAGTACAGTGACCCCTCGACCTACGATGGCCCTGATATACGATCATTTCAACATACGATGGCCTCTCAGAGGCCATCGCATGTTGAAGGCAGCATCAACATACGGTGCTTTTGTATGTCGGGGCCATCGTATAAACGGCTACACAGCGCAGACTGCTTCAGCTGCCACCGGATAGCTGTTTACGGTGCCCCGTGTCCTCGGGGCTCCTGTCCTCGGGGCTCTGGCGCGTCCTGTTCGGGATCCCCTGCATCGTTGGCGCTCTCCATCATCGTCATCACGTCATCACGTCATCTTTAGTGTTGCTCGCGAATATTCGCAATACGAATTTTATTCACGAATATCGCGAATTCGCGAATATTCGCGAATATAGCGCTATATATTCGTAATTACGAATATTCGTTTATTTTTTTTATTTTTTTTTTCCACAGTACACATCACAGTGATCATCCCTCTCTGCTTCCAGCTTGTGTGGTGTAAAGAAGGCTCTAATACTACTGTGTGAGACTGGCGTGCGAATGTTCGCATATGCGAAAATTAGCATATGCTAATTTTCGTATATGCGAATTGTTGCTTATGCAAATTTTTGTATATGCTAATTTTCGCATATGCGAAAATAAAACGAGAATATTGCGAATATTCGCGAATATATGACGAATATTCGTCCATATATTCGCGAATATTCGCGAATTCGAATATGGCCTATGCCGCTCAACACTAGTCATCGTATAGGAGCGGCGTGCGTAGCGACGTGATGGCGGTGACGTGAGAGCGAGGATGCTGGGGAAGCAGAGGCCTTGCCGGAGCGTCAGGGACACCCTGGGGACGCGGCGACAGCGATGGAAGGCGACATCCAGGGCAGCGGTGACGGTCCGGAGCGGCGGGGACACGTGAGTATAACCTCCAATACCAGTGGTCTTCAACCTGCGGACCTCCAGATGCTGCAAAACTACAGCTCCCAGCATGCCCGGACAGCCGTTGGCTGTCCGGGCATGCTGCGTGTTGTAGTTTTGCAACATCTGGAGGTCCGCAGGTTGTAGACCACTGTCCTATACTTTACATTGCACGGATCCCTCAACATACGATGGTTTCAACAAACCATGGTCCATTTGGAACGGATTACCATCGTATTTTGAGGGACCACTGTACAAAGATAGGAGCGAACAAAATGGGCAACAAGTGTTTTGTAGGCTTCCCATACTTCTGCTGGCCTTTTGAAGTACAAGAAGCATACGAAACATTTGTTGGCTATTTTATTTGCTCCTATCCTTGTACTGTCCTCCCCCACTTATACACTGAAAAAATCCTGAAGTTACCACAATCTGGGGGTGTGCCGGAATTCTTCTCTCCATTACAACTCGATTGGATCTTATCGTTTTATGCCATGCACCCTTAAGCTGTGGAAATACCTGTTGTCTCACCCGGTCGGCTCCATAAGCAATTGCAAGATGAGTGCATCTCTTACTACTATATGCAGTGCTGTGCCAGTTTGCTCTTATATTGTGGATATCTCTAGGAGCATCGCTATGCCATCCAAAACCCTCCTATAGCCATGCTTGACCTAGTTAGGAATAGTGTTGCTTCTGAAGATATAGTCATGCCCTGGTGTACCAAATAGCTCATATGTATATTGGATAAAAAAATGTTTCCCCAGACAACAATGTGGCACATAAAGATACTAAATGTAGCATTCATTACACAATAACAGCATCTATTCAGCAATACCAGAACTAAGCAGAAACAAAGGGGTGTCACAATAAGGGCCATATTCACATCTCATGCTGCCCTGGGCACTTGTATTGAATACCACCAGAGTGATTTCACAATCATTAAAAACATTTTCTTGCAGATCTGTTTAAAGACAATGGCCCTCATTTAGAAAGACTGGAGTGTCGGGTAGGTTTTTTTTTCAGTGTACTCGTCTTTTTTTTCCTTGTGATTTACTAATCTGTCGCCCAATTTCCCTTTCTTTCTGTCGCAGGTTTTTTTTCTGTCGCACAAAATGTATTCTGTGCGACAGAAAAAAGTCTCTGCAAATTCTGACTACATTAGTGCTTGTACTACTACCCCCATCATGGAACAGGGTCTGTTCCATGTTGGGGGTGGTAGTACAGGGGCTTAGGGATTGATTGCACTGCTTCTCACTTCTGAAACCCGATCCAATCAGATGTTATTAAGCAGGGGAGCGGGCGGCATGTTCCGATCCCCTGCAATGTACTGTAAACTTTCATTTTTAAATTTCTCACCAGAAGCCCTGAATGGCCGGGGCCGAGGAGCCAATCAGGGCCCCTGGCAGAGTTTTCATATAGAAGCGCTGTGGTGGGCAAAGATGTATAGAATCGCTGGGGGGGTATATATCTGGTCCCTCCAGCGTTTCTATATATCTTTCCCCTTCTGCGCTATATCAAACTTAGTGGCCGCTGCACTTGAATAAATGTACTGCCCCCCCCCCAGCGCTAATATATATCTATACTGACCCTCGCTGCGCATATTTATATATATACTGCCCCCCCCCCCCCCCCAAGCTGCGCATATTAATCTTCATCTTCTCCCTCCCCTGGCTGCCAATGAATGAAAACTCTTTTAGCGGGGGAGCGGAGGGCTGCTGCCCACTCACGCTGCTAAGAGTTTGTCATTCATAGAGGGCAGCAGCTGCGTATCATGCTGTGGGGGTCAGACATATGGATATATGTCTGACCCTCACATCATACATGTACAAATGCCGGCTCAGCGCTATGAATGACCAGTAAGCTATTGGCAGCAGCAGTGCGAGCCTCCGCTCCCTGCACTGCTTTACTTGTCATTCATAGCGGTGAGCCGGCACCTGTATATATAGATGCGCGGTAGGGGTCAGACATATGGATATATGTCTGACCCTCACAGCATCTATATATATATACAGGTGCCGGCTCACTGCTATGAATGACAAGTAAAGCAGTGCAGGGAGCGGAGGCTCGCACTGCTGCTGCCAATAGCTTACTGGTCATTCATAGCGCTGAGCCGGCATTTGTATATGTATGATGTGAGGGTCAGACATATATCCATATGTCTGACCCCCACAGCATGATATGCAGCTGCTGCCCGCTATGAATGACAAACTCTTAGCAGCGTGAGCGGGCAGCAGCCCTCTGCTCCCCCGCTAATAGACTTTTCATTCACTGGCAGCCAGGGGAGGGAGAAGATGAAGATTAATATGCGCAGCTTGGGGGGGGGGCAGTATATATATAAATATGCGCAGCGGGGGTCAGTATATGCGCAGTGGGGGTCAGTATAGATATATAATCGCGCTGGGGGGGCAGTACATTTATTCAAGTGCAGTGGGCACTAAGTTTGATATAGCGCAGAAGGGGGAAAGATATATAGAAACGCTGGAGGGACCAGATATATACCCCCCCAGCGATTCTATACATCTTTGCCCACCACAGCGCTTCTATATGAAAACTCTGCCAGGAGCCCTGATTGGCTCCTCGGTCCCGGTCATTCAGGGCTTCTGGTGGGAAATATAAAAATGAAAGTTTACTGTACATTGCAGGGGATCGGAACATGCCGCCCGCTCCCCTGTTTAATAACATCTGATCGGATCGGGTCTCAGAAGTGAGACCCGGTGCGATCAATCCCTCAGCCCCTCTACTACTACCCCCAACATGGAACAGATCCTGTTCCATGCTGGGGGTAGCAGGATTCACTCCATTTTGAGGAATTTACAGACAGCTCAGAGCTGTCGGCTTTCTGTGAAGCAAAACTCACAAATCTTCCTGTGAGTTTTCTTCACACTCGGAGGGTTTTTTCAGTTTTTGTCAGGTTTACGCCCCTTTTCGAGTAAAACACGCCCATTTTGTCGGTAAAAAAAAAATCTCGGAGTGTTTAAGAAAATGTAGGTTGTGCGCCTAAATTTAAGTTGCAGATTTGGTCGCCAGCAGGATGCGACCAAATTTTAGGCACAATAACCGAGAAAAAGCGTTGGTTATCCTTTAGTAAATGAGGGCCAATAGGTATACATACAAATTCTAGTAACAAAGAAAAGGGGTCCGGCAACTCACAATAAGACGCTAGCTGCTAGTCGACGAGAGGTCCGTCCATGGGGCAGGAGAGAGTGAGGGAAGCTCAGAACATACATACAAATTCTGTTGCAGATTCACTGTGAATCTCCCCCTATACACCCCTCCCCCCCCCCCCCCCCCCCCCCCGGAACCTGGTGACCACAAATCCACAACTTGATGAGTGGCTGCACCTTTGCAGGTAAAATTCGCAGCTGTTCTTCCCCATGTGGAGTAACCTAAAGTGTGGAAAATTATGTATTGATTATTATTTTTCCTCCAGGACAGAACGTGGTGACAGCAGCTAAATCAAGAGGTTTTTTTTTTTTTTTACTTTTTTACCCACTGAAGTGCAGCCCCCTTAAAGGGGTACTCCGCCCTTGGCATCTTATCCCTTATCCAAAGGATAGGGGATAAGATGTTAGATCACCACGGTCCCGCTGCTGGGGACCTCGGGGATCGCTGCTGTGGCACCCCACCATCATTACTGCACAGAGCGAGTTCGCTCTGTGCGTAATGACGGGCGATACAGGGGCCGGAACAGCGTGACGTCATGGCTCCGCCCCTCATGACATCACGGCCGTCCCTTTAATGCAAGTCTATGGCAGGGGGCGTGACGACCGCCATGCCCCCTTCCCATAGATTTGTATTGACGGTGGCGGGCCATGATGTCACGAGGGGCGGAGCCATGACGTAATGATGCTTCGGCCCCTGTATCGCCCGTCATTACGTGCAGAGTAATGATAGCGGGGTGCTGCAGCAGCGATCCCCGGGGTCCCCAGCAGCGGGACCCCGGCGATCTGACATCTTATCCCCTATCCTTTGGATAGAGGATAAGATGTCTAGGGTTGGAGTACCCCTTTAACACTGATACCCTAGGCATAGACCCACAGATGCCTAATGGAAAATACAGCCTTGGCAGCAATTACCTAAGTGCCAGGACATGGCAGGTATTTTTTAATGTTCTATTATGACAGTGAACGCTTATCGATGATATTATAATAACCCTGCATAGCTATTAGGTGTTTCATAATCTATAATGCTTATGCTTCGTGCAGCTCTGTCAGCAAAACCCATTAGGATATATGGCAACCTTTATTTTGTCAACAAATTCCTCACTAATATTGTTGTAATGCACTCAGAATATCATGCCATCCATTGGGATTAATCCATTCACAGTAGAAACAAGACAGTGACTGCTGGGTAGTGGTACCAATTTTACTACCACCTGAACTATTGCAAAATATCAGTATATATTAAACAATTGTCCCAAATTATTATTATTATTAATGATAATAATTATTATTATAAACGTTAATGTTGTCTCAGAGTTTTCATTCTATACATTCCAGAACTATTACCAAAACTGCCTGGTGTATTCTCATAAAGTACCATAAGTAAAAGAGGGAAATTTATGAAAGGTTACTTCAGAAAGTCATTATATAAGTAGTTTGTTTTTTGCTTTGGATTTTCTTTCACGCGCAAAATTAATCAAAATGTCACACGGCATTGGTAAATTTTGCGCACGAAAGTCAAACTTTGAAAATCAACTCACATACCTTACCAGGCCCATTGATATTGCGTACATAAGTGGTTTTCAAAAGACAGGATTTTATGTGCTTTGCTCTGCGGTATTTTTTATTTCCATGCAACTTTTTTTTTTTTGCAAATGTCGCTATAATAAATTCACTACTACTGCAAAGTGAAATATTGAAAACTTGCGTAAAAGCCACTGCCTTCAAAAAGTCGCACAGAAAGTTGCTTTGGCGCACATGCAACAATCTATGTGCATGGAATAAGCAAAAAAAAAGTCCCTTGCCAGCTTTGATAAATTCCTCTCAAAAAGTTTTCTGAAGAAACCAAAAGTTGTCTGAAGAAACACTTTCTTTTGGCGTTGTTTTCATCTATGAGAAACTTGAGCTGTTCTGGGTCATTTAGCATTTTTTCCCGGCTTCTCCAGTAAATGCTTAGTTTACCTGAAAACATTCAGTCGCTTATACTACCATGGGTAGGATGTCTAGACATTGAATTACGATACTTAGTAAGCACCAAGTAAACTGAAGGAAAGACATTTCTCATGTTAGACTACAATCTTGGCTGGATGATGTGAACTAAGACTATTCCTGAGACCCTCGCAGATGGGCTATTAGAATGGTCAGAATTAAATACTGTCACTGTTTTAGGCCTAGTGCAGAACTCTTGATAACATTTTCTGGTGAAGATCTTGCAAAAGCATAGGGTGCTCCATTTAAGGGGTATTCCGGCGTTGAGACATTGCAGGGGTCCTGCCGCTGTTGAGCTGCACGCCGCGGTGCCAGCTCCCAAACAGCCGGGTGGCGACCACTGGGCCGGAGTATCGTGACGTCATGACTCCGCCCCCGTGTGACGTCACCCCCCCCACTATGCAGGTCTATGGGAGGGGGCGTGACGGCCGTCACGCCCCCTCCCATAGACTTGCATAGCGGGAGGTGACGTCACACGGGGGGCAGAGTCGTGAAGTCACGATACTCCGGCCCCGTGGTCGCCACCTGGCTGTTTGTGAGCTGGCACCGCAGCGTGCCGCTCAAACAGGTGGGTGGCGAATACAAGATTGCAGGGAGTCCCCAGTGGCGGGACCCCAGCGGTGAGACATCTTATCCCCTATCCTTTGGATAGGGGATAAGATGTCTCAAGGCCGGAGTACCCCTTTAAAGAGAACCTTTCATCACTTAAATGCTTAGAGATAAAATTATATAAAAATGCCTCAAAGGTATATGAGATGTGGGAATATAGGGTGAAAAAATAGTAGATAGAATGAGTTGTCCAATTTTAATAATCAGAATAAATGTATAAAAAAATGTGTTTATATTGAGTAATATATATATATATATATATATATATATATAATATGTCATGTTAGAACTGTTGCAGAGCCCTTGGGCCCTTGCGGCAGACTCAAAAAATCCATGCGGTTACTGCGGGCGCACATCATCTTGTTTTGCTGACAATCCGCCTCGCACCAATAGGCTGGCCAAGGGGCTTGAGCCGGTTCCCGGTATATCGCATAAACCTGGATCTGGTGAGCGGTGCTGTGCACCACAGTGCTATTCATGTAACTATTATTTCTATTGACTGTGTTATTTGGTCATTTAACGCTATCGAAAGAGGTTTACAGCATATGGACACTTTATTATAATGGCATATGGACACTTTACTCTTATATTACCATTGGGGAAACAGTATTGAGGTGGTCACATTCCTTTTTACTTCATTTTATTTTTATTTGTGCTATTGATTCTTTGAGTCTGCCTCAAGGGCCCTGCGACAGTTCTCATATTACATATTATAAATATTATTCAATGTTAAAATATTTTTTTATAAATTTTTTCTGATTATTCATATTGGACTACTAATTCTATCTACTATTTTTTCATCCTATATTCTCACATCTCATATACCTTTGAGGCACTGGTTTGAATCATATATTTTTATATAATTTTATCTCTTAGTATATTGTAGACCTATTGGGTTTGTAGGTAACACCAGCTACCTTGGGTATATCTTTTACCACAGTGAGCTACACTATTCCTTTTTTTGTTATCACTTTAATGCTGTGTAAACCACAAGTCATTGAGGTGGTCCCTGGTGGCATTTGCCTGCCCCAGTGGCCTTGATTGTTAGATCTCTCCCTATTTGAGTATAGGAAAAGATCTATCAGTCAAGACTGGTGGGGTAGGGAGAAGCTGCCAAGGACCTCCCAGATAACTTGTGGTTTAGGCAGCATGAAAGTGATAACAGATTTCCTTTAAGGAGCTGAAATTTTATCTTCTAAAATAAATAAATTCACATCGTAATGGATCATCTTGAGTGCTGCCTCTTTCCTTTGGTTGTTCCTTTGGAGCTAGGTTTGGAAGCAGGGCATGATTATATTACGGTAATGATCACTTTACATACGCACTACTGGGACATAAGTATTGCTTGTACATCAATAGAGCAGCGCACTTACAAGATTCTCTTATTGGAAACCAATAGGGAGTCTTTCTCCCACAGGTCACTTCATTAATTTTAAAGACAATAGGGCAGATATACCAATATATTTATGAAATTTTCTGGTTTAAATACATTGAAAAATATGGCATTTTGTTAAAATGTGTTGGGAAAAGTAGGCAGGGTTTAATGGGCAATGAACATGGTGGACCCACTCTGCTTCCCAAATGGTTTGGTTTTTGGTCATTCCTGAGGGCATTGTGTATGAAGCCCCTTGGCTTCATCACTGCAAGAGGCAACCAGGTTTCTACCTCTCGGAATGTTACGATTTTGGCGGCTGGTCTAGCAACCCTAGAGACTCCAGTGCAAGGCAAAGAAGACAAGTCTTGGCACTAACTTAGGTTGTGGGCTGGCAGTGTAAGAAAGTATTCATAAACAGGTATATTGGTCAGGGTGGGAAGCATAGATTTGTAGTCAAACAAGCCAAAGTCAAACATAGTACAAGGAAGCGGGCAGATAGGTAGTTAGGTAGGTAAGCTGATGTCATACACTGTGATGAATAACTCCTTCACTGGAAGGCAGAGTACCTTATTGCTCTGGCATCCCAGTGAGGGTAAAGCTGCCTGATGTAGGTAATGCTGAGTAGGGATTGGCTGGGGACCAGATTTTTGGTGCATTCTGTCTTGGCCTCCTAAAGGAGTGGGTCAGTTGAAAATCATCTATTGTTTAAATCACGTTTTTATGTTTAACATATTTTTCAAGAATTTTTGGTATTTTTTTTTTCTATTTTACTACAGTATTTAGATTTTTAAACATATATCAGTATCTGTCTCCAATCAGGAAAACATATATACTTTTACTTTAATGGCACAGTGCACACACTTACAGGTAGCACAGCAGAATGCAGAAAAGGCAGTAGGAGCATTGAGGGGAATTTATCAAGCTGTTTAGACAGCTTTTTTCATCTAAATTTGTTGCAGGAAAAGTCGCAGGCTGGCCCCATGCGACTTTTCCTGCGACATTTCATTTACACTGTTTAATTTTTATGACTATGAAGTGATCTGATTTAGATAACTTTGTGCAGTGGTCACTAATTTATTTGAAAAGTTGCAAGGACCAGATATAGAAGAAATCACAAGGCAATTTAACCCTGCCCTATATCACTCCATGCGACAATTGTATTAAAGTCTGTGTGACTTTTAATACAATTGTCGCATGGCCCCCCTTTGCTCTGTGACTTTTAACCAGAGCAGTTCAGCAGGCACTTATCAAAGTCTGTGCGCCAATTGATAAATTTGGCGCACAGGCCACCACTTTTACCGCAACTTTTTTGTCTAAACTGAACTAAAAATAAATAAATGCCGCTAATTGTATATGGCACCTGGCCTGGATGTCCACCTTACAGGCAACCTGTCAACTGTATCTGCAGGGAGGTGCCGCATACTAATGGATATGAGACCATTGGCTATGAGACACAATTGTTTTGTAAAATTTCCATAGTGAGAATATACCCTTATAGGGCAGCAAATTGCAGAGACTGGTCCTGGCCAAGAGAAGTCATCATGGAAGTGTTGGTCAGAGGGAAAAAAGGAGGGAAGATGAAGATGTCATCTGTGAATCATTGGATGTAAGTGTTCAGTATTTACCAGTGTAGTATCGGTATGTGGCAACTATGTGGGCATTGCATAATCGGTTATATTTGTCTTTGTGGTCGATAAAATATTTGTTATTTGCATAATTCTATTATTTAGCCAGTAGATGGTTATTGTTCAGAGATATGCTGTAATGTATACACTATTTATTATGGTAGTACAGATTATTAGAGGGCAGGTCTGATGTATCTATGGATAGGAGATTCATGATGAGTTAATATCCATAGTAAGTGTACTGGCAAGGTGCTGAATCTAATCTAATCATGTTATAAAGCTGGTTTTATAGATACAATGCCTTTAATTTGGGGGGATTGTAAGATATAAACAGCAAGTAGAGCAGCACAACCACTTAGCTCTCCAAGTATAGCAGATGTGTGGGTGCAAGTGGGCCCAATCGCAGCCCAGGTCACAGGCAGCAGCAAGTAGCTAGGACATGTAGAAATCCCACAGCACAGCAATATCAGCGTGAGGAAAGGGTGAATGTTTATTTCCTCATACCAAATGCAACATTTCGACTCTCACCGCAGTCAAAGACTCAGTCGAAACATTGCATTTGGTATGAAGAAATAAACGTGCACCCTTTCTTCACCCTAATATTGGAGTGCTGTGGGATTTCTGCATGTCCTAGATAGATAGATATGAGATAGATTGATAGATAGATAGATATTAGGAAAAGTTCTAGGTTGAGCAGCACCTCAGTATCCCCAGGTAATTAGGTGCAAAGCAGCAGAGACAGCCCAGGTCCAAGGCCCATAGTCATTTACACAAGAAAAAAAGGTTGCTGCAGCACACAGGAGTCAATATTCAAGTGGTTTATTCCATTCCAAAGAGCTATGTTTCAGCCACCCATGTGCTTGAAAAAAGCCACATGGGTGGCTGAAACTTAGCTCTTTGGATTGGAATAAACCACTTGCATATTGACTCCAGTGTGCTGCAGCAACCTTTTTTTCTTGTGTAGATAGATATTAGATAGATGATATGAAATAGATAGATATTGTGAGAAGTTGAAAGGGGCCATCATGGACGGTCGGTATGTGTCACCGAGGTTCTTGGCCTCGGTGGAGTAAGAGCCGGTAATTTCCCAGTGTCTGTACAACGATCCTGCCAACAAGTGACTGTCAGTACGGCGGGAGTGTTTCTCCAGTGTGTCAAGGCAAAGCAGTGTTCTAGTGTCTGTAGTGAATCAGTGTCTGCAGTGTTGCCAAGATGAAGGCTGTCGTGAAAGCGCTCATGGAGGCTAACTTACAGCAGGGGGAGGCCAACAAGCAGCAGCAGGAAACCAACCAGCTGCTATTACAGCATGTGATGACACTACAAGCTGCAGGGACAACCCGGACCATCCCTGACGCCCGGAAAGCTGTTCGGTCGGCGATCCCTAAGATGACCCCCTCAGATGATGTCGAGACCTACCTGGCAGTCTTCGAAAAGGGGGCCGTGAGGGAGAGGCTACCCCGAGACCAGTGGGTTGAGGTCATCACTCAGTTTCTGAGGTCTGCACCCCAGCAGGTGTGCTTTGACTTGCCCGACGACCAGGCTGCTGACCATGAGATCATCAAGGGTGAGATCCTGGCAAGACTGGGGGTAAAGGTGTTGGTCCAGGCCCAGCAGGTACATCAGTGGGAATACAAGCCGGCTGAGCCTGCCAGGCGGCAGTGTTACGACCTGTTACACCAGTTGCAAAAATGGCTGCAGCCTGATGTGCTAAGTCCCACTGCTATGCTGGACCGACTCTTGGCCGATATGTCCTGGAGGGCCTTGTCATACTCTCTCCAGCACTGGATCGGCCAGGTATCCCCTAGCAATGCGCTCGGGATGGTCGACCTGGTGGAGCAATGCAAGGCAAGCAGGAAACTACAGGGGGGACTGTTAAATCCAGGAGGTCCCCACCCTTGCCCAGGTGCTTGGTGTCACCAAAAGTTCCCCAGGAGGGGTTCCCTAAAGACCCCACCCCATTGCTGTGTTGGGGGTGTCAGGAGCCGGGACATGTCAAGGCCAATTGTCCCCACCAGGGAGAACCCATGGACATAAACTTTGCCTACCGCCCCTCCATGTATACCCAGAGACTGTGTGCCACAGGTGTCCCCAAAACAGTGGACTATAGTCACCTCTTCCAGGTGAAGGTGGAAGAAACTGGCGGTAGCACTACTGGATTCAGGCAGCATGGTTACTTTAGTGAGATCTGACCTGGTGCCGCCCACCGAGTATACGGACCGAAAAGCTGGTGCCCTATGTATTCACGGGGATTTAAAAGACTATCCCACCGCCCTGGTGACTTTGTCCACAGTGACCGAACTTATAATCACGAGAGACTTTCCTGGTTTCGTGTCATTATAGTCTAAGAAAAGAGTCACTAAAATCCGCGAGGCGGGGGTATCCCCAATAGACTGGCCCTACTCAGGGTAGACAACGGAACCCTGGGAACCTGAGTCTGAAGGGACGGCAGTAGGGGTGACCACCACTACAGTGGAAGAGGAGGAGTCAACTCCACTTAGTGTAATGGTGGGAGTTGTCAAGGAATTGCCGTCAGGTACAGAGTTGGCAGACCTCAATGTCTCCGAAGGAAATTTCGGTACAGCACAACACCAGGACCCGACCCTATCTCGGGCCTGGGAAAATGTTGTAATAGTAGAAGGTGAACCACAACAACTAGGGGCCGAGTCTATGTACCCTCATTTTATGGTCCACCAGAGGATGCTGTATCGGGTAAATCAGGTATGCGGTGAGAATATGGAACAATTGGTGGTGCCTAAAGTGTATCGTAGGCTCGTTTAGAGTTAGCACATCAACATTTTCTAGAGGGACACCTGGGCCAGCAGAAAACGCAGGACCGAATTTTGTGAATCTTGCCCAAAATGCCAAATAACTAGCCCCCAGCCACATAACCATAGTCCCCTGGTCCCTCTCCCGATTATTGAGGTCTTATTTGAAGGGATCGCTTTGGATCTCGTAGGCCCAGTACCGAAATCCACTAGGGGGCACCAACACATCCTGGTAGTCCTGGACTATGCCACTCGGTATCCGGAGGCGGTGCCCTGCGACATACCCCGGACAAACTCATAGCTAAGGAACAAATGGAGATGTTTTCCCAAGTGAGCTTATCTAAAGAGATTCTGAACGACCAGGGCACCCCTTTTATGTCAAAGGTAATGAGAGAGCTCAGTAAGTTACTACAGGTTAAACAGCTATGGACCTCCGTTTACCACCTGCAAATGGATGGCCTGGTAGAAAGGTTTAATCAAACCTGAAAAAATAAGTTAAAGCAGGTGGTGAAGGATGGGAAGAATTGGGATCTTTTGCTGCCCTATCTCATGTTGGCAGTGCGAGAAGTGCCCCAGGCCTCTACTGGGTTCTCGCCCATTGAACTGCTGTATGGCAGACATCCGCGTGGACTGTTAGACATAGCCAAAGACGTGTGGGAACAACAGCCCCCATCTTAAAGTGTGGTAGAGTATGTCACTCAGTTGCAAGAGCAGATGGAAACAGTGTTGCCCTTGGTTAGGGAACATATGGAGGCAGCTCAGCGAGCCCAGGCTAGGGTCTATAATTGCCAGGCTCAGGTTCGGAATTTTAACCCGGAAGATCCGGTTTTGGTTCTGGTACCAACAGTGGACAGTAAGTTTCTGGCTAGGTGGCAAGGTCCCTATGAAGTTATCGGAAAAGTAGGGGAGGTGACGTACAGGGTACTCCAGCCCGGTCGGAGGAAGCCAGAGCAAGTGTGCCATGTAAACTTATTGAAAACCTGGAGGGATAGGCAGACTAGTGTGGATGACAGCCCCCGGCCAGGTTTGTTAGGGGTTGAGTTTCCTGTACCTCATTCTTTTTCAAGGGAAGCAATTGCCACAGTAAAGATTGCGGACAGCCTTACCTCTACACAGACTCAGGAGGCCAGGGAGTTCATCAACAGGAACACAGATGTGTTATTGGACCTCCCTGGACGCACTTCTGTCATCCGCCATGACATTGTCACTGAACCCCAGGGAAAAATACGGTTGAAACCATACCGGGTACCTGAGTCACGGCGACAAGCCATCTCGGAAGAAGTACAACAGATGTAAAAAGCTGGATGTCATCGAAGAATGAGTGGGCCAGTCCGATAGTCTTAAAACCCAAGCCGGATGGTACATTACGGTTCTGTAACGATTTCTGCAAACTAAATGAGGTTTCTAAGTTCAATGCATATCCCATGCCCCGAATTGATGAGCTTATTGAAAAGCTAGGCCAAGCTCTGTATTTTTCAGTTTTGAACCTCACAAAAGGGTACCCTTGACGGAGGCTGCCAAAGAGAAAACAGCCTTCAGCACACCAGAAGGCTTGTTTCAGTAAAAGGTATTACCCTTTGGTCTATATAGCGCTCCTGCTACGTTTCAAAGGCTAATGGACGTTGTACTCGGGCCACATCCTCGATATGCTTCAGCCTATCTGGACGATATCATCATTCACAGTACAGACTGGGAAAGTCACCTACCAAAAGTGCAGGCTATTGTAGACTGCCTTAGGAAGGCTGGTTTAACTGCTAACCCCAAAAAATGTGCAATAGGGTTAGAAGAGGCCAAGTACCTGGGGTATGTCATTGGGCGTGGAGTGGTCAAACCCCAGTAACTGCACCCTTAACAGACCTCTTGAAGGGACACGAGTCGATAATAGTGCGTTGAAACGAGCAGGCAGAGCAGGCTTTCTCCGCTTTGAAGTCGGCCCTGTGTGGGTCTCCTAAAATGAAAAGGAAAAAGAGGCGCGCTCCTAGTGTGATACCATCGGTGTATAGCGGGCACGTGCTGGTTAATGCACCTTACCGTGGCAGGTTGTGCTGCACAACACCTTTGTCTGCCTTTAGAATCGCACGGAGCCGTTGATGTCCCGAGTCGGAGATCCCAGCGTTCGGCGGTGTTAGGTAGGTGGCTGCCTCTGCATCCTTAACCGTGACTGGCAGGTCCGGTTAGACGTATGGAAATTGGTGCACCCTAAATAAAAACAGCCTTTTTTTTTAACTGGGGCAGTTTTTCTAATCTTTATTTCCGAATCACCATACCAACCACACCGGAGGAGGCGCCGTATCTCATCCAATTTTTTTCTCCTGTGTGGGTCTCCGGTTTTGGTGACACCCGACTTTAAAAGGGCATTCGTAGTGCTGACGGAGGCCTCCAAGGTAGATCTAGGTGCTTTACTCTCCCAGGAAGTCAACGGGGAGAAGCATCCCGTTGACTTTTTCAGCCGCAAACTTACCCTGGCCGAGACCAGGTATAGTATAGTGGAGAGAGAGTGCCTGGCTATTAAAGTGGGCACTCAAGTCTCTCCGCTATTATTTGTTGGTGAGGAAGTTTTGTCTGGTGACTGATCACTCCCCTCTCAAATGTATGTGCCAGGCCAAGGACAGGAATGCCAGGGTTACATGGTGGTTTTTGTCCTTACAGAATTTTAACCCCTTAAGGACTCATGATGTACCGGTGCGTCATGAGTCCACTCCCGATTTATAACGCGGGGCCACGGCGTGGCCCCGCGTCATAGAGGGTCGGGCCCGGCCTCTAACAACGGGCGGGACCCGTGGCTAATAGCGTGCGGCATTGATCACGCTGCCGCGCGCAATTAACCCTTTAGACGCGGCGTTCAAAGTTGAACGCTGCGTCTAAAGTGAAAGTGAAAGCATGACAGTTAGCTCAGGGAGCTGTTCGGGATAGCCGCGGTGAAATCGCGGCATCCCGAACAGCTTACAGGACAGCCGGAGAGTCCCTGCCTGCCTCCTCGCTGTCCGATCGCCGAATGACTGCTCAGTGGCTGAGATCCAGGCATGAGCAGTCAAGCGGCAGAATCATCGATCACTGGTTTCCTATGAGAAACCACTGATCAATGTAAAAGATCAGTGTGTGCAGTGTTATAGGTCCCTATGGGAGCTATAACACTGCAAAAAAAAGTGAATAAAGATCATTTAACCCCTTCCCTATTAAAAGTTTGAATCACCCCCTTTTCCCATAAAAAAAAACTGTGTAAATAAAAATAAACATATGTGGTATCGCCGCATGCAGAAATGTCCGAATTATAAAAATATATCATTAATTAAACCGCACGGTCAATGGCGTGCACGCAAAAAAATTCCAAAGTCCAAAATAGTGCATTTTGGTCACTTTTTATATCAAGAAAAAATGAATAAATAAGTCCTATCAATGCAAAAATTATACTGCTAAAAACTTCAGATCACAGCGCTCATACCGCCCAATACGCAGAAAAATAAAAAAGTTATAGGGGTCAGAATATGACAATTTTAAACGTATAAATTTTCCTGCATGTAGTTATGATTTTTTCCAGAAGTACGACAAAATCAAACCTATATAAGTAGGGTATCATTTTAATCATATGGAATCATACAGAATAAAGATAAGGTGTCATTTTTACCGAAAAATTTACTGTGTAGAAACGGAAGCCCCCAAAAGTTACAAAATGGCGTTTTTTTTGTTCAATTTTGTCTCACAATGATTTTTTTTTTTCGTTTTGCCATAGATTTTTGGGTAAAATGACTGATGTAATTACAAAGTAAAATTGGTGGCGCAAAAAATAAGCCAGCATATGGATTTTTAGGTGCAAAATTTAAAGAGTTATGATTTTTTAAAGGTAAGGAGGAAAAAACGAAAATGCAAAAACGGAAAAGCGCTGAGTCCTTAAGGGGTTAAGTTTACGGTTGAACACGAGGCTGGTCGGTTGCTAGGCAACGCCGATGCCCTGTCACGGGTTCACTGTTGTGCAGGGGGGGGTATGTGAGAAGGTGAAAGGGGCCATTGTGGATGGTCGGTATGTGTCACCGAGGTTCCTGGCCTAGATGGAGTAAGAGCCGGTAATTTTCCAGTGTCTGTGCTGCAGTTTGCAGACTGACCCTGCAGTTGTAGTATAGCTGCAAAGCTAACCCAGGACGGCTCTTACTGGGAATGGCCAAGTGTTGGGTGGGGGCCATTCCCCACAATCCCAGTTGCCTTTTGTTGGCCTTAAAGGCAGCTTGCTCCATCAGCTGGGGTGGGATTGCATGTTTGTAGCTTACTCTGTGTGAGTGGTGAGCTGAAGTCCTCCATGCTCTGGCTCTAGTCTGAAAGCTGGTGAGCAACCTCCGTGGAGGCCTGGAAAATACTTTATTTTTGCCGCATTGTATGGACTCTGGTGTGAACCAATTTCTAAGGAACGCAGGTGTACGTTGTATTCTTTTTGTGCACTAAGACTGTTTTGTTATTGCCAAGTGTGAATAAAACACAGAACTTTGATTTCAAAATCCTGGTTCATTGCCTCTATAACTGCAACGCACCTGTCTACAAGAGTGATTTATCACAATTGATTGATAGATAGATATGAGATAGATGATATGAGATAGATAGATATATAGATAGATAGATAGATAGATAGATATGAGATATATAGATATGAGATAGATAGATAGATAGATATGAGATAGATGGATAGATAGATACACTAGATAGATATGATAGGTAGATAGATAGATAGATATGAATGATTATTTTGTATGACTAGTCATCTAGGAATGCCATGACAACCATTTGTTTACCACTGTAGCAATTAATTGTGCTGTAATAGCTTCCTTAAGATATTCACATGGGATAGTCTTCCCCCAAGCTGGAATTTAATCACATGCATTAGCAATAAAAGCTTTTATAAAACAAGTCACTTAACACAAATGAACAACAATGTGATGAAATATGTCTGTTATAAAGAGTGAGATAAGTTTATTCTATAAATTTACTCTGGAGGACAAACCTGGGTAACAGAACATTGTTTTACTGACATGAGAACTGTGCCTGGGATTCCCCTTTATTTTCCACCTCAAATCCCAGAAAAGAAAAGGTGACTCAGCTTTATAGATTTTACAGTCTCTAAACATGGATTACCAATTACTATGGGTTAACCCCATAGTGACTGCCTTATGTTATTAACGCCTTAGGGACAGCCCATTCTGACCTTGAGGACACAGCCAATTATCGTTTTTGCATTTAGTTTTTCTCCTTTTTTCCTTATTTGTCCATCTACAGACCCATAGGAGGGCTTGTTTTTTTCCAACAGGGACAGAGGTATCAGCAGAACGCACTGTGGTCAGACAGAAAAAAACAAAAACAAATGCTCTGTAGTATACAACAACTGATAAGTACTGGAAGGATTAGGATTTTTTTTTAAAGAAGTCATTTACAAATCTGTTTAATTTTCTGCCACCAGTTGATTAAAAAAAATGTTTCCACTGGAGTACCCCTTCAAAGATTTGCACAGTAAATTATATTATTTAAAAATGTGTTATAATTTTTTGCGGTCAACTTACCTCCTAATACAAATGGCCTAAAAAAAGTTGTATGTATCACAAAATTATAGCAATAAAAAGAAACTCACCCTAGAAAAACAAGCTTTAACAAAAGCTCAGTTGACATTGTTTTACGTTTAATTTTTAAAAGCAACAAAACATAATAAAAAACAGATAAACTTGGTATAAACTCTACATAAATATGCATACACACATGTGATTTACATGAAGCAGTTTAGTGTTATTGTTTGAGTTTTTTTTTTCTTATTTCTGTGCTCAGGGCGAAGGGTAGAAAAATTTTCATACTTTTCTCAGTGCCCCGCTATTGCCGCTGCCACAGTGTCAGTTCCCACTGCGAACCACTATTATTGCCTGGAACAGTTGGGTTATAGCGAACTGTATTGCATTTATTACTGTTGCTGTGTTGCTGATTCTAAATGTGAATATATATACAGTATATTGTTATACTTTTAGGTACATTCATGGCCGTAAATGTTGGCACCCCTGAATTTTTTCAAGAAAATGAAGTATTTCTGACAGAAAAGGATTGCAGTAACACATGTTTTGCTATACACATGTTTATTCCCTTTGTGTGTATTGGAACTAAACCAAAAAAAGGGAGGAAAAAAATAATGACAAACTCCAAAAATGGGCTGAACAAAATTATTGACACCCTTAACTTAAAAATGATCCAACAAAAAAACTTTTTTTCAAATGTATCACTCAGTACCTAATCCTGACCATGTACATCTAATTTGTATGTGTCTAGCACCTTTATTTATTTTTTTATTACACTTTTAATTTAGCTCACTAGTCTGAATTTCTCTCAAAGGGAGGGGGCATGGCCTCACTGTGCTAGTCTCCGCCCCCTCCCTCAGTATGCTGTCTACTCACATCTCCCCTAGCATTAGCAAAACTACAACTCCCAGCTTGTCCTCACTGACAGTAGCGGGACACAAGCTGACAGGGGGGGGATTTTTCTCCAGCTCTGAGCCCTGCACTCACAGCTGTCAATCAAGGAAGTGTGTCCATGTCATAGGTGATGATGCATGGACACAGCAGGACTAGTATGTGTCCAAGAAGGCAGGGGGACAGTTGTTTGACTGTCTTTTTCAGTATGAAATACTGAAACATTTCTAATGAAAGCAATTGCAAAACCTATTGGTTTTGCATGCTTTACAACATATCAAAAGTTTTTGTATTTGACAGTGCCCATTTAATATTTGGTTGCACACCCTTTGGAAAAAAATAACTGAAATCAGTCGCTTCCTGATTTAATAAGCTTCTTACACCTCTCAGCCGGAATGTTGGACCACTCCTCCTTTGCAAACTGCTCCAGCTCTCTCTTATTGGAAACTCCTTAACGACGAAGGACATATATTTACGTCCTCCGCCGGCTCCTGCGATATGCTGCGGGGTCACGCATATCGGGTCGGTCCCGGCGGCTATCAACGGCCGGGTCCTGCAGCTAATACAGGACATCCCCGATCGCGGTGATGCCCTGTATTAACCCTTCAGACGCGGCGATCAAAGCTGACCGCCGCGTCTGAAGTGAAAGTGAAAGTATCCCGGCTGCTCAGTCCGGCTGTTTGGGACCACAGCGGTGAAATCGCGGCATCCCAAACAGCTTACAGGACACCGGGAGGGCCCTTACCTGCCTCCTCAGTGTCCAATCCAAGCAGGTGCAGTCAAGTACCAATATAACTTTGATCACAGGCGTGTTAATACACGCCAGTGATCTGTGTAAGAGATCAGTGTGTGCAGTGTTATAGGTCCCTATGGGAGCTATAACACTGCAAAAAAAAAAGTAAAAAAAAAGTGTTAATAAAGATCATTTAACCCCTTCCCTAATAAAAGTGTGAATCACCCCCCTTTTCCCATGAAAAAAAATAAAACAGTGTAAATAAAAATAAACATATGTGGTATCGCCGCATGCTTAAATGTCTGAACTATAAAAATATATCGTTAATTAAACCACACTGTCAATGGCGTACACGTAAAAAAAAATCCAAATTCCAAAAAAGTGTATTTTTGGTCACTTTTTATACCATTAAAAAATGAATAAAAAGTGATCAAAAAGTCTGATCAAAACAAAAATGGTACCGATAAAAACTTCAGATCACGGCGCACAAAATGAGCCCTCATAACGCCCTTATTTTTTCCAGAAGTGTGACAAAATAAAACCTATTTTAGTAGGGTATCATTTTAACCGCATGGACCTACAGAATAATGATAAGGTGTCATTTTTACCGAAATATGCACTGCGTAGAAACGGAAGCCCCGAAAAATTACAAAATGGCGTCTTTTCTTCAATTTTGTCGCACAATTATTTTTTTCCGTTTTGCCGTGGATTTCATTGTGAAGTAGAATTGGTGACGCAAAAAATAAGCCATAATATGGATTTTTAGGTGGAAAATTGAAAGGGTTATGATTTTTAAAATGTAAGGAGGAAAAAACGAAATTGCAAAAACTGAAAAACCCTGCGTCCTTAAGGGGTTAATATCCGTTTTCAGTAAACAGTAGAATGATGTGCTTTACCAAAAAGCTCTATCTTGGTCTCATCTGTCCACAAGACGTTTTCCCAGAAGGATTTTGGGTTACTCAAGTTCATTTTGGCAAAATGTAATCTTGCTTTTTTATGTCTCTGTGTCAGCAGTGGGGTCCTCCTTGGTCTCTTGCCATAGTGTTTCATTTCATTTTAATTTGGACAGATAGTTCCCGCTGACACTGATGCTCCCTGAGCCTGCAGAACAGCTTGAATAGCTACTTATCCACCATCCGGATTGTCCTGTTCACACCTTTCATCAGTTTTTCTCTTCTGTCCAGGCCCAGGGAGATTAGCTACAGTGCCATGGGTTGCAGACTTCTTGATAATGTTGCGGACTGTGGACAAAGGCAAATCTAGATCTCTGGAGATGGACTTGTAACCTTGACGTTGTTGATATTTTTCCACAATTTTGGTTCTCAAGTCCTCAGACAGTTCTCTTCTCCTCTTTCTGTTGTCCATGCTTAGTGTGGCACACACAGACACACAATGCAAAGACTAAGTGAACTTCTCTCCTTTTTATCTGCTTTCAGGTGTGATTTTGTCCACACCTGTTAGTTGCCCCAGGTGAGTGTTGGTTCACATCACGTTTTCTCCCATACGGGAGCACATACGGCAGGGGAGAGCTAAAACCTTGCGCTCCCGTATGCCTTTCTATGCGCTCCCATATGTAATTTATTTCAATGAGCCGACCGCAGTGAAACGTTTGGTCTGGTTGGCTCATTTTTGCGCCTTATGCGCTTTTACAACCAGACCTAAAACCGTGGTCAACGTGATGTGAACCCAGCCTGAGTTGAAAGGAGCATCACATGCCTGAAACAATCTTATTTTTCCACAATTTTGAAAGGGTGCCAATAATTTTGTCCAGCCCATTCTTGGAGTTTGGTGTGACATTATGTCCAATTTGTTTTTTACCTCCTTTTTTGGTTTAGTACAAAAGGGAATAAACATGTGTATAGCAAAACGTGTTACTGTAATCCTTTTCTGTGAGAAACACTTCATTTTCTTGAAAAATTTTAGGGGTGCCAACATTTACGACCTTGACTGTAATGTGCCCTACAATGCATGTGTATCTTAAGGTCTGAGTGTTCTTAGGTTAACAGGCTGTGATATATGGTGCCACTCCTATGTCCTGTCATGGTATCTGATGACAGGAATATTAGTTTCCTTTGCTGTCAGATAATAGGGTTTCTGACAACTTCAGTGAGGGCACAGCTACATGATGCTGGTTGGAGGGGGCAGAGTAGTGTATATAAAGAGACAGTTTGGCACCAAAGAGGGAAAGTGCAGTCTTAACATGCTAGGAACCAGGAGCAGAGGTGTAACTTGTAGCTTTTGGGCCCCCATGTGCCAATTATAATACTGGTCTCTTAAGGGGCAAATGGGCTTTGGGGCTTTGATGCGACTGCTACCTCTGCACCCCCTATAGCTATGCCCCTGACCTGGAGAACCTGTTTTGAACTGTTCCTCAGCTGACCACTGGCCCTATATTACAGGGTGATGTTGTCCTCTTTGGCCCATAATCACCCCATGAAATTTGGTTCTACTCTTCTACTCTGTGTTGTTCATGCTATTGTTCTGCTTCATCATTGCAGCAGAACAATAGAAAAAATTGTACTGGTGACTCTGTTACACACCATTCACCAATGGCGCCCAATGGACCCCATTGACTAATGGTGTCTGGCATTTCATTTGACATAATAGAACAGCATTCTATTTTTTCGAGTACGTTGGACGGAAACTGTGATGGAGGCACACAATGGAGTCTCTAATGCAGGCGTGAACCTAACCTTAAAGAGATACTCCACTACTAGACATCTTATCCCCCATCTAAAGGATAGGGGATAAGATGTCTAATCAAGGGGGTCCCGCTGTTGGAATCTCCCGCAGCACCCGGCGTTCTAAACAAATACAGGGTTCCTGCAGCAGTGGTCGCAATGTCACGACCATGCACCCTCGCAACGTCACACCACACCCGCTCCATTCCTATCTAAGGGAGGGGGCATCTGTCAACACGCCCCCTCCCATAGACATGAATGGAGGGATCGTGACGTGAAGGCAAGAGGGGCATGACCATGATGCCACGATCTCGGCCTCCGGCTCCGAGCGTTCTGTACAAAATGTTCAAGACACTGGATCACCGGAGTACCCCCTTAAAGTATTTTTGTGGAAAAAAAATATTCAGGTCTTTTCAGTGACTGTGCTACTGAATCCTATGAGCCAGAGCTGCAGTCCCAGACACAGCTCATGCACAGGGGTGGTTCTATTTTAATAGACAATGGCTCTGCACCTTGCATAATAGGAAATAATGTGGACTACAACAGCAGTGGGATTGGCAAGATTGGCATTTAAAGAGGAAACTGGACACACTTCATATGGATGAATATGTGTATGTGTCCATCTACCTTTGTACTACAGACTGGCACAATGACGGTTAATGAATGAGACCTAAGGAGATTTGCAGAGTGAATTATTACAGTGTAAGGGATAAATTGTCAGTCTGCTGTAAGCTGCTTCCCCCATGACGTCTGCCAGGAGCTGGGAACATTTTATCTCATTTCCGTGAGATGAATAAACAAGACACATTCCTGATGCCAAGTTGCCAACCTACATAAGCTGTTGAAAATGTGTTGCCTAAAAACTTATGTTGTCCCATTAATCTTAATTATCTTAATGGTATATTGGGTATAAAGAGATTAAATATTTTCATATGTCATGCATGACCTCAGACCTTCTATTTGTGGATGTCATCTGTATTGCATATACATGTGACTCTACAGTGACCGGGGTGCTACAAAATCCAATCCCTATAGGTAAGGCCGGCCGAGTCACACAGGGGCTTTTAATATGGATTGACCTCTGAAGATATTTACTGCAGCAGCCAGACCTATAATGTTAGTAAATGGTCATATCACTTTGGTGCAGTTTTTCCCAACCAGGGTGCCTCCGGCTGTTGCAAAACTACAACTCCCAGCATGCCCGGACAGCCTTTTGGCATGGGCCTTGGGCATACTGGGAATTGTAGTTTTGCAACAGCTGGAGGCACCCTGGTTGGGAAACAATGCTGTAGTGGCTGGATTCCCTACTTGTACTGCAGTGGGGAAACTGGGCTAAAATTCAAGTTCAATGTTCTTTTGCTCATTTTATGATACTGGAAAAAAGGTCTACAGGGGGTAATGAGGGGGATGGCTTGAGGGTAGTCCATGGGTAGTCCATGATCTTGTAAATAAAAGTTAATGAACAACAATCATCAACATAAGCAATGTAATATAACCATATCATTGTGGATTTCTCATACTTCAGTATTCATGAATGTAAAATTTTATGTATACATTATACAAAGTTGCAAAGTTTCAAGTTGAAGAGGCAGGTGGCAACCGGAGTTCCCTCTTCTACATGTGGTTCTCCATGGTCCAAAACCAAGTGGCACAGGAGGGGAATAAAGTGGCACATGTGGGGAGGGTGAATTGGTGGTACAACGAGGAGCTTGTCAGCAAATCGTGCACGTCTAAAAAGGGTGTAACCAACATGAGAAGGGGGCGCTATTTTACTGCCATTGCAATAATTTCAGTAAAAACACATAATTTTAACAGGAATTATGGGAAATCATAACAAAAACGCGGTCAAAACGTGCTAAAGTGCTACAAAAATGTGACAAAAATGTAAGATATATGTAACGATAGCTCTTGGCCAGGCTGTGCATGCTGCTCTCTCTGGAGTGAGGAGTTATGGGCACTGGACCAATCATCTGCTGAGGCGGGATATTTCGTTTCTTCCTCATTGATTTGCAGTTCTGACAGGTTTGTCTTGATTTCAGTTATGTCCTTTCTTTCTGTAGTTCTGTCTGCACTTGTTGCTGTTTTATTCTGTGTGTTTTCACTCTGGCTTGTATTCTGACCTTTCCTGTTTTGCTTGTGTTTTGGACTTCACCACACCATGGGTTTGGCCCACTGCTTTTTGCTTAGCCCCTTGCTGTGTGTTTGCTCTTCTGCTTTATCTTGTTTGAACCTGTATCCTGAACATGTATTCTGCCTTGACTCCAGTTACCTGTATTCAAAACTGTATATCTATCTGTGCACCTCTCTGTGAGTACTCTGTAAACCTGCCTTTATATAGTTTTGGTTCCCTGTTTGTCAGTACCCTGTATACCTGCCATTTTATCTTCCTGGGTCCCTGTTTTTCAGTACTCTTAGTTAACTCTTTGTGTCCTGACCTATTCCCTGACTTTCACTGTTTTGTTTGTTGTTTTGTAACCTTCCTGATTTTTAGTCCAGCGTAGGGATCGTCACCCAGTTGAGAGTCCGCTACCTAGGGCGGATTGTCAAGTGGGCATGAACAGTGGTCTGGGTGATAGCAGGGCTTCACTTTTCCCCATCCAATGTGAAAATGTGAACATAGCCTGAAGACTTAACATTTTCATAAAACACCTCAATTGTGATTATGGGTCAAATCACTTTCACCTCATGGCAGGATTTTTCTACAAAACATCAATACTGCACATAATGTAAAGCAATACCAAACCACTCATGAGTGCTGAAGGCTGGAGTCTAGCTAGGGGATTAGATCACTAGGTGATCTCATTAGGGGAAATGTTGTTACTCCACCCCCTCTCTGCAAAGCCAGAGGCTTCATGGATAATGTGGGAAGCTTTAAAAAAAAATCAGTGGGTAAATAGACATCAACATACAGTAGCTGAAAACCCATTAACGCCACATCAGCTAGGTTCTTATGTAAGCACAAGACATACATAAGAACTCCTATGTTATTCTATAATAATTTCCTACGCTACAATATAGCAATAAAAAGCCTGATATGTACTAACCACTATATTTTGTTAAAAAATTTGGACATTTACTTCTCTCATAAGAAGCATGTTTGAGTTCAGTTCCTAAAAAAGATAGTTGTCAATGGACATTATGTCCTTCGCCTTAGAAACAGATGATATTTGTGACACCTGAGATAACTTGTGCCCAGTACATGCTGGGAATCTAATAATAATATTCACTGATCCCTACAAAGAGCAGGCAGATGGCATGAATGACTGTCCAGGACTGGCATATACATAATTATTTACTAATAGGATTGGTAATCCAACAGAGTTACCATACTAAAAAAAAAAAAAAAAAAGGGAGACATTGCTACAAAAATAAATAGTACACATGAGGGGTATTTGGCATTTGTGAATGTCGTCTACATAAGTAAGGAAAAGTCTTTTTATTTTTTATTTGGATTATTCCTATTATTTTGAGCCTTTATGCAATAGTTTGCACACATTATATACCATATTTTTCATCCTATAAGACGCACCCTATTTTTAGGTGCAAAATCAAAAAAATGAAAGATTTTGAACCCAATAGTGTTCTTCAACCGGCATGCTGGGAGTTGTAGTTTTGCAACATCTGGAGGTCCGCAGATTGAAGACCACTGCATAGGAGGTAATACTCACGTGTCCCCGCCGCTCCGGACCCGTCACCGCTGCCCTAGATGTCTTTCCTCTGCTGTCGCCATGTGCCCCGTCACTCTGGAACGTCTCTGCTGACAGCCGGGTATTCTCGTTCTCCGTCGCCGTCATCACGTCGTTACGCACGCCGACGCACGTACGTGACGACGTGATGATGAATAAGGAGAGCGCCGGCCATACAGGGGATCCCTGAACGGAGAAGACACTGAGGAGGCAGGTAAGGTCCCTCCCGGTGTCCTGTAAGCACTAACCCGGCTATTTAGTCGGGCTGTTCGGGAAATCGCTGTGAAATCGCGGCGGTCCCGAACAGCCCGACTGAACAGCCGGGTTAGTGTCACTTTCCCTTCAGATGCGGCGGTCAGCTTTGATCGCCGCGTCTGAAGGGTTAATACAGGGCATCACCGCGATCGGTGATGTCCTGTATTAGCCGCGGGTCCAGGCCGTTGATGGCCGCAGGGACCGCCGTGATAGGTGTGTATTCGCCGTATAAGACGCACCGACTTTTTCCCCCCAGTTTTGGGGAAGAAAAAGTGCGTCTTATACGGCGAAAAATACGGTAATTATATCATAGGGTAAACATTTGCATTATTGAAATGTTTTCAGATATTTAGGAGCTGCCCCAAAATACAGAGAAGGTACAAATCCTCCCATTATAGGTTTGCTTGTGTAGATTCCACTTCTGATTTTGGCCTATAAATACTGATTCATATTACAGTAACCCCCCGACCTACGATGGCCCCGACATATGATAAAATCGACATACGATCACTCTCAGAGGCCATCGCATGTCGATGTCAGCATCGACATACGATGCTTTTATATGTCGGGGCCATCGCATTAACTGCTATCCGACAGAGCAAAATGCTTAAGCTGCTGTCGGATAGCAGTTTAAGCATCCCGGGCAGGTTCGCTTACCTATTCCCGCTGCTCCGGGTCCACTTTGCGATCCTCCGGCGTCTTCTGTATCTTCTCCAGGGTCCGGGCCTTGCTTTCCGGCGTCGTTATTACGTCACTACGCACGCAGCGCCGGCACAGCAGCGTAATAACGTCAAAAGAAAGCGAGGCCCGGACCCTGCAGAAGATGCGCAAGACACCGGAGGATCGCGATGAAGACATCGGAGCAGCGGGACAGCATCGGGAGCACCTGGAACAGCAGCGGGAGCGGTGAGGACCTGGTGCGGAGCGGCGGGGACAGGTAAGTACAGCTTCCTATACTTTACATTGCACGGATCCCTCAACATACGATGGATTCGACAAACGATGGGTCGTTTGGAACGAATTACCATCGTATGTTGAGGGACCACTGTACTGACCAAAATGCTGCTAGGTGAAAGTGGCCTATATTGTATTATCAAGCTTTTGCCTTTATTAATTAAAATGTATCTGTCATTAAAAAAAAATTATTTTCCATCCTGCGGCCCCATTATAAATCTGATAACACTAACATATTGCACTGACATAAGTATTCAGACCCTTAACTCAGTACTTAGTTGAAGCCCCTTTGGCAGTGATTCCAGCCTCCAGGCTTCTTGGGGATGAGGCCACAAGGTTTGCACACCTGGATTTTGGGATTTTCTGCCATTCTTCTCTGCAGATCCTCTTACGCTCTGTCAGGTTTGATAGGGACCATCAGAGGAAATCATTTCCACGTCTTCAGAGATGTTCAACTGAGTTCAAGTCAAGGCTCTGACTGGACTACTAAAGAATATTCACAGAGCTGTTCCTTAGACTCTCCTGTGTTGTCTTGGCTGTGGGCTTAGGGTCACTGTCTGGTTGGAAGGTAACCGTAGGTTTTCATTAAGAATATCTCTGTACTTTTCTGCATTCAGTTTTCCACAACATTGACCAGTTTTCTGTCCAAGCCACCAAAAAAACACCCTACAACATGATGCTGCTACCACCATGCTTCACTGTAAGGATTGTGTTTGATTCCTTTATACATGGTGCTTAAAATTGAGACAAAAAATCCAATCTTGGTTTCATCAAAACAAAGAATCTTTTTTTTCCCACAGTCTGAGAATTCTTAAAGGGGTACTCCACTGCCCCAGCATTCTGGACATTTTGTTCCGAATGGTCGGAGCAAGCTGCGGGGGGTCCTGACGTCTCGGGCATGCCCCTTGGGACGTCACGCCCCACCACTTAATGTATCTATGGGAAGGGGCATGGTGGTAGCCACGCCCCCTTCCCATAGACTTGCATTGAGGGGGCGTAGCTGCCGCCATGCCCCTTCCCATAGATACATTAAGTGGTGCGGCGTGACGTTACGAGGGGCATGCCCGTGATGTCACGACCCCCCCCCCCCCCACCGCCAGCACCCAGCATTGTAAATGAACGCCGGGTGCTGCACAGAGATGTCAGAGGTCCCAGCTGCAGGACCTATGCGATCCGACATCTTATCTCCTATTCTTTGGATAGGGGCGGAGTACTCCTTTAAAGGGCCTATTGTTTTGTGCAAACTCCAGATGAGCTGTTATCCTTTACTGAGAAGAGACTTCTTTCTGCCCATTCTTCCAAAAGGCCCAGATTGGTGAAGTGCTGCAGTGATGGTTGACCTTTTGGAAGTGACCAGTGGGTTCTTAGTCACCTCTCTTACAAAAGCCCTTCTGCCTGATTTGGTGGGATAGCCAGCACCCTAGTTTAGTGAGACAGCCAGCTCTAGGAAGAGCCCTGGTTGTTTCAAACATCTTCAATAAAAAAATTATGGAGGCCACTGTGATCTTGGAAACAAGAAATCTAGTTTCTAAGCTCTACAGGCCGTTCTGTTCACCTCATGGTTTACTTTGCTATGCATTATCAGCTGGGAAAAGTTATGTAGACAGCGGTGTGTTTTTCCAAATCCTGTTCAATCAACTGAATTGAGCACGGGTAGACTCCATTCAAGGTATGGAAACATCTTAAAGATGATATAGGAGATACATTTGTAAAACTTTCTAAATTCTTATTATGAAATATTGAGTGCAGAATGATTGGAGTGGAGAACATTTTTTTTTTTTGCACAAGGCAGCAACATAACAAAATGTGAAAGGTTCTGAAAATTTTCTGAATGCATAGTAAATACTGGTGACCCATTTACCTGTACTTTTGCCTGTGATAATAAGGAGGACACAGCTGTAAATCCATCTGTACAGAACATGAAGTGTCATCTTAGTTTTAAAGGAGAACTCTGGTGCAGAGTACTCCTGCTCCGTCCTGCAAAAAAATGAAAATAAACCATCACCTTCCTGGGTTCCCCCAGAGCACCACTACAGCTGATAGGTCCTCCGGTCCATCTTCTTCATACTTCCGTGTGAACGAAGCGTCACATGGCGCTCAGCCTATCGCCGGCCGCCGCAATGTTCTGCCTCGGCCCATAATAGGCTTAACGCCATGTGACGCTTCGATCACATGGAAGTATGAAGAAGATGGACCGGAGGACCTATCAGCTGTAGTGGTGCTCCGCGGGAACCCAGGAAGGTGAGTGATGGTTTATTTTCATTTTTTTTCAGGACGGAGCAGGAGTGCTCTGCACCAGAGTACTCCTTTAAGCTTAGTGGTCAGAATGAAAACTGCAAGATTGTTTTTAAAATAAGATAGCTACATTGAAAATTTAAAACAAAACAAAAAAACATAAAAAATAACTGTTTAACATAAAAACTTTTAACCAATAATCGTGTTGGGGGAAATGGCCTTTGTTACCCTAAAGTTAGTTTTACCAGTGATTCATTTTTCTTATTATAAATAAAAAAAAATGAGTAGACTTCTCTATAAAGAATAAGTTGCCTTTTCTGACGAGAATTCTTTTGACACTAATAATTTATTTAGCTTCCCTTGTCTATAATGTGATCTCCCAGAAGCTTTTTCTCATCACTCGCTCAGTCACTCGCCATCCAGTGTTGTATGACTGTCTTTGAAGTGGGGCTGAATATTTCTCCCCATCCCATGTTCTACCATCATTGTGGCAGATGATCATTACCTTTTTTGCCTATAAATTACTTAAATCTGTCAGTGTCAGTCTCAGTCTTACCTCTACATCTCTGCAACAGAAATTCTCCTACCGCGTTCAGATGTAGATTTGTAGCATTTATTTTTATGTTCTTCTTTATTTTGGATTATTTGCAACTGATTTTCTATTTTATTTACCATTTATACAGTGCTCCCTCAACTTACAATGGCCTCAACATACAATAGTTTCAACATACAATGGTCATTTCTGGACCATTGTAACTTGAAACCAGACTCAACCTACAATGGTACAGACAGTCCAGATCTGCGAAACGTGTCAATGGCTGGAAGAACTGACCAATCGGAATGGGCATTCACTGGTAAGACCCTTGTATTACTGAAGTATATGCACTGAATTCCTGTCTAGTAGTGCCCCCTACAGTACAGAGAGGTATTACATGTTCTGTACTACTCTTAACCTATGCCACAGTTATCTGCTCCTTTGGACACCAGGTGAGGGCGATTATATTATACTTTTTTGTGACACTGCGTGTACTGTACAAGACCCTGAAGAAGTTCCTGTCCTCTACATAGACTGGGATTTAAAGCTCCCCGCAGATCTTTATTACTTTTAAATGTAAGGACTTGGTGTATCTATATTAGTTATCTATTTATTTTTCTTTATTCCTAATTTTTTCCTATTTTTAGATGACATTTTGGTGGCTTTGGAACCAATTACCAGGTTTCCATAGAGTTATGGTCTCAACATACAATGGTTTCAACTTACAATGGTCATCCTGGAACCGATTAATATTGTAACTTGAGGGACCACTGTATTTCGATTTTGCGCCTGGAGACGAAAGTATGAAATTTTTAACACCATTGAGACTTCTGCTCTTCTTCTAAGTGCTATATTAACTTGGCTACAAAGAATATATAGGGATGGGCACCACCATAATTTATAATACGGGGTGAAAAGAATTTGCCACAAAAAGAGTCAATAGTAAAAAAAAAAAAAAAAAGATAATATAATATAATATAAACTGTTGCACCCCCAATTGGTGGATGATGAAAAGATTATAATGAGCTCCCAATCAGGTGTTCAAGGGTTTTAATTGCCTATATTGTTATTTCTATTACTATTATTATTAATAGTATTAATAACTCTCTTTACTTAGAGTTTGGCATAGTTACTTAGCTAGACTCTAGATGGGTATGGCCTTTGGTATGATAGCCATACCTTTGGAAATAGAACATTTTGGAACAAAGAAGGATGGCCAATGAAATGTAGAGATGATTCACAAAAATAATGTTCCATGGGCCAAGGTGGGAGCAATACCTTGAATGGTTGTACCTAGAGATGAGCGAACTTACAGTAAATTCGATTTGTCACGAACTTCTCGACTCGGCAGTTAATGACATCCTGCATAAATGAGTTCAGCTTTCAGGTGCTCCCGTGGGCTGGAAAAGGTGGATACATTCCTAGGAGACTCTTTCCTTGGAATGTATCCACCTTTTTCAGCCCACCGGAGCACCTGAAGGCTGAACTAATTTACGCAGGATAAGTCATTAACTGCCGAGCCGAGAAGTTTGTGACGAATCGAATTTACTGTAAGTTCGCTCATCTCCAGTTGTACCACCAGTATTTTTTTTGGACCAGTGACACTTTAATAAATGAGTCTCTGTAATAAATGAGATTCTGTAAAGACCTAGATATAGAGGAAGTTACGTAACTTTAACCCTCAAAATGTCCCCTTTTCTCATGTTAAAAAATACCTACTATAAACAGAATAAAAATGTAATTCTCTTTATGTTCCCTTTATCAGAAACTACAGTGCGCGCTGAGTCTCCTATTTTTAGACAGGCATTAACAATGCTTTCACGGATACATCTTAACTATGAAGCATGAAGGATCTGCCAGTCAATCTGCTTAAAGGTGATAGAGATTAACATTGCATTAAACCGGGAAGCTTCTCTGACTGGCAAAAGGTGGTGAGTATGGGTAATGGAAGAATTAACAAATGAGGAAGGGGAAAGAAGCTCAGTCGGAGCAAAGGTGATAATTATTCTGTGAGACGTTATTAATTGGGATGTGAGTGGAAGAATGGGACATGAGTGATTTCGTTTTTTTTTTTTTTAATAGTTTTTTTTTTTTTAACTCTTAGAATACTGCATCTTGTATTTCAACAGTTCAGTAACCCACACACATAGGGGGGTATTTATCAATTTTGCCTGTTGACAGTTTCTTTTTACCCTTTTTTTTTTTTTCACTTTGGTTTTCGTGGACATGTACCAAATTTATCATTTGGTGCAAGTTGTTAGTAATTTTGGCTCAAATGTTGAAATCAGCCGTTCACAGCGCCTTTTACACAGAACTTACCACCACAGAGGACGCGTATTTTACCCCTTGTGCAGCCATTTGGGGGTCCCTCCTGCAGTATATCAGCAAGCGACATGAGTTATTTTCTTTTTTGGGGTTTATAGCCACCATGTGAAATGGATTTTATTTTCAACTTGGGTAGTTTTTTTTTGTTACTTTAGTGCAGTGGTCTTCAACCTGTGGACCTCCAGATGTTGCAAAACTACAATTCCCAGCATGCCCGGACAGCCGTTGGCTGTCCGGGCATGCTGGGAGTTGTAGTTTTGCAACATCTGGTGGTCCGCAGGATGGAGACCACTGCTTTAGTGCTTACCTTTCCTGAACCTGTGTGGCCATGTCCAATTCTGGCTCAAGGGAGGGTGAAGGTTCCTCAGAGACAACTATGTCACAGGATAGTATTGAGCAGCCCTGGAGGCGTCGCTGCTTTCACAAAAAAAACATTTTTTTTAATGTATTTTGTCGCGTTTACAAAGATCGATTGGCGCAAATGATGAATTACTGACTTAAGTTAAAATCACACACAGGACCGTGTGATTTTGAGAAAGTTGTAAAAATGACAGTGGAGAAGATGCGCCAAACTTTGGCACAAAAAGACTGCGCCAAAGTATTACGCCAAAGTTACGGGAAAAAAACCCACATAAATCCTTTGATAAATACCCCCCATAAAGAGTAGGCTCGCAGTTACTTTAACTGTTATTACTGCAGCAAAGGTTCTTTACTAAGATCAAAACATCCACTTTACTTTGGCGGCAGTGAACTCACAGAACACAGCCCCGTCCCTCCCTTCTCACACTAATTTCACAATGTTGTTGTGCTCTGACCCGTTCTGGGTCTGTTCAGCTCTTTTTTTTTTTTCCCCCATCAAAAAGACCCAGAATGGCTCAGAGCACAACTGACACCATTGGGTCCCAATGAATCCCATTGACTTAAAGGGTAGCTCCCACCATCCTTTTTTTTTTCTGCGAGCCCGTTCCCCCCCCCCCCCCCGCTACGGCACTAGCCCGTTCAAGTTGGTGACAGTGCCCATTTAAATGGTGCCTGTTATGGATCTAGTATTTTACCAGAGTTGAGAGGAAAAAAATGGGACAGGCAAAAATGTCTTCTCAACTCCCATCTTTCCAATGGACTGGCCGACAGAGCTCCCTTTAGCAGAGCCCAACAGCAGTGGGAACAAGCCCTTAGTTACAACATATCGATGACTTTTTTGTTTTTACCTAAACTGGGTCATCCTACTGTTCGACCTGCTCTAATGTATTAGACAACTGCCAGCCAATAGTGATCAGTCTGACACATCACTATGTGAACCTCCAATAGACCAAGCCAAATGCTTTTCTAGTTAAGACAATGGTATCTGCTGATACAACTCTCTTGTGTATAGCCAGAATGTTAGAGTGCTGGTGCTGTTCCAATGACCAGTCCAGTTTCTCACACACAATGCGCATGGGCCTCATGAATTTTATGTATCCCTCTGCCTCTATGTATAGTACTCACATGTCCATTAGGATGCACTTTTATGGCCTCATAACATCCAGAAACCTAAATAAAATCCAGGAAATTGCTTTTGCAGCAGACAGAGAGCACTATGCTATAATTATTAAAAAAAATGTGTTTTAGCATAGCAACATGCAATGAATGACACAGCATATACCTTCTACTCAGAAGACTTGTGATTTTCTCCTTTTGTTACTACCAAAAATTGTATTTGATTCGGTAATTAGTAGGTGAGATGGAGGAGAGATTTTGAAGGATTTTAGTAAGCATCTGAGGATGTGGTCCAGCAGAAGAAACTTCTATTTACATTTGAAAGGGAAACTGACAAATGGGTCACTGGCACTACACCCAATACCTAGGGTTATGTTGCAGGGGAACTGGATTACAATGAGCTATCATTTACCCCAATCTTTGTTCCAGTTCCGGAGGTACATGCTTTATTAACCTGCATTGCTAATTTGTCCTTAATTAGCAATGTCTGGCTTATCACAACGGAGGCTGGACCCAGCATACCAAGCTTCCCTGCCTCCATTCCCTTTGCTCTGATATGCACACCTACCTCATAAATATTCATAGGACCCCTTAGCCCATATGAGCGCGAGGTGGGAATGCATATCAGTTCAGAGAAGATGTAGACATGGAAGCTGGATATGCCGTATCCCACCTCCATTGTACAAAGCTGGCCATTTCCAGATGAGCAGTGCCTGTTTACAGCATGTAAGTGATACTGTAACGCTGCTGGTTTACAGCCACGAACATACCATGTGTCCTGGTTCTAACCAGTGTTGGGGCGACATTCTCTGTTCCACTTGTCTGCTGTATTTCCTGGTCTTCATGCTATGATGTGTCTCTTGCTGCAGTTTCCACTCTGTCCACTAAAGGCCATACGCGAGCATTGGCAGAGTTTTATAGAGCCAACGTGCACTCCCTAATGGATTCTCCTCCAATCTCAGCCAGTCAATTAAAGCAATGCACTATGTAGAGTGATATACAGTGACTCTCAGGTGACGTCTTCTCTGATTGGAGTTGTTCATTTTCTCTTTTCTTTTCCATCCGACCTAGACTGCTATTTCTTCCAGCCACAACTCATCTCTGCAGAACCTACCAGACAGACATCTTATGCTCCACACTTTTCCAGCAACTTCCTTACCTTTTTCCACCTATAAGGTCTTAAACAGTAATGATTATGCCGTTTAGTGTCATGTACAGTAGGTAAGTGAGTTGGTGGGGTGGAGTAGGTTAGTTGGAGAGAAGCAGGTAGGTCCTCCCCTGTACCATAAATAGGTTGCTCCAGTAGGTAGTTTTCACACATTTGGTAGGGATACTTTGTATGTAGGTGCCCTACAGTATTTTGTTTCCCTTAATAAGCTGACATCCCCATTAGGTAGTTCTCCCAGGATGCTGGTGTCCCCTGTAGGTACCTGTACCAGTATTTAGTTTTTCTCAATGGGTGGTTTACCCCCTGTAGGTAGTTTACATCCCCCTCCCTATATGCAGTTTTCTTCTGTATATAGTACCCCAGTTAAGATAGCTTTGGCTCCTTGTATGTACTACCCCCTTAAAGTAGTTTCTGCTCTGTAGGTAGGACCTCTTAAGGTAGTTTGCACCCCTGTATGTAGGGCCCCCTTAAAGTAGTTTCCCTCCCCTATAGTTAGGAACCCTCTTAAGGTAGTTTGCTTCCTGTATGTAGGACCCCCTGTAGCTAGTTTGCTTCCCTGTAGATAGTATGGCCCTGTAGGTTTTTTGCCCACCCTGTAGATAAGACTGCTCTGAAGGTAGTTTGCCCCATATGTGTTTTGCCCCTGTACGTAGTTTGTCCCCTGTATATGGGACCTCCCTGTAGGTAGTTTCCCCCCTGTCTGTAGTACCCTCCTGTAGGTAGCTTGCCCCTAAAGGCCTCAAAGTTAGGACACACTAAGACACCTGTGGTGGTGCTAAGCCACAGGGATCCTAGCACATCCAGTTGGTATCTTCCCAACTGGAATGCTGCAGAATCCCTGGTTGGTCCACATGGCACCCTAGTGTAGCATAGAACTCCAGCTGGGAACCACTAATCTACAGGATAGGTGATCAGTGTCTGATCACAGAAGTCCCAATGCTGAACCAATCCTGCCAACTATGAGAGCTATCAATACATGTAAAAACAAAAAAGAACAGGAAGTGCTATCTAGTGCCATTAACCCTTTATAATTTATGCCTGTTAGGGGAAATTTCAGGTATGCTTATCTTGCAGTGTTGTACTTGGGGCACAACACAACTATACACGTGTAAGTGGATTGTTATCGCTGGCACCAGCCTGCATCCATGACTGGTATCCAAGGATGGAGCATTACATGTGCTGGAAGCAAATAATGAGATCCCACAGGAACTCAAGAAGAAGGAGAGCTGGATGATGCATGCCAGTACATGACAATTAACCATTTCATGGACCATGAGAGAAAATTATAAAGGGAGAGCAAATTGGAGTTGAGTTGAGCGGGTGCTAATGCTCTTGTCAAAGTCAATGGAACTGACAAAGATAGCCAAGTATAATGGTCTCATAAACTGTGATGGTCTACTTTGGTGTTTCCAATTATCTGATCCTTTAGATCTTTTCTGTAGAAAGGTGATTAGCGTTGTTTCTGGGAAACCCCTAGAGCCTCTTAAGGACACATGGTGTAAATTTACTCCCTGCTTTCTGTATAACTTTAAAGTGAGCTCAGGAGAAGAGCCCGCTTCAAAGCCTGTGAGTAATGGCTGCTATCACTGCTAATGCCAAACATCAGCGATCACACTGTTGTCTTGCACTAACCCTTTAAATAATGCCATTGACTTTGATTGCAGGATATTAAGGGTTAAGGCTGGACATCGGCATGATCACCAATGTCCAGCATTAGTGGTTAGTCCTGGCTGCTGCTAGCAGCCATTATTAGCCGGTTTTAAAGGAAGCTCACTTTCTGCTCTAAGTGATCCAAAAGTTAAAAATCAACTGGTGCCAGAAAGTTAAACAAATTTGTAAATGACTTCTATTAAAAAATCTTAATCCTTCCAGTACTTTTTAGCAGCTGTATGCTACAGAAAAAATTCTATACTTTTTGAATTTCTTTTTTATCTTGTCCACAGTGCTCTCTGCTGACACCTGATGCCCGTATCAGGAACTGTCTAGAGCAGGAGAAAATCCCCATTGCAAACCTATGCTGCTCTTTACAATTCCTGACACGGGCAGCAGGTGTCAGCAGAAAGCACTGTGGGCAAGACAAAAAAAGAAATTCAAAAAGTATAGAATTTCCTCTGTAGCATACAGCTGCTAAAAAGTACTGGAAGGCTAAAGATTTTTTAATAGAAGTAATTTACCAATCTGTTTAACTTACTGGCACCAGTTCATTAAAAAAAAAAGTTTTCCACCGGAGTAACCCTTTAACAATGCATGTGCCAGTGGGTTCAGGGTGGTCTGATCCAGAACTCCATGAGTTGATTATAGGGTCCTGATCAGCTTAATGACGGCCAATCCCTCGCATTTCTGTCCAATCTTCAGTCTGCTAATCCAGTCTGCTTTGGCTATGCTATGACTATGGCACAGCATTTAGCAGTGTTTTCAATCAAAAGATTGCATGTAATAGCCCCCTATGAGGATGAAAAAAGAGTGAATAAAATAATTTTAAAAAGTGTTAATAAAAGTGAAAAAGCTGCTCCCCTAATTAAACTTTAAATCACCCTCCTTTCTCCATTTTTGTAATAAAATAAACATACCATATTTATCAACATATAACATGCATTTTTTAAGCAAAGATTTTAAGTAAAAAATCTTTCTGTGTGCTATACGCCGATAAACTCTTTCTGGCCCTGCAGAAGCTGCATCAGTTTAATGATTTAAAGCGTCCTCAACGCGGTGTCACTTGTCAGTGAGCAACAGCGCAGGACACCGCAGGAGCCTGCAGGAGATGGCCCCAACAGGTAAATATGAAAGCTGGGGATGGGTAGGGACACGGGAACCGGGCAGCAGCGGAACTCTGACCCCGCAGAAGCCGCTGCAGTTACATGATTTAGGGTACGTTCACATGAGCGGATTTACAGCGTATTTTACGCTGCGGATCTTCTGGTGAAGGCCAGCTCTACGCTGTCTTTACATGTGCCTGCTCGTAGCGGCAATACGCCACGACGAGCAGACACCCTGCAGTGATGTGCGCGGCCACTCTCCCTGCTCTGAGCTAGGCAGAGAGCTCCCGCCATGTGAGAGTATGCTGCGACTCGCACATCGCAGTGTCTGCTTGTAGCGGCGTATTGCAGCTAGGAGCAGGCACGTGTAAAGACAGCATAGAGCGGGCCTTCACCAGCGGATCCGCAGCAAAATACGCTGCAAAAATCCGCTCGTGTGAACGTACCCTTAAAGCGGCTGCTTTAAATCATTAAACCACAGCTGCTCCTGCGGGGTCAGAAATATTTATCGGGGTATACACGCACCTACATGCACCCTCATTTTAATAAGGATTTCCTTGGAATAATGAGGGTGTGTGTTATAGGCCGGTGCGTTTTATACCCCGATAAATATGGTATTTGGATTCAAAAACAACTGATCAAAAAGTCCCATCTAAAAAAAAAAAAATGAGGTAGTAAAATAAAACAAAAACCTATAGACATTGGCTATCATTATAATTGTATTGACCAATAAAGTAAATATAACGTCAATTTAAACACAAAGTGCACTGCATAGAAACAAACAAAAAAAAAGTTGCAAAATGTCAGTTTTTTTTTCCAATTTAGCCCCCAAAAAATTTTTTTGCTACATCACCGTTGCTGTCCTCCACTCAGTACCGCTGCTAGCAAACAGCAGCGGTGATGTCATTAAGCTCCGCCCATGCTCCAAGTTGGGCCCAGAGCTGAAGATACCAAAGAGGATACGACAGAACGACAGCACAGAATGGGAAAGGTAAGTACTGTTGTCATCAGTATCACCTGCACTACCTGTCAGTACCAACAGTTTAATGCAGTGACACTGATGGCAGATTTCCTTTAAAGGGGTATTCCAGTGAAAAAAGATTTAAACAGATTTGTAAATTACTTCTATAAAAAAAATCTTAATCTTTCCAGTACTGCTGAAGTTGAGTTGTTCTTTTCTGTCTGACTGCAGTGCTCTCTGCTGTCACCTCTGTCTGTCTCAGGAACTGTCTCAGGAACTGTACTGGAAGGATTAAAGGGGTTGTGCGCTGCCCTGACTTTCGGAGCTCCGCTCACAGCGTCCGGAAGTTCATTACTCTGAACGCTGTGTGCGGGCTTCCGTGTTCGCAGCCCCTCGCGACGTCTCGCCCCCTCGTGACGTCTCCCCCGCCCCCTCAATGAAAGACTTTGGTAGAGGGGGCGGGCGTGACGTCACGAGGGGGCGGGCGAGGGAAATCACTCCCGGCGGCTGCGAACACAACGTTCGGAGTAATGAACTTCCGGACGCTGTGAGCGGAGCTCCAAAAATTAGCGCAGCGCACAACCCCTTTAAGATTTGTTAATAGAAGTAATTTACAAATCTGTTTAACTTTCTGGAGCCAGTTATTTATTTTTTACTGGAATACCCCTTTAACAACACAATCCAGCATGTAAGACATTCAGACAGATTTTATTGCAGAAGTTCAGGCCAGTCCCACTTTGTAATTCATTGTGTAAGAACCCAGCCTTAGAGATGAAATCATAAGAAGACAAATAGGGTATGTTTGGAGTGTGATTTAAAAAAATAAATAAAAATAAACAGGGAACCTGGAACAAACCCAGACAAACTAGGCACTTGGTCATTTTAAGGTATATTCACACATTGTGCATTTGTTGTCAGAATTGTGGATGAATAAAACAGCAATGTATTCTTTCTTGTTGAGTACTAATAGAATACTCACTATCTAAAACTGAATAAAAGCCTTAAAATAAATTCTTGTATATTGAGTTTCTTTCTAGCATCTATAGAATATCTTTTAATGATAAAATAATCTGCATACAATTAGAGAAAAAACCCAGCAGTGCTGCAAACATGCAGCTAAAAATTGAGATATTTCTCACACTGTCCTTCTTAACAACTTTTACGGATGGCTGCTTTAATGATGCCTGTGGGACACCATTAGGAAAGTTGATGATTTTTCCATCACATAATTCTTCCCTCATTAGTATAAACCAGTGTTTAACATTTGATGTGTTATTGACAAACGTGTCTAATATCGCGGCCAACAGGAGAAATAAAGAAAAAGGAAACTCTGAAATTCATATAGTGTATTCTATATTGTAGGAAGATTTACTGGAATAAAAATTTGTACCCTAAAAGGTCATTTATCACCAGAAAAAAATCACTGTATTGCTATAACCTATAAAATGCACTGTATGAACCCTGTCTGTGTGGCACTTCTGTCTGGCTTTGAGATTTTAAAGGAGAACTTAACTTTTCTCTAACTTTCGCCATTGTGTGGGATATAAAAAAAATAAAATAAATCTACTTACCACCAGCGCTCCCGTGGTGCCTCCAGTGTCCAGCTTCAGGCCCCCAATATGATCGTCTTCCTGAGCTGCAGCGTGATTGTTATCCATGGAAGCACCTAGGCCCAATGTGTCATACGGCAGCTCAGCGAATTGCAGCAGTGTCCTACCTTGGCCAGTGATGTGCTGAGCTGCAGTGGGACACATTGGTCCTTTAAGCTTAAAGCACACAGCACAAAAAAAAAAAAAAAAATATATATATATATATATACAGATATACAGTGGTCCCTCAACATACGATGGTAATCCGTTCCAAACGGACCATCCTTTGTTGAAACCATCGTATGTTGAGGGATCCGTGCAGTGTAAAGTATAGGACAGTAGTCTACAACCTGCGGACCTCCAGATGTTGCAAAACTATAACACCCAGCATGCCCAGACAGCCGTTGGCGAGTTTGCTCTGTGCAGTAATCACAGCGGGGGGCTGCGGCGGAACCCCGGCGATCTGACATCTTATCCCCAAACCTTTGGATAGGGGATAAGATGCTAGGGGCGGAGTACCCCTTTAAACAATTCATATTAAAAAGGTCAAACATGACAGAAAATTATTATTCTCTCTGCTCATAGTTAAATGTTCAGTAATATGTAAATGAAATGTAATACTTGTATAATAAAAATGTTGCAACTTTTTTTACACACTTTTTCAATTCTCACCATTTTTAAGATCAGTGTTACAATGTATCAGTGTAGGTGACAGGTGTTAATCAGGAGTTCAGGACAGTAGAGATGTATCCCCTTCTGTTGTGTTCTGCTCATAGGGGATTGTCTACACTGAAGCATTATCAGAAACCCAATAGGAAACATATATTGTATGATTTTGCTGGTCATTTTCCACTTTTTTTTTTTTTTTCCTTCTCCACCAACCCATAACCCAGTATTGGATTTTTTTTGCCAAATATACAACTAGGTTGGTTTGTGCAGCAATGAGCTCCAGAATGACTGTAGATTTGTTCCAGTTTTCAAGGACATTCTCAGTTTTGGCTTTACAAATTCAGCAATCCAAATAGACCATTATTCCAGAAGGCCCCATGGCTTGCAGCTACAGATGGAGCATTGTTTATTGGTGATAATCCATTAAAAGAAATATATTCAAATTGACTATATATATTCGATTTAATAAATCCCCCTATAACTATGCACTGCAACACAGGTTCACAGACACCTACCTGGACTGCACCTACACAGTATTGTTTTCCAGATCTTCTTTATTCATTAATAGAATTTGGTGGAAACTTAGGTTGTGTTCAGTTGCACCATATATTTGTGCCAAAAATGGGATTGTCAATAATAAAGAGAATTACTGCTATCTAAATGTGACTCAACACAAAGACTTGGGTTAACTTATATGAGTTGTGATCAACCAGTTGTTTAATGGATGTGCCAGACACTGATGGCTAAAACATTCTGTCCATTTCTGGGAAATCTCTGCCATGACAAATGAAGCCTCTGGACACAAACCAGTCCCCATAAGATATTTTGGGATCATGTGTGAAATCCGTTTTTATATTTCTGTACTGTGCTGTAGGGAGCTGGACATTTGGGAAGGAGGCCTAAGACAGAGGGAGTATAGAAAGATGTAACTTTACAATATAAAATCACTATTTGGATTGGATTGGAGTGACACTACCATGCTAGCTTCTATTAGTCTATGTCTCTTTGGACAAATCAATATTAATAAATTACCTCTAAATAGAATCTTAAAAGGGTACTCCGCCCCAGGACATCTTATCCCCTATCCAAAGGATAGGACATAAGACGTCAGATCGTGGGGGTCCCGCCACTGGAGACCCCCGGGATCTCCGCTGCAGCACCCCGCTATCATTACTGTACAGAGCAAACTCACTCTGTGCATAATGATGGGTGAAACAGGGGCCGGAGCATCGTGATGTCACGGCTCCGCCCCTAGTGATGTCACGGTCTGCCCCTTCAATACATGTCTATGGGATGGGGCGTGGTGGCCATCACGCCCCTTCCCATAGACTTGCATAAAGGGGGCAGGCTGTGATGTCACGAGGGGGCGTAGTTGTGACATCACAATGCTCCAGCCCCTGTATCGCCCGTCATTACAAACAGAGTGAGCTTGCTCTGTGCAGTAATGAATGCGGGGTGCTGCAACCAAGATCCCGGGGGTCCCCAGTGGTGGGACCCCGGCGATCTGACATCTTATCTGCTATCCTTTGGATAGGGGATAAGATGTCTTGTGGTGGAGTACCCCTTTAAGGCTTTCCTTTATGAGACAGTGATGGTACCTGTCACATGTAGCAATCTGGTCTCAGGAGGTGCATATTATATCTAGATAAAGCTGGTTCAAATATGGGAAATCCAAAAAAGAGTGAAATCTCTAGCACAACTTAATTCACTAGGGAAATTTGGTAAGTCCTATTTTTTAAGGCTTGGATTTTTATGGAATAAACGGCAGGATTGGCAGGGGGTCCTTTCAAACTAGCACTGATCAGCACAGGCACTGAATTCAGATGGATACTGGGTGTTAAAATTAGCTGAAAACTAGTCTGGTTAACTCACTCACTGGTGAGCTTTACCTTCAGATGACATTTACACTCTAGAAGGCTACAACATTTAACTTTGTGACGGGTGTCAGTTGTGTAAGGTGACACCTTGAAAGTTTGTTCTGTCGAGGCCAGTTAAAGTGTTAAAGGGGTGCTCCACTCCTAGACATCTTATCCCCTAACCAATGGATAGGGGATAAGATATCTGATCACGGGGTCCCGCCGCTGGGACCCCCGTGATCTCTGTGCAGCACCCAGCGTTCATTTAGAATGTTTGGGTGCGGAGGTCGTGATGTCACGGCCACGCCTCTCATTACGTCATGCCACACCCCCTCAATGCAAGTCTATGGTAGGGGGCGTGGCGGCCGCCACGCCCCCTCCCCTAGACTTGCATTGAGGGGGTGTGGTGTGAAGTCATGAGGACGTTGGCATGACGTCACGTCCCCCAACGCCTGCTCCAAGTGTTCGGAACAAAATGTTCCAAATGATGGGGCGGCAAAGTACCCCTTTAAGTTAGAAGTTAGTGCTGCGCAAGCAGGTTTTCTTAAGTTTCGTGCCAATGTGAATACGGCTGTATTTAGTTTTTGGATAATACACTGAATGAAAAGTCTTGCATTTGAACCATATCACTGTTTCTAACTGGTGTTTTATGTCATTTGGCCATTTCTACTGAGCTAAACTCCCACACCTTAAAATATAGTTAATTTCTTAAGATCTTTCCTTTTTCTATCTTGGGAAAATTATATTTAAGGCTGGGTCAGCAATGATCCAGACCCTCACAATCAGTTTTTTATAATAATAAAAAAAAAAAAAAAAGTTACCATACCTGACGCATAAAATAAGTAGTTATTTGGTCTTTTACCCCCTTTTTATAATGAAAAGTTTAGAGCCAGATATAGAAAAATGCTGCAAAACATGTTCTGTTATCTGGCGTCTGCACTGGACTGTTGTTACATCTGACAACTCAGATGCCAGGAACAACCACTTTGAAAACAATGGAATACGTTCTGGCATCAGTTTCTCCCTGAGAAATGAGAAAAACTTTACACAAAAGGGGAAAAACCTTAAAATCACAGTTAGTGGAATCTTGAATTTTGAATAATGTTTTTATTTTATTTTATTATTGGTAGTGGTAGCAGTCATTGGTATTTGCCATTAGGCACCCTTTGGCCTGCGCCTAGGGCAGCAGTGTTGAGGGGGCAGAACTTCAGTTAGTAAAATATGATAAATACTTCTAATGTAGCTGCTGTATCCTGGAGAAAAAATAAATTTCCCTATTTGGTTAAATCTACATGGAAAACTGTTGTAAAATTCACCTGCAGATTTGCCAGCTGCGGTATCTTCATTATGTTGTGGATTTGGGATTAATTTGACCCCTTTCTGTATCTCAGTTATTGCTGTGTATTTGTAATTTTCAAAATGCTGATGCTTGTGTAATGACCCTAATGGGGTATATTCAGTCAGAGTGCCAAGGGCTCCTGGTAGTAATAGAAGTACAGTGGTCCCTCAGGTTACAATATCAATTGGTTCTGGGACGACCATTGTATGTTGAGACCATTGTATGTTGAGACCATTACTCTATAGAAACCTGGTAATTGGTTCTGAAGCCACCAAAATGTCATCCAAAAATAGGAAAAAGTGAGGATTAAAGAAAAATAAGTAAATAACTAATGTAGATAAAGAAAATCCTTACATATAAAAGTAAGAAAGATCTGCTGGGAGCTGTAATCACTGTCTATGTCAGTGTTTCCCAAGCAGGGAGCCTCCAGCTGTTGCAAAACTACAACTCCCAGCATGCCCGGACAGCCAATGGCTGTCCGGGCATGCTGGGAGTTGTAGTTTTGCAACTGCTGGGGGCACCCTGCTTGGAAAACACTGGTCTATGTAGAGGACAGGAGCTTCTTCAGGGTCCTGTACAGTACACGCAATGTCCTAAAAAAGTAACATGGAGTCGCCCTCACCTGGTGTCCAAAGGAGCAGGTAACCCTGGTACAGGTAAAGAGTACAGAACATGTAATACCTCCCTGTACTATAGGGGGCGCTACCAGACACCAGTCAGTGCATACGCTTCAGTAATACAGGTGTTTTACCAGTGAATGTCCATTCTGATTGGTCGGTTCTTCCAGCCATTGACAGGTTTCGCAGATCTGGACTATCTGTAGCATTGTATGTTGAGTCTGGTTTCAAGATACGATGGTCCAGAAAAGATCATTGTATGTTGAAACTATTGTATGTTGAGGCCATTGTAAGTTGAGGGATCACTGTAGTAGTGATTGTTATCACTTTTATTAAAATGATAATATTATTGTTAATTGTTTGCATAATAAATAAAATGCACAAGAAAAAAAAACCTTTATGTTATCTACCTAATGTTATGTTTCTGTTAACCATTGATCTAAATGATCTTAATATTAAAATACTTAATAAACTTTATTTGAAAAAAATATATAATAATAATAATATATACAGCACACATAATGATGACTGTTTAGCTGCCAATTTTTTTTTTTAATGTTTTCAACATTACACTACCATGCCCACATCAACATGCATCCCTGCCATGACACCCTCTGCCATCCTCCTCATCTAATCACCTTTTCACTGGTTTTTCCCCTATCAGTAATGGGAAGCAGTGCTCTCCTGGGTCCTGACAACAGTCCTGGTTGTGTGGCATCTCTCTCAGATGGTAGCAGCCTGTGTTTTGCAGTGCAGCCATGCATAAACAATATCATTTTCATAAATTAAATCCTCCCCTGAAGAAGGAACATCTGTGCCTACCCTACTCTGAATAAAACATAGTGGCATCCTGAATGCCCCTTGCCCCTGACACACCACCACTGGGTGTTTTACTTTTGCTTTAAAACAAATGGCACCAATATGACTGAATGTGTATTTTTTTACAATGATGTATTCCTATAGGCACCATCACAGAAATATCACAGCTCTGGGGCTAGAGAAAGGGTTAATACCCAGCGCAAGAACTGCAATTATAATGTGTCTCCAGAGAGGACAGTGCAGGAGGCAGAGGGAACACGGGACTTCTAGGGACCAGTCCTCCCATTAGTATTGAGAGAAACTACTGGAAATATTATTCATTATTAACTGTTCAATGATTCCTCAGCATTACATAACATTTCTGCTGATATATGAGTGAATAGTATCAATGTCTTAACACTGGAAAACTAATAACTAATACCAATACAGAAAATCTATTAAGAATAAAGACAATTTCTGAAGTCTTCAGATTAAGAAAAAAAAGTAGAGCTAGGGTGTAATGGAAAATGTCATCCAAAATATTAAACTACAAGTGATACAAATAATGTAACACAGAAAGGTCATATGGATTATTCGTTTAGCCACCAGATTGGATTGATATTATTAACTGAAAATGGTTAATAAACATAAATAAATTAGGGAAAATTTTATCATAAATAATAATTTAGATATTTATTTATCATTCACCAGAATATGTAGTTAATGATACATATTTATGATGAATATAAAATATTTATGATACAGATATATATATATATATATATATATATATATATATATATATATATATATACATATATACACACATACAGGGCCTGCAGGAACGCCTGGGAACTGAGTTCCTGCACTTTTTTCACAGCATGAACCCATTCCCATTAGCAGAAGTCCTGCAGTAGCAGCTTTTGAGTGAAAATCTTGGATGAGTTCCCTCACTTTTTTATTTATTTATCATTCACTGGAATATGTAGTTAATGATACATATTTATCATGAATATAACATATTTATGATACAGAGATATATATAAATATATATATATACACACAGGGATCAAGTCCTGCAGGAACGCATGGGAACTGAGTTTCTGCACTTTTTCACAGCAGGAACCCATTCCCATTAGCAGAAGTCCTGCAGTAGCAGCTTTTGAGTGAAAATCTTGGATGAGGTCCCTCACTTATTTTTTTCCAGGACTTGTCCCATATATATATATATATATATATATATATATATATATATCCACCTAAAAAATCTCTAATTAGTAAAATAATCGGATATTAACACATACAGAAAGAATAATAAAGCAGACTGAAGAGTTGAATACTATTTTATATTGAATAATGGGTTTGCATGGATCTGAGCGTTACATCATTGGATACAGGGTAACAAACAGAAGAACAGGACAAATTCATTCCAAATTGAACCAGCAATAAATACATTTCAGACAGCAGTGATTGGAACTGTATCATCATTCATCATCATCATCATTTCCAGCATCATGCTGCAGATAATAGTCTACAGTGGTCATCAACCTGCGGACCTCCAGATGTTGCAAAACTACAACTCCCAGCATGCCCGGACAGCCGTTGACATCTGGAGGTCCGCAGGTTGAAGACCACTGGATTTAGAAGTGGTTTTGTGTTCAATTCAGCTACTGCAACAAGTTCTATTAATTGTTCCATCATGACTACATGGAACTGCACCAGCCATGTGTATAGAAAACCCTCTACATTAATAGATTGAAGAGTCTGTGTATGATAGTCAAGCAGCTTGTGTCTGGATAAATATATATATATATATATGTGTGAAATAATGGCAATATCACCACTACACTCAAGTCTACTTTGCACCCTGTGTTCCACCTAATACTGGAGATTTAAAGGGGTTATCCAGGAAAAAACTTTATATATATATATATATATATATATATATATATATATATATATATATATATCAACTGGCTCCAGAAAGTTAAACAGATTTGTAAATGACTTCTATTAAAAAATCTTAATCCTTTCAGTACTTATGAGCTTCTGAAGTGAAGGTTGTTAATTTCTGTCTAAGTCCTCTCTGATGACACCTGTCTCGGGAAACGCCCAGTTTAGAAGCAAATCCCCATAGCAAACCTCTTCTAAACTGGGCGTTTCCCGAGACACGTGTCATCAGAGAGGATTTAGACAGAAAAGAACAACCTTCACTTCAGAAGCTCATAAGTACTGAAAGGATTAAGATTTTTTTAATAGAAGTCATTTAAAAATCTGTTTAACTTTCTGGAGCCAGTTGAAATATATTAAAAAAAAAAGTTATTTTTTTTTACTGGAATACCCCTTTAAGCCATAGAACAGAATGGTTATGATCTGTTTATAATAACCCAGAACATGGCCCTCTGCAGACATGATCTCCACATTAACCCTTTAAACATGTGCACTAAGGACTGCACACCATTCCTCCTTTTTTTAGCTTTTAAATAACGGATCTGGGTGATAAAAAAACTTCTAAGGCAACACAACTTTCTAAGCACTTTGCTGCTGGTTTAATTTTTTTTTTAATTTTTTTTTTATTAATCTTTTATTTTATTTATTTTTCTATAAATTATATATAATTCTACTTCCTGATCTCTTTAAAAAAAAATCGATGGAGCTGCATGGTTTTAAAATAGGAAATTATTACATTATAAAAAAGTCATTAGAAATTCTGTACAAAACTCACAAAATAATCCAACAATGGGTTTACAACAGCTAGTAGTAAAAGGTTGGTTGAAAAATAGAATTCTATATATTTCTTTAGTTGGCCCACTATTAAAATTGCATAGATCCTAATTATTGCTTTATGATTATTTATTTATTATTTCCCCATGTTTTTTTTTTTTTTTTTTATTATCTGGATCCAGATAAAATAATAACACGATGTGGATATAGTTATGTGTAGTTTAGAAGGGTAATTATTGGGGCTTGGGGTACAGTATATACATAATAATACAGCAGGTCAATAGGAATATCCGATCCTATGGTTTACAGGCAGTAAAGATAGAACTTCACTCAATGGGGTGATAGGACATTTTGCACTTTCCAGCTTTAGTAACAGTTTGTAAACAAGATAGTACTATATAGATACACCAGTGTCACTTATTTGATCTCTCAAGAGTTAATCATGAAAGATGGCATTAAGCTGGGCACTCATCACTCTTTCATGATGTGTTTGGCCATCATAGGACATAATGCTGTCTATTGGGATTTCACATCGTGGTCCTGCGCTGGAGAACATAGCCCCATGGCTGGGGGCTATAGTGGCAGGATAGTGCATGGTGAAGGCATAATTCTTATCATACTCCGATGAAGGTTCATGCTTGAAAGAAAAGTTCCCATTGACACTCAGAGGAGGACTGAGGGGACCGTCAAATGAAGGACTGGTGCAGTCAGTGACGGTGCTCTCGAAGAAAGGCTCCAATGCAACCCCGTAAGAATGGGGCTTGACTTGAAAGATGTGAGAGCTGTCCATGGTACCATAAGGAGGACTGGGAAGACCAGGAGACTGGTAGGGATAGGGGTGTAGGGGAAAGGAAGCACTGGCAGCTTGCATATGTGGGGGCATGTCCTGGTTCTCTTCTGGAAGAAAAGTCCTAGGGTTCAGCTGAAGGCACCCAGCTACTAGGTTAGTGGTAGGTTGGGACAAGCCTTTGCAAAGAGTCTGCACAAATGACACCAGATCTGGACTTTTCCCAGATCTTAGGATCTCAGAGAGTGCCCAGATATAATTCTTAGCCAGGCGCAGAGTCTCGATCTTAGACAGCTTTTGCGTCTTTGAGTAACAGGGGACAACCTTGCGCAGATTGTCCAGGGCAGCATTCAGACCATGCATGCGATTTCTCTCCCTGGCATTGGCTTTCATGCGCCTCATTTTAAAGCGCTCCACTCTAGCTTTAGTCATTTTCTTCTTTTTGGGTCCACGTCTCTTGGGTTTCTGGTCGTCATCATCTTCATCATCATCCTCCTCCTCCTCATCATCATCTTCCTCATTGTCATCTTCCTCCCCTTCTTCCTCCAGCTCCTCTCCATTGTGATGCTTTAGAGAGTCTTCGTCTTCATCTTTAAGCATCCCCTCTAACTCTTCCTCCTTTTTCTCCAGGTCGTGCTCATCCTGGGAGCTCAGACATTCATCCACCCAACCTCTGGAGCCTTGGGTCTCGGTCAGAATCAACCCATTATCGCGATAGGACTTGGTCATCTTTAAATCTGGAGGAGACATAAACATTGGAATAATGGAAACTCAGTCAGTATGGATTAAGCGTTCCCTAACCTGTGGCTTTTCAGCTATTGCGAAACTACAAATCCCAGCATGCCCTGACAAAAAGGGACACCGTAATACAGTGTGATGAGAGATTATCCCAGTGTTTTCCAACCAGGGTGCCTCCAGCTGTTGCAAAACTACAAATCCCAGCATGCCCTGACAAAAAGAGACACTGTAATACAGTGTGATGGGAGATTATACCAGTGTTTTCCCACCAGGGTGCCTCCAGCTGTTGCAAAACTACAAATCCCAGCATGCCCTGACAAAAAGGGACACCGTAATACAGTGTGATGTGAGATTATCCCAGTGTTTTCCAACCAGGGTGCCTCCAGTTGTTGCAAAACTACAAATCCCAGCATGCCCTGACAAAAAGGGACACCATAATACAGTGTGATGGGAGATTATACCAGTGTTTTCCAACCAGGGTGCCTCCAGCTGTTGCAAAACTACAAATCCCAGCATGCCCTGACAAAAGGGACATCATAATACAGTGTGATGAGAGATTATCCCAGTGTTTTCCAACCAGGGTGCCTCCAGCTGTTGAAAGTCTACAACTCCCAGCATGCCCTGACAAAAAGGGACACCGTAATACAGTGTGATGGGAGATTATACCAGTGTTTTCCAACCAGGGTGCCTCCAGCTGTTGCAAAACTACAAATCCCAGCATGCCCTGACAAAAGGGACATCATAATACAGTGTGATGAGAGATTATCCCAGTGTTTTCCAACCAGGGTGCCTCCAGCTGTTGAAAGTCTACAACTCCCAGCATGCCCTGACAAAAAGGGACACCGTAATACAGTGTGATGAGATTATACCAGTGTTTTTCAACCAGGATGCCTCCAGCTGTTGCAAAACTACAACTCCCAGCATGCCCGGACAGCCAAAGGCTGTCCGGGCATGCTGGGAGTTGTAGTTTTGCAACAGCTGGAGGCACCCTGGTTGAAAAACACTGGATTATACAGTAACTACATTATAATAAGATCCATCTCCAGAAACACTCTTATGTAACTTGTGGGTATTACACAGTCCTTAAGTAGCTTAGGGCAATGGCTTAGGTGATTACAGATAAAATTGAATGGTGAGCAGAATAAGCAAAGATGCGACATTTCACTAAAAAATACATTGTCCCTCTAAGATCAATGCACAATAACACAAAGAAAAGAAGAGTTCTCTTAAATGCAGCGCAGGCGCCTTGGGTAGAGGCATCAGGTGCATTTCAGATCCTTATTAGAAACATCCCCCATCTGTGGGAAACTGCATGGGATGGAGAGTTTGGAGGGTAAGGGTTAAAAAAAAAAAGAAAGAAAGAAAAAAAATAAAAACATTGACAAACAATATCTAAACTTTCAATCAACTACAAAAATATGATGCATTCCATGGGCAGATAGAGAATACAATATTCCTAATGATAGGACAATAAGTAACTAAAACACAATAACAGGTAACAGATGTCATATAAAGCCTGTACAGAATGTCCAAGGAGCTGGGGCTGAGATGAACTAGTTACAAAGTTACAAATTATCTTTAGCTTTATCATATATACATATATATATATATATATATATATATATATATATATATATATATTACCATAAATATATTTATTCTCACCTATCTCTGCCCCATCATATAGCTGCAGTGACATATAAGTGTCCAGTTATTTGTGATATTTGTATGAAGTATTTATTCTTTCATTGCTGCTTTTTAAGTCATTGCTATTAGTCTATTATTATAAGTCATTGCTATTAGTCTATTAATTGAAGTAATTGATATTAGTTTGTTATTAGAAGTCATTGCTATTAGTCTATTATTATAAGTCATTGATATTAGTCTATTATTAGAAGTCATTGAAATTAGTCTATAATTATAAGTCATTGCTATTAGTCTATTATTATAAGTGATTGATATTAATTAGTCTATTATTATAAGTGATTGCTATTAGTCTATTATTATAAGTCATTGATATTAATTAGTCTATTATTAGGAGTCATTGCTATTAGTCTATTATCATAAGTCATTGCTATTAGTCTATTATTATAAGTGATGGATATTAATTATTCTATTATTATAAGTCATTGCTATTAGTCTATTATTATAAGTCATTGATATTAATTAGTCTATTATTATAAGTCATTGATATTATTCTATTATTATGTTATTGATATTATTCTATTATTATAAGTCATAGATATTAATTAGTCTATTATTAGAAGTGATTGATACTAATTAGTCTATTATTATTATTATAAGTCATTGCTATTAGTCTATTATTATAAGTGATGGATATTAATTAGTCTATTATTAGAAGTCATTGATATTATTCTATTATTATGCCATTGCTATTAGTCTATTATTAGAAGTGATTAATATTATTCTATTATTATGTCATTGCTATTAGTCTATTATTAGAAGTGATTGATATTATTCTATTATTATGTAATTGCTATTAGTCTATTATTAGAAGTGATTGATATTATTCTATTATTATGTCATTGCTATTAGTCTATTATTATAAGTGATGGATATTAATTAGTCTATTATTAGAAGTCATTGATATTATTCTATTATTATGCCATTGCTATTAGTCTATTATTATAAGTGATGGATATTAATTAGTCTATTATTAGAAGTCATTGATATTATTCTATTATTATGCCATTGCTATTAGTCTATTATTAGAAGTGATTAATATTATTCTATTATTATGTCATTGCTATTAGTCTATTATTAGAAGTGATTGCTATTATTCTATTATTATGTCATTGCTATTAGTCTATTATTAGAAGTGATTGATATTATTCTATTATTATGTCATTGCTATTAGTCTATTATTATAAGTGATGGATATTAATTAGTCTATTATTAGAAGTCATTGATATTATTCTATTATTATGCCATTGCTATTAGTCTATTATTATAAGTGATGGATATTAATTAGTCTATTATTAGAAGTCATTGATATTATTCTATTATTATGCCATTGCTATTAGTCTATTATTAGAAGTGATTAATATTATTCTATTATTATGTCATTGCTATTAGTCTATTATTAGAAGTGATTGCTATTATTCTATTATTATGTCATTGCTATTAGTCTATTATTAGAAGTGATTGATATTATTCTATTATTATGTCATTGCTATTAGTCTATTATTAGAAGTGATTAATGTTATTCTATTATTATGTCATTGCTATTAGTCTATTATTAGAAGTGATTAATATTATTCTATTATTATGTCATTGCTATTACTCTATTATTAGAAGTGATTGATATTATTCTATTATTATGTCATTGCTATTACTCTAGCTATATTTG